>NC_090285.1:28085000-30485000 GCF_037392515.1 Haliotis asinina
GGTTTGAACAGTGGAAGTAGAGGATGCCATTTCTTTGCAAATTTTATCATTTCATTCTCTCTTTTGGCAATGAAGCTTTCAACAGTGAAAATATCCTTTAATGTATTTATACACTTATTAGATTTTGGAATGATTTTGGAATGATTCCTTTCAAAGAAGAGACATAGATATGTCTTTTTGCTGAAATGGTGATATGATTAAGTAATGGGGTTTTACTTTAGGCTCCAAATTACACTAAATAAGTAAGCGTTAATCCAAATTTGAAGAAAATTCCAAAACTTCTTAGTTTCACGGCATTCCCAAAAAACATGGCACATGTTTTCATCCTCATCCTTACAAAAGCTGCATCGGGCACTTTGAATAAGATTCATTTTTAAAAGTTCCATTTAGGAGATAAACATCATGTGTTGGCCAATTTCCAGGTTTTATTGAGTATTTGAAGCACGGGAATGCATTTGGAACCGACGGCGTCAGCCGGAGGTTTCAAATGAAACATTCCCGTGCTTCAAACACTCAATAACACCCAGAAACTGGCCAGCACATGATGTTTATCGACATTGTAAACACAAAAGTAAACCAAAGGGTTTTACTGTCTGCACTCATTCACATCGAGTACGGGTACAGCAGTGAAGTGTCATCAGCAGGCCGTTTCAGCTTGTTCCCATGGTAGCGTCTGGAGTTGCTCATTTATGACGTCATTCTGACTTTACGTCACAATATGATTTGAATGACGTCACCACTGTCAATGACTCAACAAGACAATTGTTTGCGAGCAGTTTCTGGGAATCTAATACCATTTGATCATGTTTTTCAACCAATCAGATTACAGAACACAGTGACTTTTGGTTTACAATTTGGTATAGATGATACCAAGTAAAAATGTATATTGGAAATCTAAGAGTTTTACATCATTAAAGTCTTGTCTGTAAGACTTAAAAGTCATTGGCCGATCAAAATTTGTATCATTGAACATATTTTCCCATTTATGACACATATGAGTATTATTATTGTTAAATGACAGTATATCATAAAATAATCTTGAGCCATGTATTGATTTCATAAAATTCTTTTGGTAAGAATGTAGATTCATGCCATAGATATGTATATACCTGTGATTTGTTATTATGTTTTTCCATGCATCAGGTAAAATATTTAGGAGATATATATGACCTAACTCTGAAAAGTAAATATTAAATAAAAGGGACAAACATTCAAAAGACATCAAACCATCTTCATGACACAAGTCCTTGATGGTTAATAGTCCTTTATTTGCACAGTGTTCAATGTAATGATTTTGGTTTTTAAATTTATGATTAAACCATAGTGGCTGTGCTAAAATTTCATCAAGGTTGCTTTCCTCTATAGTGTTTTTTTACAATACATATTCCATGCTTTTAATACATCTTTCCAATATGGATTATGAATTAGAACAATATTACAAAAATTGGCACCAAATTTCATGATATAATGTAAAGGAAAATTGTATGGATTACATATTGACGATTTTCTGAAATAAAGTCTCAAAGTAGATAGTTTCAAGGCACTGATGAAGGCTGTTATGTCAACCATCCTTAAACTCCCATGCTCATAATCCTTTTTCAAAGTACTTCTCTTGACTTTGTCAGTTTTGTCATTCCAAATGAATTTGAAAAATATTTTGTCAAGGGAGGTAACAAAATCTTGGGGTGGATTTGGTAATGTATTGAAGATATGAACTAATTTTGAAATAGCTAGTGTCTTGATAACAGTGATTTTGCCAGTAAGTGTCAGATGTCTTTTTCTCCAGACTGCTAATAATCTATTTATTTCCTCTAGTTTTTTCTTTGCATTGATGATCCATAGATCTTTCAATTCAGCATTAAATATAATTCCCAGGACATTAAATTCATTTTCTTGCCATTCAATATTCAAATCCTGACATAGTTTATCTCTATAACCTGCTTTTGATCCTATCCAGATTGCTTTAGTCTTATCAATATTTATTTTAAGTCCTGACATCTTATAGAATGTATTAATTGTAGCAATAGCAGAATAAAGACATTTTTCAGTACCACCTAAAAACAATTCAGTATCATCTGCATATTGTCCTAATTTATACTCCTTATCATCAATTACTATTTAGCTACAAAAAGAAAATGATATGACGATAACGGGTCCCCTTGTCTACAGCCCCGTTCATTTGAAAAGAATTCTGAGAGATGTCCATTTTGAATGACACAAGAAGTTGTATTATAGGTTAGGATATTTATCCATCTAATAATTTGGGGACTGAAACCAAACTTTTCCAATACCAAATTGATAAAGTCTTTAGGGACAGTATCAAATGCCTTTTCAAAATCAGTCAGAATTAATAAACCTGGGATGTCTCTTCTTTTTGTCTCAAACATAATGTCATACAGTAATATTGTGTTTTCACTTATATTTCTACCAGGTATAAATCCAGTCAGATTTTCATGTATAAAAGAGTCTAAGCGTTTTTTTTAAATGATTAGAAATACAAGTGCTCACTATTTTATTTTTATACAATGAATTCAATAGTGTTATTGGTCTCCAGTTGTTTAAAAGCGTTCTGTTTTTATTTGGCTTGGGTAAAAAAAAACTATTTTCATCGTAAAAGACATTTGATTTTTTATTAAGAATATATTTAGTAAACCAATAAATCTAATATTTAAGGTCTTTCCAAAAATATTTAAAGAAATCTATTGGAAATCCATCTATTCCAGGACTTTTGTTATTTTTCATATTTTTAACCGCCAATGTTACTTCTTCCATGTCAATATCTTTTTCTAGTATGTTTCTAAGATGCTCACTTAAAGTTGGGAGTTATCTTGTAAATAAGAATCATGCTCATATTTCCTACCAGAAGCATAAAGCTTTTCGTAAATTTTTTTTACTTTATTTAAGATGGAAAAGATGTCAGTAATTTCATCATTGGTATCTGTGACAATCTTAGTAACTGATTTGCAAACATAGTTTCTATTTTCTAGGTTGCAAAAATATTTGGTTGGCTTTTCCCCCTCTTCATACCATAGAATTCTGTTTCTGAGCTGTATACCCCTTATTTCGTCTTCTTTAATTTGTTGTAGTTCAACTTTAAGTTTTGCTAGTTCGGTTAATAAATTTTCATCAACAGTGTGAAAGTCCCTTCCTATCGTTTCTTCATAGTCTTTAATTTTAGTTTCTAGTTCAGAGGTTTTATCGGTGAATTTCTTTTTTCGAAAGGTTGAGAATGAATTGATTTTCCCCTAACTTTCATGAGGAAAGTTTCTAAAAATAAGCTATCGTCAATCTTAAGTTTTATATTATGGTCGTTAGTATTCTCATCATATACATCAACATCAGAGTATTCTTCAACCTTGTCTTTTAGTGTTGATCTAACAAGTTTACTATATTCTGGTTGTAACAATAAGGAAGTGTTAAATTTCCAATATCCCCGCCCTCTTTCTTGGTTAATGGTATTTGAAAAAGTATATGTAATAGCTGAGTGGTCTGTTTTATAGCCTGGCAGAATATCAGAATTAAGTGTAAGGTTGAACAGATCTTGTGAGACTATAAAAAAGTCCAATCTGGCTTGTTGTCTTGGATGCTTTTTGCACCATGTAAAGTTTTTCATCATTGGCGTCACGCCAAACATCAACAAAATCATAGGCTGCAATCGTGTCTAGAACTACTTTTCTGGCCTTGGGATTGTTAATATTTTTGTAGTTTTCCAGATCAATGGAAGGATCAAGAACCAGATTCCATTCTCCTACCATAACCAGAGATTAATTCTCAAAATTTGAGATACTTTCAAATAGCTTTAAATAGAATTTTGGGTCATCTATATTTGGTCCATATACGTTTGTGAGGGTAAATCTTTTATCTTCTACAGTTATGTCTGCAATAATGAAATTTCCACCATCATCTTCCAGAGTTTTATGTATGGTGATATCAATATTATTATTGAAAAGTATTGCATTGCCTCTTGAACTGGACTTAAAAGGTGCGACTATACTCTGTAGTCCCCATTCATTTTCATTTGTGAAACATCTTCTTTGGCTATATGTATATCTTGTAAGCAAATTATTGAGTATGATTTCTTTCTAAAGAGATTCATAACTTCTTGCCTTTTATTTTTTTCTGCCAAACCCCTACAGTTAGTTGAGATCATCCTTATCTTTCTACTATTATCCATCTGATAATTATGTTAAAGTGAAAATATTTTTAAGTACATAAAAACATATGACTAAAATCTTTAGAAATACACTTAACTGGATATACACACATATACTGTATTTCAAAACATGTTGGATCATCTAATGTAAATGGTTGGGAATGGTGTCATGATTTTTGGAAGATTATTAAGAAAATAAATATATTGTAAACATAAGCACTTAATTATGTGAAACAGGAAGAACTGGGAGAAGCTGTAGTTGACTCAACACTAGAAGAGGAAATAAAAGAAGCTTTATACAAATATAAGAACAAAGAGCCAGGCATTTGTGCTATATTCTCTTAACCCATAAACGTGAAAATAGTCTCAGTTGCATCGATAGTGTCTGTCAAACATAACATAAACATAAACCTTGACATAAACTAAAGGTCGAGGTCGGAGTTGAGGCATTCTTCAACTCAGATTGGCAAGGCCACTGGAACTAATGGAAATCCGATTATTCACGAATGCAGAAGAAACCATTCCTGTAACAAAGGATCTAATAGTTATTCATGACATGCACATAACTGTATTACACCTCACCTTATGATATGGAAAGGAACATGACTCGCGTGTGGAAAACTAAACTCCACTTCCTGTCTAGTAGTTCCGAAGTGAATAACATTACATTTTAGCAATATTTCATCAGCTCCAGCTTTTGGTGTCTATCAAGAATGCAGTTTCAAACAAGTATCAATGGCTGTTTTGACCCCTTTCTGTATAATACACACGCTTATCAATGCTTCCCCCCAAAATGAATTATTAAAGACAACTGGGGGACATTTCATCATCCCACGCATCAGCCTATACAGTTCATTGTCGTATCAGCTTTTTTCGGTGATATCGGGACTTGCTTGTCCTTCTGTTTGTGATCAGTGACACCTGTAAATCAAACAGTTCTTAGTCCATGCCTTAAAAGTTGAAAACATTTACCTACAAATGACAGGACATGGCAGTTTCCTCCAGATCAATTACCAGTACTGACATGACACATGACACAGTATTTGGCTGCCTCACTAAGCTTATCAGTGACTACAAATTTCAAGCTGCCAAATGAGGTTCCAGGTCTGTTCAGTTTCATTGTGTTATTTTGCTGCTTGTAGCCAGACTGATGTTGAAACAGTTGTAAAACGTTTCACTACTCTCGTTAACTGCACGTCCCTAAAGTCAATAAGTGGAAATTACCGAATGATCAGAGTAAAATTTCATCATTCCGCACCATCGCCCTCATTTACGCGAGGTCAATATGGTTAAAATTAGAGCTTTCGAAATTACTCTTTTCCATTTTCACTTGCAACGTTAAAGCAGGATAGTGACATCTCCAAATAAAATTTGCGATAGTTATTCAACGAGTCGGATTTACGTGTCATATGAATTATGTATGGAATGCACTAATTCTCAGCTTTATAAATATGTAATGTTCAATATGTATATGTACCTTAAAACAAAATGCCTGCGAATTGAAAATGTTATCGCCAAATTTCTCGGCACGCAATCGAAAATAATGGCCATTGGAGTGTACCCAGTCTAATATTTTCTTCATAATGAAATATTTTTTGATAATTTAATCAATGTTTTTGTTCTTTGACGACGAGAAAGCTCACAAGTTTCCCATTTCCTAAAAATTGGTAACTTTCGGCTTAGATAATTACAAACAAAACCAATCTCATTGTTACATCATTGATTGGACGAACAGGAACGATCATCCCAGGTGGCATGACAGCATTGGGCCAATGCTGTATTACTGCCGCGGCGAGTTACGCTTGTGCCGGCAACGGGGCTCACAGCATTGGCACAGCAGTGGGCCACCACCAGGGAGCCACTGTCTCTCAGTCACCAGCTGGTACCAGCAGATTCCCAGCACTGAGCTATGTGTTCTAAATTTAACCTCTTTATCAGTTCATTTGCCCGGAGCTACTTTTAGTTGTGAAACTTGAAGATTAACTTACAAAATATATCTAAAAAGCCCTTGTCCAGTTTCACACAATCAATGCACAAGTGTTTTTGCAAATGATAAAAGTTCATAGTCTAATTATAATTTAATAGAAACTACAAACAATGGAAACATTTGAAACAGGCATTTGCTGCAGACTGTCAACTGAAGAATTTCTCCTTAGAGCGGTATCTTACACCAGTGTTCACTCTTGCATTTGTTCGAGGATTTACAGATTTCAAGTCCCTTTTCCACGTGATATACCAGGATCATTTAAGAAAGGTATAGTCTACCATATTTTCACAGTTTTAAAATATATGCAAACATGTTACCAAAGGATAAATGGGTTATTTGGAAATGTTGTAATTTGATACGTAAGTGCCAATGAGTTAAACGTGGCCATCCTCACGATTTACAGCAGCATTTCATTTCAGTACTATACTTGTCACTGTTTTCTGTAATTAGAAATACATATGCTTTTCGATCAGTAGCACATTTGGTAACAATTGCACGCTTGACTGACTGGGATTGTTAAAATTTCAAATTATATTATGAAAAGAAACTGTTTGAAACATTCAAACTTGATACAGTGAAATTTTCATTTTTAAGAATAAATATTAATCAAAATTGAAAGGAGTTTCAGAGGTAAGGCAATATAGAATTGTCAAACTTGTGACTTTATATATGACAATACACAATAATATACACTGAAATGTTTAATGAAATTAGAGAATTATTGATACAGCAGCTTTATGTACTTTTACATCCAATTTGAATTTCCATTTCAGAAGCAGCACGGAAGAACCCAGCGTGCACGAAGGCGTCTGATTGCGAACTGGAAAGCCTCATAAAACTGCGACAAACGTACAATAAACAACTCCATCATCAAAAACTGTGCTCCACAGGAGATATCGCTTGTATGAGATCGTGTGTCAGTTCCTGGGAGATATCGTTTTGACAGTAGACTTTGTACAGTGCCCTGTCAATGAACTTAATGATGTCACAATGCTATGGCATCACTGCACTGCAAGTCTAATGGTAATACAGTTTTGAGAGTTGTACATTTTCACTGAAAACTAATGAAGCATGACTTTTGATGACGCATAGAATCTCATTTCATTACATATTATTATAAAAGAGAGAATTAAAGTTAAGAAGATACATTTAATTATTTTATTTTCTGTTTTCAACCGCATAGATTCAACTATTTACGACATATACACATTTTAGTACTACTGAATTGCATATCTTAAGACAATTCGTAGATATTTGTTAAAGTTATATTTTTCGTAAGATATATAATATGTGAACACATGTTCCGTTTCATAAACTGTTTCATAAACATTCTTGTTCAGAAACCCTAGAATTTTACTTACAGTTGGTAAATACAGTGCTTTAAATTGTTTTACAGTATCTTTACAAATGCCGATTGTCACAATCACAAGGGATGGATGGTAGAGAAAACCAAGATACGATTTCTTGGCCTTAGTCAATGAAGAATCATATGTGTACATTAAAAAGCCAGGATTATATGATTGGCAAAAGCAGGGATACTCTATAACAGGGATTGGTCACTCGCTTGCTTTCCTTACCATTTGCACTAATTAACGTGTGCCTCGTCATGCTCCACTGCACACGTCGACTTGGTTTGTTCTCAGCGCAAATCGGCTGCGCTTAACAGTATTTCAACCAGTTTATTTTTCGGAAACTATCGGCATCTCCCGGAGTAATACTCGGTAAATTGGAGTAGGCTCCCCTGAATGTTGTCACAACAAGTTGGTTACACTTCCTGTCGCCGAATGATGCATGTGTGGATTAATGAGAGGACTTGAGAATGTGTTTACACATTGCCTTGTTCAAAGACTCTCTGTTTATGTGACAATTTTGATAAAGCGTTCGAAACGATCGCCAGCCCAGAGGCCCAGCGTCGGTTGTTAATGTATCAGGCCAACAGTTTCAGTTATCTGCAGGCCCTTGTGGTCTTCTGTCAATTAGATCTCATTTCTTTTCAAGTAGCATCCTGCCCATAATTTGTATTAATGTTCAGGAATTATCCCTGATCCTTCATGTTAGGATAACTTCCAGTTTCACTTCATAGTATCATATATTCAGTGCCGCATAGGAATGTCAGCAGTCTATAACTAATATAAACTTCTCTGTGCTCCATATACTTCACTAATGGATTTTGTAGGGACTGTGAAACTCTCTACAATGAAGACTATTTTGTGTTTATTGGTTTGATTTCAACAAAATGGCTATGCGGACTTTAAAGACTGCAAGTGGCAGCAAGCCCTGATGGCCAAATGGCAAACTAAAGAACTGCAAACACTGTTATTATATGTATTTCAAATGATCTGTTACACAATTAAAATGCCTCATTATGTTTCAGTGGTTTTCTGTTTGTGTGGAATGCTTAGGCTGCATAAAAATATGTTTCTCAGGCACATTCTTTTCAAAACTGACGAGTAAGACTTTGATTTTTAATTTTTGATAGAAAAAATGTGACAAGGGAGGAACACATTTTTATTTCTTTTGTCCTTCAGGAATACAGTTTGGAAAGTTAAGCACATGTTAAGTTAAGTCTCATTCTTACAGACACTCAGTCTATAATGGACAAATGGACGGTCGTGGCAAAGTCGAAATTATGTTTTTTAAGAGGGCAGTTAATGAAGATGACCAGATGTCTTCCTGCATGTGCGCAATTGCATGGATACTGACAGAATGTCAACTGACACAGTCACTCCCACCTAAAAAAACAGAAAGTTTAAAACCATCACAAAGCGTTAAAACGTCCTTTGCAGTTTTGTCAAATATCAACAATAGTTTCAGAACTAAACCATTCAAGCATCAAAGGCATCCATGGCAGATTAGAGCAGATCAGATATGTCATGCCTCACACTTTCACCAGATAGAATATTCCCCTCAATACTTAGAGGTGTATTTGAAAGAAATGAATTTTAGGACGACTAAACACATTCAAACATTGGCTTGTAGTAATGAGTGATCAGATCAGATCAACGATATGTCATATTTTTCACACACATGAAATACTTGTGAATGTATACACCCTTCCAATTATTTTTTTTTAATTCATAAAATCATCACTATTACTTCCAAACACCTCTCACCAGATGGAACGTTTCCCTAACAGAAATTAAAGGTGTGTGTGAAAGAGGTTTTTTGAGCAATAACTAGAAACACTCAAAAAATGCTGTGTAGTATTTCAATGGCGGATCAGAACAGATCAGCGAGATGGCACGTTTTTCACACACCTCAAATACATCCTAACAATATGTTTAGATTATCAAATTATAAATATTACCTGCAAACACCTTTCGGGTCATAGTATATTCCCCTCATAGATATTTAAGGTGCATGTGAAAGAGGTTTTGGAGCAATAACTAGAAACACTCAAAGTTATACTATTTCAATGGCGGATCAGAACAGAACCGCGAGATGGCACATTTTTCAACACCTCAAAAACACCCTACCGATTTTTTTAAATTATAAAATTAGCACTATTACCTCCAAACACCTTTCACTAGATGGTATGTTCCCCTAATGGAAATTAAAGGTGTATGTGAATGAAGTTTTTGAAGCTGAAACAAAAGCACTCAAACAACGCCGTGGAATATTTCAATGGCGGATCGGATCAGATCGGTGAGATGGCACATGTTTCACACACCGCAAGTACGTCCTAACAATTTATTTTAGATTATGAAACTATCACTATTACCTGCAAACACCTTTCGCCTGATGGTAAATTCCCCTCATAAAAATTAAAGGTGTATGTGAAAGACGGTGTTGAGCAATATCTAGACACACTTCAAACAACGGCGTGTAGTATTTCAATGGCGCATCAGATCAGATCGGCGATCTGCCACATTTTTCACACACCCCAATTAAACCCCAACATGTTTTTAAGTCACAAAACTATCACTATTGCTTGCAGACACCTCTCAACTAAAGGTATATTTCCCTGCTAAAACATAAAGGAATGTGTGAAAGAAGCTTTTATTGACGAAACTCAGTCTATCTTCGCTGTGTACCGATAATTGAAGCCAGAGAGTTACAAGATGCCGACTTGAAACTTTACTACAAACATATTTTCTTATACTGACACTATTTACAAATATGTGACTAGAACTGAAGTAACAGAACAGGTGACTTACCTTCTACGTGTAGGTTCCGAGTTGTCACAACACTCAGCGAATGTAATCAGCTGTTTAAAATGAACCGAGCTCAATCTTAAATACTAAGCTGCCGCCATATTGTCTCCACTGGTCACGTGACAAAGCGAGACATACGTTCAGCGTTTTTTCGAGGAGTTTCACCTCCCCTCTCTATATAGGCTCCCTCATATAAGTAAACCTGATTTACCATTGCTTAACAGTTAACTATCACAAAATGCTTTCAAATGAAAATAAGATACAAATTAAATTTCACATGGTATTTGGATCATAAATAATGTTTTCCTACTGTTTCATTAATTATCAAAGTAAACATATTAACAGGTATTGAGCATGTTAAATAAAGTTACTCGATGAATGAGTCAATAATACGATCTTGTTGATCATTGTCTGCTGGAGTCACACATGGAGTTATCTGCCCATGGCAGCACACCCCACCCTCACATAAAACTCTCTGGAGTTTGCATCCGTGGTTGTATTAAGTTACAATTTGGTTTATTGTGGAGAGGATTGGTGTGTGCATACAATAAAAATAATCTAAAGCGTGCCATCGAATGATAAACCAAATTTCAAAGTTCAGCAATATTTCAAAGGAATGAAAAACTACGAAAGAACAGAGCGAACCAACCTTTTTTTCCGATGGCGCCAGCGGGGGAATATCTTCTGAAAGGACCAGTCATTATTTTCCACTCAAATACGTTGTGGACACAGCCAGAACGCGTAAAACAAGGGCCCCTCCCTCGACCAAAAATAGACCAGGTTTTCACAAGTACTACAGAGTTACGTCCCTTGGCAACTCGCTCGGTGTGGACTTGCTAATAAAATAGTTGGATATATAGGATGGCACATTTTATTTCTGCATCACGATGCATGTGGACTTGTTTGTTTACCGCCGTTGCCATCCCAGGTAGCATGGCAGCATTGGGCCAGCATTGGGCCACTGCTGTGAAAAATATTGGGCCAATGCTGATTATCAACGTTGGCCCAGCATTGGCCCAATGATGGCAGGCCAATATGTAACCAATACTGGCCCATCATTGGCCAAATGATGGCGTTCCAGTTTGTAGCCAATACTGTGCCTTCCTTTTGCCAGGGAGCCTATATAGAGAGGGGAGGTGAAACTCCTCGAAAAAACGCTGAACGTATGTCTCGCTTTGTCACGTGACCAGTGGAGACAATATGCCGGCAGCTTAGTATTTAAGATTGAGCTCGGTTCATTTTAAACAGCTGATTACATTCGCTGAGTGTTGTGACAACTCGGAACCTATACGTAGAAGGTAAGTCACCTGTTCTGTTACTTCAGTTCTAGTCACATATTTGTAATTAGTGTCAGTATAAGAAAATATGTTTGTAGTAAAGTTTCAAGTCGGCATCTTGTAACTCTCTGGCTTCAATTGTCGGTTCACAGCGAAGATAGACTGAGTTTCGTCAATAAAAGCTTCTTTCACACATTCCTTTATGTTTTAGCAGGGAAATATACCTTTAGTTGAAAGGTGTCTGCAAGCAATAGTGATAGTTTTGTGACTTAAAAACATGTTGGGGTTTAATTGGGGTGTGTGAAAAATGTGGCAGATCGCCGATCTGATCTGATGCGCCATTGAAATACTACACCCTGTTGTTTGAAGTGTGTCTAGATATTGCTCAAAACCGTCTTTCACATACACCTTTAATTTTTATGAGGGGAATTTACCATCAGGCGAAAGGTGTTTGCAGGTAATAGTGATAGTTTCATAATCTAAAATAAATTGTTAGGACGTACTTGAGGTGTGTCAAATATGTGCCACCTCGCCGATCTGATCCGATCCGCCATTGAAATATTCCACGGCGTTGTTTGAGTGCTTTTGTTTCAGCTTCAAAAACTTCATTCACATACACCTTTAATTTCCATTAGGGGAACATACCATTTAGTGAAAGGTGTTTGGAAGTAATAGTGATAATTTTATGATTTAAAAAAAAATCGGTAGGATGTTTTTGAGGTGTTGAAAAATGTGCCATCTCGCGGATCTGTTCTGATCCGCCATTGAAATAGTATAACTTTGAGTGTTTCTAGTTATTACTCCCAAACCTCTTTCACATGCACCTTAAATATTTATGAGGGGAATATACTATGACCCGAAAGGTGTTTGCAGGTAATATTTATAATTTGATAATCTAAACATATTGTTAGGATGTATTTGAGGTGTGTGAAAAACGTGCCATCTCGCTGATCTGTTCTGATCCGCCATTGAAATACTACACAGCATGTTTTGAGTGTTTCTAGTTATTGCTCAAAAAACTTCTTTCACACACACCTTTAATTTCTGTTAGGGAAACGTTCCATCTGGTGAGAGGTGTTTGGAAGTAATAGTGATGATTTTATGAATTAAAAAAATAATTGGTAGGGTGTATACATTCACAAGTATTTCATGTGTGTGAAAAATGTGACATATCGTTGATCTGATCTGACTGTGACTGTGTCAGTTGACATTCTGTCAGTATCCATGCAATTGCGCACATGCAGAAAGACATCTGGTCATCTTCATTAACTGCTCTCTTAAAAAAAATAATTTCGACTTTGCCACGACCATCCATTTGTCTATTATAGACTGAGTGTCTGTAAGAATGAGAGTGACTGAATCTACAACTCATTAACATGTGCTTAACTTTCCAAACTGTATTCCCGAAGGAAAAAGAAAAATGTGTTCCTCCCTCGTCACATTTTTTCTATCAAAAATTAAAAATCAAAGTCTTACTCGTCAGTTTTGAAAAGAATGTGCCTGAGTAGCATATTTTTATGCAGCCTAAGCATTCCACACAAACAGAAAACCACTGAAACATAATGAGACATTTTAATTGTGTAACAGATCATTTGAAATACATATAATAACAGTGTTTGCAGTTCTTTAGTTTGCCATTTGGCCATCAGGGCTTGCTGCCACTTGCAGTCTTTAAAGTCCGCATAGCCATTTTGTTGAAATCAAACCAATAAACACAAAATAGTCTTCATTGTAGAGAGTTTCACAGTCCCTACAAAATCCATTAGTGAAGTATATGGAGCACAGAGAAGTTTATATTAGTTATAGACTGCTGACATTCCTATGCGGCACTGAATATATAATACTATGAAGTGAAACTGGAAGTTATCCTAACATGAAGGATCAGGAATAATTCCTGAACATTAATACAAATTATGGGCAAGATGCTACTTGAAAAGAAATGAGATCTAATTGACAGAAGACCACAAGGGCCTGCAGATAACTGAAACTGTTGGCCTGATACATTATAACAACCGACGCTGGGCCTCTGGGCTGGCGATCGTTTCGAACGCTTTATCAAAATTGTCACATAAACAGAGAGTCTTTGAACAAGGCAATGTGTAAACACATTCTCAAGTCCTCTCATTAATCCACACATGCATCATTCGGCGACAGGAAGTGTAACCAACTTGTTGTGACAACATTCAGGGGAGCCTACTCCAATTTACCGAGTATTACTCCGGGAGATGCCGATAGTTTCCGACAATAAACTGGTTGAAATACTGTTAAGCGCAGCCGATTTGCGCTGAGAACAAACCAAGTCGACATGTGCAGTGGAGCATGACGAGGCACACGTTAATTAGTACAAATGGTAAGGAAAGCAAGCGAGTGACCAATCCCTGTTATAGAGTATCCCTGCTTATATATTGTTCTTCATGCTTATCCCAAAGTAAACACAAGACAGTGGCTGGTACTTGAAAACTGACTCCATTATACTGATCTTTTAATTTCAGCAGAATTCAGCATGGAACATTTGTGGATGCCATAGCACTTATATGCATGATGTATTAGTGAGTAGTTAGTATTTATTTTTCACATTTGTCTCAATACAAAATCACAAAATGCCTACTCTACTCAATGACTAAGGTTTAAAGTGAACAATGCAATTGGATAAAGGTGTGGTTATTCTCTGTTGAAAATTTAAATAAGAATATTGCTTTCAGTTTATGCCAACTCCAACTATGATACACAATTTATTTTCAGGATATTCCCATTAGAAACAGTATTTGTGACCAGCATTGCACAAACAACTATGGCCAGCAATTCCATGGTATCTATTTTTCTGTGCAGTATGTTATGATTATGTCCATATTCATCCAACATTGTGTGTAAATGTGATATCTCAATGTGATTTAAATATCTTGTTTTCAGCAGTTGAGACTACTGTTTGAGGAATCGTCTGATGATGATGATGACTTAACTCAGCCACCAGTTCTGGTTGAAGACACTGACAGTGACGGCCAGGAATGCAACAGTGAGTATGCTGTTATCGACACTAATCCAAACCTTCAAGTGCCTACTAATCAGTCTCAGTCATCCCATCACCTTACTGCTTTGAATGTAGTCAGTGACCCAACAGTTCAGCATGGAGAACAAGCTTCATCTTCACCTGAGTATGATGTATTTTCCAAGGCAGCAGCCTACTTTCACATAGGTAGTGACTTTGTTCAAGATGAAGAAATTAAGAGTAACGAAGACCGTTCATCTGTAACTTCTGCCGATGTTGCCACACAGACTTTGATTACCGGGGACTTACCATTTGTTGATAACATATATGACTTCGAATCCGTGCTCAGGAATTCAACTCTGTGAACAGTTTCCATCATGTATGAATTTATGAACAAGTTTGGACTATCAGCTGAACATTTCCTTACAAATAATGTACCCAGATTGCCAGGCAGTGTCATTAAGAATGGGCTGATACTCGATTTGGTTGAATTACAAACTACGCATGGTGTACAGAGACATATTTTGAAGAACTGGATATGTGCATTGGTTGGATTAAACACCAATCATATACAGCAGGACGCACTTTCACGAAAATTATATCGATCAGTAGGTACTTTCAAGAAACTTCGGGGCCAGGCAAAAGTCAACTTCAAGAATGACATCTTCGAAATTCCCACTTCAACGTTAAGTACAGCCCCTAAAACATCTTTCTCTGAAGATGTAGAACTTTTGACAGTTGTCAAGCTGGAAGATGAACTCAAAGACCTAACAAAAACAATTCATAAACAAGAAGAACGAGAAGAGGGAAAGACATTGAAAATTCAAGAATTGAGACGAACTGGTTGTTTAACCAAACGTAAACTTGGACGTCTGGAAGGAAGCCTTAAAAATGTGAAGAGCAAAAAACTTAAACTTGAAAAAAAACTTCTTGAATCCCAAAGGAAGAACCGTGAAATGAAAAAGATTGTAAAGAGGAAATCACTGGACATAAGAGAGACAAGTATTTTGAAGAATAGCTTGTTTTCAGTGAATGCTAAATGTGTGAAGCTGAGAAAAGAGACAGAGAAGGCAGCTTCAGAAGTTAAACATTTGCAAGAAGCTAATGACAGACTGAAGCAGGTTGTGAATGAAATGACAACACACGCCGAAAAGGAAGCTGAGGAGACAGAAAGAAAAACCCAGAGACTCAAGGAATTGGAGTCTACATGTTCATTCCTAGAAAACCAAATACTTGATCAGTCTGAAGTATTTCTTTATGACAATGTGCAAGGATGCTACACAGCTGAGACAGTTCACTGTATTAATAACCTAACTGATCTCAGAGTGCCAGTAAAAAAGGTGGGATCTGTGATAAAAGAAGTCTTGTCTCTGGTGGGAAAACAGGCTAACAAATTGCCCTCAAAAAGCATGGTCAGCAAGTGTGCAGAGGGCAAACTGGCCTTAACACAGGCTCATGTTGGTAGAGTTTTGAGGACAGCCAAAGCAACAACACTTATGTCTGATGAAACATCAAAGTATGGTGATAAATACAGCACGTACATCATTGCAGATGAGGAAAGTACATACTGCGTAGGACTGAGAGATATGTCTGACAAAAGTGCAGAGACAACATTGGACACATTTAAAGACATCCTGTCGGACATATCGGAAACCTGTGCAGTGTATGAAGGAAGGGGCATTGTGCATTCAAACGTTGGTTACCACATACTTGCTGGAATAAGAGATACCATGTCAGACGGAGCATCCACACAAAAAGCCTTCAACCAACTTTTGGAACAGTATAGAGCAGACATTCTGCCAACAATTGTCAGTTCCTGGCAAGATTTGTCAGCCAGTGAACAGGAACAGTGCAGCCAAATGCACAATTTTTTCTGTTCCCTTCATCTCCTTGTTGGTATGGTAGATGTGTGTAATGCATCTCTTTGCAACTATGAAGACTTGACTATCAGAGAGGAGGAAGGCGGCACATCTGCTGGGGAGAACCAGCCCACAACCCAATTCATGGATGATGATCCAGAGCCAGTACCTGGGACTTCAACTCAGGATTCACCTCCATCCATTAATGTCAGAGAAAAAATTTCAGAAAGAGTGGAGAAAGTGGTACTTGTGAATTAGCAAGACTATGCTGCAAGGCTCTCTCCAGAGGAATGGATGAGAAGAATGGCTGCCATTCAGATTGGAAGGCATACACTCATGAGAAAGAAGAAAAGGTACTGTTTCCAAGATTCCGTGGTAACAGATTCAACATGATATTTGTTGTTTGCCAGTATGTCTGGTATCACAAGGAAAATATGCTTGACTTCTTTGATAATGTTCATGGTATTACCAATGGACTTCTCCGGGCTCTACGGCGGCTACTGAGTAACAAAGTTTACACTACTGGATGTAGGGTTATGGGTATTTTGTCCAAGGTACTTACATCACCATTCTGGCGTTCAGTTGAAAGGACAAAACATGTGCTTGACCTCAATCATGATTATCAAAGGATGATAACATTTCTAGAAGATGGCATTCGTGATGGTGTGGAGGTGTTGAATGGCAGAAGTCTGTTTGATGATGAACTTGTTGACCGAGATAGGATTTATGACGCTCTACTCAAAGATGTGCAGGAGGACACTTTGGCAATCCAAATTGCGCAATCTCTATGCACAGCAATCAAAACATTGTTGGCTAGAATGGTAGGTGATCACCTAGAAGGAGGAAGATTCTGGCAGCCAACTGAAGAAATTCGTTCACAAAGTGCATCCGTCCCAGCTCATAACAAACTACCAGAGTTTGTGTTTGGTGTTCTGGACCAACTAATGAAGTACAGACCAGCAGCTACAACGCTGGCAAATGAAGCCATGGTGCTGTATTCCTTCAACAAAACAAGAGAATGGCTTAATTCCCTTCCAAAGGAGGAGAGAGACTCTCTTGTCATGGACTGCAAGCGAAGAGGCCCTGCGTTGCGGAGAAAATTCCACAAAAGGCTCGGAGACATAGCTTTAAAAAAGAAAATTGCACTGCGACAAAAAAGACTTGCTTTGAAAAAGCGACGTGACCAGAAATGCCAATACAAAGAGCAGTTGACAACAAAAATCCTCTACTATGGCCTATGGCAATCTAACACACAAGTTGAAGCCAAACTATCTGAAATCAGATCTGTCACAGAAAAAAAGGAAGCTCTGAAGACTCAGTTATTGTTTAGAAAGAATGTTCTAGGACAGACACAACATGACAAGAAAGTTTTTGTCTTCAAAGAAGGAAAGAAGAATCCAACTGTGGCAGAACTGAAGAAAAAGGTCATGAAGCTTGTTCATGCATCATTTAGCAAGCCAACCAAAGAAGCGACTCAACATGGGTCTCCACTCCTAGTTGGAAAGAGAGTCCGCCATACATTTGATGATGCAGTATATGCTGGAACTGTGCTCTCATGTGTACCTGGCCACTCATCATGGTACAACATTCAATATGATGGTGATCCAAGCCTGTATGTGTATGAACTCCGCAGTGATTATGAGAGAGGTGACCTGGAGATCATAGCAGCTGAGGTATCATTCCCATCACTGCTGCATTACGAAGTGATAAGACTGTTTATATATAGACTGGAAAATCTTTGGTAAGTTCGGAGTGATTGTTCACCATGAGTTACACACAAGTACATGAACAGTCTTATCACTTACAGACAGTTGCAGCTTCTGCCTGGAGTTCAACACAGATCATCAACCAATCATAAATCATGAATCAGCATGCCTGTGATCTGCACGGCTTTGATCTACATGACCGTGTTCCTCATGACTGTGATCTGCATGACCTTGATCTGCATTGTTACGATTTGCTTGATTATTACCAATTAGATGATTGTTTCTTCATTCCATGTTTACACTAATAGTTTGTGAGATTTTGTTTGTTCCTTGATACAAATTTGTTTCATGTAATAATAATGAATATAATGAATTGTTTATATGTTGCTGTAAATGGTGGGATTAAACCATAATGAGTGTGGTATTGTTATCCGATAACTTTTGCAAAGTGCATACTGAAGGTCATTTTGTTTGATGATTTTAACATACTAACCTATGTTCAGATTTGTTCTGTTTTACCAGAGACCATATAATAGATTATATATTATATTCTATTATATGGTCTCTGGTTTTACTAACTTAGATACTAACTGCCATTTAATTATTTTCAATGAAAAAATTCAGTGTCAGATTTGCTTCAGGTTTGAAATATGGTATCTTTCATTTTAAAGCATTGTCTACATTGAATCTTCAACAGTGGTGATGCAGGTTGAAGATTAGAATATATCTAAACATGTTACATCTTAACTGATGCAAAACGAAGGTAGCAGCTCACAATATTGAATCTCTAACCTAAATGTGTCTCAATAACTTGGTGTTAAGTTACTGTTTCTTCCAGTATTGACATTGTACATCATTCATGATGTTTAAGCAACTGTTTCTTTCTCCTTATAGGTATGCTGACTTGATGGACGTACTTTGAATCAAAGTTCTTCCATGTTCGAAGAAGAAGTTTAATTCAAGAAGAATCGTTTTTTCTCTGTAAATACCTGTGCTAGTAGAAAGGAATATGAATATATTTGTGGTTTAACAACACTTGCTGAATATAGTTTCGTATTTAAAATGAAGAAGTGTGACGTTTTTTTTAACAAAAATGGAAATTTGGACATTTCACATAGTTGACGGTAGTTGACTTCATCACCTTGTTGATCAAGAACGGATGGACAGAATTTAATCAGGTAAAGTTTGTTGCAATGCTGATGTGTCAGCAAACCATGGAAAAATAGTTGTAAAAATCTGACCCTTTGATATAAAAATGGTGTGGACTTGCTAATTTTATCTGGAATTAATTACATGGTGTGAATAGGTAAATGTTATTGTCTCTGCACAGAAATTACCATATTTAGCGAGTTTATTTGTTTGATAAACCTGCCAACATTTACAATGTTGACATCCGTAGGTGACCCGAAAGGGCGTGGCCAACCTTGCGGTTTTTCAAAGTGACATGACACGAAGGATGTTTGAAAATACCCGTTCATAAGCAGAATCTGAACTCATATACATTGAAAGAAAACGACTGAGTACCTATATAATGCAGATCATGAAACAATATCAGAGTATTTGTAATTGTACCCACCCTTGATGAAACCGGAAGCGCGTACACGGCATGTCACTCGTGGAGGTAAAATATAAACGGGTTGGAAAACGACCATTGATACATTTTCTAAATTGATTCAAATTCCCGTACGATCCATACTATACACCAGAATTACCTTTCAATCATCCTCTATTATGTACTGTTAGTTGTGTTCAAAAGCAGTTGTCATTTGTTGCTTGTGTTGTAGTTTTTTTCCTCAAGTTAGCCGTCGATGTTTTGATCTCTAGTTTAGCAAATCCGAAGTCGATGATTTTCGCGGGTTTTTTGGGGGTTTTTTTTGGGCAAAGAATGTTCTGACACGGGGACACTTATAAATTGTCAGTGTATCGTAACAATAACGTTATATTGTTCAGTGTATATCGTCACAAGAAGTACAATTTTGATGATTGAAGATGTCATGAATAAAATCAGCTTTCATTTCTGCGCCTTTCGCAGAAACGAACGAAACCAGAGCTAGTGTGAGAATGTAACGTACAATAATTAAATTTTTATTGTGTTCATTAAAATTCTGGCAATCTGATTGGTTAACTGGCAACATTTCTTTTGATTTCATTTCCCAATGAATCTGAAAAAATAAGCCACGCCCACCGAACCGGGCTACTTTCGGACCTGAGAATTGTCGGGGAATACCTTTACACAGCGTGGGAATTCCCTTGCACTCGGGTACCTTAATGAATTGAGTAAACATTGAAGTGATACATTGTGGTTAACATAAACAAACAACTCAAGATTATCCGTGAACGTTAATAACGTTGCAACGCCTCGACAAGAGCATGCGCACGTTGGAACATCAGTTCATGGCATCGCAATCCCAGTCACATCACAGCCTCTTTCTACTTAAGCAAACACTACAATCTCAGTTCCACTAACTTCATATCATCGGGCTTCATTTCCAATTCTCACTTTTCAAACTGTCTCTTTCAGTTCGCAGGTAGTAATTCAAACGTTTGAACTTGAAACTTTGCCGATACCGGGACGCGTCACGTTGAGTTGTTCCACTCTGATTCGCCGACCGATGTTAGCTTGGTTGATTGACAGCTGTTTGGGGGGTGCTCTATGCTGATTGGCTAATGGTTTGTGCTGATTGGCTAATGGTTTGGTAGGCGTGTCATGTTATGTAAATGAGTCACCTGAGTCATGTCACGCCATTACCGAATTCTTACACCGAAAATGTTAATCGGTGGTAACAAAGATATCTGTTTCGATGAATTTGATTATGTTTAAAGACAATATTGTTAACAGGGTATAGTATTTGTTGCTGAATTTAATTATAAGGATTGACTTTGTATTTCTTTCGTTGCATTGAAGTATGAAACTAAAAACCAATGTGCAAACTTTTGTAAGAATCCGCTACGCGGATTCATACAGTTTGCACATTGGTTTTTAGTTTCATACTTCAATGCAACGAAAGAAATACACAGTCAATCCTTAAGTAAATGTATTTCATAAAAATTAATGACTGCTTAGAAAAAAATACAACTGTCATCGTCTTTGTGAATCAGTATTTATTTTAGGCATTAAAACAGCTAAACATGACATCTTTTGTTCACGAATTTGGAGCAAAATTGAAATTATTTTGTTACTCCAAACAGCTGAGCTTTCGGGGTTAATTCTACCTGGTATAATGCAGGTAAAGTTTCAGATCAAATTGTTTGACGTGGGTGCATATTTGTACATAAAAAAATCATGTCATGTGGCTCAGTCCGTGGCTCTATACAGCTCTTAGATATTGCACTAGTGCAACCGGAACTGCAAAATGTACCTCATGTTTATGGCCATACTTTTTACCTATTTGCACACTGTCTATGTTCATATTTTACTGTTAAAACAGACTTCATCTGGGAAACAGACTGATGATTCAAACTCTTGGAGCAATGATTACACTGACAGTGATTGAAAGACAGACTCATTTTTTTTCTTGTGATGAAATTTCATGAAGTAATATGAAATTATCATACCAGACCTAGAATAATTTTGTTGTAGTGATGTTTTGAATATGGAATATCAAAACTACAAGTGACAGATAATTAATTGTTGAGCATGAGGTGCAACCTGTGTTAGTCTGTGGCATCAAGGTAATCATGTGATGGCACCAGGGACAAGCAGATTTCTTTTTCCTAATACTGAGCTCTGCAGTGAGTGGTTTTGTTGTCCAGTTTGGAGCTATTTCATTAAGATTTCAATTTGGATTTTTTTTCATTGCCATATGTATATGGCAAAGATGTACATATCAAATGCTTCCAGATCTTAAACGGAAGACCGCTCAGTCCTTGGCATGTTGTTGTTCAAAGAAGACTGTTCTTGATGTTTCTTGTTTATGATGGTTTAGGCCATTGAACACTAAATAATTGGAGTGTATCAGTCTAAGTGAACTTCGTCTCAGTGTATTTCGGTACACTACAACAATGAGTCTAACAAAACCTAGTAGAAGGTCGCGTCAGGTAACCTTTGAGCAGTCAATGACAGTCCAATCAAATGCGAGACGGTTAAATAGATTTAACCAATCAGACAACGGCTACTATTTAGGGATCGGAGGGACTTTCAAAATATTCAGGTCACCGACACAGATCTCTCCACACACAGAAATCAGCATATAACACAGTTATTTGACCTGCAGTAAATAGGTTTTGGGGTTTCTTTTGATATGGTTACCATTAGCTAATATTTCCGCAAGATAACATCCTTGAATATTGTCAAAAACACTATTTTCAGCGACTGTTTACTCACCGTTGTCGTGGCAGTACGTACGCCGTGTGCATCACCCGGAAGCGATCGTACGCTAAATAGCATTCGGAATCGTTCGGGTAAGAACTTTTTCGACATAGAAAGTTAAAAAAGGATGTGCGAATGTGCACTTTTGCGATTTGGTAAGCTGTGTTCTGATTGGTCAATCTCAAGGGTTACCTGACGCGACCTCCCATAAGGTTTTGTTAGACTCAGTGGTGGAGTGTAACGAAAAGTACAGAGGATAAGTTTACTTAGACTGTGGAGTATATAATCATCAGACACTTCAGCAAACAGAAACAATCCTTGAAAGTTCAGTAGACTATTTCATATTGTGACATTGCTCCTAAACCCAGGAAAAGTCAATAAGGTAGAATAATTTACATTTACAGAATATGAAGCCTGTTTACTTTCACCAGAGACAATATAGCTTATAATTATATGTATATGGTTTCTTTTTTTATCAAATGATAACATTTTTGATAAATATACTGTTACCGCAACAACATAAATGACATTAGTCATGTGTGATTCAAAATACTTCACCAGACAAAGAGGTACTGTTGAAAACAAAAATAGCTCATCACCCATATCAAAATGTATTTGATTTACATTTTGGTACGATATCATAAAGAAATAAAATACACAAAATAATACGTAACATCTATCCATATATCTTATGGCATACATGTAACTTGTATTAGAGAATTGTGTAAAATTGTCAGTTTTCCACATTACTGAAAGACATCAATTAAAATATGGTTGTTTGCACGTTGCTAATGCATTGACTGATCCTGAGTGTCTTTGCCCATGTCTATTTGGGAGAGAAAAATAATTGTCATATTCTTAATATCAATTAACATATGAAAATATATGAAAAGATTTAAAGTTGTAACCAGTTATGAAGCATAAAGCATTGACAAATCTATCATAACTATTCAACAAGAGCATTAATTTATGGCATAAAATTATGAATGTGATTTCAACTTGTTCTGAAGTGAGACATAATATTTCCAATCATGTAATATGAACGCAATATTTATCAAATCATCCCAGATTTCATGTGAAACTATAACTGAAGCTATAGTTTATAAATCATGTATACTGCAGTTGCTACTACACTACATCGTCACAAAAAGAAAAGCATGAATGTTATTTTGAAACACAAACGCCACGCCCATATCCGCGCACCTGTTGTTGAGAATGATGTTTGTTAACGTTTTTGTGTCGGACCATGTGAAAAAAAGAATAAGCTGGGATCAACATGCATCACAATTATATCTTTGCTGTTTTCATATTCAGTGGACAATAAAGTAATGTGTCTCACATGAACAAAAATTCAATTAAAATATACTTCAAAACTTGCAGCTGCAGTGTTGATCGACTACTGTTTCCGGGTCACGGGATTATACAAGGTCAAACTGGTTCGGCTATGTGCGAATTATATAGTAAAAATACACCAAGAAATTTCTATGAGTTCTGATTAATCATTTTATACAGTTATTTGTGCGAAATAGCTCCAACTTTTCCGTTAATATTCAATGGTGAATGTATTTCATCAGGCAATCGCTGTTTGTGACATCACATGCGGTGACCTTTGCACTTACTAGAAAACAGTTTGATTTCACGATCTTAATGTTCGTCTGTCTCTCGTCATACCAAACGGAAAATGATATATGAAACATTTGTAGAATGAGAAATTCTCCCTCTTTCGCCTGGTCTGACACAGAAGGGTTCTGTAATCTTTCTTCTGAACAAAAAAGCAATATTTTATGTAGGAGTTGGACGAAGCGCGCCATGTTTGTTTTTCGTACATGTAACACGATCTAACACCGGCTTTTTGCGGTTTTGTACAAAAATTAATGAACCATAACACTTGAAATTTGCACTCATGAATGTTTATAAATCATGTATTTTATTCTGCTATTTTCATGACATGACACGTTTAAATAAACGTAATAGTGCCATTTTAGTAAGACCTGTCATGACATCGACAATATGATTTGTTTACGACGAACGTTTTCCATTATTTTTTTTTTTCAGAATAAATTTTTAAATTACTTCGCGCGGATATTTGCCGATACAAATATACGAAATTAAAGTCAGATACTTATGAAATATCAGTAGTGAGAATACTGAAATCGGTTTGCGATAATTGGACAATTTATACGGTTCCTGATATAAAACGCATCCGGTTGTCAATCGAGTAATTCAGGTAAATTCAGGAAAATTTACTTAATTTATGTTTGTCTTGTAATTAATATCTGTACGTTTGAAATTATCTGGATATTTTTTGATAATAATGTTTATTTTTCTATCTAGTGTTAATGAGCTGAATATTTTTTCAGTTGTTCCTTATTTAGTGACACACCGACTGTTTGAAATCACCCACCCTCTCATCAGCGCCATATGCTGAAAATAATTCAGCAGGCTAAAGGTTATGCTTCTCTGGAATAGGCCAATCAATATACAGCCTGAGACGAATTCTAACCTTGTCCTTTTTGATAAAGCCAATTAAATTATTTATATCATAGACTTTTCTGTCCCTTTTGACAGCAATGTGATTGGCAAAAGAGGATAAATATGCGGATCTCGACTTTGAAATGTCTCACTTGCATCCCAAGTACACTGTCATCAGGCTCCCCATTGTTCTTGGAGCCCTTGGTTTGGTACCTCCCGATCTCTTGGCGCAGATCAGGAAAGTGCCCGGGTTCTCCACCGGGAGCACAGCCCTTCTGACAATTTGGGCAATGCAGAAGGCTGCAGTGTTGGGGAACCTCCATATTCTCCGGAAAGTTCTTGGTGGGTTCGACTAGGCAGTGTTGTTCTTGGAGAAGTCCCATTCGCTCTCTGGGCTGATGATGAGCCTTACTGGCCTGACCGTGCCATGATCACCCAAACCCTCTCTGCTGCATATCAATCTTAATCTGTGAAACATAATAATAATAAATTAACAGAAACTAGGAAATATATTTCCTGGATAGAGCTGTGCCTGAAATTAAGATCATCAGGGAATCCCATGTCTAAACGACAAAAGGCAATTTGGAGAAAAATAAAATTACAGTACAAAACAACAAAAGAAAAGGTACTTCTCCAAATTGTCGATTCCCTTAAGGCAAAAATAAAAATTTGGACTGAAAGAAAGAAAAAATGGGAAAAGAGAAACAAATTTATCAAACAAAATAAACTCTTTAGAAATAATGAAAAGCAATTTTACAGGCAACTCAAGACAAGTTTTGATGAGCATGATAAACGGCCTCCCATGTCTGCCAATGAAAGGTTCTGGAAACAGTTGTGGTCTGTACCCGGCGACTGTAACCTGGATGCACCATGGGTCAGTGATTATGACCATGCAATGCATGAGAAAGTAACTAGGTCGTTTGTTTGTTACATCTCACCAGATTGCCTGAAGACTGTTATAAAGAAGTCCAAATCTAATACAGCTCCAGGGCCTGATGGCATTCGAAACCGGTATTGGAAACTGTTTCCCTTTGCCCAAGTGTGACAGTGCACAATTTATCTTTGTATTCTTCATATTTGTATATTTTTTTGTATGTATGTATTTTGTATATGTTTGCCACTTATATCTTTCTGTGAGTTCACATTCATTTTGAAGAGTTGCAATTTTGAAATGCCACATTAATTAGCCTTCGTGTCATGGTTCAAACTGATGTAACGCACCTGGCAAGAATAATTAACACAGGCCATATACCATTGAACATGTCACTCTTAAAACTCAAGCTATTGTTTATTGCACCAGTAAATGTCTTAATGACACGTGGTATAGACATCCAGACCACAACTGCAATAAATCCAGTCTAATTAACCCCAAGCTAATTAGCCCCAACTACGGTTGTCACGGCCAGGTGACATCAGCTGTAGGAAGTTGTAAAACAAACCGTAATTAAGTCGGTGTAATAATCCTGTCACGGTCACGTGACAACCCTTCCAAAAATTCATTTCGGCTTGTTCAATCAGTGACCAATAGTAAAAATATTCGATCTTGGTCAACCAATCAAAATGGTAATTAAAACACCGATTGCACCTTTTAGGCCAATCACAAAAGAATTCCAACATTGATCAGTGGTGTTTCGGCTATAAAAAGAGGTCAGTGATTTCTTGTCTACACACTTGACCTCACAATAAATGTTGAAACATCTCCCTGACTGATCATTGACTTACGGAATTCTACATTCTATTTAAGGTAAGCTTTCTTGTACAACTCTGATATTATATTATTTAATGCCATGACTAAAATGTCTTATTTATGAATAGAAAGTGGCAATATCATGTATATAGTGTCTTTGCATGAACATCGTCATGCATAATGTCAAAGTCGTTACTGACTGTGTAATAGTGTCTTTGCATGAACATCGTCATGCATAATGTCAAAGTCGTTTCTGACTATGTAATATTGTCTTTGTATGAACATCGTCATGCATAATGTCAAAGTCGTTACTGACTATGTAATATTGTCTTTGCATGAATATCATCATGCATAATGTCAAAGTCGTTACTGACTATGTAATATTGTATTTGCATGAACATCGTCATGCATAATATCTCAGTCGTTATTTGAACATGTAAGTGAAGTAGATGTGCTGTCATGGATTAGTTGTGCCTGTGCTGTCATCATTATGCTAATAGTGAACTAAAGTGAATATTTGGTTCAATAGCAAATATCATTTATATATGTTTTACATAACGACAGCTGAGGCACAATTGAGATATGTGTTAAAAGGATTTGTATGAATATGCTTTCCCATTATGATTAGTATTTGATGTTATGTTGAAAAAGGAAATGTTATAACTGTTACAGATTTAAGCTCGACCATTTGAGACGCTAATTCCCCCTCAAAATGTGTATATTCGATTATTGTTTAAATATCTTTTATGTATATGTATTTATGTATTACACACTTGACCTCACAATAACTGTTGAAACATCTCCCTGACTGATCATTGACTTACGGAATTCTACATTCTATTTAAGGATCTAAGCTGGTTACCCCACACGAACCAGTTGACACAAGCACCACTCCTTCACTGTTTCAATTCTCTTGTGGATACAGGTGATGTTCCTCCGTGGTTCTGCAAAGGTCGCACAATACTCCTTCCCAAAAAAGGAGACTTGACTGATCCCAAAAACTTCCGTCCTATCACATGTCTAAATACTCAATACAAATTGTTCACAGGGTGTTTGTCAAACCTCGTGTCATCTTACTGCTCTTCCAATCAGATAATTTACAGAGAGCAGAAGGGGGCGAGGAAGGGATGTTGGGGGTGCAAGGATCAACTTCTTGTACAGAAAATGATTCTGGAAGAGGCTAAAACATACCACCGCAACCTCTCCATGTGCTGGATAGACTACAAAAAGGCATACGACTCTGTCCCTCACGAATGGATTCTGAAGTCTCTTCAGTGTATTGACCTCCCTGAACGACTACTTGATTTACTCAAGTCTTTAATGAGTTGCTGGTCGACTCAACTTGAGATGTACTCGCAAGGGCAGGTGCAGACTTCGGAATCTATTCCAATCAGAAGGGGAATATTTCAGGGGGATTATTTCAGTCCTTTGCTTTTTTGTCTGTCTCTAAATCCATTGAGTTTTCTGCTCAACAGGGAGGAAGGGTACCATCCCGGACCTCCTCAGCACAGATCCCCAACACCTCTTACTCATCTTCTCTACATGGATGACATCGAGCTCCTTGCCTAAGGAGATACCAATTTGAAAGAACAGGTTCTCCTTGTCGAGTCCTTTTCTAATGATATTGGCATGACATTTGGACTTGACAAATGTAATACTCTTCATTTGAAACGTGGCAAGGTAACTAATAATGGATCGGTCAAGTTACAAAGGGGAGGAGATATTGAGCATCTTGTGGACGATCAGGCCTACACCTATCTTGGAATGCAAGTTCGAGACAAGCTCCAGAATGCCCAGATTCAAGATAAACTTCGGGCCGAGTATAAATCTTGTTTAAAGAAAATCTGGAGCTCTGAGCTAAATGCTCGAAACAAGGTCAAAGCCACCAATACGTTTGCTGTGCCAGTCCTCTCCTACTCCTTTGGAGTAGTTGATTGGACAAAACAAGACATCCAGGGTCTTGACCGCCTGACCAGAAGGATCATGTCAGATAACAGAGCACACCACCCTCGTTCCTCTCTTAATCGTTAAAATATGCCAATCAATTCTGGAGGTCGGGGTTTGATTAATATGGAAGCTCTTCATGATAGAATGTTATTGTGTACTTTTGCACATATTTATTTTTTCGGATGATCCTCTGGTGAAGCACGTCAAGACTCACGATGAAAGCAAGGAATTCCACAGCTATTTTAAGCATGCCAAGGTTGTTGGACACAGTCTGAAATTTGAAATCGATTTTGTTGATGGCGATGTACTGCTGGACGGTACAGTGATGGGAGTAAACCATGTGAAGTCATTCACCAAATCTGCCCAGAGTCGGTCCTTTGTGGAGAAGCTGTCTGAGAAGCCATTGCATCGAGTGTACATGCAGTGTGTGGAACAGAACAGCAATCCAACCGACTCCTTCGCCTGGATGAAGTCGGCTGGTCTCAAATGTGAAACTGAGGGCTTCCTTTTTGCTGCTCAGGACCAGTCACTTCCCACTCGCAATCGCCAGAATGTGATTCTTAAAGAGAATATCAATATGAAATGTCGTCTTTGCAATAAATTTACAGAGGCTGTCCAACACCTTGTCAGTGGATGCCCTTCCTTGGCACAAACAGCATATCTTAAAAGACATGATGGCATGGCTCGCTGCTTTTATTATCGTCTCCGCCATGCCTGTGGCTTTGACTCCGAGGTCCATCCATGGTACGACCCTGAACATGTCCTGGGCGTCCTGGAAAATGCCAGCTACAAACTTCTCTGGAATAGGCCAATATACAGCCTGAGACGAATTCCAGCCAACAAACCTGATCTTGTCCTTTTTGATAAAGCCAATGAAATTATTTATATCATAGACTTTTCTGTCCCTTTTGACAGCAACGTGATTGGCAAGATTCAGGAAAAGCATGATAAATATGCGGACCTCGCCTTTGAAATGTCTCACTTGCATCCCAAGTACACTGTCGTCAGGCTCCCCATTGTTCTCGGTGCCTTTGGTTTGGTACCTCCTGATCTCTTGGCGCAGATCAGGAGAGTGCCCGGGTTCTCCACCGGGAGCACAGCCCTTCTGACAATCTGGGTAATGCAGAAGGCTGCAGTGTTGGGGAGCCTCCATATTCTCCGGAAAGTTCTTGGTGGGTTCGACTAGGCGGTGTTTCCTGGGAGAAGTCCCATTCGCTGTCTGGGCTGCGTGTAGAGGGGGTGAGGGCCCTGAGCTGATGATGAGCTTGACCAGCCTGAGTGTGCCAGGATCACCCGAACCCTCTCTGCTGCATTTCTATCTCAATCTTTAAATAATAATAATAATAAGTCGTCTTTTATAGCGCACATTGTCCAAACACCAAGTGACAAACTCGCGGAGCTTTTGATAAAACAGCTAATCTAGACAACAGGGTAATATTTTCGGAAGAGGAAAGTTTTCAGCTTTGACTGGAAAGTGGACAGTGTTTCAGTGTTTTTGATAAAGACGGGCAGATCATTCCAGAGAAAGGTGGATGTGAACAAGAAGCGTCTGTGTCCAAAGGTTTTCAGTTTGGCTGTGGGAATTTGAGTAGTGAGTTGTTGGCTGATCTCAGACAGCAAGACGAAACATACTCTTTCATCAAGTTGGACAGGTAGGATAGAGCAGAACCATTTATGCAGCGGTATGTGATGCACAAGACCTTATATTCGATCCTTGCTTTGATCGGCAGCCAGTGTAGTTTGACAAGGACTGGTGTGATATGTGACCGCTTCCCGCTTCTGGTGATGGTCTGTGCAGCTGCATTGTGAACGCGCTGTAATTTGGTGACAAGATCCTAAAGATCCCAGTAGACTGTTACGGTAATCCAACCCTGAGAGGATAGTGGATCTGGCCAATGACATAACGCATCACATGTCGAAAGGTGACGCATGTTGGCAATGTTCTCATGTGGAAGTAGCATATGCGACATACGGTATTTACATGGTCCTCCATAGAAAGTCCATGATGACTGCAAGAGTTTTTACTGCTATACTGAAAGGTCGCATGGAATACCAATCTTGATCGAGTCTACTTTAAGCTTGGCCCAATTCATGGTTGCAAGATGGTCAGTTTTGTTGTCATTCAATTTTAGCTTATTGATTGACATCCAGGATTTCACATCAGAGATGCACTGTGAAACATGAGTTATCTGAGTCATAGAGGGCCTTCGTGGACGTGGACTCCTTCACTTGAGACAGACAATACTCTGCCCTGGCTTTCCGAATCATATTGGTTGTTGAGTTCCGTGCTGACCTAATGATCTGTCTGTCGACTTCCAGTTTACACGTTCGCCAATTCCTCTCAGTCTTTCTGTGCCTCCTGGCAGCAGCAACTTCCTTTGAGTAGAAAGGGACGCTCGATCTCTCTGGGATACTTTTGATAGTACAGGGCGCATGTTTCTCAAGGAGTTGAGTGATGGTGGTGTCGTGTGACTCAAAAAAGGAATCGTCATCAGAAAAGTTTTTGAAAGAGGTTTGACTACAGAAGATCATGACGAAAATCTTCTCTATTCACGCGTTTGATGTTACGACAAGCAACCTTCTTGATCGGTCGTTCAGGACGTTTCATGAATACAGCATGATGATCAGACATCTGACAGTCGACAACTGACATGTTCTTTACAAGGTTATCATCTAGCCGGGTGATCACCCAGTCCAGAGTGTGTTGGACTAACTCATGAGATACCAGATACCATCATAGTGACAGAAGATTCCTCTGTTTGAGTTTCATTAGGAGATCCGATAGTTCTTAAAAAATAGAGAAGTTGTCAGTTTATTTTTCTTGGATGGAGAGGGCCGGTAGATGCTCACGCACCTGAGTGAAATACTTCTGACAGTCAACAACATATTCATTTAATTCATGTGATGAAACAACTGTGTTATGACAGTGTTTCACTTTCCAATGTGACCTGTGAACAATGTCAAGGCCAGCACCTTTTCCACTTGTCCTCGGAGCATGCTTAAATGAGTAAGTGGGCAGGGTTAACTCCGTAATGAAAGCCTCGTCACCATGGCAACGAAACCATGAGCCCTCCTGGTGGGTTTTGTAACACTTGCTAGAACTTCACCAAAGGGTGAGTGAGTTAAACTTTAACGCCACATCGTCAATATTGCACCCATACAGTGACGAGAAATGTTGTAGATACACAGTACATACAAGTAATTAAAGAACCAGTCATCGACGAACTGTAAAATAACTAGACTATCACAAAAGGACTTAAACTATACAGAATGTATTTTTAAAAGCAGAAAACTATGTTACATAAGGCCACGTAAAAATTGATCACTAACAACTGAAGATAGGTCACCATACTAGGGGCCATGGGGACGTACAGTGCTTTTACTACCTGCATGGACCCTAGTTGGATTTACATCACATCACCACATCACTTTAGCTGTTGGCGACTGTATCCAAATTTAGCCACAAATTAAGGTGACAATAATACTACAGCTAAAGGTGAGGAAGATTAGAGTTGACGTTCAATGTTTTGGGACTTACGTACCCTTTCATGAGGACAATAATTTTACAGTACACCAACCTCCCCTGGGGATACCGTCACTAACAATCTGAAATATTAATTTCGACTTCCAATCATAACATATTGATCTATTTACATATCAATCAACAAATCCAATTCTGTTAAAAATACAATAATTATATGAAAACTTATATTGTTAAAAAGATCACAGTTCATGATGAAAAATACTTATCCCTTGTGATGGAGTATTCAAAGCATTACGTGCTTGACTGTGATTCTTTCACCACAAGGGATGCAAAATAGAGGATCCTCACCTTTAGGTAGTTATGTGTGTATCTTGTTTGACCAATACGACATCGTCGCATGATGATCTCTTCAAATCAGGGCTGACAACCCAAGTAGGTGTATCAGATAAAGGGTTCTGTTTCATGTAATTTATTGATAACAATTTGGGTGTCTCACCTCTTTTGCACCAGATCACGAATGTAAGTTCTAATGCTAGCTTTATAGGCACAGTATGGAATAAGAAGTGGTGTCACAGATTTGTTGAGTGCTGCCTTGGCAGCAAAATCGGTCATGGTGTTCCCAGAAATGAAAACGTGGCTGGGTAACCAACAAAAGACAATGTCGAATTCGACAGTAGCAAGACCATTATATAATTCAATGATTTGTATTAAAAGTGGGTGTTTACATGATACGTTTTATATAGCCTGAAGAGTCAGAAAAGGTGATATGTTGTTTATGTTTATTATATGTTTGAATATGTTTAAGAGTTGTTAATATAGCGTTTGCTTCAGCTGTAAAACTAGAACTATTAGGTAATCTAGAAGATATTGTTCTAGATCCAATGACAGTGGCAGAACCTACTGCGCCACCGTCCTTGTACCCATCTGTAAATAAGGATTTGTAATTGCTATATTTACTTTTTAATTGATTATATTCCTGTTTAGATATTATTCGTTAGTTTCTGATGTTTTAAATGTAGTTATTGTTAGATCGACCTGTGGTCTAACCAAATGCCAAGGAGGAGAAGAAAGAAAACGGAAATGAGCTATATTTTCCAGCTCAGTGCTGGCAACAGTAATAAACGGCTTAATTCTGAGCCCAAGAGGCGGTACAAGAGAAGATTTCTTATTGTACAGATCCTCATAGAGAGGATTAAAGACACTGTTATATGCAGGGTTTGGCTCATTAAAATATAGTTTTCTGATGTACTGTAAAGTTGATTTTATACGGCGTTGGTCAAGGGATGGTTCACCAGCCTCGACGTAGAGACTGTCAATGGGTGAAGTTCTAAAGGAACCATGGCAAAGTCTTGGACATTGTTGGTGGACAGAGTCTAATAGGTCAATAACCTATAATAATATAATAACAATCGAAATATCCCGTGACTGGATTATTGACTGGGAATGAGATACTTGTATCACTGCCATATCGAAAACTGTTGTGTATTTATTATTTCAGTTGCTCTTATAAAGTGTGGGCGTTACTGTTCAAATCCATGAATGTGGCCACTTAACAGTAAGAAATAGCTGTACAATAATAGTCAAAGCGATGTGGTCTGGTAATGCTAATAGTATTGTTGTAGTTTTGTTTGAATGTTGGTCTTGCCTTATTTCCTTTTTCAATGAGTAAGTTAGCTGGAAGCAACTGTCCAGCAGAACATTTTAAAATTAGCATCGCTTTACATGTACGTTTTCCCCGGTATAAAAAACTGCTTATTAAATGTTGCAATATTGCAACAAAAGTGGAACGTTTTGATGAGCTGACCGATGTCCGTTGACGAACACAGTTCTCTGAGTGCACAACTTTCCCATAATCAACAAAAACAAAATTATAACAAGTACAACTGTGTGAGGTTCACGGCTTTTTATTGTCACCATTCCGAACATGGTACAATGCCAAATTCTCGAACACACAGAAACAATACGCACGAAAACCACCACCAATATTTGGTTGTTCTTTCGTAATATGTATGGGTAAGCACTAAGTTATGCCATCCAAGTTATACCCCATTGATCTAAACATCTTGCCTACCTGAAGTTTGACTGTTCAACATAGTTTACATCGTGTGGGCTGCAAAACGTATCACCCACCTTTGCGTGTTATACGTCTTTCATGCTCTATGTTTGAGCTGTCTACACACAGTTGAACATTTATATTTACGTCATGTGAGTTGTATATTATGTCATCCACCTTTGCGTGTAACATATATCCTCCATGCTCTATGTTCGAGCTGCCGACATATTAATCAGCATTTGTTTATATCATGTGGGTTGTAAACTATGACACTCACCTTTGCGTGTTATATCAGGGAGCCTATATAGAGGGAGCGAAGAAACTTCTCGAAAAGCCGCTGAACGTATCTCTCGGGTCGTTACGTAACCAGTGTAGCCAATATGGTGGCAGCGTAGTATTTAAGATTGAGCCCGGTTTATTTTCAACAGTTGATTACGTTCGCTGAGTGTTATAACAACTGAAATCCAACATGTAGAAGTTTAAGTGAAATAATTGGTATTAGTGTCCGTATTAGGACAGTAGATTCGTAGTAAAGTTTCAAGTCGGTAAGCTCACTGGCTTCTATTCTCGATTCACCGCGAAGATAGACTAAATTGTTCGTTTTATTTTTAGAAGGAGAACATATCTTTAGTTGAAATGTATTCGCAAGTAAAAGTGACAGTTTTATGACTTAAAAAATTGTTAGGGTGTAATTGAGGTGTGTGAAAAATATGACATTTCGCGATTGAAATTCTATAAGCCGTTGTCTTAGTATTCCTAGTTACTTCCTCAAAAACATCTTTCACATACACCTTTAATTCATATGAGGGGAATATACTATCAGGTAACATGTAATAGTGATAGTTTCATAATCTAAAAAAGAATGTTAAGGTGTATTTGAGGTGTGTGAAAAATGTGACATATCGGCGATCTGCTCTGATCCGCCACAGATATACTATACGCCGTTGTTTGCTCGTTTCTAGTTATGACTTCAAATACATCTTTCACATACACCTTTAATTCTTATGATGGGAATATACTATCAGGTGAAATGTGTTTGCAAGTAATAGTGACAGTTCCATAATCTAAAACAAAATGTTAGGGTGTATTTGAGGTGTGCGAAAAATATGACATATTGCCGATCTGATCTGCTTCGCCATTGATGCTTGAGGGTTATAGTTCCATAACTTCTTTCTCCCTTGTTGATATTATTATTTGACAATACTGGAAAGGTGTTTTAGAACGCTTTGTGAGAGTTTTACACTTTATATTTTAGGGCAGTGTGACAGTGTCAGTTAACATTTTGTTAATGTCCATTCCATTCCCCATAATGCAATAAGATATCTGAATTAATTATTAATGTAAACAAAAATGTTTCAAAGTAGATTTTTTAAAAGACAGCTGTTCTCGCGATACTTTTACCTTCTCTAACATGTTTTGGGAGGGAAGGCCGCGGTGTATCATTTATTCTTTCATTCATTCACAAATGGACTTCTTTCTTTTATTCTTTTGCTTAATTTCTTTCATTCATTCACACAGTTCTTGCTGTTAATTCTTTTTATAATTCATTCATTCATTGTAAAATTCCGACTGATACAATAAACTGGCTGAAGTTCTGTTAAACCAGTAATAATCTACAACGTATATACTCTATATAGTCTCCCTGGTTAAACACAACTGAAGTTGCACTGGGAACGAGCCAAGTGACTGTGTGCGTTGGAGCATGACGAGGCACACGTTCATTAGTACAAATGGTAAAGAAAGCAAACGATCGAGTGACCTATCCCTGTTGTAGAGTATCCCTGGTTATATACAGTCCATGTACTATGTTCGAGCGGCCAACATGTTGTTCAATATTTGTTCACATAACGTGAGTTGTAAAATATGTCACCCACCTTTGCATGTTATATATATTTCCAGCTCTGTCAGAGAGTGGACACATTTAGCTACATCGTATAGAAGGTGAAATATGTAGTTCACCTTTGTGTTATATAAGTTCTCTCCTCCATCATGAAACTGTCCACACTTGTTAAACATATATTGTAAAATATAAATATATATTGTAAAATAACACGTAATTTAAAAAAAGATGTATAGAAATACCTAGAAACATTAACATATAGTCGTAAAAAAAGTTCACATATGACAAATGTACTACTGGCCTGTCGCGATGTGAAATTCATCAATTTGGAAAAACATCACTAGCGATTAGCCTGATGGTCAAGTAATTAGACTAACCTCCCTTTGTATTTACGGCGCTTGTCAGATGCCACCCGCACATATGACTACGATAGTGTGGAACTAACAAAAGCATTAACTGACCATCAGGTAATCGGACATTTACGTTCTGTTATAAGTATACCCTGCGTTTCGTCCTGTAATCTATCATTTTCGGGAGAATGTGATCGCGCTCTCTTCCCTGAGTCAAGACCAACTAGGATCAAGTTATCAAGTTACTTGGCAAGTAACGCCAGTTGATGTCAGTATGGTAACTGTTACTACCAGACATGCAACATGTATTCTCTCAAAGGTTTATTTTAGATTGTTTTACCTTCTATCACATTTTTGGTGTGTAGCGAAAACACCGAGAAGCCGCACAGAAAACGGCACAGGCCACAGAAACCCGATATCGCACTGTAGATGATAGACATACACTCGCAGCATTTATATCTAGGGATGTCCTAAAAGTGGGGCCGGGCCGGGCCGGGCCACGGCGGGCCAAATATATATTGTTTTCAGTGATCGACAACGTTAGACTTCAAGTCGATATTTTCATTGCTGTATGTTGTCATTTATGGCACAATCGTTATGGATGGCACAAGCAGGAAAGTGCATAATGGCACAGGCACATGTGATGAATGTGAGCCAGATATATGGTCAATAATGAACCCAAGTTCATTCGAGCCATAGGTGATTGAACTTCAACAGCTGAGCTACTTATGACGTCACCTAACAATGGGCTTGATAATGGCCTGTCGTCAAGCATTTTGCGGGCGTTATCAAGTTACAGTGGACCGCTCTTTCGTTTTCATGATAATTCTATCCATTTTAGCTATAATATTGGATAATGAACCCATTAATGAGCACCATGCCTACAAATGATTAATGCAACATACATACTTGATAATAATAATGACTTTTAAGCCACAAACGCGTGCCATATACAGTATACTACGAATAAATCGGCTCAAACGCATGAAGACAAGTTTCCTGCGAGCTGACTGACCGAGGTTACGTCTAAAAGTGGAATCGATAAGCAAAACAAGATTTAAAATGCATAAATATTTGACTTCTTTCGGATACATGCTTCTATCGGCACGAAATCTTTCCTACGTCTACATCCAATTAATACCACCCCATAAATTCACTATTCATAGTATTTAAAGCATGCAAGATATGAACTCTTCCCCACACTCTAAACATTATCTCAACCACAATAGTTCAGCCAGGCTTGGCCCGAGCTCTCTAAACCAGCTGAAACCTAGAACATGCATCTTCAATTGTAATTAAATTCATAGACCGGCTACATATCCACCTAAATACTACTTCAAAATGTTATCAAGTGCAACATGTAAAGAAAACTGACCCCTTAAAGTGAAGCCCTTTTCGCTCTCCATTCTCAACATAGCCTCAATCAAAAGTGTTAAGTCTCTGTTCGGCCTGACTTGGCCCGACCTCTCAAACACAGCTTAAACCTAACACACGTGTACTGTTTTGTGTTTACAATTACAGATGACTATTCTATCTACCTGAATGCCTCTTTGTTGAGTCTCAAAACGTAGTATTTGAAGCAAGCACGTTGCTTAAAGTCAACCCTATTTTCTTGACATTCTCAATAAATACACAGTATCACAATATTTCGGACCGGCTTGGCCTGAGCTCTCAAAAGCAACTTCAACCTAACTAATGACAACGGATAGGAGTAACACAGCACTGTGAAATTTAGTATACAAAACATTATGTGCACCCATCAGATCTTTTCCCTACACGCTGAAATCTGAAATATTGAATTTATCTAAATAACTAATCTGTAGTCGGACAATGCCTTGGCCTTTAGACCTTACTTTGCAACCGCTTGTATAAGTAAATGTCAGATTAAACCGTTCTTATTCATAAAAACATAACAGGCATTCAAATGCCATGTATTAAATAGATGCATAAAACTAGATGAAATACCCTGGGTTCCATTTCCTATGATGTCAACCAGTTCCGAAAACTTGACCAAGACCTGTCCAGGCATCCTAGGTATGTATGTCAGGTCATTAATCCCTGCATGGACGATGATGAACTGGAAACAATTTAGAATTAAAAATTACTTCAGAAATGAATCCATGTGGGTGATCAAAATATAATATGCGCTTTGTAGCTTGCAGTATCCAATGATATATTACGACCACGCACGTGAAATAATCCTCATTCTGTGCAAAATCCTACATACTTCAGCTGTTTCCTACCTTAAAGTTCTCAATGTCCCGGAAGAGATTGGGAATATCAGCCACCTTGGCTCCTGACAGAGACTTTGTCACAATCCCTTCTTTCTCCGTATAATGTCCAACATACTTCAACAACGAGAAGAAGTAATGCAGACATTTTCAGATCATATGACTTGGAAATAGTTTTATAGTGATACATTTGGAGAAGGTTACGTGACACACTGAGGGTTTATGAAAATATACTTCTCCCACGTCCCTCTTTAATGCTTTTATTGTCTGTATGTGTGTTCAGGAAAGCAAATGTATCTGAAAGGTTGGACGTTTACAACATCCGGAAACAGATTCTCCGAGTAGTCCTTTGTGTTGCAAAGCTCATGCAGTGAAACCAAATTTCTATTGGTCCGGAGCTGGACAACCTAGAGATGTATTGGATGTGTTTTCATAGTTTTGTATGTTCAGATTATGTAACCATGATATGTCATACTCAAATTCCGTAAGATGCCTCGTGTTACCTATCTTCTGATGGGTATTAAGTTTCTGATATGTTTAAATCATGCCATGAATAGCCTCACTTGTCTGTATGTATCTGTGATAGTATTCATTGATGTCTATGCTATAAAAATGTGCGGGAAAGTTCTATATTCTTAACCCCTGAAAAAAAACCCCAAGCCTTTCAAGCGTTTTATGTCATATAATTGGGTGTAATATCTTCTTGTACTATTTCTTTCAGTTTATTACATGTGTACATGTTCATAAATATATAATGAAACAAATGTCTCATTTTAGTATTTGTAATTTAGTCAGTTATTGTGAAAAATGTTATAAAGAAACGGTGGAGTTACCCCTGACAGGTAATTAAGGGCAATGCGTGGGGTTTGAGCTGTTTTTAAGTGCTCGGGCCAAGTCGGGCCGAACAGAGACTTAACACTTTTGAATGAGGCTATGTTGAGAATGTAGAGCGAAAAGGGCTTCACTTTAAGGGACCGGTTATCTTTACATGTTGCATTTCATTGCGTCACAAATACATCTTTAGGTAGACATAATTCCAATCGATGGAATTCAAACATGTCTGGATACATGTGTCAGGTTTAAGCTGCTTTAGTGAGCTCGGGCCAAGCCGGACCGAAAGCATGTGATACTGACTTTACGAGTCTATGTTGAGAATGGAGAGCGAAAAAGGCTTCACTTTAAGGGACCGGTTATCTTTACATGTTGCATTTAGGTACATGTAGATCTAATCTATGGATTGAATTACAATTCAAGATATATGTGTCTGGTTTAAGCTGCTTTAGGGAGGTCGGGCCAAGCCGGACCGAAAGCTTGTGATACTGTGTCTTTATTGAGAATGCATAGAAAATAGGATTCACTTTGAGCAACGTGTTTGTTTCAAATACAACGTTTTGAAACTGTGTAAAGCCGTACTTCGGTAGATATGATACAAAACTATGGATTTAAATAGAACTTAAGATACATCTGTGAGGCGTAAGGTGTTTTTGAGAGGTCGGGCCAAGTCGGACCGAACAGACTTAACACTTTTGGTCCAGGCTCTGTTTAGAATGGAGAGCGAAAAGGGCTTCACTTTAAGGGGCCAGTTTTCTTTACATGTTGTACTTGATAACATTATAAAGTAGTATTTAGGTAGATATGCTACCACTCTAAGGATTTAAATACATTTCTACATACATGAGTTATGAGTCTCAAGGTGCTTTCTAGAGGTCGGGCCAAGTCGGGCCGAACAGAGACTTAGCAGTTTTGGTCGAGGCTATGTTTGAAAGACAGGTAATTCACTTTAAGGGACCGGTTATCTTTACATTTTGCATTTCGTAACACTACAATGTGATGTTTAGGTAGATATGATACCAATCTATGGATTTAAATACACTTCAAGGTCCATTTGAGAGATGAAAAATGCTTCTGACAGAACTTGCATGCAAAACCGGACCGCACGCTTGTGATAGTGTATATGTTGAGACTATATAGAAAAAGAGTCCTTTGAGGAAACGTGTTTGCACATGCTCTGCTTAGTGTTTTTTAGGTAGATATTATTACATTTTGTCTATCATGTGTACATGTAAATTTAAATCTTTTAACACATATTCATATTCATGTCACATTTTGCCCACTGGCTCTCGCCAATGCCTGCTCCCCTTTAACATAAACATCCTCTGCTGATTCAGCATGAGACAATAAAGGTTAATTAGGAAACCCCAAATGTTTAAATTAAGAAAAGAAAAGCTGTACAAACACTGTCACTTCTTGCCCAGAACCCCAGGATGTCACTCCTGACGCGCTAAGTAAGTAACCTTCTCACACAGACATATCAAGGAGAACACATAACAACAACACAATGTCTTTTCTCTGGGACTCTCGGTATGTTATCAATTTTGGTTTTTCATCGTCAACTATACATTTTCAACCAAATTAAACCATACTTGGAATTCTAGCTACCCAAATGTGCAGATTTCGTTTTAATATTCTGCAATCCATTTTTAGTTGTACCCGGTGGCCCGACTTTTAGGCCATCCCATATATCTATTAATATATATGGTGTGAGTGTATATCATTGGTCTATGTTTTAACCTATAGTGCAATATCGGGTTCCTGTGGTACAGGCGCACATGTTCTTCCAAATTATTTCACTCACTCGATCGTTACATGTAGTACAGTGTTCCCAGAAATTATTGAGAAAATCTTTGTTTTTTTTCTAATGATGCTAAGATTGGAAAAAGGGCTTTCACTATGCACTAAGCATACTAAATAAGGGAGACAACTCTTGAAGGCTTAGAAGGCAGCTCATTACATCAAGAGTTATCTCCCTTGTCTGAGCAGACGGCTTCCTGTGTTGACATGGCAGAATTTACAGCAAGAGAGAAAAGAAAGCTCATTCTAGATGATTTTGAAAGGGGTGAGGCTGATGCTAAAGTGTTAGCTTGTAGACATGGTATTCCTCTGTCTACAGTTTACAGAACTTTGAAGAATATTCAAACAGGAACCGGGATAGAGCACAAAGCAGGGGCAGGTCGGCCTAGGAAATTCAGTGTTGTGGATCGCCAAAGACTTGGGCAGATTGTGAGTAGGGGCAAATTGAAAAGTGTTGAGAACATCAGAAATGAAATGATTAGCAGAGGAAGTCCTCAGGTATGCAATGAAATAGTTAGGCAGGAATTACAGAGACTTAATTGGGTGAAAAAACGTGAAATTCCCTCGCCGTTGATGAAAGATGCACAAAAGGAAAAACGTTTAGACTGGTGTCGGGCTCATGAAAATCAAGATTGGGATAATGTTTTCTTTTCGGATGAAAGTTCTGTTTGGCTTTTCCCTAATTGTGTGAAAATTTGGACCAAAGATACTGTCAAACCTATCTACCAGCGACCAAAACATAGCCCGAAGTTTCACATGTGGGGTGGCATATCGGCTCGCGGAGTGACGCCATTGTGTGTTTTCACAGGAAACTTGACAAAAGAAAGATACGTTGACATTCTAAATGGTCACCTTCTTCCGACAGCACAAACATTGTATGAAGATGATTGGATTTTCCAGCATGATAATGACCCAAAACACACTGCGCGCTACACAAAACAGTGGTTGTCGGGCGAAAATGTTCAAGTTTTAGACTGGCCCAGTTACAGTCCAGACCTAAACCCAATTGGGAATGTGTGGGGAGAATAAACCAAAAGGGACTGAGAAATATTGAAGATATGAAGGCCGAGGTGGTCCAATATTGGGATACCCTGTCACACGATTACCTACAAACTTTGATGGGTAGTGTGCCTAGGCGTATTCAGGCATGCATTGCTGAGCGAGGAGGTCTAACAAAGTACTAAAACAAGACTGAGACTGTAAAAGGATGATGTTTTAACATGCTTATGTAAGTAAAATGCCAGAAGTTAATAAACGTAATGAGTTACATGACGCAACATGATTCTCAATAATTTCTGGGAATACTATACTATAATACCTCATATTTTATTCTTATCTATGAGAATTGATTTACATTATAACTTAGATTATTATGGCTGAAACGTTAAAAGTAATAACTGCAAATTGTAGAGGCCTCAATGACTCATTTGAGAGAAGACAAATTTTCAGACATCTTAGGAATAGAAACCCATCAATATATTGTTTACAGGATACGCACTTTACTAAAGGTATTGAACAGTAAAAACTTCAAGAATGGGGCTCCAACAAATGTTATTTTAGCTCTTTTAGAAGTAATGCTTGGGGTGTTGCTATCCTGTTTTCAGACAGACAGTTTATTTGTGTATGTGGCCCTAAGGCCAATAGTACATCTGAGAGAAATCTTTACAATGCATATATGCGCTACCTGTAATTTCGTATGTTGCTATTAAGTGAAAACATCTGAAGACACTCATTTGTAATTTAAATTACTTTCTCTGAACCTAAGTTTGTGGTACAACAAAAGAACTAGCTTAAACAATAGGTCTGTATCTTCTCTGTGGAGCAGCATACAGAATTTTTGTCTCGAGGGTTGGTTATGAAAGAAATTAGGCACATATTTTTTTTCTAAATTTTGAGTATTGCGGGCATGTACATGTAAGAAGTACATGGTATTAATCCTCTTGCTCGGCTGGTCATGCCAAGCCCTGTGCATGGGGTATTATTATATTTATCAATGCACACATATCATTTGGAATTGTTGTAAATTTGGACTTGGCTTTATAATCTAAAACATTTTTGATTTTGAAATATGTTGTTCTGAAATTTGCCTAGAGTCCTATGTCAGAAGGCAGTGGCTCATAGGCCAATGTGGTAGAATTATTAATCTTTCAATTCTTCTGCTGGAGTATATCATCCGGGTATCCTTGGTGCTGCAAGCTGGAGGCCCGCTTGCTTTAGCATTGTCCTTGTGATACTCCGTGGTGGGTGGGGAGCTCGAATGATGAACCATATTACCTTAACCATGGCTTACGAAATACCTCTTAACTCATTAAGCCCTGGAGCCGCTCCTCTGCCCAACACCTGGGACCCCTCGCTGACTGCCTGATTGCTGCGACGAGGCTAATTAGTGCTAATCATGCCTGATTTCACTGGCAGGTCTCGGATATGACAGGAAACTGTCTAGTCTCACAAACAAGTACTGACTATTTAATTGTGTCGTAAAGATGTAAATGGAGAAGAGGACAATGTATATTACAGCATTTCATGTAATTTATTACATGTGTCTCTTATACCCCTTTGCCAGTGTGTGCTGTATTTTTATCAACACCTACGCAGTCTTTGTACGTACGAGATGAACAAATATACAAATTCCTCCTGTCTCTCTCATCGTATTGACTGAATTATAATATATTATTTACAATAGAGTTTAAAAAGAGAGAGAGGGGTGGGTGGGGTGTGTTACGTCTACATTTTTTGCCAATACATTGCTCGCGCTTACTGACTATTTCAAGGAAAGTATCAATAGGCGTGTAAGTAACATGGAGCATATAGAGATTTATAGTTTGTCACTTTGTTCATCTTAACTTAATGCTGCAAACATACATCACCATTCATACACATACATACTGCATGATACATTTATCATTACTCGATGCTAAACAAAGCTTCCCGTCATGTGATGGGATAAAATATCCTGAATGTAATGCACTATATCTCAGTTACTCATTATATTGGCTGATACTTTGACCAATTGTATCGTGAGAACCTGACAAAAAGGAAGGGCAAGGTGACGGGGCGTGGCCTAAATTTCTGAAGGGCACGTTTGGTCACCCAGATTGGATACATTGATTTTTTATTGTATTGTTGACCAGTGGATATGTTGTGTTTTGGTTGTATATTCTAACTATCATGTAACAATTTGTGTATTGTCTGATATCGTGTCTCTATCAAGGTTCACCAAATTGCACCCATTTGTGCATATAAAGTACAGAGACTGACGCGTACGTAGCACCATCAAATGGGTTGTCCGACAAAATAACAACACATGTTTATTTTACGCTTGTCCCGGGACAGTCCGTTCAATAAGGGAGTAGGGGCGTGGCTATGTCTTCTACCGGAGACTGTTGTTTCAAGACCAAAAGTAGCGCTAAATAATCTTATTACTCTCGTCTGAATGATGATACGCAAGGGTATCAGTACCATGACTAATATGCTATCCTGCTTTTACTGATGATGGATCAACGGAATTAGTGATAATTACAGAGAGGTGTCAAGAAACATTCAATAGCACATAAAGTAAGGGATTATGTAAGTGTGTCTTTCTTCACACATATGCATGTTTGGATTCTTTGTATGTAAGACATACTTAAACCAAATGATGTCATATCATTGTGTGAGATTAAATTGTTCAAAACATCTATGTCAATGGCAGTAAAGACGAATTTACGCACATGCCTAATAATCTATGAAAGAAGCGTTTTCGCTGATACACTGCTAGTGTATACTGAATATTTTAAGGAAAGTACTAATAAGCTAGTCTTACATATAACAGATTCACAGTTTGTCGCTTTGGTTAATCTAGATTTAACACAGAAAATATACGTTATCGCACGAACATACATGCATACATATTGTATACTGCTATTCCTTGCACATACATAAGACAAAGGGTCATGGGATGGGCGTCATCAAAGTTCCCGAATAGGTCGTTTTGTATCTTAACTGTTCAATATACTCCCTGATTTGTTATCTATGACCATGAGATACCTGTCACATTGGAAATGATAGGTGATTGGGCGTGGGCTAAATTTCTGAAGAGTACATTCGGTCACAAGACAGCTTGGTTTCAGATTGACTATTGGTTAGATCATTGACCAATCAATATGCTAGATTTTGGTTTTATCAACTCTAGCTATCATGAAAAGTTTGTGTATCGTGAACATACATAATCGTAAGGATGCCTGAAATGTACATGTAGGACTAACAAGCAATGTGACGAGTTTATTTTTCTTTGAAGCGCTCAAAGCGCTACAATCCGATTATTTTTACCCCGGATAACCCAATCCAACCATTGAGTAGAGATAGTATTTATTTGCATATAGTTTTTGCGCACACTACTTGTACATCAAACATAATGGCTTGCTGAACATTTCAATATGATCGGCACATTGTTACGAATAAATATCATAATTCAAGTACATGTATTATAGAATTAAAAAAAGTAACATGATACTGATTTATTGTGATGTATACATTTGGTGTTGAATCTCCCCAAATATTTATGAAGATAGCATACTTATATTTGTTTTGAAAGCAAACGAGGTTCAGAAGATTGACAATGGGCGTGACTCCACAAAACAGGTTGTCCAATGATGTAACAGCGCATTAGTTTGTTTTACACTTGTCACGGGACAAAAGTTTACCTGGACATGCATTTGGCCAGAGGCTGTTATTTTGAGGTTGAAAGAGGTGTTCACATATCTCATTTAGTGTTGTCTGATTGAATGATTATACGCATCAGTTCCGTAACTGATATATTATCTTCCTTTTATTGACGATGGATCTGATACACGTGATCATTACACTGGATAAGATAATTACAGAGATCAAATACAAACGTTTCTTACACAATGTTTATGTAAATTGCATTGAAAAATCACGTTTCAAATAAGCATGAAACATCTTGAACAAAATACCCCAGTTACCTTTGTATGGTTTATGTGTACTATATATGTATATTATGAGTAGATGCAAGAGTTATCACTTCATATTCAATTATTGTATTATTGTCAACTTTAAAAATCAATAGTTGCAAATGAATTAGGTCTAAATTAGTAACTTGGTTTGTTTCAAATCTACCCGAACATGAGTGTAATACAGTATTGCTATTTATGTCTACGATTCATTATATGAACTATTACAACGAATGAATGAATGATTTAATTTAGAAGAAGATTTTGTAACCTTGTCACCGTTAATTCAATCAATGTGCAAACATACTATCTTTGTATTCACTCCCAGTGACGAGTAACAAACACGTACCTCCTGTAACAACATCTCATAATCCCTTTTCTCGCAAACATGTGTTCATTTGCCTGTATAAGCCCCCGACATTGCAAGCAATTGTTATAAAAGCACATTAATAGTTCTTCTGATTAAAAAAAGAAAGTAACCTCTCTCGTAAGAAAGGCTAATCCTTGATCATTACTGCTAAATTGATTGAAATTATAGGTACAGTACGAATTTAAAATGTAAAACCCCCAATACGCGTCTCTTGCTGAATGAGAGGTGCTTTTCATAACCCCCAATATGCGGCTCTCGCTGAATAAGAGGTGCTTTTTATTACCCCCAATACGCGGCTCTCGCTGTGAGAAGCTAATTAATTTGCCGCATATATGCGGCTCTCGGCCTTAATGAGTTAAAAAAACAAAACGTCCACTTGATATAGACCCTGTTGATACTGACCAGAGACCATCTGCATCGATTGAATATTGGCCATGTTTTTTTTTGTGATTGAGACACCTGACAAGACACTGTTAAAACTGAACCCCTTTGCTGTGTCCAAGGGTATTCAAGGTATTGCTGGGGAGGGGAAAAACATTAGATGCTTGCGTTCGGGTGCCCTGCTAGTTGAATGTGGGAAAAAGCAACAAGCAACGAACCTGATGAACATGAAATCTTTTGTGGGCATTCCAGTCAAGGTCTCTGCTCAAAAGACCTTGAATACAAGTAAAGGTATTGTGAGAGATATTGATCGATTGTTGGATGATATGTCGGAACTTGATATTGGATCTGAAATGATGGATCAAGGTGTGCTCTATGTCAAGCGCTTTTCAACACGGAGAAACAACGAAACCATCAAAATGAATACATACCTGTTTACTTTTTCATCTCCAAATGCACCCAAATTAGTGAACGCAGGCTACTGTAACATTCCAGTTGATACGTACATCCCCAACCCGCTCAGGTGTTTTAAATGCCAGAAATATGGACACGGTGTAAATACTTGCACATTGTCAGTTGTGCGTGCTCACTGTGGTGAGAAGACACACACAACAGAAGATTGTGACAGTGATTATAAAAAATGCACCAATTGCTCAGGCGACCATTCTTCATTTTCTAAACAGTGTCTTATTTGGAAAGAGCAAATGGAGATCAATAAAATAAAATTTACACAAAATATCTCTTTTTCGGAGGCCAAAAAACTGGTAAAGAGATCTGAACTTTCAGAAAGTTATGCTACAGTAGCAAAAACATCATCGTATCATCTAGCTCTAAAACAACATCAACCACAAGCTGCCAAACTACCTAACATGGGTAAATTGCGATTCTCCACAGCTTTTGTACCCTCCTATATCATCACAGACTGAAGAATCACTTCCTAGTTCCTCAAAGTCTTCTTTTGAAAAATCATCTCAGTCACACTCAAAGTCTCAGTTGACAGCTGATAGTCAGCAAACTGGAAAAAGTAAACTGAAGCCAAAGCCTGATGCTTCAAAACACAACAAAGTGGCAAAGCTCCTAAAGGGTCACAGAACAAAATTCATTTCGTCAATAAATACGGGTCTCTTGAAGACATGGACGTTTCTGAAAACGTCCATTCTAGGGCACATAGCTTGTCGCCCTCCAAAAGAGTGCGGGGTAGATCTCCAATAAATCCCCCCAAAAGATAGTTTATTCCAATAATATTGTACAGTGGAACTGCAGAGGCTTAAGGACTAATTTACATGAATTACAGCTATTAGTCCAAGATTTTACAACTTCAGCGTTATGTCTCCAAGAGATTATTTAAAACAAACAGATACATTTGACCTTTGTCATTTTAATGCACATTATTGTTTTTCCCCTCCGGGTGATAGGGCCACTGGAGGATCATCCATTCTAGTCAGACAAAACGTTATTCAAAGCCCTGTTTCACTTATTACTGATATGCATGCTGTTGCAGTGAGAATTACTTTACATGTAGCGTTTACACTATGCTCTCTTTATATTTCGCCGTCTTCGACGTTTGCTAGAACTGATCTTCAAGCTCTATATGATCAGCTCCCGAAGCCCTAGGCCTGTATTATAATGGGAGATTTAAATGGACACAACCCACTCTGGGGTAGTGTAACTACAAACGCTAAAGGTAAGTTGTTGGAGGACTTCTGTTCTGACAATGATTTATGTATTTATAATGATGGTTCCAACACATATTTACACCCTGGGACAGGGACCTATTCTGCTCTTGACTTGTCATTGACAAATTCAGAACTACTAAATGAATTGGAATGGTCAGTCCACGATGACCTCTGTGGGAGTGACCCTTTTCCTACTGTATTAAAAGCTGTAACTCCATCTGATGTTCCTCCATCATCAAGACGAAATTTTAAAAAGGCTAACTGGGCTTTATATGAAACACTGTGTGCAGAGAAACTTAAACCTGAACGTTTTATTGACGTTCCCGATGCTATTAAATGCTTTTCTGATGAACTGAATTCCATAGCTGATGAGTGTATACCAAAGTCCTCTGCAGTTCCACATATTCGAAAACCATGGTTCAGCGATGAATGCAAACAAGCTAGGAAGGCAAGGAAAAAAAGCAGAACATTATCTCTGTCCCCATCCTATGGTGCATAATTTAAATAAATTTAAAATTTTAAATGCTAAAGCATGGGGTACTTTTAAACAGAACAAAAGCCAATCTTGGCAAAATTATGTATCCAAAATAAATTCTTGGACACCGATGTCCAAGGTATGGACCATGGTCCAGAAAATCAAAGGTAAAGGTACTAATTCTACTGTCCATCATCTTAAACATGGAGATCGATTGTTTACTGATAAATCAGATATTGCTAGTAAACTGGGTGAAATCCTTGCTAAACACTCTTCCTCTTCAAATTCTGTACCAAAATTCCAGCAATATCAAAAACAACAAGAAAAGAAAACTATCAATTTCAATTCTGATAATGGGGAAGATTATAATGAAACGTTTTCTATTCATGAACTCCATACTGCACTTGACCAAGCTCGTGATACTGCTACAGGAGCTGATAACATACATTATCAACTCTTGAAACATTTACCAGAATCCTTTCTTGAAACTCTCCTAAACATTTTTGATGATATTTGGACATTATCTCCTCCTTCATGACGTGATGACATAGTAGTACTAATACCTAAACCTGGATCATACGGATCCATCCAATTATCGTCGTTTTCATTAACTAGCTGTGTTTGCAAGACCATGGGATGCATGATAAATAATCAGCTTGTTTGGTACTTGGAAACAAATAATCTTATCACAGATATACAATGTGGTATCCTTAAAAACAGAAGTACTGTCGATCACTTAGTGAGACTGGAATTATTTGTTAAAAACGCATTAATTAATAAACAACATGCTGTGTCCATCTTTTTTTATCTTGAAAAAGCATATGACACAACCTGGAATATGGCATTTTGAGAGATTTACATGACTTTGGCTTGACAATGACAGACAATTACAGGTCCGTGTGGGTTCTACCCTGTCTGATCATTACAATCATGATCAGGGTGTTCCACAAGGCAGTATGTTGTCTGTCACTCTTTTTAGCATCAAGATCAACTGTTTATCTAAAGTTTTAAACGATTCAATTGATGGATTGTTATTTGTGGATGATTGTAATATTTCTTGTTGTGGTAAAAATATGCATACCACTGAACGGCAATTGCAGTTGTGTTTAAACAAAATAGATAAATGGTGTCTTGAAAACGGCTTTCAATTTTCCAAATCGAAAACGAACTGCATACATTTTTGTTGTAAATAAAGACCCTGGACTGTTTCTAGATGGGACGTCCATTAAAGTTGGGAAGGAAGCCAAGTTCTTGGGTCTAATCTTTGATTCACATTTAACGTTTTTAGTGCATATTAAATCACTTAAAACTACATGCCTGAAAGCACTTGACTTGTTGAAAGTGGTGTCAAATTCAAAATGGGGAGGGGATCAAGCTACCCTTCTCCATCTATATCGATCACTCGTTCATTCTAAACTTGATTATGGCTCCATCGTCTATGGTGGAGCCTGCAAAAGCAATCTTAAACTTCTTCATCCTGTCCATCACCAAGGTCTTGGGTCCTTCAGAACTTCACCTATTGACAGTCTTTACATTGAAGCCGATGAACCATCTCTTGTACAATGCTGTATCAAATTATCTTTACAATATATCAAAAAACTATACTCTAACGAATCTAACCCTGCATATAACTGTGTCATCAATCCTCTTTTTGAGGATTTGTATAGCAAACAGTCTTCTCTTGTTCCACCTCTTGGGCTCAGAATAAAGCCGTTTATTGCTGCTGCTGGTATTGAGCTGGACAATATAGCTGCCTTCCATCTTCTTTCCTCTACCCCTTGGCAAGCTGGTTAGGCCACAGGTTGACCTAACATTAACTACATTTAAAAAATCAGATACGAATGAATTACAGTATAAACAGGAATATAATCAATTGAAACATACATATAACAATTACAAATCCTTATTTACAGATGGGTCCAAGGACTGTGGACTGTGGACTGTGGACTGTGCTTGTGCTACTGTCATTGGATCCAGAACAATATCTTCTAGATTACCAGACAGTAGTTCTATTTTTACAGCAGAAGCTAACGCCATATTAACAGCTCTTAAATATATTCAAAGACACCCAAAACGTAAACAGTATATAATATATTCAGACTCTCTTTCTTGCCTTCAGGCTATTAAAAATATTTGTTGTAAACATCCACTTTTAATTGAAATTATTGAACTGTATAATACTCTTGCTACTGGCCAATACGACATTGTCTTTTGTTGGTTACCCAGTCACGTAGGTATTTCTGGGAATGTGATGGCCGATCTTGCTGGAAAAGCAGCACTCAACAAATCTGTGACACCACATCTTCTTCCATACTCTGATCATAAAGCTAGCATTAGAACGTATATCTGTGATCTGATGCAGAAGAAGTGGGACACCCAAGTAGGTATAAATAAATTACATGAAATAAAACCGTATATTGGTTACACCTACTTGTGCTGTCAGTCCAGATTTGAAGAGGTTATTTTAAGACGATGTCATTTTGGCCATACTAGATATACTCATGCATACCTATTGAAAGGTGAGGATCCTCCGTTTTGTATCCCTTGTGATGAGAGAGTCACGGTCCTGCTTGACTGTTGAATTCTCCATCACAAGGGATAAATATTTCAATGTCAAAACTGTCAAGGATCTTTTTAACACTGTTAATTCTTAATAATTTTTAAAGGAAATTGATTTCTTGATTGAATTATGAATAGTATGTGCTGCAAATAGACGTATCGTAATTATTGGTAGTTTAGATTTGTAACTAGAATTGTTGGCGGCTGTACCCTCAAAGGGGGTTGAAGTATTGTAAAATTATTGTCTTCCTGAGAGGGTACGTAAGTCCCAAAACATTCGATGTAAATTTAAGTATACCAGGTTTTTAATCGTAGTATTCTTGTTATTTTAAATTTGGCTAGAATTTCATACACTCGCCAGCGGCTGAAGGGATGGTGTAAATCCAGCTTGGGTCCATACAGGTAGCAAAGGTACTGTAAGTCCCCATGGTCCCTAGTATGGTGACCTACCTTCTGTTGTTGGCGATCTATAGCCCATGTTTTATAATGTATAGTCTTCTTTAATTACAATGTTTTAGTTTTTCATGCTGGTTTTATAGTCATGTCTGTGATATTCTAGTGTTTTTACTGTCTTTTGTCGACAGGTTTTTATATTACACATATATTCCATTTAAGTGTTATGTTCCCGTCATGATATGGCTGAAATATTGCCGATGTGACGTTAAATATTAACTCACTCACTCACTTAAGTTCTGGTGATTTAATCTTTGAAAAGTAAATTTCTGTTTTAATACAGTATTTTTGTTCTGTATAAAAGTTGACAGACGTAGATGAGGTTATTTCATTGTACCAGTCTTGTTGATAAATATCTTGGCATCTCTGCCTGAATACTTCGATGAAATATTCTGCATTGCTTACATTTTGAGAGAATAGTTCTGACAAAGGAAACCCAATTAGTATCTCCTGTATCAACTAATGTTTTAAGCATTTCATAACTACATTGTGAATAGCGTGAAATTGGTTGTCTCATCAATCTTAGCCAATATGATATAACCCGACAGCGGGTGTTAATAAATAATGGAAAACGTCCACATTCTGCTAAAATAACCTTGTTCATGGTTCTGTAACTAACACATAACAAGTACTTACAGAACTTTGAATGTACCTTTTCAATATTCTTATTTATCCGAGTGCCCCCATATTTCAGAACCATACAGCAAAATTGGTTGAATTTTCCCATCAAACAGTTTAAAACCTGTGTGGATCGGTAGTTCTTTGTATTTACATATGAATTTCTTTATGACGTGTAGGGCTTGTTTGGCTTGCATAGATAATATTTCTTAGTCTCTGGAAAATATATTTATAAAAGAAAATATGATACCTAAATATTTATAATATGATACCACCTCCAATGTTTGGCCGTTGAGAAACCATTTTTCACTATTGGAAATTTTACCTCCATTTTGAAAACCATTACTTTAGTTTTACTCATATTTTTCTCAAGGCCCCATTTCAGACAATATTCGGGCGGTGGGGTAGCTTAGTGGTTAAAGCGTTCGCTCGTCACGCTGAAGACCCGGGTTCGATTCCCCACATGGGTACAATGTGTGAAGACCATTTTCTGGTGTCCTCCACCGTGATATTGGCGGAATATTGCTAAAAGCGACGTAAAACTCACTCAGACAATATTCACAACAGAATCAGCAGCGGACAAGGATCACAAATAGCCGCACTACAAGATCTCTGATATGTTTGTTAAAGGTCACATGCAACGTAAAACACAACTTTGCAGATTCTGGTACCTTTCGGTATGCACTTACTGAAACAAATTGTAAAAAATGTCAATTCAACCTATAAAGTTGAAAAAAAACGTGATGAAAAAAAAGCCTGCGAAATCGGAGTTCAAACGTTTCACTACTGGTTTCAACAGCTGTGCTGTGCTGTGCTGCGCTGCGTGTATAACGCATGCACAGTGAATAGGTTCGCAGAGATTGAAACAGTATTCATGCCCAGAGGTTCTCAGCAGTAGTCTAGTCTTGGTTGTGTACACAAACAAGTGTACACAAACAAGTAAATAAACTTGTTGATTGTGGTAAGCAGTCTCTGTCTCACGGAAAGCTCAGTGTCTGGTTTATGGACACCTATATGTCTGCCTGCTTGTCTGCTAAAGACAACATGCAGTACACAGCTTCAGTCATTGACCACGTGCAATTTGAACTTAACACCTATCAGACTATCCCACATAAAGAAAATAAATTGATTTATGACTCGTGCAACCGAGTCTCGTCTCTTCCACATTATGTAATTAGGCAGGGATGATACTCTTAACATGTTTGTATGTCTGTGGGTTGCAAACAAAGTACATTCATTTTTTTTTTGGATGAGTGGATCTGAAGGAAACTGGTGCAAACTCTTGTCAGTTTCAAGTCCTGCTTTGTACTTGGACGAATGACAGATTCCAGCCACGCAGTAGTTTACCATCTCTACTGACATGATTTTTGATTGGATTGAGCACAAATTCAGAGAACATGTATTTTCAAAACCTAACATCTCTATATACATTCTTCATGGATAACAACTTCTTTTAATGTATTTGATTTTCTGCTTGACAACAGTATTTGAATCCATACTTAAACGACGCATCAAGTACACAAAAAGAAGTTGTTATCCACAAAGAATCTTACTTTCTTGTGACTAGTGCTAGCGATACTTCTAAAATGCCCATCAGACAGATCATCTTTCTGTACACACAATGAACCCTCAGCATATCAGGAAATGAAACAGCCAATCGGAAGCTGTCGTTACACTTGAGTGCACGTCCATCCGCTACGACTGGATTCGGTCTCCCGAGGGCTTCGTTTCGGGGGAAGTAAGCCCAAGTACAAAATATTGCACTTTTAAATCACGATTGTACGCTTATAATTTTGTTTATTTGTTTTTTTAAAAGCAGCAATGTATATGATATGTCATGAATAAGTGATAAATGTGTTTTAATTATGTTTGATTTTTTGGTTGCATGTGACCTTTAATAAATACACCTCTCGTATCATTTGATAACAGTTCCTTAACAAGTTCTTCGACATATAACAAGAAAAGAACTGCTGATAGAATGCAGCCTTGCTTGACTCCCGCATATGTATCAAATACATCACTCATTTCAAGTTTATTAATTCAGACAGATGCTCTCACGTTGGTGTACATATTACGTAAAAAACGTAGGAGTTTACCATATATTCCTGACTGTGGTAGAACATATAACAGTTTCGTTCTATTGACAGAATCAAAAGCCTTCTTAAAGTCTATGAAAAGGCAATGAAACTTTTCTCCTTTCTTCAGTAGGTATTTATGGATAATACTATTAAGAGTAAACATGTGGTCCATAGTTGAATATTCTTCTCGAAATCCTGTTTGGCACTCTGCCAGAAGTTCGCGTGTAGACACCCAAAACTTAATGCGATTATCTAATACAGTGGTAAACAGTTTATTTAGTGTATTCAGTAATGCAATGCCTTAGTTATTTGGGTCGCTACTTTCTCCTGACTTATGCAGAGGTACTATCAGTCCTACATTCCAGACATCTGGGGAAACACTGCTATCTAGAACTCGATTAAACAGACTATTCATAAGAGGAAGCATTAGAGAAATACATTCTGTAAAAACTTTGACTGGAAAACCATCTTCCCCAGGTGCTTTTCCATATTTCAAAGTTTTTACTGCACATACTATCTCATTATCAGTTATACAGTCCCCAAGATATTTGTCAGACATAATACAATCCTCGCATTCGTTAAAGTTGTGGTTATTTACATAGTTTTGCACATGTTCCCCAAAAGGATTATCAGTGTTGTTCGTATCTCCAGCAAGGAGGTTTTTAAAATAGTCAAACCATTGGTCAACTGATATATTTTCAGAATATTTTCCCTGCAAAGACAATGTTCCTTTATAGATTTCCAGATTTCTTTGCAGAAACAACAATTTTGTTTAAAATACCTTTTTCATAATGTGATTTCTTTTTATCACAATGTCTTATGTCTTAAAATAATTCTTTGCTGTTAAATAGTGCCTACAATGCAACGAGTTGTTTGTTTTTCTGAATCTATTAACTAAAGCGTACTTATGTCTTTTAGCCTGTTCGCATTCATGGTCGAAACACTGGGGCTGTACACGTGTATGGTGTGGATGAGTGCGTGGTAGCAACTGTGCATATGCTCTCGTGGGTTGGTGTGAGTGTTCCCTAAGCGGGTGCAAGGCTCTGCGAATGAAGTCATTCAATGAAGTGATAGCCCCATCAACACTGTAGTGTAATACATCATAAAATATGGTGCTGAATTCATTAATGTTTTCCGAAATGTAGTGAATAAACTCACCCTTACGGCTAGAGTCCCATCGCTCAGTCTCAGTGTTGTGTATGTCTGTACGCGCATGCTCGGAGTGATAGCTGTCACGTGGTATATCCTGTTTACTAGATTGATGTAGACATACTAAATTTCAGATCTGAAGATAGTGGAAATTTCCTGGGTCTAGATGTACTTATTAAGTTACTCTACTGACACTCTATGGACCAAATGGGGACAACCCTGATTGTTTTCAAAAAATAAATAACATCATTTTGGAATTTGATAACCCTTACACAATCCTAAATGGTGACTGGAAGCTAGTGCAAGACCAACAGATGGATACATATACAGTCGAAGCCCGTTTACTCGGACCCCACGTATCTGGAAACCCCGCCTTCCGGATAATTTTTATGTGAAATGAAACGTACGTTCATTAATTCTACTCGCTTAACTGGACCCAGCGCTTTCGGACCCGGACGATAAATTTTCAAACCATTCCTATAGATTTCCATTGAAAAATTATCCAGTTTTGCGGACGGGGAGATATGTGCAACGTGCATGTGTATGTGTCATGTCACTATCGTTTACTGCTATCGGAAGGCGTTTGATGTGAATTGATGAAATAGGCATCAAAACACTAGTGACGTGTGTCGCTCGAGGTTGTTCATTAGGACTTGGCACATGTGTGAACATCTCATCAGTAACGAAACACATGTTAAGTAGGATTAAGGTAAACTACACTGTAATCGATTTCATCTAACTTACCACCACGCGCTACATGATTACGTACGAGACAACCTGACAAATGGTAACCTGCGTTCTGCCTTCCATGTATCATCGGTACACTTAAATGTTATGATGATTCGCTGTTATTACTATTGACTGTAATATTGCTTATTGATATATGTACATGAATTTTGGGTACTTTCATTTAATTTTCACGTTTTGATTGTTTGATCCCATTAAACAGACGTCTCGCTATCCGGACAATTTTCGAGTGAAACCAAAACGTCCGGATAAATGGGGTTTTACTGTACAAACACATTAATAACCCAGAGGCTAAAAAGACAGTATTAAACATTATGGAAGCGCTTGACCTTGGTGTGAAACTAATCCATATAAAAAAATATTTACTTGGAGACAAAAAAATCCTTTCAAAGAATCAAGACTCGATTTTTTTCTAATTTCACATAATCTAATTGCATCAGTAGAATCATGTAACATCACCCCAGCCTTCAAATCTGACCATTCACCTGTCGATATGGTATTTAAATTAACAGAACTAACTAGGGGAAAAGGTTTTTGGAAATTCAAGAACAGTCTTTTAAGAGATAAAGAATATGTCATGAAAATGAAATAAAAAATCAACCAAACGGTAGAACAATATAGACGACCAGATACAAATAACCAAGATTATACAGTCAATGAAAGCCTCCTTTGGGAAACTCTTCTTCTAGAAATACAGGGTGAAACCATTCAGTACTCATCAAGGAAAGACAAATAGAAAACTAAAGGTATTCTCATAAGGGCTAAAGTAAGATGGGTTGAAAAAGGAGAAAAACCCACAAAATATTTTCTGAATTTGGCATCAAGGAACTTCCTTAATAAAAGCTTCACAGAAATCCAAGATACCTCTGGAAACATGATAAAAGATAAAAAATTAATTGAAGAAGAAGTGAGAATGTTCTATTATTAACATTATCAACAGCAGGAAATATAAGATTTTAACCAATTTTTTAAAGATATCACTGTTCCAACCTTAAATAATGACACAGCATCACTATTAGAAAGTAAAATCTCCATGACAGAATTGCTAGAAGCCCTAAAACGAACAAAAAATGAGAAGAGCCCTGGGCCTGATGGTTTCAACTTTGGAATTTTAAACATTTTTCTGGAAGAATCTCAACAAATACCTTTTAAATGCTATTAATTACTCTTTTGATACAGGCGAATTATCTGTTACTCCAAAACAAGGACTTCTAACCTGTATCCCAAAGGGAAATAGACCTAAACAATTTATTAAAAACTGGAGACCAATCTCACTCCTTAATGTTTCCTATAAGCTAGCTTCAGCTGTCATTGCTCAAAGAATAAAATCTGTCTTGCCACATTTGATCAATGAAGATCAAAATGGATTTATGTCAGGTCGCTATATTGGCGAAGCCACCCAGCTTATTTATTACATCATGCATTACACTGAAACCTATCAAATCCCAGAACTGCTTCTTCAAGTGGACTTTGAAAAAGCATTTGATACAGTTGACTGGAAATATATTGACAAAGTACTAAGTTTTTTCAATTTTGGCCCAGTAATAAAAAAAACAGATAAATATACTCTACAAAGATATAAATTCATGTATTCTTGTGAATGGATTTGCTACACCTTTCTTTCCAATATCTTGTGGCTGTCATCAAGGTGACCCATTATCACCATACATTTTTATATTGTGTGTAGAAATCCTCGCCATTATGCTGAGAAATAACAAAAATGTTAAAGGCGTAAAAACTGGACATATTGAGTGTATTCTCTTACAATTTGCAGATGATACAACTATTACTCTCGATGGAACTGAGAAATCTTTTTTTGCAACAATTTGTGAATTAACTTTCTTTGCTAGGTTTTCAGGATTGAAAGTTTACATTGAAAGAAGTAAATTTATATGGATCGGATCTAAAAAGAGATCAAAACATAAACTATGTAACAAATGGAACCTTGAATGGGTAGAGCGCTTTAATTTGCTAGGAATAGACTTTGATGTAGACTTGGATGTAATGGTAGAAAAAAACTGTAATAATAAAATACATAACATATCAAATTTAATGAAAATCTGGTCACTCAGGACATTAACTCCATTAGGAAGAAATACAATACTGTAATCACTTCTCCTGCCTAAACTGTATCATCTCTTCTCAACACTATCTAATCCAACTAAGAGTATAGTTGATGAACTGCAAAGGAACTTTTTTTTATTTATTTGGGGTGGAAAGACTGACAAAACAAAGAGAGAGAAAACATATTGTACTCATAAAGATAGGATATTAAAGTACCGCAGATCTTTAAAACAATCCAATCACAAAAACTTTCTTGGATAAAAAGAATCTTGTTAAAAGACTCAAACCTACAAAATCATTTCTTCATATATCGCCGTCCACTACCTGTAAGTTTCTTTGAAATCGGTCCAAGCAAAATAAGAGAATATGCAGATAACATCAACAATCCTTTGTGGAGTGATGTACTTTTGGCTTTGGCAGATTACACTGAAACCTTATTGGAACAATGACACCATGTGTTGAGGAATTTCTGACATTTCCTTTGTGGTTCAACAACAAACTAATCAAACACCTTTCACTACAAAAATCAGCTCTTTTCCGGAATACTGAAACTGAGAAGAAACGTCATGGAAACCAACATTTCCAGTTGGTATCAAAGGAGTTTCCTATAATTTCCATGCAACTGAAACTGCACCATTTCAGGATGGTTTCCAATTCGTTTCATTACCCACTCCTCCAAGAAGGATCCAGTTAGTTTCCATGTATGAGTTTATTGAAGGTTTCAAACTGGTTTCCATGTATGAGTTTATTGTAGGTTTCAACCCAGTTTCCTTGTTGTATTTTACAACCTAGTTTCCAGTCTAGTTTCCAAACTAGTTTTCAACATAATTTCCGAACTAGCTTCCAATCTAGTTTCCATGAACTTAAACTTACTCATGCTGGTCCTTCACCCGCTTCTCCTGAAAAGCGGTTGTTTCATGTCTCCCATGTAGCAAATCAGGTATTTTATACAGTTGCATAATGTTGAAAAGCTTAAGGATGACAAACAACAGAACAATACACAAATTCATTAAAAGTTTATTTATATTCAACAATCTGTTTGCAAACAAATAATATTTGGAATATTCAAATTAATAAATAAAATAAAAACAAGGGCATAAATAGCAGTGAGTATACAATGTTTTCTCAAACACATCAATGTAGATCAGCCCTTATCACTTGGCTTCCTAGTTTGAGGAATATTAGCTCTTTCACCAAGAGAGGAAGAACTTTCTGCTTTTCTCCTGCGGTCAGTCAATCATTTCACAGCCTTCCTGCTTTCCAGCTTCTGAAATTTAGAAAATAAACTATCAATACAAACAAGCATTCGTCAACAATATCCATGGCAAGAGAAAAGAAAACTGTTCAGTATTGCTTGAGGTGAAATAAACTGAAACCCCTGTCCAATAAGCGAAGAGCTCAAAAAGTATAAACTGGGCATTTGACCTGAAAAGGGACAAAAGCTTCAATCACAGAAGTAGTATAGGGAATGATAGTTCTGGCTCACTTTCAAGAAATGTCTCTACAACGCCTTATTTACTAAATAAGACGTTGGTGGGCCCCTTAGCTCTTGCTACTATTACCCCTACTACAAAAAAGTTGGCGGTAATTACTGTGCCTTGGTAGGAGGTAACACTGTGCCGTACGGTACGATCAATAATTCTTCTCTTACAAACCCCCTACCCGGCCCATCCCTCAAGTAGTACAAGTTAGGTTCGTCGGCTTCCATATCCACTTTATCTATGTTGTAAGTTTTGACTGACCATATAGGATCGGTGGCCCGCTTACGGCTATCGCCCTCGTGTTCCCCCGGCTGGTATAGATACCTCACTAGGGCCCTATCTGGTATCTGTTTCTCCTTCCCACGCAATGGAGCGGCCGACTCTGCAACTATTGATTTTAGTTTGATAGCGTCTGCCGGTTTCTTACCGGTGAGACGGGTGACTTCATGGTTGATTGCCGACACCACCTTAGGTAACCTCGTGACCCATTCAGTCGATCGTTTTCCAGGGGTGGCCATCTCCCTAGCATACTGATGGCCAAACAAGCGCTCAGCCAAAGTCCTATTAAATCTCTCAACTATGGCTTGGCTGCGATGGGCTCCGGCCGTGCCACGCCTGATCTTTGTATCGTGTTTGGTTAGCAGTTGTGACACGGCACCCATGAACTCCCGTCCGGGGTCAACTTGCAGCTCTGTTGGCCACGTCAGCGGGCTGAGTTTGTATATGCGTTTGAATCCTCTGGCTACCTGGGCCGAATCTTTCGTGGTCAAGGGTTCGGCTTCCTTGTAACGACTGGCTACGTCCACTACGGTTAAGGCATACTTGTACCTCTTGTCGTGGGGTAGGAACAGTAGGTCTGCCTGGTGAACGCTATTAGGTATGTTAATACCGAACCTCCTTCTAGGTACGTAGCGTGGTGCCGGCAAATAGATCTGCCACAGGGCTTGTTTTTCAAGCCACGCTTTGGCTTCCTCCGGGGGTACTCGTGCTATTTTAGCTAGCTTATCTACTGCGCTAGCTCCTTTCCAGTACCCACGCGGGCTGTAGTAAATAGCCTCAAATTTTTTCATGTCCATATGCATATGTGTTTATCCCATCAATAGCTATCCAACGTTTCGTGTCCATAGGCGACAGGGACGTCTTGTTTATAGTCAGTCCGTATATCTTATGTCCATCACTTCTAAGTGTGTTCATTTTATGCCTAAAGGTACGGGTCTTGAACAGGGCTTCCTTGAATCTGGCGTGTTTGATGTGTTGTTTCACCACATACTTCTTAACCCCCTTAGCCTTCCGGATCTCACTATTGTCGGCTTTCAGTATGGAGTACATCTTAGGTCTCAAACCTATGTACTCGGCTATGGGCGTGCCAGCACACTCGTCCTTCATCTTACCTAGGACCTTTTTATTTACAGTACTGTGTATGGCATGGGTCTTAGGGTAATCGCTGGTGTCGTATAAATCAAGGTGTTTTTTCATGTCCTCGTACACGTCCTCGGTTCGAATCTCCATCAGCAGGGAATCCGTGTCAGTGTACAGCACTTCACACCTGTCGCCGTACTGTTTCTTGAGCTCGTTGTAGTAAAAGTCGTACATCAGGTGTTTGGATAAATCGAGGATGCTCATCCCCACGTAAACAGGCCGGTTGAATTTTATGTGACTTTTCTTCATGTGTAGGGCAACCAGGTTGTCTGTGAATATCTTACTACGGTTGAATGCCGGACTGGCTATCAATCTCCTGAGCTTGTCTTCCTCACTCGACCGAACCAGCTTCACGGTCACGCGTTTCCTCAGGTTCTCCATAGTCTTACCAAACACCGAGTTGTTCATGAGCTTGTAGAGATTTTTCTCAAAATCACTGGTGGCTTTTTTTCGTAGGTCTGTGTTCATTCTGATGTAGGGCTCCATCCATGGGCTCTGGTCGAACATGAGCACCCTGTGTATTTTGGTCAGCCTCATACCCAACGACAGGTACAGCTGTAGGTTGCGATAGTGAACGATGTACTTGGTCTTATTCATTAAGTTAGGCACGAGTTTTTCAACGTCTGTCACACGCCCACCTGACAAGTTATGTTGGTACTCAGACATCCAGTCTGGGTTAACCCTCATACGTTCGGGGGCCAGGGGGTAGCTGTTGTGTGATGTGTGTAATTCCTTGGGGTACTCTAAGTCAACCTCGAGGATATACCCTTTGTTCGAATCTGGTGCAACCCCCATAACATCAACGTGGGGTACCCATTCGAATCCCCCTGTAGGTAGATACTGGCTCATGGCCCAGCCGTACAGGTTGTTTGCGTCGAGGTAGAGAATGTGATTGGTTGGTTTGTTAGGATCGTAACCTTTCACGTATTGATTATTTGCTTTCGCGTATCGTTTGGATGCCATGGAAATCCCACCTCGCAAACCTTTCTCAATGAATAGGTGCATGTCGTAATCTGTGAGCAATTCCAAATTAACTCCGGTCTTTTTAAGCAAGGCATCCCACGACAGACCTGGGCTGGTGTAATACCATGCGGGGTCGAGTTTATACTGCTTGAAACATGTCCGCCTAAACGTTTCAAACACGTCGGCTAACAGCAGTACATCTGTCCTCAAGTACAGGTCGTGATAATCACCCAGGTTCTTACAACCCAGTTTATTCCATACGTTAGTCGCGTGCGAGTAATCATCTCGTGAGACGGACGCCTCATTCAGCTTGCTATAAAAGCAGTCAATAGGGGGTAGTCTGGTCTGTACTCATAGGGGTACACACCCTTCCTCATAAGCAGGGGTCTAGTCTCGGCGTCTGTATCGATCGGTGATAGGGAAGGTATTGTTGGCCTTGACCAGACTGTCGAGTGACGACAGGAGGAACTGAAACGAGTCAATGAACCTAAGTCCGTTTAAGCTGAAGGAGATGTATCTCTCCATGTTGTTGGGGATGCACGTTATATTACCATCGATTTTCGCGATGGCCTGCATGATCAAGTGTGAGTCGTACCCTCTCAAGTTGTGAAAGACAACGGGGATGTTTATTGTCTTAGGGTTGATTTTAAGCTTGAGGTTGCACGCGTTGTGAGCGGCGCCTCTATACTTACCAGTTATGTGACAGTGATCTCTCACCGAATCACCGTTAAGTGGTGATTCACACACGTGACAGTTAGTGCTACTAGCGTGGGCTAGCCTGTCGACTCGGGTCAGACGCATGGGAGCGATTCTATACAATGCATTCCTAATAATTTTTTCTTCCTCCTGCAAACACTTTAGAAACCTTTCAGCCGCGTCAGGGCCCCTATACACTACCGGAGCTTTCGTTTCCCCGTCACAACGGACGACAATGTATCCAAACGAACAGGCTTTATGCTCTTGTGTCTTGTGGGTGAAGCTACCACTGGGAGCCTCGCCGGCGGCAGCCACTAAGGCTTCGAAGTCGGCGTATATAATATAAGGTACAGACATTTGGTTCTTGTGGTTACTGAATTTTAGGATATTTTCACCTTCCTTAGGCATGTCGACTCGTATGGCCGTCTGCCCCACACCTTGACAATCATCCCGGTGGGATTCTAATAAATCAGCTCGACTGAAACCGTGTAGGCATCGTACACAAAAGTGTTTTTCCCCAACGTGTTTCGACTGGTCGTGCAACAACCGGCTGAGATGTTTTATCCATGTGTAGTGATACTTTTCACCTCGCTGGATCATGAATATATTGATAACTTGGCGATCCTTCACCGGGCTGACCCTGTGTACTATTGTTGTGTTACCTTCGTGCCCAAAGACATTTATAGCCAGATTATTCTGTTTTTCTACTTTAGTGATCTGGGATATTGGGGTGGGTTCATCTATACCATCCCAATTAAGCCCATCGTCTTGGGGATAGCTAGAAAGCCTATCTGAATTCTTGCCAGCTGGAAATAAGGCTGACCTGATAGCTAACCTCAGGCAATCGTTTCCTCTATTCTTAACGTTTACTATGGCATGTTTGTTCCTATAGTAGGGAGGCAAGGCTAGGTATGACCCGCCTCTGAACGGCACGTAGTTAGCTATGTCTAGATAGACATTATCGATTTTATCTACAGCCCACCCGGACCCTAAGTGTGTGTAGCGTTCTAGGTATTCTCGTATCTGCTGAAAACTTGTATCGATTGATGCGTCAATGGTCTCTGCATGTGTGACGACCTCTTGTTTACCTCGGAAGTAAGGCTGAACATACTCAGTGGTACTCCCAACCTGCTTATCGAGCGACATTTTCACTGTGATCTGAAACTTGATACTTCCTAGATTATTTAGTTCCTGGTTGACCTTATCAGCTATCAGAGGCTTGATATCTGTAATGTCTATGTTTCTATCAACGCGCATGCGCCAACCTCTCAAATAATTGCCTACGGCGTGCTCAGTGCGCACGAACTGTAGGTCAATAGCTCTATTCTGTCGTAATAATTCTACAAGCTGTGGTTTTCTCATACGGGAATACCCGCCTAAACCCAAATCGTGTGCCTCGGCTTTCAGTTGTTTTACAGTGAGAGGTTTTGCTACGGGGGCATGTGATAACAATGCGGTTAACCCGGCTCTCCCAAGGTTTGAATAACCCGTGTATCCAAGCTGTTTTGCTTGAGCTTTTAATTGTTTTACTGTATGAGGGGCTTCTAAACCTAGTAATCTCAACAATGCTGACTTACGCATTCGAGAATACCCGATCACACCTCTCTGTTTTGCGACCCTCTTCAGCTCGCGCACAGTAGACATAGTGTTTACACCTAAGAGAACCAATGTCTAATTGCTTCACAGTAAGGGGAGGTAACCCTTAAGTGGCTATCTTGAGCAGTCGCCTACGTTCTTTTATGTAGCCTTTTTTATTCTCGTAGATGAGTTGATGTCTGACTACGTTCGCTCCGTGAGCTTTACATAGACAGTAGTGTCCTTTAACCCCGATACCACACACAGAACACGTGTAGTTAGGACTTCCCATATGGAAACAACAGAACCCCTGATTCCTGCATTTCCTACCACAGGCCTCGGTCTTCCCCATAAGTATATATTCGCATCGGTATGGAGCGGGTCTCATGTTTACTTATATAGGTATTTTAATTTAATTGCTTCGCAACCAACGCAGTAGCTGCTATACCCAACACTATGAAGCCCAGTTCACGATTCATTTGTCCCTTGGATGGTGTGTAGTACTGAGCGAGTGTGGGTTTATTGAGCGGTTCCAATTGTTTACCAGTTAGTAGGTAGTATTCTTTCATTGCTTCATCGACATCGTAGAATGTTTTAATGGCATGGTTTTCACGCTTGAGTTGTTCGTTAATAAAATCGATCCTCTGGAGGCGTTTTTTAACGTACTCGTCCTGTGCTCTTTGTAATTTCTCAGTAGCGAGATCGTGTCGCTTCCTTTCTTCCTGTATTTCAGCCGCGTGATCATCTCGTAGTTTAGAGAAGAGGAAATTACTCCCGGAAAATGCCAGGGCATTCACTAACGCCCCACCGACCATCATAGCTATCGTGGCCATCCCTATATTTATTTCATTATATTATCAGGTATGATCCCTTGTTTTACTAGGATGTCTTTTGTGGCCATCGCCATACCAAGGTTCATTATGAGCATACCCATATCCTGCAGGTTGAAATCTAGCTTGATAGTTGGTTGTTTAAGCACCATTTTAGTCAACCGAGCGTACCCTACTGCTAGACTGGCTACCACTGTGGCGTGGTATGCGTCGTTGACGAACGTTTTCCCCTCAGACATTATGTATATGATATAAAATATTAAAATTATAACATGATATGCGGGTCAATAGTGGGGGATACCCCCACACCCCCACTGTTGGGGGTTACCTCACTGTTGGGTGGTGGCTCACTGTGGGAGGGTACCCCCACGTATAACCATGTTATAACCACGGCAGCAGTTACGCCTACAGCCAACAACAGTCGGGTTGGGTTGGTCACTTTATGTTGGTTACACCACCGTTTTTTACCGGCAGCTACTCTCTTAGGATTCTTCTGCCTGGTTACTGTGGGGGTCACTTCCCTCACTGGTTCCTGTGAAGGGGTCTCCTCCACTGTTTCCACTGGGGTTTCCTGTGCAGCATCCATCTATACTATTATTATTATTCTTTCTCTCAAATTGACAATGTTTTGCCGTGATAATCGCCGCCGTCACTGGAGCCAACAACATGCCATATTTGTGGTACAGCCCGCAGCTGATAGAGCTCACGGCGTGTTCGATAAAAGGGTCTTTCTCGAGGTCCTCCCACAGGTAAAGTCGGCGCTCTGGTGGAATGGGAAGGAAGTGTGATACAATACCGGTGTATATCTGGGTCATAGCCGATCCTATTGTCTTTGTCATTTCTGCTCCGAGCCGGGACTCGTATCTAGCGTACAGCTTATCGATTTCTTCGGCTGACATTTTGTGAATTTTATCCGGAGTGTAGTCTCCAAAGTAATGTTTGGCTTTGCCGCCAACAGCCAAAGCCACCAGTTTCTCTCGCTTGTCATCAGTGGGGCCTGCCGGCGTGGGGGAACCCTCCAACGACAATTGTTCGAGCAATTCCTCACACTCCATCTTATAATATAACAAGTAAGATTTAGTTTTAACTATATAATACCCGATGCAGACAAAACACAGAGAAATGAAGGTTAAGTTGCACACGACAAATACTTCAAATATCATAGCTATGCTTAGCTTTGCTTAGCTTAGCTTAGCTTTGCTTAGCATACTATATATGCTACTGGTTGGTCGGTCTTTAGCATGAGCTTAGCGTGTTTAGTTTCAGCGAGCTGTTTCTTTACCCGTTCCCGTTCTAATTTGCTCATCACATCGTTCTCTCTCAAACACTCCTCGAACGAATCCCTGTCCTTGCAGTGAAATAAGGCCACCCATCGCGTCTGCTCCCTGAGGTCTTTCAACACCGAGTTGAACTTCTGCGTTAGCACCCAGACGCTGTGATTTGCATGCCGGCCGGAGAAGGCCAGGTACGATAGCATGTCTCTCTTTTTTGTTATCTCGCGATTAGCGCTGCAGTCGTCCAGTATGAACAGCGTCGGTTCCCCTTTAAATTTCTCGTGAAGAGCTTTCAACCAGTCCTGCAGGCGTGTTCCAGGGTCGATTTTGTGTACGTCCGGGTCCGTCATCACCCAAGGTCGCGCGTACGTTTTATTCATGCTCAGAGTAGGGCACATGATAACGATGTTATCGAACACACCCTTGTAGTAACCCTCCAACATATCCAACACGAAAACGGTCTTCCCACAGCCAGTCTGCCCGCATATGATAGCACAGTGTGGGTCAGTGGGGAGGTGGATGGTGGGATACCCCCCACTAGTAGATGGCTTGCACGAATCTCCCATTGTCTATATTAAGTTGCGCGTCCATAATTACGTACAGATATAATTTCAACTTACCAGCGGTTTGAGCCTTCTTAGTAATCTGGATGGTTATCCCTTCGCTGCCGTTATCTATACGGCGCCCGCTACCGTGCAGTTTATCATCATCCGTGGATCGCATGTCCAACCATAGGGCGTACTTGGTGGTCAGGTATTCACCGATCTGCACGGAGCTTAGGTCCAGGTCCTTTGTTATGTAATCCCCCACTGGTAGCTTTTTTATCTCATCCCACTGCTGGTGTGGTCTCATACCATGACTGAACAGCTGGTTGGGCACGCCCTCGATGGTCACTTCCACCTTTTCAATCTCGGGGTTGAAAAACTTCTCGCTGTCCCTCTGGAATGGCTCGTAATCCTCCACGGGGACGACCAGGATACCTTTCATCGATCGCGCCGGCACGTTCAGGTTGATATTCCATACAGTGTCGCTCTTATCTCGCACGACTGATCTATGCCTCAGTACGCGATCGTATAGTATAGCCATCTTCCCAGAGTACTGACTTCGAACCTGCCTGGCCAGCTCCGGGCTAGTGACCATGTCGAACTCCAGAGAGATGTTGTCTATGGCATAACTAGCCTCATCACCGTTCGGCGTACGCACTACTTTGCTATAGTCGTTAAACGTGAGCTCGTATTCGAGCCTATCACCCAGCGCGGCCTGGTAAAACGGCGCGTGTCCCGTGAGCAACTCGAAGTCGAGCGGCACGCAGAATCGATTCCCGTATGCTAGAGCGATGGCCTTTTCACCGTCCGATAGCTTGTCTTGCTGGTCTTGCGTGAAGACATACCCTATGCGCGCCCGGGTTGATTTGCTGATACCCTGGTACACATCATTGACTCGTTCTCCATCGCTTTTCCAGAGATCCCTGTAGCAGTGAAACACGTCGCTGTCGTCGATACTCAGCACCTCGTTACCGCTGATCTTGACGGTCGTTTTCTTGATGATGGCTCGACCCACGTTACGCACTAGCTCGCGTTTGTCGTTGTCGGAGGTCAACGTGATATTGAACGCCAGTCGAACAGTGCCTGGTACAATGAGGTCATTCTCACCAAGGTTTGGAAATCTAACCAGCAGAGTTTGATTCTGGTCTATCTTGCTGGGATTGTTGGTGATGGTCACCGACTGGCGCACGGCTCTGGCTCCTAATGGCTCTCTCAATCTTCTGAAAGGATCTAATTTTCTGCCGTACATTGTTATATAAAAGAAATATATTTTTAATACTAATGGATGAAGACATAGATATGACGGAGATACCGGGCGCTAGTGCCCAGGCATTCGATGATGAGCAGGAGACCTCATTTACTAGTTCACCATTGAACCAAGAACTCTTGGAAACAACGGTAAATGATTATTACGAAAGTTTAAGAAGAGATAAAAACTACGTTGAACCACAGGGTCGATACCATAAGAATTTTTTTATTGATACAAAGGGTGTTCTACGCCTTAAGTCTGACCCAGGGGTTGACCTCTTTAACAAGAGCAATAAAAAACCACTGGCCTTGTCAACTCTAGCCAGCCGCCATGGTGTCGAATTTATCCGTAAAAATCTAAACATGCATGATTACGGTGGTGCAATACCTAAGGCCGTTAAAGAAGATCTGCAAGCTACCAGATCCCACCTCACCATTAGAGATGAAATGACACCACAGCGTGCTACAGAAGCCTCGGACAGCATAGAAAAACTGTTGAGCACCTACTGGGACAAACCGTTACCGGGGTTTGACTTTCCGGTAAGGGAACTGCGCGGCTTAGACGAAGCCGTGAAACGCGTGCGTGGAGAACTCGTGAACAACATGGGGAAACTGAACGAAATCGACGAGCACATCGCTAGGGAAAAAACCAAACTCAACGAAACTGAAAACGATGATATGAAGCGTCGCATCAATGAACGACTACGCGATTTAGAAGACGAGAGACGTACACGATTGGAAGCCGCTTCCTCGAATCGTGAACAGCTTCGATCCCAGATCAGTCGCATTCGGGAAACGATCGATAGAATACTGAATGAGGATACAACTTTAGCCAACAGGATTCGGATATTGTTCCGGGAGCAAGGGATCACCATCGCCAGCATTCTAACTGCATTGGGTTTCATCATATCAACCCTGGTGGTGTCACTGACAGGGGGAACCCCTGTGGGGGGAGTTACCCCCACACCCCCAGGCGGTGGTGGAGGTGTTAAAGACTGGATAAAAAAACTCGGGGAAGGCCTAGCTAAACTGGCTGGTAAAGCCGCCGAAGCCCTTCCCGGCATCCTGGGTAGCATCGTCTCGTGGTTGTTGGGCGCTCTGTCTAAAACTGCCATGTGGCTCAGTCAAAACCTGTGGACAGCCATCGTCGCCGTGGCGGGTCTGGTGTACGTAGCGGCTAAGAAATCTTTAACCAAATAAGCCCCAAAGCTACCCCACCAACCACTAGGGCTGTTTTACTATGCTGATAGGGGGGTACCCCCACATGTATATGGGGGTGTGTGGGGGGTACATGAACTTTAGACTCCGGGGGTGGCGCCACTATACCCTTTTCACGTGGTGGGATGTGTGGGATATAGGGGGTGTTAATATCGGGGTTGATACCCAACTTTTGGTCCGCCGTGGCTATGACTATTTTGTTGTTATAACCCACCACTTTTTTTATTCTCAGTTGCATATCACTTGGAGCCATGTACAACCCCACGCCGAACACGTAATTGACTTTCGATCTGGCGTATTCTAACACGTTTTGGTAACGGTCGATGGCCCTCGGGAGATCAACTGGAGAATTGATAGCATCATCAACGTTGGAAACGAATTGTGTCTGAGCGTCGTAAGCAGTTCCCTTACCGAGGATGTTGGAACGCGTCATCGACTGCGCACCCAACAGCGCCCACACGTACGTTCGAATCGAGTCGTTCAAGCGTATTGTACCAGCACGAGTGAATCCTTTCGATGTTTTTGAGATCATTTTAGTCCAGGCTGTGGCTGCATCAGGATTGGTTTGCTTTATACAGCTGACATGGATCTTTTCATTCGTTGTGGGGCCTGTAAATGTATGCCGGTTTGGGTTGTATGAACCATCTTTAGAAACGGCATAATATGTTCCGGACCTGTAGAAGTACACGAGAACTATACCGAGACCATGGTTCACACCAGGAAGGCGAAAGTCTTTATTCGTTGGAATCTCAAACTCCCCACAAACACGTTCATAAGCGCGCCTATCATAGGGGTTATTCGTCATACTCCACGCTTTATCTTGGGGAAGAGGAGCACTTATTTCCTTCAATATTCGTCTCGTTTGATAATAAATATGAAACAAAATAACCGCCTTACTCAGTTCGTCTATACCGTAGTCTGGTGTCACACCCGACCCTGTCGTCGCATACCACACAGCAAAGTTGAGTTGGTTCTGCCAAAACTGCATTGGGTTTTGATTCCAGTTTACCACCGCCTGCGCGTTATTAACGGACACGATATATTTTTCAAAGATATCAATAAAGGTTGTTTTAAACCCCGTACCATCTGCATTCACCACGATTTTCAAGTGTGCTAAATCCATATTATAATATATAATTCATATATTATAATATGTACATAACACTTCCAGGAATAACGAGCGGTGAGGCCGTTCAGCTGACGCACGCGATCGATAACACGTCAGGTCAACTCGAAGTCGCACTCTGCGATATCACCTACCTACCGCAATGGACTAACATTAATATCAGCAACAATAAGCTGTTCGTCAGTGGAACTCGCAGTCAGATAACTGACGGCTACTACAGCGTGTGCTCTCTAAACGACGAGGTCTTCAAACCCCTGGGAGCCGAACTCAAGATGAACGACTCAAACGGTACAGTGGTGTTAATCAACAATGGAAGAAACCCTTTGAGGCTCGGCCGACCATTAGCAAGGATGCTCGGTATGTCTCCTGACGAGATAAAACCAACAACAACCGTCACAGGCACGAAGTTACCCGACCTAGTACCGTACCGAGAGCTGTACATTCATCTCAGTCAGGTGAGCACAACGTACAACATTCAAGGAGGTCACCCTTCCACTATACTGAGAGCAGTGCCGGTGAAAACTGAGAAATTCAACGATGGTAGAACCGAGTCATTTTCACCACGGCAGTATAAGAGATTAACCCAGGGCAACATACCTGAGCTGACAATATCGGTGTTAGATATAAATCATAATCCTGTAAATATAGGATACCTCAGCTTAACGCTTCACGTAAAATGACCAGCGCACAAGGACCCGGAGTGAAAAAATGCGTCAATATCGGGATCTCCGACCTCGGAGACACACACGGTTTCGACGCTCCCGGAGTAGATGGTAAATCGTACGCCTTGCAACTGAAAAACAACATTTACAAACGCGTTGAAATCCCCTCCGGTGGAACCCTAAGTGATATGATAGATACCACAAGAGCAAAAATCAACACTAAGTACGCCCTTGTCAACACCGGTGATAATAATTGGATAATATACCCATCGTTCGGGGGTAAACTGTTCGACTTAGACGATGTTGAGAGCACTACCATCGTCCGAAACAAGCCATATATGCTCGTCTTCACCGAAGATGACAAGTGGGTGTTGTTACCCGATAACGACGACTGGTTGATCAATATTAGACTCATCTCCCCTTACGTGTTCACAGATAACAAAGACAACCACCTAAACAAAGTCGTGAACAATGGAATCATGCTCGTGGCTTACGTCCCAACTCAGAGACGTAGCGTAGTCGTCAGCCCAGCCAACACTATAGCAGCCCACATGCTATCGAGTAAACCGGCCATACAAAACGTGAAATTGCAGTTGGTGTCTGAATTCGAAGGCGTGGTCAAGGTACTAGAGAGTCTAACGGCAAACGGAACACTGATCATCAAAGTCTACCTAGGGGAACCATCGGGGAATGATGTCGAGATCGTGAAGGGGATCAAACTCGGGTGGGGCAAACAACATCAGTTTCAAGTTTGCAATGTTTACGTGCGGATAGGTGTCGACTCCAAGACCAGTCTGCAGGGGGTCAACGTGATCGTGGAAAATAAGATATCACTAACCAATATCTTCCTGCCTGGCAACATACACTTCATAGGTATGAAGTTAACCCATGAATTATTATCAGAAAACCAGTTGGAAATTATATCGTAATAGTATAATAATGACCAGTCATCATCCCAACACCACGCTTAACGACCTAGGAGACACGGAGGGATTCGATCAGCCTGGTGAGGAAGATGAATTATACATCCTGCACTTCAAAGACAACGTGTACAGACTGGTGTCGTTATCAGATTTAAAAGAGCCCAAATGGCTGATCAATTTAACATTCACCTCACCTTATATCACAATAAACGAACATGGGACTGTCGCTAAGATTAGGAACAACGGCATCTGGGCCGGGGATTTCATTCCGGATAGTGTATCCATAGGAACTACTAATACCGAAAAAAATAGGTTAAGGAGTGAAGTAAAAAATAAATTAACATTTAGCAATTATCCTACTAACTTAAGGCCTGATATATACACCCCTTTCACACTCATCATAGAAGTCTTATTTACGTTTTTACAACATGAAAACATCTCAAGAGTACACCAAATTTTACCCGGGGTGTCAATACACTGGTTTGACGAACACAAAAACAAATATTGTCGTATTGTTATACAACAGGATATCCACGGGGGTCCTATAAACCGCTTAATAAACCTCAGTGGGGTTTTTATTACAACAGGAAATTCTATTAGCCTCTCACCTATTACCCTGACTAGTAATCTAGACCTTATAGACTTCAAATTAATTGATAGAATATTAACTGAACCCCAATTAAAATATCTTTCAAAATATATATTATAGGATGGGTCTGTACCCAGTCGTAGAGGAAGTAGCGAAGACGCTGGAAACCGTAGATGGGTTCCGCTTGAGGCAGTTATGTGATGTGAAACGTCAACTAGAACAAGACCGTGACACGCGGAAAGCACTATGTAAAAAGTACAATAGAGCTTTCAATATCGTGGACGGGGCTGACACTACCCTTATGGCAACCAGCATGGGACTAGGGGCGGCAGGCGTTGGGTTGTTGGCTACCATCGTGGCTGCACCTATAGTGCTAGGTATTGAAATAACGGCTGGGGTGACAGGGTTGGTAGGGTTGGCGCTTAAGTTAGTATCACGCAGACTTAATCGTAAGGCATTGAAACACGACGAGATCAGGGTTCTGGCCGAAGCAAAGCTGAACACAGTGAGTGAGCGAATTTCCACGGCACTCTCTGACAGTAAGATCTCAGAAGAGGAGTTTCGTTCAATCCTATCTGAACTCAAAAAATATAACGGAATGAAACAAGATATTCGGTCCAAGTCTCGTAAGTCTGCTATCAGCGAGGACGAGAAAAAAAAGTACATAGAACAGGGGATACAAAAAGCCCAGCAAGCCTTTATTACGAATACCAAAGTGATCGTAGGCGGTTCACATTAAACTGTTTCATCGATATAAACGTGACATAGGGGAACACGAGGGCGATAGCCGTAAGCGAGCCACCGATCCTATATGGTCAGTCAAAACTTACAACATAGATAAAGTGGATATGAAAGCCGACGAACCTAACTTGTACTACTTGAGGGGTGGGCCGGGTAGGGGTTTTGTAAGAGAAGAATTATTGATCGTACCGTACGGCACAGTGTTACCTCCTACCAAGGCACAGTAATTACCGCCAACTTTTTTGTAGTAGGGGTAATAGTAGCAAGAGCTAATGACCCAACCAAAGCCTTATTTACTAAATAAGGCTTTGTAGAGACATTTCTTGAAAGTGAGCCAGAACTATCATTCCCTATGCTACTACAGCTGATTGATATTTGATAGAGTTCAGAAACACAAAGAAATTCTCCTTTGAAAGCCATAATTTATTTTCTAAACATTATTTGCAATATGGTTATATATTACGTGTATAGAACTATGAATTGTCGGTTATTGTGAAAAGAAATATTTCCTTAACCAATAATGTTGTGTCATTCTGGCAAACAAGCTATGAACATGGGGTGACAAGCATAAACTGTGCCATAATATGTGCTATTTACAACTCTAAGCTGTATGTTTCAAAGGATAAATTGTACTTGTTAAACAGTGTTCATTTTTTAAATTTCTTGAATGTACATATCAAGAAACCACATAAACATAATTTTTAAAAGGTTTCCTTTAAATTTTTAATCTGTGCAAGATGTAAAATGACCAGATTTTTAAATTTCTTGAATGTACATATCAAGAAACCACATAAACATAATTTTTAAAAGGTTTCCTTTAAATTTTTGATCTGTGCAAGATGTAAAATGACCAGAATACGTTTATACTTACTCTGAACGTTTTGCCGTTCTTTGTGTACAAGCCTGGAGCCTCTGCATTCCCCGCACCTTCTTACCCTGCTTGTTCATCCAAACCTACCAGAAAGCTTCTGAAAGGAGACATGTGCATGATGCATAACTATAAGTGGAACATGTTTTGAGTTGGAGGTTACAAGAATAGTCACTGTGTCTTGCATTTTTACTGGTTCCTAGGATTTACATTATTTGGTTATTTTGTATGTACAAATTTGTACTGGACGGCTTCGGTCATACATACCTTTTGTATGTCAAAATGATTTGGTCCTGACTGTCTTCTCCAGTTTTTCCAACACTGCCCTCCATTATGCTGGAAATGGAGAAATGAATCGATTAAAAAAAGTTAGGAACTTGTCATATTGCACTCATGTTAACAATAAAGCATGAAATGAAAAGAGTAAATATCAATTTGCAAAGTGTGGAATATGATCATGATGAAGAATCCAGATCAACAAATTCATATGCTGTTTTAGGTTGGCAATGAATCATTGTATACCCACATATTCTTTATTTTTCCTTCTGTATGCCCATATATTCTTTATCTATCCTCCAAGTTAGGAGAATACAAGGTAAAAGTTGCAAAAATTATTTATTTATAACATTGTCAGATTGTTAGGCAATGTAATGTCAGGAAAAATTCCTAGCAACCTCTTCAGTGGGTCCAACACAATCCACATGTCTTCATTCAGAATTTGTTAAAATCTTGATATGATAAGCATAACGCTACTTCCATCAGATGACAAACTTAAATTATCTCATACATCAGCAATACAATATATAAATATTCAATATTAGTTTGAAAATTATCCATGCAACACCCATACAGCATCATGATAAATGTCACTAAGAATATTGAAATTTCACTCAAACAATGCACCAAATCTGGTCAGATAATTCCTAAACTATAAATACAAAATGACTCACTATGCCCAACTACATTGTTTTGAATGGTGCAAATATCAAAAGCAATATGAAAAGGATTTCTTACAATAAATATTCGTTTGGAAGTTATCTTGAGTCATGACAGCCCATTAGCAATAATACTAGAGATATTTGTGATTTATTTATTTTTTCTTGCAAAGATGAGTTTTCATTCATTAACACAATGAACCATCCTAATGGTGTGTGACCTGATCCAAATCACACAAATATTGAGTTCTTGAGTGAACCGAGTGCTGAGTGAAGGAAGCCATCTCTCTTGATAAGAATTCAACATTCGTTTACCGAGGTCCATCAAGTCTAAAATTTCATATGTATTGTCCTAGTTACTTATTTATGTTCCTTTTCAATCGCTGCGATCGATGACTGCTGCTGATTCTTGAATCAGGTAACACTGTCACAGCGTAGGAATAATGCATTGTGTTGAGTTCCATGTTGTCGTTACTGGAGATACCGATTAAGACCTGCTTTCAAAGTAGTCATCTCAAAACAACTTGGTATCAAGTGACAAAATGACGGCAACTGTGCGTAGGGGCATTGTGGGTAATAACAAATGCCTCATCATTTTTGGATTGGCAGGCATGAAATCCTTATCTGACCCAATTTGGTTGTGATTTTAAGACAAAGACTGAAAACGACCACTTCAGTACATAAAACAGTTGCTTTTATAAAATCTCATGAGTTTGCGTGCCCATGGATTACCTGCTCATTACTTCCGGTTTCGTCTGTCAACATCCGACTCATGTTTTTACAGCAAACCAATTTAGATATTAGGAGCCTGTTAAGTGAGGACAGCCCCAATGAAGCCGACACACAGACCCCAACTCACTAACGACCTGACACTGATTAATTGTTAAGTACTTGAACTCAGTGTCAAAGCATACCAACTATAAATGCTTTTAATACTAAACTTTATGCACTGCCTCAAATTATTGTATAATTCACGTATATTTTGGATATTGAGAAATATCATCATGTAAGTACCGAACTGACGATTGTTTTAATGACTTATACTAATCTTCCTACATGCTTATACTCTTTCACATTCCCAGGAGTTGGCAGTTTTTATGTATTTCATCATTTACATTTTAATTATTAATCTATATCTGAAATTTTGTCGAAGTGGCTTAATTTTACTTATTTTTATACAATATATTTACTGAAAGGAACATCAGGATACGCAAATGCTACTAATACAAGCCCGTACATAACTCAATGATCCAATAAGTTGTAATTAATATATAATAAAAGTTGGATCAATGTACCTATGCTGAGTCGTTTTTTGTATTCTTAGTCAATTTACCTGTTATTCTTGTATATAGGTATAAAGATAGCATCTGATCCTCAATTTGACAAAGTAGACAACCAAAACCTGGAGAAACCAGACTAAGAGTGTCTCACGCACATAGCTGGACAAAGGCCATTTAGAGTCATTCTTCCTTTACTTCACCATTTGTATGTTTAGTACAGCCATTGTGAAGTTTGTGTGCATAGTAGTTGGAATATGATGCTTCATGACATCATGAATAAATAAGAATGTGAAGAGACCAAATGTATCGTTTGTTCTTGTGTCATCAGTTTGAAGACACATTTTAAAATTGTGATATCCACCAAATGATGCGTCAACAATTTACTTTTGTCTTGTTCATCTAAGCAATGATATGAATCTGCTATTCCTTCCCCAGGCATATTCAGACTGAATTATAAGGCCTCGTGAATATTCTAAGTTAATCTTCAGAACTAAGTTTCAGTCAGGAATGGAAACCAACAGTATATACATGACCATAGCTTCTTGTTATTTTCCATATCCGGAGCTTAGAGTATCAATTATGGATTCTATCTAGAAACTAGGATACCCAGTTTCACTGAATAGATACCAACTGGATGTCAGGATGGCAAACAATTACAAATTGAATGTTATTTGTTTCAAAACAGCGCAATGGAAACCATCATGAAACTATATTTTCTGCTTTTATGTTGGTTTCCATTTAATGAGATGTTCCACTTGCAAATTCCAGATATGGAAACCAACAAGAAACCCCTGAACTTAGTTTCATTTTGGTTTCCATTTACAGAAATACCAAAACACACAATCCAAAATGGAATCTAGTTAGAAACTCAGTTAGTGAGTTTCAGTGAATGGAAACCAACTGGATTCCACCATTACCCACATTAGGGATGGTTTCCAGATGTCTGGAAACCAAGTCATTTTCGTAGCGTTTCTACTCATATTGGTACTAGAAAGGAGTAAGGTCAATTAAAGATCTACTGGATAAAGATGGAAAATATTTAGATTTTAATGAATTTGTTACTAAATTTCATTGCAATGCCAATTTCTTATCTTATCAAAGTATGATCAGTTGTGTTAAAAACCTCCAAAAACATTACAATCTTGCTACCCTTAATTCAGACCATATAACATTAGAACTGCCAATAGCACCTTACTACATTCATAAACTGCTACAGTCTGAGGGAAGCAAGTTGTCTTATATCACTCTTCTCCCGTCAAAATTCAGCAAATCAGCCTCAAATTTAAAATGGGGAACCATGCTTGAATCTAACATTGATGAATCAGATTGGAGAACTTACAATATTATTCCATTTAGATGTACACAGAGTACAGAATTAAGATGGTTCCAAATCAAAATTATTAACAATATCTTAGGCACAAACTATTATCAACATAAAATAAAAGCCAGTGACTCACCCCTGTGTAGCTATTGTAAAATTTCCACCTTTTGGGGGACTGCAATGTGATAAATGTATATACATACCATACTATTTGGATTAAAGGAAAATCGAAATGATTTGCTTCTTACTGAACAAACAGTCTTTCGCAGTCGAAAGTATGGAATAAAACCAGACCAAAAGAATATCTTTAGAATATGTTGCCAGTACTATTTTATCTCAAAATATATCGCATTCACAACTTGTTCATATGATTAGTTTACAAAATTTTGGTCATCACTACATACTGTATTTGCCAAGTAATCTACAATCTGTTTGCATATAGAGCATATCTAACACTGAACTTAAGAAAAGACTGTAGAGCAATTGATGCCTTTGTGGTCCTATGTCGGCTTCGTGGCAGTTGTCCTTTGTCCCACCCTGGGTCCACTTCTGTCCGTGGAGAGTCTTCTTAGCAGTCGTCACTGCCTCTGGGGGACTTCATGGTCCATTTCTGCCCCCAGGATGATGATGTCCATGGTGCTGAGAGCAAAGATAATGAAAAGTTTAATGTTTGAAATAACTGATGTTAATTGATGTCTACTTGCCTTTGTGGTCCTCTGTCAGCTTCGTGGCAGTGGTCCTTCGTCCCTCCCTCCTGGGTCCATTTTTGCCCCCAGGATGATGATGTCCATGGTCCTAATTGTATATATAAAGAATAAATTAATGTTTGAAATCATTGATTTTGATTACATAGGTAATGAATGCCAAAAGTATGTATATACATGTATACAGAATTATGGAAAAATTTGTATCCTGAACTGCATGTTGTAACGGGCACATGACGTCATGTTGAACATGAAAAGATTGAAACACTTGCCTCCCTGATCCTCTGTCGGCTTCGTGGCACTCGTCCTCCCTCCCTCCCTCCTGGGTCCACTTCTGTCCATGGAGTTCTTCTCGGCAGTCGTCACTGCCTCTGGGGGACTTCATGGTCCATTTCTGCCCCCAGGATGATGATGTCCATGGTGCTGAGAGCAAAGATAATGAGAAGTTTAATGTTTGAAATAACTGATGTTAATTGATGTCTACTTGCCTTTGTGGTCCTCTGTCAGCTTCGTGGCAGTGGTCCTTCGTCCCTCCCTCCTGGGTCCATTTTTGCCCCCAGGATGATGATGTCCATGGTCCTAATTGTATATATAAAGAATAAATTAATGTTTGAAATCATTGATATTGATTACATAGGTAATGAATGCCAAAAGTATGTATATACATGTATACAGAATTATGGAAAAATTTGTATCCTGAACTGCATGTTGTAACTGGCACATGACGTCATGGTGAACATGAAAAGATTGAAACACTTGCCTCCCTGATCCTCTGTCGGCTTCGTGGCACTCGTCCTCCCTCCCTCCCTCCTGGGTCCACTTCTGTCCATGGAGTTCTTCTCGGCAGTCGTCACTGCCTCTGGGGGACTTCATGGTCCATTTCTGCCCCCAGGATGATGATGTCCATGGTGCTGAGAGCAAAGATAATGAGAAGTTTAATGTTTGAAATAACTGATGTTAATTGATGTCTACTTGCCTTTGTGGTCCTCTGTCAGCTTCGTGGCAGTGGTCCTTCGTCCCTCCCTCCTGGGTCCATTTTTGCCCCCAGGATGATGATGTCCATGGTCCTAATTGTATATATAAAGAATAAATTAATGTTTGAAATCATTGATATTGATTACATAGGTAATGAATGCCAAAAGTATGTATATACATGTATACAGAATTATGGAAAAATTTGTATCCTGAACTGCATGTTGTAACTGGCACATGACGTCATGGTGAACATGAAAAGATTGAAACACTTGCCTCCCTGATCCTCTGTCGGCTTCGTGGCACTCGTCCTCCCTCCCTCCCTCCTGGGTCCACTTCTGTCCATGGAGTTCTTCTCGGCAGTCGTCACTGCCTCTGGGGGACTTCATGGTCCATTTCTGCCCCCAGGATGATGATGTCCATGGTGCTGAGAGCAAAGATAATGAGAAGTTTAATGTTTGAAATAACTGATGTTAATTGATGTCTACTTGCCTTTGTGGTCCTCTGTCAGCTTCGTGGCAGTGGTCCTTCGTCCCTCCCTCCTGGGTCCATTTTTGCCCCCAGGATGATGATGTCCATGGTCCTAATTGTATATATAAAGAATAAATTAATGTTTGAAATCATTGATATTGATTACATAGGTAATGAATGCCAAAAGTATGTATATACATGTATACAGAATTATGGAAAACTTTGTATCCTGAACTGCATGTTGTAACTGGCACATGACGTCATGGTGAACATGAAAAGATTGAAACACTTACCTCCCTGATCCTCTGTCGGCTTCGTGGCACTCGTCCTCCCTCCCTCCCTCCTGGGTCCACTTCTGTCCATGGAGTTCTTCTCGGCAGTCGTCACTGCCTCTGGGGGACTTCATGGTCCATTTCTGCCCCCAGGATGATGATGTCCATGGTGCTGAGAGCAAAGATAATGAAAAGTTTAATGTTTGAAATAACTGATGTTAATTGATGTCTACTTGCCTTTGTGGTCCTCTGTCAGCTTTGTCCACTTCTGTCCATAAAGTTCTTCTCGGCAGTCGTCACTGCCTCTGGGGGACTTCATGGTCCATTTCTGCCCCCAGGATGATGATGTCCATGGTCCTAATTGTATATATAAAGAATAAATTAATGTTTGAAATCATTGATATTGATTACATAGGTAATGAATGCCAAAAGTATGTATATACATGTATACAGAATTATGGAAAAATTTGTATCCTGAACTGCATGTTGTAACTGGCACATGACGTCATGGTGAACATGAAAAGATTGAAACACTTGCCTCCCTTATCCTCTGTCGGCTTCGTGGCACTCGTCCTCCCTCCCTCCCTCCTGGGTCCACTTCTGTCCATGGAGTTCTTCTCGGCAGTCGTCACTGCCTCTGGGGGACTTCATGGTCCATTTCTGCCCCCAGGATGATGATGTCCATGGTGCTGAGAGCAAAGATAATGAAAAGTTTAATGTTTGAAATAACTGATGTTAATTGATGTCTACTTGCCTTTGTGGTCCTCTGTCAGCTTCGTGGCAGTGGTCCTTCGTCCCTCCCTCCTGGGTCCATTTTTGCCCCCAGAATGATGATGTCCATGGTCCTAATTGTATATATAAAGAATAAATTAATGTTTGAAATCATTGATATTGATTACATAGGTAATGAATGCCCAAAGTATGTATATACATGTATACAGAATTATGGAAAAATTTGTATCCTGAACTGCATGTTGTAACTGGCACATGACGTCATGGTGAACATGAAAAGATTGAAACACTTGCCTCCCTTATCCTCTGTCGGCTTCGTGGCACTCGTCCTCCCTCCCTCCCTCCTGGGTCCACTTCTGTCCATGGAGTTCTTCTCGGCAGTCGTCACTGCCTCTGGGGGACTTCATGGTCCATTTCTGCCCCCAGGATGATGATGTCCATGGTGCTGAGAGCAAAGATAATGAAAAGTTTAATGTTTGAAACAACTGATGTTAATTGATGTCTACTTGCCTTTGTGGTCCTCTGTCAGCTTCGTCCACTTCTGTCCATGGAGTTCTTCTCGGCAGTCGTCACTGCCTCTGGGGGACTTCATGGTCCATTTCTGCCCCCAGGATGATGATGTCCATGGTGCTGAGAGCAAAGATAATGAGAAGTTTCATGTTTGAAATAACTGATGTTAATTGAGGTCTACTTGCCTTTGTGGTCCTCTGTCAGCTTCGTGGCAGTGGTCCTTCGTCCCTCCCTCCTGGGTCCATTTTTGCCCCCAGGATGATGATGTCCATGGTCCTAATTGTATATATAAAGAATAAAGTAATGTTTGAAATCATTGATATTGATTACATAGGTAATGAATGCCAAAAGCATGTATACACATGTATGTGTATGTATATACATGTATAATTATGGAAAAATTTGTATCCTGAACAGCATGTTGTAACGGGCACATGACGTCATGGTGAACATGAAAAGATTGAAACACTTGCCTCCCTGATCCTCTGTCGGCTTCGTGGCACTCGTCCTCCCTCCCTCCCTCCTGGGTCCACTTCTGTCCATGGAGTTCTTCTCGGCAGTCGTCACTGCCTCTGGGGGACTTCATGGTCCATTTCTGCCCCCAGGATGATGATGTCCATGGTGCTGAGAGCAAAGATAATGAAAAGTTTAATGTTTGAAATAACTGATGTTAATTGATGTCTACTTGCCTTTGTGGTCCTCTGTCAGCTTCGTCCACTTCTGTCCATGGAGTTCTTCTCGGCAGTCGTCACTGCCTCTGGGGGACTTCATGGTCCATTTCTGCCCCCAGGATGATGATGTCCATGGTGCTGAGAGCAAAGATAATGAGAAGTTTAATGTTTGAAATAACTGATGTTAATTGATGTCTACTTGCCTTTGTGGTCCTCTGTCAGCTTCGTGGCAGTGGTCCTTCGTCCCTCCCTCCTGGGTCCATTTTTGCCCCCAGGATGATGATGTCCATGGTCCTAATTGTATATATGAAGAATAAATTAATGTTTGAAATCATTGATATTGATTACATAGGTAATGAATGCCAAAAGTATGTATATACATGTATACAGAATTATGGAAAAATTTGTATCCTGAACTGCATGTTGTAACTGGCACATGACGTCATGGTGAACATGAAAAGATTGAAACACTTGCCTCCCTGATCCTCTGTCGGCTTCGTGGCACTCGTCCTCCCTCCCTCCCTCCTGGGTCCACTTCTGTCCATGGAGTTCTTCTCGGCAGTCGTCACTGCCTCTGGGGGACTTCATGGTCCATTTCTGCCCCCAGGATGATGATGTCCATGGTGCTGAGAGCAAAGATAATGAGAAGTTTAATGTTTGAAATAACTGATGTTAATTGATGTCTACTTGCCTTTGTGGTCCTCTGTCAGCTTCGTGGCAGTGGTCCTTCGTCCCTCCCTCCTGGGTCCATTTTTGCCCGCAGGATGATGATGTCCATGGTCCTAATTGTATATATGAAGAATAAATTAATGTTTGAAATCATTGATATTGATTACATAGGTAATGAATGCCAAAAGTATGTATATACATGTATACAGAATTATGGAAAACTTTGTATCCTGAACTGCATGTTGTAACTGGCACATGACGTCATGGTGAACATGAAAAGATTGAAACACTTGCCTCCCTTATCCTCTGTCGGCTTCGTGGCACTCGTCCTCCCTCCCTCCCTCCTGGGTCCACTTCTGTCCATGGAGTTCTTCTCGGCAGTCGTCACTGCCTCTGGGGGACTTCATGGTCCATTTCTGCCCCCAGGATGATGATGTCCATGGTGCTGAGAGCAAAGATAATGAAAAGTTTAATGTTTGAAATAACTGATGTTAATTGATGTCTACTTGCCTTTGTGGTCCTCTGTCAGCTTCGTCCACTTCTGTCCATGGAGTTCTTCTCGGCAGTCGTCACTGCCTCTGGGGGACTTCATGGTCCATTTCTGCCCCCAGGATGATGATGTCCATGGTGCTGAGAGCAAAGATAATGAGAAGTTTAATGTTTGAAATAACTGATGTTAATTGATGTCTACTTGCCTTTGTGGTCCTCTGTCAGCTTCGTGGCAGTGGTCCTTCGTCCCTCCCTCCTGGGTCCATTTTTGCCCCCAGGATGATGATGTCCATGGTCCTAATTGTATATATGAAGAATAAATTAATGTTTGAAATCATTGATATTGATTACATAGGTAATGAATGCCAAAAGTATGTATATACATGTATACAGAATTATGGAAAAATTTGTATCCTGAACTGCATGTTGTAACTGGCACATGACGTCATGGTGAACATGAAAAGATTGAAACACTTGCCTCCCTGATCCTCTGTCGGCTTCGTGGCACTCGTCCTCCCTCCCTCCCTCCTGGGTCCACTTCTGTCCATGGAGTTCTTCTCGGCAGTCGTCACTGCCTCTGGGGGACTTCATGGTCCATTTCTGCCCCCAGGATGATGATGTCCATGGTGCTGAGAGCAAAGATAATGAGAAGTTTAATGTTTGAAATAACTGATGTTAATTGATGTCTACTTGCCTTTGTGGTCCTCTGTCAGCTTCGTGGCAGTGGTCCTTCGTCCCTCCCTCCTGGGTCCATTTTTGCCCCCAGGATGATGATGTCCATGGTCCTAATTGTATATATAAAGAATAAATTAATGTTTGAAATCATTGATATTGATTACATAGGTAATGAATGCCAAAAGTATGTATATACATGTATACAGAATTATGGAAAAATTTGTATCCTGAACTGCATGTTGTAACTGGCACATGACGTCATGGTGAACATGAAAAGATTGAAACACTTGCCTCCCTGATCCTCTGTCGGCTTCGTGGCACTCGTCCTCCCTCCCTCCCTCCTGGGTCCACTTCTGTCCATGGAGTTCTTCTCGGCAGTCGTCACTGCCTCTGGGGGACTTCATGGTCCATTTCTGCCCCCAGGATGATGATGTCCATGGTGCTGAGAGCGAAGATAATGAAAAGTTTAATGTTTGAAATAACTGATGTTAATTGATGTCTACTTGCCTTTGTGGTCCTCTGTCAGCTTCGTCCACTTCTGTCCATGGAGTTCTTCTCGGCAGTCGTCACTGCCTCTGGGGCACTTCATGGTCCATTTCTGCCCCCAGGATGATGATGTCCATGGTGCTGAGAGCAAAGATAATGAGAAGTTTAATGTTTGAAATAACTGATGTTAATTGATGTCTACTTGCCTTTGTGGTCCTCTGTCAGCTTCGTCCACTTCTGTCCATGGAGTTCTTCTCGGCAGTCGTCACTGCCTCTGGGGGACTTCATGGTCCATTTCTGCCCCCAGGATGATGATGTCCATGGTGCTGAGAGCAAAGATAATGAGAAGTTTAATGTTTGAAATAACTGATGTTAATTGATGTCTACTTGCCTTTGTGGTCCTCTGTCAGCTTCGTGGCAGTGGTCCTTCGTCCCTCCCTCCTGGGTCCATTTTTGCCCCCAGGATGATGATGTCCATGGTCCTAATTGTATATATAAAGAATAAATTAATGTTTGAAATCATTGATATTGATTACATAGGTAATGAATGCCAAAAGTATGTATATACATGTATACAGAATTATGGAAAAATTTGTATCCTGAACTGCATGTTGTAACTGGCACATGACGTCATGGTGAACATGAAAAGATTGAAACACTTGCCTCCCTGATCCTCTGTCGGCTTCGTGGCACTCGTCCTCCCTCCCTCCCTCCTGGGTCCACTTCTGTCCATGGAGTTCTTCTCGGCATTCGTCACTGCCTCTGGGGGACTTCATGGTCCATTTCTGCCCCCAGGATGATGATGTCCATGGTGCTGAGAGCAAAGATAATGAGAAGTTTAATGTTTGAAATAACTGATGTTAATTGATGTCTACTTGCCTTTGTGGTCCTCTGTCAGCTTCGTCCACTTCTGTCCATGGAGTTCTTCTCGGCAGTCGTCACTGCCTCTGGGGCACTTCATGGTCCATTTCTGCCCCCAGGATGATGATGTCCATGGTGCTGAGAGCAAAGATAATGAGAAGTTTAATGTTTGAAATAACTGATGTTAATTGATGTCTACTTGCCTTTGTGGTCCTCTGTCAGCTTCGTCCACTTCTGTCCATGGAGTTCTTCTCGGCAGTCGTCACTGCCTCTGGGGGACTTCATGGTCCATTTCTGCCCCCAGGATGATGATGTCCATGGTGCTGAGAGCAAAGATAATGAGAAGTTTAATGTTTGAAATAACTGATGTTAATTGATGTCTACTTGTCTTTGTGGTCCTCTGTCAGCTTCGTGGCAGTGGTCCTTCGTCCCTCCCTCCTGGGTCCATTTTTGCCCCCAGGATGATGATGTCCATGGTCCTAATTGTATATATAAAGAATAAATTAATGTTTGAAATCATTGATATTGATTACATAGGTAATGAATGCCAAAAGTATGTATATACATGTATACAGAATTATGGAAAAATTTGTATCCTGAACTGCATGTTGTAACTGGCACATGACGTCATGGTGAACATGAAAAGATTGAAACACTTGCCTCCCTGATCCTCTGTCGGCTTCGTGGCACTCGTCCTCCCTCCCTCCCTCCTGGGTCCACTTCTGTCCATGGAGTTCTTCTCGGCAGTCGTCACTGCCTCTGGGGGACTTCATGGTCCATTTCTGCCCCCAGGATGATGATGTCCATGGTGCTGAGAGCAAAGATAATGAAAAGTTTAATGTTTGAAATAACTGATGTTAATTGATGTCTACTTGCCTTTGTGGTCCTCTGTCAGCTTCGTCCACTTCTGTCCATGGAGTTCTTCTCGGCAGTCGTCACTGCCTCTGGGGGACTTCATGGTCCATTTCTGCCCCCAGGATGATGATGTCCATGGTGCTGAGAGCAAAGATAATGAGAAGTTTAATGTTTGAAATAACTGATGTTAATTGATGTCTACTTGCCTTTGTGGTCCTCTGTCAGCTTCGTCCACTTCTGTCCATGGAGTTCTTCTCGGCAGTCGTCACTGCCTCTGGGGGACTTCATGGTCCATTTCTGCCCCCAGGATGATGATGTCCATGGTGCTGAGAGCAAAGATAATGAGAAGTTTAATGTTTGAAATAACTGATGTTAATTGATGTCTACTTGCCTTTGTGGTCCTCTGTCAGCTTCGTGGCAGTGGTCCTTCGTCCCTCCCTCCTGGGTCCATTTTTGCCCCCAGGATGATGATGTCCATGGTCCTAATTGTATATATAAAGAATAAATTAATGTTTGAAATCATTGATATTGATTACATAGGTAATGAATGCCAAAAGTATGTATATACATGTATACAGAATTATGGAAAAATTTGTATCCTGAACTGCATGTTGTAACTGGCACATGACGTCATGGTGAACATGAAAAGATTGAAACACTTGCCTCCCTGATCCTCTGTCGGCTTCGTGGCACTCGTCCTCCCTCCCTCCCTCCTGGGTCCACTTCTGTCCATGGAGTTCTTCTCGGCAGTCGTCACTGCCTCTGGGGGACTTCATGGTCCATTTCTGCCCCCAGGATGATGATGTCCATGGTGCTGAGAGCAAAGATAATGAAAAGTTTAATGTTTGAAATAACTGATGTTAATTGATGTCTACTTGCCTTTGTGGTCCTCTGTCAGCTTCGTCCACTTCTGTCCATGGAGTTCTTCTCGGCAGTCGTCACTGCCTCTGGGGCACTTCATGGTCCATTTCTGCCCCCAGGATGATGATGTCCATGGTGCTGAGAGCAAAGATAATGAGAAGTTTAATGTTTGAAATAACTGATGTTAATTGATGTCTACTTGCCTTTGTGGTCCTCTGTCAGCTTCGTCCACTTCTGTCCATGGAGTTCTTCTCGGCAGTCGTCACTGCCTCTGGGGGACTTCATGGTCCATTTCTGCCCCCAGGATGATGATGTCCATGGTGCTGAGAGCAAAGATAATGAGAAGTTTAATGTTTGAAATAACTGATGTTAATTGATGTCTACTTGCCTTTGTGGTCCTCTGTCAGCTTCGTGGCAGTGGTCCTTCGTCCCTCCCTCCTGGGTCCATTTTTGCCCCCAGGATGATGATGTCCATGGTCCTAATTGTATATATGAAGAATAAATTAATGTTTGAAATCATTGATATTGATTACATAGGTAATGAATGCCAAAAGTATGTATATACATGTATACAGAATTATGGAAAAATTTGTATCCTGAACTGCATGTTGTAACTGGCACATGACGTCATGGTGAACATGAAAAGATTGAAACACTTGCCTCCCTGATCCTCTGTCGGCTTCGTGGCACTCGTCCTCCCTCCCTCCCTCCTGGGTCCACTTCTGTCCATGGAGTTCTTCTCGGCAGTCGTCACTGCCTCTGGGGGACTTCATGGTCCATTTCTGCCCCCAGGATGATGATGTCCATGGTGCTGAGAGCAAAGATAATGAGAAGTTTAATGTTTGAAATAACTGATGTTAATTGATGTCTACTTGCCTTTGTGGTCCTCTGTCAGCTTCGTCCACTTCTGTCCATGGAGTTCTTCTCGGCAGTCGTCACTGCCTCTGGGGCACTTCATGGTCCATTTCTGCCCCCAGGATGATGATGTCCATGGTGCTGAGAGCAAAGATAATGAGAAGTTTAATGTTTGAAATAACTGATGTTAATTGATGTCTACTTGCCTTTGTGGTCCTCTGTCAGCTTCGTCCACTTCTGTCCATGGAGTTCTTCTCGGCAGTCGTCACTGCCTCTGGGGGACTTCATGGTCCATTTCTGCCCCCAGGATGATGATGTCCATGGTGCTGAGAGCAAAGATAATGAGAAGTTTAATGTTTGAAATAACTGATGTTAATTGATGTCTACTTGCCTTTGTGGTCCTCTGTCAGCTTCGTGGCAGTGGTCCTTCGTCCCTCCCTCCTGGGTCCATTTTTGCCCCCAGGATGATGATGTCCATGGTCCTAATTGTATATATGAAGAATAAATTAATGTTTGAAATCATTGATATTGATTACATAGGTAATGAATGCCAAAAGTATGTATATACATGTATACAGAATTATGGAAAAATTTGTATCCTGAACTGCATGTTGTAACTGGCACATGACGTCATGGTGAACATGAAAAGATTGAAACACTTGCCTCCCTGATCCTCTGTCGGCTTCGTGGCACTCGTCCTCCCTCCCTCCCTCCTGGGTCCACTTCTGTCCATGGAGTTCTTCTCGGCATTCGTCACTGCCTCTGGGGGACTTCATGGTCCATTTCTGCCCCCAGGATGATGATGTCCATGGTGCTGAGAGCAAAGATAATGAGAAGTTTAATGTTTGAAATAACTGATGTTAATTGATGTCTACTTGCCTTTGTGGTCCTCTGTCAGCTTCGTCCACTTCTGTCCATGGAGTTCTTCTCGGCAGTCGTCACTGCCTCTGGGGCACTTCATGGTCCATTTCTGCCCCCAGGATGATGATGTCCATGGTGCTGAGAGCAAAGATAATGAGAAGTTTAATGTTTGAAATAACTGATGTTAATTGATGTCTACTTGCCTTTGTGGTCCTCTGTCAGCTTCGTCCACTTCTGTCCATGGAGTTCTTCTCGGCAGTCGTCACTGCCTCTGGGGGACTTCATGGTCCATTTCTGCCCCCAGGATGATGATGTCCATGGTGCTGAGAGCAAAGATAATGAGAAGTTTAATGTTTGAAATAACTGATGTTAATTGATGTCTACTTGCCTTTGTGGTCCTCTGTCAGCTTCGTGGCAGTGGTCCTTCGTCCCTCCCTCCTGGGTCCATTTTTGCCCCCAGGATGATGATGTCCATGGTCCTAATTGTATATATGAAGAATAAATTAATGTTTGAAATCATTGATATTGATTACATAGGTAATGAATGCCAAAAGTATGTATATACATGTATACAGAATTATGGAAAAATTTGTATCCTGAACTGCATGTTGTAACTGGCACATGACGTCATGGTGAACATGAAAAGATTGAAACACTTGCCTCCCTGATCCTCTGTCGGCTTCGTGGCACTCGTCCTCCCTCCCTCCCTCCTGGGTCCACTTCTGTCCATGGAGTTCTTCTCGGCAGTCGTCACTGCCTCTGGGGGACTTCATGGTCCATTTCTGCCCCCAGGATGATGATGTCCATGGTGCTGAGAGCAAAGATAATGAGAAGTTTAATGTTTGAAATAACTGATGTTAATTGATGTCTACTTGCCTTTGTGGTCCTCTGTCAGCTTCGTGGCAGTGGTCCTTCGTCCCTCCCTCCTGGGTCCATTTTTGCCCCCAGGATGATGATGTCCATGGTCCTAATTGTATATATAAAGAATAAATTAATGTTTGAAATCATTGATATTGATTACATAGGTAATGAATGCCAAAAGTATGTATATACATGTATACAGAATTATGGAAAAATTTGTATCCTGAACTGCATGTTGTAACTGGCACATGACGTCATGGTGAACATGAAAAGATTGAAACACTTGCCTCCCTGATCCTCTGTCGGCTTCGTGGCACTCGTCCTCCCTCCCTCCCTCCTGGGTCCACTTCTGTCCATGGAGTTCTTCTCGGCAGTCGTCACTGCCTCTGGGGGACTTCATGGTCCATTTCTGCCCCCAGGATGATGATGTCCATGGTGCTGAGAGCAAAGATAATGAAAAGTTTAATGTTTGAAATAACTGATGTTAATTGATGTCTACTTGCCTTTGTGGTCCTCTGTCAGCTTTGTCCACTTCTGTCCATGAAGTTCTTCTCGGCAGTCGTCACTGCCTCTGGGGGACTTCATGGTCCATTTCTGCCCCCAGGATGATGATGTCCATGGTCCTAATTGTATATATAAAGAATAAATTAATGTTTGAAATCATTGATATTGATTACATAGGTAATGAATGCCCAAAGTATGTATATACATGTATACAGAATTATGGAAAAATTTGTATCCTGAACTGCATGTTGTAACTGGCACATGACGTCATGGTGAACATGAAAAGATTGAAACACTTGCCTCCCTGATCCTCTGTCGGCTTCGTGGCACTCGTCCTCCCTCCCTCCCTCCTGGGTCCACTTCTGTCCATGGAGTTCTTCTCGGCAGTTGTCACTGCCTCTGGGGGACTTCATGGTCCATTTCTGCCCCCAGGATGATGATGTCCATGGTGCTGAGAGCAAAGATAATGAAAAGTTTAATGTTTGAAACAACTGATGTTAATTGATGTCTACTTGCCTTTGTGGTCCTCTGTCAGCTTCGTGGCAGTGGTCCTTCGTCCCTCCCTCCTGGGTCCATTTTTGCCCCCAGGATGATGATGTCCATGGTCCTAATTGTATATATAAAGAATAAATTAATGTTTGAAATCATTGATATTGATTACATAGGTAATGAATGCCAAAAGCATGTATACACATGTATATGTATGTATATACATGTATAATTATGGAAAAATTTGTATCCTGAACAGCATGTTGTAATGGGCACATGACGTCATGGTGAACATGAAAAGATTGAAACACTTGCCTCCCTGATCCTCTGTCGGCTTCGTGGCAGTCGTCCTCCGTCCCTCCCTCCTGGGTCCACTTCTGTCCATGGAGTTCTTCTCGGCAGTCGTCACTGCCTCTGGGGGACTTCATGGTCCATTTCTGCCCCCAGGATGATGATGTCCATGGTGCTGAGAGCAAAGATAATGAAAAGTTTAATGTTTGAAATAACTGATGTTAATTGATGTCTACTTGCCTTTGTGGTCCTCTGTCAGCTTCGTCCACTTCTGTCCATGGAGTTCTTCTCGGCAGTCGTCACTGCCTCTGGGGCACTTCATGGTCCATTTCTGCCCCCAGGATGATGATGTCCATGGTGCTGAGAGCAAAGATAATGAGAAGTTTAATGTTTGAAATAACTGATGTTAATTGATGTCTACTTGCCTTTGTGGTCCTCTGTCAGCTTCGTCCACTTCTGTCCATGGAGTTCTTCTCGGCAGTCGTCACTGCCTCTGGGGGACTTCATGGTCCATTTCTGCCCCCAGGATGATGATGTCCATGGTGCTGAGAGCAAAGATAATGAGAAGTTTAATGTTTGAAATAACTGATGTTAATTGATGTCTACTTGCCTTTGTGGTCCTCTGTCAGCTTCGTGGCAGTGGTCCTTCGTCCCTCCCTCCTGGGTCCATTTTTGCCCCCAGGATGATGATGTCCATGGTCCTAATTGTATATATGAAGAATAAATTAATGTTTGAAATCATTGATATTGATTACATAGGTAATGAATGCCAAAAGTATGTATATACATGTATACAGAATTATGGAAAAATTTGTATCCTGAACTGCATGTTGTAACTGGCACATGACGTCATGGTGAACATGAAAAGATTGAAACACTTGCCTCCCTGATCCTCTGTCGGCTTCGTGGCACTCGTCCTCCCTCCCTCCCTCCTGGGTCCACTTCTGTCCATGGAGTTCTTCTCAGCAGTCGTCACTGCCTCTGGGGGACTTCATGGTCCATTTCTGCCCCCAGGATGATGATGTCCATGGTGCTGAGAGCAAAGATAATGAGAAGTTTAATGTTTGAAATAACTGATGTTAATTGATGTCTACTTGCCTTTGTGGTCCTCTGTCAGCTTCGTGGCAGTGGTCCTTCGTCCCTCCCTCCTGGGTCCATTTTTGCCCCCAGGATGATGATGTCCATGGTCCTAATTGTATATATAAAGAATAAATTAATGTTTGAAATCATTGATATTGATTACATAGGTAATGAATGCCAAAAGTATGTATATACATGTATACAGAATTATGGAAAAATTTGTATCCTGAACTGCATGTTGTAACGGGCACATGACGTCATGGTGAACATGAAAAGATTGAAACACTTACCTCCCTGATCCTCTGTCGGCTTCGTGGCACTCGTCCTCCCTCCCTCCCTCCTGGGTCCACTTCTGTCCATGGAGTTCTTCTCGGCAGTCGTCACTGCCTCTGGGGGACTTCATGGTCCATTTCTGCCCCCAGGATGATGATGTCCATGGTGCTGAGAGCAAAGATAATGAAAAGTTTAATGTTTGAAATAACTGATGTTAATTGATGTCTACTTGCCTTTGTGGTCCTCTGTCAGCTTTGTCCACTTCTGTCCATGGAGTTCTTCTCGGCAGTCGTCACTGCCTCTGGGGGACTTCATGGTCCATTTCTGCCCCCAGGATGATGATGTCCATGGTCCTAGTTGTATATATAAAGAATAAATTAATGTTTGAAATCATTGATATTGATTACATAGGTAATGAATGCCAAAAGTATGTATATACATGTATACAGAATTATGGAAAAATTTGTATCCTGAACTGCATGTTGTAACTGGCACATGACGTCATGGTGAACATGAAAAGATTGAAACACTTGCCTCCCTTATCCTCTGTCGGCTTCGTGGCACTCGTCCTCCCTCCCTCCCTCCTGGGTCCACTTCTGTCCATGGAGTTCTTCTCGGCAGTCGTCACTGCCTCTGGGGGACTTCATGGTCCATTTCTGCCCCCAGGATGATGATGTCCATGGTGCTGAGAGCAAAGATAATGAAAAGTTTAATGTTTGAAATAACTGATGTTAATTGATGTCTACTTGCCTTTGTGGTCCTCTGTCAGCTTCGTGGCAGTGGTCCTTCGTCCCTCCCTCCTGGGTCCATTTTTGCCCCCAGAATGATGATGTCCATGGTCCTAATTGTATATATAAAGAATAAATTAATGTTTGAAATCATTGATATTGATTACATAGGTAATGAATGCCCAAAGTATGTATATACATGTATACAGAATTATGGAAAAATTTGTATCCTGAACTGCATGTTGTAACGAGCACATGACGTCATGGTGAACATGAAAAGATTGAAACACTTGCCTCCCTGATCCTCTGTCGGCTTCGTGGCACTCGTCCTCCCTCCCTCCCTCCTGGGTCCACTTCTGTCCATGGAGTTCTTCTCGGCAGTCGTCACTGCCTCTGGGGGACTTCATGGTCCATTTCTGCCCCCAGGATGATGATGTCCATGGTGCTGAGAGCAAAGATAATGAAAAGTTTAATGTTTGAAATAACTGATGTTAATTGATGTCTACTTGCCTTTGTGGTCCTCTGTCAGCTTCGTCCACTTCTGTCCATGGAGTTCTTCTCGGCAGTCGTCACTGCCTCTGGGGGACTTCATGGTCCATTTCTGCCCCCAGGATGATGATGTCCATGGTGCTGAGAGCAAAGATAATGAGAAGTTTAATGTTTGAAATAACTGATGTTAATTGATGTCTACTTGCCTTTGTGGTCCTCTGTCAGCTTCGTCCACTTCTGTCCATGGAGTTCTTCTCGGCAGTCGTCACTGCCTCTGGGGGACTTCATGGTCCATTTCTGCCCCCAGGATGATGATGTCCATGGTCCTAATTGTATATATAACGAATAAATTAATGTTTGAAATCATTGATATTGATTACATAGGTAATGAATGCCCAAAGTATGTATATACATGTATACAGAATTATGGAAAAATTTGTATCCTGAACTGCATGTTGTAACTGGCACATGACGTCATGGTGAACATGAAAAGATTGAAACACTTGCCTCACTGATCCTCAGTCGGCTTCGTGGCACTCGTCCTCCCTCCCTCCCTCCTGGGTCCACTTCTGTCCATGGAGTTCTTCTCGGCAGTCGTCACTGCCTCTGGGGGACTTCATGGTCCATTTCTGCCCCCAGGATGATGATGTCCATGGTGCTGAGAGCAAAGATAATGAAAAGTTTAATGTTTGAAACAACTGATGTTAATTGATGTCTACTTGCCTTTGTGGTCCTCTGTCAGCTTCGTGGCAGTGGTCCTTCGTCCCTCCCTCCTGGGTCCATTTTTGCCCCCAGGATGATGATGTCCATGGTCCTAATTGTATATATAAAGAATAAATTAATGTTTGAAATCATTGATATTGATTACATAGGTAATGAATGCCAAAAGCATGTATACACATGTATATGTATGTATATACATGTATAATTATGGAAAAATTTGTATCCTGAACAGCATGTTGTAACGGGCACATGACGTCATGGTGAACATGAAAAGATTGAAACACTTGCCTCCCTGATCCTCTGTCGGCTTCGTGGCACTCGTCCTCCCTCCCTCCCTCCTGGGTCCACTTCTGTCCATGGAGTTCTTCTCGGCAGTCGTCACTGCCTCTGGGGGACTTCATGGTCCATTTCTGCCCCCAGGATGATGATGTCCATGGTGCTGAGAGCAAAGATAATGAAAAGTTTAATGTTTGAAATAACTGATGTTAATTGATGTCTACTTGCCTTTGTGGTCCTCTGTCAGCTTCGTCCACTTCTGTCCATGGAGTTCTTCTCGGCAGTCGTCACTGCCTCTGGGGCACTTCATGGTCCATTTCTGCCCCCAGGATGATGATGTCCATGGTGCTGAGAGCAAAGATAATGAGAAGTTTAATGTTTGAAATAACTGATGTTAATTGATGTCTACTTGCCTTTGTGGTCCTCTGTCAGCTTCGTCCACTTCTGTCCATGGAGTTCTTCTCGGCAGTCGTCACTGCCTCTGGGGGACTTCATGGTCCATTTCTGCCCCCAGGATGATGATGTCCATGGTGCTGAGAGCAAAGATAATGAGAAGTTTAATGTTTGAAATAACTGATGTTAATTGATGTCTACTTGCCTTTGTGGTCCTCTGTCAGCTTCGTGGCAGTGGTCCTTCGTCCCTCCCCCTGGGTCCATTTTTGCCCCCAGGATGATGATGTCCATGGTCCTAATTGTATATATAAAGAATAAATTAATGTTTGAAATCATTGATATTGATTACATAGGTAATGATGCCAAAAGTATGTATATACATGTATACAGAATTATGGAAAAATTTGTATCCTGAACTGCATGTTGTAACGGGCACATGACGTCATGGTGAACATGAAAAGATTGAAACACTTACCTCCCTGATCCTCTGTCGGCTTCGTGGCACTCGTCCTCCCTCCCTCCCTCCTGGGTCCACTTCTGTCCATGGAGTTCTTCTCGGCAGTCGTCACTGCCTCTGGGGGACTTCATGGTCCATTTCTGCCCCCAGGATGATGATGTCCATGGTGCTGAGAGCAAAGATAATGAAAAGTTTAATGTTTGAAATAACTGATGTTAATTGATGTCTACTTGCCTTTGTGGTCCTCTGTCAGCTTTGTCCACTTCTGTCCATGGAGTTCTTCTCGGCAGTCGTCACTGCCTCTGGGGGACTTCATGGTCCATTTCTGCCCCCAGGATGATGATGTCCATGGTCCTAGTTGTATATATAAAGAATAAATTAATGTTTGAAATCATTGATATTGATTACATAGGTAATGAATGCCAAAAGTATGTATATACATGTATACAGAATTATGGAAAAATTTGTATCCTGAACTGCATGTTGTAACTGGCACATGACGTCATGGTGAACATGAAAAGATTGAAACACTTGCCTCCCTTATCCTCTGTCGGCTTCGTGGCACTCGTCCTCCCTCCCTCCCTCCTGGGTCCACTTCTGTCCATGGAGTTCTTCTCGGCAGTCGTCACTGCCTCTGGGGGACTTCATGGTCCATTTCTGCCCCCAGGATGATGATGTCCATGGTGCTGAGAGCAAAGATAATGAAAAGTTTAATGTTTGAAATAACTGATGTTAATTGATGTCTACTTGCCTTTGTGGTCCTCTGTCAGCTTCGTGGCAGTGGTCCTTCGTCCCTCCCTCCTGGGTCCATTTTTGCCCCCAGAATGATGATGTCCATGGTCCTAATTGTATATATAAAGAATAAATTAATGTTTGAAATCATTGATATTGATTACATAGGTAATGAATGCCCAAAGTATGTATATACATGTATACAGAATTATGGAAAAATTTGTATCCTGAACTGCATGTTGTAACGAGCACATGACGTCATGGTGAACATGAAAAGATTGAAACACTTGCCTCCCTGATCCTCTGTCGGCTTCGTGGCACTCGTCCTCCCTCCCTCCCTCCTGGGTCCACTTCTGTCCATGGAGTTCTTCTCGGCAGTCGTCACTGCCTCTGGGGGACTTCATGGTCCATTTCTGCCCCCAGGATGATGATGTCCATGGTGCTGAGAGCAAAGATAATGAGAAGTTTAATGTTTGAAATAACTGATGTTAATTGATGTCTACTTGCCTTTGTGGTCCTCTGTCAGCTTCGTCCACTTCTGTCCATGGAGTTCTTCTCGGCAGTCGTCACTGCCTCTGGGGGACTTCATGGTCCATTTCTGCCCCCAGGATGATGATGTCCATGGTGCTGAGAGCAAAGATAATGAGAAGTTTAATGTTTGAAATAACTGATGTTAATTGATGTCTACTTGCCTTTGTGGTCCTCTGTCAGCTTCGTGGCAGTGGTCCTTCGTCCCTCCCTCCTGGGTCCATTTTTGCCCCCAGGATGATGATGTCCATGGTCCTAATTGTATATATAAAGAATAAATTAATGTTTGAAATCATTGATATTGATTACATAGGTAATGATGCCAAAAGTATGTATATACATGTATACAGAATTATGGAAAAATTTGTATCCTGAACTGCATGTTGTAACTGGCACATGACGTCATGGTGAACATGAAAAGATTGAAACACTTACCTCCCTGATCCTCTGTCGGCTTCGTGGCACTCGTCCTCCCTCCCTCCCTCCTGGGTCCACTTCTGTCCATGGAGTTCTTCTCGGCAGTCGTCACTGCCTCTGGGGGACTTCATGGTCCATTTCTGCCCCCAGGATGATGATGTCCATGGTGCTGAGAGCAAAGATAATGAAAAGTTTAATGTTTGAAATAACTGATGTTAATTGATGTCTACTTGCCTTTGTGGTCCTCTGTCAGCTTTGTCCACTTCTGTCCATGGAGTTCTTCTCGGCAGTCGTCACTGCCTCTGGGGGACTTCATGGTCCATTTCTGCCCCCAGGATGATGATGTCCATGGTCCTAGTTGTATATATAAAGAATAAATTAATGTTTGAAATCATTGATATTGATTACATAGGTAATGAATGCCAAAAGTATGTATATACATGTATACAGAATTATGGAAAAATTTGTATCCTGAACTGCATGTTGTAACTGGCACATGACGTCATGGTGAACATGAAAAGATTGAAACACTTGCCTCCCTTATCCTCTGTCGGCTTCGTGGCACTCGTCCTCCCTCCCTCCCTCCTGGGTCCACTTCTGTCCATGGAGTTCTTCTCGGCAGTCGTCACTGCCTCTGGGGGACTTCATGGTCCATTTCTGCCCCCAGGATGATGATGTCCATGGTGCTGAGAGCAAAGATAATGAAAAGTTTAATGTTTGAAATAACTGATGTTAATTGATGTCTACTTGCCTTTGTGGTCCTCTGTCAGCTTCGTGGCAGTGGTCCTTCGTCCCTCCCTCCTGGGTCCATTTTTGCCCCCAGAATGATGATGTCCATGGTCCTAATTGTATATATAAAGAATAAATTAATGTTTGAAATCATTGATATTGATTACATAGGTAATGAATGCCCAAAGTATGTATATACATGTATACAGAATTATGGAAAAATTTGTATCCTGAACTGCATGTTGTAACGAGCACATGACGTCATGGTGAACATGAAAAGATTGAAACACTTGCCTCCCTGATCCTCTGTCGGCTTCGTGGCACTCGTCCTCCCTCCCTCCCTCCTGGGTCCACTTCTGTCCATGGAGTTCTTCTCGGCAGTCGTCACTGCCTCTGGGGGACTTCATGGTCCATTTCTGCCCCCAGGATGATGATGTCCATGGTGCTGAGAGCAAAGATAATGAAAAGTTTAATGTTTGAAATAACTGATGTTAATTGATGTCTACTTGCCTTTGTGGTCCTCTGTCAGCTTCGTCCACTTCTGTCCATGGAGTTCTTCTCGGCAGTCGTCACTGCCTCTGGGGGACTTCATGGTCCATTTCTGCCCCCAGGATGATGATGTCCATGGTGCTGAGAGCAAAGATAATGAGAAGTTTAATGTTTGAAATAACTGATGTTAATTGATGTCTACTTGCCTTTGTGGTCCTCTGTCAGCTTCGTGGCAGTGGTCCTTCGTCCCTCCCTCCTGGGTCCATTTTTGCCCCCAGGATGATGATGTCCATGGTCCTAATTGTATATATAAAGAATAAATTAATGTTTGAAATCATTGATATTGATTACATAGGTAATGAATGCCAAAAGTATGTATACACATGTATATGTATGTATATACATGTATAATTGTGGAAAAATTTGTATCCTGAACAGCATGTTGTAACAGGCACATGACGTCATGGTGAACATGAAAAGATTGAAACACTTGCCTCCCTGATCCTCTGTCGGCTTCGTGGCACTCGTCCTCCCTCCCTCCCTCCTGGGTCCACTTCTGTCCATGGAGTTCTTCTCGGCAGTCGTCACTGCCTCTGGGGGACTTCATGGTCCATTTCTGCCCCCAGGATGATGATGTCCATGGTGCTGAGAGCAAAGATAATGAAAAGTTTAATGTTTGAAATAACTGATGTTAATTGATGTCTACTTGCCTTTGTGGTCCTCTGTCAGCTTCGTCCACTTCTGTCCATGGAGTTCTTCTCGGCAGTCGTCACTGCCTCTGGGGGACTTCATGGTCCATTTCTGCCCCCAGGATGATGATGTCCATGGTGCTGAGAGCAAAGATAATGAGAAGTTTAATGTTTGAAATAACTGATGTTAATTGATGTCTACTTGCCTTTGTGGTCCTCTGTCAGCTTCGTCCACTTCTGTCCATGGAGTTCTTCTCGGCAGTCGTCACTGCCTCTGGGGGACTTCATGGTCCATTTCTGCCCCCAGGATGATGATGTCCATGGTGCTGAGAGCAAAGATAATGAGAAGTTTAATGTTTGAAATAACTGATGTTAATTGATGTCTACTTGCCTTTGTGGTCCTCTGTCAGCTTCGTGGCAGTGGTCCTTCGTCCCTCCCTCCTGGGTCCATTTTTGCCCCCAGGATGATGATGTCCATGGTCCTAATTGTATATATAAAGAATAAATTAATGTTTGAAATCATTGATATTGAATACATAGGTAATGAATGCCAAAAGTATGTATATACATGTATACAGAATTATGGAAAAATTTGTATCCTGAACTGCATGTTGTAACTGGCACATGACGTCATGGTGAACATGAAAAGATTGAAACACTTACCTCCCTGATCCTCTGTCGGCTTCGTGGCACTCGTCCTCCCTCCTTCCCTCCTGGGTCCACTTCTGTCCATGGAGTTCTTCTCGGAAGTCGTCACTGCCTCTGGGGGACTTCATGGTCCATTTCTGCCCCCAGGATGATGATGTCCATGGTGCTGAGAGCAAAGATAATGAGAAGTTTAATGTTTGAAATAACTGATGTTAATTGATGTCTACTTGCCTTTGTGGTCCTCTGTCAGCTTCGTGGCAGTGGTCCTTCGTCCCTCCCTCCTGGGTCCATTTTTGCCCCCAGGATGATGATGTCCATGGTCCTAATTGTATATATAAAGAATAAATTAATGTTTGAAATCATTGATATTGATTACATAGGTAATGAATGCCCAAAGTATGTATATACATGTATACAGAATTATGGAAAAATTTGTATCCTGAACTGCATGTTGTAACGAGCACATGACGTCATGGTGAACATGAAAAGATTGAAACACTTGCCTCCCTGATCCTCTGTCGGCTTCGTGGCACCCGTCCTCCCTCCCTCCCTCCTGGGTCCACTTCTGTCCATGGAGTTCTTCTCGGCAGTCGTCACTGCCTCTGGGGGACTTCATGGTCCATTTCTGCCCCCAGGATGATGATGTCCATGGTGCTGAGAGCAAAGATAATGAAAAGTTTAATGTTTGAAATAACTGATGTTAATTGATGTCTACTTGCCTTTGTGGTCCTCTGTCAGCTTCGTCCACTTCTGTCCATGGAGTTCTTCTCGGCAGTCGTCACTGCCTCTGGGGGACTTCATGGTCCATTTCTGCCCCCAGGATGATGATGTCCATGGTGCTGAGAGCAAAGATAATGAAAAGTTTAATGTTTGAAATAACTGATGTTAATTGATGTCTACTTGCCTTTGTGGTCCTCTGTCAGCTTCGTGGCAGTGGTCCTTCGTCCCTCCCTCCTGGGTCCATTTTTGCCCCCAGGATGATGATGTCCATGGTCCTAATTGTATATATAAAGAATAAATTAATGTTTGAAATCATTGATATTGATTACATAGGTAATGAATGCCAAAAGTATGTATATACATGTATACAGAATTATGGAAAAATTTGTATCCTGAACTGCATGTTGTAACTGGCACATGACGTCATGGTGAACATGAAAAGATTGAAACACTTACCTCCCTGATCCTCTGTCGGCTTCGTGGCACTCGTCCTCCCTCCTTCCCTCCTGGGTCCACTTCTGTCCATGGAGTTCTTCTCGGAAGTCGTCACTGCCTCTGGGGGACTTCATGGTCCATTTCTGCCCCCAGGATGATGATGTCCATGGTGCTGAGAGCAAAGATAATGAGAAGTTTAATGTTTGAAATAACTGATGTTAATTGATGTCTACTTGCCTTTGTGGTCCTCTGTCAGCTTCGTGGCAGTGGTCCTTCGTCCCTCCCTCCTGGGTCCATTTTTGCCCCCAGGATGATGATGTCCATGGTCCTAATTGTATATATAAAGAATAAATTAATGTTTGAAATCATTGATATTGATTACATAGGTAATGAATGCCAAAAGTATGTATATACATGTATACAGAATTATGGAAAAATTTGTATCCTGAACTGCATGTTGTAACTGGCACATGACGTCATGGTGAACATGAAAAGATTGAAACACTTGCCTCCCTGATCCTCTGTCGGCTTCGTGGCACTCGTCCTCCCTCCCTCCCTCCTGGGTCCACTTCTGTCCATGGAGTTCTTCTCGGCAGTCGTCACTGCCTCTGGGGGACTTCATGGTCCATTTCTGCCCCCAGGATGATGATGTCCATGGTGCTGAGAGCAAAGATAATGAGAAGTTTAATGTTTGAAATAACTGATGTTAATTGATGTCTACTTGCCTTTGTGGTCCTCTGTCAGCTTCGTGGCAGTGGTCCTTCGTCCCTCCCTCCTGGGTCCATTTTTGCCCCCAGGATGATGATGTCCATGGTCCTAATTGTATATATAAAGAATAAATTAATGTTTGAAATCATTGATATTGATTACATAGGTAATGAATGCCAAAAGTATGTATATACATGTATACAGAATTATGGAGAAATTTGTATCCTGAACTGCATGTTGTAACTGGCACATGACGTCATGGTGAACATGAAAAGATTGAAACACTTGCCTCCCTGAACCTCTGTCGGCTTCGTGGCACTCGTCCTCCCTCCCTCCCTCCTGGGTCCACTTCTGTCCATGGAGTTCTTCTCGAAAGTCGTCACTGCCTCTGGGAACTTCATGGTCCATTTCTGCCCCCAGGATGATGATGTCCATGGTGCTGAGAGCAAAGATAATGAAAAGTTTAATGTTTGAAATAACTGATGTTAATTGATGTCTACTTGCCTTTGTGGTCCTCTGTCAGCTTCGTCCACTTCTGTCCATGGAGTTCTTCTCGGCAGTCGTCACTGCCTCTGGGGGACTTCATGGTCCATTTCTGCCCCCAGGATGATGATGTCCATGGTGCTGAGAGCAAAGATAATGAAAAGTTTAATGTTTGAAATAACTGATGTTAATTGATGTCTACTTGCCTTTGTGGTCCTCTGTCAGCTTCGTCCACTTCTGTCCATGGAGTTCTTCTCGGCAGTCGTCACTGCCTCTGGGGGACTTCATGGTCCATTTCTGCCCCCAGGATGATGATGTCCATGGTGCTGAGAGCAAAGATAATGAGAAGTTTAATGTTTGAAATAACTGATGTTAATTGATGTCTACTTGCCTTTGTGGTCCTCTGTCAGCTTCGTGGCAGTGGTCCTTCGTCCCTCCCTCCTGGGTCCATTTTTGCCCCCAGGATGATGATGTCCATGGTCCTAATTGTATATATAAAGAATAAATTAATGTTTGAAATCATTGATATTGAATACATAGGTAATGAATGCCCAAAGTATGTATATACATGTATACAGAATTATGGAAAAATTTGTATCCTGAACTGCATGTTGTAACGGGCACATGACGTCATGGTGAACATGAAAAGATTGAAACACTTACCTCCCTGATCCTCTGTCGGCTTCGTGGCACTCGTCCTCCCTCCTTCCCTCCTGGGTCCACTTCTGTCCATGGAGTTCTTCTCGGAAGTCGTCACTGCCTCTGGGGGACTTCATGGTCCATTTCTGCCCCCAGGATGATGATGTCCATGGTGCTGAGAGCAAAGATAATGAGAAGTTTAATGTTTGAAATAACTGATGTTAATTGATGTCTACTTGCCTTTGTGGTCCTCTGTCAGCTTCGTGGCAGTGGTCCTTCGTCCCTCCCTCCTGGGTCCATTTTTGCCCCCAGGATGATGATGTCCATGGTCCTAATTGTATATATAAAGAATAAATTAATGTTTGAAATCATTGATATTGAATACATAGGTAATGAATGCCAAAAGTATGTATATACATGTATACAGAATTATGGAAAAATTTGTATCCTGAACTGCATGTTGTAACTGGCACATGACGTCATGGTGAACATGAAAAGATTGAAACACTTACCTCCCTGATCCTCTGTCGGCTTCGTGGCACTCGTCCTCCCTCCTTCCCTCCTGGGTCCACTTCTGTCCATGGAGTTCTTCTCGGAAGTCGTCACTGCCTCTGGGGGACTTCATGGTCCATTTCTGCCCCCAGGATGATGATGTCCATGGTGCTGAGAGCAAAGATAATGAGAAGTTTAATGTTTGAAATAACTGATGTTAATTGATGTCTACTTGCCTTTGTGGTCCTCTGTCAGCTTCGTGGCAGTGGTCCTTCGTCCCTCCCTCCTGGGTCCATTTTTGCCCCCAGGATGATGATGTCCATGGTCCTAATTGTATATATAAAGAATAAATTAATGTTTGAAATCATTGATATTGATTACATAGGTAATGAATGCCCAAAGTATGTATATACATGTATACAGAATTATGGAAAAATTTGTATCCTGAACTGCATGTTGTAACGAGCACATGACGTCATGGTGAACATGAAAAGATTGAAACACTTGCCTCCCTGATCCTCTGTCGGCTTCGTGGCACTCGTCCTCCCTCCCTCCCTCCTGGGTCCACTTCTGTCCATGGAGTTCTTCTCGGCAGTCGTCACTGCCTCTGGGGGACTTCATGGTCCATTTCTGCCCCCAGGATGATGATGTCCATGGTGCTGAGAGCAAAGATAATGAGAAGTTTAATGTTTGAAATAACTGATGTTAATTGATGTCTACTTGCCTTTGTGGTCCTCTGTCAGCTTCGTGGCAGTGGTCCTTCGTCCCTCCCTCCTGGGTCCATTTTTGCCCCCAGGATGATGATGTCCATGGTCCTAATTGTATATATAAAGAATAAATTAATGTTTGAAATCATTGATATTGATTACATAGGTAATGAATGCCAAAAGTATGTATATACATGTATACAGAATTATGGAAAAATTTGTATCCTGAACTGCATGTTGTAACTGGCACATGACGTCATGGTGAACATGAAAAGATTGAAACACTTACCTCCCTGATCCTCTGTCGGCTTCGTGGCACTCGTCCTCCCTCCTTCCCTCCTGGGTCCACTTCTGTCCATGGAGTTCTTCTCGGAAGTCGTCACTGCCTCTGGGGGACTTCATGGTCCATTTCTGCCCCCAGGATGATGATGTCCATGGTGCTGAGAGCAAAGATAATGAGAAGTTTAATGTTTGAAATAACTGATGTTAATTGATGTCTACTTGCCTTTGTGGTCCTCTGTCAGCTTCGTGGCAGTGGTCCTTCGTCCCTCCCTCATGGGTCCATTTTTGCCCCCAGGATGATGATGTCCATGGTCCTAATTGTATATATAAAGAATAAATTAATGTTTGAAATCATTGATATTGATTACATAGGTAATGAATGCCAAAAGTATGTATATACATGTATACAGAATTATGGAAAAATTTGTATCCTGAACTGCATGTTGTAACGGGCACATGACGTCATGGTGAACATGAAAAGATTGAAACACTTGCCTCCCTGATCCTCTGTCGGCTTCGTGGCACTCGTCCTCCCTCCCTCCCTCCTGGGTCCACTTCTGTCCATGGAGTTCTTCTCGGCAGTCGTCACTGCCTCTGGGGGACTTCATGGTCCATTTCTGCCCCCAGGATGATGATGTCCATGGTGCTGAGAGCAAAGATAATGAGAAGTTTAATGTTTGAAATAACTGATGTTAATTGATGTCTACTTGCCTTTGTGGTCCTCTGTCAGCTTCGTGGCAGTGGTCCTTCGTCCCTCCCTCCTGGGTCCATTTTTGCCCCCAGGATGATGATGTCCATGGTCCTAATTGTATATATAAAGAATAAATTAATGTTTGAAATCATTGATATTGATTACATAGGTAATGAATGCCAAAAGTATGTATATACATGTATACAGAATTATGGAGAAATTTGTATCCTGAACTGCATGTTGTAACTGGCACATGACGTCATGGTGAACATGAAAAGATTGAAACACTTGCCTCCCTGAACCTCTGTCGGCTTCGTGGCACTCGTCCTCCCTCCCTCCCTCCTGGGTCCACTTCTGTCCATGGAGTTCTTCTCGAAAGTCGTCACTGCCTCTGGGAACTTCATGGTCCATTTCTGCCCCCAGGATGATGATGTCCATGGTGCTGAGAGCAAAGATAATGAAAAGTTTAATGTTTGAAATAACTGATGTTAATTGATGTCTACTTGCCTTTGTGGTCCTCTGTCAGCTTCGTCCACTTCTGTCCATGGAGTTCTTCTCGGCAGTCGTCACTGCCTCTGGGGGACTTCATGGTCCATTTCTGCCCCCAGGATGATGATGTCCATGGTGCTGAGAGCAAAGATAATGAGAAGTTTAATGTTTGAAATAACTGATGTTAATTGATGTCTACTTGCCTTTGTGGTCCTCTGTCAGCTTCGTGGCAGTGGTCCTTCGTCCCTCCCTCCTGGGTCCATTTTTGCCCCCAGGATGATGATGTCCATGGTCCTAATTGTATATATAAAGAATAAATTAATGTTTGAAATCATTGATATTGATTACATAGGTAATGAATGCCAAAAGTATGTATATACATGTATACAGAATTATGGAAAAATTTGTATCCTGAACTGCATGTTGTAACTGGCACATGACGTCATGGTGAACATGAAAAGATTGAAACACTTACCTCCCTGATCCTCTGTCGGCTTCGTGGCACTCGTCCTCCCTCCTTCCCTCCTGGGTCCACTTCTGTCCATGGAGTTCTTCTCGGAAGTCGTCACTGCCTCTGGGGGACTTCATGGTCCATTTCTGCCCCCAGGATGATGATGTCCATGGTGCTGAGAGCAAAGATAATGAGAAGTTTAATGTTTGAAATAACTGATGTTAATTGATGTCTACTTGCCTTTGTGGTCCTCTGTCAGCTTCGTGGCAGTGGTCCTTCGTCCCTCCCTCATGGGTCCATTTTTGCCCCCAGGATGATGATGTCCATGGTCCTAATTGTATATATAAAGAATAAATTAATGTTTGAAATCATTGATATTGATTACATAGGTAATGAATGCCAAAAGTATGTATATACATGTATACAGAATTATGGAAAAATTTGTATCCTGAACTGCATGTTGTAACGGGCACATGACGTCATGGTGAACATGAAAAGATTGAAACACTTGCCTCCCTGATCCTCTGTCGGCTTCGTGGCACTCGTCCTCCCTCCCTCCCTCCTGGGTCCACTTCTGTCCATGGAGTTCTTCTCGGCAGTCGTCACTGCCTCTGGGGGACTTCATGGTCCATTTCTGCCCCCAGGATGATGATGTCCATGGTGCTGAGAGCAAAGATAATGAGAAGTTTAATGTTTGAAATAACTGATGTTAATTGATGTCTACTTGCCTTTGTGGTCCTCTGTCAGCTTCGTGGCAGTGGTCCTTCGTCCCTCCCTCCTGGGTCCATTTTTGCCCCCAGGATGATGATGTCCATGGTCCTAATTGTATATATAAAGAATAAATTAATGTTTGAAATCATTGATATTGATTACATAGGTAATGAATGCCAAAAGTATGTATATACATGTATACAGAATTATGGAGAAATTTGTATCCTGAACTGCATGTTGTAACTGGCACATGACGTCATGGTGAACATGAAAAGATTGAAACACTTGCCTCCCTGAACCTCTGTCGGCTTCGTGGCACTCGTCCTCCCTCCCTCCCTCCTGGGTCCACTTCTGTCCATGGAGTTCTTCTCGAAAGTCGTCACTGCCTCTGGGAACTTCATGGTCCATTTCTGCCCCCAGGATGATGATGTCCATGGTGCTGAGAGCAAAGATAATGAAAAGTTTAATGTTTGAAATAACTGATGTTAATTGATGTCTACTTGCCTTTGTGGTCCTCTGTCAGCTTCGTCCACTTCTGTCCATGGAGTTCTTCTCGGCAGTCGTCACTGCCTCTGGGGGACTTCATGGTCCATTTCTGCCCCCAGGATGATGATGTCCATGGTGCTGAGAGCAAAGATAATGAAAAGTTTAATGTTTGAAATAACTGATGTTAATTGATGTCTACTTGCCTTTGTGGTCCTCTGTCAGCTTCGTCCACTTCTGTCCATGGAGTTCTTCTCGGCAGTCGTCACTGCCTCTGGGGCACTTCATGGTCCATTTCTGCCCCCAGGATGATGATGTCCATGGTGCTGAGAGCAAAGATAATGAAAAGTTTAATGTTTGAAATAACTGATGTTAATTGATGTCTACTTGCCTTTGTGGTACTCTGTCAGCTTCGTCCACTTCTGTCCATGGAGTTCTTCTCGGCAGTCGTCACTGCCTCTGGGGGACTTCATGGTCCATTTCTGCCCCCAGGATGATGATGTCCATGGTGCTGAGAGCAAAGATAATGAAAAGTTTAATGTTTGAAATAACTGATGTTAATTGATGTCTACTTGCCTTTGTGGTCCTCTGTCGGCTTCGTCCACTTCTGTCCATGAAGTTCTTCTCGGCAGTCGTCACTGCCTCTGGGGGACTTCATGGTCCATTTCTGCCCCCAGGATGATGATGTCCATGGTGCTGAGAGCAAAGATAATGAAAAGTTTAATGTTTGAAATAACTGATGTTAATTGATGTCTACTTGCCTTTGTGGTACTCTGTCAGCTTCGTCCACTTCTGTCCATGGAGTTCTTCTCGGCAGTCGTCACTGCCTCTGGGGGACTTCATGGTCCATTTCTGCCCCCAGGATGATGATGTCCATGGTGCTGAGAGCAAAGATAATGAAAAGTTTAATGTTTGAAATAACTGATGTTAATTGATGTCTACTTGCCTTTGTGGTCCTCTGTCAGCTTCGTCCACTTCTGTCCATGGAGTTCTTCTCGGCAGTCGTCACTGCCTCTGGGGCACTTCATGGTCCATTTCTGCCCCCAGGATGATGATGTCCATGGTGCTGAGAGCAAAGATAATGAAAAGTTTAATGTTTGAAATAACTGATGTTAATTGATGTCTACTTGCCTTTGTGGTACTCTGTCAGCTTCGTCCACTTCTGTCCATGGAGTTCTTCTCGGCAGTCGTCACTGCCTCTGGGGGACTTCATGGTCCATTTCTGCCCCCAGGATGATGATGTCCATGGTGCTGAGAGCAAAGATAATGAAAAGTTTAATGTTTGAAATAACTGATGTTAATTGATGTCTACTTGCCTTTGTGGTACTCTGTCAGCTTCGTCCACTTCTGTCCATGGAGTTCTTCTCGGCAGTCGTCACTGCCTCTGGGGGACTTCATGGTCCATTTCTGCCCCCAGGATGATGATGTCCATGGTGCTGAGAGCAAAGATAATGAAAAGTTTAATGTTTGAAATAACTGATGTTAATTGATGTCTACTTGCCTTTGTGGTCCTCTGTCGGCTTCGTCCACTTCTGTCCATGAAGTTCTTCTCGGCAGTCGTCACTGCCTCTGGGGGACTTCATGGTCCATTTCTGCCCCCAGGATGATGATGTCCATGGTGCTGAGAGCAAAGATAATGAAAAGTTTAATGTTTGAAATAACTGATGTTAATTGATGTCTACTTGCCTTTGTGGTACTCTGTCAGCTTCGTCCACTTCTGTCCATGGAGTTCTTCTCGGCAGTCGTCACTGCCTCTGGGGGACTTCATGGTCCATTTCTGCCCCCAGGATGATGATGTCCATGGTGCTGAGAGCAAAGATAATGAAAAGTTTAATGTTTGAAATAACTGATGTTAATTGATGTCTACTTGCCTTTGTGGTCCTCTGTCAGCTTCGTGGCAGTGGTCCTTCGTCCCTCCCTCATGGGTCCATTTTTGCCCCCAGGATGATGATGTCCATGGTCCTAATTGTATATATAAAGAATAAATTAATGTTTGAAATCATTGATATTGAATACATAGGTAATGAATGCCAAAAGTATGTATATACATGTATACAGAATTATGGAAAAATTTGTATCCTGAACTGCATGTTGTAACGGGCACATGACGTCATGTTGAACATGAAAAGATTGAAACACTTGCCTCCCTGATCCTCTGTCAGCTTCGTGGCACTCGTCCTCCCTCCCTCCTGGGTCCACTTCTGTCCATGGAGTTCTTCTCGGCAGTCGTCACTGCCTCTGGGGGACTTCATGGTCCATTTCTGCCCCCAGGATGATGATGTCTATGGTGCTGAGAGCAAAGATAATGAGAAGTTTAATGTTTGAAATAACTGATGTTAATTGATGTCTACTTGCCTTTGTGGTCCTCTGTCAGCTTCGTCCACTTCTGTCCATGGAGTTCTTCTCGGCAGTCGTCACTGCCTCTGGGGGACTTCATGGTCCATTTCTGCCCCCAGGATGATGATGTCCATGGTGCTGAGAGCAAAGATAATGAGAAGTTTAATGTTTGAAATAACTGATGTTAATTGATGTCTACTTGCCTTTGTGGTCCTCTGTCAGCTTCGTGGCAGTGGTCCTTCGTCCCTCCCTCCTGGGTCCATTTTTGCCCCCAGAATGATGATGTCCATGGTCCTAATTGTATATATAAAGAATAAATTAATGTTTGAAATCATTGATATTGAATACATAGGTAATGAATGCCCAAAGTATGTATATACATGTATACAGAATTATGGAAAAATTTGTATCCTGAACTGCATGTTGTAACAGGCACATGACGTCATGGTGAACATGAAAAGATTGAAACACTTGCCTCCCTGATCCTCTGTCGGCTTCGTGGCACTCGTCCTCCCTCCCTCCCTCCTGGGTCCACTTCTGTCCATGGAGTTCTTCTCGGCAGTCGTCACTGCCTCTGGGGGACTTCATGGTCCATTTCTGCCCCCAGGATGATGATGTCCATGGTGCTGAGAGCAAAGATAATGAAAAGTTTAATGTTTGAAATAACTGATGTTAATTGATGTCTACTTGCCTTTGTGGTCCTCTGTCAGCTTCGTCCACTTCTGTCCATGGAGTTCTTCTCGGCAGTCGTCACTGCCTCTGGGGGCCTTCATGGTCCATTTCTGCCCCCAGGATGATGATGTCCATGGTGCTGAGAGCAAAGATAATGAGAAGTTTAATGTTTGAAATAACTGATGTTAATTGATGTCTACTTGCCTTTGTGGTCCTCTGTCAGCTTCGTGGCAGTGGTCCTTCGTCCCTCCCTCCTGGGTCGATTTTTGTCCACAGGATGATGATGTCCATGGTCCTAATTGTATATATAAAGAATAAATTAATGTTTGAAATCATTGATATTGATTACATAGGTAATGAATGCCAAAAGTATGTATATACATGTATACAGAATTATGGAAAAATTTGTATCCTGAACTGCATGTTGTAACGGGCACATGACGTCGTGGTGAACATGAAAAGATTGAAACACTTGCCTCCCTGATCCTCTGTCGGGTTCGTGGCACTCGTCCTCCCTCCCTCCCTCCTGGGTCCACTTCTGTCCATGGAGTTCTTCTCGGCAGTCGTCACTGCCTCTGGGGGACTTCATGGTCCATTTCTGCCCCCAGGATGATGATGTCCATGGTGGTGAGAGCAAAGATAATGAGAAGTTTAATGTTTGAAATAACTGATGTTAATTGATGTCTACTTGCCTTTGTGGTCCTCTGTCAGCTTCGTGGCAGTGGTCCTTCGTCCCTCCCTCATGGGTCCATTTTTGCCCCCAGGATGATGATGTCCATGGTCCTAATTGTATATATAAAGAATAAATTAATGTTTGAAATCATTGATATTGATTACATAGGTAATGAATGCCAAAAGTATGTATATACATGTATACAGAATTATGGAGAAATCTGTATCCTGAACTGCATGTTGTAACGGGCACATGACGTCATGGTGAACATGAAAAGATTGAAACACTTGCCTCCCTGATCCTCTGTCGGCTTCGTGGCACTCGACCTCCCTCCCTCCCTCCTGGGTCCACTTCTGTCCATGGAGTTCTTCTCGGCAGTCGTCACTGCCTCTGGGGGACTTCATGGTCCATTTCTGCCCCCAGGATGATGATGTCCATGGTGCTGAGAGCAAAGATAATGAAAAGTTTAATGTTTGAAATAACTGATGTTAATTGATGTCTACTTGCCTTTGTGGTCCTCTGTCAGCTTCGTCCACTTCTGTCCATGGAGTTCTTCTCGGCAGTCGTCACTGCCTCTGGGTGACTTCATGTTCCATTTCTGCCCCCAGGATGATGATGTCCATGGTGCTGAGAGCAAAGATAATGAAAAGTTTAATGTTTGAAATAACTGATGTTAATTGATGTCTACTTGCCTTTGTGGTCCTCTGTCAGCTTCGTCCACTTCTGTCCATGGAGTTCTTCTCGGCAGTCGTCACTGCCTCTGGGGGACTTCATGGTCCATTTCTGCCCCCAGGATGATGATGTCCATGGTGCTGAGAGCAAAGATAATGAAAAGTTTAATGTTTGAAATAACTGATGTTAATTGATGTCTACTTGCCTTTGTGGTCCTCTGTCAGCTTCGTCCACTTCTGTCCATGTAGTTCTTCTCGGCAGTCGTCACTGCCTCTGGGGCACTTCATGGTCCATTTCTGCCCCCAGGATGATGATGTCCATGGTGCTGAGAGCAAAGATAATGAGAAGTTTAATGTTTGAAATAACTGATGTTAATTGATGTCTACTTGCCTTTGTGGTCTTCTGTCAGCTTCGTGGCAGTGGTCCTTCGTCCCTCCCTCCTGGGTCCATTTTTGCAACCAGGATGATGATGTCCATGGTCCTAATTGTATATATAAAGAATAAATTAATGTTTGAAATCATTGATATTGATTACATAGGTAATGAATGCCAAAAGTATGTATATACATGTATACAGAATTATGGAAAAAATTGTATCCTGAACTGCATGTTGTAACTGGCACATGACGTCATGGTGAACATGAAAAGATTGAAACACTTGCCTCCCTGATCCTCTGTCGGCTTCGTGGCACTCGTCCTCCCTCCCTCCCTCCTGGGTCCACTTCTGTCCATGGAGTTCTTCTCGGCAGTCGTCACTGCCTCTGGGGAACTTCATGGTCCATTTCTGCCCCCAGGATGATGATGTCCATGGTGCTGAGAGCAAAGATAATGAAAAGTTTAATGTTTGAAAAAGCTGATGTTAATTGATGTCTACTTGCCTTTGTGGTCCTCTGTCAGCTTCGTCCACTTCTGTCCATGGAGTTCTTCTCGGCAATCGTCACTGCCTCTGGGGCACTTCATGGTCCATTTCTGCCCCCAGGATGATGATGTCCGTGGTGCTGAGAGCAAAGATAATGAAAAGTTTAATGTTTGAAATAACTGATGTTAATTGATGTCTACTTGCCTTTGTGGTCCTCTGTCAGCTTCGTCCACTTCTGTCCATGGAGTTCTTCTCGTCAGTCGTCACTGCCTCTGGGGCACTTCATGGTCCATTTCTGCCCCCAGGATGATGATGTCCATGGTGCTGAGAGCAAAGATAATGAAAAGTTTAATGTTTGAAATAACTGATGTTAATTGATGTCTACTTGCCTTTGTGGTACTCTGTCAGCTTCGTCCACTTCTGTCCATGGAGTTCTTCTCGGCAGTCGTCACTGCCTCTGGGGGACTTCATGGTCCATTTCTGCCCCCAGGATGATGATGTCCATGGTGCTGAGAGCAAAGATAATGAGAAGTTTAATGTTTGAAATAACTGATGTTAATTGATGTCTACTTGCCTTTGTGGTCCTCTGTCAGCTTCGTCCACTTCTGTCCATGGAGTTCTTCTCGGCAGTCGTCACTGCCTCTGGGGGACTTCATGGTAAAATTCTGCCCCCAGGATGATGATGTCCATGGTGCTGAGAGCAAAGATAATGAGAAGTTTAATGTTTGAAATAACTGATGTTAATTGATGTCTACTTGCCTTTGTGGTCCTCTGTCGGCTTCGTCCACTTCTGTCCATGAAGTTCTTCTCGGCAGTCGTCACTGCCTCTGGGGGACTTCATGGTCCATTTCTGCCCCCAGGATGATGATGTCCATGGTGCTGAGAGCAAAGATAATGAGAAGTTTAATGTTTGAAAAAACTGATGTTAATTGATGTCTACTTGCCTTTGTGGTCCTCTGTCAGCTTCGTGGCAGTGGTCCTTCGTCCCTCCCTTCTGGGTCCATTTTTGCCCCCAGGATGATGATGTCCATGGTCCTAATTGTATATATAAAGAATAAATTAATGTTTGAAATCATTGATATTGAAAACATAGGTAATGAATGCCAAAAGTATGTATATACATGTATACAGAATTATGGAAAAATTTGTATCCTGAACTGCATGTTGTAACGGGCACATGACGTCATGGTGAACATGAAAAGATTGAAACACTTGCCTCCCTGATCCTCTGTCGGCTTCGTGGCACTCGTCCTCTCTCCCTCCCTCCTGGGTCCACTTCTGTCCATGGAGTTCTTCTCGGCAGTCGTCACTGCCTCTGGGGCACTTCATGGTCCATTTCTGCCCCCAGGATGATGATGTCCATGGTGCTGAGAGCAAAGATAATGAGAAGTTTAATGTTTGAAATAACTGATGTTAATTGATGTCTACTTGCCTTTGTGGTCTTCTGTCGGCTTCGTCCACTTCTGTCCATGAAGTTCTTCTCGGCAGTCGTCACTGCCTCTGGGGGACTTCATGGTCCATTTCTGCCCCCAGGATGATGATGTCCATGGTGCTGAGAGCAAAGATAATGAGAAGTTTAATGTTTGAAATAACTGATGTTAATTGATGTCTACTTGCCTTTGTGGTCCTCTGTCAGCTTCGTGGCAGTGGTCCTTCGTCCCTCCCTCCTGGGTCCATTTTTGCCCCCAGGATGATGATGTCCATGGTCCTAATTGTATATATAAAGAATAAATTAATGTTTGAAATCATTGATATTGAATACATAGGTAATGAATGCCAAAAGTATGTATATACATGTATACAGAATTATGGAAAAATTTGTATCCTGAACTGCATGTTGTAACGGGCACATGACGTCATGGTGAACATGAAAAGATTGAAACACTTGCCTCCCTGATCCTCTGTCGGCTTCGTGGCACTCGTCCTCTCTCCCTCCCTCCTGGGTCCACTTCTGTCCATGGAGTTCTTCTCGGCAGTCGTCACTGCCTCTGGGGGACTTCATGGTCCATTTCTGCCCCCAGGATGATGATGTCCATGGTGCTGAGAGCAAAGATAATGAAAAGTTTAATGTTTGAAATAACTGATGTTAATTGATGTCTACTTGCCTTTGTGGTCCTCTGTCAGCTTCGTCCACTTCTGTCCATGGAGTTCTTCTCGGCAGTCGTCACTGTCTCTGGGGGACTTCATGGTCCATTTCTGCCCCCAGGATGATGATGTCCATGGTGCTGAGAGCAAAGATAATGAGAAGTTTAATGTTTGAAATAACTGATGTTAATTGATGTCTACTTGCCTTTGTGGTCTTCTGTCAGCTTCGTGGCAGTGGTCCTTCGTCCCTCCCTCCTGGGTCCATTTTTGCCCCCAGGATGATGATTTCCATGGTCCTAATTGTATATATAAAGAATAAATTAATGTTTGAAATCATTGATATTGATTACATAGGTAATGAATGCCAAAAGTATGTATATACATGTATACAGAATTATGGAAAAATTTGTATCCTGAACTGCATGTTGTAACGAGCACATGACGTCATGGTGAACATGAAAAGATTGAAACACTTGCCTCCCTGATCCTCTGTCAGCTTCGTGGCACTCGTCCTCCCTCCCTCCCTCCTGGGTCCACTTCTGTCCATGGAGTTCTTCTCGGCAGTCGTCACTGCCTCTGGGGGACTTCATGGTCCATTTCTGCCCCCAGGATGATGATGTCCATGGTGCTGAGAGCAAGGATAATGAAAAGTTTAATTTTTGAAATAACTGATGTTAATTGATGTCTACTTGCCTTTGTGGTCCTCTGTCAGCTTCGTCCACTTCTGTCCATGGAGTTCTTCTCGGCAGTCGTCACTGCCTCTGGGGGACTTCATGGTCCATTTCTGCCCCCAGGATGATGATGTCCATGGTGCTGAGAGCAAAGATAATGAAAAGTTTAATGTTTGAAATAACTGATGTTAATTGATGTCTACTTGCCTTTCTGGTCTTCTGTCAGCTTCGTCCACTTCTGTCCATGGAGTTCTTCTCGGCAGTCGTCACTGCCTCTGGGGGACTTCATGGTCCATTTCTGCCCCCAGGATGATGATGTCCATGGTGCTGAGAGCAAAGATAATGAGAAGTTTAATGTTTGAAATAACTGATGTTAATTGATGTCTACTTGCCTTTGTGGTCTTCTGTCAGCTTCGTGGCAGTGGTCCTTCGTCCCTCCCTCCTGGGTCCATTTTTGCCCCCAGGATGATGATTTCCATGGTCCTAATTGTATATATAAAGAATAAATTAATGTTTGAAATCATTGATATTGATTACATAGGTAATGAATGCCAAAAGTATGTATATACATGTATACAGAATTATGGAAAAATTTGTATCCTGAACTGCATGTTGTAACGAGCACATGACGTCATGGTGAACATGAAAAGATTGAAACACTTGCCTCCCTGATCCTCTGTCAGCTTCGTGGCACTCGTCCTCCCTCCCTCCCTCCTGGGTCCACTTCTGTCCATGGAGTTCTTCTCGGCAGTCGTCACTGCCTCTGGGGGACTTCATGGTCCATTTCTGCCCCCAGGATGATGATGTCCATGGTGCTGAGAGCAAAGATAATGAAAAGTTTAATTTTTGAAATAACTGATGTTAATTGATGTCTACTTGCCTTTGTGGTCCTCTGTCAGCTTCGTCCACTTCTGTCCATGGAGTTCTTCTCGGCAGTCGTCACTGCCTCTGGGGGACTTCATGGTCCATTTCTGCCCCCAGGATGATGATGTCCATGGTGCTGAGAGCAAAGATAATGAAAAGTTTAATGTTTGAAATAACTGATGTTAATTGATGTCTACTTGCCTTTGTGGTCTTCTGTCAGCTTCGTCCACTTCTGTCCATGGAGTTCTTCTCGGCAGTCGTCACTGCCTCTGGGGGACTTCATGGTCCATTTCTGCCCCCAGGATGATGATGTCCATGGTGCTGAGAGCAAAGATAATGAGAAGTTTAATGTTTGAAATAACTGATGTTAATTGATGTCTACTTGCCTTTGTGGTCCTTCTGTCAGCTTCATGGCAGTGGTCCTTCGTCCCTCCCTCCTGGGTCCATTTTTGCCCCCAGGATGATGATGTCCATGGTCCTAATTGTATATATAAAGAATAAATTAATGTTTGAAATCATTGATATTGAATACATAGGTAATGAATGCCAAAAGTATGTATATACATGTATACAGAATTATGGAAAAATTTGTATCCTGAACTGCATGTTGTAACGAGCACATGACGTCATGGTGAACATAAAAAGATTGAAACACTTGCCTCCCTGATCCTCTGTCAGCTTCGTGGCACTCGTCCTCCCTCCCTCCCTCCTGGGTCCACTTCTGTCCATGGAGTTCTTCTCGGCAGTCGTCACTGCCTCTGGGGGACTTCATGGTCCATTTCTGCCCCCAGGATGATGATGTCCATGGTGCTGAGAGCAAAGATAATGAAAAGTTTAATGTTTGAAATAACTGATGTTAATTGATGTCTACTTGCCTTTGTGGTCCTCTGTCAGCTTCGTCCACTTCTGTCCATGGAGTTCTTCTCGGCAGTCGTCACTGCCTCTGGGGGACTTCATGGTCCATTTCTGCCCCCAGGATGATGATGTCCATGGTGCTGAGAGCAAAGATAATGAAAAGTTTAATGTTTGAAATAACTGATGTTAATTGATGTCTACTTGCCTTTGTGGTCTTCTGTCAGCTTCGTCCACTTCTGTCCATGGAGTTCTTCTCGGCAGTCGTCACTGCCTCTGGGGGACTTCATGGTCCATTTCTGCCCCCAGGATGATGATGTCCATGGTGCTGAGAGCAAAGATAATGAGAAGTTTAATGTTTGAAATAACTGATGTTAATTGATGTCTACTTGCCTTTGTGGTCCTCTGTCAGCTTCGTGGCAGTGGTCCTTCGTCCCTCCCTCCTGGGTCCATTTTTGCCCCCAGGATGATGATGTCCATGGTCCTAATTGTATATATAAAGAATAAATTAATGTTTGAAATCATTGATATTGATTACATAGGTAATGATGCCAAAAGTATGTATATACATGTATACAGAATTATGGAAAAATTTGTATCCTGAACTGCATGTTGTAACGGGCACATGACGTCGTGGTGAACATGAAAAGATTGAAACACTTGCCTCCCTGATCCTCTGTCGGCTTTGTGGCACTCGTCCTCCCTCCCTCCCTCCTGGGTCCACTTCTGTCCATGGAGTTCTTCTCGGCAGTCGTCACTGCCTCTGGAGGACTTCATGGTCCATTTCTGCCCCCAGGATGATGATGTCCATGGTGCTGAGAGCAAAGATAATGAAAAGTTTAATGTTTGAAATAACTGATGTTAATTGATGTCTACTTGCCTTTGTGGTCCTCTGTCAGCTTCGTCCACTTCTGTCCATGGAGTTCTCGGCAGTTGTCACTGCCTCTGGGGGACTTCATGGTCCATTTCTGCCCCCAGGAGGATGATGTCCATGGTGCTGAGAGCAAAGATAATGAGAAGTTTAATGTTTGAAATAACTGATGTTAATTGATGTCTACTTGCCTTTGTGGTCCTCTGTCAGCTTCGTGGCAGTGGTCCTTCGTCCCTCCCTCCTGGGTCCATTTTTGCCCCCAGGATGATGATGTCCATGGTCCTAATTGTATATATAAAGAATAAATTAATGTTTGAAATCATTGATATTGATTACATAGGTAATGAATGCCAAAAGTATGTATATACATGTATACAGAATTATGGAAAAATTTGTATCCTGAACTGCATGTTGTAACGGGCACATGACGTCATGGTGAACATGAAAAGATTGAAACACTTGCCTCCCTGATCCTCTGTCGGCTTCGTGGCACTCGTCCTCCCTCCCTCCCTCCTGGGTCCACTTCTGTCCATGGAGTTCTTCTCGGCAGTCGTCACTGCCTCTGGAGGACTTCATGGTCCATTTCTGCCCCCAGGATGATGATGTCCATGGTGCTGAGAGCAAAGATAATGAGAAGTTTAATGTTTGAAATAACTGATGTTAATTGATGTCTACTTGCCTTTGTGGTCCTCTGTCAGCTTCGTGGCAGTGGTCCTTCGTCCCTCCCTCCTGGGTCCATTTTTGCCCCCAGGATGATGATGTCCATGGTCCTAATTGTATATATAAAGAATAAATTAATGTTTGAAATCATTGATATTGATTACATAGGTAATGAATGCCAAAAGTATGTATATACATGTATACAGAATTATGGAAAAATTTGTATCCTGAACTGCATGTTGTAACGGGCACATGACGTCATGGTGAACATGAAAAGATTGAAACACTTGCCTCCCTGATCCTCTGTCGGCTTCGTGGCACTCGTCCTCCCTCCCTCCCTCCTGGGTCCACTTCTGTCCATGGAGTTCTTCTCGGCAGTCGTCACTGCCTCTGGGGGACTTCATGGTCCATTTCTGCCCCCAGGATGATGATGTCCATGGTGCTGAGAGCAAAGATAATGAAAAGTTTAATGTTTGAAATAACTGATGTTAATTGATGTCTACTTGCCTTTGTGGTCCTCTGTCAGCTTCGTCCACTTCTGTCCATGGAGTTCTTCTCGGCAGTCGTCACTGCCTCTGGGGGACTTCATGGTCCATTTCTGCCCCCAGGATGATGATGTCCATGGTGCTGAGAGCAAAGATAATGAGAAGTTTAATGTTTGAAATAACTGATGTTAATTGATGTCTACTTGCCTTTGTGGTCCTCTGTCAGCTTCGTGGCAGTGGTCCTTCGTCCCTCCCTCCTGGGTCCATTTTTGCCCCCAGGATGATGATGTCCATGGTCCTAATTGTATATATAAAGAATAAATTAATGTTTGAAATCATTGATATTGATTACATAGGTAATGATGCCAAAAGTATGTATATACATGTATACAGAATTATGGAAAAATTTGTATCCTGAACTGCATGTTGTAACGGGCACATGACGTCATGGTGAACATGAAAAGATTGAAACACTTGCCTCCCTGATCCTCTGTCGGCTTCGTGGCACTCGTCCTCCCTCCCTCCCTCCCTCCTGGGTCCACTTCTGTCCATGGAGTTCTTCTCGGCAGTCGTCACTGCCTCTGGGGGACTTCATGGTCCATTTCTGCCCCCAGGATGATGATGTCCATGGTGCTGAGAGCAAAGATAATGAGAAGTTTAATGTTTGAAATAACTGATGTTAATTGATGTCTACTTGCCTTTGTGGTCCTCTGTCAGCTTCGTGGCAGTGGTCCTTCGTCCCTCCCTCCTGGGTCCATTTTTGCCCCCAGGATGATGATGTCCATGGTCCTAATTGTATATATAAAGAATAAATTAATGTTTGAAATCATTGATATTGATTACATAGGTAATGATGCCAAAAGTATGTATATACATGTATACAGAATTATGGAAAAATTTGTATCCTGAACTGCATGTTAACGGGCACATGACGTCGTGGTGAACATGAAAAGATTGAAACACTTGCCTCCCTGATCCTCTGTCGGCTTTGTGGCACTCGTCCTCCCTCCCTCCCTCCTGGGTCCACTTCTGTCCATGGAGTTCTTCTCGGCAGTCGTCACTGCCTCTGGAGGACTTCATGGTCCATTTCCTGCCCCCAGGATGATGATGTCCATGGTGCTGAGAGCAAAGATAATGAAAAGTTTAATGTTTGAAATAACTGATGTTAATTGATGTCTACTTGCCTTTGTGGTCCTCTGTCAGCTTCGTCCACTTCTGTCCATGGAGTTCTCGGCAGTTGTCACTGCCTCTGGGGGACTTCATGGTCCATTTCTGCCCCCAGGAGGATGATGTCCATGGTGCTGAGAGCAAAGATAATGAGAAGTTTAATGTTTGAAATAACTGATGTTAATTGATGTCTACTTGCCTTTGTGGCTCCTCTGTCAGCTTCGTGGCAGTGGTCCTTCGTCCCTCCCTCCTGGGTCCATTTTTGCCCCAGGATGATGATGTCCATGGTCCTAATTGTATATATAAAGAATAAATTAATGTTTGAAATCATTGATATTGATTACATAGGTAATGAATGCCAAAAGTATGTATATACATGTATACAGAATTATGGAAAAATTTGTATCCTGAACTGCATGTTGTAACGGGCACATGACGTCATGGTGAACATGAAAGATTGAAACACTTGCCTCCCTGATCCTCTGTCGGCTTCGTGGCACTCGTCCTCCCCCTCCCTCCCTCCTGGGTCCCACTTCTGTCCATGGAGTTCTTCTCGGCAGTCGTCACTGCCTCTGGAGGACTTCATGGTCCATTTCTGCCCCCAGGATGATGATGTCCATGGTGCTGAGAGCAAAGATAATGAGAAGTTTAATGTTTGAAATAACTGATGTTAATTGATGTCTACTTGCCTTTGTGGTCCTCTGTCAGCTTCGTGGCAGTGTCCTTCGTCCCTCCCTCCTGGGTCCATTTTTGCCCCCAGGATGATGATGTCCATGGTCCTAATTGTATATTATAAAGAATAAATTAATGTTTGAAATCATTGATATTGATTACATAGGTAATGAATGCCAAAAGTATGTATATACATGTATACAGAATTATGGAAAAATTTGTATCCTGAACTGCATGTTGTAACGGGCACATGACGTCATGGTGAACATGAAAAGATTGAAACACTTGCCTCCCTGATCCTCTGTCGGCTTCGTGGCACTCGTCCTCCCTCCCTCCCTCCTGGGTTCCACTTTCTGTCCATGGAGTTCTTCTCGGCAGTCGTCACTGCCTCTGGGGGACTTCATGGTCCATTTCTGCCCCCAGGATGATGATGTCCATGGTGCTGAGAGCAAAGATAATGAAAAGTTTAATGTTTGAAATAACTGATGTTAATTGATGTCTACTTGCCTTTGTGGTCCTCTGTCAGCTTCGTCCACTTCTGTCCATGGAGTTCTTCTCGGCAGTCGTCACTGCCTCTGGGGGACTTCATGGTCCATTTCTGCCCCCAGGATGATGATGTCCATGGTGCTGAGAGCAAAGATAATGAGAAGTTTAATGTTTGAAATAACTGATGTTAATTGATGTCTACTTGCCTTTGTGGTCCTCTGTCAGCTTCGTGGCAGTGGTCCTTCGTCCCTCCTCCTGGGTCCATTTTTGCCCCCAGGATGATGATGTCCATGGTCCTAATTGTATATATAAAGAATAAATTAATGTTTGAAATCATTGATATTGATTACATAGGTAATGATGCCAAAAGTATGTATATACATGTATACAGAATTATGGAAAAATTTTGTATCCTGAACTGCATGTTGTAACGGGCACATGACAGTCATGGTGAACATGAAAAGATTGAAACACTTGCCTCCCTGATCCTCTGTCGGCTTCGTGGCACTCGTCCTCCCTCCCTCCCTCCCTCCCTGGGTCCACTTCTGTCCATGGAGTTCTTCTCGGCAGTCGTCACTGCCTCTGGGGGACTTCATGGTCCATTTCTGCCCCCCAGGATGATGATGTCCATGGTGCTGAGAGCAAAGATAATGAGAAGTTTAATGTTTGAAAATAACTGATGTTAATTGATGTCTACTTGCCTTTGTGGTCCTCTGTCAGCTTCGTGGCAGTGGTCCTTCGTCCCTCCCTCCTGGGTCCATTTTTTGCCCCCAGGATGATGATGTCCATGGTCCTAATTGTATATATAAAGAATAAATTAATGTTTGAAATCATTGATATTGATTACATAGGTAATGAATGCCAAAAGTATGTATATACATGTATACAGAATTATGGAAAAATTTGTATCCTGAACTGCATGTTGTAACGGGCACATGACGTCATGGTGAACATGAAAAGATTGAAACACTTGCCTCCCTGATCCTCTGTCGGCTTCGTGGCACTCGTCCTCCCTCCCTCCCTCCTGGGTCCACTTCTGTCCATGGAGTTCTTCTCGGCAGTCGTCACTGCCTCTGGGGGACTTCATGGTCCATTTCTGCCCCCAGGATGATGATGTCCATGGTGCTGAGAGCAAAGATAATGAGAAGTTTAATGTTTGAAATAACTGATGTTAATTGATGTCTACTTGCCTTTGTGGTCCTCTGTCAGCTTCATCCACTTCTGTCCATGGAGTTCTTCTCGGCAGTCGTCACTGCCTCTGGGGGACTTCATGGTCCATTTCTGCCCCCAGGATGATGATGTCCATGGTGCTGAGAGCAAAGATAATGAGAAGTTTAATGTTTGAAATAACTGATGTTAATTGATGTCTACTTGCCTTTGTGGTCCTCTGTCAGCTTCGTGGCAGTGGTCCTTCGTCCCTCCCTCCTGGGTCCATTTTTGCCCCCAGGATGATGATGTCCATGGTCCTAATTGTATATATAAAGAATAAATTAATGTTTGAAATCATTGATATTGATTACATAGGTAATGAATGCCAAAAGTATGTATATACATGTATACAGAATTATGGAAAAATTTGTATCCTGAACTGCATGTTGTAACGGGCACATGACGTCATGGTGAACATGAAAAGATTGAAACACTTGCCTCCCTGATCCTCTGTCGGCTTCGTGGCACTCGTCCTCCCTCCCTCCCTCCTGGGTCCACTTCTGTCCATGGAGTTCTTCTCGAAAGTCGTCACTGCCTCTGGGGGACTTCATGGTCCATTTCTGCCCCCAGGATGATGATGTCCATGGTGCTGAGAGCAAAGATAATGAAAAGTTTAATGTTTGAAATAACTGATGTTAATTGATGTCTACTTGCCTTTGTGGTCCTCTGTCAGCTTCGTGGCAGTGGTCCTTCGTCCCTCCCTCCTGGGTCCATTTTTGCCCCCAGGATGATGATGTCCATGGTCCTAATTGTATATATAAAGAATAAATTAATGTTTGAAATCATTGATATTGATTACATAGGTAATGATGCCAAAGTATGTATATACATGTATACAGAATTATGGAAAAATTTGTATCCTGAACTGCATGTTGTAACGGGCACATGACGTCATGGTGAACATGAAAAGATTGAAACACTTGCCTCCCTGATCCTCTGTCGGCTTCGTGGCACTCGTCCTCCCTCCCTCCCTCCCTCCTGGGTCCACTTCTGTCCATGGAGTTCTTCTCGGCAGTCGTCACTGCCTCTGGGGGACTTCATGGTCCATTTCTGCCCCCAGGATGATGATGTCCATGGTGCTGAGAGCAAAGATAATGAGAAGTTTAATGTTTGAAATAACTGATGTTAATTGATGTCTACTTGCCTTTGTGGTCCTCTGTCAGCTTCGTGGCAGTGGTCCTTCGTCCCTCCCTCCTGGGTCCATTTTTGCCCCCAGGATGATGATGTCCATGGTCCTAATTGTATATATAAAGAATAAATTAATGTTTGAAATCATTGATATTGATTACATAGGTAATGAATGCCAAAAGTATGTATATACATGTATACAGAATTATGGAAAAATTTGTATCCTGAACTGCATGTTGTAACGGGCACATGACGTCATGGTGAACATGAAAAGATTGAAACACTTGCCTCCCTGATCCTCTGTCGGCTTCGTGGCACTCGTCCTCCCTCCCTCCCTCCTGGGTCCACTTCTGTCCATGGAGTTCTTCTCGGCAGTCGTCACTGCCTCTGGGGGACTTCATGGTCCATTTCTGCCCCCAGGATGATGATGTCCATGGTGCTGAGAGCAAAGATAATGAGAAGTTTAATGTTTGAAATAACTGATGTTAATTGATGTCTACTTGCCTTTGTGGTCCTCTGTCAGCTTCATCCACTTCTGTCCATGGAGTTCTTCTCGGCAGTCGTCACTGCCTCTGGGGGACTTCATGGTCCATTTCTGCCCCCAGGATGATGATGTCCATGGTGCTGAGAGCAAAGATAATGAGAAGTTTAATGTTTGAAATAACTGATGTGAATTGATGTCTACTTGCCTTTGTGGTACTCTGTCAGCTTCGTGGCAGTGGTCCTTCGTCCCTCCCTCCTGGGTCCATTTTTGCCCCCAGGATGATGATGTCCATGGTCCTAATTGTATATATAAAGAATAAATTAATGTTTGAAATCATTGATATTGATTACATAGGTAATGAATGCCAAAAGTATGTATATACATGTATACAGAATTATGGAAAAATTTGTATCCTGAACTGCATGTTGTAACGGGCACATGACGTCATGGTGAACATGAAAAGATTGAAACACTTGCCTCCCTGATCCTCTGTCGGCTTCGTGGCACTCGTCCTCCCTCCCTCCCTCCTGGGTCCACTTCTGTCCATGGAGTTCTTCTCGGCAGTCGTCACTGCCTCTGGAGGACTTCATGGTCCATTTCTGCCCCCAGGATGATGATGTCCATGGTGCTGAGAGCAAAGATAATGAGAAGTTTAATGTTTGAAATAACTGATGTTAATTGATGTCTACTTGCCTTTGTGGTCCTCTGTCAGCTTCGTGGCAGTGGTCCTTCGTCCCTCCCTCCTGGGTCCATTTTTGCCCCCAGGATGATGATGTCCATGGTCCTATTTGTATATATAAAGAATAAATTAATGTTTGAAATCATTGATATTGATTACATAGGTAATGAATGCCAAAAGTATGTATATACATGTATACAGAATTATGGAAAAATTTGTATCCTGAACTGCATGTTGTAACGGGCACATGACGTCATGGTGAACATGAAAAGATTGAAACACTTGCCTCCCTGATCCTCTGTCGGCTTCGTGGCACTCGTCCTCCCTCCCTCCCTCCTGGGTCCACTTCTGTCCATGGACTTCTTCTCGAAAGTCGTCACTGCCTCTGGGGGACTTCATGGTCCATTTCTGCCCCCAGGATGATGATGTCCATGGTGCTGAGAGCAAAGATAATGAAAAGTTTAATGTTTGAAATAACTGATGTTAATTGATGTCTACTTGCCTTTGTGGTCCTCTGTCAGCTTCGTGGCAGTGGTCCTTCATCCCTCCCTCCTGGGTCCATTTTTGCCCCCAGGATGATGATGTCCATGGTCCTAATTGTATATATAAAGAATAAATTAATGTTTGAAATCATTGATATTGATTACATAGGTAATGATGCCAAAGTATGTATATACATGTATACAGAATTATGGAAAAATTTGTATCCTGAACTGCATGTTGTAACGGGCACATGACGTCATGGTGAACATGAAAAGATTGAAACACTTGCCTCCCTGATCCTCTGTCGGCTTCGTGGCACTCGTCCTCCCTCCCTCCCTCCCTCCTGGGTCCACTTCTGTCCATGGAGTTCTTCTCGGCAGTCGTCACTGCCTCTGGGGGACTTCATGGTCCATTTCTGCCCCCAGGATGATGATGTCCATGGTGCTGAGAGCAAAGATAATGAGAAGTTTAATGTTTGAAATAACTGATGTTAATTGATGTCTACTTGCCTTTGTGGTCCTCTGTCAGCTTCGTGGCAGTGGTCCTTCGTCCCTCCCTCCTGGGTCCATTTTTGCCCCCAGGATGATGATGTCCATGGTCCTAATTGTATATATAAAGAATAAATTAATGTTTGAAATCATTGATATTGATTACATAGGTAATGAATGCCAAAAGTATGTATATACATGTATACAGAATTATGGAAAAATTTGTATCCTGAACTGCATGTTGTAACGGGCACATGACGTCATGGTGAACATGAAAAGATTGAAACACTTGCCTCCCTGATCCTCTGTCGGCTTCGTGGCACTCGTCCTCCCTCCCTCCCTCCTGGGTCCACTTCTGTCCATGGAGTTCTTCTCGGCAGTCGTCACTGCCTCTGGGGGACTTCATGGTCCATTTCTGCCCCCAGGATGATGATGTCCATGGTGCTGAGAGCAAAGATAATGAGAAGTTTAATGTTTGAAATAACTGATGTTAATTGATGTCTACTTGCCTTTGTGGTCCTCTGTCAGCTTCATCCACTTCTGTCCATGGAGTTCTTCTCGGCAGTCGTCACTGCCTCTGGGGGACTTCATGGTCCATTTCTGCCCCCAGGATGATGATGTCCATGGTGCTGAGAGCAAAGATAATGAGAAGTTTAATGTTTGAAATAACTGATGTGAATTGATGTCTACTTGCCTTTGTGGTACTCTGTCAGCTTCGTGGCAGTGGTCCTTCGTCCCTCCCTCCTGGGTCCATTTTTGCCCCCAGGATGATGATGTCCATGGTCCTAATTGTATATATAAAGAATAAATTAATGTTTGAAATCATTGATATTGATTACATAGGTAATGAATGCCAAAAGTATGTATATACATGTATACAGAATTATGGAAAAATTTGTATCCTGAACTGCATGTTGTAACGGGCACATGACGTCATGGTGAACATGAAAAGATTGAAACACTTGCCTCCCTGATCCTCTGTCGGCTTCGTGGCACTCGTCCTCCCTCCCTCCCTCCTGGGTCCACTTCTGTCCATGGACTTCTTCTCGAAAGTCGTCACTGCCTCTGGGGGACTTCATGGTCCATTTCTGCCCCCAGGATGATGATGTCCATGGTGCTGAGAGCAAAGATAATGAAAAGTTTAATGTTTGAAATAACTGATGTTAATTGATGTCTACTTGCCTTTGTGGTCCTCTGTCAGCTTCGTGGCAGTGGTCCTTCATCCCTCCCTCCTGGGTCCATTTTTGCCCCCAGGATGATGATGTCCATGGTCCTAATTGTATATATAAAGAATAAATTAATGTTTGAAATCATTGATATTGATTACATAGGTAATGATGCCAAAGTATGTATATACATGTATACAGAATTATGGAAAAATTTGTATCCTGAACTGCATGTTGTAACGGGCACATGACGTCATGGTGAACATGAAAAGATTGAAACACTTGCCTCCCTGATCCTCTGTCGGCTTCGTGGCACTCGTCCTCCCTCCCTCCCTCCCTCCTGGGTCCACTTCTGTCCATGGAGTTCTTCTCGGCAGTCGTCACTGCCTCTGGGGGACTTCATGGTCCATTTCTGCCCCCAGGATGATGATGTCCATGGTGCTGAGAGCAAAGATAATGAGAAGTTTAATGTTTGAAATAACTGATGTTAATTGATGTCTACTTGCCTTTGTGGTCCTCTGTCAGCTTCGTGGCAGTGGTCCTTCGTCCCTCCCTCCTGGGTCCATTTTTGCCCCCAGGATGATGATGTCCATGGTCCTAATTGTATATATAAAGAATAAATTAATGTTTGAAATCATTGATATTGATTACATAGGTAATGAATGCCAAAAGTATGTATATACATGTATACAGAATTATGGAAAAATTTGTATCCTGAACTGCATGTTGTAACGGGCACATGACGTCATGGTGAACATGAAAAGATTGAAACACTTGCCTCCCTGATCCTCTGTCGGCTTCGTGGCACTCGTCCTCCCTCCCTCCCTCCTGGGTCCACTTCTGTCCATGGAGTTCTTCTCGGCAGTCGTCACTGCCTCTGGGGGACTTCATGGTCCATTTCTGCCCCCAGGATGATGATGTCCATGGTGCTGAGAGCAAAGATAATGAGAAGTTTAATGTTTGAAATAACTGATGTTAATTGATGTCTACTTGCCTTTGTGGTCCTCTGTCAGCTTCATCCACTTCTGTCCATGGAGTTCTTCTCGGCAGTCGTCACTGCCTCTGGGGGACTTCATGGTCCATTTCTGCCCCCAGGATGATGATGTCCATGGTGCTGAGAGCAAAGATAATGAGAAGTTTAATGTTTGAAATAACTGATGTGAATTGATGTCTACTTGCCTTTGTGGTACTCTGTCAGCTTCGTGGCAGTGGTCCTTCGTCCCTCCCTCCTGGGTCCATTTTTGCCCCCAGGATGATGATGTCCATGGTCCTAATTGTATATATAAAGAATAAATTAATGTTTGAAATCATTGATATTGATTACATAGGTAATGAATGCCAAAAGTATGTATATACATGTATACAGAATTATGGAAAAATTTGTATCCTGAACTGCATGTTGTAACGGGCACATGACGTCATGGTGAACATGAAAAGATTGAAACACTTGCCTCCCTGATCCTCTGTCGGCTTCGTGGCACTCGTCCTCCCTCCCTCCCTCCTGGGTCCACTTCTGTCCATGGAGTTCTTCTCGGCAGTCGTCACTGCCTCTGGAGGACTTCATGGTCCATTTCTGCCCCCAGGATGATGATGTCCATGGTGCTGAGAGCAAAGATAATGAGAAGTTTAATGTTTGAAATAACTGATGTTAATTGATGTCTACTTGCCTTTGTGGTCCTCTGTCAGCTTCGTGGCAGTGGTCCTTCGTCCCTCCCTCCTGGGTCCATTTTTGCCCCCAGGATGATGATGTCCATGGTCCTATTTGTATATATAAAGAATAAATTAATGTTTGAAATCATTGATATTGATTACATAGGTAATGAATGCCAAAAGTATGTATATACATGTATACAGAATTATGGAAAAATTTGTATCCTGAACTGCATGTTGTAACGGGCACATGACGTCATGGTGAACATGAAAAGATTGAAACACTTGCCTCCCTGATCCTCTGTCGGCTTCGTGGCACTCGTCCTCCCTCCCTCCCTCCTGGGTCCACTTCTGTCCATGGAGTTCTTCTCGGCAGTCGTCACTGCCTCTGGAGCACTTCATGGTCCATTTCTGCCCCCAGGATGATGATGTCCATGGTGCTGAGAGCAAAGATAATGAGAAGTTTAATGTTTGAAATAACTGATGTTAATTGATGTCTACTTGCCTTTGTGGTCCTCTGTCAGCTTCGTGGCAGTGGTCCTTCGTCCCTCCCTCCTGGGTCCATTTTTGCCCCCAGGATGATGATGTCCATGGTCCTAATTGTATATATAAAGAATAAATTAATGTTTGAAATCATTGATATTGATTACATAGGTAATGAATGCCAAAAGTATGTATATACATGTATACAGAATTATGGAAAAATTTGTATCCTGAACTGCATGTTGTAACGGGCACATGACGTCATGGTGAACATGAAAAGATTGAAACACTTGCCTCCCTGATCCTCTGTCGGCTTCGTGGCACTCGTCCTCCCTCCCTCCCTCCTGGGTCCACTTCTGTCCATGGAGTTCTTCTCGGCAGTCGTCACTGCCTCTGGGGGACTTCATGGTCCATTTCTGCCCCCAGGATGATGATGTCCATGGTGCTGAGAGCAAAGATAATGAAAAGTTTAATGTTTGAAATAACTGATGTTAATTGATGTCTACTTGCCTTTGTGGTCCTCTGTCAGCTTCGTCCACTTCTGTCCATGGAGTTCTTCTCGGCAGTCGTCACTGCCTCTGGGGGACTTCATGGTCCATTTCTGCCCCCAGGATGATGATGTCCATGGTGCTGAGAGCAAAGATAATGAGAAGTTTAATGTTTGAAATAACTGATGTTAATTGATGTCTACTTGCCTTTGTGGTCCTCTGTCAGCTTCGTGGCAGTGGTCCTTCGTCCCTCCCTCCTGGGTCCATTTTTGCCCCCAGGATGATGATGTCCATGGTCCTAATTGTATATATAAAGAATAAATTAATGTTTGAAATCATTGATATTGATTACATAGGTAATGAATGCCAAAAGTATGTATATACATGTATACAGAATTATGGAAAAATTTGTATCCTGAACTGCATGTTGTAACGGGCACATGACGTCATGGTGAACATGAAAAGATTGAAACACTTGCCTCCCTGATCCTCTGTCGGCTTCGTGGCACTCGTCCTCCCTCCCTCCCTCCCTCCTGGGTCCACTTCTGTCCATGGAGTTCTTCTCGGCAGTCGTCACTGCCTCTGGGGGACTTCATGGTCCATTTCTGCCCCCAGGATGATGATGTCCATGGTGCTGAGAGCAAAGATAATGAGAAGTTTAATGTTTGAAATAACTGATGTTAATTGATGTCTACTTGCCTTTGTGGTCCTCTGTCAGCTTCGTGGCAGTGGTCCTTCGTCCCTCCCTCCTGGGTCCATTTTTGCCCCCAGGATGATGATGTCCATGGTCCTAATTGTATATATAAAGAATAAATTAATGTTTGAAATCATTGATATTGATTACATAGGTAATGAATGCCAAAAGTATGTATATACATGTATACAGAATTATGGAAAAATTTGTATCCTGAACTGCATGTTGTAACGGGCACATGACGTCATGGTGAACATGAAAAGATTGAAACACTTGCCTCCCTGATCCTCTGTCGGCTTCGTGGCACTCGTCCTCCCTCCCTCCCTCCTGGGTCCACTTCTGTCCATGGAGTTCTTCTCGGCAGTCGTCACTGCCTCTGGGGGACTTCATGGTCCATTTCTGCCCCCAGGATGATGATGTCCATGGTGCTGAGAGCAAAGATAATGAGAAGTTTAATGTTTGAAATAACTGATGTTAATTGATGTCTACTTGCCTTTGTGGTCCTCTGTCAGCTTCATCCACTTCTGTCCATGGAGTTCTTCTCGGCAGTCGTCACTGCCTCTGGGGGACTTCATGGTCCATTTCTGCCCCCAGGATGATGATGTCCATGGTGCTGAGAGCAAAGATAATGAGAAGTTTAATGTTTGAAATAACTGATGTGAATTGATGTCTACTTGCCTTTGTGGTACTCTGTCAGCTTCGTGGCAGTGGTCCTTCGTCCCTCCCTCCTGGGTCCATTTTTGCCCCCAGGATGATGATGTCCATGGTCCTAATTGTATATATAAAGAATAAATTAATGTTTGAAATCATTGATATTGATTACATAGGTAATGAATGCCAAAAGTATGTATATACATGTATACAGAATTATGGAAAAATTTGTATCCTGAACTGCATGTTGTAACGGGCACATGACGTCATGGTGAACATGAAAAGATTGAAACACTTGCCTCCCTGATCCTCTGTCGGCTTCGTGGCACTCGTCCTCCCTCCCTCCCTCCTGGGTCCACTTCTGTCCATGGAGTTCTTCTCGGCAGTCGTCACTGCCTCTGGAGGACTTCATGGTCCATTTCTGCCCCCAGGATGATGATGTCCATGGTGCTGAGAGCAAAGATAATGAGAAGTTTAATGTTTGAAATAACTGATGTTAATTGATGTCTACTTGCCTTTGTGGTCCTCTGTCAGCTTCGTGGCAGTGGTCCTTCGTCCCTCCCTCCTGGGTCCATTTTTGCCCCCAGGATGATGATGTCCATGGTCCTATTTGTATATATAAAGAATAAATTAATGTTTGAAATCATTGATATTGATTACATAGGTAATGAATGCCAAAAGTATGTATATACATGTATACAGAATTATGGAAAAATTTGTATCCTGAACTGCATGTTGTAACGGGCACATGACGTCATGGTGAACATGAAAAGATTGAAACACTTGCCTCCCTGATCCTCTGTCGGCTTCGTGGCACTCGTCCTCCCTCCCTCCCTCCTGGGTCCACTTCTGTCCATGGAGTTCTTCTCGGCAGTCGTCACTGCCTCTGGGGGACTTCATGGTCCATTTCTGCCCCCAGGATGATGATGTCCATGGTGCTGAGAGCAAAGATAATGAAAAGTTTAATGTTTGAAATAACTGATGTTAATTGATGTCTACTTGCCTTTGTGGTCCTCTGTCAGCTTCATCCACTTCTGTCCATGGAGTTCTTCTCGGCAGTCGTCACTGCCTCTGGGGGACTTCATGGTCCATTTCTGCCCCCAGGATGATGATGTCCATGGTGCTGAGAGCAAAGATAATGAGAAGTTTAATGTTTGAAATAACTGATGTTAATTGATGTCTACTTGCCTTTGTGGTCCTCTGTCAGCTTCGTGGCAGTGGTCCTTCGTCCCTCCCTCCTGGGTCCATTTTTGCCCCCAGGATGATGATGTCCATGGTCCTAATTGTATATATAAAGAATAAATTAATGTTTGAAATCATTGATATTGATTACATAGGTAATGAATGCCAAAAGTATGTATATACATGTATACAGAATTATGGAAAAATTTGTATCCTGAACTGCATGTTGTAACGGGCACATGACGTCATGGTGAACATGAAAAGATTGAAACACTTGCCTCCCTGATCCTCTGTCGGCTTCGTGGCTCTCGTCCTCCCTCCCTCCCTCCTGGGTCCACTTCTGTCCATGGAGTTCTTCTCGGCAGTCGTCACTGCCTCTGGGGGACTTCATGGTCCATTTCTGCCCCCAGGATGATGATGTCCATGGTGCTGAGAGCAAAGATAATGAGAAGTTTAATGTTTGAAATAACTGATGTTAATTGATGTCTACTTGCCTTTGTGGTCCTCTGTCAGCTTCGTGGCAGTGGTCCTTCGTCCCTCCCTCCTGGGTCCATTTTTGCCCCCAGGATGATGATGTCCATGGTCCTATTTGTATATATAAAGAATAAATTAATGTTTGAAATCATTGATATTGATTACATAGGTAATGAATGCCAAAAGTATGTATATACATGTATACAGAATTATGGAAAAATTTGTATCCTGAACTGCATGTTGTAACGGGCACATGACGTCATGGTGAACATGAAAAGATTGAAACACTTGCCTCCCTGATCCTCTGTCGGCTTCGTGGCTCTCGTCCTCCCTCCCTCCCTCCTGGGTCCACTTCTGTCCATGGAGTTCTTCTCGGCAGTCGTCACTGCCTCTGGGGGACTTCATGGTCCATTTCTGCCCCCAGGATGATGATGTCCATGGTGCTGAGAGCAAAGATAATGAGAAGTTTAATGTTTGAAATAACTGATGTTAATTGATGTCTACTTGCCTTTGTGGTCCTCTGTCAGCTTCGTCCACTTCTGTCCATGGAGTTCTTCTCGGCAGTCGTCACTGCCTCTGGGGGACTTCATGGTCCATTTCTGCCCCCAGGATGATGATGTCCATGGTGCTGAGAGCAAAGATAATGAGAAGTTTAATGTTTGAAATAACTGATGTTAATTGATGTCTACTTGCCTTTGTGGTCCTCTGTCAGCTTCGTCCACTTCTGTCCATGGAGTTCTTCTCGGCAGTCGTCACTGCCTCTGGGGGACTTCATGGTCCATTTCTGCCCCCAGGATGATGATGTCCATGGTGCTGAGAGCAAAGATAATGAGAAGTTTAATGTTTGAAATAACTGATGTTAATTGATGTCTACTTGCCTTTGTGGTCCTCTGTCAGCTTCGTGGCTGTGGTCCTGCGTCCCTCCCTCCTGGGTCCATTTTTGCCCCCAGGATGATGATATCCGTGGTCTTAATTGTATATATAAAGAATAAATTAATGTTTGAAATCATTGATATTGATTACATAGGTAATGATGCCAAAAGTATGTATATACATGTATACAGAATTATGGAAAAATTTGTATCCTGAACTGCATGTTGTAACGGGCACATGACGTCGTGGTGAACATGAAAAGATTGAAACACTTGCCTCCCTGATCCTCTGTCGGCTTTGTGGCACTCGTCCTCCCTCCCTCCCTCCTGGGTCCACTTCTGTCCATGGAGTTCTTCTCGGCAGTCGTCACTGCCTCTGGGGGACTTCATGGTCCATTTCTGCCCCCAGGATGATGATGTCCATGGTGCTGAGAGCAAAGATAATGAAAAGTTTAATGTTTGAAATAACTGATGTTAATTGATGTCTACTTGCCTTTGTGGTCCTCTGTCAGCTTCGTCCACTTCTGTCCATGGAGTTCTTCTCGGCAGTCGTCACTGCCTCTGGGGGACTTCATGGTCCATTTCTGCCCCCAGGATGATGATGTCCATGGTGCTGAGAGCAAATATAATGAGAAGTTTAATGTTTGAAATAACTGATGTTAATTGATGTCTACTTGCCTTTGTGGTCCTCTGTCAGCTTCGTGGCAGTGGTCCTTCGTCCCTCCCTCCTGGGTCCATTTTTGCCCCCAGGATGATGATGTCCATGGTCCTAATTGTATATATAAAGAATAAATTAATGTTTGAAATCATTGATATTGATTACATAGGTAATGAATGCCAAAAGTATGTATATACATGTATACAGAATTATGGAAAAATTTGTATCCTGAACTGCATGTTGTAACGGGCACATGACGTCATGGTGAACATGAAAAGATTGAAACACTTGCCTCCCTGATCCTCTGTCGGCTTCGTGGCACTCGTCCTCCCTCCCTCCCTCCTGGGTCCACTTCTGTCCATGGAGTTCTTCTCGGCAGTCGTCACTGCCTCTGGAGGACTTCATGGTCCATTTCTGCCCCCAGGATGATGATGTCCATGGTGCTGAGAGCAAAGATAATGAGAAGTTTAATGTTTGAAATAACTGATGTTAATTGATGTCTACTTGCCTTTGTGGTCCTCTGTCAGCTTCGTGGCAGTGGTCCTTCGTCCCTCCCTCCTGGGTCCATTTTTGCCCCCAGGATGATGATGTCCATGGTCCTAATTGTATATATAAAGAATAAATTAATGTTTGAAATCATTGATATTGATTACATAGGTAATGAATGCCAAAAGTATGTATATACATGTATACAGAATTATGGAAAAATTTGTATCCTGAACTGCATGTTGTAACGGGCACATGACGTCATGGTGAACATGAAAAGATTGAAACACTTGCCTCCCTGATCCTCTGTCGGCTTCGTGGCACTCGTCCTCCCTCCCTCCCTCCTGGGTCCACTTCTGTCCATGGAGTTCTTCTCGGCAGTCGTCACTGCCTCTGGGGGACTTCATGGTCCATTTCTGCCCCCAGGATGATGATGTCCATGGTGCTGAGAGCAAAGATAATGAAAAGTTTAATGTTTGAAATAACTGATGTTAATTGATGTCTACTTGCCTTTGTGGTCCTCTGTCAGCTTCATCCACTTCTGTCCATGGAGTTCTTCTCGGCAGTCGTCACTGCCTCTGGGGGACTTCATGGTCCATTTCTGCCCCCAGGATGATGATGTCCATGGTGCTGAGAGCAAAGATAATGAGAAGTTTAATGTTTGAAATAACTGATGTTAATTGATGTCTACTTGCCTTTGTGGTCCTCTGTCAGCTTCGTGGCAGTGGTCCTTCGTCCCTCCCTCCTGGGTCCATTTTTGCCCCCAGGATGATGATGTCCATGGTCCTAATTGTATATATAAAGAATAAATTAATGTTTGAAATCATTGATATTGATTACATAGGTAATGAATGCCAAAAGTATGTATATACATGTATACAGAATTATGGAAAAATTTGTATCCTGAACTGCATGTTGTAACGGGCACATGACGTCATGGTGAACATGAAAAGATTGAAACACTTGCCTCCCTGATCCTCTGTCGGCTTCGTGGCTCTCGTCCTCCCTCCCTCCCTCCTGGGTCCACTTCTGTCCATGGAGTTCTTCTCGGCAGTCGTCACTGCCTCTGGGGGACTTCATGGTCCATTTCTGCCCCCAGGATGATGATGTCCATGGTGCTGAGAGCAAAGATAATGAGAAGTTTAATGTTTGAAATAACTGATGTTAATTGATGTCTACTTGCCTTTGTGGTCCTCTGTCAGCTTCGTCCACTTCTGTCCATGGAGTTCTTCTCGGCAGTCGTCACTGCCTCTGGGGGACTTCATGGTCCATTTCTGCCCCCAGGATGATGATGTCCATGGTGCTGAGAGCAAAGATAATGAGAAGTTTAATGTTTGAAATAACTGATGTTAATTGATGTCTACTTGCCTTTGTGGTCCTCTGTCAGCTTCGTCCACTTCTGTCCATGGAGTTCTTCTCGGCAGTCGTCACTGCCTCTGGGGGACTTCATGGTCCATTTCTGCCCCCAGGATGATGATGTCCATGGTGCTGAGAGCAAAGATAATGAGAAGTTTAATGTTTGAAATAACTGATGTTAATTGATGTCTACTTGCCTTTGTGGTCCTCTGTCAGCTTCGTGGCAGTGGTCCTTCGTCCCTCCCTCCTGGGTCCATTTTTGCCCCCAGGATGATGATGTCCATGGTCCTAATTGTATATATAAAGAATAAATTAATGTTTGAAATCATTGATATTGATTACATAGGTAATGAATGCCAAAAGTATGTATATACATGTATACAGAATTATGGAAAAATTTGTATCCTGAACTGCATGTTGTAACGGGCACATGACGTCATGGTGAACATGAAAAGATTGAAACACTTGCCTCCCTGATCCTCTGTCGGCTTCGTGGCACTCGTCCTCCCTCCCTCCCTCCTGGGTCCACTTCTGTCCATGGAGTTCTTCTCGGCAGTCGTCACTGCCTCTGGAGGACTTCATGGTCCATTTCTGCCCCCAGGATGATGATGTCCATGGTGCTGAGAGCAAAGATAATGAGAAGTTTAATGTTTGAAATAACTGATGTTAATTGATGTCTACTTGCCTTTGTGGTCCTCTGTCAGCTTCGTGGCAGTGGTCCTTCGTCCCTCCCTCCTGGGTCCATTTTTGCCCCCAGGATGATGATGTCCATGGTCCTAATTGTATATATAAAGAATAAATTAATGTTTGAAATCATTGATATTGATTACATAGGTAATGAATGCCAAAAGTATGTATATACATGTATACAGAATTATGGAAAAATTTGTATCCTGAACTGCATGTTGTAACGGGCACATGACGTCATGGTGAACATGAAAAGATTGAAACACTTGCCTCCCTGATCCTCTGTCGGCTTCGTGGCACTCGTCCTCCCTCCCTCCCTCCTGGGTCCACTTCTGTCCATGGAGTTCTTCTCGGCAGTCGTCACTGCCTCTGGGGGACTTCATGGTCCATTTCTGCCCCCAGGATGATGATGTCCATGGTGCTGAGAGCAAAGATAATGAAAAGTTTAATGTTTGAAATAACTGATGTTAATTGATGTCTACTTGCCTTTGTGGTCCTCTGTCAGCTTCATCCACTTCTGTCCATGGAGTTCTTCTCGGCAGTCGTCACTGCCTCTGGGGGACTTCATGGTCCATTTCTGCCCCCAGGATGATGATGTCCATGGTGCTGAGAGCAAAGATAATGAGAAGTTTAATGTTTGAAATAACTGATGTTAATTGATGTCTACTTGCCTTTGTGGTCCTCTGTCAGCTTCGTGGCAGTGGTCCTTCGTCCCTCCCTCCTGGGTCCATTTTTGCCCCCAGGATGATGATGTCCATGGTCCTAATTGTATATATAAAGAATAAATTAATGTTTGAAATCATTGATATTGATTACATAGGTAATGATGCCAAAAGTATGTATATACATGTATACAGAATTATGGAAAAATTTGTATCCTGAACTGCATGTTGTAACGGGCACATGACGTCGTGGTGAACATGAAAAGATTGAAACACTTGCCTCCCTGATCCTCTGTCGGCTTCGTGGCACTCGTCCTCCCTCCCTCCCTCCTGGGTCCACTTCTGTCCATGGAGTTCTTCTCGGCAGTCGTCACTGCCTCTGGGGGACTTCATGGTCCATTTCTGCCCCCAGGATGATGATGTCCATGGTGCTGAGAGCAAAGATAATGAAAAGTTTAATGTTTGAAATAACTGATGTTAATTGATGTCTACTTGCCTTTGTGGTCCTCTGTCAGCTTCGTCCACTTCTGTCCATGGAGTTCTCGGCAGTCGTCACTGCCTCTGGGGGACTTCATGGTCCATTTCTGCCCCCAGGATGATGATGTCCATGGTGCTGAGAGCAAATATAATGAGAAGTTTAATGTTTGAAATAACTGATGTTAATTGATGTCTACTTGCCTTTGTGGTCCTCTGTCAGCTTCGTCCACTTCTGTCCATGGAGTTCTCGGCAGTCGTCACTGCCTCTGGGGGACTTCATGGTCCATTTCTGCCCCCAGGATGATGATGTCCATGGTGCTGAGAGCAAATATAATGAGAAGTTTAATGTTTGAAATAACTGATGTTAATTGATGTCTACTTGCCTTTGTGGTCCTCTGTCAGCTTCGTGGCAGTGGTCCTTCGTCCCTCCCTCCTGGGTCCATTTTTGCCCCCAGGATGATGATGTCCATGGTCCTAATTGTATATATAAAGAATAAATTAATGTTTGAAATCATTGATATTGATTACATAGGTAATGAATGCCAAAAGTATGTATATACATGTATACAGAATTATGGAAAAATTTGTATCCTGAACTGCATGTTGTAACGGGCACATGACGTCATGGTGAACATGAAAAGATTGAAACACTTGCCTCCCTGATCCTCTGTCGGCTTCGTGGCACTCGTCCTCCCTCCCTCCCTCCTGGGTCCACTTCTGTCCATGGAGTTCTTCTCGGCAGTCGTCACTGCCTCTGGAGGACTTCATGGTCCATTTCTGCCCCCAGGATGATGATGTCCATGGTGCTGAGAGCAAAGATAATGAGAAGTTTAATGTTTGAAATAACTGATGTTAATTGATGTCTACTTGCCTTTGTGGTCCTCTGTCAGCTTCGTGGCAGTGGTCCTTCGTCCCTCCCTCCTGGGTCCATTTTTGCCCCCAGGATGATGATGTCCATGGTCCTAATTGTATATATAAAGAATAAATTAATGTTTGAAATCATTGATATTGATTACATAGGTAATGAATGCCAAAAGTATGTATATACATGTATACAGAATTATGGAAAAATTTGTATCCTGAACTGCATGTTGTAACGGGCACATGACGTCATGGTGAACATGAAAAGATTGAAACACTTGCCTCCCTGATCCTCTGTCGGCTTCGTGGCACTCGTCCTCCCTCCCTCCCTCCTGGGTCCACTTCTGTCCATGGAGTTCTTCTCGGCAGTCGTCACTGCCTCTGGGGGACTTCATGGTCCATTTCTGCCCCCAGGATGATGATGTCCATGGTGCTGAGAGCAAAGATAATGAAAAGTTTAATGTTTGAAATAACTGATGTTAATTGATGTCTACTTGCCTTTGTGGTCCTCTGTCAGCTTCATCCACTTCTGTCCATGGAGTTCTTCTCGGCAGTCGTCACTGCCTCTGGGGGACTTCATGGTCCATTTCTGCCCCCAGGATGATGATGTCCATGGTGCTGAGAGCAAAGATAATGAGAAGTTTAATGTTTGAAATAACTGATGTTAATTGATGTCTACTTGCCTTTGTGGTCCTCTGTCAGCTTCGTGGCAGTGGTCCTTCGTCCCTCCCTCCTGGGTCCATTTTTGCCCCCAGGATGATGATGTCCATGGTCCTAATTGTATATATAAAGAATAAATTAATGTTTGAAATCATTGATATTGATTACATAGGTAATGAATGCCAAAAGTATGTATATACATGTATACAGAATTATGGAAAAATTTGTATCCTGAACTGCATGTTGTAACGGGCACATGACGTCATGGTGAACATGAAAAGATTGAAACACTTGCCTCCCTGATCCTCTGTCGGCTTCGTGGCTCTCGTCCTCCCTCCCTCCCTCCTGGGTCCACTTCTGTCCATGGAGTTCTTCTCGGCAGTCGTCACTGCCTCTGGGGGACTTCATGGTCCATTTCTGCCCCCAGGATGATGATGTCCATGGTGCTGAGAGCAAAGATAATGAGAAGTTTAATGTTTGAAATAACTGATGTTAATTGATGTCTACTTGCCTTTGTGGTCCTCTGTCAGCTTCGTCCACTTCTGTCCATGGAGTTCTTCTCGGCAGTCGTCACTGCCTCTGGGGGACTTCATGGTCCATTTCTGCCCCCAGGATGATGATGTCCATGGTGCTGAGAGCAAAGATAATGAGAAGTTTAATGTTTGAAATAACTGATGTTAATTGATGTCTACTTGCCTTTGTGGTCCTCTGTCAGCTTCGTCCACTTCTGTCCATGGAGTTCTTCTCGGCAGTCGTCACTGCCTCTGGGGGACTTCATGGTCCATTTCTGCCCCCAGGATGATGATGTCCATGGTGCTGAGAGCAAAGATAATGAGAAGTTTAATGTTTGAAATAACTGATGTTAATTGATGTCTACTTGCCTTTGTGGTCCTCTGTCAGCTTCGTGGCAGTGGTCCTTCGTCCCTCCCTCCTGGGTCCATTTTTGCCCCCAGGATGATGATGTCCATGGTCCTAATTGTATATATAAAGAATAAATTAATGTTTGAAATCATTGATATTGATTACATAGGTAATGAATGCCAAAAGTATGTATATACATGTATACAGAATTATGGAAAAATTTGTATCCTGAACTGCATGTTGTAACGGGCACATGACGTCATGGTGAACATGAAAAGATTGAAACACTTGCCTCCCTGATCCTCTGTCGGCTTCGTGGCACTCGTCCTCCCTCCCTCCCTCCTGGGTCCACTTCTGTCCATGGAGTTCTTCTCGGCAGTCGTCACTGCCTCTGGAGGACTTCATGGTCCATTTCTGCCCCCAGGATGATGATGTCCATGGTGCTGAGAGCAAAGATAATGAGAAGTTTAATGTTTGAAATAACTGATGTTAATTGATGTCTACTTGCCTTTGTGGTCCTCTGTCAGCTTCGTGGCAGTGGTCCTTCGTCCCTCCCTCCTGGGTCCATTTTTGCCCCCAGGATGATGATGTCCATGGTCCTAATTGTATATATAAAGAATAAATTAATGTTTGAAATCATTGATATTGATTACATAGGTAATGAATGCCAAAAGTATGTATATACATGTATACAGAATTATGGAAAAATTTGTATCCTGAACTGCATGTTGTAACGGGCACATGACGTCATGGTGAACATGAAAAGATTGAAACACTTGCCTCCCTGATCCTCTGTCGGCTTCGTGGCACTCGTCCTCCCTCCCTCCCTCCTGGGTCCACTTCTGTCCATGGAGTTCTTCTCGGCAGTCGTCACTGCCTCTGGGGGACTTCATGGTCCATTTCTGCCCCCAGGATGATGATGTCCATGGTGCTGAGAGCAAAGATAATGAAAAGTTTAATGTTTGAAATAACTGATGTTAATTGATGTCTACTTGCCTTTGTGGTCCTCTGTCAGCTTCATCCACTTCTGTCCATGGAGTTCTTCTCGGCAGTCGTCACTGCCTCTGGGGGACTTCATGGTCCATTTCTGCCCCCAGGATGATGATGTCCATGGTGCTGAGAGCAAAGATAATGAGAAGTTTAATGTTTGAAATAACTGATGTTAATTGATGTCTACTTGCCTTTGTGGTCCTCTGTCAGCTTCGTGGCAGTGGTCCTTCGTCCCTCCCTCCTGGGTCCATTTTTGCCCCCAGGATGATGATGTCCATGGTCCTAATTGTATATATAAAGAATAAATTAATGTTTGAAATCATTGATATTGATTACATAGGTAATGAATGCCAAAAGTATGTATATACATGTATACAGAATTATGGAAAAATTTGTATCCTGAACTGCATGTTGTAACGGGCACATGACGTCATGGTGAACATGAAAAGATTGAAACACTTGCCTCCCTGATCCTCTGTCGGCTTCGTGGCTCTCGTCCTCCCTCCCTCCCTCCTGGGTCCACTTCTGTCCATGGAGTTCTTCTCGGCAGTCGTCACTGCCTCTGGGGGACTTCATGGTCCATTTCTGCCCCCAGGATGATGATGTCCATGGTGCTGAGAGCAAAGATAATGAGAAGTTTAATGTTTGAAATAACTGATGTTAATTGATGTCTACTTGCCTTTGTGGTCCTCTGTCAGCTTCGTCCACTTCTGTCCATGGAGTTCTTCTCGGCAGTCGTCACTGCCTCTGGGGGACTTCATGGTCCATTTCTGCCCCCAGGATGATGATGTCCATGGTGCTGAGAGCAAAGATAATGAGAAGTTTAATGTTTGAAATAACTGATGTTAATTGATGTCTACTTGCCTTTGTGGTCCTCTGTCAGCTTCGTCCACTTCTGTCCATGGAGTTCTTCTCGGCAGTCGTCACTGCCTCTGGGGGACTTCATGGTCCATTTCTGCCCCCAGGATGATGATGTCCATGGTGCTGAGAGCAAAGATAATGAGAAGTTTAATGTTTGAAATAACTGATGTTAATTGATGTCTACTTGCCTTTGTGGTCCTCTGTCAGCTTCGTGGCTGTGGTCCTGCGTCCCTCCCTCCTGGGTCCATTTTTGCCCCCAGGATGATGATATCCGTGGTCTTAATTGTATATATAAAGAATAAATTAATGTTTGAAATCATTGATATTGATTACATAGGTAATGATGCCAAAAGTATGTATATACATGTATACAGAATTATGGAAAAATTTGTATCCTGAACTGCATGTTGTAACGGGCACATGACGTCGTGGTGAACATGAAAAGATTGAAACACTTGCCTCCCTGATCCTCTGTCGGCTTCGTGGCACTCGTCCTCCCTCCCTCCCTCCTGGGTCCACTTCTGTCCATGGAGTTCTTCTCGGCAGTCGTCACTGCCTCTGGGGGACTTCATGGTCCATTTCTGCCCCCAGGATGATGATGTCCATGGTGCTGAGAGCAAAGATAATGAAAAGTTTAATGTTTGAAATAACTGATGTTAATTGATGTCTACTTGCCTTTGTGGTCCTCTGTCAGCTTCGTCCACTTCTGTCCATGGAGTTCTCGGCAGTCGTCACTGCCTCTGGGGGACTTCATGGTCCATTTCTGCCCCCAGGATGATGATGTCCATGGTGCTGAGAGCAAAGATAATGAGAAGTTTAATGTTTGAAATAACTGATGTTAATTGATGTCTACTTGCCTTTGTGGTCCTCTGTCAGCTTCGTGGCAGTGGTCCTTCGTCCCTCCCTCCTGGGTCCATTTTTGCCCCCAGGATGATGATGTCCATGGTCCTAATTGTATATATAAAGAATAAATTAATGTTTGAAATCATTGATATTGATTACATAGGTAATGAATGCCAAAAGTATGTATATACATGTATACAGAATTATGGAAAAATTTGTATCCTGAACTGCATGTTGTAACGGGCACATGACGTCATGGTGAACATGAAAAGATTGAAACACTTGCCTCCCTGATCCTCTGTCGGCTTCGTGGCTCTCGTCCTCCCTCCCTCCCTCCTGGGTCCACTTCTGTCCATGGAGTTCTTCTCGGCAGTCGTCACTGCCTCTGGGGGACTTCATGGTCCATTTCTGCCCCCAGGATGATGATGTCCATGGTGCTGAGAGCAAAGATAATGAGAAGTTTAATGTTTGAAATAACTGATGTTAATTGATGTCTACTTGCCTTTGTGGTCCTCTGTCAGCTTCGTCCACTTCTGTCCATGGAGTTCTTCTCGGCAGTCGTCACTGCCTCTGGGGGACTTCATGGTCCATTTCTGCCCCCAGGATGATGATGTCCATGGTGCTGAGAGCAAAGATAATGAGAAGTTTAATGTTTGAAATAACTGATGTTAATTGATGTCTACTTGCCTTTGTGGTCCTCTGTCAGCTTCGTGGCAGTGGTCCTTCGTCCCTCCCTCCTGGGTCCATTTTTGCCCCCAGGATGATGATGTCCATGGTCCTAATTGTATATATAAAGAATAAATTAATGTTTGAAATCATTGATATTGATTACATAGGTAATGATGCCAAAAGTATGTATATACATGTATACAGAATTATGGAAAAATTTGTATCCTGAACTGCATGTTGTAACGGGCACATGACGTCGTGGTGAACATGAAAAGATTGAAACACTTGTCTCCCTGATCCTCTGTCGGCTTTGTGGCACTCGTCCTCCCTCCCTCCCTCCTGGGTCCACTTCTGTCCATGGAGTTCTTCTCGGCAGTCGTCACTGCCTCTGCGGGACTTCATGGTCCATTTCTGCCCCCAGGATGATGATGTCCATGGTGCTGAGAGCAAAGATAATGAAAAGTTTAATGTTTGAAATAACTGATGTTAATTGATGTCTACTTGCCTTTGTGGTCCTCTGTCAGCTTCATCCACTTCTGTCCATGGAGTTCTCGGCAGTCGTCACTGCCTCTGGGGGACTTCATGGTCCATTTCTGCCCCCAGGATGATGATGTCCATGGTGCTGAGAGCAAAGATAATGAGAAGTTTAATGTTTGAAATAACTGATGTTAATTGATGTCTACTTGCCTTTGTGGTCCTCTGTCAGCTTCGTGGCAGTGGTCCTTCGTCCCTCCCTCCTGGGTCCATTTTTGCCCCCAGGATGATGATGTCCATGGTCCTAATTGTATATATAAAGAATAAATTAATGTTTGAAATCATTGATATTGATTACATAGGTAATGAATGCCAAAAGTATGTATATACATGTATACAGAATTATGGAAAAATTTGTATCCTGAACTGCATGTTGTAACGGGCACATGACGTCATGGTGAACATGAAAAGATTGAAACACTTGCCTCCCTGATCCTCTGTCGGCTTCGTGGCACTCGTCCTCCCTCCCTCCCTCCTGGGTCCACTTCTGTCCATGGAGTTCTTCTCGGCAGTCGTCACTGCCTCTGGGGGACTTCATGGTCCATTTCTGCCCCCAGGATGATGATGTCCATGGTGCTGAGAGCAAAGATAATGAAAAGTTTAATGTTTGAAATAACTGATGTTAATTGATGTCTACTTGCCTTTGTGGTCCTCTGTCAGCTTCGTCCACTTCTGTCCATGGAGTTCTTCTCGGCAGTCGTCACTGCCTCTGGGGGACTTCATGGTCCATTTCTGCCCCCAGGATGATGATGTCCATGGTCCTAATTGTATATATAAAGAATAAATTAATGTTTGAAATCATTGATATTGATTACATAGGTAATGATGCCAAAAGTATGTATATACATGTATACAGAATTATGGAAAAATTTGTATCCTGAACTGCATGTTGTAACGGGCACATGACGTCGTGGTGAACATGAAAAGATTGAAACACTTGCCTCCCTGATCCTCTGTCGGCTTCGTGGCACTCGTCCTCCCTCCCTCCCTCCTGGGTCCACTTCTGTCCATGGAGTTCTTCTCGGCAGTCGTCACTGCCTCTGGGGGACTTCATGGTCCATTTCTGCCCCCAGGATGATGATGTCCATGGTGCTGAGAGCAAAGATAATGAAAAGTTTAATGTTTGAAATAACTGATGTTAATTGATGTCTACTTGCCTTTGTGGTCCTCTGTCAGCTTCGTCCACTTCTGTCCATGGAGTTCTCGGCAGTCGTCACTGCCTCTGGGGGACTTCATGGTCCATTTCTGCCCCCAGGATGATGATGTCCATGGTGCTGAGAGCAAAGATAATGAGAAGTTTAATGTTTGAAATAACTGATGTTAATTGATGTCTACTTGCCTTTGTGGTCCTCTGTCAGCTTCGTGGCAGTGGTCCTTCGTCCCTCCCTCCTGGGTCCATTTTTGCCCCCAGGATGATGATGTCCATGGTCCTAATTGTATATATAAAGAATAAATTAATGTTTGAAATCATTGATATTGATTACATAGGTAATGAATGCCAAAAGTATGTATATACATGTATACAGAATTATGGAAAAATTTGTATCCTGAACTGCATGTTGTAACGGGCACATGACGTCATGGTGAACATGAAAAGATTGAAACACTTGCCTCCCTGATCCTCTGTCGGCTTCGTGGCTCTCGTCCTCCCTCCCTCCCTCCTGGGTCCACTTCTGTCCATGGAGTTCTTCTCGGCAGTCGTCACTGCCTCTGGGGGACTTCATGGTCCATTTCTGCCCCCAGGATGATGATGTCCATGGTGCTGAGAGCAAAGATAATGAGAAGTTTAATGTTTGAAATAACTGATGTTAATTGATGTCTACTTGCCTTTGTGGTCCTCTGTCAGCTTCGTCCACTTCTGTCCATGGAGTTCTTCTCGGCAGTCGTCACTGCCTCTGGGGGACTTCATGGTCCATTTCTGCCCCCAGGATGATGATGTCCATGGTGCTGAGAGCAAAGATAATGAGAAGTTTAATGTTTGAAATAACTGATGTTAATTGATGTCTACTTGCCTTTGTGGTCCTCTGTCAGCTTCGTGGCAGTGGTCCTTCGTCCCTCCCTCCTGGGTCCATTTTTGCCCCCAGGATGATGATGTCCATGGTCCTAATTGTATATATAAAGAATAAATTAATGTTTGAAATCATTGATATTGATTACATAGGTAATGATGCCAAAAGTATGTATATACATGTATACAGAATTATGGAAAAATTTGTATCCTGAACTGCATGTTGTAACGGGCACATGACGTCGTGGTGAACATGAAAAGATTGAAACACTTGTCTCCCTGATCCTCTGTCGGCTTTGTGGCACTCGTCCTCCCTCCCTCCCTCCTGGGTCCACTTCTGTCCATGGAGTTCTTCTCGGCAGTCGTCACTGCCTCTGCGGGACTTCATGGTCCATTTCTGCCCCCAGGATGATGATGTCCATGGTGCTGAGAGCAAAGATAATGAAAAGTTTAATGTTTGAAATAACTGATGTTAATTGATGTCTACTTGCCTTTGTGGTCCTCTGTCAGCTTCATCCACTTCTGTCCATGGAGTTCTCGGCAGTCGTCACTGCCTCTGGGGGACTTCATGGTCCATTTCTGCCCCCAGGATGATGATGTCCATGGTGCTGAGAGCAAAGATAATGAGAAGTTTAATGTTTGAAATAACTGATGTTAATTGATGTCTACTTGCCTTTGTGGTCCTCTGTCAGCTTCGTGGCAGTGGTCCTTCGTCCCTCCCTCCTGGGTCCATTTTTGCCCCCAGGATGATGATGTCCATGGTCCTAATTGTATATATAAAGAATAAATTAATGTTTGAAATCATTGATATTGATTACATAGGTAATGAATGCCAAAAGTATGTATATACATGTATACAGAATTATGGAAAAATTTGTATCCTGAACTGCATGTTGTAACGGGCACATGACGTCATGGTGAACATGAAAAGATTGAAACACTTGCCTCCCTGATCCTCTCTCGGCTTCGTGGCACTCGTCCTCCCTCCCTCCCTCCTGGGTCCACTTCTGTCCATGGAGTTCTTCTCGGCAGTCGTCACTGCCTCTGGGGGACTTCATGGTCCATTTCTGCCCCCAGGATGATGATGTCCATGGTGCTGAGAGCAAAGATAATGAAAAGTTTAATGTTTGAAATAACTGATGTTAATTGATGTCTACTTGCCTTTGTGGTCCTCTGTCAGCTTCGTCCACTTCTGTCCATGGAGTTCTTCTCGGCAGTCGTCACTGCCTCTGGGGGACTTCATGGTCCATTTCTGCCCCCAGGATGATGATGTCCATGGTGCTGAGAGCAAAGATAATGAGAAGTTTAATGTTTGAAATAACTGATGTGAATTGATGTCTACTTGCCTTTGTGGTACTCTGTCAGCTTCGTGGCAGTGGTCCTTCGTCCCTCCCTCCTGGGTCCATTTTTGCCCCCAGGATGATGATGTCCATGGTCCTAATTGTATATATAAAGAATAAATTAATGTTTGAAATCATTGATATTGATTACATAGGTAATGAATGCCAAAAGTATGTATATACATGTATACAGAATTATGGAAAAATTTGTATCCTGAACTGCATGTTGTAACGGGCACATGACGTCATGGTGAACATGAAAAGATTGAAACACTTGCCTCCCTGATCCTCTGTCGGCTTCGTGGCACTCGTCCTCCCTCCCTCCCTCCTGGGTCCACTTCTGTCCATGGAGTTCTTCTCGGCAGTCGTCACTGCCTCTGGAGGACTTCATGGTCCATTTCTGCCCCCAGGATGATGATGTCCATGGTGCTGAGAGCAAAGATAATGAGAAGTTTAATGTTTGAAATAACTGATGTTAATTGATGTCTACTTGCCTTTGTGGTCCTCTGTCAGCTTCGTGGCAGTGGTCCTTCGTCCCTCCCTCCTGGGTCCATTTTTGCCCCCAGGATGATGATGTCCATGGTCCTAATTGTATATATAAAGAATAAATTAATGTTTGAAATCATTGATATTGATTACATAGGTAATGAATGCCAAAAGTATGTATATACATGTATACAGAATTATGGAAAAATTTGTATCCTGAACTGCATGTTGTAACGGGCACATGACGTCATGGTGAACATGAAAAGATTGAAACACTTGCCTCCCTGATCCTCTGTCGGCTTCGTGGCACTCGTCCTCCCTCCCTCCCTCCTGGGTCCACTTCTGTCCATGGAGTTCTTCTCGGCAGTCGTCACTGCCTCTGAAGGACTTCATGGTCCATTTCTGCCCCCAGGATGATGATGTCCATGGTGCTGAGAGCAAAGATAATGAGAAGTTTAATGTTTGAAATAACTGATGTTAATTGATGTCTACTTGCCTTTGTGGTCCTCTGTCAGCTTCGTGGCAGTGGTCCTTCGTCCCTCCCTCCTGGGTCCATTTTTGCCCCCAGGATGATGATGTCCATGGTCCTAATTGTATATATAAAGAATGAATTAATGTTTGAAATCATTGATATTGATTACATAGGTAATGAATGCCAAAAGTATGTATATACATGTATACAGAATTATGGAAAAATTTGTATCCTGAACTGCATGTTGTAACGGGCACATGACGTCATGGTGAACATGAAAAGATTGAAACACTTGCCTCCCTGATCCTCTGTCGGCTTCGTGGCACTCGTCCTCCCTCCCTCCCTCCTGGGTCCACTTCTGTCCATGGAGTTCTTCTCGGCAGTCGTCACTGCCTCTGGGGGACTTCATGGTCCATTTCTGCCCCCAGGATGATGATGTCCATGGTGCTGAGAGCAAAGATAATGAGAAGTTTAATGTTTGAAATAACTGATGTTAATTGATGTCTACTTGCCTTTGTGGTCCTCTGTCAGCTTCATCCACTTCTGTCCATGGAGTTCTTCTCGGCAGTCGTCACTGCCTCTGGGGGACTTCATGGTCCATTTCTGCCCCCAGGATGATGATGTCCATGGTGCTGAGAGCAAAGATAATGAGAAGTTTAATGTTTGAAATAACTGATGTGAATTGATGTCTACTTGCCTTTGTGGTACTCTGTCAGCTTCGTGGCAGTGGTCCTTCGTCCCTCCCTCCTGGGTCCATTTTTGCCCCCAGGATGATGATGTCCATGGTCCTAATTGTATATATAAAGAATAAATTAATGTTTGAAATCATTGATATTGATTACATAGGTAATGAATGCCAAAAGTATGTATATACATGTATACAGAATTATGGAAAAATTTGTATCCTGAACTGCATGTTGTAACGGGCACATGACGTCATGGTGAACATGAAAAGATTGAAACACTTGCCTCCCTGATCCTCTGTCGGCTTCGTGGCACTCGTCCTCCCTCCCTCCCTCCTGGGTCCACTTCTGTCCATGGAGTTCTTCTCGGCAGTCGTCACTGCCTCTGGGGGACTTCATGGTCCATTTCTGCCCCCAGGATGATGATGTCCATGGTGCTGAGAGCAAAGATAATGAAAAGTTTAATGTTTGAAATAACTGATGTTAATTGATGTCTACTTGCCTTTGTGGTCCTCTGTCAGCTTCGTCCACTTCTGTCCATGGAGTTCTCGGCAGTCGTCACTGCCTCTGGGGGACTTCATGGTCCATTTCTGCCCCCAGGATGATGATGTCCATGGTGCTGAGAGCAAAGATAATGAGAAGTTTAATGTTTGAAATAACTGATGTTAATTGATGTCTACTTGCCTTTGTGGTCCTCTGTCAGCTTCGTGGCAGTGGTCCTTCGTCCCTCCCTCCTGGGTCCATTTTTGCCCCCAGGATGATGATGTCCATGGTCCTAATTGTATATATAAAGAATAAATTAATGTTTGAAATCATTGATATTGATTACATAGGTAATGAATGCCAAAAGTATGTATATACATGTATACAGAATTATGGAAAAATTTGTATCCTGAACTGCATGTTGTAACGGGCACATGACGTCATGGTGAACATGAAAAGATTGAAACACTTGCCTCCCTGATCCTCTGTCGGCTTCGTGGCACTCGTCCTCCCTCCCTCCCTCCTGGGTCCACTTCTGTCCATGGAGTTCTTCTCGGCAGTCGTCACTGCCTCTGGGGGACTTCATGGTCCATTTCTGCCCCCAGGATGATGATGTCCATGGTGCTGAGAGCAAAGATAATGAAAAGTTTAATGTTTGAAATAACTGATGTTAATTGATGTCTACTTGCCTTTGTGGTCCTCTGTCAGCTTCGTCCACTTCTGTCCATGGAGTTCTTCTCGGCAGTCGTCACTGCCTCTGGGGGACTTCATGGTCCATTTCTGCCCCCAGGATGATGATGTCCATGGTGCTGAGAGCAAAGATAATGAGAAGTTTAATGTTTGAAATAACTGATGTGAATTGATGTCTACTTGCCTTTGTGGTACTCTGTCAGCTTCGTGGCAGTGGTCCTTCGTCCCTCCCTCCTGGGTCCATTTTTGCCCCCAGGATGATGATGTCCATGGTCCTAATTGTATATATAAAGAATAAATTAATGTTTGAAATCATTGATATTGATTACATAGGTAATGAATGCCAAAAGTATGTATATACATGTATACAGAATTATGGAAAAATTTGTATCCTGAACTGCATGTTGTAACGGGCACATGACGTCATGGTGAACATGAAAAGATTGAAACACTTGCCTCCCTGATCCTCTGTCGGCTTCGTGGCACTCGTCCTCCCTCCCTCCCTCCTGGGTCCACTTCTGTCCATGGAGTTCTTCTCGGCAGTCGTCACTGCCTCTGGAGGACTTCATGGTCCATTTCTGCCCCCAGGATGATGATGTCCATGGTGCTGAGAGCAAAGATAATGAGAAGTTTAATGTTTGAAATAACTGATGTTAATTGATGTCTACTTGCCTTTGTGGTCCTCTGTCAGCTTCGTGGCAGTGGTCCTTCGTCCCTCCCTCCTGGGTCCATTTTTGCCCCCAGGATGATGATGTCCATGGTCCTAATTGTATATATAAAGAATGAATTAATGTTTGAAATCATTGATATTGATTACATAGGTAATGAATGCCAAAAGTATGTATATACATGTATACAGAATTATGGAAAAATTTGTATCCTGAACTGCATGTTGTAACGGGCACATGACGTCATGGTGAACATCTTTCAATAGTTTATTTATTTCAATACTGAAAGGCCTCAGGCCTATAGTATAAAACACACATCATACTACTCATGATATAAAGTAGTATAATATCATGGAGTCATATCATACCATATAATGCTGTATCACGTCATATTAGATCATATGATATCAGATGGTACCATGTCATGTCATGTCGTATCATATATGTTCTCACATCGGAAATAGTATCATACCATATCATAATACATCATATCATCGTCTCACGTCATATCCTATATATCATATGTCAAAGATCAGCTTGTACATCATATATAATGGCATATCAAATCATATACATGACATTTTAGCAAATGTAATATAGTATCATGCTAAATCACTCACTTCTCGATATCACACATATCTTTATATCATTTGTAGGGCGCACTCCATATACATATCATTTATAGAAGAATTGTCTGGATAGCATAGCTTTGTGAATAAAAATTGCAATATTTTGGATTACCTTTTCATTTGAACACGTCAACAGTGAAGAGAATTTGGCAATCGATGGATGTACAAAATAGTATTCTTTCATATATTTTCTACGTAGTGTATCAAATGCTGGACAGACAAGAAGGAAATGATATTCGTCTTCTATTGCATTGTTAGTGCAACATTTACATAGTCTATCTTCTCTTTTTATATTCATAAATCTCCCCTTTTCAATCAATAAATCATGGGATGAGCAACGAAAACGTGATAATGCTGTTCTGAATTTCTTAACATTTACACATGATAGATAACCTTCAGTATAAATGTGGGTTTTTAGTGTTGAGTAATACTTACACTTTGTTGATAATGAAACAATTCCCAACCACTTTTGTTGATATATGTCTTTTAATCTTTGTGTGAATGTGTTTAAAAACAGTGATGGGGCGAACACTTTTTGATCATACCATAGGTTATGGAATCCAGTTGAGAAGAGTAGGTTTTTTACTTCTGATACCCAGTTCTGCTTACCGTTTTCATGCAACAATAACATCATTTCATAACATTTTTTGGGTAAACGGTGTGATGACATGTTTAATAACTTTATCCAATATTTGATCACTCTAGTTTGCTGGAATATGTGGAGGGGAAACCTGCCACATTCTCCATATACCATAACGTCTGGTGTGCTCATCTTTACTCCGAGAAATGTTTTACAAGCAAATAGGTGAACTTTTTCTATACAATCAAAGTATTTCAAGCCCCAAATTTCGGCACCATAAAGTAAAATCGGACTGATTTTGGTGTCAAATATTCTAAAAAAGGATGCTAGATTTATATCTCCTAATACTCTCAGGTTTCTTAATATACCGATTAGAGCCTTACGTGCTTGCACAGATGCGTATTTTGTGTGTGTCGACCATGACAGAATGTTTGTAAAATATACTCCAAGGTATTTGTATGATGTAGTTCTTTCTACGACATTACCCTTATAATACCATATTTCCTTTTTCGATAGTTTACCTCCTTTCTTGAATGCAATTATTTTTGTTTTATTCATGTTTACACTTAGACAATAATTTTGGCAATAGGTTTCTAATTCGTTTATCTGCTTCTGTAGGCCGTTTATAGTGCTAGAAATGAGAACAATGTCATCTGCAAATAATAAGAGGAAAAGATAGAACATATCGGGATGCAACTGGATACCATGTGAGCAATTTCGCTCAATCTGTACCGCTAGCTCGTTTATGAAAAAAGAGAACAGGAACGGGCTGAGTACGCATCCTTGCCTAACTCCAATGTTTACATCGAATGTTGCAGACACCTCGGTGTTGTTTCTAACACAGGCTTTCACATTTTGATATATATCACTTAATAACTTACTCATTTTGGGGCTAAGTCCATTCATGTTAAATAATGACCAAAGTTTATGTCTTTGGACAGAATCAAATGCCTTAGAAAAATCAACAAACATTGCATATAGCTTACCACTCTGTGTATTCAAATATCTCTGGATCACACTCTGTAGTATAAACATGTTATCGGTTGTTGTGTAACCCTTTCTAAATCCTGCCTGGGCTTCATTTATTTTGTCCATTGATTCACCCCAAAAAATTAGTCTTTGGTTAACAATCGATGTGAACACTTTACTGAATATGCTCAGCAATGTGATTCCTCTGTAGTTATCTACTTTATTTAAATTTCCTTGCTTATGTATAGGCACTATTATCCCAACCGACCAGGCTGTAGGAAAGGTCCCTTTTTCTAATATCAGATTAAAAATCAATTCTAAATACGGTAGAAGAAGATCAGCAGAGTGTTTAAAGAATTCTGGAATTACATCATCTATTCCCGGGGATTTGTTAACTTTAAGGTTATTGATACTTTCTAGAATCTCTTGTCTCGATATAGGAGAGTCAAGTATATCTTTTGAAACGTCACTGGTTGGGTTAGAGTCTTCTGGCCCACCTTCATTACTTTTTGTGTCTTCCTCGCTACCCGTATTTTGACATGCAAATAGGTCTCTAAAGTGGTGGAACCATTCCTGGGTTTGGATATCATTATAAGAATCCTTTTTCTTATTTAGGGATTTAAGTTCCTGCCAAAATCGTTTTGAGTCATTTATATTTTCTTCTATTATTTTTTGCTTATTGTTATAAAATGAAGTACGTTTATATTTGCAGAGGGCATTATATTTATTTCTTAACAGGTTATACTGTATCAATGAGCATTTATCTTTATCTTTCCTGAACCTATTCAAAGATTTACAGCGTTCAGCTTTGAGTTTTCTGCATTCATCGTCAAACCATTCGTTCAGATCATTTCTCGTACTTCTACACTTTCTTTTCATATCTGACGCTGCCAGGCAAAGGGCATCTACTATAAGATTAACGCTAGTGTCTATACATGTGAATGCACTGTCCACAGATTTATCTAAAATATCTTGCACAGGGTCCGAGAGAATGTTCTCTCTGAAGGAGTCAAGCTTGTTATGATCCCAAACAAATCTATAAGTATTCTTACAACCAGATTTCGTACGCGACGATTTCACATGAAGCGTACGTAACTTCATAGTGAGCGGAAGATGCGTTGACTCGGGTCGAGACGTTATCTCAAAATCAGATACATATTCAAACAACGGTGCAGATGATATAATATAATCGACGACGCTTGCGCCGTTATTGCCAATGAAAGTGAAATCTCCAACTTTAGTGTCAGACCCACATCGCCCGTTCATTATGTGTATGTTAATTACTGCACAGAGATCCAGAAAACATTTTCCAAAGTTGTTTATTATCTTATCGGCAGAGTAACGCACTTGGTTGAAATTATCACATATAAAGTCTAGGAATGCAAAGTTTTGATTTTCAACTTGTTCAAGTATATCGTCTTCGACAAAATCTGCATCTGTACCTGTCCGTGCGTTAAAATCTCCACCGCATAAGATCAAAACATCTTCGGGGATGTCACTAAGTATTTGCAGTAGACTATCTTGGAAAATACTAATACCATTTTTACATGATAACACAGGTCTGTTGTACCAGGTAGATGATTCTGGGTGTACATAGACACAGGCATATAGAATATTCTCATCCAGACCAAACATCTTTTTGTCAAACATAATAAATATGGAATTTTCAGTGATTTTCGACCACAGTAAAAACTTCTCAAACTCTTTTTTTATCAAGACAAATATTCCACCAGATAATCTACCGCATTTAGCAATTCGTTCAGCATGTTTGCTTATCGAAACGTAGTTTGAAAATACATCTTGTATATACAGATCATCTACCCAAGTCTCAGTTAAACCTATTACATCAAAACTCTGTAAGTAAATTATAAAGTCGGATTCAGAAAGTTTATGGAAAATTCCTGAAATGTTCCAAAATATAAAATGGATGTCTTTATCTGACCCATTTGTGTTTTTTTTTTCGCTATCTTTATTGTGATCATTGTAGTGTTCTAAAGGATTTTTGCGAGTGTTCCCAGCCTGGCCTAACCCCTATCTATTTTGTGTTCTGTTAGGACGGCGTGATGCAGTCCTATTCTTGTCTGTTTGACGTTGCTGACGTGGTTTGGCTTGTAGATTATCGCTGGTAGTTTGAGGGGGTGTGTCGCTCTCGTTTACCCTGAGTATTGGGGCATCACTTTGTGCTGTCTGTCTCGGCTCCTCAACAAGTTTGTTGCCTTTGTAATAAAATCTCCTATCTGGATATAAACTTCTTTTTCTAGCAAGCTCTTGTCTTTGTGCAACCGTGAGATCATTGGCGATGCCAATACCCTTTTCCTTCAGAACATCCCTCATTTTAACACTATGCCATTTATCCTCCCAGTGTAGCATTTTCACAACAACAGGTCGATTTGAATCTGATTTCTTAGCATTTATTCTGTGGGCCCTCTCTATGTCTCTTGGTCTTAGTGGTGGTAGTTCCTTCACTTCCCTTGCAGTATTAAGCACTTCCAGAACCTTAGCCTTGCTTTCAGTGTATGTCTCTTTACCTGAAGATTCTGGAATACCATACAATACCATGTTATTTCTCCTACTTCGCTGCTCCTGATCCTCTATCCTCGTCTCTAACTCACACAGATAGTCATCTGCGTCTTCCATTCTCTCAATCAGCGAATCTATGTCTAGTCTGAGTACATTCTGTTCTTCTTTAGTGTTGTCAATTTCTGTCTTAAGTTTACTGATATCAGACTGGAGGGATTTTATGTCCACTTTAACTGAGTTGATTTCACCACAAACCTTGTCTTCTGAATCCTGGATCCGATTAAAAATATTGTTTTGCATTTCCTCTAATTCTTTACTCAGAGGCCCTGGATTCAGTTCTACATCACCAGCCAGATGTATCGTTGATGGGAGAGATGAAGCACACTGTATGAACGGTCGCAAAGTAAACAATGTGTTAGGGCTAGTGACGTCACAACTGTCACACAGGTGTAAACATTGATCGGTCGACAGCATGGATGTGAAGAAAGGCAACATGTCAAACTGTTCCCCATATTTGGTCAGAGAGAAGGAGAGAATAAGATGCACTGATATCAGTAGAGCACATATGGTGAGTCGATAGGGCATGTCTGAGCTGTCTGTGAATGGCGTGTACCTGCTGTTTACATGGTCAACCTGCCGTGTACCCCTCGGGTGTTTAAAGCGTCCGATCCTCGCTCTATAGAGCGAAATATCAATCATCATGAATGAGAATCTGTGCTACAACCTTTACTGGGTATCTGTGGCAGTTTATATGTATGCTGGATGCGGGAATGTTATATTACCAGACTTTCTTTTCTTCTCAGCAGATTTCATCGACTTCACTCAGGGGCGCATAACTCTCAGATCCGCATAACTCTGGTGAACATGAAAAGATTGAAACACTTGCCTCCCTGATCCTCTGTCGGCTTCGTGGCACTCGTCCTCCCTCCCTCCCTCCTGGGTCCACTTCTGTCCATGGAGTTCTTCTCGGCAGTCGTCACTGCCTCTGGGGGACTTCATGGTCCATTTCTGCCCCCAGGATGATGATGTCCATGGTGCTGAGAGCAAAGATAATGAGAAGTTTAATGTTTGAAATAACTGATGTTAATTGATGTCTACTTGCCTTTGTGGTCCTCTGTCAGCTTCATCCACTTCTGTCCATGGAGTTCTTCTCGGCAGTCGTCACTGCCTCTGGGGGACTTCATGGTCCATTTCTGCCCCCAGGATGATGATGTCCATGGTGCTGAGAGCAAAGATAATGAGAAGTTTAATGTTTGAAATAACTGATGTGAATTGATGTCTACTTGCCTTTGTGGTACTCTGTCAGCTTCGTGGCAGTGGTCCTTCGTCCCTCCCTCCTGGGTCCATTTTTGCCCCCAGGATGATGATGTCCATGGTCCTAATTGTATATATAAAGAATAAATTAATGTTTGAAATCATTGATATTGATTACATAGGTAATGAATGCCAAAAGTATGTATATACATGTATACAGAATTATAGAAAAATTTGTATCCTGAACTGCATGTTGTAACGGGCACATGACGTCATGGTGAACATGAAAAGATTGAAACACTTGCCTCCCTGATCCTCTGTCGGCTTCGTGGCACTCGTCCTCCCTCCCTCCCTCCTGGGTCCACTTCTGTCCATGGAGTTCTTCTCGGCAGTCGTCACTGCCTCTGGAGGACTTCATGGTCCATTTCTGCCCCCAGGATGATGATGTCCATGGTGCTGAGAGCAAAGATAATGAGAAGTTTAATGTTTGAAATAACTGATGTTAATTGATGTCTACTTGCCTTTGTGGTCCTCTGTCAGCTTCGTGGCAGTGGTCCTTCGTCCCTCCCTCCTGGGTCCATTTTTGCCCCCAGGATGATGATGTCCATGGTCCTAATTGTATATATAAAGAATAAATTAATGTTTGAAATCATTGATATTGATTACATAGGTAATGAATGCCAAAAGTATGTATATACATGTATACAGAATTATGGAAAAATTTGTATCCTGAACTGCATGTTGTAACGGGCACATGACGTCATGGTGAACATGAAAAGATTGAAACACTTGCCTCCCTGATCCTCTGTCGGCTTCGTGGCACTCGTCCTCCCTCCCTCCCTCCTGGGTCCACTTCTGTCCATGGAGTTCTTCTCGGCAGTCGTCACTGCCTCTGGAGGACTTCATGGTCCATTTCTGCCCCCAGGATGATGATGTCCATGGTGCTGAGAGCAAAGATAATGAGAAGTTTAATGTTTGAAATAACTGATGTTAATTGATGTCTACTTGCCTTTGTGGTCCTCTGTCAGCTTCGTGGCAGTGGTCCTTCGTCCCTCCCTCCTGGGTCCATTTTTGCCCCCAGGATGATGATGTCCATGGTCCTAATTGTATATATAAAGAATGAATTAATGTTTGAAATCATTGATATTGATTACATAGGTAATGAATGCCAAAAGTATGTATATACATGTATACAGAATTATGGAAAAATTTGTATCCTGAACTGCATGTTGTAACGGGCACATGACGTCATGGTGAACATGAAAAGATTGAAACACTTGCCTCCCTGATCCTCTGTCGGCTTCGTGGCACTCGTCCTCCCTCCCTCCCTCCTGGGTCCACTTCTGTCCATGGAGTTCTTCTCGGCAGTCGTCACTGCCTCTGGGGGACTTCATGGTCCATTTCTGCCCCCAGGATGATGATGTCCATGGTGCTGAGAGCAAAGATAATGAGAAGTTTAATGTTTGAAATAACTGATGTTAATTGATGTCTACTTGCCTTTGTGGTCCTCTGTCAGCTTCATCCACTTCTGTCCATGGAGTTCTTCTCGGCAGTCGTCACTGCCTCTGGGGGACTTCATGGTCCATTTCTGCCCCCAGGATGATGATGTCCATGGTGCTGAGAGCAAAGATAATGAGAAGTTTAATGTTTGAAATAACTGATGTGAATTGATGTCTACTTGCCTTTGTGGTACTCTGTCAGCTTCGTGGCAGTGGTCCTTCGTCCCTCCCTCCTGGGTCCATTTTTGCCCCCAGGATGATGATGTCCATGGTCCTAATTGTATATATAAAGAATAAATTAATGTTTGAAATCATTGATATTGATTACATAGGTAATGAATGCCAAAAGTATGTATATACATGTATACAGAATTATGGAAAAATTTGTATCCTGAACTGCATGTTGTAACGGGCACATGACGTCATGGTGAACATGAAAAGATTGAAACACTTGCCTCCCTGATCCTCTGTCGGCTTCGTGGCACTCGTCCTCCCTCCCTCCCTCCTGGGTCCACTTCTGTCCATGGAGTTCTTCTCGGCAGTCGTCACTGCCTCTGGAGGACTTCATGGTCCATTTCTGCCCCCAGGATGATGATGTCCATGGTGCTGAGAGCAAAGATAATGAGAAGTTTAATGTTTGAAATAACTGATGTTAATTGATGTCTACTTGCCTTTGTGGTCCTCTGTCAGCTTCGTGGCAGTGGTCCTTCGTCCCTCCCTCCTGGGTCCATTTTTGCCCCCAGGATGATGATGTCCATGGTCCTATTTGTATATATAAAGAATGAATTAATGTTTGAAATCATTGATATTGATTACATAGGTAATGAATGCCAAAAGTATGTATATACATGTATACAGAATTATGGAAAAATTTGTATCCTGAACTGCATGTTGTAACGAGCACATGACGTCATGGTGAACATGAAAAGATTGAAACACTTGCCTCCCTGATCCTCTGTCGGCTTCGTGGCACTCGTCCTCCCTCCCTCCCTCCTGGGTCCACTTCTGTCCATGGAGTTCTTCTCGGCAGTCGTCACTGCCTCTGGAGGACTTCATGGTCCATTTCTGCCCCCAGGATGATGATGTCCATGGTGCTGAGAGCAAAGATAATGAAAAGTTTAATGTTTGAAATAACTGATGTTAATTGATGTCTACTTGCCTTTGTGGTCCTCTGTCAGCTTCGTCCACTTCTGTCCATGGAGTTCTTCTCGGCAGTCGTCACTGCCTCTGGGGGACTTCATGGTCCATTTCTGCCCCCAGGATGATGATGTCCATGGTGCTGAGAGCAAAGATAATGAGAAGTTTAATGTTTGAAATAACTGATGTTAATTGATGTCTACTTGCCTTTGTGGTCCTCTGTCAGCTTCATCCACTTCTGTCCATGGAGTTCTTCTCGGCAGTCGTCACTGCCTCTGGGGGACTTCATGGTCCATTTCTGCCCCCAGGATGATGATGTCCATGGTGCTGAGAGCAAAGATAATGAGAAGTTTAATGTTTGAAATAACTGATGTTAATTGATGTCTACTTGCCTTTGTGGTCCTCTGTCAGCTTCGTCCACTTCTGTCCATGGAGTTCTTCTCGGCAGTCGTCACTGCCTCTGGGGGACTTCATGGTCCATTTCTGCCCCCAGGATGATGATGTCCATGGTGCTGAGAGCAAAGATAATGAGAAGTTTAATGTTTGAAATAACTGATGTTAATTGATGTCTACTTGCCTTTGTGGTCCTCTGTCAGCTTCGTCCACTTCTGTCCATGGAGTTCTTCTCGGCAGCCGTCACTGCCTCTGGGGGACTTCATGGTCCATTTCTGCCCCCAGGATGATGATGTCCATGGTGCTGAGAGCAAAGATAATGAGAAGTTTAATGTTTGAAATAACTGATGTTAATTGATGTCTACTTGCCTTTGTGGTCCTCTGTCAGCTTCGTGGCAGTGGTCCTTCGTCCCTCCCTCCTGGGTCCATTTTTGCCCCCAGGATGATGATGTCCATGGTCCTAATTGTATATATAAAGAATGAATTAATGTTTGAAATCATTGATATTGATTACATAGGTAATGAATGCCAAAAGTATGTATATACATGTATACAGAATTATGGAAAAATTTGTATCCTGAACTGCATGTTGTAACGGGCACATGACGTCATGGTGAACATGAAAAGATTGAAACACTTGCCTCCCTGATCCTCTGTCGGCTTCGTGGCACTCGTCCTCCCTCCCTCCCTCCTGGGTCCACTTCTGTCCATGGAGTTCTTCTCGGCAGTCGTCACTGCCTCTGGAGGACTTCATGGTCCATTTCTGCCCCCAGGATGATGATGTCCATGGTGCTGAGAGCAAAGATAATGAGAAGTTTAATGTTTGAAATAACTGATGTTAATTGATGTCTACTTGCCTTTGTGGTCCTCTGTCAGCTTCGTGGCAGTGGTCCTTCGTCCCTCCCTCCTGGGTCCATTTTTGCCCCCAGGATGATGATGTCCATGGTCCTAATTGTATATATAAAGAATGAATTAATGTTTGAAATCATTGATATTGATTACATAGGTAATGAATGCCAAAAGTATGTATATACATGTATACAGAATTATGGAAAAATTTGTATCCTGAACTGCATGTTGTAACGGGCACATGACGTCATGGTGAACATGAAAAGATTGAAACACTTGCCTCCCTGATCCTCTGTCGGCTTCGTGGCACTCGTCCTCCCTCCCTCCCTCCTGGGTCCACTTCTGTCCATGGAGTTCTTCTCGGCAGTCGTCACTGCCTCTGGGGGACTTCATGGTCCATTTCTGCCCCCAGGATGATGATGTCCATGGTGCTGAGAGCAAAGATAATGAGAAGTTTAATGTTTGAAATAACTGATGTTAATTGATGTCTACTTGCCTTTGTGGTCCTCTGTCAGCTTCATCCACTTCTGTCCATGGAGTTCTTCTCGGCAGTCGTCACTGCCTCTGGGGGACTTCATGGTCCATTTCTGCCCCCAGGATGATGATGTCCATGGTGCTGAGAGCAAAGATAATGAGAAGTTTAATGTTTGAAATAACTGATGTGAATTGATGTCTACTTGCCTTTGTGGTACTCTGTCAGCTTCGTGGCAGTGGTCCTTCGTCCCTCCCTCCTGGGTCCATTTTTGCCCCCAGGATGATGATGTCCATGGTCCTAATTGTATATATAAAGAATAAATTAATGTTTGAAATCATTGATATTGATTACATAGGTAATGAATGCCAAAAGTATGTATATACATGTATACAGAATTATAGAAAAATTTGTATCCTGAACTGCATGTTGTAACGGGCACATGACGTCATGGTGAACATGAAAAGATTGAAACACTTGCCTCCCTGATCCTCTGTCGGCTTCGTGGCACTCGTCCTCCCTCCCTCCCTCCTGGGTCCACTTCTGTCCATGGAGTTCTTCTCGGCAGTCGTCACTGCCTCTGGAGGACTTCATGGTCCATTTCTGCCCCCAGGATGATGATGTCCATGGTGCTGAGAGCAAAGATAATGAGAAGTTTAATGTTTGAAATAACTGATGTTAATTGATGTCTACTTGCCTTTGTGGTCCTCTGTCAGCTTCGTGGCAGTGGTCCTTCGTCCCTCCCTCCTGGGTCCATTTTTGCCCCCAGGATGATGATGTCCATGGTCCTAATTGTATATATAAAGAATAAATTAATGTTTGAAATCATTGATATTGATTACATAGGTAATGAATGCCAAAAGTATGTATATACATGTATACAGAATTATGGAAAAATTTGTATCCTGAACTGCATGTTGTAACGGGCACATGACGTCATGGTGAACATGAAAAGATTGAAACACTTGCCTCCCTGATCCTCTGTCGGCTTCGTGGCACTCGTCCTCCCTCCCTCCCTCCTGGGTCCACTTCTGTCCATGGAGTTCTTCTCGGCAGTCGTCACTGCCTCTGGAGGACTTCATGGTCCATTTCTGCCCCCAGGATGATGATGTCCATGGTGCTGAGAGCAAAGATAATGAGAAGTTTAATGTTTGAAATAACTGATGTTAATTGATGTCTACTTGCCTTTGTGGTCCTCTGTCAGCTTCGTGGCAGTGGTCCTTCGTCCCTCCCTCCTGGGTCCATTTTTGCCCCCAGGATGATGATGTCCATGGTCCTAATTGTATATATAAAGAATGAATTAATGTTTGAAATCATTGATATTGATTACATAGGTAATGAATGCCAAAAGTATGTATATACATGTATACAGAATTATGGAAAAATTTGTATCCTGAACTGCATGTTGTAACGGGCACATGACGTCATGGTGAACATGAAAAGATTGAAACACTTGCCTCCCTGATCCTCTGTCGGCTTTGTGGCACTCGTCCTCCCTCCCTCCCTCCTGGGTCCACTTCTGTCCATGGAGTTCTTCTCGGCAGTCGTCACTGCCTCTGGGGGACTTCATGGTCCATTTCTGCCCCCAGGATGATGATGTCCATGGTGCTGAGAGCAAAGATAATGAGAAGTTTAATGTTTGAAATAACTGATGTTAATTGATGTCTACTTGCCTTTGTGGTCCTCTGTCAGCTTCATCCACTTCTGTCCATGGAGTTCTTCTCGGCAGTCGTCACTGCCTCTGGGGGACTTCATGGTCCATTTCTGCCCCCAGGATGATGATGTCCATGGTGCTGAGAGCAAAGATAATGAGAAGTTTAATGTTTGAAATAACTGATGTGAATTGATGTCTACTTGCCTTTGTGGTACTCTGTCAGCTTCGTGGCAGTGGTCCTTCGTCCCTCCCTCCTGGGTCCATTTTTGCCCCCAGGATGATGATGTCCATGGTCCTAATTGTATATATAAAGAATAAATTAATGTTTGAAATCATTGATATTGATTACATAGGTAATGAATGCCAAAAGTATGTATATACATGTATACAGAATTATGGAAAAATTTGTATCCTGAACTGCATGTTGTAACGGGCACATGACGTCATGGTGAACATGAAAAGATTGAAACACTTGCCTCCCTGATCCTCTGTCGGCTTCGTGGCACTCGTCCTCCCTCCCTCCCTCCTGGGTCCACTTCTGTCCATGGAGTTCTTCTCGGCAGTCGTCACTGCCTCTGGAGGACTTCATGGTCCATTTCTGCCCCCAGGATGATGATGTCCATGGTGCTGAGAGCAAAGATAATGAGAAGTTTAATGTTTGAAATAACTGATGTTAATTGATGTCTACTTGCCTTTGTGGTCCTCTGTCAGCTTCGTGGCAGTGGTCCTTCGTCCCTCCCTCCTGGGTCCATTTTTGCCCCCAGGATGATGATGTCCATGGTCCTATTTGTATATATAAAGAATGAATTAATGTTTGAAATCATTGATATTGATTACATAGGTAATGAATGCCAAAAGTATGTATATACATGTATACAGAATTATGGAAAAATTTGTATCCTGAACTGCATGTTGTAACGAGCACATGACGTCATGGTGAACATGAAAAGATTGAAACACTTGCCTCCCTGATCCTCTGTCGGCTTCGTGGCACTCGTCCTCCCTCCCTCCCTCCTGGGTCCACTTCTGTCCATGGAGTTCTTCTCGGCAGTCGTCACTGCCTCTGGAGGACTTCATGGTCCATTTCTGCCCCCAGGATGATGATGTCCATGGTGCTGAGAGCAAAGATAATGAGAAGTTTAATGTTTGAAATAACTGATGTTAATTGATGTCTACTTGCCTTTGTGGTCCTCTGTCAGCTTCGTGGCAGTGGTCCTTCGTCCCTCCCTCCTGGGTCCATTTTTGCCCCCAGGATGATGATGTCCATGGTCCTAATTGTATATATAAAGAATAAATTAATGTTTGAAATCATTGATATTGATTACATAGGTAATGAATGCCAAAAGTATGTATATACATGTATACAGAATTATGGAAAAATTTGTATCCTGAACTGCATGTTGTAACGGGCACATGACGTCATGGTGAACATGAAAAGATTGAAACACTTGCCTCCCTGATCCTCTGTCGGCTTCGTGGCACTCGTCCTCCCTCCCTCCCTCCTGGGTCCACTTCTGTCCATGGAGTTCTTCTCGGCAGTCGTCACTGCCTCTGGAGGACTTCATGGTCCATTTCTGCCCCCAGGATGATGATGTCCATGGTGCTGAGAGCAAAGATAATGAGAAGTTTAATGTTTGAAATAACTGATGTTAATTGATGTCTACTTGCCTTTGTGGTCCTCTGTCAGCTTCGTGGCAGTGGTCCTTCGTCCCTCCCTCCTGGGTCCATTTTTGCCCCCAGGATGATGATGTCCATGGTCCTAATTGTATATATAAAGAATGAATTAATGTTTGAAATCATTGATATTGATTACATAGGTAATGAATGCCAAAAGTATGTATATACATGTATACAGAATTATGGAAAAATTTGTATCCTGAACTGCATGTTGTAACGGGCACATGACGTCATGGTGAACATGAAAAGATTGAAACACTTGCCTCCCTGATCCTCTGTCGGCTTCGTGGCACTCGTCCTCCCTCCCTCCCTCCTGGGTCCACTTCTGTCCATGGAGTTCTTCTCGGCAGTCGTCACTGCCTCTGGGGGACTTCATGGTCCATTTCTGCCCCCAGGATGATGATGTCCATGGTGCTGAGAGCAAAGATAATGAGAAGTTTAATGTTTGAAATAACTGATGTTAATTGATGTCTACTTGCCTTTGTGGTCCTCTGTCAGCTTCATCCACTTCTGTCCATGGAGTTCTTCTCGGCAGTCGTCACTGCCTCTGGGGGACTTCATGGTCCATTTCTGCCCCCAGGATGATGATGTCCATGGTGCTGAGAGCAAAGATAATGAGAAGTTTAATGTTTGAAATAACTGATGTGAATTGATGTCTACTTGCCTTTGTGGTACTCTGTCAGCTTCGTGGCAGTGGTCCTTCGTCCCTCCCTCCTGGGTCCATTTTTGCCCCCAGGATGATGATGTCCATGGTCCTAATTGTATATATAAAGAATAAATTAATGTTTGAAATCATTGATATTGATTACATAGGTAATGAATGCCAAAAGTATGTATATACATGTATACAGAATTATGGAAAAATTTGTATCCTGAACTGCATGTTGTAACGGGCACATGACGTCATGGTGAACATGAAAAGATTGAAACACTTGCCTCCCTGATCCTCTGTCGGCTTCGTGGCACTCGTCCTCCCTCCCTCCCTCCTGGGTCCACTTCTGTCCATGGAGTTCTTCTCGGCAGTCGTCACTGCCTCTGGAGGACTTCATGGTCCATTTCTGCCCCCAGGATGATGATGTCCATGGTGCTGAGAGCAAAGATAATGAGAAGTTTAATGTTTGAAATAACTGATGTTAATTGATGTCTACTTGCCTTTGTGGTCCTCTGTCAGCTTCGTGGCAGTGGTCCTTCGTCCCTCCCTCCTGGGTCCATTTTTGCCCCCAGGATGATGATGTCCATGGTCCTATTTGTATATATAAAGAATGAATTAATGTTTGAAATCATTGATATTGATTACATAGGTAATGAATGCCAAAAGTATGTATATACATGTATACAGAATTATGGAAAAATTTGTATCCTGAACTGCATGTTGTAACGAGCACATGACGTCATGGTGAACATGAAAAGATTGAAACACTTGCCTCCCTGATCCTCTGTCGGCTTCGTGGCACTCGTCCTCCCTCCCTCCCTCCTGGGTCCACTTCTGTCCATGGAGTTCTTCTCGGCAGTCGTCACTGCCTCTGGAGGACTTCATGGTCCATTTCTGCCCCCAGGATGATGATGTCCATGGTGCTGAGAGCAAAGATAATGAAAAGTTTAATGTTTGAAATAACTGATGTTAATTGATGTCTACTTGCCTTTGTGGTCCTCTGTCAGCTTCGTCCACTTCTGTCCATGGAGTTCTTCTCGGCAGTCGTCACTGCCTCTGGGGGACTTCATGGTCCATTTCTGCCCCCAGGATGATGATGTCCATGGTGCTGAGAGCAAAGATAATGAGAAGTTTAATGTTTGAAATAACTGATGTTAATTGATGTCTACTTGCCTTTGTGGTCCTCTGTCAGCTTCATCCACTTCTGTCCATGGAGTTCTTCTCGGCAGTCGTCACTGCCTCTGGGGGACTTCATGGTCCATTTCTGCCCCCAGGATGATGATGTCCATGGTGCTGAGAGCAAAGATAATGAGAAGTTTAATGTTTGAAATAACTGATGTTAATTGATGTCTACTTGCCTTTGTGGTCCTCTGTCAGCTTCGTCCACTTCTGTCCATGGAGTTCTTCTCGGCAGTCGTCACTGCCTCTGGGGGACTTCATGGTCCATTTCTGCCCCCAGGATGATGATGTCCATGGTGCTGAGAGCAAAGATAATGAGAAGTTTAATGTTTGAAATAACTGATGTTAATTGATGTCTACTTGCCTTTGTGGTCCTCTGTCAGCTTCGTCCACTTCTGTCCATGGAGTTCTTCTCGGCAGCCGTCACTGCCTCTGGGGGACTTCATGGTCCATTTCTGCCCCCAGGATGATGATGTCCATGGTGCTGAGAGCAAAGATAATGAGAAGTTTAATGTTTGAAATAACTGATGTTAATTGATGTCTACTTGCCTTTGTGGTCCTCTGTCAGCTTCGTGGCTGTGGTCCTGCGTCCCTCCCTCCTGGGTCCATTTTTGCCCCCAGGATGATGATATCCGTGGTCTTAATTGTATATATAAAGAATAAATTAATGTTTGAAATCATTGATATTGATTACATAGGTAATGATGCCAAAAGTATGTATATACATGTATACAGAATTATGGAAAAATTTGTATCCTGAACTGCATGTTGTAACGGGCACATGACGTCGTGGTGAACATGAAAAGATTGAAACACTTGCCTCCCTGATCCTCTGTCGGCTTTGTGGCACTCGTCCTCCCTCCCTCCCTCCTGGGTCCACTTCTGTCCATGGAGTTCTTCTCGGCAGTCGTCACTGCCTCTGGGGGACTTCATGGTCCATTTCTGCCCCCAGGATGATGATGTCCATGGTGCTGAGAGCAAAGATAATGAAAAGTTTAATGTTTGAAATAACTGATGTTAATTGATGTCTACTTGCCTTTGTGGTCCTCTGTCAGCTTCGTCCACTTCTGTCCATGGAGTTCTCGGCAGTCGTCACTGCCTCTGGGGGACTTCATGGTCCATTTCTGCCCCCAGGATGATGATGTCCATGGTGCTGAGAGCAAAGATAATGAGAAGTTTAATGTTTGAAATAACTGATGTTAATTGATGTCTACTTGCCTTTGTGGTCCTCTGTCAGCTTCGTGGCAGTGGTCCTTCGTCCCTCCCTCCTGGGTCCATTTTTGCCCCCAGGATGATGATGTCCATGGTCCTAATTGTATATATAAAGAATAAATTAATGTTTGAAATCATTGATATTGATTACATAGGTAATGAATGCCAAAAGTATGTATATACATGTATACAGAATTATGGAAAAATTTGTATCCTGAACTGCATGTTGTAACGGGCACATGACGTCATGGTGAACATGAAAAGATTGAAACACTTGCCTCCCTGATCCTCTGTCGGCTTCGTGGCACTCGTCCTCCCTCCCTCCCTCCTGGGTCCACTTCTGTCCATGGAGTTCTTCTCGGCAGTCGTCACTGCCTCTGGAGGACTTCATGGTCCATTTCTGCCCCCAGGATGATGATGTCCATGGTGCTGAGAGCAAAGATAATGAGAAGTTTAATGTTTGAAATAACTGATGTTAATTGATGTCTACTTGCCTTTGTGGTCCTCTGTCAGCTTCGTGGCAGTGGTCCTTCGTCCCTCCCTCCTGGGTCCATTTTTGCCCCCAGGATGATGATGTCCATGGTCCTAATTGTATATATAAAGAATAAATTAATGTTTGAAATCATTGATATTGATTACATAGGTAATGAATGCCAAAAGTATGTATATACATGTATACAGAATTATGGAAAAATTTGTATCCTGAACTGCATGTTGTAACGGGCACATGACGTCATGGTGAACATGAAAAGATTGAAACACTTGCCTCCCTGATCCTCTGTCGGCTTCGTGGCACTCGTCCTCCCTCCCTCCCTCCTGGGTCCACTTCTGTCCATGGAGTTCTTCTCGGCAGTCGTCACTGCCTCTGGGGGACTTCATGGTCCATTTCTGCCCCCAGGATGATGATGTCCATGGTGCTGAGAGCAAAGATAATGAAAAGTTTAATGTTTGAAATAACTGATGTTAATTGATGTCTACTTGCCTTTGTGGTCCTCTGTCAGCTTCGTCCACTTCTGTCCATGGAGTTCTTCTCGGCAGTCGTCACTGCCTCTGGGGGACTTCATGGTCCATTTCTGCCCCCAGGATGATGATGTCCATGGTGCTGAGAGCAAAGATAATGAGAAGTTTAATGTTTGAAATAACTGATGTGAATTGATGTCTACTTGCCTTTGTGGTCCTCTGTCAGCTTCGTGGCAGTGGTCCTTCGTCCCTCCCTCCTGGGTCCATTTTTGCCCCCAGGATGATGATGTCCATGGTCCTAATTGTATATATAAAGAATAAATTAATGTTTGAAATCATTGATATTGATTACATAGGTAATGAATGCCAAAAGTATGTATATACATGTATACAGAATTATGGAAAAATTTGTATCCTGAACTGCATGTTGTAACGGGCACATGACGTCATGGTGAACATGAAAAGATTGAAACACTTGCCTCCCTGATCCTCTGTCGGCTTCGTGGCTCTCGTCCTCCCTCCCTCCCTCCTGGGTCCACTTCTGTCCATGGAGTTCTTCTCGGCAGTCGTCACTGCCTCTGGGGGACTTCATGGTCCATTTCTGCCCCCAGGATGATGATGTCCATGGTGCTGAGAGCAAAGATAATGAGAAGTTTAATGTTTGAAATAACTGATGTTAATTGATGTCTACTTGCCTTTGTGGTCCTCTGTCAGCTTCGTCCACTTCTGTCCATGGAGTTCTTCTCGGCAGTCGTCACTGCCTCTGGGGGACTTCATGGTCCATTTCTGCCCCCAGGATGATGATGTCCATGGTGCTGAGAGCAAAGATAATGAGAAGTTTAATGTTTGAAATAACTGATGTTAATTGATGTCTACTTGCCTTTGTGGTCCTCTGTCAGCTTCGTGGCAGTGGTCCTTCGTCCCTCCCTCCTGGGTCCATTTTTGCCCCCAGGATGATGATGTCCATGGTCCTAATTGTATATATAAAGAATAAATTAATGTTTGAAATCATTGATATTGATTACATAGGTAATGATGCCAAAAGTATGTATATACATGTATACAGAATTATGGAAAAATTTGTATCCTGAACTGCATGTTGTAACGGGCACATGACGTCGTGGTGAACATGAAAAGATTGAAACACTTGTCTCCCTGATCCTCTGTCGGCTTTGTGGCACTCGTCCTCCCTCCCTCCCTCCTGGGTCCACTTCTGTCCATGGAGTTCTTCTCGGCAGTCGTCACTGCCTCTGGGGGACTTCATGGTCCATTTCTGCCCCCAGGATGATGATGTCCATGGTGCTGAGAGCAAAGATAATGAAAAGTTTAATGTTTGAAATAACTGATGTTAATTGATGTCTACTTGCCTTTGTGGTCCTCTGTCAGCTTCGTCCACTTCTGTCCATGGAGTTCTCGGCAGTCGTCACTGCCTCTGGGGGACTTCATGGTCCATTTCTGCCCCCAGGATGATGATGTCCATGGTGCTGAGAGCAAAGATAATGAGAAGTTTAATGTTTGAAATAACTGATGTTAATTGATGTCTACTTGCCTTTGTGGTCCTCTGTCAGCTTCGTGGCAGTGGTCCTTCGTCCCTCCCTCCTGGGTCCATTTTTGCCCCCAGGATGATGATGTCCATGGTCCTAATTGTATATATAAAGAATAAATTAATGTTTGAAATCATTGATATTGATTACATAGGTAATGAATGCCAAAAGTATGTATATACATGTATACAGAATTATGGAAAAATTTGTATCCTGAACTGCATGTTGTAACGGGCACATGACGTCATGGTGAACATGAAAAGATTGAAACACTTGCCTCCCTGATCCTCTGTCGGCTTCGTGGCACTCGTCCTCCCTCCCTCCCTCCTGGGTCCACTTCTGTCCATGGAGTTCTTCTCGGCAGTCGTCACTGCCTCTGGAGGACTTCATGGTCCATTTCTGCCCCCAGGATGATGATGTCCATGGTGCTGAGAGCAAAGATAATGAGAAGTTTAATGTTTGAAATAACTGATGTTAATTGATGTCTACTTGCCTTTGTGGTCCTCTGTCAGCTTCGTCCACTTCTGTCCATGGAGTTCTTCTCGGCAGTCGTCACTGCCTCTGGGGGACTTCATGGTCCATTTCTGCCCCCAGGATGATGATGTCCATGGTGCTGAGAGCAAAGATAATGAGAAGTTTAATGTTTGAAATAACTGATGTTAATTGATGTCTACTTGCCTTTGTGGTCCTCTGTCAGCTTCGTGGCAGTGGTCCTTCGTCCCTCCCTCCTGGGTCCATTTTTGCCCCCAGGATGATGATGTCCATGGTCCTAATTTTATATATAAAGAATAAATTAATGTTTGAAATCATTGATATTGATTACATAGGTAATGAATGCCAAAAGTATGTATATACATGTATACAGAATTATGGAAAAATTTGTATCCTGAACTGCATGTTGTAACTGGCACATGACGTCGTGGTGAACATGAAAAGATTGAAACACTTGCCTCCCTGATCCTCTGTCGGCTTCGTGGCACTCGTCCTCCCTCCCTCCCTCCTGGGTCCACTTCTGTCCATGGAGTTCTTCTCGGCAGTCGTCACTGCCTCTGGGGGACTTCATGGTCCATTTCTGCCCCCAGGATGATGATGTCCATGGTGCTGAGAGCAAAGATAATGAGAAGTTTAATGTTTGAAATAACTGATGTTAATTGATGTCTACTTGCCTTTGTGGTCCTCTGTCAGCTTCGTCCACTTCTGTCCATGCAGTTCTTCTCGGCAGTCGTCACTGCCTCTGGGGGACTTCATGGTCCATTTCTGCCCCCAGGATGATGATGTCCATGGTGCTGAGAGCAAAGATAATGAGAAGTTTAATGTTTGAAAGAACTGATGTTAATTGATGTCTACTTGCCTTTGTGGTCCTCTGTCAGCTTCGTGGCAGTGGTCCTTCGTCCCTCCCTCCTGGGTCCATTTTTGCCCCCAGGATGATGATGTCCATGGTCCTAATTGTATATATAAAGAATAAATTAATGTTTGAAATCATTGATATTGATTACATAGGTAATGAATGCCAAAAGTATGTATATACATGTATACAGAATTATTGAAAAATTTGTATCCTGAACTGCATGTTGTAACGGGCACATGACGTCGTGGTGAACATGAAAAGATTGAAACACTTGCCTCCCTGATCCTCTGTCGGCTTCGTGGCACTCGTCCTCCCTCCCTCCCTCCTGGGTCCACTTCTGTCCATGGAGTTCTTCTCGGCAGTCGTCACTGCCTCTGGGGGACTTCATGGTCCATTTCTGCCCCCAGGATGATGATGTCCATGGTGCTGAGAGCAAAGATAATGAGAAGTTTAATGTTTGAAATAACTGATGTTAATTGATGTCTACTTGCCTTTGTGGTCCTCTGTCAGCTTCGTCCACTTCTGTCCATGCAGTTCTTCTCGGCAGTCGTCACTGCCTCTGGGGGACTTCATGGTCCATTTCTGCCCCCAGGATGATGATGTCCATGGTGCTGAGAGCAAAGATAATGAGAAGTTTAATGTTTGAAAGAACTGATGTTAATTGATGTCTACTTGCCTTTGTGGTCCTCTGTCAGCTTCGTGGCAGTGGTCCTTCGTCCCTCCCTCCTGGGTCCATTTTTGCCCCCAGGATGATGATGTCCATGGTCCTAATTGTATATATAAAGAATAAATTAATGTTTGAAATCATTGATATTGATTACATAGGTAATGAATGCCAAAAGTATGTATATACATGTATACAGAATTATGGAAAAATTTGTATCCTGAACTGCATGTTGTAACGGGCACATGACGTCGTGGTGAACATGAAAAGATTGAAACACTTGCCTCCCTGATCCTCTGTCGGCTTCGTGGCACTCGTCCTCCCTCCCTCCCTCCTGGGTCCACTTCTGTCCATGGAGTTCTTCTCGGCAGTCGTCACTGCCTCTGGGGGACTTCATGGTCCATTTCTGCCCCCAGGATGATGATGTCCATGGTGCTGAGAGCAAAGATAATGAGAAGTTTAATGTTTGAAATAACTGATGTTAATTGATGTCTACTTGCCTTTGTGGTCCTCTGTCAGCTTCGTGGCAGTGGTCCTTCGTCCCACCCTCCTGGGTCCATTTTTGCCCCCAGGATGATGATGTCCATGGTCCTAATTGTATATATAAAGAATAAATTAATGTTTGAAATCATTGATATTGATTACATAGGTAATGAATGCCAAAAGTATGTATATACATGTATACAGAATTATGGAAAAATTTGTGTCCTGAACTGCATGTTGTAACGGGCACATGACGTCATGGTGAACATGAAAAGATTGAAACACTTGCCTCCCTGATCCTCTGTCGGCTTCGTGGCACTCGTCCTCCCTCCCTCCCTCCTGGGTCCACTTCTGTCCATGGAGTTCTTCTCGGCAGTCGTCACTGCCTCTGGGGGACTTCATGGTCCATTTCTGCCCCCAGGATGATGATGTCCATGGTGCTGAGAGCAAAGATAATGAGAAGTTTAATGTTTGAAATAACTGATGTTAATTGATGTCTACTTGCCTTTGTGGTCCTCTGTCAGCTTCGTCCACTTCTGTCCATGGAGTTCTTCTCGGCAGTCGTCACTGCCTCTGGGGGACTTCATGGTCCATTTCTGCCCCCAGGATGATGATGTCCATGGTGCTGAGAGCAAAGATAATGAGAAGTTTAATGTTTGAAATAACTGATGTTAATTGATGTCTACTTGCCTTTGTGGTCCTCTGTCAGCTTCGTGGCAGTGGTCCTTCGTCCCTCCCTCCTGGGTCCATTTTTGCCCCCAGGATGATGATGTCCATGGTCCTAATTTTATATATAAAGAATAAATTAATGTTTGAAATCATTGATATTGATTACATAGGTAATGAATGCCAAAAGTATGTATATACATGTATACAGAATTATGGAAAAATTTGTATCCTGAACTGCATGTTGTAACGGGCACATGACGTCGTGGTGAACATGAAAAGATTGAAACACTTGCCTCCCTGATCCTCTGTCGGCTTCGTGGCACTCGTCCTCCCTCCCTCCCTCCTGGGTCCACTTCTGTCCATGGAGTTCTTCTCGGCAGTCGTCACTGCCTCTGGGGGACTTCATGGTCCATTTCTGCCCCCAGGATGATGATGTCCATGGTGCTGAGAGCAAAGATAATGAGAAGTTTAATGTTTGAAATAACTGATGTTAATTGATGTCTACTTGCCTTTGTGGTCCTCTGTCAGCTTCGTCCACTTCTGTCCATGGAGTTCTTCTCGGCAGTCGTCACTGCCTCTGGGGGACTTCATGGTCCATTTCTGCCCCCAGGATGATGATGTCCATGGTGCTGAGAGCAAAGATAATGAGAAGTTTAATGTTTGAAATAACTGATGTTAATTGATGTCTACTTGCCTTTGTGGTCCTCTGTCAGCTTCGTGGCAGTGGTCCTTCGTCCCTCCCTCCTGGGTCCATTTTTGCCCCCAGGATGATGATGTCCATGGTCCTAATTTTATATATAAAGAATAAATTAATGTTTGAAATCATTGATATTGATTACATAGGTAATGAATGCCAAAAGTATGTATATACATGTATACAGAATTATGGAAAAATTTGTATCCTGAACTGCATGTTGTAACGGGCACATGACGTCGTGGTGAACATGAAAAGATTGAAACACTTGCCTCCCTGATCCTCTGTCGGCTTCGTGGCACTCGTCCTCCCTCCCTCCCTCCTGGGTCCACTTCTGTCCATGGAGTTCTTCTCGGCAGTCGTCACTGCCTCTGGGGGACTTCATGGTCCATTTCTGCCCCCAGGATGATGATGTCCATGGTGCTGAGAGCAAAGATAATGAGAAGTTTAATGTTTGAAATAACTGATGTTAATTGATGTCTACTTGCCTTTGTGGTCCTCTGTCAGCTTCGTCCACTTCTGTCCATGCAGTTCTTCTCGGCAGTCGTCACTGCCTCTGGGGGACTTCATGGTCCATTTCTGCCCCCAGGATGATGATGTCCATGGTGCTGAGAGCAAAGATAATGAGAAGTTTAATGTTTGAAAGAACTGATGTTAATTGATGTCTACTTGCCTTTGTGGTCCTCTGTCAGCTTCGTGGCAGTGGTCCTTCGTCCCTCCCTCCTGGGTCCATTTTTGCCCCCAGGATGATGATGTCCATGGTCCTAATTGTATATATAAAGAATAAATTAATGTTTGAAATCATTGATATTGATTACATAGGTAATGAATGCCAAAAGTATGTATATACATGTATACAGAATTATTGAAAAATTTGTATCCTGAACTGCATGTTGTAACGGGCACATGACGTCGTGGTGAACATGAAAAGATTGAAACACTTGCCTCCCTGATCCTCTGTCGGCTTCGTGGCACTCGTCCTCCCTCCCTCCCTCCTGGGTCCACTTCTGTCCATGGAGTTCTTCTCGGCAGTCGTCACTGCCTCTGGGGGACTTCATGGTCCATTTCTGCCCCCAGGATGATGATGTCCATGGTGCTGAGAGCAAAGATAATGAGAAGTTTAATGTTTGAAATAACTGATGTTAATTGATGTCTACTTGCCTTTGTGGTCCTCTGTCAGCTTCGTCCACTTCTGTCCATGCAGTTCTTCTCGGCAGTCGTCACTGCCTCTGGGGGACTTCATGGTCCATTTCTGCCCCCAGGATGATGATGTCCATGGTGCTGAGAGCAAAGATAATGAGAAGTTTAATGTTTGAAAGAACTGATGTTAATTGATGTCTACTTGCCTTTGTGGTCCTCTGTCAGCTTCGTGGCAGTGGTCCTTCGTCCCTCCCTCCTGGGTCCATTTTTGCCCCCAGGATGATGATGTCCATGGTCCTAATTGTATATATAAAGAATAAATTAATGTTTGAAATCATTGATATTGATTACATAGGTAATGAATGCCAAAAGTATGTATATACATGTATACAGAATTATGGAAAAATTTGTATCCTGAACTGCATGTTGTAACGGGCACATGACGTCGTGGTGAACATGAAAAGATTGAAACACTTGCCTCCCTGATCCTCTGTCGGCTTCGTGGCACTCGTCCTCCCTCCCTCCCTCCTGGGTCCACTTCTGTCCATGGAGTTCTTCTCGGCAGTCGTCACTGCCTCTGGGGGACTTCATGGTCCATTTCTGCCCCCAGGATGATGATGTCCATGGTGCTGAGAGCAAAGATAATGAGAAGTTTAATGTTTGAAATAACTGATGTTAATTGATGTCTACTTGCCTTTGTGGTCCTCTGTCAGCTTCGTGGCAGTGGTCCTTCGTCCCACCCTCCTGGGTCCATTTTTGCCCCCAGGATGATGATGTCCATGGTCCTAATTGTATATATAAAGAATAAATTAATGTTTGAAATCATTGATATTGATTACATAGGTAATGAATGCCAAAAGTATGTATATACATGTATACAGAATTATGGAAAAATTTGTGTCCTGAACTGCATGTTGTAACGGGCACATGACGTCATGGTGAACATGAAAAGATTGAAACACTTGCCTCCCTGATCCTCTGTCGGCTTCGTGGCACTCGTCCTCCCTCCCTCCCTCCTGGGTCCACTTCTGTCCATGGAGTTCTTCTCGGCAGTCGTCACTGCCTCTGGGGGACTTCATGGTCCATTTCTGCCCCCAGGATGATGATGTCCATGGTGCTGAGAGCAAAGATAATGAGAAGTTTAATGTTTGAAATAACTGATGTTAATTGATGTCTACTTGCCTTTGTGGTCCTCTGTCAGCTTCGTCCACTTCTGTCCATGGAGTTCTTCTCGGCAGTCGTCACTGCCTCTGGGGGACTTCATGGTCCATTTCTGCCCCCAGGATGATGATGTCCATGGTGCTGAGAGCAAAGATAATGAGAAGTTTAATGTTTGAAAGAACTGATGTTAATTGATGTCTACTTGCCTTTGTGGTCCTCTGTCAGCTTCGTGGCAGTGGTCCTTCGTCCCTCCCTCCTGGGTCCATTTTTGCCCCCAGGATGATGATGTCCATGGTCCTAATTGTATATATAAAGAATAAATTAATGTTTGAAATCATTGATATTGATTACATAGGTAATGAATGCCAAAAGTATGTATATACATGTATACAGAATTATGGAAAAATTTGTATCCTGAACTGCATGTTGTAACGGGCACATGACGTCGTGGTGAACATGAAAAGATTGAAACACTTGCCTCCCTGATCCTCTGTCGGCTTCGTGGCACTCGTCCTCCCTCCCTCCCTCCTGGGTCCACTTCTGTCCATGGAGTTCTTCTCGGCAGTCGTCACTGCCTCTGGGGGACTTCATGGTCCATTTCTGCCCCCAGGATGATGATGTCCATGGTGCTGAGAGCAAAGATAATGAGAAGTTTAATGTTTGAAATAACTGATGTTAATTGATGTCTACTTGCCTTTGTGGTCCTCTGTCAGCTTCGTGGCAGTGGTCTTTCGTCCCACCCTCCTGGGTCCATTTTTGCCCCCAGGATGATGATGTCCATGGTCCTAATTGTATATATAAAGAATAAATTAATGTTTGAAATCATTGATATTGATTACATAGGTAATGAATGCCAAAAGTATGTATATACATGTATACAGAATTATGGAAAAATTTGTATCCTGAACTGCATGTTGTAACGGGCACATGACGTCATGGTGAACATGAAAAGATTGAAACACTTGCCTCCCTGATCCTCTGTCGGCTTCGTGGCACTCGTCCTCCCTCCCTCCCTCCTGGGTCCACTTCTGTCCATGGAGTTCTTCTCGGCAGTCGTCACTGCCTCTGGGGGACTTCATGGTCCATTTCTGCCCCCAGGATGATGATGTCCATGGTGCTGAGAGCAAAGATAATGAGAAGTTTAATGTTTGAAATAACTGATGTTAATTGATGTCTACTTGCCTTTGTGGTCCTCTGTCAGCTTCGTGGCAGTGGTCCTTCGTCCCACCCTCCTGGGTCCATTTTTGCCCCCAGGATGATTATGTCCATGGTCCTATTTGTATATATAAAGAATAAATTAATGTTTGAAATCATTGATTTTGATTACATAGGTAATGAATGCCAAAAGTATGTATATACATGTATACAGAATTATGGAAAAATTTGTATCCTGAACTGCATGTTGTAACGGGCACATGACGTCATGGTGAACATGAAAAGATTGAAACACTTGCCTCCCTGATCCTCTGTCGGCTTCGTGGCACTCGTCCTCCCTCCCTCCCTCCTGGGTCCACTTCTGTCCATGGAGTTCTTCTCGGCAGTCGTCACTGCCTCTTCCATTTCTGCCCCCAGGATGATGATGTCCATGGTGCTGAGAGCAAAGATAATGAAAAGTTTAATGTTTGAAATAACTGATGTTAATTGATGTCTACTTGCCTTTGTGGTCCTCTGTCAGCTTCGTCCACTTCTGTCCATGGAGTTCTTCTCGGCAGTCGTCACTGCCTCTGGGGGACTTCATGGTCCATTTCTGCCCCCAGGATGATGATGTCCATGGTGCTGAGAGCAAAGATAGTGAAACGTTTAATGTTTGAAATAACTGATGTTAATTGATGTCTACTTGCCTTTGTGGTCCTCTGTCAGCTTCGTGGCTGTGGTCCTCCCTCCCTCCCTCCTGGGTCCATTTTTGCCCCCAGGATGATGATGTCCGTGGTCTTAATTGTATATATAAAGAATAAATTAATGTTTGAAATCATTGATATTGATTACATAGGTAATGAATGCCAAAAGTATGTATATACATGTATACAGAATTATGGAAAAATTTGTATCCTGAACTGCATGTTGTAACGGGCACATGACGTCATGGTGAACATGAAAAGATTGAAACACTTGCCTCCCTGATCCTCTGTCGGCTTCGTGGCACTCGTCCTCCCTCCCTCCCTCCTGGGTCCACTTCTGTCCATGGAGTTCTTCTCGGCAGTCGTCACTGCCTCTGGGGGACTTCATGGTCCATTTCTGCCCCCAGGATGATGATGTCCATGGTGCTGAGAGCAAAGATAATGAGAAGTTTAATGTTTGAAATAACTGATGTTAATTGATGTCTACTTGCCTTTGTGGTCCTCTGTCAGCTTCGTGGCAGTGGTCCTTCGTCCCTCCCTCCTGGGTCCATTTTTGCCCCCAGGATGATGATGTCCACGGTCCTAATTGTATATATAAAGAATAAATTAATGTTTGAAATCATTGATATTGATTACATAGGTAATGAATGCCAAAAGTATGTATATACATGTATACAGAATTATGGAAAAATTTGTATCCTGAACTGCATGTTGTAACGGGCACATGACGTCATGGTGAACATGAAAAGATTGAAACACTTGCCTCCCTGATCCTCTGTTGGCTTCGTGGCACTCGTCCTCCCTCCCTCCCTCCTGGGTCCACTTCTGTCCATGGAGTTCTTCTCGGCAGTCGTCACTGCCTCTGGGGGACTTCATGGTCCATTTCTGCCCCCAGGATGATGATGTCCATGGTGCTGAGAGCAAAGATAATGAAAAGTTTAATGTTTGAAATAACTGATGTTAATTGATGTCTACTTGCCTTTGTGGTCCTCTGTCAGCTTCGTCCACTTCTGTCCATGGAGTTCTTCTCGGCAGTCGTCACTGCCTCTGGGGGACTTTATGGTCCATTTCTGCCCCCAGGATGATGATGTCCATGGTGCTGAGAGCAAAGATAATGAGAAGTTTAATGTTTGAAATAACTGATGTTAATTGATGTCTACTTGCCTTTGTGGTCCTCTGTCAGCTTCGTGGCAGTGGTCCTTCGTCCCTCCCTCCTGGGTCCATTTTTGCCCCCAGGATGATGATGTCCATGGTCCTAATTGTATATATAAAGAATAAATTAATGTTTGAAATCATTGATTTTGATTACATAGGTAATGAATGCCAAAAGTATGTATATACATGTATTCAGAATTATTGAAAAATTTGTATCCTGAACTGCATGTTGTAACGGGCACATGACGTCGTGGTGAACATGAAAAGATTGAAACACTTGCCTCCCTGATCCTCTGTCGGCTTCGTGGCACTCGTCCTCCCTCCCTCCCTCCTGGGTCCACTTCTGTCCATGGAGTTCTTCTCGGCAGTCGTCACTGCCTCTGGGGGACTTCATGGTCCATTTCTGCCCCCAGGATGATGATGTCCATGGTGCTGAGAGCAAAGATAATGAGAAGTTTAATGTTTGAAATAACTGATGTTAATTGATGTCTACTTGCCTTTGTGGTCCTCTGTCAGCTTCGTGGCAGTGGTCCTTCGTCCCACCCTCCTGGGTCCATTTTTGCCCCCAGGATGATGATGTCCATGGTCCTAATTGTATATATAAAGAATAAATTAATGTTTGAAATCATTGATATTGATTACATAGGTAATGAATGCCAAAAGTATGTATATACATGTATACAGAATTATGGAAAAATTTGTATCCTGAACTGCATGTTGTAACGGGCACATGACGTCATGGTGAACATGAAAAGATTGAAACACTTGCCTCCCTGATCCTCTGTCGGCTTCGTGGCACTCGTCCTCCCTCCCTCCCTCCTGGGTCCACTTCTGTCCATGGAGTTCTTCTCGGCAGTCGTCACTGCCTCTGGGGGACTTCATGGTCCATTTCTGCCCCCAGGATGATGATGTCCATGGTGCTGAGAGCAAAGATAATGAGAAGTTTAATGTTTGAAATAACTGATGTTAATTGATGTCTACTTGCCTTTGTGGTCCTCTGTCAGCTTCGTGGCAGTCGTCCTTCGTCCCACCCTCCTGGGTCCATTTTTGCCCCCAGGATGATTATGTCCATGCTCCTATTTGTATATATAAAGAATAAATTAATGTTTGAAATCATTGATTTTGATTACATAGGTAATGAATGCCAAAAGTATGTATATACATGTATACAGAATTATGGAAAAATTTGTATCCTGAACTGCATGTTGTAACGGGCACATGACGTCATGGTGAACATGAAAAGATTGAAACACTTGCCTCCCTGATCCTCTGTCGGCTTCGTGGCACTCGTCCTCCCTCCCTCCCTCCTGGGTCCACTTCTGTCCATGGAGTTCTTCTCGGCAGTCGTCACTGCCTCTTCCATTTCTGCCCCCAGGATGATGATGTCCATGGTGCTGAGAGCAAAGATAATGAAAAGTTTAATGTTTGAAATAACTGATGTTAATTGATGTCTACTTGCCTTTGTGGTCCTCTGTCAGCTTCGTCCACTTCTGTCCATGGAGTTCTTCTCGGCAGTCGTCACTGCCTCTGGGGGACTTCATGGTCCATTTCTGCCCCCAGGATGATGATGTCCATGGTGCTGAGAGCAAAGATAGTGAAACGTTTAATGTTTGAAATAACTGATGTTAATTGATGTCTACTTGCCTTTGTGGTCCTCTGTCAGCTTCGTGGCTGTGGTCCTCCCTCCCTCCCTCCTGGGTCCATTTTTGCCCCCAGGATGATGATGTCCGTGGTCTTAATTGTATATATAAAGAATAAATTAATGTTTGAAATCATTGATATTGATTACATAGGTAATGAATGCCAAAAGTATGTATATACATGTATACAGAATTATGGAAAAATTTGTATCCTGAACTGCATGTTGTAACGGGCACATGACGTCATGGTGAACATGAAAAGATTGAAACACTTGCCTCCCTGATCCTCTGTCGGCTTCGTGGCACTCGTCCTCCCTCCCTCCCTCCTGGGTCCACTTCTGTCCATGGAGTTCTTCTCGGCAGTCGTCACTGCCTCTGGGGGACTTCATGGTCCATTTCTGCCCCCAGGATGATGATGTCCATGGTGCTGAGAGCAAAGATAATGAGAAGTTTAATGTTTGAAATAACTGATGTTAATTGATGTCTACTTGCCTTTGTGGTCCTCTGTCAGCTTCGTGGCAGTGGTCCTTCGTCCCTCCCTCCTGGGTCCATTTTTGCCCCCAGGATGATGATGTCCACGGTCCTAATTGTATATATAAAGAATAAATTAATGTTTGAAATCATTGATATTGATTACATAGGTAATGAATGCCAAAAGTATGTATATACATGTATACAGAATTATGGAAAAATTTGTATCCTGAACTGCATGTTGTAACGGGCACATGACGTCATGGTGAACATGAAAAGATTGAAACACTTGCCTCCCTGATCCTCTGTTGGCTTCGTGGCACTCGTCCTCCCTCCCTCCCTCCTGGGTCCACTTCTGTCCATGGAGTTCTTCTCGGCAGTCGTCACTGCCTCTGGGGGACTTCATGGTCCATTTCTGCCCCCAGGATGATGATGTCCATGGTGCTGAGAGCAAAGATAATGAAAAGTTTAATGTTTGAAATAACTGATGTTAATTGATGTCTACTTGCCTTTGTGGTCCTCTGTCAGCTTCGTCCACTTCTGTCCATGGAGTTCTTCTCGGCAGTCATCACTGCCTCTGGGGGACTTTATGGTCCATTTCTGCCCCCAGGATGATGATGTCCATGGTGCTGAGAGCAAAGATAATGAGAAGTTTAATGTTTGAAATAACTGATGTTAATTGATGTCTACTTGCCTTTGTGGTCCTCTGTCAGCTTCGTGGCAGTGGTCCTTCGTCCCTCCCTCCTGGGTCCATTTTTGCCCCCAGGATGATGATGTCCATGGTCCTAATTGTATATATAAAGAATAAATTAATGTTTGAAATCATTGATATTGATTACATAGGTAATGAATGCCAAAAGTATGTATATACATGTATACAGAATTATAGAAAAATTTGTATCCTGAACTGCATGTTGTAACGGGCACATGACGTCATGGTGAACATGAAAAGATTGAAACACTTGCCTCCCTGATCCTCTGTCGGCTTCGTGGCACTCGTCCTCCCTCCCTCCCTCCTGGGTCCACTTCTGTCCATGGAGTTCTTCTCGGCAGTCGTCACTGCCTCTGGAGGACTTCATGGTCCATTTCTGCCCCCAGGATGATGATGTCCATGGTGCTGAGAGCAAAGATAATGAGAAGTTTAATGTTTGAAATAACTGATGTTAATTGATGTCTACTTGCCTTTGTGGTCCTCTGTCAGCTTCGTGGCAGTGGTCCTTCGTCCCTCCCTCCTGGGTCCATTTTTGCCCCCAGGATGATGATGTCCATGGTCCTAATTGTATATATAAAGAATAAATTAATGTTTGAAATCATTGATATTGATTACATAGGTAATGAATGCCAAAAGTATGTATATACATGTATACAGAATTATGGAAAAATTTGTATCCTGAACTGCATGTTGTAACGGGCACATGACGTCATGGTGAACATGAAAAGATTGAAACACTTGCCTCCCTGATCCTCTGTCGGCTTCGTGGCACTCGTCCTCCCTCCCTCCCTCCTGGGTCCACTTCTGTCCATGGAGTTCTTCTCGGCAGTCGTCACTGCCTCTGGAGGACTTCATGGTCCATTTCTGCCCCCAGGATGATGATGTCCATGGTGCTGAGAGCAAAGATAATGAGAAGTTTAATGTTTGAAATAACTGATGTTAATTGATGTCTACTTGCCTTTGTGGTCCTCTGTCAGCTTCGTGGCAGTGGTCCTTCGTCCCTCCCTCCTGGGTCCATTTTTGCCCCCAGGATGATGATGTCCATGGTCCTAATTGTATATATAAAGAATGAATTAATGTTTGAAATCATTGATATTGATTACATAGGTAATGAATGCCAAAAGTATGTATATACATGTATACAGAATTATGGAAAAATTTGTATCCTGAACTGCATGTTGTAACGGGCACATGACGTCATGGTGAACATGAAAAGATTGAAACACTTGCCTCCCTGATCCTCTGTCGGCTTCGTGGCACTCGTCCTCCCTCCCTCCCTCCTGGGTCCACTTCTGTCCATGGAGTTCTTCTCGGCAGTCGTCACTGCCTCTGGGGGACTTCATGGTCCATTTCTGCCCCCAGGATGATGATGTCCATGGTGCTGAGAGCAAAGATAATGAGAAGTTTAATGTTTGAAATAACTGATGTTAATTGATGTCTACTTGCCTTTGTGGTCCTCTGTCAGCTTCATCCACTTCTGTCCATGGAGTTCTTCTCGGCAGTCGTCACTGCCTCTGGGGGACTTCATGGTCCATTTCTGCCCCCAGGATGATGATGTCCATGGTGCTGAGAGCAAAGATAATGAGAAGTTTAATGTTTGAAATAACTGATGTGAATTGATGTCTACTTGCCTTTGTGGTACTCTGTCAGCTTCGTGGCAGTGGTCCTTCGTCCCTCCCTCCTGGGTCCATTTTTGCCCCCAGGATGATGATGTCCATGGTCCTAATTGTATATATAAAGAATAAATTAATGTTTGAAATCATTGATATTGATTACATAGGTAATGAATGCCAAAAGTATGTATATACATGTATACAGAATTATGGAAAAATTTGTATCCTGAACTGCATGTTGTAACGGGCACATGACGTCATGGTGAACATGAAAAGATTGAAACACTTGCCTCCCTGATCCTCTGTCGGCTTCGTGGCACTCGTCCTCCCTCCCTCCCTCCTGGGTCCACTTCTGTCCATGGAGTTCTTCTCGGCAGTCGTCACTGCCTCTGGAGGACTTCATGGTCCATTTCTGCCCCCAGGATGATGATGTCCATGGTGCTGAGAGCAAAGATAATGAGAAGTTTAATGTTTGAAATAACTGATGTTAATTGATGTCTACTTGCCTTTGTGGTCCTCTGTCAGCTTCGTGGCAGTGGTCCTTCGTCCCTCCCTCCTGGGTCCATTTTTGCCCCCAGGATGATGATGTCCATGGTCCTATTTGTATATATAAAGAATGAATTAATGTTTGAAATCATTGATATTGATTACATAGGTAATGAATGCCAAAAGTATGTATATACATGTATACAGAATTATGGAAAAATTTGTATCCTGAACTGCATGTTGTAACGAGCACATGACGTCATGGTGAACATGAAAAGATTGAAACACTTGCCTCCCTGATCCTCTGTCGGCTTCGTGGCACTCGTCCTCCCTCCCTCCCTCCTGGGTCCACTTCTGTCCATGGAGTTCTTCTCGGCAGTCGTCACTGCCTCTGGAGGACTTCATGGTCCATTTCTGCCCCCAGGATGATGATGTCCATGGTGCTGAGAGCAAAGATAATGAAAAGTTTAATGTTTGAAATAACTGATGTTAATTGATGTCTACTTGCCTTTGTGGTCCTCTGTCAGCTTCGTCCACTTCTGTCCATGGAGTTCTTCTCGGCAGTCGTCACTGCCTCTGGGGGACTTCATGGTCCATTTCTGCCCCCAGGATGATGATGTCCATGGTGCTGAGAGCAAAGATAATGAGAAGTTTAATGTTTGAAATAACTGATGTTAATTGATGTCTACTTGCCTTTGTGGTCCTCTGTCAGCTTCATCCACTTCTGTCCATGGAGTTCTTCTCGGCAGTCGTCACTGCCTCTGGGGGACTTCATGGTCCATTTCTGCCCCCAGGATGATGATGTCCATGGTGCTGAGAGCAAAGATAATGAGAAGTTTAATGTTTGAAATAACTGATGTTAATTGATGTCTACTTGCCTTTGTGGTCCTCTGTCAGCTTCGTCCACTTCTGTCCATGGAGTTCTTCTCGGCAGTCGTCACTGCCTCTGGGGGACTTCATGGTCCATTTCTGCCCCCAGGATGATGATGTCCATGGTGCTGAGAGCAAAGATAATGAGAAGTTTAATGTTTGAAATAACTGATGTTAATTGATGTCTACTTGCCTTTGTGGTCCTCTGTCAGCTTCGTCCACTTCTGTCCATGGAGTTCTTCTCGGCAGCCGTCACTGCCTCTGGGGGACTTCATGGTCCATTTCTGCCCCCAGGATGATGATGTCCATGGTGCTGAGAGCAAAGATAATGAGAAGTTTAATGTTTGAAATAACTGATGTTAATTGATGTCTACTTGCCTTTGTGGTCCTCTGTCAGCTTCGTGGCAGTGGTCCTTCGTCCCTCCCTCCTGGGTCCATTTTTGCCCCCAGGATGATGATGTCCATGGTCCTAATTGTATATATAAAGAATGAATTAATGTTTGAAATCATTGATATTGATTACATATGTAATGAATGCCAAAAGTATGTATATACATGTATACAGAATTATGGAAAAATTTGTATCCTGAACTGCATGTTGTAACGGGCACATGACGTCATGGTGAACATGAAAAGATTGAAACACTTGCCTCCCTGATCCTCTGTCGGCTTCGTGGCACTCGTCCTCCCTCCCTCCCTCCTGGGTCCACTTCTGTCCATGGAGTTCTTCTCGGCAGTCGTCACTGCCTCTGGAGGACTTCATGGTCCATTTCTGCCCCCAGGATGATGATGTCCATGGTGCTGAGAGCAAAGATAATGAGAAGTTTAATGTTTGAAATAACTGATGTTAATTGATGTCTACTTGCCTTTGTGGTCCTCTGTCAGCTTCGTGGCAGTGGTCCTTCGTCCCTCCCTCCTGGGTCCATTTTTGCCCCCAGGATGATGATGTCCATGGTCCTAATTGTATATATAAAGAATGAATTAATGTTTGAAATCATTGATATTGATTACATAGGTAATGAATGCCAAAAGTATGTATATACATGTATACAGAATTATGGAAAAATTTGTATCCTGAACTGCATGTTGTAACGGGCACATGACGTCATGGTGAACATGAAAAGATTGAAACACTTGCCTCCCTGATCCTCTGTCGGCTTCGTGGCACTCGTCCTCCCTCCCTCCCTCCTGGGTCCACTTCTGTCCATGGAGTTCTTCTCGGCAGTCGTCACTGCCTCTGGGGGACTTCATGGTCCATTTCTGCCCCCAGGATGATGATGTCCATGGTGCTGAGAGCAAAGATAATGAGAAGTTTAATGTTTGAAATAACTGATGTTAATTGATGTCTACTTGCCTTTGTGGTCCTCTGTCAGCTTCATCCACTTCTGTCCATGGAGTTCTTCTCGGCAGTCGTCACTGCCTCTGGGGGACTTCATGGTCCATTTCTGCCCCCAGGATGATGATGTCCATGGTGCTGAGAGCAAAGATAATGAGAAGTTTAATGTTTGAAATAACTGATGTGAATTGATGTCTACTTGCCTTTGTGGTACTCTGTCAGCTTCGTGGCAGTGGTCCTTCGTCCCTCCCTCCTGGGTCCATTTTTGCCCCCAGGATGATGATGTCCATGGTCCTAATTGTATATATAAAGAATAAATTAATGTTTGAAATCATTGATATTGATTACATAGGTAATGAATGCCAAAAGTATGTATATACATGTATACAGAATTATAGAAAAATTTGTATCCTGAACTGCATGTTGTAACGGGCACATGACGTCATGGTGAACATGAAAAGATTGAAACACTTGCCTCCCTGATCCTCTGTCGGCTTCGTGGCACTCGTCCTCCCTCCCTCCCTCCTGGGTCCACTTCTGTCCATGGAGTTCTTCTCGGCAGTCGTCACTGCCTCTGGAGGACTTCATGGTCCATTTCTGCCCCCAGGATGATGATGTCCATGGTGCTGAGAGCAAAGATAATGAGAAGTTTAATGTTTGAAATAACTGATGTTAATTGATGTCTACTTGCCTTTGTGGTCCTCTGTCAGCTTCGTGGCAGTGGTCCTTCGTCCCTCCCTCCTGGGTCCATTTTTGCCCCCAGGATGATGATGTCCATGGTCCTAATTGTATATATAAAGAATAAATTAATGTTTGAAATCATTGATATTGATTACATAGGTAATGAATGCCAAAAGTATGTATATACATGTATACAGAATTATGGAAAAATTTGTATCCTGAACTGCATGTTGTAACGGGCACATGACGTCATGGTGAACATGAAAAGATTGAAACACTTGCCTCCCTGATCCTCTGTCGGCTTCGTGGCACTCGTCCTCCCTCCCTCCCTCCTGGGTCCACTTCTGTCCATGGAGTTCTTCTCGGCAGTCGTCACTGCCTCTGGAGGACTTCATGGTCCATTTCTGCCCCCAGGATGATGATGTCCATGGTGCTGAGAGCAAAGATAATGAGAAGTTTAATGTTTGAAATAACTGATGTTAATTGATGTCTACTTGCCTTTGTGGTCCTCTGTCAGCTTCGTGGCAGTGGTCCTTCGTCCCTCCCTCCTGGGTCCATTTTTGCCCCCAGGATGATGATGTCCATGGTCCTAATTGTATATATAAAGAATGAATTAATGTTTGAAATCATTGATATTGATTACATAGGTAATGAATGCCAAAAGTATGTATATACATGTATACAGAATTATGGAAAAATTTGTATCCTGAACTGCATGTTGTAACGGGCACATGACGTCATGGTGAACATGAAAAGATTGAAACACTTGCCTCCCTGATCCTCTGTCGGCTTTGTGGCACTCGTCCTCCCTCCCTCCCTCCTGGGTCCACTTCTGTCCATGGAGTTCTTCTCGGCAGTCGTCACTGCCTCTGGGGGACTTCATGGTCCATTTCTGCCCCCAGGATGATGATGTCCATGGTGCTGAGAGCAAAGATAATGAGAAGTTTAATGTTTGAAATAACTGATGTTAATTGATGTCTACTTGCCTTTGTGGTCCTCTGTCAGCTTCATCCACTTCTGTCCATGGAGTTCTTCTCGGCAGTCGTCACTGCCTCTGGGGGACTTCATGGTCCATTTCTGCCCCCAGGATGATGATGTCCATGGTGCTGAGAGCAAAGATAATGAGAAGTTTAATGTTTGAAATAACTGATGTGAATTGATGTCTACTTGCCTTTGTGGTACTCTGTCAGCTTCGTGGCAGTGGTCCTTCGTCCCTCCCTCCTGGGTCCATTTTTGCCCCCAGGATGATGATGTCCATGGTCCTAATTGTATATATAAAGAATAAATTAATGTTTGAAATCATTGATATTGATTACATAGGTAATGAATGCCAAAAGTATGTATATACATGTATACAGAATTATGGAAAAATTTGTATCCTGAACTGCATGTTGTAACGGGCACATGACGTCATGGTGAACATGAAAAGATTGAAACACTTGCCTCCCTGATCCTCTGTCGGCTTCGTGGCACTCGTCCTCCCTCCCTCCCTCCTGGGTCCACTTCTGTCCATGGAGTTCTTCTCGGCAGTCGTCACTGCCTCTGGAGGACTTCATGGTCCATTTCTGCCCCCAGGATGATGATGTCCATGGTGCTGAGAGCAAAGATAATGAGAAGTTTAATGTTTGAAATAACTGATGTTAATTGATGTCTACTTGCCTTTGTGGTCCTCTGTCAGCTTCGTGGCAGTGGTCCTTCGTCCCTCCCTCCTGGGTCCATTTTTGCCCCCAGGATGATGATGTCCATGGTCCTATTTGTATATATAAAGAATGAATTAATGTTTGAAATCATTGATATTGATTACATAGGTAATGAATGCCAAAAGTATGTATATACATGTATACAGAATTATGGAAAAATTTGTATCCTGAACTGCATGTTGTAACGAGCACATGACGTCATGGTGAACATGAAAAGATTGAAACACTTGCCTCCCTGATCCTCTGTCGGCTTCGTGGCACTCGTCCTCCCTCCCTCCCTCCTGGGTCCACTTCTGTCCATGGAGTTCTTCTCGGCAGTCGTCACTGCCTCTGGAGGACTTCATGGTCCATTTCTGCCCCCAGGATGATGATGTCCATGGTGCTGAGAGCAAAGATAATGAGAAGTTTAATGTTTGAAATAACTGATGTTAATTGATGTCTACTTGCCTTTGTGGTCCTCTGTCAGCTTCGTGGCAGTGGTCCTTCGTCCCTCCCTCCTGGGTCCATTTTTGCCCCCAGGATGATGATGTCCATGGTCCTAATTGTATATATAAAGAATAAATTAATGTTTGAAATCATTGATATTGATTACATAGGTAATGAATGCCAAAAGTATGTATATACATGTATACAGAATTATGGAAAAATTTGTATCCTGAACTGCATGTTGTAACGGGCACATGACGTCATGGTGAACATGAAAAGATTGAAACACTTGCCTCCCTGATCCTCTGTCGGCTTCGTGGCACTCGTCCTCCCTCCCTCCCTCCTGGGTCCACTTCTGTCCATGGAGTTCTTCTCGGCAGTCGTCACTGCCTCTGGAGGACTTCATGGTCCATTTCTGCCCCCAGGATGATGATGTCCATGGTGCTGAGAGCAAAGATAATGAGAAGTTTAATGTTTGAAATAACTGATGTTAATTGATGTCTACTTGCCTTTGTGGTCCTCTGTCAGCTTCGTGGCAGTGGTCCTTCGTCCCTCCCTCCTGGGTCCATTTTTGCCCCCAGGATGATGATGTCCATGGTCCTAATTGTATATATAAAGAATGAATTAATGTTTGAAATCATTGATATTGATTACATAGGTAATGAATGCCAAAAGTATGTATATACATGTATACAGAATTATGGAAAAATTTGTATCCTGAACTGCATGTTGTAACGGGCACATGACGTCATGGTGAACATGAAAAGATTGAAACACTTGCCTCCCTGATCCTCTGTCGGCTTCGTGGCACTCGTCCTCCCTCCCTCCCTCCTGGGTCCACTTCTGTCCATGGAGTTCTTCTCGGCAGTCGTCACTGCCTCTGGGGGACTTCATGGTCCATTTCTGCCCCCAGGATGATGATGTCCATGGTGCTGAGAGCAAAGATAATGAGAAGTTTAATGTTTGAAATAACTGATGTTAATTGATGTCTACTTGCCTTTGTGGTCCTCTGTCAGCTTCATCCACTTCTGTCCATGGAGTTCTTCTCGGCAGTCGTCACTGCCTCTGGGGGACTTCATGGTCCATTTCTGCCCCCAGGATGATGATGTCCATGGTGCTGAGAGCAAAGATAATGAGAAGTTTAATGTTTGAAATAACTGATGTGAATTGATGTCTACTTGCCTTTGTGGTACTCTGTCAGCTTCGTGGCAGTGGTCCTTCGTCCCTCCCTCCTGGGTCCATTTTTGCCCCCAGGATGATGATGTCCATGGTCCTAATTGTATATATAAAGAATAAATTAATGTTTGAAATCATTGATATTGATTACATAGGTAATGAATGCCAAAAGTATGTATATACATGTATACAGAATTATGGAAAAATTTGTATCCTGAACTGCATGTTGTAACGGGCACATGACGTCATGGTGAACATGAAAAGATTGAAACACTTGCCTCCCTGATCCTCTGTCGGCTTCGTGGCACTCGTCCTCCCTCCCTCCCTCCTGGGTCCACTTCTGTCCATGGAGTTCTTCTCGGCAGTCGTCACTGCCTCTGGAGGACTTCATGGTCCATTTCTGCCCCCAGGATGATGATGTCCATGGTGCTGAGAGCAAAGATAATGAGAAGTTTAATGTTTGAAATAACTGATGTTAATTGATGTCTACTTGCCTTTGTGGTCCTCTGTCAGCTTCGTGGCAGTGGTCCTTCGTCCCTCCCTCCTGGGTCCATTTTTGCCCCCAGGATGATGATGTCCATGGTCCTATTTGTATATATAAAGAATGAATTAATGTTTGAAATCATTGATATTGATTACATAGGTAATGAATGCCAAAAGTATGTATATACATGTATACAGAATTATGGAAAAATTTGTATCCTGAACTGCATGTTGTAACGAGCACATGACGTCATGGTGAACATGAAAAGATTGAAACACTTGCCTCCCTGATCCTCTGTCGGCTTCGTGGCACTCGTCCTCCCTCCCTCCCTCCTGGGTCCACTTCTGTCCATGGAGTTCTTCTCGGCAGTCGTCACTGCCTCTGGAGGACTTCATGGTCCATTTCTGCCCCCAGGATGATGATGTCCATGGTGCTGAGAGCAAAGATAATGAAAAGTTTAATGTTTGAAATAACTGATGTTAATTGATGTCTACTTGCCTTTGTGGTCCTCTGTCAGCTTCGTCCACTTCTGTCCATGGAGTTCTTCTCGGCAGTCGTCACTGCCTCTGGGGGACTTCATGGTCCATTTCTGCCCCCAGGATGATGATGTCCATGGTGCTGAGAGCAAAGATAATGAGAAGTTTAATGTTTGAAATAACTGATGTTAATTGATGTCTACTTGCCTTTGTGGTCCTCTGTCAGCTTCATCCACTTCTGTCCATGGAGTTCTTCTCGGCAGTCGTCACTGCCTCTGGGGGACTTCATGGTCCATTTCTGCCCCCAGGATGATGATGTCCATGGTGCTGAGAGCAAAGATAATGAGAAGTTTAATGTTTGAAATAACTGATGTTAATTGATGTCTACTTGCCTTTGTGGTCCTCTGTCAGCTTCGTCCACTTCTGTCCATGGAGTTCTTCTCGGCAGTCGTCACTGCCTCTGGGGGACTTCATGGTCCATTTCTGCCCCCAGGATGATGATGTCCATGGTGCTGAGAGCAAAGATAATGAGAAGTTTAATGTTTGAAATAACTGATGTTAATTGATGTCTACTTGCCTTTGTGGTCCTCTGTCAGCTTCGTCCACTTCTGTCCATGGAGTTCTTCTCGGCAGCCGTCACTGCCTCTGGGGGACTTCATGGTCCATTTCTGCCCCCAGGATGATGATGTCCATGGTGCTGAGAGCAAAGATAATGAGAAGTTTAATGTTTGAAATAACTGATGTTAATTGATGTCTACTTGCCTTTGTGGTCCTCTGTCAGCTTCGTGGCTGTGGTCCTGCGTCCCTCCCTCCTGGGTCCATTTTTGCCCCCAGGATGATGATATCCGTGGTCTTAATTGTATATATAAAGAATAAATTAATGTTTGAAATCATTGATATTGATTACATAGGTAATGATGCCAAAAGTATGTATATACATGTATACAGAATTATGGAAAAATTTGTATCCTGAACTGCATGTTGTAACGGGCACATGACGTCGTGGTGAACATGAAAAGATTGAAACACTTGCCTCCCTGATCCTCTGTCGGCTTTGTGGCACTCGTCCTCCCTCCCTCCCTCCTGGGTCCACTTCTGTCCATGGAGTTCTTCTCGGCAGTCGTCACTGCCTCTGGGGGACTTCATGGTCCATTTCTGCCCCCAGGATGATGATGTCCATGGTGCTGAGAGCAAAGATAATGAAAAGTTTAATGTTTGAAATAACTGATGTTAATTGATGTCTACTTGCCTTTGTGGTCCTCTGTCAGCTTCGTCCACTTCTGTCCATGGAGTTCTCGGCAGTCGTCACTGCCTCTGGGGGACTTCATGGTCCATTTCTGCCCCCAGGATGATGATGTCCATGGTGCTGAGAGCAAAGATAATGAGAAGTTTAATGTTTGAAATAACTGATGTTAATTGATGTCTACTTGCCTTTGTGGTCCTCTGTCAGCTTCATCCACTTCTGTCCATGGAGTTCTTCTCGGCAGTCGTCACTGCCTCTGGGGGACTTCATGGTCCATTTCTGCCCCCAGGATGATGATGTCCATGGTGCTGAGAGCAAAGATAATGAGAAGTTTAATGTTTGAAATAACTGATGTGAATTGATGTCTACTTGCCTTTGTGGTACTCTGTCAGCTTCGTGGCAGTGGTCCTTCGTCCCTCCCTCCTGGGTCCATTTTTGCCCCCAGGATGATGATGTCCATGGTCCTAATTGTATATATAAAGAATAAATTAATGTTTGAAATCATTGATATTGATTACATAGGTAATGAATGCCAAAAGTATGTATATACATGTATACAGAATTATGGAAAAATTTGTATCCTGAACTGCATGTTGTAACGGGCACATGACGTCATGGTGAACATGAAAAGATTGAAACACTTGCCTCCCTGATCCTCTGTCGGCTTCGTGGCACTCGTCCTCCCTCCCTCCCTCCTGGGTCCACTTCTGTCCATGGAGTTCTTCTCGGCAGTCGTCACTGCCTCTGGAGGACTTCATGGTCCATTTCTGCCCCCAGGATGATGATGTCCATGGTGCTGAGAGCAAAGATAATGAGAAGTTTAATGTTTGAAATAACTGATGTTAATTGATGTCTACTTGCCTTTGTGGTCCTCTGTCAGCTTCGTGGCAGTGGTCCTTCGTCCCTCCCTCCTGGGTCCATTTTTGCCCCCAGGATGATGATGTCCATGGTCCTATTTGTATATATAAAGAATGAATTAATGTTTGAAATCATTGATATTGATTACATAGGTAATGAATGCCAAAAGTATGTATATACATGTATACAGAATTATGGAAAAATTTGTATCCTGAACTGCATGTTGTAACGAGCACATGACGTCATGGTGAACATGAAAAGATTGAAACACTTGCCTCCCTGATCCTCTGTCGGCTTCGTGGCACTCGTCCTCCCTCCCTCCCTCCTGGGTCCACTTCTGTCCATGGAGTTCTTCTCGGCAGTCGTCACTGCCTCTGGAGGACTTCATGGTCCATTTCTGCCCCCAGGATGATGATGTCCATGGTGCTGAGAGCAAAGATAATGAAAAGTTTAATGTTTGAAATAACTGATGTTAATTGATGTCTACTTGCCTTTGTGGTCCTCTGTCAGCTTCGTCCACTTCTGTCCATGGAGTTCTTCTCGGCAGTCGTCACTGCCTCTGGGGGACTTCATGGTCCATTTCTGCCCCCAGGATGATGATGTCCATGGTGCTGAGAGCAAAGATAATGAGAAGTTTAATGTTTGAAATAACTGATGTTAATTGATGTCTACTTGCCTTTGTGGTCCTCTGTCAGCTTCATCCACTTCTGTCCATGGAGTTCTTCTCGGCAGTCGTCACTGCCTCTGGGGGACTTCATGGTCCATTTCTGCCCCCAGGATGATGATGTCCATGGTGCTGAGAGCAAAGATAATGAGAAGTTTAATGTTTGAAATAACTGATGTTAATTGATGTCTACTTGCCTTTGTGGTCCTCTGTCAGCTTCGTCCACTTCTGTCCATGGAGTTCTTCTCGGCAGTCGTCACTGCCTCTGGGGGACTTCATGGTCCATTTCTGCCCCCAGGATGATGATGTCCATGGTGCTGAGAGCAAAGATAATGAGAAGTTTAATGTTTGAAATAACTGATGTTAATTGATGTCTACTTGCCTTTGTGGTCCTCTGTCAGCTTCGTCCACTTCTGTCCATGGAGTTCTTCTCGGCAGCCGTCACTGCCTCTGGGGGACTTCATGGTCCATTTCTGCCCCCAGGATGATGATGTCCATGGTGCTGAGAGCAAAGATAATGAGAAGTTTAATGTTTGAAATAACTGATGTTAATTGATGTCTACTTGCCTTTGTGGTCCTCTGTCAGCTTTGTGGCTGTGGTCCTGCGTCCCTCCCTCCTGGGTCCATTTTTGCCCCCAGGATGATGATATCCGTGGTCTTAATTGTATATATAAAGAATAAATTAATGTTTGAAATCATTGATATTGATTACATAGGTAATGATGCCAAAAGTATGTATATACATGTATACAGAATTATGGAAAAATTTGTATCCTGAACTGCATGTTGTAACGGGCACATGACGTCGTGGTGAACATGAAAAGATTGAAACACTTGCCTCCCTGATCCTCTGTCGGCTTTGTGGCACTCGTCCTCCCTCCCTCCCTCCTGGGTCCACTTCTGTCCATGGAGTTCTTCTCGGCAGTCGTCACTGCCTCTGGGGGACTTCATGGTCCATTTCTGCCCCCAGGATGATGATGTCCATGGTGCTGAGAGCAAAGATAATGAAAAGTTTAATGTTTGAAATAACTGATGTTAATTGATGTCTACTTGCCTTTGTGGTCCTCTGTCAGCTTCGTCCACTTCTGTCCATGGAGTTCTCGGCAGTCGTCACTGCCTCTGGGGGACTTCATGGTCCATTTCTGCCCCCAGGATGATGATGTCCATGGTGCTGAGAGCAAAGATAATGAGAAGTTTAATGTTTGAAATAACTGATGTTAATTGATGTCTACTTGCCTTTGTGGTCCTCTGTCAGCTTCGTGGCAGTGGTCCTTCGTCCCTCCCTCCTGGGTCCATTTTTGCCCCCAGGATGATGATGTCCATGGTCCTAATTGTATATATAAAGAATAAATTAATGTTTGAAATCATTGATATTGATTACATAGGTAATGAATGCCAAAAGTATGTATATACATGTATACAGAATTATGGAAAAATTTGTATCCTGAACTGCATGTTGTAACGGGCACATGACGTCATGGTGAACATGAAAAGATTGAAACACTTGCCTCCCTGATCCTCTGTCGGCTTCGTGGCACTCGTCCTCCCTCCCTCCCTCCTGGGTCCACTTCTGTCCATGGAGTTCTTCTCGGCAGTCGTCACTGCCTCTGGAGGACTTCATGGTCCATTTCTGCCCCCAGGATGATGATGTCCATGGTGCTGAGAGCAAAGATAATGAGAAGTTTAATGTTTGAAATAACTGATGTTAATTGATGTCTACTTGCCTTTGTGGTCCTCTGTCAGCTTCGTGGCAGTGGTCCTTCGTCCCTCCCTCCTGGGTCCATTTTTGCCCCCAGGATGATGATGTCCATGGTCCTAATTGTATATATAAAGAATAAATTAATGTTTGAAATCATTGATATTGATTACATAGGTAATGAATGCCAAAAGTATGTATATACATGTATACAGAATTATGGAAAAATTTGTATCCTGAACTGCATGTTGTAACGGGCACATGACGTCATGGTGAACATGAAAAGATTGAAACACTTGCCTCCCTGATCCTCTGTCGGCTTCGTGGCACTCGTCCTCCCTCCCTCCCTCCTGGGTCCACTTCTGTCCATGGAGTTCTTCTCGGCAGTCGTCACTGCCTCTGGGGGACTTCATGGTCCATTTCTGCCCCCAGGATGATGATGTCCATGGTGCTGAGAGCAAAGATAATGAAAAGTTTAATGTTTGAAATAACTGATGTTAATTGATGTCTACTTGCCTTTGTGGTCCTCTGTCAGCTTCGTCCACTTCTGTCCATGGAGTTCTTCTCGGCAGTCGTCACTGCCTCTGGGGGACTTCATGGTCCATTTCTGCCCCCAGGATGATGATGTCCATGGTGCTGAGAGCAAAGATAATGAGAAGTTTAATGTTTGAAATAACTGATGTGAATTGATGTCTACTTGCCTTTGTGGTCCTCTGTCAGCTTCGTGGCAGTGGTCCTTCGTCCCTCCCTCCTGGGTCCATTTTTGCCCCCAGGATGATGATGTCCATGGTCCTAATTGTATATATAAAGAATAAATTAATGTTTGAAATCATTGATATTGATTACATAGGTAATGAATGCCAAAAGTATGTATATACATGTATACAGAATTATGGAAAAATTTGTATCCTGAACTGCATGTTGTAACGGGCACATGACGTCATGGTGAACATGAAAAGATTGAAACACTTGCCTCCCTGATCCTCTGTCGGCTTCGTGGCTCTCGTCCTCCCTCCCTCCCTCCTGGGTCCACTTCTGTCCATGGAGTTCTTCTCGGCAGTCGTCACTGCCTCTGGGGGACTTCATGGTCCATTTCTGCCCCCAGGATGATGATGTCCATGGTGCTGAGAGCAAAGATAATGAGAAGTTTAATGTTTGAAATAACTGATGTTAATTGATGTCTACTTGCCTTTGTGGTCCTCTGTCAGCTTCGTCCACTTCTGTCCATGGAGTTCTTCTCGGCAGTCGTCACTGCCTCTGGGGGACTTCATGGTCCATTTCTGCCCCCAGGATGATGATGTCCATGGTGCTGAGAGCAAAGATAATGAGAAGTTTAATGTTTGAAATAACTGATGTTAATTGATGTCTACTTGCCTTTGTGGTCCTCTGTCAGCTTCGTGGCAGTGGTCCTTCGTCCCTCCCTCCTGGGTCCATTTTTGCCCCCAGGATGATGATGTCCATGGTCCTAATTGTATATATAAAGAATAAATTAATGTTTGAAATCATTGATATTGATTACATAGGTAATGATGCCAAAAGTATGTATATACATGTATACAGAATTATGGAAAAATTTGTATCCTGAACTGCATGTTGTAACGGGCACATGACGTCGTGGTGAACATGAAAAGATTGAAACACTTGTCTCCCTGATCCTCTGTCGGCTTTGTGGCACTCGTCCTCCCTCCCTCCCTCCTGGGTCCACTTCTGTCCATGGAGTTCTTCTCGGCAGTCGTCACTGCCTCTGGGGGACTTCATGGTCCATTTCTGCCCCCAGGATGATGATGTCCATGGTGCTGAGAGCAAAGATAATGAAAAGTTTAATGTTTGAAATAACTGATGTTAATTGATGTCTACTTGCCTTTGTGGTCCTCTGTCAGCTTCGTCCACTTCTGTCCATGGAGTTCTCGGCAGTCGTCACTGCCTCTGGGGGACTTCATGGTCCATTTCTGCCCCCAGGATGATGATGTCCATGGTGCTGAGAGCAAAGATAATGAGAAGTTTAATGTTTGAAATAACTGATGTTAATTGATGTCTACTTGCCTTTGTGGTCCTCTGTCAGCTTCGTGGCAGTGGTCCTTCGTCCCTCCCTCCTGGGTCCATTTTTGCCCCCAGGATGATGATGTCCATGGTCCTAATTGTATATATAAAGAATAAATTAATGTTTGAAATCATTGATATTGATTACATAGGTAATGAATGCCAAAAGTATGTATATACATGTATACAGAATTATGGAAAAATTTGTATCCTGAACTGCATGTTGTAACGGGCACATGACGTCATGGTGAACATGAAAAGATTGAAACACTTGCCTCCCTGATCCTCTGTCGGCTTCGTGGCACTCGTCCTCCCTCCCTCCCTCCTGGGTCCACTTCTGTCCATGGAGTTCTTCTCGGCAGTCGTCACTGCCTCTGGAGGACTTCATGGTCCATTTCTGCCCCCAGGATGATGATGTCCATGGTGCTGAGAGCAAAGATAATGAGAAGTTTAATGTTTGAAATAACTGATGTTAATTGATGTCTACTTGCCTTTGTGGTCCTCTGTCAGCTTCGTCCACTTCTGTCCATGGAGTTCTTCTCGGCAGTCGTCACTGCCTCTGGGGGACTTCATGGTCCATTTCTGCCCCCAGGATGATGATGTCCATGGTGCTGAGAGCAAAGATAATGAGAAGTTTAATGTTTGAAATAACTGATGTTAATTGATGTCTACTTGCCTTTGTGGTCCTCTGTCAGCTTCGTGGCAGTGGTCCTTCGTCCCTCCCTCCTGGGTCCATTTTTGCCCCCAGGATGATGATGTCCATGGTCCTAATTTTATATATAAAGAATAAATTAATGTTTGAAATCATTGATATTGATTACATAGGTAATGAATGCCAAAAGTATGTATATACATGTATACAGAATTATGGAAAAATTTGTATCCTGAACTGCATGTTGTAACGGGCACATGACGTCGTGGTGAACATGAAAAGATTGAAACACTTGCCTCCCTGATCCTCTGTCGGCTTCGTGGCACTCGTCCTCCCTCCCTCCCTCCTGGGTCCACTTCTGTCCATGGAGTTCTTCTCGGCAGTCGTCACTGCCTCTGGGGGACTTCATGGTCCATTTCTGCCCCCAGGATGATGATGTCCATGGTGCTGAGAGCAAAGATAATGAGAAGTTTAATGTTTGAAATAACTGATGTTAATTGATGTCTACTTGCCTTTGTGGTCCTCTGTCAGCTTCGTCCACTTCTGTCCATGCAGTTCTTCTCGGCAGTCGTCACTGCCTCTGGGGGACTTCATGGTCCATTTCTGCCCCCAGGATGATGATGTCCATGGTGCTGAGAGCAAAGATAATGAGAAGTTTAATGTTTGAAAGAACTGATGTTAATTGATGTCTACTTGCCTTTGTGGTCCTCTGTCAGCTTCGTGGCAGTGGTCCTTCATCCCTCCCTCCTGGGTCCATTTTTGCCCCCAGGATGATGATGTCCATGGTCCTAATTGTATATATAAAGAATAAATTAATGTTTGAAATCATTGATATTGATTACATAGGTAATGAATGCCAAAAGTATGTATATACATGTATACAGAATTATTGAAAAATTTGTATCCTGAACTGCATGTTGTAACGGGCACATGACGTCGTGGTGAACATGAAAAGATTGAAACACTTGCCTCCCTGATCCTCTGTCGGCTTCGTGGCACTCGTCCTCCCTCCCTCCCTCCTGGGTCCACTTCTGTCCATGGAGTTCTTCTCGGCAGTCGTCACTGCCTCTGGGGGACTTCATGGTCCATTTCTGCCCCCAGGATGATGATGTCCATGGTGCTGAGAGCAAAGATAATGAGAAGTTTAATGTTTGAAATAACTGATGTTAATTGATGTCTACTTGCCTTTGTGGTCCTCTGTCAGCTTCGTCCACTTCTGTCCATGCAGTTCTTCTCGGCAGTCGTCACTGCCTCTGGGGGACTTCATGGTCCATTTCTGCCCCCAGGATGATGATGTCCATGGTGCTGAGAGCAAAGATAATGAGAAGTTTAATGTTTGAAAGAACTGATGTTAATTGATGTCTACTTGCCTTTGTGGTCCTCTGTCAGCTTCGTGGCAGTGGTCCTTCGTCCCTCCCTCCTGGGTCCATTTTTGCCCCCAGGATGATGATGTCCATGGTCCTAATTGTATATATAAAGAATAAATTAATGTTTGAAATCATTGATATTGATTACATAGGTAATGAATGCCAAAAGTATGTATATACATGTATACAGAATTATGGAAAAATTTGTATCCTGAACTGCATGTTGTAACGGGCACATGACGTCGTGGTGAACATGAAAAGATTGAAACACTTGCCTCCCTGATCCTCTGTCGGCTTCGTGGCACTCGTCCTCCCTCCCTCCCTCCTGGGTCCACTTCTGTCCATGGAGTTCTTCTCGGCAGTCGTCACTGCCTCTGGGGGACTTCATGGTCCATTTCTGCCCCCAGGATGATGATGTCCATGGTGCTGAGAGCAAAGATAATGAGAAGTTTAATGTTTGAAATAACTGATGTTAATTGATGTCTACTTGCCTTTGTGGTCCTCTGTCAGCTTCGTGGCAGTGGTCCTTCGTCCCACCCTCCTGGGTCCATTTTTGCCCCCAGGATGATGATGTCCATGGTCCTAATTGTATATATAAAGAATAAATTAATGTTTGAAATCATTGATATTGATTACATAGGTAATGAATGCCAAAAGTATGTATATACATGTATACAGAATTATGGAAAAATTTGTGTCCTGAACTGCATGTTGTAACGGGCACATGACGTCATGGTGAACATGAAAAGATTGAAACACTTGCCTCCCTGATCCTCTGTCGGCTTCGTGGCACTCGTCCTCCCTCCCTCCCTCCTGGGTCCACTTCTGTCCATGGAGTTCTTCTCGGCAGTCGTCACTGCCTCTGGGGGACTTCATGGTCCATTTCTGCCCCCAGGATGATGATGTCCATGGTGCTGAGAGCAAAGATAATGAGAAGTTTAATGTTTGAAATAACTGATGTTAATTGATGTCTACTTGCCTTTGTGGTCCTCTGTCAGCTTCGTCCACTTCTGTCCATGGAGTTCTTCTCGGCAGTCGTCACTGCCTCTGGGGGACTTCATGGTCCATTTCTGCCCCCAGGATGATGATGTCCATGGTGCTGAGAGCAAAGATAATGAGAAGTTTAATGTTTGAAATAACTGATGTTAATTGATGTCTACTTGCCTTTGTGGTCCTCTGTCAGCTTCGTGGCAGTGGTCCTTCGTCCCTCCCTCCTGGGTCCATTTTTGCCCCCAGGATGATGATGTCCATGGTCCTAATTTTATATATAAAGAATAAATTAATGTTTGAAATCATTGATATTGATTACATAGGTAATGAATGCCAAAAGTATGTATATACATGTATACAGAATTATGGAAAAATTTGTATCCTGAACTGCATGTTGTAACGGGCACATGACGTCGTGGTGAACATGAAAAGATTGAAACACTTGCCTCCCTGATCCTCTGTCGGCTTCGTGGCACTCGTCCTCCCTCCCTCCCTCCTGGGTCCACTTCTGTCCATGGAGTTCTTCTCGGCAGTCGTCACTGCCTCTGGGGGACTTCATGGTCCATTTCTGCCCCCAGGATGATGATGTCCATGGTGCTGAGAGCAAAGATAATGAGAAGTTTAATGTTTGAAATAACTGATGTTAATTGATGTCTACTTGCCTTTGTGGTCCTCTGTCAGCTTCGTGGCAGTGGTCCTGCGTCCCTCCCTCCTGGGTCGATTTTTGCGCCCAGGATGATGATGTCCATGGTCCTAATTGTATATATAAAGAATAAATTAATGTTTGAAATCATTGATATTGATTGCATAGGTAATGAATGCCAAAAGTATGTATATACATGTATACAGAATTATGGAAAAATTTGTATCCTGAACTGCATGTTGTAACAGGCACATGACGTCATGGTGAACATGAAAAGATTGAAACACTTGCCTCCCTGATCCTCTGTCGGCTTCGTGGCACTCGTCCTCCCTCCCTCCCTCCTGGGTCCACTTCTGTCCATGGAGTTCTTCTCGGCAGTCGTCACTGCCTCTGGGGGACTTCATGGTCCATTTCTGCCCCCAGGATGATGATGTCCATGGTGCTGAGAGCAAAGAAAATGAGAAGTTTAATGTTTGAAATAACTGATGTTAATTGATGTCTACTTGCCTTTGTGGTCCTCTGTCAGCTTCGTGGCAGTGGTCCTTCGTCCCTCCCTCCTGGGTCTATTTTTGCGCCCAGGATGATGATGTCCATGGTCCTAATTGTATATATAAAGAATAAATTAATGTTTGAAATCATTGATATTGATTACATAGGTAATGAATGCCAAAAGTATGTATATACATGTATACAGAGTTATAGAAAAATTTGTATCCTGAACTGCATGTTGTAACGGGCACATGACGTCATGGTGAACATGAAAAGATTGAAACACTTGCCTCCCTGATCCTCTGTCGGCTTCGTGGCACTCGTCCTCCCTCCCTCCCTCCTGGGTCCACTTCTGTCCATGGAGTTCTTCTCGGCAGTCGTCACTGCGTCTTCCATTTCTGCCCCCAGGATGATGATGTCCATGGTGCTGAGAGCAAAGATAATGAAAAGTTTAATGTTTGAAATAACTGATGTTAATTGATGTCTACTTGCCTTTGTGGTCCTCTGTCAGCTTCGTCCACTTCTGTCCATGAAGTTCTTTTCGGCAGTCGTCACTGCCTCTGGGGGACTTCATGGTCCATTTCTGCCCCCAGGATGATGATGTCCATGGTGCTGAGAGCAAAGATAATGAGAAGTTTAATGTTTGAAATAACTGATGTTAATTGATGTCTACTTGCCTTTGTGGTCCTCTGTCAGCTTCGTCCACTTCTGTCCATGGAGTTCTTCTCGGCAGTCGTCACTGCCTCTGGGGGACTTCATGGTCCATTTCTGCCCCCAGGATGATGATGTCCATGGTGCTGAGAGCAAAGATAATGAGAAGTTTAATGTTTGAAATAACTGATGTGAATTGATGTCTACTTGCCTTTGTGGTCCTCTGTCAGCTTCGTGGCAGTGGTCCTTCGTCCCTCCCTCCTGGGTCTATTTTTGCCCCCAGGATGATGATGTCCATGGTCCTAATTGTATATATAAAGAATAAATTAATGTTTGAAATCATTGATATTGATTACATAGGTAGTAAATGCCAAAAGTATGTATATACATGTATACAGAATTATGGAGAAATTTGTATCCTGAACTGCATGTTGTAACAGGCACATGACGTCATGGTGAACATGAAAAGATTGAAACACTTGCCTCCCTGATCCTCTGTCGGCTTCGTGGCACTCGTCCTCCCTCCCTCCCTCCTGGGTCCACTTCTGTCCATGGAGTTCTTCTCGGCAGTCGTCACTGACTCTTCCATTTTTGCCCCCAGGATGATGATGTCCATGGTGCTGAGAGCAAAGATAATGAAAAGTTTAATGTTTGAAATAACTGATGTTAATTGATGTCTACTTGCCTTTGTGGTCCTCTGTCAGCTTCGTCCACTTCTGTCCATGGAGTTCTTTTCGGCAGTCGTCACTGCCTCCTGGGGACTTCATGGTGCATTTCTGCCCCCAGGATGATGATGTCCATGGTGCTGAGAGCAAAGATAATGAGAAGTTTAATGTTTGAAATAACTGATGTTAATTGATGTCTACTTGCCTTTGTGGTCCTCTGTCAGCTTCGTGGCAGTGGTCCTTCGTCCCTCCCTCCTGGGTCCATTTTTGCCCCCAGGATGATGATGTCCATGGTCCTAGTTGTATATATAAAGAATAAATTAATGTTTGAAATCATTGATATTGATTACATAGGTAATGAATGCCAAAAGTATGTATATACATGTATACAGAACTATGGAGAAATTTGTATCCTGAACTGCATGTTGTAACAGGCACATGACGTCATGGTGAACATGAAAAGATTGAAACACTTGCCTCCCTGATCCTCTGTCGGCTTCGTGGCACTCGTCCTCCCTCCCTCCCTCCTGGGTCCACTTCTGTCCATGGAGTTCTTCTCGGCAGTCGTCACTGCCTCTTCCATTTTTGCCCCCAGGATGATGATGTCCATGGTGCTGAGAGCAAAGATAATGAAAAGTTTAATGTTTGAAATAACTGATGTTAATTGATGTCTACTTGCCTTTGTGGTCCTCTGTCAGCTTCGTCCACTTCTGTCCATGGAGTTCTTTTCGGCAGTCGTCACTGCCTCTTGGGGACTTCATGGTCCATTTCTGCCCCCAGGATGATGATGTCCATGGTGCTGAGAGCAAAGATAATGAGAAGTTTAATGTTTGAAATAACTGATGTTAATTGATGTCTACTTGCCTTTGTGGTCCTCTGTCAGCTTCGTGGCAGTGGTCCTTCGTCCCTCCCTCCTGGGTCCATTTTTGCAACCAGGATGATGATGTCCATGGTCCTAATTGTATATATAAAGAATAAATTAATGTTTGAAATCATTGATATTGATTACATAGGTAATGAATGCCAAAAGTATGTATATACATGTATACAGAATTATGGAAAAATTTGTATCCTGAACTGCATGTTGTAACGGGCACATGACGTCATGGTGAACATGAAAAGATTGAAACACTTGCCTCCCTGATCCTCTGTCGGCTTCGTGGCACTCGTCCTCCCTCCCTCCCTCCTGGGTCCACTTCTGTCCATGGAGTTCTTCTCGGCAGTCGTCACTGCGTCTTCCATTTCTGCCCCCAGGATGATGATGTCCATGGTGCTGAGAGCAAAGATAATGAAAAGTTTAATGTTTGAAATAACTGATGTTAATTGATGTCTACTTGCCTTTGTGGTCCTCTGTCAGCTTCGTCCACTTCTGTCCATGGAGTTCTTCTCGGCAGTCGTCACTGCCTCTGGGGGACTTCATGGTCCATTTCTGCCCCCAGGATGATGATGTCCATGGTGCTGAGAGCAAAGATAATGAGAAGTTTAATGTTTGAAATAACTGATGTTAATTGATGTCTACTTGCCTTTGTGGTCCTCTGTCAGCTTCGTCCACTTCTGTCCATGGAGTTCTTCTCGGCAGTCGTCACTGCCTCTGGGGGACTTCATGGTCCATTTCTGCCCCCAGGATGATGATGTCCATGGTGCTGAGAGCAAAGATAATGAGAAGTTTAATGTTTGAAATAACTGATGTGAATTGATGTCTACTTGCCTTTGTGGTCCTCTGTCAGCTTCGTGGCAGTGGTCCTTCGTCCCTCCCTCCTGGGTCTATTTTTGCCCCCAGGATGATGATGTCCATGGTCCTAATTGTATATATAAAGAATAAATTAATGTTTGAAATCATTGATATTGATTACATAGGTAATGAATGCCAAAAGTATGTATATACATGTATACAGAATTATGGAGAAATTTGTATCCTGAACTGCATGTTGTAACAGGCACATGACGTCATGGTGAACATGAAAAGATTGAAACACTTGCCTCCCTGATCCTCTGTCGGCTTCGTGGCACTCGTCCTCCCTCCCTCCCTCCTGGGTCCACTTCTGTCCATGGAGTTCTTCTCGGCAGTCGTCACTGACTCTTCCATTTTTGCCCCCAGGATGATGATGTCCATGGTGCTGAGAGCAAAGATAATGAAAAGTTTAATGTTTGAAATAACTGATGTTAATTGATGTCTACTTGCCTTTGTGGTCCTCTGTCAGCTTCGTGGCAGTGGTCCTTCGTCCCTCCCTCCTGGGTCCATTTTTGCAACCAGGATGATGATGTCCATGGTCCTAATTGTATATATAAAGAATAAATTAATGTTTGAAATCATTGATATTGATTACATAGGTAATGAATGCCAAAAGTATGTATATACATGTATACAGAATTATGGAAAAATTTGTATCCTGAACTGCATGTTGTAACGGGCACATGATGTCATGGTGAACATGAAAAGATTGAAACACTTGCCTCCCTGATCCTCTGTCGGCTTCGTGGCACTCGTCCTCCCTCCCTCCCTCCTGGGTCCACTTCTGTCCATGTAGAGTCTTCTTGGTAGTCGTCACTGCCTCTGGGGGACTTCATGGTCCATTTCTGCCCCCAGGATGATGATGTCCATGGTGCTGAGAGCAAAGATAATGAGAAGTTTAATGTTTGAAATAACTGATGTTAATTGATGTCTACTTGCCTTTGTGGTCCTCTGTCAGCTTCGTGGCAGTGGTCCTTCGTCCCTCCCTCCTGGGTCCATTTTTGCCCCCAGGATGATGATGTCCATGGTCCTAATTGTATATATAAAGAATAAATTAATGTTTGAAATCATTGATATTGATTACATAGGTAATGAATGCCAAAAGTATGTATATACATGTATACAGAACTATGGAGAAATTTGTATCCTGAACTGCATGTTGTAACGGGCACATGACGTCATGGTGAACATGAAAAGATTGAAACACTTGCCTCCCTGATCCTCTGTCGGCTTCGTGGCACTCGTCCTCCCTCCCTCCCTCCTGGGTCCACTTCTGTCCATGGAGTTCTTCTCGGCAGTCGTCACTGCCTCTGGGGGACTTCATGGTCCATTTCTGCCCCCAGGATGATGATGTCCATGGTGCTGAGAGCAAAGATAATGAAAAGTTTAATGTTTGAAATAACTGATGTTAATTGATGTCTACTACTTGCCTTTGTGGTCCTCTGTCAGCTTCGTCCACTTCTGTCCATGGAGTTCTTCTCGGCAGTCGTCACTGCCTCTGGGGGACTTCATGGTCCATTTCTGCCCCCAGGATGATGATGTCCATGGTGCTGAGAGCAAAGATAATGAGAAGTTTAATGTTTGAAATAACTGATGTTAATTGATGTCTACTTGCCTTTGTGGTCCTCTGTCAGCTTCGTGGCAGTGGTCCTGCCCCCAGGATGATGATGTCCATGGTCCTAATTGTATATATAAAGAATAAATTAATGTTTGAAATCATTGATTTTGATTACATAGGTAATGAATGCCAAAAGTATGTATATACATGTATACAGAATTATGGAAAAATTTGTATCCTGAACTGCATGTTGTAACGGGCACTTGACGTCATGGTGAACATGAAAAGATTGAAACACTTGCCTCCCTGATCCTCTGTCGGCTTCATGGCACTCGTCCTCCCTCCCTCCCTCCTGGGTCCACTTCTGTCCATGGAGTTCTTCTCGGCAGTCGTCACTGCCTCTGGGGGACTTCATGGTGCATTTCTGCCCCCAGGATGATGATGTCCATGGTGCTGAGAGCAAAGATAATGAGAAGTTTTATGTTTGAAATAACTGATGTTAATTGATGTCTACTTGCCTTTGTGGTCCTCTGTCAGCTTCGTGGCAGTGGTCCTGCGTCCCTCCCTCCTTGGTCTATTTTTGCGCCCAGGATGATGATGTCCATGGTCCTAATTGTATATATAAAGAATAAATTAATGTTTGAAGTCATTGGTATTGATTGCATAGGTAATGAATGCCAAAAGTATGTATATACATGTATACAGAATTATGGAAAAATTTGTATCCTGAACTGCATGTTGTAACGGGCACATGACGTCATGGTGAAGATGAAAAGATTGAAACACTTGCCTCCCTGATCCTCTGTCGGCTTCGTGGCACTCGTCCTCCCTCCCTCCCTCCTGGGTCCACTTCTGTCCATGGAGTTCTTCTCGGCAGTCGTCACTGCCTCTGGGGGACTTCATGGTCCATTTCTGCCCCCAGGATGATGATGTCCATGGTGCTGAGAGCAAAGATAATGAGAAGTTTAATGTTTGAAATAACTGATGTTAATTGATGTCTACTTGCCTTTGTGGTCCTCTGTCAGCTTCGTCCACTTCTGTCCATGGAGTTCTTCTCAGCAGTCGTCACTGCCTCTGGGGGACTTCATGGTCCATTTCTGCCCCCAGGATGATGATGTCCATGGTGCTGAGAGCAAAGATAATGAGAAGTTTAATGTTTGAAATAACTGATGTTAATTGATGTCTACTTGCCTTTGTGGTCCTCTGTCAGCTTCATGGCAGTGGTCCTGCGTCCCTCCCTCCTGGGTCTATTTTTGCCCCCAGGATGATGATGTCCATGGTCCTAGTTGTATATATAAAGAATAAATTAATGTTTGAAATCATTGATATTGTAATGAATGCCAAAAGTATGTATATACATGTATACAGAATTATGGAAAAATTTGTATCCTGAACTGCATGTTGTAACTGGCACATGACGTCATGGTGAACATGAAAAGATTGAAACACTTGCCTCCCTGATCCTCTGTCGGCTTCGTGGCACTCGTCCTCCCTCCCTCCCTCCTGGGTCCACTTCTGTACATGGAGAGTCTTCTTGGTAGTCGTCACTGTCTCTGGGGGACTTCATGGTCCATTTCTGCCCCCAGGATGATGATGTCCACGTTCCTAATTGTATATATAAAGAATAAATTAATGTTTGAAATCATTGATATTGATTACATAGGTAATGAATGCGAAAAGTATCTATATACATGTATACAGAATTATGGAAAAATTTGTGTCCTGAGATGCATGTTGTAACGGGCACATGATGTGATGGTGAATATGAAAAGATTGAAACACTTGCCTCCCTGGTCCTCTGGTAAACATCATCCAATCATGCGTGATGTATCACCATTCACTTCCATAGTTTATCCCCAATCATGTACATCGTCCTGATCCCCTATCCGTGTTATGTATACATATCCTTTCATCTGTAATACCATTGGCCTCCATCATTGTTATCATACCTGTCAGCTTCCTATCAGTGATGGTTTATACTGGCTTCCAGCTTTCGTTAATTCATTCCACTTGTTACTTTGTTATTGTTTTACCTGTACATATAAATATAGCTCTGTACCCCATTCTCAATCACCTGATGAAGGAGTAAGCATTAACTCCGAAACGTTGTGTTCTCATAATAAAGAAGTTGATATCCATAAAATCTTCATTCTTAGCATGTACAGATCATGTTATACACTTCCGGAAATACATACATGATATAAAAGATACTTCTAACCTGTTTACACATACAAAATGTAAATTTATATCCTGTGCAATACACTTTGTCTATACCTCTATCAAGTACACGGGTAAGTTGAATAAACACTACCATACAACATAATACACTACTTACTACAATGCTACATATATAGCAAGGCCTAAAATACATAATGGTCAACCTAAGATTCCAGATAAAGTAATACATGAACTTACCCTATGTTCCCTCGCGCAGAACATGTGCTCACTGGCAGAAGGGAGAAATAGTCTGCTGATGAGCCAAACGTTTGAAGTTTGACCTCACATGACTAAAACGATCACGTGACCCCAGAGAACAATAAAACCCCAATTACAGGCCAAGCCCGTGACTGCCCAAGTGACAATACCCAGGAACCTATATACAATAAAGAGGCTACACTATCCAAGTGCTAGAGTTAACACGGGTATTTAAGGAAATTAAATGTTACATGCTTAGGTTTATGTCATTAAATATTTTGGTTTAGTGCATGATTTGAAAAGCTATGGGTAGTTTTATGCTGTTTGTGTTTCTCTGTGATCTCAAATGTCTTGCTAATCAGTATCCATGCTCTGATAGTAAGACAAGAGCGTGAGAGGATGGAACAATGGTGACCAATCAGTCACCCGTGTACTCCTGAGACATGCAGTTGTCAATCAGACAATCAGTACACCAACTTCATCGTCCGCCAGCCATTATAAACACATTATATGTGAAGGGGAAAATAAGAAAAAGATGTTGTAGATTTGGACGGGAAGTGAACAATCTATGTACAGTCCATGCAACTAACCACGAACGGATACAAAACAAAACCAGTAATAGTTCAAACTGTTTACTCAATGCTGTGTTCTGGAGTGTTCAGTTTTCCAAAAATAAATCCACAGAAATAGCTGACATGCTTACTGAATATGACATTGATGTTTTATTCTTAACTGAAACTTAGCTTCAAGAGGCAGGGGATGAAGCAATATATAGCCGAAATGACACCACCAGGATTCCGTCATGTGCATGTCCTTCCAGAAGGAAGAGGAGATTGAGTCACGAGGACAGTCTTGTTGAGCGGATCACACCAAAGGCATCCTTTTCCCCATTTGAAAACTTGGAAGCAACTTTTACATCCTTTGACATAACACTTAAGGTAGTCTAGATACAGGCCGACACCTTCATCTAAAAATAGACTTTGTGTTTTGGCCCTGCATCCTACACAAGAACTATATGTGTTTTACTAGTTTATGTTGCCAAATCGTTGATTGATGTTTATGTTTGTGAAAACAAAGCAAAAGAACCAGACAGGTAACTCTATAAACTTTACGAATCATTTTTCTTGTTGGCTGTGTGGTCCATTCAACAAATAAACACCTTATAATATATACCTAGATATATACCCAGAACTGCTCTTGTTATGCTGAAGTGATTCTTTACCGTTCAGTAAAAAATAATAAGGAATCAGCCACAGATATGGGATCGTTTTCAGGAAACTGAATATAAAAGGAAATCGCCCTGAATGTTTCATGCCATGTTTACACATCGGAGAGTAACGCAGTTTATGTCACGTGACAGCTGACAAACCTTCCAAACTCTGTTTCTATATCTTGGGAGACAGCCTAGTGGTTGGTACAGTGTGTAAAGCCCATTTCTGGTGATATTGCAGAAATTGCTTAAAACTGCTGTAAATCCATACTCACCTACTGCTAGACACATATTAGATGATCCCGCGCACTAAACGCATTTGTGACAAGAGAGACGGTACAACGAATTGGGCGAGTACACGTGGCTGCTACAAGTAGCTTGACGATTGTGCACGTGCAGTACATGCTAACCGTGACATGAAATCAACACCGCTACTGATTAACACCTGTCTCGCTACTGTTTTACACCTGTCTCAAGACCGTTAAACAGATTTCAGTTGTAGTAAAAAAATGTCTGTGCACGTGCAATACATGCTAACCGTGACATGAAATCAACACCGCTACTGATTAACACCTGTCTCGCTGCTGTGTAACACCAGTCTCGCTACTGTTTTACACCTGTGTCAATACTGTCAAACAGATTTCAGTTGTAGTAAAAAATGTCCAAGTTAGGAAAACATGGGCAAATAGTTCATTCTCGGGCAAGGGAGATAGCATATAATGTTATCATGTATATGGACAAACATTGTGCAACCAAAGCAGATTCTCTTTTACAAAGTAGCCTTGCTACTGGACTCTCAACGGCAACTTTGAAGCGCATTAAGGCAGAAGGTGGTAGGAGTGCGAGTGGACCTACATTTATCAGTCCCACCAAGTTACGCAAACCCAAAACTTGCAGTTACAAACTTGATGATTTCGACCGGTGTGCAGCCCGCAATTTGCATAAAGTTTATGTAGCGTTAAAAAACACACACCAATTTTGTTAAAAAAAACCCCAGGAAAATGTCATTTGCTTTGTGAAATGGATCGGTGGTCCTAAACATATTTGCTCAGTATATTGTGTTGATTAAATTCGTTGGGATTGTACCTGCTCCCAAATCGAGTGTGCTATAACAATTCATGCGTGAAACGCACAGGGAAAATTAACTTCTCGATATTTATCAGACAACCTGTTTCCCTCTTGTTTCAAGTGGATCGTTCTGTGGGGCGTTCCCAAGTATGCAAATTGGGGTCATAAGTCAGGTTGTGGATCATCTTATATGTGTTTACCAGTACTTTCATCTGTTCAATCATACTATACGATTTAAATAACTAGGTGATGTTTTTTCTAGTCAATACCTTAGTCAGTATTCCTTAGTCAAGTCTGAAGTTTGAAGGCCGAAAGTTGAGGCTAACACTATTTCTGGCGATTGGGGGCAGGAATGTATGACGGTAGAGTGCTACTACAGTATACTGGGAAAGCAGGGATGAGTTATATTTTGAACCAATGTCAGTAGAGACTCGCCAATGATCAGGCCGTCGTTCCTTACCACTGCCCACCACGTAGAGAAGCCAGCGTCGTAGCAGCGGAGGGATAGGTTCTATCCTTTTCTGTTGACCAGATCAGCCACATGTTTCACCTCAGATCGGCCTAACAACCGCCGGATCACTGAACTTGCCATGTTAGCTACATATATTCTCACATGTACTCTCTCTTTTTAGCAGAACAGATACTGCGCACGAATATGGTCAGTCTCGGGTGTAGATGGAGCAGAGAAGGCTGTTTCACACGTCAGAAACAGTGCTTCAATGAAACATGTCTGCACTGTCTCTCAAGACGCCTGATATTGAAAGTATGTAAGCCTACGTTACTTATGTTGGTAATAGTTTGTTTTCTTCAAATTTTGGTTACGATTTAATTTTTTTACGGAAACGTCCTCTTGGTTATTAACATATTAATCATTGTTCGAATATTTCTTACTTTCCATTTCGGTATCGTTCGTCAGTCGAAAGTGAATGCTATCATTTCCTAAAATAGGATCTATATGATATACATACTTATTGTGCAAGGTTCAGTTGTTTTAAAAAGTGTAATTGAGGTTTAATATCCTGTCTTTCAACCCCTGAAATCGAAAACGAAAGTACTATTACATGTGTCTGGATCACAAAGAAAACCGCGTTGTAGTGTTTCGCCTTTCAGCATTCGTTTTCAAGGTATGTACCTTTCTTGAAAGTGTTATGACATAGAGTAAAATGTGATGTTATGGGTAATTTAGTTAGTACAAATTATGCAAATAGATCAGTTGTGTCTATAAATTAAAAGTGTTACGATACCGAAAATTGACGATACGATACATATTGCGATATCTTGGAAAGATATCCTTCGATTCGATGCACATCACGGTATGCAATCTTTAGTTATTTTCTTTCAAAATGTATATTTTATGTCAAGTAACCATGTAAATATTGACATAAAAGTCAATTTCTAGTGAAAAGTAACAATTTGAAGGTTAAAGATACGCATCACGATACGAAAAAGTATCGATTCATTTATCGTTGGATAAAGTATCACTATTATTGATACTACGATATATCGTCAGAATAGCTCTCTTCCTTTAAAGCGGGCCACCCCAATCATTTGGTTATATTTGTATCAGGTAAATATCGAAAATGACATCGTAGACAATAATAAATACTTCGGCGTTAAATTCAGTAGATAAAAGAACCTTTTTAGATTAGCAATCAAATATTTATCATAGAGTGCCTCAGAAATCATATTTGTCTTTGAAGAAAATCTAGAAAAATCATAATGTACCTTTGGACTGTTTACTTCATTCACGCTTTTGACGTAATGATATGAAGGCCTCCGAATATAAGAACAAACTGACGAACAAAAGAAAGTACACAGGTTGTGTTTGTTCAAAAAAAAAAAAGTAATAAAAACTCTTGATGAAAGTTGAAGCACACTGCAATACACGCGTGTTTTATCAGCAAAATGATACTGTACCAATAAACAGCGTTGTGGTAATGATCACTGTAGAAGGTTCCTACGATGTTGCAATGTGGAGGCCAATTCCACGCAGTGGTCGCTGGGCCCATATTCTACCAACACAACGCTGCAGCGTTCGAAATAATCGCCGGCCCGGAGGCCTAGCGCCGATTGTTATTGCATCGGGCCGGCAGTTTGAAATATGTGCACGCCCTTGCAGCCCTCAGTATATTATCATTTTCTTCAAAAAGAGTCTTTTTCATTGACTTTGAGAACCATCCACGCGTGAGTGAGTGAGTTAATACTTAACGTCACATCGGCATCATTGCAGAAATATCGTGACGAGAACGATTAATTATAAAAATACAAATAAATTAATAGCACATACATTGTAAAAACCTGTCAACGAAGGACAGTAAAACTAACTAGTATATCACAGAGTAAAGCGTAACACTAGTGGTTAGACCTAAAACAATGTATCTATAGAGGACAATACAGTATAAAAATGAACTATAGGGTGCCCAGAACTGAAGGTAGAACACCTTACTAAGGACCATGGGGACTTAAAGTACATTTGCTTCCTGCATGGACTCTAGTTGGATTTACATCATCCCCTCAGCTGTTAGCAATTTAGACAAATCTAGCCATACAATAAAAGAACACTTATTCTACGATTAAAAACCTGGAAAACTTAAATTTACATCAAATGTTTTGGGACTTAAATACCCTCTCATGAGGACAATGTTTTTACAGTTCTTCAACCCCCTTTGAGGGTACAGCCACTGACGATTTGAGTTACTAATTTAATCTTCCAATCATAAAATACTTTATGTATTTACAATTCATTCAACAAATCTCATTCCTATAAAAATGCAATGATTAAACGAGGACTAACATTGCTAAAAAGATCCTTCATGGTTCGTGAATTAAAATACTGATCCCTTGTGATGGAATACTCAACACAGTCAAGCAGGATACAGTGTTCCCAGAAATTATTGAGAAAATCTTTGTTTTTTTTCTAATGATGCTAAGATTGGAAAAAGGGCTTTCACTATGCACTAAGCATACTAAATAAGGGAGACAACTCTTGAAGGCTTAGAAGGCAGCTCATTACGTCAAGAGTTATCTCCCTTGTCTGAGCAGACGGCTTCCTGTGTTGACATGGCAGAATTTACAGCAAGAGAGAAAAGACAGCTCATTCTAGATGATTTTGAAAGGGGTGAGGCTGATGCTAAAGTGTTAGCTTGTAGACATGGTATTCCTCTGTCTACAGTATACAGAACTTTGAAGAATATTCAAACAGGAACCGGGATAGAGCACAAAGCAGGGGCAGGTCGGCCTAGGAAATTCAGTGTTGTGGATCGCCGAAGACTTGGGCAGATTGTGAGTAGGGGCAAATTGAAAAGTGTTGAGAACATCAGAAATGAAATGATTAGCAGAGGAAGTCCTCAGGTATGCAATGAAACAGTTAGGCAGGAATTACAGAGACTTAATTGGGTGAAAAAACGTGGAATTCCCTCGCCGTTGATGAAAGATGCACAAAAGGAAAAACGTTTAGACTGGTGTCGGGCTCATGAAAATCAAGATTGGGATAATGTTTCCTTTTTGGATGAAAGTTCTGTTTGGCTTTTCCCTAATTGTGTGAAAATTTGGACCAAAGATACTGTCAAACCTATCTAACCAAAACATAGCCTGAAGTTTCACATGTGGGGTGGCATATCGGCTCGCGGAGTGACGCCGTTGTGTGTTTTCACGGGAAACTTGACAAAAGAAAGATACGTTGACATTCTAAATGGTCGCTTTCTTCCGACAGCACAAATATTGTATGAAGATGATTGGATTTTCCAGCATGATAATGACCCAAAACACACTGTGCGCTACACAAAACAGTGGTTGTCGGGCGAAAATGTTCAAGTTTTAGACTGGCCCAGTTACAGCCCAGACCAAAACCCAATTGAGAATGTGTGGGGAGTCATGAAGGACAGAATAAACCAAAAGGGACTGAGAAATATTGAAGATATGAAGGCCGAGGTGGTCCAATATTGGGATACCCTGTCACACGATTACCTACAAACTTTGATGGGTAGTGTGCCTAGGCGTATTCAGGCATGCATTGCTGAGCGAGGAGGTCTAACAAAGTACTAAAACAGGACTGAGACTGTAAAAGGATGATGTTTTAACATGTTTATATAAGTAAAACGCCAGAAGTTAATAAACGTAATGAGTTACATGACGCAACATGATTCTCAATAATTTCTGGGAATACTATATGCTTGACTGTGATTCTTTCATCACATGGGATGCAGAACGGAGGATCCTCGCCTTTCAAAAGGTATTCATGAGTATATCTCGTATGGCCAATACGACATCGCCGCAAAGTGACCTCTTCAAATCTGGACTGACAACCTAAGTGGGTATACCCAATATAAGGTTTTATTGCATGTAATTTATTTCCACCCACTTGGGTGTCCCACTTCTTTTGCATCAGATCACGGATATACGATCTAATTGTAGCTTTATAATCAGAGTATGGAATAAGTGGTGTCACAGATTTGTTGAGTGCTGCCTTGGCAGCAAGATCAGCCATTGTGCTACCAGAAATGCCTACATGGCTTGGTAACCAACAAAACACGATGTCGTATTGACCAGTAGCAAGATCATTATACAATTCTATAATTTCTATTAAAAATCGACGTTTACATGGCAGGTTTTTAATAGCCTGGAGGCAAGAAAGAGAGTCTGAGTAGGTTATAGACTGTTTATGTCGAGGATGTCTTTCAGTATATTTAAGAGCCGTTAATATAGCGTTTGCTTCCGCTGTGAAAATAAAACGGTTACCCGGTAATCTGAAAGATATTTTCTGGATCCAATGACAGTGGCACAAGCAACTGCGCCACCATCCTTGGACGTAAACAAAGATTTGTATGTACTATAGTTAATTTTTAATTGACTGTGTTCTTGTTGATATTGTAATTCACTTGTTTCCGTTTTTTAAACCTCGTCAGTGTCAACTTCGGGTCTAACTAGCTGCCAAAGAGGAGACGAAAGAAGACGGGAAGGAGATATATTGACTAGCTCAATGCCGCCAGCAGAATGAAAAGGTTTCACTCTTACTCCCAGAGGCGAAACTAGAGAAGACTTTTTATTGTATAGATCCTCATAAAGAGGAATAAAGGACAGTTAAATGCAGGGTTGGCCTCATTAGAGTATAGTTTTGTTATATGCTGTAAGGAGAGTTTTATACGTAGTTGAGTAAGAGATGGCTCATCGACCTCAACGTAAAGACGGTCAATAGGAGAGGTTCTAAATGACCCAAGACAAAGTCTTAGACCTTGATGGTGGATAGAATCAAGTATTTTGATGTTGCTTTTACAGGCTCCACCATAAACGGATGGAGCCATAATCAAGTGTCGAACGGATGAGAGATCTGTATAGGTAGAGTAGAGCACTGTGGTCTCCTCCCCACTTAGAACTGGAAACAACTTTTAACAGATCACGTGCTTTCAGGCATTTAGGTTTAAGGGATTTAATGTGGGGTAGAAAAGTTAGACGTGAGTCGAAAATAAGCCCCAAGAACTTGGCCTCCTTTACTACTTTGATTGGAGTGCCATTTAACAATAATACTGGACCTTTATGCGGTTTATACTTTCTGCAGAAATGCAAACAATTTGTTTTTGTCATAGAAAATTTAAACTCATTTTCAAGTGACCATTTTTCAATTTTATTGAGACAAATTTATAATTGCCGCTCTATTGTATGCATATTTCCACCTCTACAAGAAACAATAAAATCATCCACAAATTGTGATCCATCAATTGAATCACTTACAACCTTAGACAGACTATTGATTTTAATACTAAATAAGGTCACAGACAAAATACTGCCTTGTGGAACACCCTGATCTTGATGAAAATAGTCTGAGACGGTTGAAACCACACGTACTTGAAACTGTCTGTCAGTTAAAAAAATAGATATAAATTGAGGCAAGCGACCTCTCAACCCCAAAGAATGTAAATCTTCAAAAATACCATGCTTCCGAGTAGTACCATATGCTTTTTCAAAATAAAAAACGATTGATACTGCATGTTGTTTTCTAATGAAAGAATTTTTAACAAATGATTCCAAAAGAACCACGTGGTCAGTTGTGCTTCGGTCTTTGTGCTTCGGTCTTTACGCAAACTACATTGTATTATTTACCATTCGCTCCATGGTTTTGCAAACGCAACTAGTTAAGGAAATGGGTCGATAATTTGATGGATCTGTATGATCCCTGCCAGGCATTGCAGTAGGAACAAATATGGCTTTTCGCCATGACGGGGGAAAATGTTGCGTTATCCAAATATGGTAAAAATGCCAAGTAACGTTTCGAGACAGGATTCAGGCAAGTGTTGGTAATGGGTATCATCAGGTCCTGTTGCAGTATCGTGAGCCTGTGATAGCGCAGCATGAAGTTCATGTAATGAAAATGCCTCATTATAATCTTCATAATTATTAGAATCAAAATTCGCTGTTTTCTTTTCTTGGTGTGTTTGTCTGGAATTTTGGATGATAATTTGAGGAGGACGAATGTTTAGCCAAAGTTTCACCCAACTTGTTTGCAGTATCAGATTTTTCAGTTAGTATGTTATTAGCATTTTTGAGATGCCGAATACTACTGCATTTGGAACCCTTGCCTTTAAACTTTTGCATCATATTCCATACCCTTGACGTAGGAGTACGGGAATTTATTTTGGAAACGTTCTTTTCCAAGTGTGACGTTCAATGTGTTGAAACGTTCGTTTAGCCTTAACGTAGCTGATTTTTACATCATTTAAGTTATGTACAGTAGGATGAAGGCGAGAATATTTCTTGGCTTTCTTCCTCTTTTTCCTAGCCTGTTTGCATTCATGATTAAGCCATGGTGTACGGGTGTGCAGCTTTACAGAGGACTTATATAGGAATATTTTCATCAGCTATATGTTCTAATTTGTCCGAGAACATTTTAACTGGATCAGGTACGTACATCCATGAAAAGGTCTGACTTAAGCTCTTCCATGCAGGTGACATGCAATAAGGACCAAATGGAATTTGAAAAAATCCATCTTGTTACAGGCGGATCATCGGAAGGGTTAATTGCTGTAAGTACTGTTGGGAAATGGTCACTGACACAAAGATCATTATGAACTGACCATTCAAATTCATTATAAACGTTTGAATCAGTGAGTGACAGGTCTAAGGAAGAATATGTTCCCGTTGCAGGATGTAAATATGTGTCATAGCCATCACTGAATGTACTTAAATTATTGTAAGATATAAACTCTTCAAGAACTTTTCCTTTACTGTGGGTATCAGGACTTACCCCATAGTGGGTTATGTCCATTGAAATCACCAATTATGATACAGGATTTTGGTAATTGGTCAAATAAATCTAAATCTAAATAAATAAATAGATCAGTCTGGTGAAGAATGGCAGAAGGAGAGGTATACAAGGAACAAAGAGTAAGGGTTATATGTAAAGTAAGAGGAACAGCAACAGCCTGAAGATTGGTTTTAACAGGAACAGGTCTATGAATAATACCATCTCTCACCAATATGGAAGATCCACCAGTTATTATGTCACCAGGGGGGTGAAAAAGAATGATAAGAATTTACGCTATTCAAACTTTTGTTTCAAGTACGTTTCTTGAAAACTAAATGCTGACGGTGTAAAGTCCTGTGCTAGTAATTGTACTTCATTAAAACTGGTCCTAAGTCCTCTGCAATTCCATTGGATTAAGGAGTTATTGTTCATTTAATAGCAGGGAGTAGTACTGGGGACAGACTTTTCCCCTTTCGAGGCGAACTGCTTCTATTTCGCGCATAGGGATGAGAAGAGGCGTCCAGTAGAAATTATGCGCCATGCAAAGCCTTAGTGTGCTACGTCAATTCTACTAGATATCATGGTTGCATCATAAGAAATGATGAAAGTTATCAAGCTAAAGTTATCAATGATAATGGATATAAACTGGAACAATATGCTGATGATACTGAACTGTTTCATGATGGGGCTGAAGAGACATTGTGTTCTGCTACTGACAACCTTTTACAAATTATCAGGTTTGAAAATTTAGATAAATTGAAAGCAACCTGGATTGGATCAAGAGCTAGATCTATTGATCAGTCCGAGACGTAACGTGTACGCGAGACGGTGCGCTCCGCGGTACTAACTGAAGCGCTTCCCCCTAATTAATTCAATCACCGTGGAACCACCCCGACTGGATGTGAACACGATGCAGGGTAATTAAAGCGTCCCGTAAAATCCCCAAGGGTGGTGGGGTGCTTGACTGTCGTGACTGAACAGGTTTTTCGATCTCGGATGCCACGCTTTCGTCATTTGCACTCAGTGGATTACAACTTGCAGAATACAAGTTGTTTGTCCGACAAAATATTCACAATCATCCTAGGTTGATGCATACTGGACCTCTCTATTTTTCGATTTTTTCGGCAGGTGAAAACATCGGGAAAGCAGAAATACCACGCCCAGGTTCGGCTGTTTACGTAAGCAAATCAATTCATCGCTCATGAAAAGGTGATTTATTTCATTTGAATGTATAACTGGTGGAAATGTTAAGGTATTTATCTTGCAGAAAGTTACGGAATATTTTGAAACTAATACGACCCCTACCGCATCTTGCATCTTGCATGAATCAAAACTTAGCCAACTTCGTCAAAAGTAATCCTGCGAAAACTATTACAGGTCACATATACTCTAATAGGGTACAAGTGCACAATCACTTGCTGACATCGTTATAAATGAAACCCCGTCATTAACACTGCTCAATTCGGTCTTTAATTACCTTAAATCGACCTTTTTCTCAACAGTGCACAATTCTCAGCCGCAAACGACATTTCAACCAATCAGAGCGGTGCGTCTCCGTGACGTAATAGTGGGTACAGAAATGAGGGTCTGTGCAGTATTCATCTACATTTCAGGGGTTAAACTATTTCGTTTTCAGGTTTGTACAAACCTGAAGTCGCGAAAGCTGTTGACAAAAAATGAAAGCTCACAATCTGCTATCATCCAGTTTTATCTCCTGCTTTGCCTAGTTTTCGAGTTAAAACCCTTGTTTTCATAGACGATTGTGTCAAAATCACTTGGCGTCTCTAGGTTGTAATCCGTGTTAGGTGTTATAAACCTACACGTTATTTGTCCTCATTCACTTGACGCTCAATTAATGAATTTATAACAGGTATAATTAGTGGTAACCCGAAAAAGGCCCCCATTTGGCATTTCTTTCGTCTGGATCGATCAAAGGATTAACCGATAACACGCTCATTGATTAATTAGTTTTATGGGGATTTAAATGGGGGGTTTGTCAAAAGGTTGTGTTTATGTATGTATATTTACTAATCTTTACTGAATACACTCTGTCGTGTCTCTGTCTATGTAAAACAACACTTTTCTTTCAAAGGATTAACCGTCAATACATTGATTGATTGCTCATTATTGGCTAACTAAATAACTTTTTAAAAAGAATGACGCACATTATGCAAATTATTTGCTAGGTGTGCTATCTTGGGTAACCAATGAAACTATACAACACTATGAAAAACCTGAAACGATACATCACGTTTTCGTATATTAGACTGTGAAAAGACACATCACTTGGGAAATCTGCAGATGAATTATATATCACTTGTTTTTGTGGATATGGATACATACATTCCTCGAAGAAGGTATTAGCCTGACATTGCTCCTTTAACTTTAATTTTAATATTTGCATTTTTGTTTTTAATAAGTTGTCGTAGCTGTCAACCGAATCATTGTTTTCGTCGTAAAGTGTAATGATACAGACGACATACACTAGGGCGTGCATGTGAATTATGATTCATATGGGAAAAGTATGAAATGTCAACATATTAGATTCCTGTTATACATTCGCAGATCGCTTCTTTTTATTAAGTTTCAAAATTCATATAAGTATGATTATATAGTAATTGGCATTATGAGACCAAGTATAAAGACGTATATTGACAAGTGTCTACATACTGGTGAGGGAACGTTACAAACCAAGAAAATTTAGCATGTGAAGAAATTTATCGCGCAGTATTTTCACTTCGACCCCGACCTCGCTTAGTTTATCTTACAGGCTGTGTCATGCAAACTCCTTTGGGTAATGCTTCAAATACATATGCTATGTTGTCAAGTTTTGATTGTCACATTCTATGCGAAAGCTATTGTTAATTGTTTGATAGTTGCACGCTTTTCTCCTCACGACTGCTTTATATAAGTTACTTGTATCCCGGAGCGGTATTAACATAAGCAATATATTACTTGTTTACCGATCCAATTCCCCTTCTGGAAATAAATATGTTTAAACCAAATGGCGGCATATCAAACAAGGACCTATGGGTGCTCAGTTATTTTCTAAATTCTATTGTAAACATGTCACTAGTCTGCGTACCCTTCATAGTTTTAGAAAAACAGTGATAACTGCAATATTGTTTTCACAATTACATCACATCTCGCGAGGCCTTATTCATTCCTAATCAAGCGCTTCCGGTTACGTAGTCTGGCTGCTAGGTGGGCAGCGCCTGCTCCATCGGCCGTGACGGACACAGGGACAGTGCATCTCTCTCCCTTGGCAGGCATTAAATAAATGAAACAATAGTATCGATGGACGTAGTCTGGTTGTTATAAAGTATTTCGGCAATGTAAGCTTTCTCAATACTGAAATGCCGAAATTGCCCGACAATGATTTCCGTTTAGCATTTCGTATGTCTGCACTAAATATTCAAAGTTATAAATCAAGGTCGGATGTATTGCATGTTGTGTAATGTATGGTTGGAGGAGCATCAAAAGGAATAACAACTGAGTTAAAATAACAAACACGGATAAAAGGATTAACCGATAACAATCTAACTGATTTATTACTTTTATCTTGCACAGCGGATTTGTCAAAAGTGGGGTACCCCACTGTGCCCCCTGCCTTTGTTTCAGGGTGGATTAACAAGGGATTAAGTACAACCAATTCTGAACTTTATTGTACCACAGCATATAACATTTACACGATACTTTACCTCTTTAAAATATAATATAAAACCTACCTACCTACCTACCTACCTACCTACCTACCTACCTACCTACCTACCTACCTACCTACCTACCTACCTACCTACCTACCTACCTACCTACCTACCTACCTACCTACCTACCTACCTTGTAAATTACATTACATATCACAATTAGATCTAGCCGAGATGTCAAGGATACGAAAGCGTAAAGGTGTACAATACAGGATGTCAAACCGTACGGTAGGGTGAACACAGAACGTGTCTTCTCCCCTTGCTTGCTGGCTGCTTGATAACCTGTTGCATCTGACAACAGGATAAAACGGAAATGACACAGTCGATCAACAATAAATTCAACCCATTATTACTATAACACACACGTGTAGTAACAATTCCCAGTGTTTGAAATCATGGTTTGTCTGGGTATCATAGCAACTAACAAACGGCATCACAGACATACATCCATGTTATTCCTAAGTGAGTGAAGGAGTGAGTGAGTTCCAAGACATTTGATTTAATACTAGTTAATTGTTCATTCTCTAGGGACCATATTTTCATGTTTGTGTGACGTTAATAATATCTGTCCATTTATATAGCACAACACTGCACATCAGAAATACTCACAGCGCTAACAATAAACATCAAAACACATTATTGCCCTGGATAACCGAAACTGCCTGCGATGCGATAGATGTCAATAGTCTTGTGACCTATCCCATCGGGAACGCATTTCCTGTTGGGTGAACAGAGACAATTTTGAGCAAATTCACTTGCTTAAGATGTGACCTCATGTATCACATATGATTCTTTCTGTCAGTACTATGTGTTACCTTGATATCATCAACTTTATGTTTTCTAAATTTCTCCTAGACCCATTCATTGGGCCTTGTCCTCACCTGACATATAATACTCCAACAGAAGTCGTTGCCGAAGTCCTCGGAACAGAACAGAACAACTAACGAAATCACGAAATTCAGTCGCCCTCTTTCAACAAGCAGTTGTCATAAATATGTTTCCCATATGAGAAGCAGGTAATCCAGGCCATTCTATACTACCAAAACTTCCAATATGCGGCAAGTGAATTTTAATCCAACAAAAACTGAAACGATTTTATTCTCTCGCAAAGTAGATCAAATGAAAGGAACTCAAGTAAATGAAGTATATTTCCATAAACATTTAGGTATTTATCTTCAAAAAGATTGTTATTGGAAAAAACAAATTGATGAGATAGTAAAAGTTGTAAGTCCTATGGTAAATTGTTTAAGAAGCTTTAAATATAGATTAACTAGACATACATTAGAATGTATGTATACTTATTGTATACTTCCACACTTTGATTATTGTTGCCACATATGGGACAACTGTACGACAGAACAATCTATTATTTTAGAAAATTTACAATTAGACGCTCTAAGAACGATTTGCGGAGCCGTGAGAGGAACCAGTCATGAAAAAATCTACAATGAGACAAACTTCGTACCATTAGTTAAGCGTAGAGAAATCAAGAAACTTACATTACTCTACAAAATGAATAATAATCTTACTCCAGTCTACTTATCAGATTTAATTCCAGAACATGTTTCAGTTTTAAGTTCCTACAATCTGAGAAATAAATTAAATTAATTTATAAATGATAGTATTCGCACAATTCGTTGCCACACAGAGTCGTATGCTCGGTCCTTTTTACCAAACACCATACTCTTATGGAACAATTTACCACTTGAAATAATTAACTCAGAATCAGTAAATTCATTCAATAAACGACAGACCAAAGAAAGACATGTTCTCTTTGACCAAAACTTTGGATCTAGATTTTGTCAAATAATTCATGCTCGTCTCAGATTGGGGTGTAGTGACTCGAACGCTCGTCGCTTTGATAGACATATTTCACATAATCCAAATTGTGCATGTGGGTATCCATGGGAAGACTCTCTCCTGCCCTTATTATGACTCAATAAAATCAGATCAATTTTTCTACACTAGTGGCTTTGACCTAAACTCAGTTCTTCAAAGTAATCAAACTTCAAGCAACGGAATTAATCAACTTATTCTTGACTCTGTTCATAAATACATACTGCTTTCAAATACACTGGCCCAAAAAAGAAACGCATAGGTGAAAATCCAATGTTATGAGAGATGATTTATTAACTTAAATTGCACAAAAAGTAATGGAACTTGAGCAATGATAATTCACACGGGTATTAACAAATGTGTGTCAAGACATATACAATCATTCACAGTGGTATTAAGCGTCTCTATTTTCCATGGCATAGTGAGAAAGTCAGTATCTGGTGTGACCACCACGGGCATCAATCACTGCTCTGCATCGCCTGGGCATTGACTGTATAAGACGTCGTATCCGCCTTTGTGGGATTCTTCTCCACTCATCTCGCAACGCATTCACCAACTGTAGACGTGTCTGTGGCTGCGGCTGTCGACGTCGTAACCGTTTACCCAATTGGTCCCATAAATGTTCAATTGGGTTCAAATCCGGCGATTTTGAGGGCCATGGAAGAACTGTAATGTTGTTGTTGGCAAGGAAATCCGTGGTAATGCGTGCTTTGTGCGGTCTTGCATTGTCGTGCTGGAAAATTTCCCTTCTAGCGTCAATTGTAGGAACAACATGACGGTTCAGAATTTCATCCCGGTAGCGTACAGCATTGAGATTCCCTTGCACATGCACCAACTGTGTCCTGCCGTTCATAGATATGCCTCCCCACATCATTACACCTCCACCACCGTGTCTGTTGACCTCACGAACGCACTGTCGAGCATATCTCTCATTTCGACGTCTGTAAACACGCATCCTTCCATCATGTCTGTACAGCAGAAAACGTGACTCATCGCTGAACCAGATCCTCCTCCAATTCAAGAGGTTCCATGCCCGAACGTTCCTGCACCACTGAAGACGTGCACGACGGTGATGGGGATGCAGAACAGGTCCTGCATGAGGTCGAATAGGTCGAATTCCATGCTCTCTTAGGCGATTCCTGATGGTTTGTGGAGAGACTCTACGCAGCCCAGGAACGTGATCAGCGGTATACGTAGCAGTGACGGCCCGATTACGCAGATGAAGCACCCGGTTGTAGCGGTCTTGTGCTGGAGTTGTCACCCTTGGTCTCCCACTCCTTGGACGGTCTCTGGTCGAGTTGTGTTGCGTGTATCGTTGCCAGAGACGGGAAATCGTGCTCTGCCTCACATTCAGACGTCTGGCAACTGATGACTGACTTTCCCCAGCTTCCAGACGTCCAATGGCTCTATTTCTGTTTTCTTCATTTAACCTTGGCATTTTTCGCGTCGCATAGAAAGAAATTCGAAGAATGAATCGCAACAGGACCTGTCCCCTTTTATAGCCATCATAATCAAGATTGAGATCCTGCATTTGCACGTGCATAATGCTTTCAGATTTTCCCACGTGCAGATTATACAAAGCGTTTTCAAGGTGCTGTGGTGTGGCGAATAATCACCAGAGGTTGTGTTTGTTTGTCTGTTTTGGTTGTATTGACTATAAAAACACTTAATATTTACATTAATTGTCATTCCATTCCATATTTTCCGAAAAAATCTACTTTAAAAATGAGATTTCAGCTATGCGTTTCTTTTTTGGGTCAGTGTAGATTCAAATTCGTCTAGACAACAACTACTGTGAACCCCTTTAATGCAACTTGTGTAGACGTATTTCCCGAATGTTAATGATCTAATGCCTTTGTGGAAGTAACTGTTTCTTTTGCTTTTTTATTTTCTGAAATAATTCATTGCCCCTGTACTGTGTAAAGTTTGATTGCATTATATCATAGGTAATGGAGAGGCACTTGTCTTAAGCCTTTGGCTCGTTGTGCCAATCCATATTCATGTTATTTATGTTCATGAATAAAATATGTTTAAAAAATACTACCAAAACATGATATACGGTCATCTCTGGCCTGCATCCAGACGGTGTTACATCCCCAGAAACCGATCCGACTGATCGTTCGATATTGAAATCCAACACGATTGTTAATCCTTGGATGATCAGAACTGTAACAGGGACCGTGAGTTTCACCATGGATACTCTATAACTCTCTATATAGGCTCCCTGGTTTCACTAAACAAAACAATGCGTCATGAAAGACGAGTAACCATCCTTTACCCACTCCATCTGTCACCATGATGTATGTCACCTGGTACCTGGTGTAAGAATGATAACATCTACCCCAAGAGACAACATATGGTGTGTTTGTCTTCGTTTGGACCAGCGATTCCTTATTTGATTAAGTTAATACTAAGAATGCCCTTTTAAGTGTGTATAATGTTTTCATAAATAAAAGCATAACCTAATTTTGGTCAATAAAATACTAGACCTAGAGAGCTTGGGTTACCACTTGAATCATGGTATATTTAATGCTCTGACACGCCACGCACATATGAAGATGATCATATGTAATACTCTCACACGCCAAGTACATAGGTAGATGATCTTATATAATGCTCTGACACGCCATATGAAAGCATAGATGATCATATGTAAAGCTGAAAATCTTAGGCTATGAGTTCCGTACTGTAAACCCACGATGTGGTGACATATTTTTGCTACCTTTGTTGACACTGGCAAGTTCGGATATAACGGGGGCCCTAGCTGATTGGCTACTGTGAGAATGACGAGCCAGCAAAGGGAGGTAATAAAATAATTCGGCTGACCCGTAGATGCGTCCAGGGTATAGTGGAGACTTATCGGAACGTATACCCTGGAGATATTGATGATGCAGAGTGTCCCACACGGAGTCACATTCGTCTGTACATAGCGGATATTTTCAGGTACAAATTCTCTTTTAGATAATTTTTGCTAATAACAATACCCGTGAAGGTCCCAGGGTAGAATAGGCCTTCAACAACCCATGCTTGCCATAAAAGGCAACTATGCTTGTCGTAAGAGGCGACTAACGGGATTGGGTGGTCAGGCTCGCTGACTTGGTTGACACATGTCATCGGTTCTCAATTGCGCAGATCGATGCTCATGTTGTTGGTCACTGGATTGTCTGGTCCAGACTCGATTATTTACAGACCGTCGCCATATAGCTGGAATATTGCTGAGTGGGGCGCAAAACTAAACTCACTCACTCACACTGCTAATAACAAGTTTCTAAAACAATCAGGGATTTGGAATATCAATCTCAGTTTAATAACATCATTTAAAACAAAGGCAGCAAAGCTGATCTTTTTACACAGTAAACAAGCAATGAAATTCTTAATATCATAGAATTCTCTGTCATACAAATCAATGTGATTGAAATATTTCAGGAAAAACGTGGTCGTTCCCATGAACTGTCCCGCATGCACCACAAGCACCAAGCTGTTCGAACTTCCCTAGGTTGCTGAGTGATAATAATCAACAAACCAAACTGATATTGAAATTACGTTCTTCACCTTTCGTTCCTTTCTGCAGAGTATAGTATGCTTTGTTTTCATCTTGAGTCTTGCCATACAGTGGAATGTTGTGTCATCTACTGAATGTCACTGACTGATGCACATAAAATACATCTGGTGGCAAGTGAAGTTGTTGTAAATGTGCCCCAGGTCAACCAGCAGTGGATGGATACCAGGCAGAAAAAGATGGCGATGCGACTTAACCTTTCAGCACTAGATAGACAGCTTGGATCGTGTATACTCCCATTTGGATTAACAACTGCCGTGGTAAAAAGGGGTTTGAACGTGATATTCTGTGTTGGAAAATGCCGTACAAGTGAACTGTTATCATTTTCTCACTCACTCACACTTTCTTGATGTCCCTTTCAGTGAAACGAGGCTGAGGGAGCATGGTAAACTAGCAAGGCATTTCATCAACATGAGTTGTGGAGTCTGTTTACAAGTCTATTTGAATCTTTTCTATTTAATCTTGGACATGTCATCCTGGGCAACCCATACGTACCTCAGATGATACGCGATACACGATACACATGTACTCGAATCGATTGATATTTTCGCCCCCTCTTGTTTCAAACATAGACCTACTCATTCATATTAATTCTCATCAAAATTGCCGGTAATTAAGTATGACGATGTAAATATCGCCGCTAACAAAACCTATTTACAACAACCGTTGACCATTAACCTATAGACCTTGCTTCCTCTCAGCCATATTTTAAGTCATATGTTATTGTTCTCAGTTCGATCTCTGAGTATCTATGCCCTGATCAAACACTGAAAATAACTGATCATGTTTGTTACATTTTTGAATGAATGATAATGATATGCATGTGCCTCTCTTGGTCCATTTGTAAGTAGTGCTCCACGGCACACACACACACGCACGCACGCATGCACGCACGCACGCACGCAAGCACGCACGCACGCACACACTTATGTTCACAACTCATGTTTTCCTTCGTCATACAATGACAAAACAGCATACTGTAATACTTATTTTACTAGTCTAATTGCTGATGATAAATGTTCCATTTTGAAATGACATTTTTCTACAGAGTGATTGAGTAATTTCAAATTGAGGATAACTCTGAAACTTTTGTCAGGCTTGGGAACAAGAAAGACTGTGCTGACATACTGGTCATCAGCCATGTCAGAAGGATGAGCTATTTCTAACACTGCTTTCTGTAACATCTTTGACACTTCCTGGTCAAGAAATTCCGCTTGCTTTCCACCTAGTTTGGTTCAGTTGTGAGGGGATGTCTATAAATTCAATATGATACCCTTTCACAATATTGAGAATGTATGGATCTGATGTGATACTTCACCATGCTTTAATGTGTGATGACAATCTACCTGCCACATTGACATCCACTTTATCTGAGGAACTCACCATCAATAATCTTGGTGTTCCTTCTTCATTCCCCTGCGAGAGTTTCTGTTGAACATTGGTGGTTGGAACTGGGTGACTCTGTCCCCAAAGAAACGACCCCTACCTCTCTGTTGCTGTGAGCCACTTCTACCCCCTCGGTACAAAGGGGGCCTGTTGACAAACCTGTCTTGTCTGTAAGGATGGTAAGCAGGTGTGGAACTGCTCACTTTACTGACCATTTTCTTTGTGTCTGACAGTTTTTTTATTTGATCTGACAAGTTATCTCCAAAGAGATATTCAGTTATAGGGTTGGCATTGGCTCACAAGGGTTTGTATTCAGTTCTTAAGTCACCACGAATGGCATCCCTGCGTTTCAAAGTTGGCATAGGTAATCAAGGCAAAACTATCCACTGAGTCACAGTGGAGGAGACATCTGAAAAGTCAATTTTACACAGACTGTCAACTGCCTTAGTGTTGAGCCCTCTACAGAAAGTGTCTTGCATTTTTTATGTCCTGCAATCTGCTTTCAGGGTAAATAATTCGCCAGATTTCATTATTCACTCTCGGCGGCTTCAACTTAAGACAATTGTTGGGTCTGATGTGTCTATCCCACATGTCCAGCCTGTTAATTAGAAGGCCATCTAGCAAGCCAGCTAATCCTGCTTCAACCGGCGGTCCACGAGTCGAAAAGAATCTGCAATCTTGTCGATGATACCGCCCTTCAGCTTGTCACAGGACGTTGCCACCTTGCTAAGAGAGGCCACTCCGTCTCCCCTCTCCTCGGCCTGCCGCTCGAAAGCTTGAGATCAAGTTACACAGCTTGGTCCAGCGGTATTTTCTCCGGCCGTCCCGGGGTCATCCCCATTGGCATTTAACTAAAAACGTCGCTCTGATCACAATCTCCTGATTCAGAGTGAAAAATTGGATGGTTTTGTAATTCAGACACTTTGTCCAGCACTTCTGTGATAGCTATTCTGTGGTCATCTTCCATTCTCTGCAGAAGTTTTGTACACTGATCCACAGGATTGTTGTCACCTTTCCCACTTGTGGAAGGTGTACTCTCACTGTCCCCTACAGGGGTTACTTTGACAGCTCTTACAGATTTTTCCACTTTTTCTATTCGCAGGGTAGTTTCCTTTGAAACTATTTTTCCCCCTTCTTGTGGCTACAAATTGACAAAATTGATCTCATGCCCATCTCCTGCTTTCCGGTAGACAAAGACTGTCCCAGCAGTTTGTGCTGTAGCTTAGCCAATATGGCTGTGCCATGAGGTGGTGAAGCCTTTCCCAAATAACAATAAAGAGTTGAAAAGTTCACAATTACTGCTGCTGCCACCTTCCATGTAATTGTCGGAAAGGTGAAGGGAAAAAGTTTTAAACACTTTCACCATGCCTCGCGTCAACGGAAACTTGATGGACACACAAATAATCCGATTTGTACAGTGAAGAAATTCTTCTGTGACTTCGAAGCCAATTCCACATTTGCACTGGAACCCGGTTGCACATGAGCAATCTCATGTGGTCTCTCATGTGACATGGTACTGAAGGAGAACTGTAAACGGGGTATGAATTTAGATTTTCACTGAGTGGACAAGATATCAACATGAAGTAATGTCATCAGCATCACTCTTACAGCTGCAGGAAAAGTGCAGACCACAGAAGCAACAACAATACATCTCATTCAATCACTTGAAAGTTACTTAAATTTGGAGCCGTGAAGAATAGGCCTTCAGCAACCCATGCATGCTATAAAAGGCGACGGTGTTCAAGCTTCCTGACTTGGTTGACACATTCCCAATTGCGCAGATTGATGCTCATGTTGTTGATCACTGGATTGTCTGGTCCAGACTCAATTATTTACAGGCCATATATTATTGTTGAGTGTGGCGTAAAACTAAACTCACTCACTTAAATTTGTGAGCAGAGTAGGAATGATCTTGTAACGATTCAGAAGTTATTCTGATCTTCATGCCGATGTCTGTGACTGTAACATCTTAAATATCATTATATAGGTTCAGGCCAGTTTAGCTAAGTGGGTGAGTAGCACTGTCATTTCACTATTTTTTAATAACTAATAAGGCACAATGTCACTCTTTTACAACATTTTGGTCTTGGATATGCATAGATATATTCTGGGGCATATATGCACTCTCATTAGGTTTCTAGTGATAACAATAAACAATGTTTCCCTTATGACTTGCCTAAAACCCATCATTGTAACTTTGAGGTGAACAGCTTTCATACAGACAACACTTTGCCATTTATGCAATGTTACCAAAGCTCTGTACATCGAAAACTGTCGCACACATTGTTCGTGTTTTTCTGGGTCTTCCAAAGTGAGGACTCTCCTGCACTCTGTCTGTGGCCTAGAACCTGTCCCTCAGTCTGTGAATGACAAAGGCAGACACCTGAAGATGAATAACACTTCTCATGGAATTACCATTCTGTAACCATGCAATGGCCTTGGGTGCTTAATGGTCTGCGCTGTGCAAGATGAAGAAGTTCTTAAGCTTCAGTGCTGTTTCTTTTGGAGGAAACATTGCATTGGAAAGTCTGTCTCCTACATGCATTAGGGTATAATATTTCGGCATTTGAATCAACCATGGTGCAAGTCAGTTTTGACACCCTTGTTCTTCGCTGTTTTCTTTGCATCTTCCAACACAGTTTAAAGTGCCATTACTGCACACAAAAAGTTGGATTTACCTTACAGCATAAATGGCCTCAGCACATTTAAATCATGAAATTTATGCGCAAGCATTATATTATAGTGAAATAGGAGTACTCTTCCTGTATGTTACAATGACACATTTCAGTCTCACCATGTCTACTTTGGAGAACTTAATTTTAATATAGACAACACAAATCTCTGTTCTTCATTTTAAAATCATCATAATACAGAATGTAAGAACAATTTAGATATCTTTCATACAAATAATTGAAGTCTTTCAAGTCAGACTATGTAGTAGCAAGCAATCACGTGATCAAACATGGCAGCAAAAATCAAAACATCAACTAAATTCAGGTTATTTGTAGAATAACAAGTGTGAAAAGAAAATAAACATCAAATATTAAGTTTATCATGAACACAGATTTCTAAGCTCACATTAATCCTGTGACACATTTTAGACAAGACCCTTGCATTAAATTTGTGACACTATAATTTCATGATTTACAGTACATGTAACTGTCAAGTATTAGGGTGTTCCCATCGTTTTGTTAGTAGTATGTTTCAGTTTGGTAAATAAATTCTAAAGAAACATGTCAAACATGTCTGAACTGTTAAGGGGATTGATGCCACTTGTAAATACTGAACATAATGGCAGGTGTTGGTGAAAACACAATGTTCTTTCTATTTAACCAGTACGGTAGAGTATGTTCAAGAAAGACTAGCAAACACATATTTTTATGAAACCGATTTTATTGCCTATGATGCAATATGGTTTTCAAAGAAGTATAAAGATAATACAATGGCAAAAATCAAAATTAGCAACATCAGCTCTGAAATAACAAATAAGTAAAGCAACACATACAAGAACATGAGACAGGTGTCAAAACTTTATCTCAGCTGAAATAAAAACCCCAAACAAACATCTGAGTAGCATACTGACGTACTGTCGGAAATAGAAAAAAATAAATGTTTTAAGGCTATATCCCAAACATTTACACAACTGCAAATAGCATTATGGGAGGAATATTGTAATTTTGATTACTCAAAATATGAATAGCTGCTGAAAACAATAGATCACACTATGATGTCAATCCAGTCACTCAAAGAGGTATAACAGACCGTTGACAAACCTGGCATGAAATACATGTGCTGGCTCTAGGCACAAGGGGTCATTTTATAAATATTTGATGCTTTTCATGTGTGTTCACTATGTCTCATCTATGATAAAAATCTTATGTGCCATTTCTTCGTAAGCTTTATGTGGAGATATGTTAAAGAGTATGATATCCAGAGAAAAGCTTGAATCAATCATCCTATTGCATAAAGGTAGCATGAACACAACCACCTGAATTATATTATCTTAATTGATATCGCTATCCTCCAGCCAATCCTGGTTTTGTTTTTGAGACATGTAACCCATCCTACCTATTTGTTTTCTCAGTGATAGAGAGTAGTGGTAGCTACATCCTTACTAGTTTCAGTATTAAAGTTATTTTAGTTTTTCATATGAGCACAGTTTATACTTAAGCTAAGATCAAATGGGCATTAAAAATGTGTTCTTTGTTATACAATATCATTGCACACAATTCAGCCATGGTCTAATCCAAACAAGTCCCTTTGACAAACAAATTTAAACCAAAAAACCCCCCAAAAACGCAAAACAAATAAAAAATGATAAAACATTGCTCATTTCTGCACTAATCTCACCTCAGTAAAGTCCTTTTTTATGTTTCCTATCTTCCAACCACTGTGCCTGTAGTTAGGGCCAACTTAGTTGAACAGATGTCACACTTTCACATATTAACTACATAATTGACCAAATGAAGCAAAAATATCAGATATTTGAAAGGACAAATCATCTGACAGTTACTTGATGTTTTCTTAGATTAAGTTTGAATCGTTTCCATGGAAGTCATGAAAAATAAAATGCCATATATCTCTACACAGCAAAAGGCACCACTTCAACATCTGTGTCATATAACTGCCAAGATCTGTTAAAAGATATGAAATGGTTTTCGTTTTGTGCTCTGGAAACAAAGCCTATCCCTCCATTTTGAGTCAGAATTGTTTCAATGGAAACTGTGAAAAATAAAAATGCCAAAAGATTGTAAATAGAAAAAGGCACCACCTTGTGGTCTCCCTCAAATATCTGCCAAGTTTTCCTGTAAGATATTAAATATGATTACACGGTGCCATTTAGAAAGTGGTCAAATGTAACATATGTCATATTTGGGATTTCACTTTCTTAGTAAAGTACAAATTCTAGTACTTTTTGGATGGGACTCAACCCAAAAAGTACTAGAATTTGTACTTTACTAAGAAAGTGAAATCCCAAATATGACATATATTACAGATATTAAATAGTTTTCTATTTGTGCTCCGGAAACAAAGCCCATCCCTCCATTTTGAGACTAAGTCAGAATCATTTCCACGGAAACTGGAAAAATGATAAATCACAAAAATCTGTAAATAGCAAAAGGCAACTTTGGGGTCTACCACACATATCTGCCAAGTTTTGCAGAAAGATATTAAATAGGTTTCTAGTTGTGCTCCGGAAATGAAGCCCTTCTGTCCATTTTGACAGAAGTCCAAAACGTTTCCATGAAAATTATAAATCACAAAATCCTGTAAATAGCAAAAGGCAACACGTTGGGGTCTGCCACATATATCTACCAAGTTTTGCTGACAGATATTAGGAACTTTTTGAGATGTGCTCGGGAAATGAAACACACCTCTCACTTTTGAGACAAAGTCTGAATCGTTTCCATGGAAAGCAAGAAACTAAGAAGTCACAAAAACCTGTAAATAGCAAAAGGCACCATTTTGGCTTCTGATTGGTATATCTACCAAGTTTGGCAGAAAAATAAAGAACAGATTTTGAGTTCTGCTCCGGAAACGAAGTCCAGCTCTCCATTTTGAGACTAAGTCTGAAACGTATCCATGGAAAACCGAGGAAATAGTAGATCACAAAAACCTGTAAGTACCAAAAGGCACCGGTTTAGGTTCTGACTGATGTATGTGACAAGTTTTTTCAGAAAAATATTTGAACAGTTTTTGAGTTACGCTCCAGAAACGAATCCCAACGCATCGAAACCGAGAAAATAATAAATCATAAAAATCTGTAAATAGCAAAAGGCACCACTTTGGGGTCTGCAACACATATCTAGCAAGTTTTGCAGAAAATTATTTAACGTTTTTTGAGTTTCGTTCCGGAAACGAAGCCCATCCCACCATTAGACTAACACCAAAATGTTCCATGGAAAAACAAAAAAAAAATAAAAATGCCAAAACTCTGTAAATAGCAAAAGGCACAACTATAGGTTGTGATTATTATATCTATCAATTTGGGTCTAAAAATATTGAACGGTTTCTGAGTTATGCTCTGGAAATGATTACGGACAGACGGACAGACAGACAGACTGATGGACAGACAGACGAGGCATTGACTATATCCCCCTGCATTACATTTTATGTAAATAATTTTCAAAAACAACCATAAGAATATACTTCAGATGAAACAGGCCCAACAGAATTCATTTGTGTCAATCATCAACGTGCAGACAATCATGGATGAATCACTGCTTCTGCTTGTAACAAAAAGAAAATTAATATTGTAACATAAAACTTGAGAAAATTTTGTTTTGCCTTAGTAAAAAATGTGGTTCCAACAATAAAGTTACATGGATCCTGGATTGTTTTTACAAAGAAAGTATTAAGCCTCATAGTATTCATTACCAGGGAAAATGTCTGTTTTTGCATCCAATGTGATGTACATCTAACCCTAGTTAATGATTATGTACTGTGTAGAGGAAAGATGCCATCAGCAGTATGCATTGATGGAGTATAGAGGTAACATGCAAGAATGTCAAGGAATGACTAAAGATTTTCTCACAACCATGAGACAGGTAACATGCTATTTCAACACTCATGTACACAAGGTCACTTTGACACCACCAGCAGGTCATAAATCAGCACATGACATTCGCAAATTAAATACACATCACGTGGCTAACGTCCACGACTAATGTATTTAGAAATGTGGGTGGCCATAAAATGAAAACCCATATTTCATACAAGAAAGCAACCTGAACAGTACAGTAAAGTTACTGCAAGGATGAAAACCTCATGGGCATCTGGGCTAAGAAGCTTGGGGAATGTTCCAGTGTATAGGACCCGGATGAGCCATTTAAAAGGGTAAGTCTTGCATATCTCACAGATGTTACTGGCTGGTGAGGCAATAACCTTATAGGAGTATATAGGTTCATGTACTGCAGCACAGTAATTCACAATGGAAGCAAAACAAAAAGTAGCCTGTGCATCTCAAAATGAATCACTGACTTCATGCCTCTTGCAGGACTACAACAACATGCATTTGTCACATCAATTTACTGAATGAATAACACTAAATGCATGTTTACAAATGTAACTACAGCACATGGCATTCAGCACACAAACAAAAGCCTTTGCTGAAAGGACATGGTAGATTTTTATCTGAATACTAATCACTTCTGAGTGCCAATGGAATTTTCCTTCTAACATCTTAAAATATCAGGATTCATAATAATTGTAAATGAACAATGAAGGCTCTTATTCCTTGGGGTGTTTTCTGTAGTTTCTCCATAGTCTTGGTGAGATACTGTACATATGTCCACCTGTAGCCCCTACATAACACAGCATTCCTGACTCTACTTTATAACACAGCGATATATCTTCATTATATAATGAACTTAACACAGAGTTTCATATCATATTTGTATAACATATGTTCGTAAATATCTATACACACACAATAAATCTAAAAAAAACCCCTAAACTATCAAAAGGTAAAATCACAGATAAAAAACCAATTCTAATTCTAAATATAGAAAAGTGACATCTAACTAAACCTTTCAGAGGATTACACTTTTTTTCAAACACATACATACAGATTTGTTTATTTGGAACGAAGAAAAGAAACTGTAACTAATTTGAATACAATTTTAAGTTGCTAGACTACTACATTGCTAACTGAGTAGGAAAAGTAAACAGAACAGCAGTAATGTAATGTTATATAATTGTAAACCTCAAAAAAGATAACTGATAACTGGTATGTATTTCCATCCTCCACAAACATATTCATAAGTGGTGTTGAAAACAGCACTTTCTTCTTTACTATATGTATGTGTGTGTGTGTGTGTGTGTGTGCGTGCATGCGTGAGTGCATGCATGCACATACTGACACACGCATGCATGCACCACTATTCACTTTCAGTTCAGTAACCCTACCTTTTGAACCAGTTTAATAAGAAAGTAACATATGTGGTGTCGCTTATGGCTTTTAGGAACAAGTTTCTGTAATGCTGTTGGATCTCAAGGGGTACAGAGAACAGTATTAGCACAAAACGCCCTAAAAACCCATGGAGGTCTGAGCAAAATATGAAAGGCAGACAACAAGAAAGGCAGTAGATCTGATAAGTGTGTCATGAAACCTTTCCACAAGAGCTGGGTTGTGTCTGCCTATGATGCAGTTAGTGATGCTTAATTTGACAGCTGTGTTTAAATGGCATGTTGATACTAGTACAAGCATGTTAAATCTGCTGCTCAATAAACTGTCACATTGAACCGAGAGTTCTTTGTTTTTATATGTACATATTTGTTTGTTTTATTGTCAAATGCAATAAGCACTACTAAAATGACAAAAACTGATATGTTTAAACAGGAAAATATACTCTTAAAAAAAAGTAGGGGATAATGAAATGCCAATACCTGTGCCGGTTGTGATACGATAAATAGTCATGGACACTTGACATGCTTTGACAGTATGTTCACAGATGAAGAACTTATTGCCCCAACGGAACCACAGACCTGCACGTTCGACATGCATTAGAGCCATACACGTGGCAGGGGTTCGCTGTCAAATATGACACCTCAAGGAAGGGTTGATGAAAACTGTCGCATGCTGATTTATCCTATCCAAGTTTGCTTTCTTATCAGTTCTTGAATAAGGTTTACTGTGTACCATATCTTTGCTTTAATGTGTTACATTAAATTTGCAATGAGACATTTTCAACATGATGGAACTTCTACGTGCTATTGGCATGCTTCAAATTGATTCTACACAGTAAGCAGTAGCCAACATGCTTAATGTGTCACAGTCTGTGATCAGCAGACTGTGGAACTGGTACCAACAAACACAATGTTGATGATCGATCTCATTCAGGTTGTCCGAAGGCCACTACACAAACCCAGGATTGATACATTTGTACGCAGGTCACAAGCGGCCAATCAGTTTTCTGTAAATTTGCACCAAGTTACAGGACTTCAAGTTACACCCCAAATGATTAGAAATCAGCTCTATGCAGCCCATTTGCATGTGCTGTGACTGCGTGTTGTGCCTCCATTAACTCGCAAGCACATGGCAAACAGGTGTCAATGGTGTAGGCAGCATAGAAATTGGCCTAATCATTGATGGGCGCATGAAATGCTCTCTGCTGAGTCCAGATTTACTCTTGATTTCACCAATAGGCATGCTCATGTTTGGAGGTGTGTAAATGAGCATCATGCTAATGTCAACGTCAGACAGCATGACAGATTCAGGCGTGGGTCTGTCGAGGGGGTGGTGGGGTGGAATCACCATGACTGGCAGAACGGACTTGTACTACCGTGACTGCATCCTGGCACCGATAGTTCTGCCCTTTGCTCAATAATGTGCAGTCTACATTTCATCTTTCAAGATGATAATGCCCGTGCCCATAGCACTTGTGTTGTGAATGACTACCTCAAGCGTCCCCATATTGTCCATATGCTTGGCAAGCCATGAGTCCTGACTTTTCCCCTATAGAATATATCTGGGACATGATCGGGAGACGTGTTCGTCGACATCAACGGACAACACTGCAAGAATTGGCCGCGGCTGCTGCAAGAGGAGTGGGACAGATTGCCCCAAATTGTCATTGGACGGTTGATTAGGAGCATGCCATGATGAATTGCTGAATGCCTGAGGTTTGGTGGAGCAATGACTCATTATTGAGACAAAAATCACAAACGGCCATTTCCACTTTTGAGAGTCTATATCTTTTACAAGTGAACTAGGGCAGTCAGATAAGCCGCCCATATGAACTGTTGATGTTCATGTGTAGGCAATGGGCCTGTTATTAACGTACACTGGTTACCTCTCATAACAACAGCAGTGCATTTCAGCAGTTTGTATTGTTTCTGGATATCCCCTATTTTATTTTAAGAGTACATCTGGAATATACACCCAATCTTATGAGGAAACAATGTGAAACAAGATAGGCAGTGTGTAAAGACACAGATCTAAGCAGCATGGGTTGAAAAAATAAGGTACACTAATGGTTACATAATGTGCTTTTAATCCAAAGACCCAATAGTACTATTCATATTTCATCATGATACATGACAGTACTTGATAAGTATAACACTTCTCATAAGACTGCCATAACAACCACACATGGACACACTACAAAATTTCATGAGTATATTTTACAGACCTGATTCCAGGAATCATCCATGTGATGTATCAGGACCAGAGCCATTGCAGATACAGAGAAGAAAGGTGAATGTTCACACTACAGTGTTTGAAAAAAGCACGAAACATCATAAGATCACTTATTTTGCATTCAGGTGAATTAAAATGTGAAAAGGTTCATGATGTCAAAACAGGCCACAGAAGGGCAAACGCATATCTCAAATAACATTATCTTACCTGACACAGAAATGTTGTTTTCTATTTGGCTAAGCACCCTTCTATTATTTTTAATGTACCCCACTTACAAGCGAGAAGTGCCTATGGCAACTCATTCAGTAAAACGTGGTAGTGCTTCTTCATCTCAAATAACATTGAATCACTCACGATGCACGGAAATTACCAATGGTTTGCAAATGCAAATTGATGGAAGGGAAATAACTCTAAATCTGTTTTTCTTGTGTCAACTGCAACGCCTAGCATTCCATTAAATAAATTTTGACAAAAAGTTGAAATGTAGTTTCCTGTGAATATTAAGAAGGGGAAGTACACTGCGGCAACTTGACTAAGACAATACCAGCGGGGGAAAACAATATGATGCAAGATTTGAATCATTCGACACACACACGTTGGCTGAAGTGCATGATGCGGTACCAATGCTTCATAAAGTTCAAAAGTAACATTGAGGTGTTCGGCAAGATAAATACAGGCCCATTGGTTGATGTACCCTCAATGTTTGTTTATCTTCCCCTCCCCCTTTGGACTCAGGGAGCATGAACAAACACTGAGGGTACATCAACCCATGCCACTCTCATGGCCACTGAACAACTTATAGTATCTCTACAAACGCTGCAGACAAGGTGGACTAAACATAACATTCCACGTAAACATAATTAGGTTATTCCAGAGGTAGTTATCTACACATTTCTTACTGATGTCAAGAGAATGTGATGGATTTTCTAAATTTTGGAACATAAAGACACTCCAGAAATGCTTACTCATCTCTTATCCATCATTTGAATCCATATGTAAGCTACATGGTTTTGGCATTGTGGCACATATTGGTTTTCCATTGTATATCAATAGAAAATGTTGGATCTTTTATCAAGGGTCCAGATGACTGGTTATACAGACTGTTTGGCACATTTTGATTATCACTTATCGTGATAGTCCTTATAAGCTGGCTAATCTCTGGTGTGCAGACTACAGGTTCATATGGTATAGCTCAACACAATCACAGGTCTGAGATAAGTCAAGGCACAGTTTATGTATGATATTATGTATGATGTTTCTTCACTACCACAGCGCGATGATACAAACACAAACTCTCTGTGTGAGCAATGACAACAATTTGCATAGAGATTATATGTGTAGTTAAATATATTTCTATATAAATGTATACCTCTCCCCATGCAAGGCTAAATCTTCCTGTGGCATGTGATAAATATCCTGACAGCTAATGAGGTGCCAGTAGTAGGAATGTTATCAAGTCTTACATACACAGATCATAAATAGCAACATCATTTAACAGTTGACAGAAAACACAGTAAAGATATAACTCTGCACTAGAAACAGCTGAACATTGGTATCAACTTTGGTTGGGACTTAAATGTTAATGCACCAAATATCCACATAACATTAGATATTAACAATTATGCATTGAGTCACTGTTTCAAACAGGAAAATTCCTGCTTGATCAGTGAAGACAAGTAGTAAACTTAGTCATGTCAGCATGAAATACTTGGGTACCTTCTGAATCCTGGTAAACTTTCCCATCTTCCATCCAATCTGAAGCAGTGAATATGACAGAGACAGTTCAAATTCTTGTTATCGATCTGCATTATTGGTTTTCATACATATTCAACACATTGTCATGCAAAAGTCACCTGGAATGAAATTAACACAACTTTATGTAATGATAAAATATCATTTGAATGTGAAAGAAAGACATCATGGAGACCCCTTCCTTTCCAGGCTGGACATGAGGTTTCGCAGCTTCTGTAGGTTTGCCAGGGTCATAGAATCATCAGGTTTCAGTTTAAGAGCAGAGAGGTAGCTGCGCTCAGCCTCAGCCAACTTCCCGTTGATATGAAGGATAGCACCCAGGTTCATGTGAGCTGATGGCAACTAGAATACAGAAATGCCTTTTAATCAAACACCACTTTCTACAATGAAAACAAGAGTCATCAGAAGATGACATATCCCCCCTGCCCCGACATGTTTGAAAGGACAAATCATTTGGCAGTTACTCACAGTCTTTTTAGACTAAGTTTGAATTGTTTCCATGCAATTCATGAAAATTATAAATGCCATATATCTGTAATCAGCAAATTCACAATTTCATGATCTGTCTCATATATCTACCAAGATCAGTTGAAAGATATGAAATGGTTTTCGAGTTCTGCTCTGGGAATGAAGCCCATCCCTTCATTTTGAGACTAAGTCTGAAATGTTTCCATGGAAACCATGACAATAATACATCACAACAACCTTTCAAAACCAAAAGGCACCACTTTGGGGTCTGCCACACATATCTGCCTACTTTTACTGACAGATATAAAGAAGTTCTAGGGTTCTGCTCTGGAAATGAAATACACCTCTCACTTTTGAGACTATGTCAGAAATGTTTCCACTGAAACCGAGAAAATAATAAATCACAAAAACCTGTAAATAAAAAAAAAAGGGACCACTTTAGGTTCTGACTGATGTATCTACCAAGTTTTGCAGAAAAATATTGAATGGTTTTTGAGTTCGGCTCCAGGGGGATAAAAAAATATAAATGTCAAAACTATAGGTTCAGATGATTATATCTATCAATTTTGGTCTAAAAATATTGAATGGTTTCTGAGTTATGCTCCAGAAAACAAAATGATTACGGTTGGACGAGGCGTTGACTATATCCCAGCACATTACATGCCAGAGGGATAACAAGAAAGGGATTGCACAAGATGAATAACCCATAATTTTCAAGTCAGACATATCCATCCTGAACCATTTTGATTTCACTGCATTTGCAATGACACTTCAGTTAAAACTTGGAAATGGATGTCTTCACAATAAAGTTTTAAGCACTTGTGGTTTAATCATTTCTGATTTAATAAAACACAAGCACAACGCACAACTTGAAACAAGCATATCCTCATAAACAAGAGTCATCACAAGATGACATAAGGTTCCTGGCCCTCACATATTTGAAAGCACAAATCATCTGACAGTAACTTGATGTATTTTTAGATTAAGTCGGACTTGTTTCTGTGGAAGTTCACGAAAATCATAAATGCCATATATCTGTAAACAGCAAACGGCACCATTTCAAAATCTGTCTCATATATCTACTAAGAGATAAGACTGAGTCAGAAATCGCTTCCATGGAAACTATAAAATGATAACTAACAAATATCTGTAAATGCTCCAGAAACGAAGCCCATCCCTCCCATTTGAGACTAGGTCCGAATTGTTTCTATGGAAACCCAGAAAATGATCAATCACCAAAATCTGTAAATAGCAAAAGCCACCATTTTCAGGTCTGCCTTACATATCTGCCAAGTTTAGCTGCAAATATTAAGAAGTTTTTGAGTTGTGCTCCAGAAACGAAGCCCATCCCTCCCATTGGAGACTAGGTCCGCATTGTTTCTATGGAAACCCAAAAAATGATAAATCACCAAAATCTGTAAATAGCAAAAGGCACCACTTTAGGGTCTGCCTTACATATCTGCCAAGTTTTGCAGAAAGATATGAAGAAGTTTTCGAGTTGTGCTAAAGAAATGAAACATAAGTTTGAAATGTTTTCATGGAAACCCAGAAAATGATAAATCCTAAAAAGCTGTAAATAGCAAAAGGCCACACTTTAGTTTCGGCTACACATATCTACAGATAGTTCTGCCGAAAAATATTGAATATATTTTTAGTTCTGCTTCGGAAACGAAACATACCTCTCACTTTTGAGACTAAGTCTGAAACATTTCCATGGAAACTGAGAAAATAATAAATCACCAAAACCTGTACATAGCAAAAGGCACTACTTTAGGTTCTGATTGATATACCTGCCAAGTTTTGCAGAAAAAATATTCAACGATTTTTGAGTTACGCTCTGGAAACGAAGCCCACACCACCCTTAGACCAAACGTAGAAAAACAACAAAAATAATATCTGTAAATAGCAAAATGTACAACCATAGGTTCAGATTATTATATCTATCAATTTTGGTGTAAAAATATTGAACGTTTTTTGGGTTATGCTCTGGAAAATGATTATGGACAGCTGGACGGGCAGACAGACAGATGAGGCATCATTTGTGCTACCTTAATGGCAATGTTACATTCACTTCAGTTTTAATTACTTTGAACTTCAATGAACAACCTTGAGATAATTCTGATATCATCAAGTTCCCTCCAATAACACTCTAGAGACTGTGTCATGAACACAGTGATGAATACAAACAGACCATTTATTTCATGGGGTAATATATATTCATGGAAATGTTTTTATTTTGAGTTTAGTTTTACGCCGCACTCAGAAATATTCCGTATACAAATACTGTGTGTGAAACTCAGTAAAAAGATAAAGGAACACTTGTACTTTCATGTGTTCCCTTATTTGTTTCCATGAGTATGTATTTCAAATTACCAGGACATCTGAGGACATCACTACAAATGAAAAGTGAAGTAATCCAATATCATGCAGCTCACCTCAGGCTTCAAACTGACAGCTTTTCTGTACAAGTCCTCTGCATCAAGATCTTTACTGTTTTGCCTGCAATCATATCATTGAAAATCTTACAATAAATTGTACATTTATACGATTATCCTATCTTACACTTTTCATCTCTTCTTATCATAACAGAACCCTCAGCATGTTTCCCTTTGCAAAATACCTCATCCAAACACACCCACTAGTTGGCATGCTTGCCCTTTTGAGTCATGTGACCTCTCTGAAATGGTTTATGGAAAAAAACTCAACGTTTTGAATTTTGCTGTGGTCATGAAGTCGACCCCTAGTAAAACTGATGTTGAAGGTGTTGCTGCAGTTACACTTATCCACTAGTATTTGTTTTTTCAAGATTTTCATTAATGTGAGCATCACATAAGGCTTGAACATAGTTCACTCAAAATGTCATCAATGTCATTTATGTCATCATATTTATATGAGAGTGTATTTCACAATGATGAACAAATTTCATTCAACTAGGACTTGTGGTAGATTGCATTCAATTCCATAATGGCAAATGCACAGTTAAATCAGTGATTTCTTCGTACATGTCATGGTGGAAGATACCTGTGAGTGTGCATACAATATGTGTAGATTTGAGTGAAACGAAACTGGATATCCTTGAAGTGCATAGCGCGGAAGTGTAACTCCACTGCATCAGCTGTCAATGACAAAAACAGTGGTGAAAGGTGGCCACACTCACCCCTGTATCCAAGTAGACATAAAGGTAAATGTACTTGTCTGTGTATGCCAATAATATCAATATGTCACTAAAAAATACAAAGGTAAAAGAATTATATCAGATCTGAATAATATACTTGACCATGTTAATAATTCTAACAATTTATGTAATGCAGTAGAGTGGTGTAACATGATTATAAACTTCTATATTAAAGAACGGGTAAACAGAAATTAAAATCAGCTGTTATTTATCTTTCAGATGAACCAGTGAGTTTTGCATATGCTGCATCTCACCTACTTCTGTAGGATGATTTTGTATAGGAAATACAATGAACAAAGTAAAAGTATATTTATTTTATTGCCTGTGCTCTCAAATGCATAACTCACGATTATTTCCTTGTGAAAACACTGAATTATTTTTTCTCTGCTTTAATCCTCTGTTAATTGGTATAAGGTCAACGTCCTCTGTGGGTTTTCAGTCTCAATAGTAGAGGGTTGTCTCCCTTACCAATTTAGCTGAGGCAGCCAGTCTGAGCATGGTGTAGAACATGACCAGTGTCAGCCACTAAGGGAAGTTCTTGTCAGTGTCATATTACACTGAGTATTGATGCCCACAGCCTGACAGCTAATACCACTGTTGATATGAACTGGGACTTGTAGCTTGCTGTGACCTGATGGTCTTCTAGGTGAGCTTCAGAGCCTGTGAAGAGATGGCAATTTGGTGCCCAGTGCAAGAAGTTTTCTGGGATCATTCACAAGGTCAGTTCCTTGAAAGTGTTATGACAGAGAGCTGAGGATGAACCGATGCCTTGCTGATGATTTATCTAATTCTGAAGGTAATATCTGAGACACAGACATCTTGGTAAGATTTCCATATTGGTTAAATGATACCTTGATGAGGGTCGAAAAAATGGTCACTGTGTACTTTCTGGACTTCCTAGGGTTACAGTTCCAATTTTTCTTTCAGATAAAGTGAATTGTCTAAAGTCTCATATATGGATGGTTAGGTATGTGGAGATATGCATCTTGTAGATCTATGGAGACCATAGAGTCCAATATGGATACGTCTGGCTGAGGTTCTGTATGGACTCCATCATAGAAGTGGGTGGTTGTTGCAGGTGTTCCCAGTTGATGATCTTCAAGTTGATAATCATCCTGAGCTCTGTAGAACCCTTCTTTTGTATGAGAAAATACTGAAGAGAAGAATCTGGGTCTCAAATTTAATGGGCTCATCTTGTTCTCATGTTCCTTCTCTCTGAGTTTGTGAGTTGTGCCGATGATGCCACTTCCACTAACCATAGATCATCAAATGGTAGATCGCAATAATCTTTCAATTTTTCATAAATGGTGATAAACGGCTGCCCATGGGACCCTATAAAACCTGGGTTCTGTAACCGATATGAGATGAATGTTGTAGTTCTTGCTGTTGCTGTCATAGTGAATGCTGTTAGGACCAGACTTGGCAAATGTCACTTGCCATGAAGGACTTGCTATATCCTCTGGCCTGTGTCTTGGCATTTCTATTGTTCTGTATGAGGTTGATGTCCAAAACATGAAAACCTCATCTGGGGGCCTTGTACAGTCACTGGAGAGAGGACTCACTGGTTTTAATCTCATGAGTGAACCACAAGGACTTTCAGCACTTCCTCATATCTGCCATTAAACAGTTGGTTATCAAAGGTCTGGGAATAAAGCATGTTGCTTAAGTTGTGCTACATCGCGGATCAGAGTGATGGTCTCTGCTGAGAGCAAACTGCATGCAGTCTTCACCAAGAGAGTTCTCAGAGTCAAATATTGCCTTGGTCATTACTACCTATAGCCATGTAGCATCTGGGCTGTGTTACCAGCAATCTCTAGTTTAAATTATGGTCGATCATCAGCTGCCTTACTCTTCATCATTGGTGGTAAACATCTTCATGATCCCAGAGACAAACCAGCTGCTAAAACGCTGGATCCATGGATATCATTCATGAACTTATGGCCTCATCAAACCCGCAGACTCTCGTCTCCTGAACCATCATATGCTATGGAATGTTGAGTGTAAATCATTGGAAGCATTTGTCCAGAAAGAGAGAGAGATGACACAGCAAACCCGTGTTGTCTGTTGCATGTAAGTCCATCCCTACTGGTGGTGTGTGGTGCTGAAATCTTAAGCTTCTGCTGCTATGCCAGAAATCCATACCAGGAAAAATAATCTGATAGGTTATAGTCTGAACTGATGCTTGGTCTTTGTTGTGAAGAATCTATACCAGTTCATGCAGACATGAAGACACTTTGTCTTTGGTGTGAAGAACTGGATCTGTAAGAACCTAGGTTGCTTGCCTAATCTGCTCGTCTGACAGTAACTGATCATGATGTCTCACTAAGCGTACCAATAATGTGACCCTTCTCTGAAAAACCTGTGCATGGATCTGCATAACTAATACGGTCTGTGTGGTCCATGATAATGGTTATAACAGGATGGTTGGTGAACCTAGAATGGTCCTTGCAGCTGCTAAGGTCTGGATGGTATGGTCCTGGCAACAGGTGTGGAATGATGTACAGCCTTGGGTAGACGGCTGGTGTAGTCCATGTGGATAGGCAGGTTTAATGTGACTGGTGAGACCTGTACTGTTAATTAAGCAACACCATCATTTTAGTCAAAATCAGTATGCACCATGACTTGTACTGGTTGATATCACTGGATCATTGATGGACGTCAAATCTGGTGGCTCACACAGTCCTTGTGGTCTCTATCACCCTCACAGCTTGTGTGGTCCCTTTGGCTAGTGCACAAATGGCTTCAATTCCAAAATGACATAGTCCCAATGTAGTCATCAAAGGTCCAGTTAAGGGGACCTGGAGATGTGCTGTCCAGTGGCGACTTCTGCACAGTGGTTCACCAGAGTATTCAACTGCTGAGGTGATTTTGGCTGATAGCTTGGGCCTTGACTTAGCCTCACGAAGATGCTGTTAAGTTGGGGGAGGATACTGTTGTCAATTTTTCTAAAATGTCTGATTTTAGATCTCTGAGCTTGAGAGCTGCAGATAACATGAAGGAATACACATTCCCAACATAACTATTTAGTTTTTATTGCCAAACGGTAAGGGAGTGACAAACTTAAAGCTTATAAACCTCATATTTACAGTCTAGTTCAAAGAAAGACAGCCTGTCATATTACAACCTACCTGAAGGCATTTGCGGCATTAAACAAAAGCTCAAAGTCTGGTGTTGTTTTTGACAACGCTGATCTGTAACGGCCCTCTGCTTCTATATGACGGCCAGTTTCTGTCAGGAACTGAGCTGAAACACATCGCAGTACAAAGTATTTATACTGGTCATAAATTATCATCAATATACTTCTAAGAGTTTCTGTTTCCTTCACCATGTACTAAGATCTCTGCACCATGCACATAGATCTAGCCCCACATCCTAATAAACACCTTCTGCTGTTGTGATCAGCACACACATTGCAATCAGTTGACAGCTTTCTTCAGATATACATTTGGTTATTTTGGCCAATTTCTGTTTGACTTTCATCTGAAAATATTACAGAATTCCAGTTAGCTTCCACAGTCCATGTCCTTCATTTATTATATCACACCATTCATGATATATTTCTCACACAACCATCTTTTCTTTTAACAATTTTCCTATAACAACCCTCATTGTGCAAAGTGCATTTACCGTCCACACAGACACTGGATGGTCCATATTCTCGTTAATTTTGGTGGTTACATCCATCAAACCTGAGTTATAATTATTTTTCAACATAAACAAGTGCCATCAGATAACATATTCCCCCAGGCCCGACATATTTGAAAGGACATATCATCTGAAGGTTACTTGATGTTTTTTTAGACTTAGTTCGAATGGTTTCTATGGAAATCATGAAAAATATAAATGCCATATATCTGTAAACAGCAAATGACACCACTTCAAGATCTGTCTCATATATCTGCCAAGATCTGTTGGAAGATAGGAAATGGTTTTCGAGTTGTGCTCCTGAAATGAAGCCAATCTGTCCATTTTGAGACTAAGTCTGAAACATGTCCAAGGAACCCGAGAAAATAATACATCCAAAACACCTGTAAATACCAAAAGGCACCACTTTGGGGTCTGCCACACATCTACCCAGATTTACTGACAGATAGTTGGAAGTTTTTGAGTTCTGCTCCGGAAACGAAGCCTATCCCTCCATTTTGAGACTAAGTCCGAAACGTTTCTATTGAAACTGAGCAAATAATAAATCACAAAAATAATAAATCACAAGTACCAAAAGGCACCACTTTAGGTTCTCACTGATGTATGTAACAAGTTTTTCAGAAAAATATTGAACGGTTTTGGAGTTCTGCCCCGGAAACAAAGCCCATCCATCCATTCTGAAACTAAGTCCGAAACATTTCCATGGAATCTGAGAAAATAATACATCACAAAAAAACAGTACATAGTAAAAGGCTCCGCTTTGGGATCTGCCACACATATCTGCCAAGTTTTGCTGACAGTTATTGAGATGTGCTCCGGAAACGAAACAAACTGAGAAAATGATATATCCCCAAAACCTGTACATAGCAAAAGGCACCACTTCAGGTTCTGATTGATATATCTACTAAGTTCTGCAGAAAAATATTGAACGGGTTTTGAGTTCTGCTCCAGAAACGAAGCCCACCCCACTATTAGACTAACATTAAAATGTTCCACGGAAAAGCGAAAAAAAATAAACATACCAAAACTCTGAAAATAGTAAAAGGCACAACCATAAGTTCAGACTATTATATCTATCAATTTTGGCCTAAAAATATTGAACAGTTTCTGAGTTATGCTCCAGAAACGAAATGATTACAGACGTACGGACGAGGCATCGACTGTATCCACCCGCATTTCATATATATATATATATATATATATAAAACAGTAAAATTACAGTTATTACAGTAAAAGTTTTATACTGAACTACAAGGGACCACTGAAATTAGTTCGTTATATCTGTAGTTCGCTATTCACAAAAATCCATTGAAAGAACAACAAAACCCACTATACAGTAGAATACATTCCTATTCAGTTCATTCATTCATACATTCATATTACGTTCTTTTCACTACAAAGTCAGTGATCTTATTATGTGCACACTTGGCCAACTGCATACGTCCCACAGCCTTACGTTGGCAAGCGAATCGAAAGAAGACATGTCAGTTGTCTTCTGTGACACAAGAAAGTTCTTCAAAGTTTGCAGAGCCATATTGGCTTCTGCAAATGAAGGTGGGGCCTGGTCTGTTTCATCACTGTTTGTGTCATCATCATCGCATTCCGAATCAACTCGGGATATTCCGTCGCGCTGATCGGAAACGGCCTTTAAGATATCATCAGAGGGTCGTCTGCTCAACTGACTATTCACACCATTAATTAGTGTTAACTGGGACTCCCGAGGATTTCAAAGTGAGCATCGCTAACTGGCAGTGACACTGATCGAGTTCGCTCAGTTTGTTATTCAAATCATTAATTAGTGTTACCTGAGACTTGCAGGGAATGCAAATCATTTCGCTATAGCCATTAAGTACGTTATAGAGAATTCAGTATTCACGACTTTTTTTTATATGATAATATACAGAGGTTTGTTTGGGACTTTTAAAACAGTTCGCTATAGCCGTCAGTCTGTTATATCCATTTTCGTTATAAAAGTATTCTACTGTATTATATTTACAGTACATTCATACATATGATAATACTGGCATAATTGATCCCAATCAAAGGAACTTACCTATCTACCATTTCCAAGAATTATATACAAGCATCACAGATAATATTTATATCTTGCACAGCTCCAGACAAAATAAGGTCCATTCAGTTCCGTAGAGAGATCCAAAGATAGTTCCACAGAGATCCATAGAGTTCGGAGAGTTCCAGAGTTACCAAGTGTAATGGCAGCCTACTTGGTCTGTGCAAAGTTTACTTTTCACTGAACTCTCTGTCTTCCGCCTCATGAAGGACTGGCACAGCTTCTAAGCCTGATCGAATGAAATCATTCAGTGTTGGTCTGGTCAGAGGAATGTAGAAAGTAGTAGGCCACCTTGGAACTCGCCTTGCTCTCTGTCTCTCCAGCTGGGACACCTGACATTGCAGGATCTGTATCTCTACCTCGGCCCAATCATAGGCAAGTTCCCACTGATTAGGATTAACCTCACCAATGGTAACTGGACTAGTCTCCTTCCCAGTCGGACAGGAGCGGAATGGACATTTACTGGATCTACTGGTATCTACTTTTGAATTGATTGGGAAGATGCCGGAGTAGATTTGGCTGCCTTCTTTGACTTCTGAGACAGGAAGGTTCATTACCCAGGATCCATGAAACCCTTGTTGTCCTGGCCTTCCTTCAAACTTGCATCGTCTTCTTTGGGTTGGCCTGCTTGCTAGCACGATGCCTCATATCCAACATGCCTAAATTTTAAATCTTGATAGATTTCTAGATAAATGAATAGACAGAATTCATTCATGATGTCATCAATTCATATCTTAAGTTTACACCCCATTATTATGAAATGGTTATTATATTTTTATCTCTGACCAAAGAAGCAGTGAACTCAAGCATTTTGCTTGGAATGGAACCAGTTAGGTGGGTCCTTCCCTAGGTATGGCAGTAGATGGTCTACATGAACCACCCAGGGAGGATTATTGATGTCGTTGGACGTGGTAGGTGATGTCATCAATCTTCTTGGTGACAACCCAGGCTTTTGATTATTTTAGAGTCAGTTTATAACTTAACTTGGTACTTTTGTTGGGGTTATACAACCACAGAAGCTGAGCAACTTTAAGTTGTGAGTCTCTTGCTCCAACAACATAACCTTTCTTATGCAAGTGCTGATTTGAAAGCTTTTTCCAACTGCTGCTTGACCTCATCAACATACTCATCCCTGGTGAGCTGCTGGTCATTAGGATCACCAGTAACTAGGTGTAAGGGCATGCGCACCTCCTTACCTAACATGAGTTTGTTTGGATTTTGTTTACTCATGCTTTCAGATTCTGTATGCAGCCATCACAAAAGGTGTTTGTCCCAAGACCGTGGTCTCCCTTTTGTGTAAATGCTCAACGTGGCACCTATGGTATGACTGAAATGCGCGACCTGTCAATTTGCCTGAGGTTGGATAGAAGTGGTTCTATCTGGTTCTATTTCTGGAACAAATTAGCTTCATATTGCCTATCCTGATCACTATGTATGAATTTGAGGGTAACATAGTGACAGACCTACTCGACAATTTTCTTGGCCACTGTCTTTGCCTCAATATTTGGGATGTCAAAGCTTTCTGTTCACTTAGTGAACGAGTCAGTAACAACAAGTATAGAGTCCAAAGGACCCACGATGTCAGTGGTTAGTCACTCCATTGGGGAACCAGTGGTATACTCCTTCATAGGAGCCGTTTTGTTTTACTTGGACGCACTTGACGACACTTGTCACACTGAAGGCAGTGATCCTCAGACATATCTTCATCCCTACCCAGTAATAGGACTGCTCAGCTTTGGTGAATGGTGACTCAAGATGTCCTGCAAAAGCTGAGTTATGACAGCTTTGTATGCTCCATCCACTCTCCTGCATTGTGGGCATTGCTCACAGGGATGATGGCTCCAGGCATCAGCATTCCAATGCTTCCTGCCAGGTAGGTGAACCTCTATCAAATCATAATTACCGATTTCTTGCAGCCTATGAGCCATTTTGTTCACTGGTCATTTTATTCGCTTAATCCAGACTACAGCAGAGTTGTCTGTTCTCACCGTCACTGGCCTGCCAAAGGTATAGGGATGCCATTATCGACATGCTGTAACAGCTCTGAGCTATCAGCATGTAAAACAATAGGTTTTCTTTGCCAGGGTGAGATACTTGCTATAGTAACTTAACACCACTTCCCTGCCATTTTGGTCTTCCCTCCAATTCTCTCACCAGAAGCATTGGTGTTCAGGGTCATGGTGCCTTTCTGGGCAGGAAAGCCAAGTATGGGTGCTGAAGTGAAAGCCTCTTTCAAATTCATGAATGCTTGATCAGTACATTCAGTTCACTTAAGATCAGCTGAGAGACTTGTAAGCAAGGTAAGGGGTCTTGCTATTCTGGAGAAGTCCTTGATAATTCTCCAACAATAAAAGCCCCAGGAATTATAAATCTCTTTGCAAGACTTAGGAGCAGGCCACCACTTAACAGAGTTTATTTTCTCTGGCTGGGTGTGAACCCGTCAGCAGAAATGACATGGCAAAGAAAGTTGACTTTTTTTAGGCTTTCACTTTAAAACAGCTGAATGAAGACAGTCCCAAACAAATTTTAGCTGTAATTGTGCCTCATCAAAAGAATTTGCAAAGTCAACCATACTGTCGAGAAAACAGACATTCATTCCACTGTAAGCCTCTCAGGACTGTGTCCATTAGTCTCTCAAAAGTGCTCGGTGCACTGCAAAGTCTGAATCAGTCTAAGTAAACTTAGTCTCGGTGTATTTCGCTACAGTCCACCACTGAGTCTAACAAAACCTAGTAGAAGGTCGCATCAGGTAACCTTTGAGCGACCAATGACCGTCCAATCAAACGCAAGACGGTTAAATAAATTTAGCCAATCAGACAACGGCTATTATTTAGGGGGTCGGAGGGACTTTCTAAATATTCAGGTCACTGACACAGATCTTTCCACAAACGAAAATCTGCATATAACACAGTTATTTGACGTGCAGTATATACGCTTTGGGGTTTCTGTTGACATGGTTACCATTACCTAACATTTCCACAAGACAACATCCATGAATATTGCCCAAAACACTATTTTCAGCGACTGTTTACTCACCGTTGTCATGGCTGAACGTACGCCATGTGCATCACCCGGAAGAGAGCGTACACTAAATAGCATTCGGAATTGTTCGGGTACGAACCTTTTCAAGATAAACAGTTCACAAGGTATGAACAAATGTGCACTTTTGCGATTTGGTAAGCTGTGTTCTGATTGGTCAATCTCAAAGGTTAGCTGACGCGACCTCCCATAAGGTTTTGTTTGACTCTGTAGTGCAGTGCAACGAAAAGTACTGAGGATAAGTGTACTTAGACTGAGTCCAAATGGGAGGACATTCCATTCATAGAGTCCTGAACGGGTGACAAAAGCTGTTTTCTGTCCATCTTGAGGGGCCATCTCCACTTGCCAATAACCTGCTTGAAGGTCCATTGTGCAGAACCTGGTTGCCCCTTCTAGAAGGTCACTAGAATCGTCTATCCTAGGAAGGGGATACCTGTCCTTATGAGAAACACCATTGAACATCCTAAAATCACAACAATATCTCCAACAACCATCAGCAAGCTGCACTATTACTGTTGGCGAAGCTGTTCAGGAACCTTGGGATTTGCAACCTAAACTTAGAAACTCTCATTGGGATTATGTTAGGTTCTATGACTTCAGTATCAGAAGAATTCTCCCCTTAGCTAAAGACCATTCTTAATTATCAATGATTTTAACTGAGACTGCTTTACTTTCATTATGAACTATGGAGTTACCCATCATTAAACCTTGTGTAAAAAGTATGTCCTTACAGGGTCCAACAAGGACTGAAGACAGGTTTTGATTAACTCCTGGCAAGGTGTGAGTGAGGTGGTAGCTGAATGTCATCAGCTACAGTGACAGTGTTTTCTGATCCAAACATTGTCAACCAACTTGCCCAGCAACCGGATTTTTTACCCAGTACTGTTACCGTTTTTTTAAGACTCAGTTTGAATTGTTTCCATGGAATTCATGAAAATTATAAATGCCATATATCTGTAATCAGCAAAGTCACAATTTCAAGATCTGTCTCATATATCTGCCAAGATCTGCCAAAGATATGAAATGGTTTTCGAGTTGTGCTCTTGGAACGAAGCCCATCCCTCCAGTCCAAAACGTTTCCATGGAAACCAAGAAAATAATACATCATAAAAACCTTTAAAAACCAAAAGGCACCACTTTGGGGTCTGCCACACATATTTGCTAAGTTTTTGAGTTCTGCTCCGGAAATGAAACACACCTCTCACTTTTCAGACTAAGTCCAAAACGTTTCCATGGAAACCAAGAAAATAATAATAAATCACAAAAACCTGTACATAGCAAAAGGCACCACTTTGGGGTCTGCCACACATATCTGCTAAGTTTTACCAACAGATATTTAGAATTTTTTGAGTTCTGCTCCGGAAATGAAACACACCTCTCACTTTTAAGTCAAAAACATTTCCACGGAAAGTGAGAAAACAATAAATCACAAAAACATGTATATAGCAAAAGGCAGGTTCTCACTGATATATCTACCAAGTTTTGCAGAAAAATATTGAACGGTTTTTGAGTTCTGCTCAGGAAACGAAGCCCATCCCCTCCATGGAAACTGAGAATATAATAAATAAAAAAACCCTGTACATAGCAAAAGGTACCACTTCAGGTTCTGACTGATATATCTACCAAGTTTTGCAGAAAAATATTGAACGGTTTCTGACTTCTTCTCTGGAAACGAAACACACCTCTCACTTTTGAGACTATGTCCGAAACGTTTCCATGGAAACTGAGAAAATAATAAATCACAAAAACCTGTACATGGCAGAAGGATCCACTTTAGGTTTTGATTGATATATCTACCAAATTTTGCAGAAAAATATTCAACGGTTTTTGAGTTCTGCTCCGGAAATGAAGCCCAACCCACCTTGGAAAAACAAAAGAAATATAAAAGCCAAAAATCTGTAAATAGCAAAAGGCACAACCATAGGCTGAGATTACTATATCCATAAAGTTTGGTCTAAAAATATTGAACGGTTTCTGAGTTATGCTCCGGAAATAAAATAGTTACGGACGGACGCAGGACGGATGGACAGACGAGGCGTCGAATATATCCCCCCACATCACATGCCGGGGGATAACAAAATAATTACAGACGGGCAGACGGATGGACGAGCTGTCGACTATATCCCCTCGCATTACATGACTACAGACATAGAATACCAACTGAGATTTGTAACCTTCAAATATTTGTAACCTTCACATATTGGCACATTTATGCAACCAATCAGATTGCTGTTTTCTTTTGTAAACAAATCGATAATGGTGAACAAGTTTGGTACAAAGCATAAACCCAAACAAAGTAAACTATTTAGCTTTTGAAGCTTTACAAACAGAAAACTGTTTCAAATGAGGACTACTATATGAATTGATAGCCAAGTACTGTGTTTCACAAACAGAATCAATTGCCAGGGATATTTTAAATGAACTTGCAACATTAGCTATTTGCTAACTGTTAGAGTGAAGACATGGCTGTTATATCATCTACCAGCCAAAAAGAATGCAGATTAGGGCATGTATCATTCTTACAGCACAAATGGATAAAGCTGTATAAGCTATTAGATCCCATTATTGAGAGGATTTTGTCATATTTTAGAACTGAATAAATAATATTACACCTGTTATACTGTTATAATTAATTACCCAGAGTTTGAAAAACATGGTGGTATCCAAAAGTATCGATACCCACTTGTAAAGTGTAAAGCTGTATACCCTTAGGACAGCTTTGCTACTTACCATAGTGGTGATCTATACTGGCATCCATGGAATCAATATCAGATGCCTTCTTGAACCATTTCTCAGCTTCTTCATACAGTTTCTGTAAACAGAGAACCAACAGTTTGACTTCGTAGAAATTGTTATAGAAATACATCTTCATGATTATGGATGGACGGACAGACGAGGCAACTAAACATCTGACTAATGTCCACATCATTGTTTGGAAAAATACAAATATTTCACTGCAAAATATACGTCAATACTCGGTGGGGAAACAATGGTTTCTCTAAAACGGTGTGCTTGGTGTGGCTGTTCACCTCAACTGTTGTCTTATACAAAAGATGAAGCATTAGACCTAATATTCGTCTATGCTCTTAACAGTCCTTGCTGTTACCATGAAACTGCAGGCCATAACTTTAGTAAAAGAGACATTAGGTATTTTAAAGTAAGATACCGCATTGAAAGTGACACTCTCACACACTGATTAACGTTACATAATTTGTGTCACGATGTGTACGAGCCAAACATTCAAATATTATGAAGCATATGAAGCATCTGCCTGAGCATATTTTACTAGAGCTGTGCATTACACTCTATTCCGAAATGTATTGTGATATATTGTGAAAGACGAGTTATTGAGATCTGTCCATTCTGTAACTTTCTTTTACCTTCAAACTGAATCACTGGATATGTGAGTAATCACTGTGCACTGTATAGCTTCTTTCAAAGTAAACAAGAGTCATCAGAAGATGACATATCCCCCGGTCCCCACATATTTGAAAGGACAAATCATCTGACAGTTACTTGATGTTTCCTTAGATTAAGTTTGAATCGTTTCCATGGAAGTCATGAAAAATATAAATGCCATATATCTGTACACAGCAAAAGGCACCACTTCAAGATCTGTCTCATATACCTGCCAAGATCTGTTGAAAGATATCATATGGTTTTCCAGTTGTCCTCTGGAAACGGAATCCATCCTTCAATTTTGAGACTAAGTCAGAAACATTTCCATGGAAACCGAGAAAATAATAAACAAAAAAAACCCCTGCAAATGCCAAAGGGCACCACTTTAGGTTCTGACTCATGTATGTAACAAGTTTTGCAGAAAAATATTGAACAGCTTTTGAGCTCTGCTCCGGAAACGAAATGATAAATCACAAGAACCTGTAAATAGATAAAGGCACCACTTTGTGGTCTGCCACACATATCTACTGACTTTTGCAGAAAAATACTGAATGGTTTTTGAGTTGTACTCCAGAAACGAAGCCAATCCTGCCTTTAGACTAGACTAGACTAAATGTTCCATGGAAAAACAAAAAAAATATAAATGCCAAAAATCTGTAAATAGCAAAAGGCACAACCTTAGGCTGAGATTACTATATCTATCAAGTTTGGTCTAAAAATACTGAACGGTTTCTGAGTCATGCTCTGGAAACAAAATGATTACGGACGGATGGGGACGGACGGACAGACGAGGCGTCGACTACATCCCCCTGCATTACATGACAGGGGGATAAAAAATAAAAATGCCAAAAATCTGTAAATAGCAAAAGGAACAAGTATGGGGTGAGATTATTATATCTATCAAGTTTGTAATACAGGACAAATTTTATTAAAATCTAAATATTTTAGATATTTAAATACTTACCTTACCATAGGTCTTATGCATATTACCTCAAGCTTCGCTAGTAGAGATCAGACAGACGTTGATTCGCCATTCCCTGAATGGCTACCTCGTATAATCTACGGATGTAGTCACGGAAGTGACGTGATCTCCCTACTCGCGGGAAAGCGAGCCATCCCAAAATTCACTTTTACTGGCAGCAGTAAAGAAAGGTCCGATGAGTCCAAAGTGGGGAGGAGCATCCAGCGTTGGGAGGGAGTCACCGCCCTATGGTAAGGTAAGTATTTAAATATCTAAAATATTTAGATTTTAATAAATTTTTAACTTACCTTACCATAGGTCTTATGCATATGGCTTCGACAGAGAGGACGGTGGTGTGGACTCCGGAGGACCTTCACATCTTCAGCAGACCAAGCACATGCACAGGAGACCCGGGAGACCAATGCCAACGTCACAGGGCAAACCTGGAAACAGGACAAAGGATAACCCAAGGGAACTCCAAAGAGAAACCGACGCACCCAGAGGGTGAGGTTAATCTTAAGACCAAAGGTAAGAACAACACAATTACCTAATGGGCGGAAGGCTGGGTGAGTTGCTGTGCAACCACCAACGGGCCAAAAGACTGAAGCCCCTCCATGTCCTCGACAGCCAAGTCCCTCAGGTAGTGTGAGGCAAAAACGGTGGACGACTTCCAAAAACAACCCTCCATAATCTGTGGCACCGTACAGTTCCTGTGGAGGGCCATAGTGGACGCCAGGGCTCTAATTTCATGGGGGTTGTTCGCCGTCGGATGGGGGAGTTTCTTGGCATCGTACGCCGCCAGGATAGTCGCACGAAGCCACAGAGCAATAGTGTTTCTATTAACTTCCCCCTTGCACGATGAAGAAAAAGGGATAAACAGTCTCTTTCGGGAATGTCTCTTCAAGGCAGACCTCTGGATGTAATATCTAAGGGCCCTGACTGGACACAGGAACTCCTCCTCCGTATCATGTCGTCCGAGGATGGTCGATAAAGGCGGGATGGAGAACCGTCTATCTGGTTGCCCGGGAAGCTGATTCTTGGCAATGAAGTCCCACAGCAATCCCAAGTGGACTCGACCATGCCTAGCTTGTTCAAAACGCACTTGTGTGACATCCAGGGCATGAATCTCACTAACTCTAGCTGCCGTAGCTAGGGCAAGTAAGAAGACCGTCTTCCTGGACAACAGCTCGAAGGAAGCATCCTCTAGGGGCTCATATGGGGAGCCTCTCAAGTGTTGCAAAACAACATTCAGATCCCAAGCTGGAGGGCGGAACTTGACCTTCTGGTCCTCCAACTTGAACGCCTTCAGCAGGGCAACCAGTTCTGGAACTTTAGAAATCTGACGATCCGTCTTGACCGCCAAGACGGAGTTCAACGCTGACAAGTAGGTACCCAACGTACTCCCTTTGAGATGCTTGGAATTACGTAGAAACATCAAAAAATTCGCCACGAACTGTGGGGAAGCTGTCATGGGATCCTGTGATCTCTGAGCACAAAAGCTTTCAAATGAGCGCCACTTGTCATCATAGAGGGATCTGGTGGATGTCCGATGAGCTCGGGTTATGGCATTCGCCACATGCAAGGAATAGCCTTTCGCCCTTAATGCCTTCTGTAAATGGTCCAGCCGTGCAGATGGAATCTCAGCGGATCTGGATGGAGTTGTTGGCTGTGCGGATGACGAAGGAGGTGTGGCCAATCTGGAAGCTGAACCGGATCTCCGCTGACGAGGCGTCGCAGATCGGGGAACCACGGTCTGGCTGGTCACCAGGGCGCGACCAAAAGCAGTCTCAGGTTCTGTGTCTGCTTGATCTTGCCAATCACTTCTGGGAGAAGAACGGGTGGTGGAAAAGCGTACGCGTCTAGACCCTCCCACGACAGAGATAGAGCGTCGACTGCCCAAGCCTGTGGATCCGGTACGGGAGACACGTAAGTTGGTAGTTGATGGTTGAAGCTGGTGGCGAAGAGGTCCACCAGGGGTCTCCCGTGGCGAAGGCAAATCTGACGAAACACGTCTGGATGAAGCATCCATTCCGTCGGTGAAGGTCTGCCTGGGCGCGACAACGCGTCTGCCAGAATGTTCTTGCAGCCGGGTATGTGTCGAACCCTGATTGTGATCCCGTTGCTGTCTAGCAGATCTGCTAACACGAACATCTGGTCTAGAAGTTGCTTGGACCTGGTCGTGCCCTGATTCCGGATAACCCAGACGACTGTGGAGTTGTCCGACGCCACCAGGAGCTTGGTGTTGGACAAAATCGGTAGCCAGCGGCGAACTGCTAGAATGACGGCTTGCAATTCCAGGTTGTTGATGTGCCACAACCTTTCGGCGTCGGACCACAGCCCTGAGGTCGTTCGGCCCGCCAGATGGGCGCCCCACCCTAGTAGAGACGCATCCACGAACAACTCGTGGTCGTGACTGGAGTCTTCCAAACAGACGCCGACGCAGACATTCGATTCTACCATCCACCACCGGAGATACTGATGTAGATGTGGAGGTAGAAGAACCCGTGACTTGAGGTCGTTCATCTGGATGAATGGTGACAGAAACCTCTGTAAGGGCTGTAGCATAAGGCGCCCTCTGAGAGTAAGATCCTGCGCCGATGTCAAAAGACCCAACAGAGACTGCCACTCTCTGAGGGTCATGGGTTGAGAGAGACCTCGATCCGCAAACGCCAGAATCTTTAGCCATCGATCTGGAGGGACCCTGACTAGATTGTCTTTTGTTAAAAATAATCCCCCGATGAAGGTCAGTTCTTGAGTTGGTTCCAGATGTGACTTGTTGGTGTTGACCATCCAACCCAGTTGATGCAGCAGGCGGGTGGAGAAGTCCAACTGTTTGCGTAGCAGTAGAGGACTGCCGTGGTTGAGAAGGCAGTCGTCTATGTATGGATTGAAGTCCACTCCCCTTAGATGAAGAAACCTGGTAACCGGAAGCGTGATGCGTGTGAAAAGCCACGGGGCCGTAGAAATGCCAAACGGAAGCACCCTCCACTGGTAATGTATTCCGTTGAAGACGAACCTCAGGTACTTCCTGTGACGCGGATGTATGGGAACATGTAGGTAAGCGTCCTGTAGGTCCAGACTGGCTAGCCAAGCCCCGGGAGACAATTTGGCTCGAATCTGCTCTAGGGACGTCATTCGGAAATGAGGAGGGTCGGCCAGATACTGTCTGTTGAAGACCGCCATGTTGTGAATCATGCGCATCTTGTCGGAATCTTTCTTTGGCACCAGGAAGATGGGTGAGTAGAACCCCGGGGAGCGGTGGGGTTCCAGCACTGTCTCTATGGCTCTCTTGGATAACAGAATGTCGATATTGGACTCTAGGAGAGCTAGTTGGTGTTGAGGATATATCCGCGACTGGGGAGTAGATGTCAGCGGTGGAGTCTCGACCAATGGTAGTTTGTAGCCGGACTTCAGAATCTTGCTTACAAACGGATCCTCTAGGAATGACCAGTTGGGCCAGAAGATCCCTAGTCTCCCACCTACTGGAGTCGGATGGACAGGTACGACTGGGGGTGGGAGGTCCCAGTCGGAGACATCCACGGCTTCAGCGACCAGAGTAGGGGCGCTTGCCTCTGCCTCGCCCTGGCGTCGAGGGGGTGTCCCGGCTGCGCTCCTGGGGCTTCCGCTGAGTGTCATTATCCTTGGTGCGGCCCCGTCCCCTCCCAAAGGAGGAGCGGATGGATTCCCTCCTGGGAATATAGCGCTTCTTTCCACTTCCTCTGGCTCTGCCACGAAAGGCAGAACCAAGCGCCTCAAAGGTAGACAGCGCGACTTCAGTGTTCGTTAATTCCGACTTGCGACTTGTAAATATCTGGAATCTTGTCGGCGAACAGAAACTTGGAAGTGAAGGGAGCCCGAAGTAATTGGCGCTTAAATTCCTCCTGCCAATTAAATGTATCCAGGAAGCCGGAGCGGCGAACCGAAGTTGTCATAGCCAACGCTGCACGTAAGTGACCGAGTAAGTCATGAAGAACTTTGCCCTGCCACTGGAAGATCGTCGTGAGATGATCCACCCTGGAGGCATTGTCTTCTGATAGGTCTGCTGCAGCCGCTGAAGTAGCTGAGGCTAACGCCGAAATGGGTTTAAGCATACGCTTGAGTTCCGTGTCAACAGCTGCTAATTTGGAGTCCTGCACTTTATAAGCTGAGAGTGAAGAACTTGACAAGCGCTTGAGTGAGTCGTCCTGGGCTGCACCATTATTTGTGAAGTCTAGGCTGTGGATCTTGTAATCAGACTTCCTTGACTTAGACGCCTTGATCGTAGGATTCAGAGACAGCTTGGCAAAATCCTCGTCCAGGAGAGACACTGCATCCGCCACCATAGGATGAGGTGGAATGAGTAGTTCCGGGGACAAACGGATGGACGCCGGATTATTAGGATCGACTGACGGAGAAGGACAGTCAGGTAGCCTGTCAGCAATCCACTCAAACACTGCCGATAGTGGTAGATAGGTGCCATCATCCTCGCCTACACCTGCCTCTTCTTCATAGTCAGGGCAGAAGTGTTGCTCCTCCAAATCTTCCCAAGAGACTGAAGTCGATTCCCGCCGCTGGGTGGAAGAGGTAGAAGGCGTCCGAGTAGAAGAATCCTTCAGTGAAACTCGCGAGGCCTCTGGTAAACGTGAACGCCGGGTTCTGGAAGAGCGCCGAGGAGATCTGGATCGCGAACGGAAGCGCCGTCGTCTAGGAGAGCGTGAGCATGAGCGCGAGCGCCGGTGCCGACTACGGTGAGGAGAACGGGAGCGCCGATTCCTCGGAGATCTGGACCATGACCTGCGTCTCGAGCGCTCAGCTTCCAAGCGCCGAGCGCGCTCCTCGTCTAGCTGACGTTGTAGCACCTCTTCTCTAGATAGCGTGTGAGAAATCCTGGGGATCCGGTAAGGCGCTGGCGGAGGCACAGGAGCCGGCGTCTGAACAAGCGCTGGCGTAGGTATAGGTGCTGGTATTGGAACCAGTGAAGGTGTCCCCATCAAGGCTGTAGACGCTGACGTGGGCATAGGCGCTGACGTAGGTGTTGGTGCTGGCATAGGCGTAGGCGTTGACGTTGAAATTAGTTCGGGAATCAAGGCAGGCGCTGACATGGGCGCTGGCACAGTAGCTGAGGTCGGCGCTGGCTCTCTAGTAGAAGTGCTGGGCGTCAGGAGAGACCGTAATAGCCTCTGAACTTCTGGGTGCGCTAAGGCGTCCGGACGGGATAAGTCAACAAAGGCGTCCGAGCGAAGTGGCTCCGGAGACGATCGAACCGGCGTCGTAGATGAGCGCTCCAAACCAGACGTCGGCGTTGGTGCTGTAAAGGTAGGCAGCTCCGGGTCGTCCTGTAAAGAACCTAAAGAAGAAGCTGGGGAAGACATTCTCCTCTTCCGCTGAGTAAACCTCTTTCTACGGACAGCTAAAAAGGTCTTGAAATCCGCCACTGAAAGACTAGTACAATGCTGACAGCGGCTGTCAAGGGAACAGGTCTGCGATGCACAATCCGGACACCAGGGGTGGGGATCCTTGGCTGACTTCTGCCCCTTGCAGACAGTACAAAACTGCCGAGTCATACACAGTTAACTGCAACAGATAAAAACATACCCGAAGCGTGAAATAAAACAATAACGCTAGAGGTAGAAACGAAAAACACCCCTACATAAAAAATGCAGCAAAAGCGCACCCCCAACCTAAAGTGGGTACGCCTGTAAGCTCGCGACAGCGACGGCTAGCAACCAACATGGCTACCTGTGAAACATGCCACGTGGGACAAAAAACACATGAAAAACGGCAAAAATCGGGAGGAAATACCATACAAAATAGCAGAACAGATGGAGGAAGTATTCCTGACGGAATAAAGAACCTCCAAGGCCGCCATGACACCTCACAAACGACGCAGGAAAACCCACATCGAAGTGAGAAAAAAAAGAAACATTTACAACACGAGGTAGCAAGGTAAGTGAAGTTAAATTCAATTTAACTAACCACACACCTAGGGAAACAAGACATACCTACCTGTTGAACGACAACTTTATTCAACACAATAGAAAAGTCCGAGCGAAACAAACACGTCTGATCAGACGAACGCTAGAAGTAAAAGTGAATTTTGGGATGGCTCGCTTTCCCGCGAGTAGGGAGATCACGTCACTTCCGTGACTACATCCGTAGATTATACGAGGTAGCCATTCAGGGAATGGCGAATCAACGTCTGTCTGATCTCTACTAGCGAAGCTTGAGGTAATATGCATAAGACCTATGGTAAGGTAAGTTAAAAATTTTATGGATAACAACTTCTTGAGTGTATTTTCACAACGTTTTGGGACTTATCCTAGCCCCATCATCAGGTTGAGCTGAACTGAACAGTAAGGCTTAAACCCCTGGATGCTACAGGGACATAAATGTCCTTCCTCTTCACCCCTCACTTTGAAGCCCAATAAAATTCTAAATATACCACACACATATATATATATACTTCACAGTTCTGAATTCTGTGGAAAATTCCCCGTTTCCTGATACCATCCACTATTATTTCAGAGCAAGCTAAAGTGCTCAAAATTGCCTTTCAAAATAGGCTTCATTGTAAATATCACCATTTTTCACACAATACACAATCGCAATTCAGAGTGTTATTTTCTTTATGTTTTGAAAAATTGAAAATTGGATAATTTACCAGTAACCAGTAATTATAATACTGAAACTACGCCGATGAACCCAGAATCGCTTGGGATGTTTTCGAAAATACACTTACACGAACGCCGAAGTGCGTTTTACACCATATTGGATAGTGTTTACAAAATCATGTTTCGAGAAGGCCAGCTTTGAGATGCCTATTACATCATGTATATTTCATAGCTGCGACAAATGTGTCCTTGAATTCCCTTAACATCTTAGAATCAAATTAAAAAGCAAATTAAAGATAGATACAATGCAATTGTAGCAGTATGTTATTAATGCTGTATTTTTCACAGCATAATTCATAAAAATCATTAATCACATATTTCATAGACATCATCATCTGTTTAATGTTCATTTGTTCCATGTTGTCTGTGTCTTGCCGTTGAATGCCACCTCTGCACATCTTCACCTTTTTCTTCTGTTTCTGGAGCCTTGTCAACAAGGATTTCCCTTCACTTCCTTTCTATTTTTGGCCAGGTAACCCATTCTTTGGGAGTTTCCCTTTCTATTAATAGGACACATCAAAGACTTCCTTTGATGTGCTACCTATGTTCTTATTGGCTATTGTGCCCTCTGTCCTGACTTCCTTTGGCCACCTGTTTCCCACCTCACTTCACTTGCTGTTGCTGAGGTGGAAGCACCATTTCGTTTTCCAGGTATGGCCAATTTTCTAATCTATTTCCATCTGCCTCTTTACTTCATAATTCTCTATAAAAAGGTGCAAAATGTCTTTTAAACAATAGTAACATATAATTAAAAGTAATATTTATTCAATAATTCTACAAGTTTAGGAATATACATTTTAATTAAGGTAAATTGTAAAGATGGTTTTGACCATGTGCTTTTGAATGTTTGAACAACTTTTACGCAGGTACTTTAACAGGATATTGAATAATTCACTGTGATATATACACTAGCTGACAGTACTGTGATAATTTGAACTATAATATTTAAATTATTTACTTGGTTCTGAAGTTTTATCACTTCATTTGCTGTTGCTGAGGTGGAAGCACCATTTCGTTTTCCAGAACTTGACTCAGCAACAGCTTCATTCCCCATTTAATAAATCTTCACCTTCACCACCATTGCCTTGTGTCGTCTAGAGCAGCAGCCCAGAGCCGAACCATCAAACACACGGCTACACAATCATTTGATAATTCATAAGAAACTGTCAAACTTTCTGTGCAGCGTGACGCCATGACTGACGAAAAATCATGCAGAACGACAATGGTACTTGTCAGCATTTCTGGCTTCTTCTGTCATTTACAATGCAAATGTTAAAAACATATGACAATACACTGATAATCAGAATAATTCTGATTACTTACATCTCACATTTACGTACAAAAGATCCCTGAATCAAGGAAAGAGTCCTCATAAAATCCTATGTACCCTTGTCAGCGAAACCGCCATTTTGAAAGAAGTCAGTCATCGATAGTGATGTCACATGTCAACATTGTTGCACATACTAGTATTAGGCAATTTCTTTGAGGTGAAGGTCGGTTGAACAAGCGTAAACACAATGGCCATATCATTCCGATTGAACTTTCAATGTTGTGATGTATATTTTGTGTATCGTTCAGATATTTTTCCATGAAATTGATTTCAGTATCTACATTTATCCATGTTCAACACCATATTATACGTAGATGTAATGTATGCGTTTGCATTCTTTGAAAGGTTTCAACTGTCTGAATAATATTTACATGGGAAATTGAATCAGTAAGTGTACTATACCACATTTTAAGCCTCTACTCAAGTGTTGGAAGATCACACGTAACCATTACTGTAACATGTGCTATAGTTAACTTTGATGTACAATATTCAATACGTTGGGATAAATATTGCATTTTCATATGAACAGGTTAATAAACAGTGATTTAATTCCAACTTATAATAAGTAAAACTGATAATATCAATGAAAATGATTTGTATATTTTATTAAATGTAGACGCACAGATATTTAAAAGGTATTGTCTTGTTCATTGCATTTGTTTGTGTCGTTTTTATAGACAAAACAGTTATGAATATTGATTGACCAAGTGTGAGTTTGTCAAAAACGTTTTATGATTCAATATCACTTTTTTTTAGATAATAAAGCCAATTCAAATTCGACTGAAACATATCTGATGGCAGAATAACTAACTAAAACAATATTTATAAGAAAATTTTTTAAAATATATAAACCAGGTCATGTCTTAATTTGGACAAACCTTACGTCCATATTCTAATAGTTCTGTACTGAAAAAGTGATCTCTTTGTACCTTGCATTGCATACTTATGAAGTGAAATAATTACATAATCATAAGAAAAAACATCTTTTTCCTAAATGAATATTCATTTTTGAGGTGTTGTGAAATTTTCATTTACGCTAAGTTGATGCCAGACAGGTGTGTGTGTTGCTCACAATATGATATGTAGTAAAACCGTGTAATTGTTGATATATTCAGGACACTATTTCAGTAGTATTTGTGGTGTTATCTCTTAGTTGAGATTGAGGATAGTCTGTGAATGTCTATGTACAGTCAAAGATAATTCTACAGTCTGGGTGCTTAACCTTGAATTTATTTGGCATTGTTTGCTGGATAATAAGTTTAGAAGACCATGGAAAAAGACTTGGTAGTTTTACATGTAATTGGAAATCCAATACTTCGTAATCTTGCCACATGTTGATTTTGAAATGTGAAATCTGTCTGCAAGATATTCCAACAGTAGCCCTAGTCAGAGATGCATTAAAACAAGGAAAAACTCATCAATGAGTCTTAAAGGAGAGAATTGCAATAATTTGCTGGATGAAAGATTAAGACATCAGAAACACATACCCAAAGTTTCAATTACAAATTATGCATATCTATGTCTTAATCCCCAAAAGAGTTTCTGTTATCTGAGCTTCGGCCATTATGCATATTCTGTTGGAGTGAGTGAGTTTAGTTTTACGCCGCACTCAGCAATATTCCAGCTATATGGCGGTGGTCTGTAGATACTCAAGTCTGGCCCAGACAATCCAGTGATCAACAACATGTGCATCAAGTCTTTGAAGGGCATTTAGAAGTGAAATATATAAGATACCTGATGAAGGAGTAAGCATTAACTCCGAAACGTTGTGTTCTCATAATAAAGAAGTTGATATCCATAAAATCTTCATTCTAACATGAGCATCGATCTGCACAATTGGGAACCGATGACATACATCAACCAAGTCAGCGAGCCTGACCACCCGATCCCGTTAGTCACCTCTTACTACAAGCATAGTCGCCTTTTATGGCTATTCACATGACCTTTCCGCTTGTGACGTCAAATGTGACTAGTGTCCAAAGACTAAGTACTACAGTAATACAAGTCATGTTGTTTCTGTCATTTTTGTAAATGGTATGATGGTTTATACTGTTTCCAGGCAATGCAAGGAATCATCTAACAAAGAAAAGAGCCACCATTTCATTCATTTTCCATATAAACAAGAGTCATCAGAAGATGAAATATCTGCCCGGCCCCCACATATTTGAAAGGACAACTCATCTGACAGTTACTTGTTTTCTTAGATTAAGTTTGAATTGTTTCCATGGAAGTCATGAAAAATATAAGTGCTATGTTTATGTAAACAGCAAAAGGCACCACTTCAAGATCTGACTCATATATCTGCCAAGATCTGTTGAAAGATTGAAACGAAGCCTTGTCCCTCCATTTTGAGACTAAGTCAGAATCTTTTCCATGGAAACTGTCAAAGTGATAAATCACAAAAATCTGTAAATAGCAAAAGACACCACTTTAGGGTCTCCCAACATATCTGTCAAGCTTTGCAGAAAGATATTAGAAGTTTTTGAGTTGTGCTCCTGAAACGAAGCCCATTCCTCCATTTTAAGACTACCTCTGAACGTCCATGGAAACCAAGAAAATTATAAATCACAAAAACCTGTAAATAGCAAAAGGCACCACGTTGGGGTCTGCCACATATATCCACCAAGTTTTGCTGACAAATATTAGGAACTTTCTGTGATATCCTCTGGAAACGAAACACACCTCTCACTTTTGAGAGTGAGTCCGAAATGTTTCCATGGAAACCAAGAATATGATACATCACAAAAACCTGTAAATATCAAAAGGCACCACTTCAGGTTCTGACTGATATATCTACCAAGTTTCACAGAAAGATATTAAACAGTTTTTCAGTTCTGCTCTGAAAACCAAGCCCATCCCACCATTAGACTAAAACCAAAATATCAGTAACCTTATCCTCAGTACTTTTCGTTACACTCCACTACTGAGTCAAACAAAACCTTATGGGAGGTCGCGTCAGCTAACCTTTGAGATTGACCAATCAGAACAAAGCTTACCAAATCGTGAAAGTGCACATTCGTTTATACCTTTTGAACTTTTTGTCTTGAAAAGGTTCGTACCCGAACGATTCCGAATGCTATTTAGCGTACGATCGCTTCCAGGTGATGCACATGGCGTACGTTCAACCATGACAAAAGTGAGTAAACAGTCACTGAAAATGGTGTTTTGGCAATATTCAAGGATGTCATCTTGTGGAAATATTAGGTAATGGTAACCATGTCAATAGAAACCGCAAAGCGTATATACTGCACGTCAAATAATTGTGTTATATGCTGCTTTTTGTTTGTGGAGAGATCTGTGTCAGTGACCTGAATATTTTGAAAGTCCCTCCGATCCCTAAATAGTAGCTGTTGTCTGATTGGTTAAATCTATTCAACCGTCTTGCGTTTGGTTGGGCGATCATTGGTCCCTCAAAGGTTACCTGACGCGACCTTCTACTAGGTTTTGTTAGACTCAGTGGTGGAGTGTAACGAAATACACTGAGACTAAGCTTACTTAGACTGACCAAAATATTCCAAGGAAAAACAAAAAAAATAAAAATGCCAGAAATCTGTAAATAGCAAAAGGCACAACCATAGGTCGAGATTATTATACCTATCAATTTGGGTCTAAAACTATTGAACGTTTTCTGAGTTATGCTCCGGAAACAAAATGATTATGGATGGACGGCCGGACAGACAAGGCATCGACTACATCCCCCAGCATTACATGCCGCGGGGATAAAAAAGATGTAGGTAAAAGTGGATGGTACATGACCATCACATTTAATGATCTACTTCTACCAACCTTCTTCTGCAGTAACTTGGCTATAGTCAGATGTGCAGGAACATGGTCTGGCTTAGACTTGAGGGCCTTCCGGTACCAGCGTTCTGCCGTCACCAGGTCCCCCATCTTACTGTAGACCTCACCTGAACACATACAAACATATGAACAGAAACATTTAAAGTAACTGACACCTTACAAACAGTTCACTTGAATAACATTCTCAGTTAAAATGGCTGTTTTATCTTTACAATGAAAAACTCACATTCTCATTACATGCATTACTCAAGTGAAATGTAGAGTCTAGACAGGAACATGTTAAACTCAGAATATTCTGGGAGGCCCCCAATGACAACAAGCAAGAGTCATCAGAAGATGACATATTCCCCAGCTCCCACATATTTGAAAGGACAAATCATCTGACAGTTACTTAGTGTTCTTTTAGACTAAGTTTAAACTGTTTCCATGGAATTCATGAAAAGTATAAATGCCATATATCTGTAAACAGTAAACAGTAAACAGTAAACAGCAAAAGGCACCACTTCAAGATCTGTCTCATATATCTGCCAAGATCTGTTGAAAGATATGAAATGGTTTTTGAGTTGTGCTCCGGAAATGAAGCCCATCCCGCAATTTGAGATTAAGTCTGAATAGTTTCCATGGAAACCAGGTAAAATAGAAATGCCAAAACTTTGTAAAAAGCAAAATATATCTGCCAAGCTTTGCTGAAAGATACATATATTTAAAGATGTCTTCAAGCTCCAGAAACGAAGCCCACTAACACCAAACATTTCATGGGAACACAAAAAAAACCCCAAAATGCCAAAAATCTGTAAACAGCAAAAGACACAACCACAGATTCAGATTATTATATCTATCGATTTTGGTCTAAAAATACTGAATGGTTTTTGAGTTACACTCTGGAAAAAAAATGATTACGGACGTCTGTCCGAAATAAACAATGAAATGTGCAGTATTAAAGTGGATGGAGACTTCCATGCAGTTTTAGACGGGAAAGATGGGAAAGAAAAAAATCATTAACTGCAACTAACTGATGTGTTAGCAGTTGGAACCTAGTCTTGTATATCTCAAACAGAAGCGAGAGCAGACCTGTAACTCACTGATTAAAAAATATTAAGAAATAATGAAACCACTATAAAAACACAGTTGTAGAATTCCCCTACTAGGTAAGCAATGGAGGAGAGAGTTCATGACAACAAATGAATAATATCAAAAGTTTGTAGATACAATTGGTCATTGGATTGTTCTGGGAGATTCTTATCAGTACAGAAGAGGTGAGATTGTTCTCCAGCAATCAAATGGTCCAACTCGTTAACTTGAGTGTGATTGGCATGAAAAATGACGTCCTAAAGACAGGTGCAAGTGCCCCTTAAGTGCTGACATGGCCACTACTCTATCTTGAATAATTCCCAATAAGCCTCAAAACCTGGGTGAGGAAGATACCCAATGCCCAAGTCAAGGCAATTGATGTAAGAAAACATAATGAAGTAATAGGCATGGTCTCAAATTGTATAGCTCCCTATGAAACATATGACTATAAGACATAAAAAAAATTTCCTTATGCTATAACACCTACATGTATCATGCTTTGTCATAGTTTGGCATCTGGTTGGTGTTATTTGGAGTAAAATCCCAAAGACATCCCTCAAGTAACAGATTTGTGAAGATATGAAAGGGTGACATGACTGTGGGAGTGTTGTGGAAAATGCATGATAGGAAAATATGAATTAGATATTATTCTGTATGTGTTGAATGTGTTGTTAAACACTTATTCACTGTGTGTTAATTGTTTTAAGCTATTTCACTGATAATTTTTTTTTCTTTTTGAGAAAAAAAAATGTTGACGCAAATTTCATATGCCTCATCAAGTTTATTTTCTTGTTTGAAAGTACTTGTATTATGTCTAAATACATAGACAAAAACTTGTCTCCCGTGAGATTCAATTTTAGCCTTCAGAATTAGAAAGTAACATAATTTTGTATGTTATCTAACTGTATATTGTTTTAATGATGAAGTAAGGCAAAATTGACACGAACATGACCGAAAAGAAATGTGTGTGGAGGTCTGCGACGTCACAACATAACAACACTGCTGCAGGGCTTCTGGAAATGCATCGGTCCGCTTATAGCACCAAAACAGCTGTACTTAGTGATGTCAACAACCTATTACTAAAGGGTGATGAAAGGCAAGTCTCTTTGATTCGTCTGTTGGATCTGAGTGCAGTGTTTGATATGCTGGACCACGCAGTTCTATTAAAATGGTTGGAAATAACACATGGCATTCGAGGTACAGTGTTAGCATGGTTTAAATTTTATATCAGTGGATGTGCAGAGAGAGTTGAAATTGATTCCATGCAGTCCAATCCCAGTTGTCTCATGTATGGAGTTCCACATGGCTCTACCCTGGGGCCAGTATTGTTTACTTTATATGTACAACCACTCTCAGAGGTCATCTCTTCCCAAGTCTGCAAATTTGAGAAATATGCAGACGACACAGAAATGTCAAAAAGTGGTCTTCTTCAGGACTTTGGTGCTGTCAAAAATGGCATCCAATCATGTAATGAGGATGTTTTGAAATAGATGTATAGTAATAAACTGAAATAGTAATAAACTGAAAATGAACACTGACTAAACAGAACTTATGCCAGTTGGTGCACCCAACCATCCAAAACTCGTTAAAGATGGGTCAGTTGTTGTAGGAGAGTGTGATATTCCCTAACAACCTTGTGTGAAGTACCTAGGGGTCCACTTAGATCAATCACTCACTCTCCATAACCACATCAGCAGTGTGTCATGTGCTTGCTTCCTGGAGATGCGCTGACTTTTTCTATTAGACCATATTTCACTGATAGCGCTACAGCCACACTTGTAAGTTGCTTTATCAATTTACTACTGCAATTCAGTTCTCTTTGGCCTCCCTCTTGACAAGCTCACTCAACTAAAGCAAGTACAGCACAGTGCAGCTCATCTGGTGATGAAGAGATGGGAGTATAATCATCATATCACTCCCATGCTCCAGCATCTACATTGGCTGCATATCTTGCTTCAAAGCAAACGCAAAATTGCAACACTTGTGTTTGCCATTTTGATGCTTCACTACCACCATACCTGTCCAGAAAACTTTCTACTTATAAAGCTCCACAAACTCTCCAATCTTCCAGTGAAAAACCAGTGTTAAAAGTCCCAAAATACAACTTAAAATCAGTGCTCTGTCAGATTCAGTGCGCCCTCAGTTTCGAATGCTCTTCCAAATGAACTCTGCAATTCCTCTTCTCTAAGTTCATCAAACAAACTTTCATCTTAATGTGTACTTTTCTATCCAATTTTTGTGAGACATTCGTAGAGTCCTTTCAGAGACAGCGCCACATAAATGCTATCCATTATTATTATTATGTTTTACAGATTAGGATAGAATGCAGCAGAGAGGGTTTAGGTGATCCTGACACAGTCAGGTGGGTAAAGCTCATCATCAGCTCAGGGCCCTCGCCCCCTCTACATACAGCCCATGTACCAAGGGCACCGAGAACAATGGGGAGTCTGATGACAGAGTACTTGGGATGCAAGCGAGACATTTCAAAGGCGAGGTCCACATATTTATCATGCTTTCCCTTGGTGTCACCAATCACATTGCTGTCAAAAGGGATGGAAAATTCTATGATATAAATAATTTCATTGGCTTTATCAAAAAGGTCAAGAAAAGGTTTGTTGGCTGGAATTCTTCTCAGCAGACTGTATATAGGCTTATTTCTAAGAAGTTTAAAAGCATAATTTTCCAGGATGCCCTTGACATGTTCAGGGTTGTACCATGGATGGACCTCGGGGTCAAAGCCACAGGCATCGTGGAGAAGATAGTAAAAGCAGCGAGCCATGTCATCATGTCTTTTAAGATATGCTGTTTGTGCCAAGGAAGGGCATCCACTGACAAGGTATTAGACAGTCTCTGTAAATTCATTGTATAATCAACATTTCATGTTAATTTTTTTCATTAAGAATCACATTTTGGCGATTGCAAGTGGGAAGTGACTAGTCCTCAGCAGCTAAAAGGAAGCCCCCAGTTTTGCATTTGAGACCAGCCGAGTTCATCCAGACGAAGGAGTCAGTTGGATTGCTGTTCTGTTCCACACACTGCATGTACACACGATGCAATGGCTTTTCAGAAAGCTTTTCCACAAAGGACTGACTCTGGGCTGACTCGGTGAAGGACTTCACCTGGTTTACTCCCATCGCTGTACCATCCAGCAACAAAATCAACTTCAAATTTCAGATTGTGTCCAACAACCTTGGCACGCCTAAAATAGCTGTGGAATTCCTTGCTTTCATCGTGAGTCTTGATGTGCATCACCAGAGGATCATGCGATAAATAAATACATGCAAAAATACACAAATAAGTTCTGTCATGAAGAGCTTCCACATTAATCAAACCCCGACATCCAGAATTGACTGGCATATATAAACTATTAAGAGAGGAACGAGGGTGGTTTGCTCTGTTATCAGATATGATCCTTCTGGTCAGGCGGTCAAGACACTGGATGTCTTGTTTTGTCTAATCAACTACTCTAAAGGAATAGGAGAGGACTGGCACAGCAAAAGTATTGGTGGCTTTGACATTGTTTTGAGCATTTAGCTCTGAGCGCCAGATTTTCTTTAAATGAGATTTATACTCGGCCCAAAGTTTATCCTGAAGCTGGGCATTCTTCAGCTTGTCTTGAATTTGCATTCCAGATAGGTGTAGGCCTGATCTTCCACAAGATGCTCAATAACTCCTCCCCCTTGTAACCTGACTGATCCATCATTAGTTACCTTGCCAAATGAAAGAATCTTACATTTGTCGAGTCCAAATGTCATGATAATATGATTAGAAAAGGACTCAGCAAGGACTCAAAAGGACTCTTCTTTGGCAAGGAGCTCGATATCATCCATGTAGAGGAGATGAGTTTTGGGGATCTGTGCTGAGGAGGTCCGGGATGGTAACCTTCCTCCCTATTGAGCAGAAAACTCAAAGGATTTAAAGACAAACAAAAAAGCAAAGGACTGAAGGAGTCTGAAATATTCCCCTTCTGATTGGAATAGATTCCAGTTTGCACCTTCCCTTGCGAGTACATCTCAAGTTGAGTTGACCAGCATCTCATTAAAGGGGCACTGATGCGGAGCGAATAATGCTTCTCGCCAACGGTCTAATTACGAAAGCAGACCGCAAATTGGTCAGCGCCCACTCCTTCGACCGTGACGGACAAAGGAACTGGGCTCCTGTCCATATTAGCAGAATTTCTTAACCTAAACAGTCAGGAGGCCGGATGCCCATCACATGCCATTTGTTTAAAAATATCCATGGTATTCCTTGTCTGATCGTAACCATATATCCCAGCAGTGTAGTTCTTTTTGGATGCTTGGATGGTATACCTACTGATCTAATTTGATCCTATTTCTGTGTTTTTAACCTCGATATTTAATCATGTTACATGAAAATATGATGTCTACAGGCACGTAGCAAGCCATTTGTTTCAGTACGGAAGATTGCAAAGCTTTATATTTAGGTAGTTTTGAGTGTTGGTTGAGCTGTGATAGCAAATAGCTTACGTAAATTTTGGTAGCTATGGTAGCTACAATGGTTTATTATTTATGATAATAAAACACACAGTTGATTTATTTGAATTCGTAAACAAAAAAACGACGACTTTGCCTTTGGTAGAGAAATCTGAAAATTGTCTTACGTAAAAAAAACCTTATTTCGCCTATTTACCAAAGTACACAGCAAATGCCTGTGTGTATTCCTTATGTAACGAAATTCAGTTGGTATCCTCAAAACATTTTCGGCCCATAAGTGTTTTCAGGCTGCATCTTCCTTGCTGTAACTCGCGTTTGATGGTGTAAACCTACACGTGTTATTTGTCATCATTCTCTTGATGGTCAATTCATGAATTTATAACAGGTATAATTAGTAGCAACACCACTTCGGTTACTCAACAAAGGTTCCCATTTGGCATTTCTCCTGTCTGGAGTAAATACTCAACATTATAAATTAAGGTCTGTAATGGCAAATGTATTGTATGTTATGTAATATGTGCATGTAAGTGATGCAAGAGGGTTTATCAGCTGAGTTACAAAAACAAACATCGATCAAAGGATTAACCGATAACACAGATTGATTAATTACTTTTATCTTCTAGCGGATTTGTCAAAAGGCAGTGTGTGTAGATGACTACACCCTGTCGTAAAGTGTGAGTGCAAAAACAACATCCTCCCTTCAAAGAATTAACCACCCTTGCGTTGATTGATTGATTGCTCAATATTGGTTAACTAAATTACTTGGAATAGTGGACATCATAGAATTAGTTGCCAGGTGTGCTATCTTGGGAGACCAATGAGAGGTTTATCTAGTTTTCACCAACGAAAGACGTGAAACGATGTGTTACTTTTTCGTAAATGAGACAGTTGTAAGACACGCGACACAGAGCAGGATTATTTACCAGCTGCAGATGAATGGAATACGATTTCTTTTATGTGGATATTGATGGATACATTCCTGAACAAGGTAGTAGCCTGACATTGTTGCTATAAAATTAGTCTGTTTTACATTCATTATTTGCAGTTTGTTTTAATTTATTTGTTGTAGCATTCAGCAGAATCTGTATGACAGAAAACACACACTAGATCGCGCATGTGTGTGAAATAGGATCCACATTAGCAATCTATACAATGTATAAATGTTGCTGTTATGTTAGAAATTTACTATGAGTATAAGCAAATCGTGTGATCTTTTATTAATTTTCAGAATCATACAAATATGACAATAAACTAATTAGGGTTATGAGACAAAATATAGAGACGTACATTGGCTTCGTTGTTTTCCGTCCTAATAGTTTTTTACTATTTCTACCACTGGCAGATGATTAACCTTCAAAGTGTTTCATTTGTTTTCATAATACATTTGTAATGAAGTACAAATGACTTCACCTCAGTTGATCTGTCTATAATTAAACTATCAATTGCGCTTACGGACTGCGCAGCAGAGGTCACGAACCAGTCACGAATTCTGGGATATCATCCGGGTACTCACGGGAGAAAAACAATAACAAAAGTTTACACCAGTCAACGGAAATTGCTCCGCATCAGTGCCCCTTTAAAGACTTAGGTAAATCAAGTAGTCGCTCAGGGAGGTCAATACACTGAAGAGACTTTAGAATCCTGGCAAAGCTCTATCCAGGAAATATATTTTCTAGTTTCTCTTAATTTTACTTGGAAACGGTTTTTCTTGGTTTATTGCTCCTAGTAGTAAGATTTTTCTTCGGACACTGTGTACAGTTCCTCTAAAGTTCAAGCAGCAGCACAGACACAGCATTTAACTTCATGTAATGAACAGTCTGCAGAAAGTTTCATAGAAATAATGTCATTCAATAAATCAATTTCATTTTTGGGTGAAGATTGACTGGTTTGTTTCACTGGTCTCCGTTTTTCGAAAGGTATAGCTCATATTTCATCATAAATAGAGTGAAACAAAATATACACAGGGTTTTTGGAAAGATCAGCAAATGAGAAGAGGACGAATGAGGGTCCAAAATTTCGGGCAAACTGGCTCTACGCCAGGAGAGTTTGTTTTGGGAACAGGAAAGAGGTTCATGTGGACATGTCCATGAGACATTTTGGATCTCCTGCCAGTGGAGCATTCTGCTCATGTGAAGGTTCCTCACAGGCACCAGTTGTGGGTTGAACTGGCTCATGGGGCATAAGATGTTCAAATCGCCAGAGTTGATCTCGAAGATTTTGCTCCTTCAGGTAAGCATACATGGTATGGCATTGTCCCAATGCAGCTTAAGTGACTTGCCATTGATGCCTAGATTATCAGGCCATCCTGGCGCTTTCGCACACTTTAGTAGATATTCTTAGTTGGGTTCTGTGCCTTCTCCTGGGGCAAGTCCCATCTCCAGTGTGGTTTGTGTCACTACCAGGGGAAGGCTGACTGGGCTGCAGCAGTGAAAGATTGAATTCTTTTTGTGTTGCTGTAACCTAGTAAGAAAACCAGCTTCAGGGAGTCAGCCTTAACTGGGTGATGTATGTTCAGACATGAGTTAAAATCATGGAGTAAGGCCACATCATCCATAGGCAGGAACATGTCCATGGACGGAAGGGTGAGAACACTGTCATGGAATGAAACGTGCATTTATGAACAGATAAATTCTGTGCAGATTGTGTCTGAGATATTCGGGAAAATTCCTGGTATAAGTGGCGTATTATCAAGGCTAATGTGAGGAAGCCCGGACAATTAGTCCACAGTCGTGGTACCCGATGGTTCCGTAGTTCTGTAGTAAAGGCAGTAGCATACATAGAAGTGGAAATAGTATGAGTATTACCAATGATCGGTCTGTCAGACCTCAACACCATGGTTTTGTCTGGGATGACAATTTCATATGATAACTGATTAGAGGAAGACGGGTGGATAATTAACAGCTATGGTGCCCAACAGTACCATAATAAAGGCAGCAGCATTGTAGCCCCCTGGAAAGCGCTAAGTTAAAAGTGGACATGGCCGAAGACACAACTGTAGAACGTGGCAACGCGAGGTTAAGTAGTTTCTGATGGGTTAACAAACCTGAAGATCCAAGTTCAGCTGCCAGTTCCATGGCAACGGCCTTGGGTGGAGATGAAGCCATGCACAGCTTCAATTCATGGAGTAAAGTTATCACATCGATGTGCTCTACCACTGGAGGCAGAGACCCATCTACAGTATCAGGCTTTCCGGGGCTGGTTAAGTACTGTGATTAATGTAGCAGAAGTAGCCAATGCTGAACCAGCAGACATAGACATCCAGGCCATGTCTGGGACGGTGGATATTTGAGAGACAGGTAACCCTGAAGCCACAGATCTCTAATCAACTTGATAGATACAGTAAAATACTTTTATAACGAACTACAGGGGACCACTGAAATTAGTTCATTATATCCGTAGTTCGCTATTCACAAAAATCCATTGAAAGAACAGTAAAACACGCTATACAGTACAACACATTCCTACTCAGTTTATTCGTACATTCAGTCATTCACATTACATTCTTTTCACTACAAAGTCAGTAATCTTACACACGTCACTCGTCACTACGGACTCGTCATTGAATGTATCGTATTTTAAAAGTCTCACAAGTATCAAAAGCTTCTGTCTACATTTCTGATGTGTGTAGGAGGCATATACACAAGCCTTATGAGGGGATGCACTTGTCGTTTTCTATTAAATCGCTGACCGAGTTGCTGTGCCGGAAGTATACAAAACTAGGTCGTCGGCGACAGGCTTTACAGCCTCCGGCAATCTGATTGGTTAATAATGCAAACTGCTCAATTGACTATTCACACCATTAATTAGTGTTAACTGGAACTGTTGAGGATTTCAAAGTGAGCATCGCTAACTGGCAGTGACACTGATTGAGTTTGCTCATTTCGTTATTCACACCGTTAATTAGTGTTACATGGGATGCGCGGGGATTGCAAATCAGTTCGCTATAGCCGGTAAGTTCGTTATAGAGAATTCGTTATTCACGACTTTTTTTATATAACATACAGTGGCTTATTTGGGACTTTTAAAACAGTTCGCTATAGCCGTCAGTTCGTTATATCCGTGTTCGTTATAAAAGTATACTACTGTATTAGCCATGGAATTCAGAGAGATATCCCGGCTATACACATCTCCTGGGTAGCTGTTGATCAAAAGTCAATTTTAACTGCGTTTATAGACCATTTAATTCTTTGATGTTAGAAAAACTTCTCTGTTCATCTGTTCAAGATCTTTTAAATCTGAGCTAAAAGGCGCATTAAGGTCCTCCGTAAACAATGCCAGCATGGCTGTTAAAGAGTTCATATCCAGGTTGAGCGAAGTTGGGTTCCATTCAGGAGTAGACATTCTACTAGATTTTGCCTTTTTAGGTGCCTCCGAAGAAGATGAAGATTTTCATTACACCTATTTACCCAAGTACACAGCAAATGCCTGTATGTATTTCTTATGTAATGACGTTCTGTTGGTATCCTCAAAACAGTTTCGGCCCATAAGTGTTTTCAGGCTGCATGCAACACAGAGATTACATCTTCCTTGCTGTAACTCGCGTTTGATGGTGTAAACCTACACGTGTTAACAGATAACATGCTGATTGATTAATTACTTTTATCTTCTACAGCGGATTTGTCAAAAGGCTGTGTGTAGATGTACTAATCTATACTGACTACACCCTGTCATGAAGTGCAAGTGTAAAAACAACATCCTCCCTTCAAAGAATTAACCACCACCCTCACTTCAAAGAATAAACCACCATTGCGTTGATTGATTGATTGCTCATTATTGTTAACTAAATTACTTAGAATGGCAGACATCATAGAATTAGTTGCCAGGTGTGCTATCTTGGGTGACCAATGAGAGGTTTATCAGGTTTTCACCAGTGTGAAAGACGTGAAACGATGTGTTATTTTTTCGCAAATTAGACTGTTGTAAGACACACAACACAGAGCAGGATTACTTACCAGCTGCAGATGAACGGAATATCGTTCTTTTATGTGGATATTGATAGATACATTCCTGAACAAGGTAGTAGCCTGACATTGTTGCTATAAAATTAGTCTTTTTTATATTCATTATTTGCATTTTGTTTCAATTTATTTGTTGTAGCATTCAGCAGAATCTATATGACAGAAAACACACTAGAACGTGTATGTGTGTGAAATAGGATCCACATTGGCAATCTATACAATGTATAAATGTTGCTGTCATGTTAGAAATTTAATATATGTATAAGCAGACCATGTGTTCTTTTATTAATGTTCAATAAACTATGATAATAAACTAATTAGGGGTATGAGACAAAATACAGAGACGTACATTGGCTTCGTTATTTTTCTGTCCTAATAGTTTTTTACCATTTCTACTACTGGCAGATGATTAACCTTCAAAGTGTTTCATTTGTTTTCATGATACATTTATAATGAAGTAAAAATACGGACTGCGCAGCAGAGGTCACGAACCAGTCACGAATTCTGGGATATCATCTGGGTACTTATGGGAGAAAAACAAAAGTTTACACCAGTCCACGGAAATTGCTCCGCATCAGTGCCCCTTTAAGTATTCTCAGCTCACATGAGATAGAAATACATTTTGACGACAATTTGACATTACCATTAACTCTAGGTTTCTTTCAGTTGACCGAAGCACTTCTCCAAGAGAGACAAGAATAACTTCCACACGTGCAATTGAAGTTGCCAAATGTTCTCGTGATATCGACTCGATTCCAGCTGACTGATGGGACTGTGCCGAGTTGGCAGTAACATTGACGTGTCAGTGAGATCCAGTAGGGTTTATGAACATCATCCTCGTAGGTCAGGCAGGAACCACTAGATACACTACACAGCTGTACTGGAAGACTTGTGCACTTCAACTTGTGGGGCGAGAGCATATGCTGTCATCTTGTCCCACAAAGTTGAGAAAGCATACATTGCCCAGACAAGGGGATCCTTAGCCAGACTAACATCTGGTCTATGACCAGAGTCTCCCAGCATTGCGTGATCAACTTGAAAGAAATATATGGTTGACATTATTCTGTCATGTCTGGATAGAGAATTTGCCAGAATATAGAACCTGCATGGAATGCCCTCACTGAACATTGGCCAAGTGGACAATGTTAACAACTGCTGAGTTGCCCAAAGTAGCTGGTAAGATCTTGTTCCACCATCTTGATCACATAGGAGACTATGTTTGAATTGTCTGTGGCCATCATAATTGCTTTTCTGCGGACGCACCATGTTTGAATGCTCTGACTCTGGCTAACATTTTGAGAACGCTGATATGAAGATTCTTCTCCTGGACTTGACCACATCCCTTGGACTTGAAGGTGACCCATATGTGCTCCCCATCCTGTGTACATTATCAGGTTTGGAGATTTTGAGTGAAGATGGATGAGTGTGTAGAGGTTACTCTGCGATGCCATCTTGAATTTGGGTGGTTTGGTAAGAAAGGTTTTGTATAGAGTTTCAGGTCTATGATCATTTGCATCTAGTGTGTGTCTTTTTGGGGACAAAAAACACTGGGGAATGAAATCTCAGGCAGTTATCATGACCGGAAGCTTTATTGCCGCTGGTTTCTCCAACAATCTATTGCCTGAATAGCTGCAGGAAGGCAAGGTTCCTGTACGAAAAATCCCTCTCGTGGGTTGGCTAGTCACTGGAGGTAATCTGTCCCATCGTAGGGTGTTACGAGTGTGTATTTTCTGTATATTTTGTTATTAATTCAGTAATAATTATTATTGGGTCACAATGTTTAGCGTTTTGAATAATAATTATAATGGGTCACATTTCATATAATAGATGATCTGCATTTTTAGAATTTTGGCAGCAGGCTTGTCTGGGAATTATCTGCCCTTGACTTCATCTACTGCCATCAGACCGCTCACTGTGTTACATTCTGCTCGACTGTTTCCCTCTCACACTAAGACTTTGGTGAGTTAGCTATACTATATATTTTGTGACACATTACCTTAGATTTTGTCTCCCTTGTATTGTATTTGTAATCGATATTGTGACTACTGAATTGTGAGTTCTTAACCGTAACAAAACTGGGGGCTCGTCCGGGATAGAATTCATTTGACATTTGAGACCATTTGTGAAAATTATTTCAAATTTTTGCAATTTTGCGCAAGTTAATTGTTGAACCAGCAAAATAGTGTTTGAACTTGAGAAGTTAGTATTGTCCCATGACTCTGAGACAATTAGTCAGTTCAGGAAATCAGATTTATTGCAGATTTCTTCACATCTCAAACTTGATGCCAAACGTGCTATGAGGAAATTTCAGATTTGGAAAATTGTTATGAATCATTACATTGATGAGGAAGTTTTTGAACATGATGTTTTGGAAATGGTGCCAGACAAATATTCAGACCAGTTGGAAATGAAAAAATTAGAACTGAAAAGGTTGGAAATGGAAAAAGAGATGAAAATGAAAAAGATGGAAAAAGAAATAGAAAGGGACAGAAATAGAAAGGAATTAGATTGTATTGTATTTGCAATCGATATTGTGACTATTGAATTGTGACTTTGTATACCTTGCTCTCGTTACATAATAATACAGAATTTGAATGTTTCAGGCTTGTCTTTGTCCTGTTTTGCTGGTTCACAGGGGATTTCTTCACCGTAACAAGGGTAAACCCCTTTTTACAACAGACAAGATCCAAGGGTCCTGTGTGATCTGTCTCCAGTCTGTGTACAAGGAAATCTGGCCTCTCACAGGCGAAGGAGTAACTAGAATCATGAAAACTTGATCTAGCTCATAGTTCGTTGACATAAACAGGTGGTAAGGCTCAAAAGAAACTTTCTTCAGCGAAGTTTTGAGGAGCGAAAGGAAGCTTTACCCCTACTTCTTCCCCTGACATTCTGAGATTGCTCCCAGGAAAAGACCAGAAGGTGAGCATAGTTGGATCTCGACATACATTCAAAAGTTGCTATTTGTAAAGAGTCCTGACGGTCCAAAGATGCTGAACAAGACATTGTAGATGATGGAATGTCTCTCCTACTTCTGGAAACACTCCTGGATCTATTCTGAGCAAGATGAGTAGAAGCTAGTTGCTGATTAAGATCATGCGAGGTCAGAGCATCCATAGTTGCAATGGCCTGATGACACAGTCCATTAAAGATGGTAGGAGTGTTAAAAAACTGATCCTTTAATGTAAAAGTGTGGTTCCTCAGAGATTGTAAACACTGAGAACAATCCACAGCAGTCAAATGTCCCAAAGCATTAACTTGGGCATGTGTAGCATCATTCCTGGTACACCACAGAGTGTGCTAAAACAACTTCATGGACTGACAATGGCACATGTCTTTCTTTAAACTTAGGAGGGAGCAAGGCCCTAACGCCAGCCGCAAACCAATTCCCTAGGAGGGAGCAAGGCCCTAACGCCAGCCGCAAACCAATTCCTATATGATAATATATCCCTAGAAGCTCTGGCTGCCAAATCTAAATTACAAACATCCTTGCTATATAAGAATAAGTGAATGAATCGTTCCTTGGAATCTAAGGATCCAGTTGAGAATAATCATCATCCAGCTCAGTTGGAGCAGAGAACAAAACTCTGTCATGAATACTGTAGCCCAGTTTATGAGAGGTCCTAGGTAAACTTGATACACTTGTACTAACCAATCTGTTGAGGTGATCTTGATTAATTCACAATAATTCAATGGTGCATGAATCACAGTAGAATCTTTTTCTATATATCCGAAAGCGTCCTATAAGTAGGACATACAGAAAAATTATGAGGTTTAAAAGGGTGTGCTCTTACATAAAAATGTTAAGGGAAGATGACTCCATGGGTTAAAAGGCATACCATCAGGGGCACTATGACTCTTGAATCGTTTTTTCGTTTCCATTTTTTTCTTTATGTGCCTGTGGTATCCACAGGAACAAGGCAACCATAATCTAGAGGGAATGTTTACCCCTAAAACTGTGCCCACTCCCAGCCTTTGTATCTTCTCAAGTGGCATACTAGAGAGAAGTGAGCAGATGAACCCGGATAGACAACTTTCAAGTGTGGTGGCTCAAGACAAAAGTAGTAGTAGTTCCATTATGCCAAGTGCATAAAAACACTGGCTTACTTTTTCAAAGACATAGGACTTTGGAGTTACTAATGTGCTTACTGATAACGTCATGGGGATAACTGATTAAGGAACAGCTTGTATTTCAGTCACACACCATGACTACAAAGTAATTTGCATTTAAAATTAGGTGTTCACCTGGATAGTGGTTGTCCTGCATTGGTAAGAGCCACATACATTTTGAGAAATATCTCTTCCAGGCTACAAAACAACCACATTGTGTGTAAGTGTTGAAGTGTTTGACATCTCAGCTCCCTGCTAAAGAGTTCCTGCAGCATATAGGAAGCACTCCTGTTGGTATTAATAGTCACAAGTGCCAGGAAGAGTTCTATCTACACTGTGGGTGTCAGTGTCACTCAGGGTTTCTATAGCATCAAATTGTTTCCATCCCTTCTGGGTGGGAGATGGTTCAGGGTTGCCCAACAACCATGTCACAATGCATTACAAACTTGTGAGACTAATTTCGATGAGGTAGACTTTGAAAATGACTGCATTATTTGAAGACCATGGCCAGATGGTAAAGGTGAACCAACAACAACCTCACAATCTAAATACCTTTATAAGAGTGTGCACAGATCTGCTCTACAGAGAATAGATTAATAGTGATGGTATCTGATGACCATATCTAGCCATATCCCAAGAGTTCATAATGTCTCAAACATATGTTTAGAGGAAAATGCCAAATAAATACATACACAGAAGTTTCTACTTGATGATCTGCAATGTGTTTCATAAAACAAAAAGAGACATTATGTCTTCCCGACACCTCAAATTTCCTGAGGCATATTTCAATATGAATTTAACCATACTACAAGAATATTGGCCATCATCTAATAGAGATGAAGTATATGAAGGAATTATAACGGACTGTAACTGGAAAATATTCATTAGTTGCTTTGGTAGGTTATCTAAAGCTTAGTAAGTATGACCAAGATATTTTATGGGTCTAAGTTTTTCCCTCACAAGGTGAAGTAAATTGTTTCAGCACTTGTTTGCACAAATATTACATATGCAATACAAGAGTCATCAGAAGATGACATATCCCCCGACCCCTACATATCTGAAAGGACAAATCATCTGACATTTTGAATTGTTTCCATGGAAATCAGGAACAAGAGTCATCACAAGATGAAATATCCGCCCGGTCCCAACAAATTTGAAAGGACAACTCATCTGACAGTTACTTGATGCTTTCTTAGATTAAGTTTGAATTGTTTCCATGGAAGTCATGAAAAATATAAGTGCTATGTTCATGCAAACAGCAAAATGCACCACTTCAACATCTATCTCATATATCTGACAAGATCTGTTGAATGCTATAAATGGTTTTCGAGTTGTGCTCCCTCCATTTTGATACTAAGCCCGAAGTGTTTCCATGGGAACCAGGAAAAAATAAAAATGCCAAAACTTTGCAAATAGCAAAAGGCACCACTTTGTGGTCTGCCTCCAATATCTGCCAAGGTTTGCTGAAAGATATTAAATAGTTTTTGAGTTGTGCTCCGGAAACGAGGCCCATTCTTCTATTTTGAGACTAAATCCGAATTGTTTTCATGTAAACCCAGAAAATGATAACTCACAAAACCCTGTAAATAGCAAAAGGCACCCCTTTGGGGTCTGGCACACATATCTGCCAAGTTCTGCTGAAAGATATTATGAAGTTTTTGAGTTATGCTCCAGAAACAGAGCCCATCCCTCCATTTTGAGACTATGTAAAAAAATGTTTCCATGGAAACCGAGAGAATAATAAATCAAAGAAACCTGTACATAGCACAAGGCACCACTTTAAGTTCTGACTGAGATATCTACATTTTGCAGAAAAATATTGAATGGTTTTTGAGTTCTGCTCTGGAAACGAAACGCACCTCTCACTTTTCAGACTATGTCCAAAATGTTTCCATGGAAACCGAGAAAATCGTACAACACAATATCCTGTAAAATAGAAAAAAAACACCACTTTGGGGTTTACCACACATATCTGCCAAGTTTTACTGACATATTTAGAAGTTTTGCTCCTCACTTTTGAGACCAAGTAAGAAACATTTCCATGGAAACCGAGAAAATAATAAATCACAAAAACCTGTACGTAGCAAAAGGACCCAGTTTAGGTTCTGATTGATATAGCTATCAAGTTTTGAAGAAAAATATTCAACAGTGTTTTAGTTCTGCTCCGCAAACAAAGCCCATCCCTCCATTAGATCAACACCAAAATGTTCCATGGAAAAACTAAACAAAAATAAGAAAGCCAAAAATCTGTAAATAGCAAGAGGCACAACCATAGGTTCAGATTATTATGTCTATCAATTTTGTTCTAAAAATATTGAATGTTTTTTTGAGTTATGCTCCAGAAACAAAATGATTACGGATGGACAGCCAGATGAGGTCTCGCCTATATTCCCCTGCATTATATGCCGGGGGTATAACAAGAATAAAGACAGCAAGGTGTCCCTGACTGGCACATAGGAATGACCCATGCAACGATGTCAGGAATATTTATATATATGCCAAGTGCAATGTTGAGAGCGTCTCATGGGTATACTCGTAGCGTCAATTCTAGTCAAATTTGCCACCAAATTTGTGCTAACTCGTAGTTGTAACAGTGGTAATTTAAAACAAGTTTCACATGTTGGCAAAATATGCACAAGAAACAAATGTGTGCTGGCATTCTTTGTTACCACCAGGAGAAAATTGCTTCTTGTCCCCGTTATACCATCATGTGAAACTTGTTTTAAAATACCACTGATGCAGCTATGAGGCAACTCATAGTGGCACATTTGAGCAGACACTGATACTACAAATATCAGTGATGGGAGTCAAGCTAAAATGAGACATATCTTCGTTGAAAGGTGATTGAGATTGCTTGAAAGCACCCTTCTGCACTGGAGCTCCAGTGTCCATTCTAGGACACGTGATTACGCAATTTGTGCTAATAATGATCAAATCGCCCCTCATAAAAACAGCAGAGTGCGAACAGTAATTTGCTCCCTACCTAACTTCCAAAAAACACACGACAAAAGCTTTATATTGACAAGGAATGACTCTTTTAAATTGGAGTCAGCCACAGACTCAAGTTCAAGTTACAACATGTAAAAATAACAGAGTAACCTCACTTGGTTAAAACCACTATCGGCACTGGGGAAACGAAATTCCATTCATATCAGTATGAAAATACAGCAGCATACTTTTATAACGAACACGGATATAACGAACTGATGGCTATAGCGAACTGTTTTAAAAGTCCCAAATAAACCACTATATGTTATCATATAAAAAAGTCATGAATAACAAATTCTCTATAACGAACTTACCGGCTATAGTGAACTGATTAGCAATCCCCGCGCGTCCCAGGTAACACTAATTAACGGTGTGAATAACAAACTGAGCGAACTCAATCAGTGTCACTGCCAGTTAGCGATGCTCACTCTGAAATCCTCGGGAGTCCCAGTTAACACTAATTAATGGTGTGAGTAGTCAATTGAGCAAATTCAATCAGTGTCAATTAGCGGCGCTCACTTTGAAATCTGACAAAATAAGTTAGACGTCAATGGCTAAGACTTTTGTGTACAAAACACGCTCCAGTTTTTACACCCATGTGAAGGTGTAGTTTGCATTATTAACCAATCAGATTGCCGGAGGCCGTAAAGCCCATCGCTGACGGCCTAGTTTTGTATACTTCCAGCACAGCAAGTAGGTCTTTGGCGATTTAATAGAAAACGACAAGTGCATCCCCTCAAAAGGCCTGTGTATATGCCTCCCACACACATCAGAAATGTTGACAGAAGCTTTTGATACTCGTGAGACTTTTAAAATATGATATATTTAATGACGAGTGCGTAGTGACGAGTGACGTGTGTAAGATTACTGACTTTGTAGTGAAAAGAACGTAATATGAATGACTGAATGTACGAATAAACTGAGTAGGAATGTGTTGTACTGTATAGCGTGTTTTACTGTTCTTTCAATGGATTTTTGTGAATAGTGAACTATGGATATAACGAACTAATTTCAGTGGTCCCTTGTAGTTCATTATAAAAGTATTTTACTGTATATCACATTTTTCGATGAAGTTATGATTTGACTAATTAACTGACAACGTTAGACTATGAACACTAAAAATAGTGCATGTGTACAGCGCTTGCAAAACACAGTTTAGTCGATCATTTTTCAGAACATCAGTTCGTTCTAGCTTCGTTTTCGAAATCAGACAATATTATCACTTGAAGACGACAAATGAATACGAAATTCTTATTTGTGGTAATTTTGGGTGATTAATGTCACGTAAAAGAATGAAAATAACTGACATTTTTGCACAAGATACCATTGAGAAAACAAAAGTGTCAGCCATGTCTCCCCAGATCGATACGTCTGTTAAGGAGATGTCTGAATTTAAAGGCGAGAAAAAACCCAAAACTGACCTCGGCCCCTCCGATTCTGAAAAGAACCCCCAAAAAACCGAGTGTTTTTCAGAAAAAATGGTTGAAAGAATGGCCATGGCTCTCTCAAAATGAGCTTGGTGCTATGATATGTGACTACTGTGGAGAAAATTAAATGAGCAATAGTTTCACTGGTGGTGGTTGCATTAACTTTCGTACATCCACACTATTTTGAAAGACCTTTTTTGTGAGGGGGCGAGAAATCCCCCCTAGATCCCACCCATATGTCATAGGTCAGCAAATTGCTGTCAACATTTTAAAGTTAACATTACTTAACATAGTAATGAGAAGAACATTTTCAATGCAATGGATTTAAAAAAGCAACTGTTTAATCTTCATTTCAAAAGAAATGTGATGTCTTCATGAGAATATATGCCTCCTCAGTCCACATTCTACAGTGAGGTTTACTGGTAGTTGCTGACAAGGATAAAAAGAGTGTAATTTGAGTACAAATATTTTTTTAATAAGTAATGAGTGATCACGAAAAGCATGAGAAAGTTTAAACTTCAGTGGTCTGGTGGTTTCTGTGGAAAATATGTTACAACAAATACAGAAGAGACAGGCATTGACTTCAGCTAACATGACTTTGTGTCAGTTCTACAGCTTGTTCATCTTGACCAGAGCTACTCTGCACATGCATGACCTGGGATTTCGATCAAACTGCACAAACAGCAGATCGCTGCATAAAAGCATGAATCACAAACATGCTTTTATCAACTAACAATGATGCAGCCCATCACAATGACCCAGCCTGTTGGGACACAGTCCCACAATGCAATAGTATTCACTTGATTAGGTATAACTGAACAAGCTGCAGTAAAAACATTGTGAAAGAAGATACTTGGTAAGAGGCAACTGTTTACATGCATAAACACATAAATAAATGCCCAGACTGAAATATCTGTGCAGCTTATTGAGATGTCAAGAGATTACAAAGTGATTTCTTTTCCAGTGCTCTTTTAGTGAGAAGTGTTTTTCACAATACTGAGACATGCAAACATCCATTGAGTACATAGAGGTACAACAGCTACATACAACATGAAAGTTATGTCTTACTTATTCCAGCTGCAATATTGGGGGTACAAAGCAGAAACAGATGAATCAGCACTAAACACGATGGAGGAAAACAAGTACAACAACTACATAGTATATGTAGTAGCTGGGAATGAGGGTGAGGGCATGAAGTGTTTCAGATGGAGACAAATGTGATGAATACAATATTACTTTCATGCAATATTATTTTCTACTAACACAATTTTCTAGCACAAGGGAAAAAGTAACACACGTTAACAGTTATTTTCCATCACAAGATAAAATTACTTGTATCTGAGATCTTATCTATTTACAATGAATGCAGCTGAAGTAATAGTGGCATGTTGTCCAATGAATGGCAAGGTAACCTACCAAGCAATGCCCAGCATCTGTAACCCTAAAATGGATTTTAAAAAATTACGTCTGTGATAACAGTCATGATCCCTATCACAAGTGCCTGGCTCGATTTCTGTTGAGAAGACGGTAGCTGACATGGTGGACTATGACTTAGATTCAACCTATTTCTCTTCTGTGGAGTATCGCTTGCGAAAGTGCTGAGATCCGATATGCTAATTCTTTAATGAGATTGACCAATGGCTTCAAAGCCACAGATAAAGCCTCCTCTGTGAGTGAGTGAGTTAGTTAGTTTAGTTTTACGCTGCACTTGGCAATATTACAGCTATATGGTGGCGCTCTGTAGATAATCGAGTCTGGACCAGACAATCCAGTGATCAACATGAGCATCTGTCTGCGCAATTGGGAACCGATGACATGTGCCAACCAAATCAGCAAGCCCAACAACCCGATCCTGTTAGTCGCCTCTCACGACAAACATAGTTGCTGAAGGCCTATTCTACCCCGGGACCTTCACGGGTGCCTCCTCTGTGACTAACAGAAGTTTGTTGGAGGGATTTGCCTAAATCATACTGGAAAGTGTTCCCAATTTTGGCTAATAATGTCATAATAAATATGCATCTGTATGAAATTAGGCTGAAGTTCAGTGCTCCGTTGGTCAAAGCAACCTTATCTCTAAAGGTCAACCTTATCTCTAAGATTACAACCTTAGACTTTTACTTATATTAGCCTCCTGTTGCATGAAGCAAACCTTAACTACGGTTAACCTTAAAGGTCACATGCAACGTAAAACACAACTTTGCAGATTCTGATACCTTTTGGTATGCACTTACTGAAACAAATCATCAAAAATGCCAATTCAGCCTATAAGGTTGAAAAAAAAAATGCAATGAAATACAAGTCCCCGAAATCGGAGTTCAAACGATTCACTAAATTTCGCTCAGAGCTGGGGAAAAAAGTGGTTCCAACAGCTGTGCTGCGCAGGCACAGTGAATAGGTTTGCAGAGCTTGAAACAGTATGTGGTCGTGAGCAGTAGTCTAATCTTGGTTGTGCACACAAACAAACAAATAAATAAAATAAATTGATTTATGACTTATGCACCCGAGTCCTGTCTCTGCCAAATTATGTAATTACGTAGGTGTGACACTTGAACACATGACACGTTTTTATGTCTGTGGGTTGCAGACAAGTTACATCCATTTATCTTGGATGACTGCATCTGACAGAAACTGGTGCAAAGTCTTGTCAGTTTCGAGTCCTGCTTTGTACTTGAATGAGTGACAATTTCCAGCCACGCAGTAGTTCACCATCTCTACTGAGATGATTTTTGATATTTTAGAAGATAATGCACAGAGTCTTGGAAAGGTTGAGAAGGCTAGTGTAGCATGTAGTGCTAGGTCAAACATATCTGACATCAAGAAATCTTCAGGTCAGTGCTCTAAAGATTCAGATAGGAGTAGTGTGTCATCTACAAGAATGAAGATGGTAGTTACGCTGGCAGAGTTAAAGGCACGTTCCGAGTGTCTTCAGCAGAGACATGCCTTAGAGGAGAAAGAACACTGTCTTAAACAGAAGACAGAAGAGTTAGAGATGGATACAGAATTGGCAGTTGCTCATGCTCAGGTAGAAGCACAGCACTTGAGGATTTGGAGATTACAGACAGCTTGAGTAGAATGAATAGCAACAAACAGTTTAAGAGTGGTACATCTATTCCTCAATCAGTACAGTTTCCAACTAGTCAGACTTACGTACAGCATGTGCCTCAGACACAAGTGTTTCAGGATTATTATGTTTCACACAATACAGAAAATGCCACCATGAAGAATGGTCATTGAGAATCAGCGATTAGCTACGTTACCAGAGCAAAAAGTTCCTCTGTTCAGAGGAGATCTTTTGGAATATAAGACATTCATCATGGCATTTGAACATTGCATAGAAAGTAAGAGAGACAGTTTCAAAGATAGACTTTATTATTTGGAACAGTTTACAAGTGGAATGCCAGGTGAATTGGTGTGGAGTTGAAATCACATGGATCCTGAGCGAGGTTATACAAAAGCTAAACGGCTGCTTCAGATCAAGTTTGGAAAAAAGTTTAAAGTTGCTACAGCATTCACAGAGAAAGCTCTACAAAGGCCACATATTAAAGCTGAAGATAGTGATGAACTGAAAGGATATTCATTACATCTGCTTGAGTGCTACAACAGTATGGCAGAAGGAGCTGGAGCACCCCCAAAACATGAAAATTATCATTTCCAAGTTGCCTTACAAGATGCGGGACAGATGGCGTAGTCTTGTTTTTACCATTCAGGAGAAAAGGGACAAAAAGGTAACTTTCCAAGATTTAGTTACATTTGTTGAAGAACAGGCACAGATATTAGCAGATCCATTGTATGGCAACATTGAGGATGGGAAACAAGTGCCACCAAACGTGAACAGAGACAAGACAAGATGAAAGGTACCAGAGGCAGTAGCTTTGTGACTAATATTGAAACACCAGACAGAACAATAGATGATAAGATGAAATGCAGAGACTCTCAGGTGTCTAACAGACAGTGGACATCTCCAACAGTGTGTTCCTTTTGTGTGAAACAGCATGTTTTGAACTTGAGTAAGAAACTGAGAAATATGCCATATTCTGAAAAGCTTGACTCTCTCAAATCAAAATCTCTGTGCTTTGGATGTTTATGCCCAGGGCATTTGAGTAAACACTGTACTAACAGACTGAAATGCAATGTGTGTGGATGCATGCATGCAACTGTTTTACATTCTCAGTTTTATGACAAAGATAATAATGCATTCAAGGATAATGCTAGAGACACTAAAACAGATGTGAAGGTTGCTTGTAATAGCTGTGTAGGCATGTGTGAAAGAGTGACATATGGTTGTGGTAGTGGGACAAGTGGCACTTTACCTATTGTGCCTGTCAGGGTGATGTTGCAGAATAGTGATAGGTGTTATGAAACCTACGCATTTCTTGATTATGTAAGCTCTGCTTCATTTTGTACAGAAGGTCTGATGAGAAGTTTGGGTTATAGAGGGTAGGAAAAATTAGATTAAGCTGCAGACTATGAATCAGAAAAGGTCAGTTCAGTGTTATGCAGTGCCAGGGTTGGTAGTGACAGATTTGAAGGGTGACAATTGTGTGAAATTACCAAAACTGTACACTCAGAAAGAGATTCCGGTCACCAGAAATGACGCATTTGATTGGAAAGCTTTGGGTAAGTGGTCTTACTTAGAGGAAGTTACACTGTCACAGATTGATGCTTAAGCACAGTTGTTGATAGGAAGTAATGTACACTCAGACATGCTCTAGAACCATGGCAAGTCATCAACTCTCAGCAAGGCGGACCTTATGCTGTACGGACTCTGTTATGGTGGACTGTAAGTGGTGACTGAAGTGACATCGTCTGCCAAGGGTGTCAGTGAACAGAATTGATGTATTGGAGAATTTAGAGAAACAGCTAATCAGTCAGTACAACCAAGACTTCAGTGAAAGGCTTATAGATGACAAGCCAGAATTGTCTGAAAATGACAACCTATTTATGAACATTATGAACTCTGCTGAGCTTGTTGACATTATGAAACCCCTTTGCCATTTAAGTAATCATCTGGATCTTTACCCAGTAACAGAGCACAACCAGAATACAGGGCAAAGCAACTGAAGAAGTTTCCATGAAGGGAATCATTTCACAGGGAGCATTCATGAATGATTTGTTGAAGAAGGGCTATGCACAGAAGGTACTGGCAGATGACAGTCATTGTAAACAGAACACATGGTGTGTACCACACCACGGCATTTATCATCCACAAAAAACAGACAAGATTCGGGTGGTTTATGATTGTACTGCACGCTATCAGGGAACTTCGTTAAATGACCAGCTGCTAATGGGGCCGGATATGACTAATTCTTTGCTAAGGGTCCTGTTGAGGTTTTGTCAAGAACCTGTTGTGTTAATGGCCAATACCAAAGCAATGTTTTACCAGGTGAGGGTGCCGCCAAGTAGTCTCAGTGTCTTGTCTCAGACGGTGACATCACAAGGGATTTAGAAGAATATGAGATGAGTGCTAACAATGCTCTCAGATTAACAGGGAAAGACAACTCAGCATATTTTGACAAAGAATTAATTGATAGCATCAGAAGAAACTTTTTGTTGATGATTGCCTGATATCTGTTAAAACAGAAACAGATGCCATTAACTTTGTTGCAGACATAAGTGATGTTTGTTCGAGAGGTGGTTTTCATTTCACCAAGTGGGTGAGTAACAGTCGGTCAGCTCCGGAGACAGTACCTGATCAGGAAAGAGCAGTATAGTTCAAAGACATGGACTTAGACCAAGACACATTGCCAATAGAAGGAGCATTAGGACTTGGATGGTGCATTGAATCGGATCAGTTTGTGTTCAAGATTTTGATAAAAGACAAACCAGTAACCAGAAGGGGCATCCTTTCCATTACAACTTCAGTCTATGACCCAATGGGCTTTGTAGCTCCAGTTCTTTCACCAGCAAAGCAATTATTGCAGGACTTATGCAGGATAAAATGTGGTTGGGATGATGAATTCCAGACAAGTATCTTTCTTGCTGGAAGAAATAGATTGCGGAATTGCAGCAACTGGAGCACACTTCATTTGACAGATGCATGAAGCCAAAGAATTTTGGAAAGGTTGTTCACCATTTCTGTGATGTGAGTGAAAGTGGCTATGGAGTAGTGACCTTTAGAGACTTGTTAGTGAAACAAGAGACATTCATTGTATATTTGTATTGAGCAAGTCCAGAGTAGCCCCTTTGAAGCAAATGACCATCCCACGGATGGAGTTAACTGCAGCTACAGTGGCAGTTCTCGTTGACAGTCTGCTCAAACGAGAGCTGGAAATTGCTATTGATGACAGTTATTACTGGACAGACAGCATGTCTGTAATAAGATATATTCAGAATGTCAACTCAAGATTTCACACTTTTGTAGCAAAAAGACTTTCAGTTATCCATGACGGCTCATCTCCACAGCAGTGGTACTATATTGAATCAAAGCTAAACCCAGCTGACGATGCTTAACAGGGACTCTCAGTGAAAGATTTCATGAAGAGTGACCGATGGAAAAGTGGTCCTGATTTCTTGAGGCATCAACAAGATGAGTGGCCAATAGTCGTTGTGATAAGTGAGATTCCAAGCAACGATTCAGAAGTGAAATGGAAATCTGTAAATACAGTAAAAATCAGAGATGTTAGAGACACAGTTATGAAACTGCTTTGTCATTTCTCACAGTGGTACAGACTGAAATGTGCAGTGGCTTGGATTTTGCAAGTGAAAAGACACTTAAGGGACAAAGTGAAGGGAAACAAGGTAGATTTACAACAGAAGGGTGCAGACTTTGAATTAACATTGCAGGATATGGTTGATGCAGAGACTTCAGTTATACAGTTTGTACAGAGACTTGCATTTGTGCAAGAAATTGACACCATTTTGAAGTCTAAGGTTGAACTTGGCAAGTCAAGTAAACTATACAAGCTTGATCCCATTGTAGAAGATAACCCGTTGAGGGTTGGTGGACGGCTTAACAGAGCATGTATGTCTGAACATACAAAGCATCCAGTGATACTGCCTAAAGACAGCAATATTTCAGAGATGATAGTATTCATGAAACTTCAGGACATGCTGGCAGAAATCATGTTCTCTACAAGTTAGTACTGGATTCTTGGAGCTACCTCTTCAATCAAGGAAGTAATTCACAGATGTGTTATGTGTAGGCGACATCATGCTAGTGTTCTAGAACAAAAGATGGCTGACCTCCCCAGAGGTCATGTTACCCACAATGATCCTCCATTTACATTTGTAGGAGCGGATTATTTTGGTCCCTTTGAAGTTAAGCGTGGACGTGCCCTAGTCAAAAGGTATGGAGTAGTTTTCACCTTGTTTGACCACACGTGCAGTTCATATTGAGGTTGCGCACTCACTTGATACCAGTCCATGTGTAAACACCTTGAGAAGATTTGTGGCGAGAAGGGGTCAGATTCAACAAATCAGGTCAGATAATGGTACCAATCTGAAAGGCACAGAGAGAGAACTTCGGGATGGCAATCAGGCAATGGAATCAATCTACCATTAAGAGAAGTATGATACAGAGAAATGTGGAATGGTGGTGTTTGGGAATGACAGATACATAGTGTCCGGAAGATACTTTTTCCAGTTCTCAAGAACAGCCTGTAGATGATGAGAGATTACACACAGTGTTGTGTGAAGTAGAAGCCATAGTTAACAGTCGGCCAATTTCAAGAGTTTCGGATGATCCAAGTGATTTAGAAGCCTTGAGTGTTTTGGAGCAATTCACATTCTCAGAGCTATTAATGCAGTTATAAAGCTATGTTCAGTTTAAAGGTATCTGGTTGAAGGTATCAGTTTATTTAAAACTGAATATGTTCCACATATTTTGATGCAGTGTATATTATTGCAATTGTTAATTGTAACAATTAAGGGCCTGGAATGTTGCGGTCAAATGCCCCATTTATAGTTACACTGAGATCATGTGATCTGTGGTAAGTCACATGACTGTAAAAAGAGAGGTAACCTGGGGTGCTATGCAGTTTTGGGAGGCTGATGCAAGTGACAGCGTCAGCCAGAATTCGGTGTTGCAATACGGTTTTTCAACCGGCAACAACAGGGACACAGTGTACACAGAATTGAGAACAGAATAAAGGTTTGCTGTGTTGAAACCGTAGAAGTTATTTGAGGCTATAACAACTTCTTCTAGTGTACATGATTTTGTTTGACAACAGCATATCAATCCATACTGGAACAACACATCAAGTACAATAAAAGGAGTTGTTTTCCACAAAGAATCTTACTTTCTTGCGACTCGCCATAATTCTTAAATGCCCATCAAACAGATCATCTTTCTTTACACAACATGAGCCCTCAGTGTATCAGCAAATGAACCAGCCAGTCAGAAGCCGTTGTTACACTTGAACACACATCCACCTGCTAGGTTTGGCCTCCTGAGGGCTTCATTTCCAGGGAAGTAAGCCTAAGTACAAAATATTGCACTTTTGAATCGCAATTGTACGCTTATAATTTTGTTTATTTGTTTTTTTACAAGCAGCAATGTATATTATATGTCATGAATAAATGATTATTGTGTTTTAATTATGTCTGATTTTTTGGTTGCATGTGACCTTTAAGTTAAGGTTGAGAAGTAAGGTTGGTTCAACCCAAAACTGGTGCATAACCTCTTAGCAATAGTCCTCTCCTGCCCTTTACTGATTACAAATGCATAAAAGTCCAGGCTTACAGAATCAACTTAACATACTACATAATTATACTGAATATTCAAATCTAACAGTAAATTTAGACAAGACAAATATTGTTGTTTTCAGAAGGGGAGGGTGCTTAGAAAAAAAATGAAAAGTGGTTTTTAAATGGCCAGCCAATGATGGCATTAAATACATATAAATATTTGAGAGTTGTATTTTCATCATTATTGAAGATGAGCAATTGCATCAGTGATTTAGCACTGAAGTTCAAGCAGGCTTTGATTTCAGTGATAAGTAATTCAAATGGAATTGGAATAATAGACCCCAGTGTGTATTTTATGATATTTGATGTGCTGATATAGCATATATTAGTGTATGGGGCTGAAATCTGTGGAATGCATACATTTTCTGAAATAGAAAAGGTTCATATAACAGTTTGCAAACATTTCCTGAATGTTAGCCCTCAGACACCTACTACTATTGTACATGGTGAGTGTGGAAGAGATCCTATCTTGATAAATGCACGGTGTAAAACTGTGAAATACTGGCTAAAGGTTATTCATATGCATGATGATGAACCTCTTTGAAAGTACAAAATGCAAATGTATTACACTAACTGTGGATACAAGACATTCTTTTCTCACATGGATTTGGTTACAACTGGATGTCTCAAGACAGTTGGCAATGCAGTTTCAAATATAAATAGATTTAAGACCGTAGCAATCTATATGTTTTTCAATCATGGAATTGTAAATTGAATACCAGTTCATGATACCATATTTACCGAGTGTTTAAAAGTCTGTTACCTCCAGAAAAATATTCATAATGTATCTTGGATAAAAACTTTCAAAATATTTTCATAAAACAGAGATGAACATCATTAAGGCTAAAGTATAATGAGGGTAGATGGTTAAATGTTGAGGTTGCTGAAAATAATTATCCATTGTGTAATCTAGGTGTAGAAGATGAATATCTTAGCATTTTTTATGTACTGAATATAACTCACTCAGATTAAAATACTTGCCATATGTATATCAGAAACAACCAAACTACTATAAATCTAAGTTCGTTATCAACAAATTATGAAACACTTTTGAGAAATTTATGTAAATGCATCTTTCATGCCTATAAAATCAGAGCAATCAAACTCAAAATTTTCTTTAAATCACACATTTGTCCATTTTAAATGTGTGCAAACGTGAAGTGTATATTGCAATATCATATTTATACTGATGAAAATCTATTTGTACAAATAACACATGTATTATTAATCTGTATGCCCCTTAAAATGTACCTATATTTGTAAACAAATGTATGAATGTTGTATATGGGTCTGTGGCCTACAGGCTGAACGAGAGTCATAAGAAGATGACATATGCCCCAGGCGCCCACATATTTGAAAGGACAAATCTTCTGAAAGTTACTTGGTGTTTTTTTTAGACTAAGTTTGAATCATTTCCAAGGAAATCATGAAAAATATAAATGCCATGATCTGTCTCATATATCTGCCAAGATCTTTTGAAAGATATGAAATGGTTTTCAAGTTGTGCTCTGGAAACGAAGCCCATCCCTCCATTTTGAGACTAAGTCCCAAATGTGTCCATGGAAACGAGAAAATAATAAATCACAAAAAGCTGTAAATACCAAAAGGCACATCTTTGGGGTCTGCCACACATATCTGCCAAGTTTTACTGAAAGACATAACAAAGTTTTTGAGTTTTGCTCCGGAAACGAAACACACCTCTCACTTTTGAGACCACGTCCGAAACGTTTCCATGGAAACCGAGAAAATAGTAAATAAAAAAAAAAAATGTATGTAGCAAAAGGCACCACTTTGGGGTCTGCCACACATATCTACCAAGTGTTGCGGAAAAATATTCCATGGTTTTTGAGTTCTGCTCTGGAAACGAAGCCCACGCCACCATTAGACTAACACCAGATGTTCCATGGAAAAACAAAAAAAATAAGAATGCAAAAAATCTGTAAATAGCAAAAGGCACAACCTTAGCTTGAGATTATTATATGTATCAAGTTTGGTCTAAAAATATTGAACGGTTTCTGAGTTATGCTCCGGAAACAAAATGATAATGGACGGACAGACGGGGGGATAACAATGGCCTTTGAACCCTACGCCGCATACTTGACAGGCGTAACTGAAGTAACCCTTCCTCATACATTGAGCATGCATGTGACAATATTTAGTCATCCAGCACTTTCCAAAGCTCATGGGCTTGCCCAGAAATATCCCTTACAGTAATAAGTACCCTAGGTCCACATGTTGTATACCATATGCGAATTCAAACGTCTAATAGGTTGTATACCATATGCATGTAAATATATTTTAGTCTAATTGTTTCGCGATAAGCATGGTTGTGGAGTACAACAAAGATCTGCTCCTGATCTTGCTGTACTGAGGAAGGGGTGTAATATTGAGAGAGGGTGGGTTTGCCGCCGAAGGGTTCAAGCTGTTTGCCGATGAGGACATAGTATTGTTGCAAGGCGTCGTTGACTACCTTGAACATTCAAATAGTGTGGTTTTTGCATCGGAGTTGCTTGTTTATGAAATCGAATCTCTGCATGCATTTTTTGCATACTCGGCTTGTGCAGCCTGAAATCTCTCCTTGGCCAATTCGTGACGTTTCTGTTCTGCTTTGATTTTGGCTGCTTTGTTCAATCGTAATTGGGAAAACAGGTAATTGCTCCCCGAAAATGTCATGGTATTAACTAATGCCCTGCTGATCATCAATGTGATCATGGCCATGGATGATCTATCATATCGTGTCACCTTTACTTTAATATGATTTCCAGAATGATGCTTTGCTTGAAGAGCTTCTATCAAGTTAAAATCGAGCTTTGTGGTGACCCCCATGGCGTCAATGGGGGGAGCGGTTCCGGTGCTGTACGGCTCCATCATCTCGTCTGTCCCCAATCAGACATTGGTTTAAATAGACATTGCCTCACTGTGATGATCGCCATGGTGCTAAGAACACACCCTACCGGTGATACAACTTGCAGATGAGGGTGTCCAAGGCGTGTCCGAACGGATCCGCGTTGAGATCCTCGCACAGTTACAGTCAACGTTCCAGAGGAATATGAAGGAAGGAGGTAACACTGCACAGACGTTTTAAAATCAGGCTGCAGGTTCCCCAAATGCACCTGAGCCTTTCTTTCCAGGTGGTTTTGAGGAGAGTTTTGACTTCAGATCTGATTTCTGATGAGGTGAAGGTTGGTGTTCTTGACTCTGTCCCAGTTTGGGTGTCAATTTGTTGATCGGAAATGATCTTATGGGGGCCAAATTTGGTGCTGAGCCACTTGTCACTGTTTCTCTGAAGAGTTCAGTTAGAATAGACAAGAGTCGTCAGAAGATGACATATCCCACCGGCCTGCACATATTTGAAAGGACAAATCATCTGAAGGTTACTTGATGTTTTCTTAAACTAAGTTTGAATCGTTTCCAGGGAAATCATGAAAAATACAAATACCATATATCTGTAAACAGGCAATACTTCAAGATCTGCCTCATATATCTGCCAAGATCTGTTGAAAGATATCAAATGGAGGATGAATTTCTGGGTGTTTCACCTTCTCATGCAATGTCAAAAGCCATGTCTTCCAAGACTTTTTTGCTGAATAATTCAATTTATGATGTGTCAAACACTTTCGTGGATCACTCGTTTTGTGAGGTAGAGTCTGATGACTTATCTTCAAAGAGTAGTAACTCTTCAGGTCTTCTTGATAAGTCTGACAGTTTGTCAGTGGTGATCACATACTTTCCAGACAGCATTTTATTAGTACAAAGGGTGAGGATGTTGAAGTGCAGAAGTTGGCTAGCAACATTGTTAGAGACACAGGCTATGTTGTCTTGATGCCTGGTCATCGTAAACAATAGAAGTTGTGTCATGATTAAGAAATATCATGATAGGTTAAAAACCAAACAGGCTAATTGCATTGCCACAGTCTACCTAGTTACTGATTGTACTTAGGACAAAAGTGAAAAAACTGACAAAATGATGATGGTGTTAGCAATGCGAAGTTTGATGATCTTAGTGATAATGTTTCACCAAAGTTAAGAAATTCTGATGTGTTAGCTCATCTTGATGAAAGCTCACATTTATCCCCAGAGCTGAAAGTTAGAATGTCAGATTTGATTCTTGAGTTCTCTCACTTATTTCCTCATGTGCCTGGTAGAACTAATGCAGTTAGTCATGATATAGATGTTGGTGATGCTGTGCCTGTAAGACAACACCCATATCGAATGAATCCTGTGTAACATGAAATTCTGCGAATGCTGCACAATGACATTATTAAACCCAGTGACAGTCTGTGGAGTTCACCATGTGTTCTTGTGCCGAAGAGTGTTGGAGGTGTTTGGCGCTGCTGTGCTGACATGACAAAGCTGTCAATGCACTTGAATTTTATGGCATGGCAAGGTACAACCTGTTCATGCTTAAGTTGAAGCAATAGTACATTTTCTAGTACCTCAGTCTAACAGAGAACTCATGAAATTCTTGGGTATGGCAAGCTGTTATAGCAAAATTTGTAAAATAATTCTCAGATGTTGTATCACCATTTACCAACCTTTTGGGGTAAAAGGTAAAACTCCAGTGGGATAGCAGTCAAACTGCATTTGAAAGCCACTTTCATGAATTCTCCAGTACTGCAGACACCAAATTTTGAGAAAGCACTTGAGTTAAAAATTGATGCAAGTGAAGTGGGTGCAGGTGCTGTCCTGATTCAAGAGGATGATTTCAGGAATTGAACACCCAGTTTGTTATTTTTTTTCAAGAAGTTTGACAAGGATCAAAGAAATCATTCTAAAACTGAGAAAGAGAGATTAGGTTTTTTGTTAGCTTCACAGCATGCTTTGCAAACTGAAATTGTTAATGATTACAATCCCTGACTTTTCTCCATAAAATAAAGAACAAGAATCAAAGACTTATGAGGTGGAGTTTGACCTTGCAAGGGTTCAATCTTTTGATTAGACACATAAAGGGCAAAGACAATGTTCTTGCTGATGCACTTTAAAGGTTGCGAGTGTATTATGATTTAATGATGCTATATGTTTGTTTCTGCAAGATGTTTCTCATGTTATTCATATTATTGCATGTCATCTTATTATTGTTAGTTATCTTGGTACGATTCTAACAGACAGTTTCTGTGAAACTTTCTTTTCCTCAAGGGAAACCTAACGTAACTGGCTGCTAGGATTGATGACTTACTATTGATATGGCTGAACAGGACAGTTTAACCAATTATAATCAAAATAGAAGCTGAACTGAAGATATGCAATAATTTCAAACTTCAAATTATCATGCCAGGATTATACGTAAAAAAACCCAACTTTCCCCCCAAAATAATGTAATCTATTTACTAAATTAAACTGTTACAATGCATGTCAAGCACAAAAAGTACAATATGCACACAATGCTAGTTTTCCAGCTGTAACAGCTAGAACAAACACTGTACACGCCAGACAATGGGTGGGGTGACCTGGAATGTGTTGTTGTGGTAAGAGAAAGTCAGGGATTGGGATGAGCTTCTAGTGGAGGTACATACCCATCATGTTGTAAAGAGACTGGGGTGCATAGTGGGAAGGCCGACGCGTCAGAGCTTCCTCATAAACTGACAGTGCCACCTGCAAAACAGAACAAGAGTCATCAGAAGATGACATATCCCACCGGCCCACACATATTTGAAAAGACAAATCATCTGACAGTTACTTAATGTCTTTTTAGACTAAGTTTGAATTGTTTCCATGGAATTCATGCAAAATATAAATGCCATATATCTGTAAACAGCAAAAGGCACCACTTCAGGATCTGTCTCATATATCTGCCAAGATCTGTTGAAAGATATGAAATGGTTTTCGAGTTGTGCTCCAGAAACGAAGTCCATCCAAGCTGTAGTAAAGATAGAACAAGTATATGTTATAGTGTCTACTTCAGGACAGCCATGTCCAAATATTTCTACAGACCAAAAACTATGTAGCCAGGCTATATGATATTTAGTTATTATTATTATTCTGCAATCTTGATCTTTATCACTACCGCAGATTACATTGTTTTGTCAGCTACCTTGTTCCTCTTTGTGACTTCCATTAATTACTGTATATGACATTTATGGCCTTTATTGGTCATCCCCCTTGGCTGTGTCTGTCATCACATCAGCTGTAGAAGGAAGTGCTATTAGCTTCTCTATCTGTCCATTGTTGAATCTTTGCCTGTCTATTGTTGTTAAAAACTATATATATGTATGCTCACATCTATACTGTACGTGAGAGATGAGAAGTGAGATGTGAGTGTGGAGACCGGCATTCCGACTGTCTTTGTGGGGACGACCGCGAGCAGGATTATGCCGCTCGCAGGAAAGGCCCTGGGGTTGAGCTGGAAGTCCACTCACCTCATTCATGTATACTCGTTTGTCATGTCTTGTGAAAGCAACTAAAGAAGTTTGAACTAAACTATGCCTTCATCTCACCAACGTATTCATCATTTGTCTTCATCAAAGTATTGCATGTATGTAATTCTCCAGTCATCCTATCCATGAGACGATCCGAAGTCGACGCACCAACCATATATGAACCCGTTGACATATATATGGCTGACAGCTTCTTTCATTCTAGAGCACAATGTTTGGATACAAGTTCTTCTGTTGTTTTTAAATAATTATTCAGAATTTTCTGCTGAAGATTTGAATAAAAAGGAAATCCCATCAAAATCTAGTTTTCTGTTTTGTCCTCTTTGCTGCTTGATATTTAATTTATGTTACATCTATTGGTGATGAATTTATATGTTGCCTGCCGACGTGCATATCATGGTCAGATTATCTGACAAATGTGTTGCAGAAAAAGGCTGAACTCTTCAGGAAGTATCTTCATGAAGTCTTCATGAAGTAGATGTCTCCTTTAATGTTCATGAACTCTTCATGAAGAAACTTCACGAATTCTTCATGAACTCTTCATGAAGTAGATGTCTCATCTAATGTTCATGAATTCTTCATGAAGTCTTCATGAAGAATTCATGATCTTTTCGACAGGGCGTTTATGCATTAATTAGGAACAATTACATGTACTGTTAGTTATTGTAAGTAAACATACCTCTGGATTATAGGATCTACATTTATTACATGTGATTTATCTTAGAATATGTCATGTGTATTAATTTATTTCAGAAAAATTTTGAAGAGATTTCAAACAACAGTGTAGTGACATCATGGCCAAGGGAGATAATTCAGGTCTCAATTAGTCATACCACTAGGAACAGCTATGACTTTGTGTTTAAAATTCTATTTTCATTTCTGTATGTACCTGTGGAACCACAGGTTTAGGCTACTCTAATCCAAAGGTAAGTTTACTAACAATTACATCAGAAGATGACATATCCCCCCGGCCCCCCATATTTCAAAGGACAAATCATCTGACAATTATGATATGAAGGAAGGATGACGCTATCGAGATGTAACACTGCACAGTCATTTTAAAATCAGGCTGCAGGTTCCCCAAATGCACCTAAGCCTTTCTTTCCAGGTAGTTTTGAGGAGAGTTTGACTTCAGATCTGATTTCTGATGAGGTGAAGGTTGGTGTTCTTGACTCTGTCCCAGTTTGGATGTCAATTTGTTGATCAGAAATGATCTTACGGGGGCCAAGTTTGGCACAGAGCCAATTGCCACTGTTTCTATGGAATGTTCAGTTAGAACAGACAAGAGTCATCAAAAGATGACACATCCTCCCGGCCCACAGATATTAGAAAGGACAAATCATCTGAAGGTTACTTGATGTTTTTTTAGACTAAGTTTGAATCGTTTCCATGGAAATCAGGAAAAATATAAATGCCATATATCTGTAAACAGCAAAAGGCACCACTTCAAGATTTGTCTCATACATCTGCCAAGATCTTTTGAAAGATATCAAATGGTTTTCAAGTTGTACTCCGGAAATGAGGCCAATCCCTCCCTTTTGAGACTAAGTCAGAAATGTTTCCATGGAAACTGGGAAAAATAAAAATGCTAAAACTTTGTAAATAGCAAAAGGCACCACTTTGTGGTCTGCCTTACATATCTGCAAAGTTTTGCTGCAGGGATTCGAGTTGTGCTCCAGAAATGAAGAAGATCCTCCCATTTTGAGATTAACTCAGAATCATTTCTGTGGAAACTGGGAAAATGATAAATGATACATAGCAAAAAGCACCACTCTGGGGTCAGCCTCACATATTTGCCAAGTTTTACTGACAGATACTAAGACGTTTTTGAGTTCTGCTGAAGAAATAAAACACACCTCTCACTTTTGAGACTAAGTCCAAAATGTTTCCATGGAAACCAAGAAAATAATACATCACAAAAACCTGTATACAGCAAAAGGCACCACTTTGGGTTCTGACTGATATATCTACCAAGTTTTACAGAAAAAATAATGACTGGTCTTTGAGTTCTGCTAAGGAAACAAAGCTAAGACCACCATTGGACTAATACCAAAATGTTCCATGGAAAAGCAAAAAAAAATAAAAATGCCAAAAATCTGTAAATAGCAAAACGCACAACCATAGGTTCAGATTATTATATCTATCAATTTTGGTTTTGAGCTATTGTCTGTTGTGGCACCAGACACTTAATATATTTGATGTACCTGATACTCTTCTTCCTCTGTATAAAGGCGACCAAGATTGTACAAGCAGGATATCTTTGTAGCTTCGTGTAGTCTAGGGTCCTTAAGGCCAGAAGTGTCCAGATCAGCACAGTGACGGTATATCTGAAAACAAAAAAGAATGTTAGCAAAGATCTGTGGTACATGATCTTGTCAGTACCACCAGTATTGAACCATGACGTAAACAGGATAAGAAAGTCTTCAGGTATAACCAAATATTTTGAGTACTTTTGAAACTACCTGCCTTGTTGGAAGTTTCTCTTGAGAGATTGGTAACCTGTGTTAAGTTTGAATGTACCACTGACAGAAAAATAACACTACGAGTTGTCAAATTACTGGTTATTTGCAACCCTTAATTCTTGTGCAGGCATGAGGCTGGAAAAGATCACTTCTTTCAAAATTTAATACCCACAGATGATCAATGAGAAGATGGGTTCCATAATTCCTGGGCCAATTTGTCCTTGCTTGATCATCTGAGTTACAGTCATCACCAGAGCGCTTTGTGGTATACCCTCATGTAATAAATACAGCATTCTTAAATTAAAAACCAATTTTTTCATAATTGTATTTGGTTGTTTCTTACTTGAAATAAGCTATTTTGGAGTTCTCATCATTATTAACAATAAAATCTTTGTTGTTTTCTAGCATATTTGATCAAACAACAAAAATCACCAGATATGTACTGACTTGGCATGATGACAAGGACATAAGCAACATAAGTTCTACATTAAAATATAATACTGTTGATCAGTGTTCTATACCAGCCACATAAAGAAACTGTGCGTTGTCGAAGTTTTATCCCACTTGATAAGTATGATAACAATATCAAAGGTACATATAAACTTTAATGGCGGGAGAATTTCAGCTGAAAAGTCAATCACAATTATGTCACGAGTCCACAATCATGACAGGGGTCAAACGATCATGTCACAAGCTCAATAACGGGTATGTTATCATGAAATGATAATTCATACCAAAATTCATTATTAATTGTAACCAGTAGAAGCAATATATTAGCATTCAAATATTAGGAAAATACAAGCAATATATTAGCATTCAAATATTAGAAAAATATGAATAAAGAATATTAGTTTCATCATGTATCAGTAATAGCTTAGACAAGACTCCTCTCAAAACTAGTAAAGCTTATCTCACAGACATTCTGTTGAAAAAGGTATAAGTTATGACCACACAATTTCATAGTTAAAATCCTAGCCTGAGGCAATCAGAACACCACTGTAAGACAAACCATTCACTAAGACAAGGGTTATGTCTAGACAGGTTAATAAACTGCTTTGATGAGGTAAACATGCCATCACCTACAGTAAAATAACAGTATGCAAACACCAGTTAAGGGTCATTAAAGATCCAGCCCAGAGTAAGCAATCAAGCATCCAGTAAATGTGCCAACAAGATTAATGCCACTTAAAATAGGATTAAAAGATTAAGTACTCCCCCTGTCTGGTCATTGAAGTTGTTCTGGTAGGACACACCTCATTTTGTTTATCCTGCATTTCATTGGCTATTGTAGGTTACACCCATTTTTGTATCAGTCAGCAAATCAGAATCTTTGTATTGTTTAAATTGTAGTTAAATAGTCTCCACCTCCATTTGTCCATCAGTAGGATTTCGACTCCATACACAGGTCAGCTCTAGCCCTCAGCCCAGAGGGTTGTACCGACTCTCTGTGGCCACCCTTCTTATTCAATCTCTTGTAAATAAAATTGTAATTAGCTTCTTGTGACTTCGGACTCTTTGCTGAGTTAATTCCCCCAAGCAAACCAGCGCGCCAATTAGATAAGGGAGCTCACCGGTACCCTCACTTGGACCCGAGATCAATATCATAACAGTTGGCGGAGAATCAACGATTTTCGGAACCTTGGAGCCCAGGAACTAACTACAACCAGCTACAAGAACATATGGAATAACAAGCAACTGCATCTACATCTGATCTCAGCACTGGATTAAGGACCACCAACTCCTGTAGAGCACCAAGCAAGGAAGAAAAAGTCGTCAAAAATTGTAAGTACAAGTTTACATTGTTGATTTCTTGTCTTTCTTCATTATACTACGGTACATACTATAAGGTGTCATGGCCAATATGGAGTTTGGTATGGAAAGTAACTTTGGAAGTGAAGTTCCTACTGTGTCCTTAGTTACGCCCCTTGCCAAGAGTGTAATTCAGGTAACACTTGGCACTGAAACAACAACTTGTTTAATAGATACAGGGGCATCCATTTGTTGCATTTCATTTGCTTTTCTAAACAAAGCTTTCAACAACCCTGTGCTTGGAAACTCATCCTTTCCACACATTCAGGGTGTTGGGGGTGAATTGCACAAAGTGTTGGGTTCAGTTGTGTTTGATTTTGTCATTGAAGATCAGGAATTTTCACAAGAATTCCATGTCCTGCCCTCATTACTACAGTCAGTCCTGCTGGGAGAAAACTTCCTCAATGACAACGATGTAGTCATAGATTATAGCTGCCATTCCCTCATAATAGGCAACAGCACTTCAGATAGGCAGTATATTAACTTCATTACCAATCAAGATCAAGAAATTAGTGGATTAGCAAAAACAATAGACCAAATTTATATCCCCCCTCAGAGTGAAATTCACTTCAAAGTAAGACTGCCTGAGGCAAAAGATAATTCCCTCGTTCTCATTGAACCAATTGCCTCCCTCACTGCTCATTCTGAAGTAGCAGGTGGTAGGACCCTCTCGAAAGCACACAAGAAAACTGCTACATTTAGGCTAATGAATCCTTCCCAAGAAGAAAAAGTTTTAGACAAAGGCACAGTTGTAGGGAAATTTAGTTACATTGACAGACACTCTATCTTTGAAATTGACGGTGACCAGCCATTTGTAAGTATAGTTAGTGCTGACAATAAGAAGACTGACAATGACTCTAGGGATTATGTCAAAGTTGCTCAAGATTTAAGGTTTGATCTGACCAAGACACAACTGACGCCTGACCAGCAACAAAGACTACTCAGGTTTTTAGGACAAAATAGAGACATGTTTTCCACAAGCCTTGCAGATTTAGGCAAGACTGACATGCATGAGCATGTCATTGACACGGGCAACCATCCCCCTGTTAAGTGTAGGCCTTACAGGCAATCGCCCCATCTCCAGAGAGTCACTGAAGAACTGGTAGAAGATTTTCTCAAATATGATTTAATTGAGGAATCCACTTCAATGTATTCAGCCCCCATCATCTTAGTTAAAAAGCGTGACGGCTCATACAGATTTGTTTGTGACTACAGAAAGTTGAATTCTGACACCTTACCAATGTCATGGCCACTCCCTGTTTTTGATGATGTTGTTGACCACATCGGCAATGGCCAAGCTACAATTTTCTCCACTTTAGATCTTGCCAATGGCTTTTTCTAAGTGCCATTACACGAAGATTCTAAGCATAAAACTGCTTTTGTCACCCATCAAGGCCTCTATCAATTCAAACGTTTGCCACAGGGTTTGTCTAATTCTCCACTTTGTTTTCAGCAACTCATGAGCAAAGTGCTTAGGAAATTGCTTTTTAAAGTTGCACTGATTTACATTGATGATTTGATAATTTACAGCAAAAACTTTGAGGAACATCTCCAACATTTGGAGCAAGTCTTCTACTATCTCAAACAGGCAAATTTAACACTGAAGCCATCAAAATGCAATTTTGCAACAGACAAGGTTTCATTTCTCAGTCATGTCTTATCATGTGGAAGTGTCGAAGTGGATGACAAAAAGGTCGAAGCAATTAAGTCCTTCCCAGTACCCAAATCACAAAAACAGGTTCGTTCATTTTTAGGCCTCACAAACTTTTACAGAAAGTATGTGAAAGATTATGCTAAAATAGCATTGCCACTGAATGCATTGTTAAAGAAGCATTCAGAGGCAGAAACTGGGAAGAAACCAAAATTCCAGTGGTCTCTCGAGTGTGATCAGGCATTTAACACACTCAAACATGCTATGTGTAACACACCTGTTCTAGCTTATCCAGACTTTGACAAAGAATTTTTCCTCGCAACCGATGCCAGTGATATGAGCATAGGGTTTGTATTAAGTCAAAAAGATGAAAAGAATAATGAGCATCCAATAGCTTTTGTCGGAAGAGCTCTTCATGGCAGCAAGAAGACCTGGAGCATTACGGAAAAAGAAGGCCTAGCTCTGGTTGAAGCCATCCATTCATTTCGTCCATACCTTACAAATTCCAAATTCACTGTCTACACAGACCACATCGCTTTGAAATGGCTCAAATCCATCAAGGATGCCACAGGTAGGTTAGGTCGATGGTCGCTAGAACTATCTACCTATACTTTCGATATTGCTCATCGCAGCGGCAAAGCTAACGCAAATGCCGATGCACTTTCACGCAGGGAATATGAGCACAATATTAACTGCCAGAATCAAACAGAAGAAGATGCCGAGAAAACAGTCTTTACAGCAACTTCACTTGGGCAAAGAAGCAATACTACAACGTCGCCAAGCCCACATTTATCCTCACAGGTCACCCAATCCACTCAGACTGAAAATGATAGCATAGTAAGTATTAATCACGTGGATTCTGAATCAAAGACATCTCATTGGTCTGTCACCTTCGAATACGAGGAGGACTACCAAACGGTACCGGCAAATGTTGTTGCAGCATTACATGCCACCAGTGATGATGTCACACAAGCTACAATGATCGAGGCAAATATTAATTCTCATCCTCGTTAGGATGAGAGAGCCACAATAAACTCGGTGCGCCTAGTGGCAGCAAGAGTTGTATACTCCCCAGGGAGTTGAGATTGAAATACGATGTGCTGTTGAGATTGACATCCGGTGATCGAGGGAAAATACCTAATGTAGCGCTTTGAGCATGCTTTAAGTGTGGAATTCAGCGCATTATAAATACACATATTATAAATACACATATATTATTATTATTATCCCAACTTACGTCACCTACAAAGGATCTGTCCAGATTTCACACAGATTTTTTACTACAAAGAAGATGACGTCCTTCCAGAAGATGAAAAAGATCGCCAAAAGATTCTACTTGAAGCCACTACCTTTGAAATTGACGATGGAATACTCTATAGATTTGTCCCACAGAGACAGAAGGTTCACGCAGACAAGTTTATTAAACAGCTGGCTGTTCCAAGAACTCTCAGGAACCAGGTCCTGAGATCCTACCACGATTCTGAGTTTGGCGGTTGTCACCATGGGAAGGAAAGGATGCACAACACCATGAGACCAAAATACTACTGGCCCAAGATGTACAGTGATATCGCTACATATGTCCGGACATGTGAGGTATGTCAACAAACCAAGAGGCACTATCACAGCAAGAAGGCACCCCTACGTCCACTACCTGTAGAAGAAGTCTTCACCCGATGGCATGTTGACATCCTTGGTCCCTTGCCAACTACACCAGACAAGTACAAGTTCATTCTGGTCGTCACTGATGCAGCATCAAGATGGTGTGAAGCCTTTCCCCTTAGAACACAAGAAGCCACAGAGGTAGCAGATGTTCTCGTGAGAGAAATATTTTGTCGGTATGGCGCTCCAAGGACCTTAATTTCAGACAGAGGTCAGAACTTCATGTCGAAATTGATCAAAGCTATTTGTGAACTTTTGGCTATCAAATTCACTCATACTAGCCCATACCATCCCCAAACAAATAGCTGTGTAGAGAGGCTCAATTCCTACATCAATCAGTCACTAAGAGCCTATTGTAACAAAACTCAAAATGATTGGCCCCGGTTTCTTCCAGGCATTATGATGGCCTATCGGATGGCTCCAAATTCATTCAGTCAAAAGTCCCCTTTCGTAATGCTTTTCGGCCGAGAAATGAGAGCTCCAGGAACTAACTACAACCAGCTACAAGAACATATGGAATAACAAGCAACTGCATCTACATCTGATCTCAGCACTGGATTAAGGACCACCAACTCCTGTAGAGCACCAAGCAAGGAAGAAAAAGTCGTCAAAAATTGTAAGTACAAGTTTACATTGTTGATTTCTTGTCTTTCTTCATTATACTACGGTACATACTATAAGGTGTCATGGCCAATATGGAGTTTGGTATGGAAAGTAACTTTGGAAGTGAAGTTCCTACTGTGTCCTTAGTTACGCCCCTTGCCAAGAGTTTAATTCAGGTAACACTTGGCACTGAAACAACAACTTGTTTAATAGATACAGGGGCATCCATTTGTTGCATTTCATTTGCTTTTCTAAACAAAGCTTTCAACAACCCTGTGCTTGGAAACTCATCCTTTCCACACATTCAGGGTGTTGGGGGTGAATTGCACAAAGTGTTGGGTTCAGTTGTGTTTGATTTTGTCATTGAAGATCAGGAATTTTCACAAGAATTCCATGTCCTGCCCTCATTACTACAGTCAGTCCTGCTGGGAGAAAACTTCCTCAATGACAACGATGTAGTCATAGATTATAGCTGCCATTCCCTCATAATAGGCAACAGCACTTCAGATAGGCAGTATATTAACTTCATTACCAATCAAGATCAAGAAATTAGTGGATTAGCAAAAACAATAGACCAAATTTATATCCCCCCTCAGAGTGAAATTCACTTCAAAGTAAGACTGCCTGAGGCAAAAGATAATTCCCTCGTTCTCATTGAACCAATTGCCTCCCTCACTGCTCATTCTGAAGTAGCAGGTGGTAGGACCCTCTCGAAAGCACACAAGAAAACTGCTACATTTAGGCTAATGAATCCTTCCCAAGAAGAAAAAGTTTTAGACAAAGGCACAGTTGTAGGGAAATTTAGTTACATTGACAGACACTCTATCTTTGAAATTGACGGTGACCAGCCATTTGTAAGTATAGTTAGTGCTGACAATAAGAAGACTGACAATGACTCTAGGGATTATGTCAAAGTTGCTCAAGATTTAAGGTTTGATCTGACCAAGACACAACTGACGCCTGACCAGCAACAAAGACTACTCAGGTTTTTAGGACAAAATAGAGACATGTTTTCCACAAGCCTTGCAGATTTAGGCAAGACTGACATGCATGAGCATGTCATTGACACGGGCAACCATCCCCCTGTTAAGTGTAGGCCTTACAGGCAATCGCCCCATCTCCAGAGAGTCACTGAAGAACTGGTAGAAGATTTTCTCAAATATGATTTAATTGAGGAATCCACTTCAATGTATTCAGCCCCCATCATCTTAGTTAAAAAGCGTGACGGCTCATACAGATTTGTTTGTGACTACAGAAAGTTGAATTCTGACACCTTACCAATGTCATGGCCACTCCCTGTTTTTGATGATGTTGTTGACCACATCGGCAATGGCCAAGCTACAATTTTCTCCACTTTAGATCTTGCCAATGGCTTTTTCTAAGTGCCATTACACGAAGATTCTAAGCATAAAACTGCTTTTGTCACCCATCAAGGCCTCTATCAATTCAAACGTTTGCCACAGGGTTTGTCTAATTCTCCACTTTGTTTTCAGCAACTCATGAGCAAAGTGCTTAGGAAATTGCTTTTTAAAGTTGCACTGATTTACATTGATGATTTGATAATTTACAGCAAAAACTTTGAGGAACATCTCCAACATTTGGAGCAAGTCTTCTACTATCTCAAACAGGCAAATTTAACACTGAAGCCATCAAAATGCAATTTTGCAACAGACAAGGTTTCATTTCTCAGTCATGTCTTATCATGTGGAAGTGTCGAAGTGGATGACAAAAAGGTCGAAGCAATTAAGTCCTTCCCAGTACCCAAATCACAAAAACAGGTTCGTTCATTTTTAGGCCTCACAAACTTTTACAGAAAGTATGTGAAAGATTATGCTAAAATAGCATTGCCACTGAATGCATTGTTAAAGAAGCATTCAGAGGCAGAAACTGGGAAGAAACCAAAATTCCAGTGGTCTCTCGAGTGTGATCAGGCATTTAACACACTCAAACATGCTATGTGTAACACACCTGTTCTAGCTTATCCAGACTTTGACAAAGAATTTTTCCTCGCAACCGATGCCAGTGATATGAGCATAGGGTTTGTATTAAGTCAAAAAGATGAAAAGAATAATGAGCATCCAATAGCTTTTGTCGGAAGAGCTCTTCATGGCAGCAAGAAGACCTGGAGCATTACGGAAAAAGAAGGCCTAGCTCTGGTTGAAGCCATCCATTCATTTCGTCCATACCTTACAAATTCCAAATTCACTGTCTACACAGACCACATCGCTTTGAAATGGCTCAAATCCATCAAGGATGCCACAGGTAGGTTAGGTCGATGGTCGCTAGAACTATCTACCTATACTTTCGATATTGCTCATCGCAGCGGCAAAGCTAACGCAAATGCCGATGCACTTTCACGCAGGGAATATGAGCACAATATTAACTGCCAGAATCAAACAGAAGAAGATGCCGAGAAAACAGTCTTTACAGCAACTTCACTTGGGCAAAGAAGCAATACTACAACGTCGCCAAGCCCACATTTATCCTCACAGGTCACCCAATCCACTCAGACTGAAAATGATAGCATAGTAAGTATTAATCACGTGGATTCTGAATCAAAGACATCTCATTGGTCTGTCACCTTCGAATACGAGGAGGACTACCAAACGGTACCGGCAAATGTTGTTGCAGCATTACATGCCACCAGTGATGATGTCACACAAGCTACAATGATCGAGGCAAATATTAATTCTCATCCTCGTTAGGATGAGAGAGCCACAATAAACTCGGTGCGCCTAGTGGCAGCAAGAGTTGTATACTCCCCAGGGAGTTGAGATTGAAATACGATGTGCTGTTGAGATTGACATCCGGTGATCGAGGGAAAATACCTAATGTAGCGCTTTGAGCATGCTTTAAGTGTGGAATTCAGCGCATTATAAATACACATATTATAAATACACATATATTATTATTATTATCCCAACTTACGTCACCTACAAAGGATCTGTCCAGATTTCACACAGATTTTTTACTACAAAGAAGATGACGTCCTTCCAGAAGATGAAAAAGATCGCCAAAAGATTCTACTTGAAGCCACTACCTTTGAAATTGACGATGGAATACTCTATAGATTTGTCCCACAGAGACAGAAGGTTCACGCAGACAAGTTTATTAAACAGCTGGCTGTTCCAAGAACTCTCAGGAACCAGGTCCTGAGATCCTACCACGATTCTGAGTTTGGCGGTTGTCACCATGGGAAGGAAAGGATGCACAACACCATGAGACCAAAATACTACTGGCCCAAGATGTACAGTGATATCGCTACATATGTCCGGACATGTGAGGTATGTCAACAAACCAAGAGGCACTATCACAGCAAGAAGGCACCCCTACGTCCACTACCTGTAGAAGAAGTCTTCACCCGATGGCATGTTGACATCCTTGGTCCCTTGCCAACTACACCAGACAAGTACAAGTTCATTCTGGTCGTCACTGATGCAGCATCAAGATGGTGTGAAGCCTTTCCCCTTAGAACACAAGAAGCCACAGAGGTAGCAGATGTTCTCGTGAGAGAAATATTTTGTCGGTATGGCGCTCCAAGGACCTTAATTTCAGACAGAGGTCAGAACTTCATGTCGAAATTGATCAAAGCTATTTGTGAACTTTTGGCTATCAAATTCACTCATACTAGCCCATACCATCCCCAAACAAATAGCTGTGTAGAGAGGCTCAATTCCTACATCAATCAGTCACTAAGAGCCTATTGTAACAAAACTCAAAATGATTGGCCCCGGTTTCTTCCAGGCATTATGATGGCCTATCGGATGGCTCCAAATTCATTCAGTCAAAAGTCCCCTTTCGTAATGCTTTTCGGCCGAGAAATGAGAGCTCCACAAGATGTATCGTTAATTCCAAAGGAAAATTTAGGCCATAACAACAAAAGTTATCTTTCAAATTTGCTTGAGGAGCTAGAAATTACAAGGACAATTGCAGCAGAAAACACAGCTCGAGCAAAGGAGGTGTATTCGGAACAATATAATCGTAAGGCTAAAGAACCAGATTTCTCCCCAGGTCAAAGAGTTTGGCTATACTGTCAAAAGGTAGAGAAAGGCCTTTGCAACAAATTAGCCAAAAAGTGGTATGGCAGTTATTATATTGTTCATGTAGGTCCAAATTTCACGTACAAACTGCGCCGAAGTTCTGACGACAAACTACACAAACCACTGGTCCATGCCAACCGCCTGAAGCCATATTTCGATCCAGCTGATCGACCACAGTATCCACCAGAACCATACCTGAACAACAACAATAATATGGATTCAGACGTCATAGATGATGAGGGACAAGTCAACAACCCACAGCTCAACAGCAAGGATTCCCAGTCAACACGTTCAACCAATGATCAACCAAACACAGGTACAGAACTCAATTCTAAAACTAAGGCAGGCAATCGGAGGTCTAGAACCAAAAAGAAGACAGGCATACCGGAAAACACAGCAGGACCTAGTACAACAGTTCCAAACCAGGAGCAGAACAAACCAGGCACACGTAAATCCACCAAGGAGAAAGGAAATGCAAACAAGGGAAAACGAGGTGTAAACAGGAAACATCATCAGCCCAAATCAAGGCCACAATCAGAATCAAGTCAGATTGAACAACCAACCCAACAACCAATGTCAAGCAAAGAAGACAAGGTTTTCAATCCTGATAACATTCATTCAATTCTTACTTCCAAGAGAGCAAACAACAAAATCTACTACAGGGTGAAATGGAAGGATCCAGAAAGAGGAAATACATGGGAATATGGCAGCAGCATTCCAGATGCAATTCGAAGAGAATTTCATGTGAAGAAAAACATGTCAGGAAAACGGCGAAAACGGCCACTGAAAAATCACAAATTCTTCAATCAAAAAGAATCAGCAGAAGAAAATCAATCAGTGAATGCTCTGTCACAGAAACTTCAAACGGCACTCAACCATAGCCAAACAGCAATCGACCATAACAGCTCCAGGATTGAATACAGACCCATATCCAAAACACACACGCCAAGTCAATGAGGCAATAACGGAAGTTTTGGCCATTGAAATAAGTCAAGGAGAGTGCTTTGTCTCAGTCACTATTGACAACAACTATTATTGTTCTTGTAATGAGCCTGATAATGTCCATGATGATGATTATACTTATGATACAGTTCATTTTGAATGTGTTCCTCTCCATCTCATGCAGGACTACCTCAATGAGAGCTACGAAGATGTCAAATTTATGCTCAAAACTGCCACCCCTGAAGAACATTATCAAGATGATGACTCCAATTTTCAAATCCAGCCGAAGGACTATATCGTACCACCCCTGCCAAGATCCAACTTTCTACAGAAATTTTGCTAGAAGCGCAGACTTTCTTTATTATGCAACAACAGATGACAGAATCTCCCGACCATTCCAAGGAGTGTGCGCGACATGCACATCTGGTCGTGAGATATCAATATTTCTGCGAAGAGTACAGGATATTCTTTTACAGTACCATCTCAAATAAAAGCTAATTCCTTGTTAATATATTAAGGTTTGTTGTCGTGTCATTTCACATTGTGTTACCTGAAGACACTAGTTGTGAACAAATGACATCAGCCTGATCACCTGAGTTATTTGCATCACAACAAAGTTTTGAGCATTGTTCTGATCAACCAATCTCAAACGTGAAATGAGGTGAAATGAAGTACTGGAGTGCAGAAACGGAACAAACCTATCGTGAAACGAAAACGAAGTACACAGTACGGAAACACAACAAACTTATCGCGAAACGAAAACAAAGTACACTGTACTGAAACAAAACAAACTTATCGCGAAATGAAAGCAAAGTACACCGTACTGAAACAAAACAAACCTATTGCGATACGACAGCGAAATACGTCGTACCGTAATGGAACAAACCTTAAACAATGCGAAACGTAAAATGAAATACAGCGTGCCAAAAACGGAATGAACAAAACCGATGCGAAAAGGGAATTAAATTGAACCGAAAATGAGCCAAGTATACAGCTTGGACTGATACTAAATGAACCAAAATTGAGCGAAGTAAACTCAATTAAGTAAACCAAAGCCAAAATAAAATAAAATAAAACAGAACTAAAAATCACTAAACAAATTAAAGGTGTTAGAACTAATGGTTCTAAACAAAATGTACTTGTATGAGCTCAAAGAACAAATACACTTGTTAAATGCACAAGTACATGTATATATGTTTGCTTCTACATAACATTTCTCTCCTAACAGAAGAAAATTACTAATCCATGTACATTGCCCATGCCTGATTCCAGGTCTTGACTTCATATAAGAGACATTTTACTAATAGACAATTTATTTTCAGGGCAAAATATCCTTATGTACATATTCTGCACAAATCGAAATAAGTTACATGTATATCGTTGCCACTAACTAACTCTCATTTGTTTTGTATTTTTCATACAAATCATTTGTCTGCATGGGATAACGGACAAGTCGACTCCAAAAATTAGGATGTGGAACCATCACAAGACCTCCTGGAAACATCAAGAGCCAGCACACCTAGCCAAGACAAGCCAGATTCCACATCCTGACACCCTGACGACAGCAAAAGAACCTGTGCCCCAATATCAGAGAGAGACAATAATATATTTAACTGTCATTTATTATTCTAACATTATGATGCAACTGTCCATCAACTAAATTTTTACCATTGTCCATATTTTCTTTTGTATACGTTTGGGGACCAAACTTTTTCAGACAGAGGGGAAGTTATCATGAAATGATAATTCATACCAAAATTCATTATAAATTGTAACCAGTACAAGCAATATATTAGCATTCAAATATTAGGAAAATATGAATACAGAATATTAGTTTCATCATGTATCAGTCATAGCTTAGACAAGACTCCTCTCAAAACTAGTAAAGCTTATCTCACAGACATTCTATTGAAAAAGGTATAAGTTATGACCACACAATTTCATAGTTAAAATCCTAGCCTGACGTAATCAGAACACCACTGTAAGACAAACCATTCACTAAGACAAGGGTAATGTCTAGACAGGTTAATAAACTGCTTGATGAGGTAAACATGCTATCACCTACAGTAAAATAACATTATGCAAACACCAGTTAAGGGTCGTTAAAGATCCAGCCCAGAGTAAGCAATCAAGCATCCAGTAAATGTGCCAACAAGATTCATGTCACTTAGATAATACGATTAAAAGATTAAGTACTCCCCTTGTCTGGTCACTGAAGTTGTAATGGTAGGACACACCCCATTTTGTTTATTCTGTATTTCATTGGCTATTGTAGGTTACACCCATTTTTGTATCAGTCAGCAAATCAGAATCTTTGTATTGTTTAAATTGTAGTTAAATAGTCTCCAACTTCATTTGTCCATCAGTAGGGTTTAGACTCCCAACACAGGTCAGCTCTAGCCCTCAGCCCAGAGGGTTGTACCGACTCTCTGTGGCCACCCTTGTTACTCCATCTCTTGTAAATAAAATTGTAATTAGCTTCTTGTGACTTCGGACTCTTTGCTGAGTTAATTCCCCCAAGCAAACCAGCACGCCAGTTAGATAAGGGAGCTCACCGGTACCCTCACTTGGACCCGAGATCCATATCATAACATTCGTATGATGTTTTTATATTATATTTTATAGGGATCAAGTATCATGTGTGAATGTTATATGCTGTGGTACAATAAATTTCAGAACAGGCTGTTCTTAATCCCTTGTTAATCCCCATTCCCCCCTTAGTCAGTTAGCTACGAGTGACTTATTCACACCCTGAAACAAAGGCAGGGGCACAGTGGGGTACCCCCACCCCCACCCCCCTTTGACAAATCCACTGTGCAAGATAAAAGTAATAAATCAATTAGATTGTTATCGGTTAATTCTTTCATCCGCGTTTGTTTTTTTAACTCAGTTGATAATTCCTTTTGGTGCTCCTCCAAAAATACATTACACAACATGCAATACATCAGACCTTGAGTTACAACTTTGAAAAGTTAGTGCTGACATCAGAAATGCTAAATGGGAATCATTGTCGGGCAATTTCGGCATCACAACCAGACTACATCCATCAACACTATTGTTTCATTTATTTAATGCCTGCCAAGGAATTCCAGTCCCTGTGTCCGTCACGGCTGATGGAGCAGGCACTGCCCACCTATCAGCCTGACTACGTAACCGGAAGCGCTTGATTAGGAATGAATAAGGCCTCGCGAGATGTGATGTCATTGTGAAAACAAACAATTTTCTTAAAAATATATTTCAGTTATCACTGTTTTTCTAAAACTATGGAGGGTAAGCAGACTAGTGACATGTTTACAGTAGAATTTAGAAAATTATTGTGCACCCATAGGTCTTTGTTTGAAATGCCGCCATCTTTGTTCAAACGTACAAGCGCGAGATTGGAAAAACTTCGTACTTGTTTTGAAGTAAGGTCTGTGAGATGGCAGTCTGTATACTTGCTACAATTTTCTTGAGATGTGGCAATGTATTTCATAATTGAAGCTTTGGAACTAAGGATCTGGGAACCTTTGAGCGATCGCAACGGACACCCAGGGCAGAAAAATTAACGGTATCCTTGCCAGGTAAGATTCAGATGAAAGTTTCAGTTTGTATCGAATGAAATGTTAGTTTACTGTAACCATTTGCTCGCATTTCGACTTCCGTCATGGAATTGCATTTTGATGTGAAATCTGATGTGAAAAAATACAATATTGTTGATAACAGCTGAATGTTCCATTATGATACACGTACAAATATGGTTTCGTGTTCACATTAAAATTTGCCTGTACGCTGAGTCTGAAATGATAATACTAATATGCAGGAAAACAACAAGTGAAATACTGATGAAATAATCAGTGTCATGATAATTAGTTGGAAAATATTACCAATTGACATATGTTCATAATCCAAATGTGTCTCTTTATGTTTCAGGGTGTTGTGAGAAGAATCATGGAAAAGTTCGGACTTATTTAAGGTAAAATGACTTTCTCCAAGTTTTATTATTGCTCGACATGATAATATATTTAAAATAACTTTCAGCACATCCTGCCAAAAGGTTATATAAATCTTAATGCAATTTCAATGTCTTTCAAATGTATATTGCATGGATTATCCTTATCATATCTTTTGCAATATCGTCTTCAAGTAGATAATTTCAAAGTGTCCATAAATGTTTTAGTATCAATCATGCTCAAACCCCCTTCTTTATAGTTGTTTTGATTTTGTTTTAGTTTATCATTCTTTTCATTCCAAACAAATCTACAACAAATCATTTTTTCAAGGGAAGTGATATAGCCTGCTGGTAGATTGGGAATTGTAAATATGACAGGGCTGAACAAATTTTGAAAACTTCAGTCACCCTGCAGGGCGAGTACTTTTTTTTTTGTACTCGTCCTGCAAGATTTTCACTCGTCCTACTTTTTAACTGAAATAATCTGTAATCTCACCATGATCATGATGTGTTTTCTTGAATAAAAGATATTGATTCCTATAGATTGTGTTATTGTCTTTTATATAGTCAGTGAACAAACATTATTCTATACCTTCTGGCTAGGATCCAAATGGAAGTTCAAGTATTAAAAATGACAACAGATGTGTGAGGTAACTGGTTTTTAATTGTCATGAAATTACATCACTGTAGTGACAATGGGATTGAACCAACATAAAACTAGAGCAGATGTAAATTAAAAATAAACATAAATTAAAACACTTGAATAAAATCAACAAAAAGCACTGAGAATGTTCCACTTGAAGTTGTGTACTTAAATGGCACTGACTAGAAAAATGGACTGGACTTGAGTACAAACTAATAACTTTCATTTTCCTCAGTTATTCAATTTCAATCGTGAATCTCATCAACAGGGGTGACGGTCTCTTCAGACACAGTGACTTTTTCTGGCTTCAGTTCTGGACATTTATGTCTATGTACATGTCTAATGCCTTTTCCACAATGAAGCCAGTTGATTATTGACTTCTGGGGTTCAAATTCTTCAAATGATGGTCCATCTATGTTTATCCGCAACAAGTTACTCAATGTATCTTGGTTCATGGAAGTTTTCAGATTTGTTTTCAGCCTATTCATCCGACTAAAGCCTCTCTCACAGTCAGCTGTGCTTGGTGATACTGTCAACATGATGTTAACTAGAGGAAAGATGTTGGTAAGGTTGCTTTCTCTATCAGGACCACTGCAAACTAAAAATTCATAAGCATCAATAAGTGATTGGTTCACTAAGTCCTTTATGTACATCTTGAGGTCAAGCCACTCATCCACAGCCTTTGTTTTTTCTTCATCTGTCAGGAGAGGGCTGCAGATCTTCACAAGCTTCTGAATGTCAGCATCTCCATATTCCCTGAATTCATCAGGCTGTGTTTCATAGTTTGGCCACTTCCTGAAATCAAACACAGTGAAGAGAGAGTGTGGTTCTCCACCAAGGTGTTTGATGAACCTCTCCTGAAGATCAATATAAATTGAGTCAAGAACACAGTCTATATCCTTGTTGAAGTTATCATCATCATCACCATGTTGTGTCTGGTCTTCCTCTTTTCTCAGTTCTCATCTCTTCACCTCTGAACTTTCCTTCCTTGCTTTCTTCAAGAAACTTTCAAACACTGGTCCTTTCTTTGACTTCATTTTCAGAAATTTCTCCCTTAGTGTCTCTATTCTTCTTTTAACTTCAGAAATGAGTGACTTTTTCATTTGAAAAGCCTTGGAAACTTCACTTACAAGATCAGTGAAATCAATCATGAAATGTAACATCTTCAGAAATCTTCTACTTTTCAACTCTGCTAAGTAGTTTCTGGCTTTTGCTGAAGATTTATCCTTTCCAGAAGCAATCTCACCCAGATGTACAACAGTTACTTCAAAATTGTCAAGCAGAGATTTCAAAGCTCTGTGCTGACTTGCTACCTCACTTCTTTGATTCCTCCATAATGTTTCAGTTCCTTGACAAGATTTTCTGCAATAACATAGAGTTCTCTTCTTCTTTTGGGAGAATAATAGTACAGCTTGAAAATTCCTTTCAGAACATCTTCAAAATTCTTCAAATAATTGCACTCCTTCTTTGTGTCACAAACTGCCAGTTCCAAATTATGAGCAATACAATGCACAACCGTAATATACTGCTCACAACCAACAGCGTTATACTCCTCTTTCAGCTCATCAATAATCAGTTTTACTGCTCCTCCTTTCTTTCCAAGATTAACTGAAGCACCATCTGTGTTGATTCCGACTAACTTTCTCGAAAGATCTTCTTTTGACAGTCCCACAGAACTAAGCCCCTGAAAAATTCCATCTTTTACACCTTTTGCATGTCCATGTTCAAGGTCAACAATATCTGCAAGCCTAGTCTTCAGTACACCATCATCAGTGATGTACCTCACATATACAATCTCTTGTTCAGTTATAGCACTGTCAGTTGAGCCATCTGATAAGACACTGACAAATCTACACTTCTCAAGTTCACTAGCTGTATTTTCCTTCACTACATTTGCTATGGATTGTACAAAAGTCGCACAAGCATTCCCATTCAAATAGTTTGTTCCAAGGGAGAGGCCATTCTTGGACTGTAATTGGCAAAAACTCTCAAATTTTGAAAAAGGTTCCCCTTCCATGGCAACATAATAAACTGTTGTAAAAAGCTTGTTATAGATCACGCTGTTTTTTTCGTCAACTTTCTGCATTGACTTAGTGTATTGTGCTGTTAGTGGATTTTCAACGACTTTCTCATGTTCACAACACTGAATGTGCTTCCTACTTTTGTCGTGGAATTTCAGTGTCTCCCTCCTAAATTTATCTCTAAGACCTATCACAAGTCCACATTTTGGATCTGACAGTTTGGGGTTTTTTCGGCATGGAATACAAAATAATTAATCTTCCGACTCGCTAAATTTCGCCCACTTAAATTCCTTAAACCACGTTGGTTGTACTAAACGTTTTTGTTTTTCTCTGTCATATTTCTTTTGACTTAGCTTTCTTTGTTGAATTTGTTTTTCTTCCGTTTTCTTTTCCCCATCTCCTGCCCCTCCCACATACTTTCGAATGTCCATGCTGGCGTTTGTTAATGCTAGCAACAAGCCCCTTACATCCACGACAATAGCAATAGTAGAATTACCTCCCCTCCTTATGTATTTAACACTGTTATTGATTTATTATTGGCATAAGCGACACGATCAATATTAGTACGCTGTTGTTGATCAGCGCACGTTTTCGATTCTTAAATGGCTTGTAAAATACTTTGTTTAATAAATTGAAGACCTTATATGCTTTATTTGACAGCAAAAAAACGGTACTCGCCCGATAGGACAAGTAGTTTGTATTTTTAAGGTCTTTGTTCAGCCCTGTATGAACCAATTTTATTATTGTTATTTTACCAATAAGTGTTACATTTCTTTTTCTCCAAGACTAAGAGTATATTAATCTCCTCCAGTCTTTTTCTTGTATTGTTTACCCACTACTCTTCGAGATCTGGTGTAAATTTAATATCTAGTACATCAAACCCATTCAATTTTCAGATCATTACATATCTTGTCAACAGATTTAGCTTTTAATCCAATCCAGATTGCTTTAGATTTATCTTAATTTTCTAAATTTTTCAAACATGATATTTTGTAAAAAGTTGTCAGTAGCAGAATACAATGTCTCTTCAGCCCCATCAACATGATCAAGAAACAGTTCAGTATCATCAGCGTATTGTTCCAGTTTATATTCATTATCATTGATAACGTTAGCTTTGATGTTTTCATTATTTCTTATGATGCAACCATAATATCTAGTAGAATTGATGTAGCTCACCAAGGCTGTGTGTAGTGCATAATTTCTTCTTCATCATGTTGATCATGTTAATATTAAAGAAATCTTATGTCACCCCTTTTAGTAATGCATATGCCAGTTACTTATTACTTTGTTTGATACAATGTACATGGTGAATATGATAATAATCACAATAAGGGTTGTGGGATTGTAATAATATATTATTGGAAAAATCAAAATGAACGCATATTATTTTCTTCACAGAAGCCTTCAGGGGAATATGGAGGAGCAAGAGGGACCAGCCACATGACAGAAGGCAGGAAAGAATGGAAATCAAACGGGAGATGCTAAAACAAAAGAAAGAATCTGTAAGTTCCTGAAACTGGATTACTTAATACCACTTGTACCAGTTTATATACACTACCTGACACCAGGGTTTGAAACACCCTGAGTAATTTTTCTGACATGTGCTGCGTATTGTCACATCACAGCATAACTGTAATAAAATAACTTTTCTTATCTCAAGTCTTTACCCATCATCGTAATGTGTCATAATCTACTTAGACCAAGCACCACTCCCTAGAATATATGATGGAAATGACTTATGCATTAGCTGTATTTCTTTCCAGAAACTCCAACAGCGCATGAAGAATCCAACTGGACTGAGAAAGGAAACAGAGGGTGACTGTAGTCATAACCCCAGAATTCAGTGAATGAGTGAGTTTAGTTTTACGCCGCTTTTAGCTATACTCCAGCAATATCACACCAGAAAATGGGTTTCACACTTTGTGCCCATGTGGGGAATCAAATCCGGGTCCTCGGCGTGACGAGCGAATGCCTTAACCACCAGGCTACCCCACCGCCCCTCCCAGAATTGAGACTGGACTGAGAAAGGAAACAGAAGGTGACTGTAGTCATAACCCCGGAATTGACACCGCCTGTGGAGTTTGACACATAGGATTGTAACCTTGTCTTCTCTGTTGGAGTGTTTCATGGGAAAGCGAGGAGCTGCTACACTGTAAGACTTTACCAGACAATGAACGAATGGCTCCAGCGTGTTCCAGAGCCAAGCCACAAAGGAAGACCTTGCAATGCCACCCAACAAGATGCATTCAGTCCTTGCCACCTAAAGATCTTCCAGCCTGGTCATTGAGAATATGATTCAGGATAGTTAAGGATAGGACAGAATGTCTAAATGTACATTTGATAATTTCATGCGTTAACTATGTTTAGGAAAGCAACACCTAAAGATTCTGTCTCTGAGTCACCATTCCGTCACACGTTCCAAACATGTAGGTTTTGAAAATACTTAACCCTGTTACTAGAAAAATGATCAATAATAACTATAAATATGCATGTATGTAGGTGGTTTATGTGCTTGTGAGTGGGCAAGTCATTCCTCTCTGAATGAAGAGAAATCTACTGACAGGATTTTGTGATTTGTGACAATGCATATTTGCAACATTGAAACACAGACACACTATGAGAACAATGTGATGTAAATATAGGTGGTATTGTTTTTGTTATGAGTGTGTATTCCTACATGTTAATGCTATTGAGCAAATTTTGATGATAGTTTCTAGATCAATGTTCATGATGAATAAAGAGAAATCAACTGACTGACTGATTTTTGTTTTATGTCCAGGTGGTGTTGAGATAACTGAAGTTAACATGTATTGTCATATAATTTACATAATCATCGATCATGTGGACATATTGTAATCGCTGCATGCTAATAACCAATTATAAACCAAATATAGCCACTGGGTAACAGAAACTCACTGGATCCCTACTGGAATCTGGGTAACGGAAACGCACTGGAGTCCATACTGGAATCTGGGTAACGGAAACCCACTGGCGCCCTACAGGATTGTGGGTAATTTGTGAGTTTCCATTCTCCGGAAACTTGAGGGAAACGTAAAGAAACGATCCGGAAACCTACCTGAAACTTAAGTTTCCATTTTGTTTCAGTTAGGTTTCCGGTAACGGAAAGGCACTGCAGCCCAACTGGAATCTGGGTAACGGAAACGCACTGGAGTCCATACTGGAAACTGGGTAACGGAACCTCACTGGAGCCTACCGGATTGTGGGTAATTTGTGAGTTTCCATTTACCGGAAACTTGATGGAAACGTAAAGAAACAATCCGGAAACCTACCTGAAACTTAAGTTTCCATTTTGTTTCAGTTAGGTTTCCGGTGTCCGGAAACGCAGTCATTTTTGCTGTGTAACATTAAAAATCTTATGGTGTGATAAACTAAGTCAATTTGTAGGATGGAAAGTGACAGGCTATTCGCTTCCAAAACCCTGTGTATTCTGAAAATATGAAAAATAACCTCTTAACCAGCAAAAAGATTTGAGGGGACTCCACAACAACTCAAATCTTCAGATTCACATGTATCACAGACACTTTGAACTCAGTTGAAGTGCTCTGAACATTGTACAAGTCTCACTAACATACATGAAAGATTTGGATGAGAATAATGATGATGGTGCCAGCAAAACTGATTCCTACAACCGTAATGATAAAATGTCAGTACCACAGATTAGTCGAATTTTGAGGACCGAAAAAGAAGTCACTAGAAAGAAAACGGGGCTAAGAAAATGACATCCCATAGCTTCATGTGAAGAAACAAGAGAAGGTGACGCCAAGAAGAGGTGTCAGTAACTGGATGAAATTAAGGCTGATGAGGCTACTGTTTGAGTTCTTTTTGGTCTCTGGGTAATAACAAGTTTTCTGGCCAAACAGGCTTTAAAGACTTCAGAACATGCAGGTTTCCATGGTGTTATCAACCTGACTCGAGTGTAACGGGTCGTCTCAGACATTCTTTTCAAGATTGTATCACATGGTTACACTGTATAATCAGAGATGTGTGTTGTAAATCCTTGACATGTAAATCCGTAAATCCTGGGATGTGAATTGTAAAGTTGTGACTGCTGTGACTTTGAACTGATAACTTCTAAACCTAGATTTTTAAGTAATCATTATTTATGATCGAAACAACTTTGTCTTGCTATCACTGATGGTAAAATAACACATTATCACTGATGGTAAAATAACACATTATGGAAAACTTCTGATATACTGTGGCGATACCTGTTTTGAACTTGCAACCCTTTGCTCTCTAGCTTGATGGGTTTTACCCACTAGGCTACGAAGGATCACTGTGAAAAATGAGATTGTTTGTCTGTATGAACCATGTGTTCCTCACAAGGCGGGTACTGTGGGAAGTATGTGTATCGCACAGTCAAAGGCAAGGTGCTGGCTGCCAGTCACATCCCAGTTGACATCGGCTGTTCCATCAATGTTGTTCTGTTCAGTACATGTACACAAAACTTTTCAGTATTTGAAAATTATACACATTGTGTTTTACATTCATGACGGTTCAGAAGTTCTCCTTGGTTTATGTAGCAAATATAAAACCAGAAAGCACGGAAGGAAAATCCAAAGGGCCAAATCAAACTATTTATACCATGTGTCAGGTTGATATCTGCTATGCAGTGGTGTAAACATTTTGTTGTTTATTTTTCAGGCAGATCATATCTAAAACAGTTGAAAAATTGTATCTTTGGGATGGTGGTTTATGCATAAATGAATTTGAGTGAAAAATCGGTCATGTTATGGCCATGTGATGTCCAAGCACTTGCTATACCATGTACCCTATGGAGATCTGTTATAAGGCACCAGGGTGTATCAATATTGATTGTTATATATATATATATACGCTCCAAAGAAAGACATGTATACGATTTTCATTCTAAAACAAATGACTAGAAACAAACACATGTGTGATGCAAGATGAGTGTCAAAATTAATGTTCTGAGTGATTTCTCAACCTTCTTAAAAAAACGTCAAAAACAAGAATGGGACCTCATGCATGTGTATGGGGCTACTGCGTTGGGCACGTGCATATCATGCATTGTGTTTAGTGGTTGAAATAGAGGGAAATGGTGGTGTGTTCATAAGATGTCTGTCCTTGAAACATCTGTTAAGGTTTACACTTCCTATCCAAATTGAAAGTACATTGTGTCCTACTTGTTTTGAAGAGTATATCATTTTAAAAGATATATTACACAAAAACAGTTGAAAAGTCAGAGAAAGCACTCTTACATGGGTTTACAAGAAACTGTGAAGCATCACAGTTGTGGTTTCTCCTACACTTAGAACAGGTTGAAACAATGATCATAAATTTGAACTTATAATGCACCTTTTCTATGCTCAAAGACCTGGTGGATAGTGCACGCACGCCTGCCCGCCTGCCCGCCCGCCCGCCCGCCCGCACGCCCGCACGCACGCACGCACGCACGCACGCACGCACGCACGCACACACACACATGATGCGAGACTATTAGTTAGTAGTAATGCAGTGAAAACAGATGAGTCTTCAGCAATTGTTTAAAGGAATTAAAATCAGCTGCTGATTTAATGGTGATAGGGAGAGAGTTCCTGAGTAGAGGGTCCGAACAGGCTAAAGATTTCCTTCCAAAAGTTTGCAGTTTGAAATGAGGCACAGAGAGTAGGTTCAGATCCTGAGAACAAAGCTGTCTTTCTGGAGTGTATGAAGTCAGTTCTTGATTTAACAGGAAAACAGTGGAGGTTTTTCATGACAGGTGTTATGTGGGAGTGCTTGGAAGTTCTGCTTTTGATTTGGCAGGCTGTATTGTGGACATTTTGTGACTTTGAAAGCAGATCTGAGAAATACCAAAAAGGAGGCTATCACAATAATCAAGTTTTGATAAAACAAATCGCTGAACCAGACCATGTGTTGCATCATCATTATGAGATGACATATTCTGCCAATGGCTTGTAGATGAAAGAAGCATATTCTGCAGAACTGATAAAAATTTGGGTGTCCATCTCCAGTTGTGAATTCCAATGAGTTTACTGGTTGTTCTGCTGCATCTGCTATCTGAACGGTACTGGTGGTAGTTAGTTTTTGCATTTGCCTGGATCTGACAACAATCACTTCAGTTTTGTCATTATTTAACTTTAGCATGTTGGTAATGGGCTTACAAAACAGCATATTTTACATACATGCAACATAATTTGCCCGTTTTGAGCAGTACTTCATGTTTTGCAATGTTTTTTTTTGTGTGAACAAATTAAAATCGACACACACTTTCGTTCATACAGACCTTTTCTGTTGTACTTGGTTACAAAATGGCATATTTTACATACATACAATACATTTTATAAAAAAATAAAGTCCTTAAAAAATCAACTGAAATCTAAATTCCATCCTCAGTAGGATTCCACTGAATAGCTAGCTACCAGTGTAACCTAAAACCCTTTCTGTTCAAGAAGCACTATGATACCTAAATACATCTACAATATTAATAAATAATAATATAATACATGCATAATATATACATGAATATGTCAGTGGTATGAGCAAAATCTTGATTGGAGGCAAGTCTGGTTCAGTGATGAATTGCAATTTCTTCTTTACTTGCAAAATGGAAGACAGCGTGTGTACTGTCAGAGAAATGAGCGTTATTTTCCCTGCTTACTTTAAATAGGTAGATAGTTTCCGTTGAGATATCTAGCACTCAGTGATCTGAATGACAGGAGTTGTGCCAGCATGACAATGCTAATTCACATACAGCACGGTTCGCTACCTTGGCAATTGTAGCGTCAATGTCTTGCCATGATCTTCCTGATCACCAGATCTAAAGCCCATTCAACACCTATGGGACGAACTTGATCGATGTGTATGTCAATGTCAAAACATGCCTCAAACCTTTTCACAAATGGCTGTTGCACTGCAGGAAGAGTAGGGAACAATTCGGATAAGGGCAAACTGTATGGATGAGCAACTTCTTCTTCTTCTCTCGATACAGCTTCTTGTATGTTGACAACGACACAAGAAGCTGTATTGAAACATCGCTTCACCGGATTTAAGAAGTTGCTCATCCATACAGTTTGTCTTTATCTGATTCACTAACTTCTAAACATGCCTCTCAAAGAAGGGAACAATTCGTTGACTTATCCAGTCTGTGCCACCAAGATGTCGTGACGGTGCAACAATTGCTGCCAATCTATAGATGTGTGAATTTTCACCTTTTCTCCATTGAAATTACATGAAATAACTGCTTTTAAACTAACATAAAAATAGCTTATGCGTGTACCTTTTCTTGTTTTAGTGGACATGGTAATTTGTCATTCTTTGATACTAAATGTGTTTTTCAGGTTCCTAAGAGACAATGCATCTATCTGGCACATATTTGAAATCTTTTTTTTATGTATTTGAGTTCACCTGTTATGTCAATTAAATACGTTTTTGAAATAAGTAGTGTCTTCTCCCTGTGAATGTGGTATTTACAGAGGTATATAATATAACCAGGACATTTAGAGTTAGAAAGTTTATAAAACATTGATAAATATATAAGGAGAAATTGAAGTTAAGTTAGGAAGGGTCAATGTACTGTGAAAGTGCATTAACCAAGTAATCAAATTTTATGGATTCACTTTTCCCGGGGGAAATGGCGATTTCTGTGAAGTAACATGAAACTAAGACCTTGTGATCATACATGAGTAGGCAAATGGACATTCGGATACTAATGGTCAGTGTGTCAATAAAAGGGACACGCAGAGGATCAGAAATAATTTGTTTAAGTATCTTCTGGCGCCTACCAGTCTGAAATATTATTTGATATTTTGTCAGGTATGTCAATGTTTGGTTGATGGATGGCTAAAAGTTGATTAACGAAGATGTTTTACACTGGAAGAATTTGACGGTACTGATAAAGTCTTAAACTAAATATGTCATAAACAGTCATGACTTCAAGATGAACAATATGATATGGTACAAGCTTAGGTGAGCCAAAATGACAAACATGCATACTATATGTCAGTTCAGACATACATTCTGCATGCACATTTTTTAACTTTTGTAGATATATAGATATTGTTTAGATCATTCATGCATAGATTGCCACAACAGACGTTATTGAATAATGACAACTGAAAACATAGAAAAGACGTGTTTTTGGTTCACGTGAGAATCATGTTCAAGCCTGTGAAATATTGTACACAGTGAATTTATTTGATACAATCTGTTACTTGAAGGGAAACATAAGGGTCTTCTCACCTTGGCAGCATTTTCATTTTGACCAAACTGAGCTGTTAAGATTCCAAGGTTCAGATGTGCCACTGCAAGCATAGAATATAGAATAATCCGCTAACTGTACATACTGTCAATTCAAAGCTAAAAGTCTGAGTAGTATAGTAGTAGTTTTGGACCACCATTAACTAAGCTACTAATTAATATCAATAACAAAGTTCTAGACCTCCATTCAAAACACTGAACCCAAAATGACGCAACCCGTCTCCCATTCACACAAGCTCACAGTGGGGCTATTACCTTTACTATGCAAATGTCTAAAAATAGAAAGATTAGGAAGAGAGAATAAAAAAGTGTAAAAGGGTCTGTTTGAAGTCCCCCAAGGGAGAATTAAGAAAGACGGTGGTTGTCCGTTCTCCTAAGGGAGACTGCGTCGGTGCCTTCTCTCGCCATGAGAGTGCCCCGCTCAGAAAGGCCCTTTTCAGAGACCCGACTGATATGATCGTGATCCCCTTGCTGGAGAAAGTTGCAAGGGCCACTTGACCCTTGCGTCATGAAATTTGTGCAAGGGAGTCAAACGGAGGCAACGGCGGGACACGAACTCACAATGAACAGCTGCGCAACTGAACACAATAAGCCCACACCTCAACTGATTGAGCTACCAAGGACCGAGAGCAATAATCTCAGTTTAACAGGTCTATCCTGTGTTATCAACACCGCAATCATGTGATAGCTCTATGGCAACGAGATGCTGTGTATAGCACGATCGATATTGTCTGGCTGGGTCACAGCAGTTTGTGGAGCACAATGAAAAATACAGCACAATGAAAAATACATGGGTGTGTCTGTATAATCATATCAGTAAGCATATACTATATTTAACACTGTAATCACATGACAGCTCTATGGCAACTGTGATATGCATTATTGATAAAGTCGGGCTCACCGCCTGGCTGAGCACAAAAACTACAGTGATACCAATCAAGGTCTATATTTAGAGTAACTAAATCGAATATGGGCTAAGTGTCATATTCAGGTCTTATGTAGGTATCTAGGTACTCGGATATATGTAATTCTACATTATCAACATTGAAATCAGTCAGAAAATCCTCCTTGTGGACATCTTTATTAATAACAAGTGTCAAGAGATAGCTGCCAGGCCCTAATTCTTCGAGTTTGTCAACAATTAGAGACTCAGCATCTCTCCAAGATATGTTTCACAAGAAAAAAGATGGTGATTTACAAAAATTTACAAAATTTAAATATCATATTTACAAACATTTACAACAATTGTAAAGGTGATGTTTACAAGGCTTGTAAATTTTTGTAAACTTAGGAATGATTTTACCACTACTTCTTTCAATTTTGCCATTTCTCAAGAATCCCCATGACTCTGTAAACTTACTAATTTATTATTTCTTTTGTTCTGTTAGAGTTCTTACTGTTGATATGCACAATGGATCTTGCATGTGACATATTTATTCATGAAAACTGAAGGAATAAGCCATATTTTGTATAGTTCATTTGTGCTTTATATCAATGCACCTGCGTCTGGTGCGTGAAAACATGAAAGTTGATGTGTACGGCCAGCATTGATCTATATACCAAATACTTGGGCCTGTTAAAACAGATGTCTTGCCTTTGTTCAAGATCATCAAGCTCATTCCGGTGATTTACCACTCTACTCCGTGGGAACTATATACATTTTCTAAATAACACCTGTCACTAGACCTTTTATGTTGGTGCTCATTAACGGTGTTATGCAATTGGCGTATTCAAGAAATCTCATAAACATGTCAATAGATAATTGGTTGTGATGTCAATATGTGTGGATTGGAGCAAATACTCAAATGAATTAATAAAATCATTGTGTAACAAGATTTATATAATCATTTACAAGAAGTATGTTACAGAATATTTAAATGGTGTGTGCCGGTCTATCATTTCTTTGTTTATGATCGTACATAAATTTTTAATTTATCATTCATACATAAAACATAACTTACATAACTGTACACTCTGCTTTGCATTTGGTAACTTTCGTAAATATAAGAAGTTCTTAAAGTGCTACACAATCATACATCATCAATGTCAACAGTGATAGTTCACTTCATACACAACTGACTCAACAAGATGGGAAAAAACTTTTCCATACTCTGTCATGGTCTTCCTCCCTGCTTGAAGATGTTTTTTGTCTTTAGTCTATGGTTACTTCGGTGAGCATCCACAATTTTACCATCAAGACATTAAAAAATAATTATCTTACCAATAACATTCTCATAAATGCTGTATGTATATTGATACAATTAGTTTGTATGTGTGGAATGCACTTTATAAAGGTAAATAAACCAAAGTTCAAATACAAGATTATCATATGACAAACCACGAGGTTAATTCTTCAATCATATTTAGTATCAAATCTAAAAGAAGGAGTGACGAAGAGGTAGGTAGATCTTAAGATGGATAGATTATTAAGATCAGATAATTCACTATTTCCATATAAGATTGTCTTCAAGCTTTACCCATGTTTGTAATTCAAATTTATATACATATGTGACAACACATGCTGCATTTAAATTTTGTATTGTATGTTGTATGGTACCGGTGTCGATATAAACTGTAAAGCTGTTCACAATCCCATTTCATTTTCTATCAATGAAAAACCAACACAATAATTAAGCACAAAAAATGAGATGTGTAAATCATTCCCTCTGCTGGTGATGGCTGTGTGGGATTAGTTAAATGACCAAACCCAGTTGACCATGCCTTATAATCCTGTTACTCTTAAAATAAACAACTTCAGTCCAAAGACGATACCCGGTGACTAGTGGGATTATTTGGCTGATTTGAGTTAGTGTTTCGATAACGCTTAGTCTTGATGAACAATAGTCTATTTCAACAACATGGTCAATTGGTAAAATTCATATTAAAGTGACATACCTTTATTTACATGTTCCACAAACCGTTGTGTACACGTGCACTGTCCATTGTATTTCTTGGTTGGAGAAGTTACAGAGAGGAAGAGTAACTCAAAGTAATTTGATGACCTTTTGAGATCTAAATACATATATGAACACCCGGTGGGAAAATGCAGTTGATCATTGCACACCAACATACAGACATTTTTGCTATCGTGAATTTGAGACTTTACATCTACAAAGCCGTTCAGAATGTCTGTCAGCGATATTTCTTCAGAGGGCACATTCAGTTCAGGTGAGTATATTGCAGATGACGCAAGTATATCATTTGTAAAATCAGTAAGGCAATCCTGATTACGCCACGTGTTCCTTCAGCAGCATGGTTGTTGAGAAATCTTACACTCAAGACTACCATATCATTTAGCAGGGAGCTCAATACACAGAGTCGTAGAGTATCCCTGCCATTTAGTAAGTGTTTAGTATATTGAATCACGATATGAGAACAACAGCCTGACTAATTGGCTGATCAAAGGTTTATTACATATCATAAATATCCCTCTTGGGACTTAATCAGGCTATGGGGGTGGAATATATTCCCCAGGTAACACCAGCTGTTTTTTGTGGTTGAGCTGAAGGATTACCTGCTGCATGTAATTTTAATTATAATGTATAATTAGTATAAGACTGATTTTGGACGTATTCTTACAGACGTAAAATGTTCTGTTTTATGAGATAGGTTTCATCAAAAACAATGACGGAGCAATACAGACTAATCCCATTCATGCATATATATATTTAGGGTTCCCATATCACACGTCATTATATGGATGGAATAGTGACTTTAATAGATATATCCTTTTCAAAATTGCTAAGGCATTTCAAAATCAAATTTAACACAAATATATTAAATTGATTGTTATTTCTTTGTAAATGTTTGTAAACGTTTTCAGACAAGATATTCTTATACGATGTTGTATTAGCAGTAATTCGACTCTATTTAAGGCTTTAGTTGTAATACCTGCTAGTCATTTTGTTAGGTTTTTCAAAATGCTAACTGCATTTTTCCCATGAATTTACTTTCACAGACAACTGTGAGGCAGGCTCTACGGAATGCTGAGTCTGTAAGAGAAGTGACCCTAAATCCACAACAGACGTAAGAAAATACTTTAATATGATTTAAATACAGTAACTGCAAGAGTTTCAATGCATTAAACCATTCAACAAGTAAAACTTCAGGTGTTTCTACAATAACCTCATCGACATGAATTTATCTTCATTGTGCTGACAATAAATTTAGAATTGCATTTTTTCAGGTTGGAAACAGGACAGAATAAGGACGCTAAGGCAGCTCAATGAGCACAAACCACTGTCATATAAATAGGAATGCTCATTTCTTGAGCGCCAAACGTGACTTTGTTGCACAGTAAAATTATGCAACAAAATGTGATGTTCATGGTCGATTTTGTTGAACCGTTTGAATCGGGTGCATGTGTTTGGTGACGACTTCTTGTTATAATTCTGTAATCAATCTATAATCTATAAAAGCAACCAAAACAAACACAATGATGTCATGAGAAAATGTTCCAGAAAAACTACAGTAAGTAAACATGAAGACCAATTTAACTAGCTTTCGGGAATCAAGAATTAGATGAAACTGTTTTAAGAGGATGCACTACGTAACTTGCCTTACCATCAATTAACAAGGAAGAAGGCATGTTAATTGGTGAATCTTAACTGAGATGATATCAGTTAGGCCTTGTTAACTAATGAACCCTTACTGACATGACTTGCTCATCAATGAACATGGGATTAGGCCTTGTTATGTGTTGAGGCTTTGTTCAAGGCTGGGAGATACAGTAACAATCACCCCACAGTATTAATCCGTGTGATCTTTCAAAGGAGAAAAAAGGTTGTACCATACAACACCTGTGTTCTAATGCACTAAATACACAATTATCAATAATACTTGCTATGAGATTATGAGAATAACCATTGATTCTATTTTTGCATTGGTTTACCATTCACTTAATGCAAGTATAATCATATTTGACTGTTTTCTTCAGAAATCAAGTCGAAGGGATGCGACAGGCAGAGCTCCTCAGCCACAAGAAAGCAAAATATGAACAAGTATTAAAGAATGCACAACTACAATGCTACCCCATTGTTTTTGATTGTATATTTAATAATGTGTAACATATTTTCCGTAAATTTGTAAATGGAATGTTTTTGTATGTAATTTAATCTTCCTCTTTCTTATGGTCACTTGTAAATAAACATCTAGAGTAAGCTTGACACTGTCTATTTGTTTTCGGGTAATTTAATTCGCATGAAAGACGGGAGTATTATAAAAGTGAAACAAATTCCGCATTATAGAATACCATTTCCATCAACAGTGCACTATTGACCATGGAGCACTATCAAGCGAACATCAAATTTATTTCAATGTTATGATATGATAAATTCCTTGTTCACGCGTCATAAACCAAATTCAGCACATTACAACTTTCACCACCTGAACAACCCACTCCTCGGTGCATTATCGCGTTGATGACACTGCAAGATGTCAAACCAGCCTACAACTCATCAGAAACAATTTCAAAATGTTTTTTTTTATCCAATGTTTTATCCAATAAAGATGCAGCAGAGTAGCGAGGGAAATGGAAGCAGTGTGACCTCAAATATGGTTCCTATGCCATGTGAATAAAATGACAATGCACAAAGTCGAACGAAGGCCATTGTGTGTTTTTACAGGCTCAAGGTGGATAAGAACTTACTAGTATTTGGCGTTACCACTATTGATCACGAGATAAAAAAACCCCCAAACATATGAAATATCAACATGTCAAATATTCCACCACTATAAGTACTAGAAACATATATTCCATTATATCAATTCTGCTGTTTGTAAGAATATAAATAAGATTACAAGTGTACAATCGCGATTCAGAAGTGCAGTATGTTGTACCAGGGAGCATATATAGCGTATTGTAGAGTATCCCTGGTTGTACTTGGACTTTCGTCCCTTATAACGAAATCCGCGGGAGACCAAACCCAGTCATAGCTGGTGGATGTGCACTCAAGTGTAACGATGGCTACAGATTGTCTGCTTCATTTGCTGATACGCTGAGGGCTCATATGCTGGGGCCCATAGTGTGTTCAGAAAGATGATGTGTTTGATGGGCATTTTAGAAGTATGACGAGTCACAAGAAAGTAAGATTCTTTATGGATAACAACTTTTTGTATTGCATATGATGCGTCGTTTCAGTATGGATTGATATACCGTTGTCAAACAAAATAATATACACTATGTTGTTATCCATAAAGAATGTATGTAGAGATGTTGGGTTTTGTAAATCCATCTCTGAATTTGCATTCGATCCAATCAAAAATCATCTCAGGACTTGAAACTGACAAGCATTTGCACCAGTTTCTGTGAGTCCGACAAAAACGGACATAGTTTCTTTGCAACCCATAGACATAAAAACATGTCATATGTACAAGTATCACACCTGCTTAATTACATAATGTGACTGAGACAGGACTCTGGTGCATGAGTCATCAATCAAGTTATTTTCTTTATGGCATATAGCCTGATAGGTGTTAAGTTTAAATTGCATGTGGTCAATGATTGAAGCTGTGTATTGCATATTGTCTTTAGCAGACAGGCAGGCATACATATAGGTGTCAATAAACCAGACATTAAGCTTTCTCTGTGATAGAGGCTGCTTCTTACAATCAACATGGTTTTTTTTATGTAACAAGTAGATTATTTACTTGTTTGTGTACACAACCAAGATTAGACTACTGCTCACGACCTCATACTCCGGGCATGCATACAGTTTCAAGCTCTGTGAACCTATTCACTGCGCATGCGTTATGGGCGCAGTGCAGCACAACTGTTGAAACAACTTCTTCCCCCAGTTCTGGGGGAAATTTAGTGAATCGCTTGAACTCCAAATTCGCGGGTTTTTTTCCATCGCATTTTTTTCTTTATAGGTTGAATTGGCATTTTTTATGATCTGTTTCGGTAACTGTATACCGAAAGGTATCAGAATCTGCAAAGTTGTGTTTTCCTTTTTTATGTGACCTTTTAGAAAGTTTCGTTCCATGAGATAACCTATCAAAATAATACAACATATCAATAATGTCCTATGTTCCAGGGTGGGCAGTTCCCTCTGGAGGTCTTGATGTTTGTTTTTCTTTGGGAGCAGTGTCTGGCCAGCACTATGTTGCACCATGTTCAGTTTATTAATTTGCGTCTCCAGTCCAACATGAAATTTATCATCTCGAAAACGTTGGGATGGGCTTTTCCAACAAGTTACTCTAACCTCCCATGCCAACCTCCGACCTGTTATTTGTCCAGGGCACATTTCTGTCATGAGGTTCCATTCCTGAAGGTTATTGTTTAGTTATGTTAAATATAGCAGTATGTGTTAACTGCAACTAGCCCGTGTACAACAGGTGTAGTCCCACGAAGCCTAAAATTATTCAGTTAGGTACAGGTCATTTGACTTATGGGACTTCATGCCTCAATGATTTTATGGGATTATGGTGGATTGTTGCTTGGCTGACCACAGAAAGGAAGAATCAACAGAAACAACAAAAATCACATATGATTGTGAAATATTTCAAAAGGTGACCTATCCCACCTGTATCACTGGTACTATTGGAAAAGGTTGGATAGACCACATGATTTATAGCAACATATACTGTCATGTGTTATGTTATCACAACACAATCTCTATCATTTAGCATATTATCAGAGATGACAAGGTGATATTGTTTATGGTTATTGTTATTCACTGTTCCCAAACACAAAATAAGTGGGATACTGAGTAGGAATTCTTTTCTTAACAGCTTGCGCATAGTGAAAGAAACACCCATGCGTCTTCACTCCACCGAACACTGTAGCATCCTACCCCTAACAGAGTGACCCCTGTCCACTGAACAGTGGTCTGTCCCACTCTTATTTCACGCCCCAATTACCTCATTAATTATGTCGAGGGGTCAAACTGTAATTATTCTTTGGGATTTATTAGGTGTGAATTCGAGGCCTTGTGGACCGTTTTACTATCACGCACCAGTTATCTCCCCTTGTGGATCTTTACAAATTGTAAATGTCTTGTAAACATCATCTTTCCAAAATTGTAAATGTCTTGTAAACATCATCTTTACAAAAGATTTACAAGCTTGTAAAGGTGAACTTTTTTTCCAGTGTTTTCTGCTCGCCACAATTCCATAGTTATACACAGGTGTGAACAAATCTCTAATAGGGTGAATATGCAGGTGGTGGTGCAGAGGCTTGTAGTCGGCTATTGGGGGTGTGGTAACTTTCTGCAGGACCCCACTATATTGATTTCGGTGAAGCAATTTAATGAGTATCTCCTATTATTCCCTTGGTTTTTGCAATAAATACCTGTTGGGCTTGTTGTATCCCTTGTTTTATGTACTTTTTTCCCATCCTCGCTTATAGAATATGTTTTATGAACCTTTGATGTAATCTCATTCTTCATTTTGTTGTATTTTACTAGTTCACTTATGATCAAACAAAACTCCTCCTCTGAGATTTTGTTGTCATTGAGTGAAGTGGAAACATGATCTATCGTGTTTAATTTTGATACAGCAAGTATTCTAATTTCATCGTGTTTCTTTGCTTTATGATTCAATTTGCGGGATACAAATTTAAACACCAACCCAACTGTTCCCACCACTACGGCTGCTAATTCAAGTCCTAACACCACCGGAGCGGCTACGACTGTTGTCAACAATCCAACTCCTACTGCTCCTAATCCCATGCTAGCTGCCATTAGGGTGGCGTCAGCGCAATCTACGTAGTTTAAGGCTCTATTGTATTCTATATGTAGTCATGCCCGAGTATCGCGTTCTTGTTCTAGCTGACGTTTTATTTCGCATATCTGTTTCAGTCAAAATCCGTCTGTACTTCCTTTAATATTTCCTTCTTCGTCTATGGCCGGATACAGCCCCATTCTGTTTGTCTATAATATAGTTTATAAATTAGTTTTTAATTATATGTCATTTAATTTTTCATTGATATATTTTAAGCCTGTAAAGTTTAAATTATGATATAGGTAAATGGGTGAGATATGAAAATCTCCACGATTAAAAATATGAATGCCATTGAGGCTTGTTGATAGTGAAATGCCTTGTTTCTTTGTGATTCGACAATGTTTATTCTCATGTTTTTATACTAAATTATTTTTAAATCATTTAAAAGTTTTATTGGCTCAGTGGGACTCCCTGCGAGATATACGTCTATAATTAGTGTTGTGTATGAATTTATACAAAATGGACCTGCATCACAAGGTGAAAAATAATAACCATGTTGGAATTGGATTAAAGGGTTAATCAGTAAAATGGCTTCCGAGTTGGTTGGGGCTAACATGTTGCCACCAATGTAATCTGGTATTCGTAAGACTTGTATAGAAAATTCTTCATAAGAATAAAAGTATGTGAAAAGGATGCTGTTGTTAATAATTTTGGAAACGAATTTTGATGAAAAACGATGTAAGGGTTGGTTTGTGTTATTTTAATTATGCATTCAATATCTGTAATATCTGTTGGTGCCATTCGTTTGTAAACTCTATCTTTAAAGTATAAGAAGAATGGGGTGTATTCCTCACCAGGTAAATTGAAATCCTCTGTGTCTCCTAGATCACCGAGTGTTACATTGTATGCCATTGTTTATATCTCTGTTAGAAAATAGTTTCCAACAGTGTTTCTGGTAATGCCTCATGTATGAACATTATACCAATAAAACTGACGTGCTCAGTCAGGAAAATCTTGGTTAGAGATATAGTGTCTTCCACTGTCACTGTGACACCTTGCAGACTGGTGTGTGAGTCACCTATAACCCGCATGTAAATTGAGCAAATGCCACAGTTGTGTTTTTCAGCCCACCAGAGTTTGATTCCTTTAATGATCTCAACATCGCTCTGCTGTGGGTCCCCTAGGAAGACTTGCATGGTCAGCGTGGTACCATCCACTAGGTTTTCTAGGAGGGTAGACACACCATCGAATTCAGACCCGTTATTCCCGGGTTTACACGACAGCATAAAAACTGGTCTATTCGAGATTGGTGTGATGATTACACTGCGTCTATGTGATGGGACGTAAGCCACGTGCATGATTCCACTGTTTACGACTTTGTTTATGTAGTGTTGTTTTCTATGAAAACGTATGGTGAAAATAGTGTTATGTTGAGAAGCCAGTTGATTTGAGCTGGTAACATTGTCCACTTTTCGTCGTCAGTGCGTCAGTTTTGTTGAAGGATTGTAGGCCCATCAAAGTCTTCTAAATCAAACAATTTACCACCAAATGATGGGCACATTAACCATTCATCAGCATCGTTGCGAACTATATCATATCGTGTGTTGATGTTAGATCCTGATGTATCTAGGTTAAAATTACCACCAGAAAAACGGTGGCAACTTCAACGCGTCTGTAAATGTTCTTTACAAGCTTAAAAGCGTATATTTTACCATCTATCCCTGTGTCATCGAACCCTCTAGTATCATCTCGGTCTGATCAACTTGCATTAACACAATCCTTTTATTCGCATTCCTGGTCCTTGATTACTAGTCATTTTGTACATGCAATGTTATGCTTAGGTACCCTATATTTAGAGTATGAAAATGACTCGGTGCGACCCTCATTGTATTTTTCTATTCTAACCGAGAAGGCCCTCAACAACGTGGAAGGATGCTCACTTTGTATATTATCCGTTGTGCTAAGCTGGTTGAGATGAACGTATAGCTCGTGGTATGGAATTAGATCTGGTAGATCCATACCACTGATGCTCTGGCCAGGATCTATTGCGAGTGATGTCAGCCCTAGCATCTCCGCCAACTTGTTACTGAGTATTAGTCTGTTTCTCCCCTTGTTATCTAATATCGCTGTTCCGTTTGAGTCATTTTTTTAAGTTTAGCTCCTAAATTTCATCGCTGACACACGCTGTAGAAACCATCTTCTATTGCGTTTTGTGAATTATTGACGATCAACACATTAATATTTTTCCGATTTCCGTGGTTTATCCATCGCGGGTAGTACGTGATATCGCATAGTGCAATTTCGACGACAGGGTCGGGTGTGACACTAGACTACAGTATAGACGAACTGAGTAAGGCAGTCACCTTGTTTTATGTTTATTATCAAACAAGACAGATATTGAAGGAAATAGGTGCTCCTCTCCCTCAAGATAAAGTGTGGAGTATGACCAATAACCCATAAGATAAACGCGCGTACGAACGTATTTGTAGGGAGTACATGATTCCAACGAATAAAGACATTCGTCTTCCTGGTGTGAACCACGGTCTCAGTAAAGTTTACATGTTCTTCTATAAGTCTAGAACATATAGGCTCGGTTCTATAGATGGTACATTCAACCCCCACCATCATACATTTACGGGCCCCACAACGAATGAACAGATCCATGTCAGCCACATAAAGCAAACCGATCCTGGGGCAGTCACAGCCTGGACTAACATGATCTCAAAAACATCAAAAGAATTCACTTGCACTGGTAAAATTCGCTTGAACGACTCTATTCGATCGTATGTGTGGGCTGTGTTGGGCTCACAGACACAGACGCGCTCCAACATCATAGGTAAGGGAACCGCTTACGACGTGCAGAAACAATTTGTGGTTAATATTGAGGATGCTATTGCATCACCAGCAGATCTGCCTAGTGCTATAAAACGATACCAGGACATGTTGCAATACACCAGATCAAAGGTTGACTACATGTTTGGTGTGGGATTGTACATGGCTCCAAACGACATGTGTATAATAATCAATAAAATAACTGGCTACAACAATGAAAATATCATTGCCACAGCAGATCAAAAATTGGGTGTTAAAACCGATGTCAACTTGGGGGGTGCTCCCAAACCCACAGAAATCCTGCGGAACTGCATGTCGTCACCACCAGAGCCAAGGGTTAAACTAAAACACGGCCAACCACAGGTCACCCCCGCTGTGCAGGCAGTCAATCAGCAACGTATCGATCATAAAACAGCGCTGGCTGTCGGAGGTATCGCGGTCGGCTTGTGCATTATTTGGTTAAAAGTTTCTTAGCAGCAACATATACTAGTCCAGCCACTGCGATGATGAATGCCCACAGATTTTGACCGAGCCATGTGGCAGTTTTACCTAGCGTACCAAGCAACCACAATATGATACTACCTGTGATACCAGGCATGGCTTCTGCGGCCTTACCAGAGAGTTTAGCCAAGGCTTCCCCGAACCATTTAAGATGTTTTTTTATCCAGTCTCTGACGTCATCACCACTTGGGGGTGTAGGGACCTGCGGTCCCCCCATCAGTGATACAACCAGAGTTGATATGATGAAACCTAATGCCGACAGAACACTGGCAATGGTGATGCCTTGCTCATGGAACAAAATTCGAATCCTGTTGCCTAAAGTTGTATCCTCGTTCAGTATTCTATCGATTGTTTCTCGTATGCGGCTGATCTGGGATCGAAGCTGTTCATGATTCGAGGAAGCAGATTCCAATCGCGTGCGTCTCTTATCTTCTAAATTGCTTAGTCGTTCCATGATACGCCGCTTCATATCATCGTCTTCCGTTTCGCAGTTTTTTTCACGAGCGATGTGCTCGTTGAGTTCGTTCAGGTTTCCCATGTTGTTCACGAGTTCACAGCATACGCATTTCATGGCTTCGTCTAGACCGTACAGTTCCCTCATTAGAAATTTAAACCCCAGAAACGGCTTATCCCATGTCATACTCAACAGTTTTTCAACGCTGTCTGTAGCACCAGTAGGAGTATTCCCCACACCCCCAAGTTCGGATCGTAAGGTTTGCAGATCTTGAACAACTTTCGGGGGTATGGGGAGAACCCCCATTATTTTGGGGTTTGCACCGCCGTAATCATGCATGTTTAGTTTTTCATGGATAAATTCGGCACCATGGCGACTGGCGAGTGGTTTTCTAGTGCGCTTGTTCATGAAGTCAACCTCAGGGTTATCCTTAAGACATAGAACACCATAATCATCTAAGGTAAACTTTGAATAGTCTCGGCCTAGAGGCTCAACGTAGTTTCTATCGTTTTTTAATCCATTGTAATAATCGTCAACTGCTGTATTCAAAAGTTGCTCGCTCAATGGTGAACTAGTGAATGAAGTTTCATCAACGTCAACTTGCAGAACCCTGCTGGTCCGCTGGACCATCCATCTCAAAATCATCCATAGTTTTAAAATTATATTATATTAAATATTAATAACATATAATGTCATATGGTAGAAAGCTAAATCATTTTCGAATATTAAGAGAGCCACTATGTGTCACAGCCGTGCGCAAGTTGGCTACTATTACGAACAACCCCAGCAAGACAGACCAGAACCAAACACTGTTAGTTAGATTCCCAAACTCAGGTGAGAACGACGTCATAGTACCTGGTATGGCACAATTGGCATTTAACATCACTTTGACTTCGACTAACAACAAACGCGAGCTAGTGAATAATGTGGGTCGTGCTGTAGTCAAGAAAATCATTACAAAAATTAGCGGCAACAAGGTGCTTAGCATAGACGACAGTGATATATATTACTGTTATGTAGACCTGTGGAAAAGTGAGGTAGAATGCGAAAACAACCTATACTAGGCATTGGGCAGCAAAAGATCGAATAGGTTACGTATCGGGTACGTCTTCACACCAGAAGAGACAACCAGACTGCCGAATAGTGAAAGAGCAATTGCCGAAGTGTATGGGAACAGTGTTTGCATCCCGCTTGATTTTGGGTTGCTGACCTCACACGTGCCGTTTTTACCAGGCCGCTTTGGGTGACTGGCTGGAATACAAACGTACGTTCAATGATTACAGCAAAGTCGTGCATACGCCAAATGGTGACGAGGGTAGTTATGAGATAGACAACATAGAGTTCGAAATGGTGACTAGTCCGGATCTTGCCAGGCAGATTCGAAACCAGTGTTCTGGGAAAATGACCTTCCTCTACGATAGTATACTGCATCACAGTATGGTATTGCGCGACACAAGTGATACCGTTTGGAATATCAACTTGAACGTACTGGTGCGATCGATGAAAGGAATATTGATCATACCCATTGAGCAATACGAACCATTCGAAAGAGACGGCGAGAAATTCTTCAATCCAGAAATTACCAAAGAAGGGATCATAGAGGGAGTGCCTAATCAGCTATTTAGCCATGGAATGAAAGCATACCAACAGTGGGATGAAATAAAGAAACTGCCGGCGATCAGATGAAACTCAATAGTAGACAACGTGACCAGTGAATTGGACAACGAAGTACGCATTATGGTTGGGTATGAGATCGACAGATGATAACAGTCTACACGGTAGTGGGCGTCGCATTGAAAATGGAAGTGAGGGGATAACCATTCAAATAACTCAGAAGGCTCAATCACATGGGAAATTGAAATTATATTTATATGTAACTATGGATGCGCAACTTAATATAGACAATGGGAGATTCATGCAAGCCATCTATTGACCTGCGGTCGGCCTCACTGAGAAAGCGCCCCACCCCCCAACAAGTCTTCGGGGGTGTGGGGTTTGCCCCACAGTCTGCACTGCACTATTAAATGCGGGCAGACGGGTTGTGGTAAGACCGTTTTCGTGCTGGATTTGTTGGAGGGGTATTATCGGGAAGTATTTGATAAAATCGTTATATTGTGCCCTACTGTAAACATGAATAAAACGTACAAGGAAAGAGCTTGGGTGATGATGGACGCGGACATACATAGAGTCGACCCGGGGACACGGCTGCAAGAGTACACAACAAATTTAAAGGAATACTGACGTTGTTCATCCTGGATGACTGCAGCGCTAACAGAGAAATAACAAAAAAGAGAGACATGTTGTCATATTTAGCCTTCTCTGGCCAGCATGCAAATCACAGCATATGGGTGCTGACGCAGAAATTAAACTCGGTGTTGAAAGACTTGAGATAGCAGACGCGTTGGGTGGCATTGTTTCACTGCAAGGACAGGGATTCGTTCGAGGAGTGTTTGAGAGAGAACAAAGTGATGAGTAAACCTGAATGGAAACGGGTGAAAAAACAGCTAACTGAAACTAAACATGCCAAGCTAGTATTGAAAACAAGCCTAGCGGTCGGCCTGTGGTGACCTGCGGTCAGCCTAGTAATGTTTTAGTAATTTTTAGTAATGTTTTAGTAATGTTTTAGTAATTTTTAGTAATGTTTTAGTAAATGTTAGTAATTTTTAGTAATGGTTTTAGAATTTCTAGGTGTGTGTAATCTAACGTTTATCTCCGTGTGTTTAGTGTATACTGGTTATTATTATTTAAAACTAAAAACTAAAGTAAATATTATACAAATGGAGTGAGATCAATTACTAGAGCGGATGCTAGTCGCAGAGGAAAAAAAAGGACAACAAGCAGCATGATAGACTGATACCGCTAGTAGTGCGTGGAAAGGGTAAGCAATATTAAGGCGACAATATAACCGCTGATAAGATTCAGAAAATGTCGGATGAGGAAATCAATAAATTATACGCTAGATACGAGGCACAACTCGGGGCCGATATGACAAAAGTCATAGGTTCTACTATTACCCAGATTTACACTGGCATAGCGTCGCACTTTTCACCGATCCCACCTGAACGGTGTCTCTATTCATGGGAGGATTTAGAGAAGGACCCGTTTATCGATAACGCCTTGAGTTATATCAGTTGTGCTCTATACCACAAATATGGCATGTATCTGGCTCCTATGACAGCAGCGATTATCACGGCAAAGCACTGTAAATTTCTTAAAACATATAAAAATAACAATATTATACAAGATGGCGCACAGTCAAGTGATGGACAGCCAGACGGACAGCTCAGTGGACAGTCAAGTGGTGGGGACAATGGAGGACAGCCGACCGCAGGTCCCTGTGATGCAAGTCACCAAGAAAAAGAACCCCAAAAGAGTTGAGGCTGGTAGGAGAAATGCCTTGCTAAGACATAATAAACATAACAATTACATGCCCACACCCCACGCCCACCACAACCACAGTGGGGTCACCCCACACCCCTGTAATGCAAGTCATTCCTAGTGGGGGTATGGTGTCCTGCAGACAGCAAGTTCCCCCATAGACCTTCATATTATGTTATAATTAAAATTATATATTATAATATATATTATGTCTGAGAGAAAAACAATCGTTAATGACGCATATCACGCACTGGTGGTTTCCGGGTTAGCAGTAGAGTATGCTCGGGTGACTAAAATGATTATAAAACAACCGACTATAAAACTCAACTTTGACATGCAAGACATGTTTATGCTTACTATGAACATTGGTATGGCAATGGCTACCAAGGATGTCTTGGTAAAGCAAGGTATTATATCTGCAAATATTTTAAAGTACTATGTATAACATGGCTACGGTAGCAATGATGGTTGGTGGGGCTCTTGTGAATGCACTAGCATTTTCCAGATGTAATTTTCTGTTTTCACAATTGAGAGAGTCTAACAAGGTTGAGATAGAGGCGGAGAGAAAGCGGCACAATATAGCTGTAGAATAGCTACAAGCCGCACAGGCTGAATATGCTAAGAGACATTTGAAGAGACTAGATTTTATCAATAATCAACTCCAGCGCGAAAACCATGCAGTCAGAACTTTCACAGACATTGATGAAGCTATGAAAGAATACTACGTATTAACAGGTAAAGAACTGGAACCATTAAATGAACCAACCATGACACAGTATTACACTCCTTCAGAGGGACAGAAAGATCGTGAATTGATCTTCATATACTTGGTTTAGCGGTGACAGTGTTAATCGTGAAACAATTAGACTAATTTCACAAATTAACATATCACAAAATGAGACACGTTTGCAACTGGGTACTTATGGGGAAAAATGAAATTTGTGGTAAAATGAGCAACAGCCAGGGTTATTGTTCTCATCATCATAAAGATAGTATCAGTGTGTGGTAGGGGGGTTAAAGGTCATTATGGTTTATGCAAATAGCATGATGCAGATAGAAGGCGGTTTCAGCTTATATACGATAAGAAACAAGAGTCATCAGAAGACAACATATACCCCAGGCCCCCACGTTTGAAAGGACAAATAATCTAAGAGTTACTCATTGTGTTTTTAGACTAAGTTTGAATTCTTTCCATGGAATTCATGGAAATTATAAATGCCATACATCTGTAACCGGCAAAGTCACAATTTCAAGATCTGTCTCATATATCTGCCAAGATCTGTTGAAAGATATGAAATGGTTTTCGAGTTGTGCTTTTGGAACGAAGCCTGCCCCTCCATTTTGAGACTAAGTACGAGACGTTTCCATGGAAATCAAGAAAATAATACATCACAAAAAACTTAAAAAACCAAAAAGCACCACTCTGGGGTCTGCCACACATATCTAGAAAGTTTTACTAACAGATATTAAGAAGTTTTTGAATTCTGCTCTAGAAATGAAACACACCTCTCACTTTTGAGAGTAAGTCAAAAACGTTTCCATGGAAACTGAGAAAATGATATCTCACCAAAACCTGTAAATACCAAAAGGCACCACTATAGGTTCAGATTGATATATCTACCAAGTTTTGCAGAAAAATATTCAACGGTTTTTTAGTTCAGCTCCAGAAACGAAGCCCATCCCTCCATTTTGAGACTATGTCCGAAATGTTTCCATGGAAACCGAGAAAATAATAAATCACAAAAACCTGTACATAGCAAAAGGCACCACTTTAGGTTCTGATTGCTATATCTACCAAGTTTTGCAGAAAAATATTGAAAGGTTTTTGAGTTCTGCTGTGGAAACAAAAGCCCACCCCACCAGAAGACTAATACCAAAATGTTCCATGGAAAAACAAAAACAAGAGCCATCAGAAAATGACATATCCCCTCTGCCGCGACATGTTTGAAAGGACAAATAATCTGAGAGTTACTCATTGTTTTTTTAGACTAAGTTTGAATTGTTTCCATGGAATTCATGAAAATCATAAATGCCATATATCTGTAACCAGCAAAGTCACAAATGAAATGGTTTTCAAGTTGTGCTCTTGGAACGAAGCCCACCCCTCCATTTTGAGACTAAGTCCGAAACGTTTCCATGGAAACCAAGAAAATAATAAATCACAAAAACCTCTAACTAGTCATCAGAAGATGACACATCTCCCAGGACCCCACTTGTTTGAAAGAACAAATCATCTGACAGTTAGTTATTGTTTTTTCATACTAAGTTTGAATTGCTTCCACGGCATTCATGAAAAATATAAATGCCATATATCTGTATTCAGCAAAAGTCACCATTTCAAGATCTGTCTCATACATCTGCCAAGATCTGTTGAAAGATATGAAATGGTTTTCGAGTTTGGAGTCTGCCCTACATATCTACCAAGTGTTGCTGAAAGATATTTATAAGTTTTTGAGTTCTGCTCCGGAAACGAAACACACCTCTCACTTTTGAGACTAAGTCCGAAACGTTTCCATTGAAACCAAGAAAATGATAAATCACAAAACCCTCTACATAGCAAAAGGCACCCCTTTAGGTTCTGATTGATATATCTACTAAGTTTTCGAGAAAAATAATGAATGGTTTTTGAGTTCTGCTCTGAAAACGAAGCCCATCCCTCCATTTTGAGACTAAGTCAGAAACGTTTCCACAAAAACCGAGACAATAATAACCCACAAAAATCTGTATATACCAAAAGGCTCTACTTTAGGGTCTGCCACACATATGTACTAAGTTTTGCAGAAAAATATTGAACATTTTTTTTAATTCTGCTCCGGAAATGAAGCCCATCCCTCCATTTTGAGACTAAGTCCAAAATGTTTCCATGGAAACCGAGAAAATAATAAATAACAAAAACCTGTATACACCAAAAGGCACCTCTTTAGGGTCTGCCCTACATATCCACCAAGTGTTGTTGAAAGATATTAAGAAGTTTTTGAGTTCTGCTCCGGAAACAAAACATACCTCTCACTTTTGACACTAAGTCTGAAACATTTCCATGAAAACCGAGACAATAATAAATAACAAAAATCTGTATATAAGAAAAAGGCACAACTCCAGATGCTGATTGATATATCTGCCAAGTTGTGCAAAACAATATTGACCAGTTTTTGAGGTCTGCTCCGGAAATGAAGCCTACCCCACCATTAGACTAACACCAAAATGTTCCATGGAAAAACCAAAAAAAAAAAAAAAAAAATGCCAAAACTCTGTAAATAACAAAAGGCACAACTATAGGTTGAGATTATTATGTCTATCAAGTTTGGTCTAAAAAATATTGAACGGTTTCTGAGTTATGCTCCGGAAAGAAAATGATTACGGACGGACGGTCGGTCGGACGGATGGACAGACGAGGTGTTGACTATATCCCCCCGCACTACATGCCAGGGGGATAAAAAGACTACATCAAAGAAGTTAAATGCCTGTTTAAGATCAAGGTATGATTTGTAATTCCTCACGTACAAATCCTCTACGCGGTCCATTTACAAGGAAGTACAGATTAGGCTCCCCAGCTTTTATATCCACCCGATCGATATTATACGTTTCCATAGACTAGATAGGATCTGTCGCACGTTTACGGTGTCTCCCTCATTTTCACCTGGTTGATTTTAATTTCTAACGACTGCACGATCTGGAATATTTTTTGTCCTGTGGACAGCTTAGGTGCCGCTCACTCTACCACAACAGATTTCATAAGGATTGCGTCTACAGGCCTCTAATTGAGTAGCCTAGTTACTTCACGGTTCATTGAGTCAACCACATGAGGAAGTCATACTACCCATTCAGTATTGGGGGTCCTGTGGACAGCTGAGTGATGCGCAGCCGGAAGGGGGTGTGGGGGATCCCCTCTACTAAGTCACGTGAATATTGGTGAGCAAACAAATGTTCAGCTAAGGAGCGATTGAATCTCTCGACTATAGCTTGACTTCTATGTTCACCGGTTGCACCCCTCCTAATCTCGACACTGTGTTTGGCTAACAGTTGAGACACGGCACCCATGAATTCACAGCCTGGGTCAACTTACAACTCGGAAGGCCAGGTCAGCGGACTGCGTTTATATATGCGCTCAAACCCACGTGCAACTTGTGTCTCATCCTTGGCGGTTAATGGTTCGGCTTCCTTGTATTGGCTGCTTACATCTACAATGGTCAGTGCATACTTGTATGTTTTACCTCTCACCCTATCACGTGGAAGAAACAACAGGTCAGCGTGGAGAACTTGATTAGGGATATGAATACTGAATTTTCTCCTGGGTATATATCTCGGTGGTGGTAAGTGTACCTGCCATATAGCTTGTTCTTTTAACCAGACTTTAGCCTTTTCTTCCGAAACACGTGCAGCTTTAGCTAATTTTTTTTATAGTGTCTGCCCCTTTCCAATATCCACACGGACCGTAGTATATTCTCTCCATTATATGTTACTTACTTAAGTATCTTTATGGACCTGCGGAATAGGGGGTCACCCCCATGTGGCCGTAAGCGTAGGTATTGAGACCATCAGGGGCTATCCTGCGTTTTGTGTCCAGCGGTGATAGAGATGTCTTGTTTAATGTCAATCCAAATATCTTATGCCCGTCACTATGGAGTATGTTCATCTAGGTTTGCTTGATTTGTCGTTTCACCACATTCTTTTTCACACCCTTAGCCTTTCTTATTTCAGCATTGTCTGCTTTCTTGATAGAATACATCTTAGGTCTCAACCCCACGTATTCAGCGATTGGTGTCCCAGCACATTCATCTCTCATCCTGCCTATGACCTTTTTATTGATCTGACTGTGCATAGCGTGGTCTCTCGGGTAGTCACTGGTGTCGTACAGGTGTATATTGATTTTCATATCCTCATACACATCCTCGGTTTGAATCTCCAGCAAAAGTGAATCAGTATCCGTGTACAGCACCTCACGTGGGGGATCCTGCGGAACTGCAAGTCCCCCTATCCGGATACTGTTTCTTAAGCTCATTGTCATAGAAGTCATACATCAGATGTTTAGACAGGTCTAGAATACTCATTCCCACATAATACAACCTCATAACCCTTTCTCAACAAACAGGTGCATATCATAATCTGTAAATAATTTTAAGTCCACACCTGTTTTCTTTAGTAAGGCATCCCACCATAGGCCAGGTGATGAATAATACCATGCCGGGTCCAACCCATATTGCTTCAAACACATTTTTCTGAATATTTCAAACACATCTGCGAGCAACAACACATCTGTTTTCATATATAAATCATGATAATCACCTAGCGTATTACATCCTAGTTGTTCCCATACGTTTTTATCATGAGCGTAATCGTCTTGTGAGACAGACGTGTCTGTCAGCTTGATGTAGAGGCGGTCAATGGGAGGTAACTCTGTCTCATTAAACCTAGACCAGTCATCCATGTATTCATACGGGTAAATACCCTTACGTAGCAGCAAGGCTCTAGTTTTCTCTTCTGTGTATCGATTAGTTATAGCCAAGTCGTCTGGGTTATTTGCCTTTACCAAGCTGTCTATAGACAACAACAGAAACTGAACACTATCAATGAATCTGAGCCCATTTAGTGAAATGGATATATATCTCTCCATATTGTTTGGAATACAAGATATCTTGCCTTCTACCTTTGAAATAGCCTTCATAATCAAGTGTGAATCATAAATTGTGAAACACTACCGAATATTAATAAGAATGGGGTTTATACGTAGCTTGAAGTTACACTCATTGTGAGCTGCACCTCTGTATTTCCCTGTCACGTGACGGTGGTCTCGCACTGAATCACCATCTAGAGGTTTACAACATACATGACAATGAGTGCCTTTGATATATTCCTCCCTGTCTGCTTGGGTCATATGCATTGGTTGTATGGTATACAATTTTTTCCTGATCTCTACTTCCTCATGCTGTAAATATTGGAGAAATTTCTCAGCCTCGTCTGGCCCTCTGTAAATAATGGGAGGGCTAGTTTGGCCATCACAACGAACGACCACATAACCAAACCCGCACGCTTCATGCTGCTGATATCTTTGCGTGAAACCTTTCTCAGGAGATGGAGCTACCGTATCGATTAGTTTACTGATGGCTTCAAAGTCAGTGTAAATAATACGTTTATGGCTAAGTCTGGATTCTGTTTTTCAACTTTTGTCCACTGAGAGATAGGGGTGGGTTCATCTATACCTTCCCAATTTATCTCATCATCTTCTGGATATCTGGAAAGTCTGTCAGAATGATGTTCAGCAGGAAATTTAGCAGATCTTACAGCTATCCTCCCACAATCATTAACATGATTTTAACGTTAACCATAGCGTGCTTGTTCTCAAAATACTTAGGCAGGGGTAAGTACGTTCCACTTCTCATCAGTTTATAGTTTGCTATATCCAGGTAGACTATATTAATCATAACAATAACCCAAACAGACCCCATATCAGTGAAACGATGTAGTGATTCACGAATTTTTTCGAATGACCTGTCATTAGGAGAGTTGATAGTATCAGGTCGTGTTGTAGCTTCCTGATTACCTCTGAAGTAAACAATGGTCTGGTCAATAACATCATTCCCCTGTTGTTTCTCTAATGTCATCTTTAACGTGAGTTGAAATTTAATACCTTTTAAATCATTCAGTTCTTCATTCACTTTTACAAATACCAACTGCCTTACATCTTCAACATCTATGTTTCTTTGAACTTCCAACTTCCACCCTCTCAAATATTTCCAAAAAGCATACTCAGTAGGTATGAATTGTAATTGTATAGGGGCTTGTTCCCTTAGTAATTCAATGAGCTCAGACTTCCTCATATGAGAGTAATTTCGCAATCCCCTTTCACTCGCTTGTAATTTTAATTCACATATCGTAGGCATATTGCAGGATTCATACCTCATGTAAATCATTTCTCTAATAGGTTGTCAGCTGATGCGAGACCACGCACTGCTTTGACTCAGTTCTCCATTTAGACATTCGCGTAGTAAAGGTAATAGCCCCACAGTGAGCTTGTGTGAATGGGAGATGGGTTGTGTCATTTTGGGTTTAGTGTTTTGAGTGGGGGTCTAGATCTTTGCTATTGATATTAATTAGTAGTTTAATTAATGGTGGTCCAAAACCACCATTAATTATACTACTGTCTGTGACAAATGTCAGTTGTAAAATGATATCAAACCACATGATCCAAGTTAAGTATTGTATGTCTGTCTCATCCCTGCTGATTTCATAAGTGAATACCAAATACTGAAATTATATCTAAAGTATATCTTCGGTTGGCTAGTAAGTAAATGCTGTCTGGGGCAAAGGAACATAGAACCTAGTGTTGACTGGAGGTGTTGTATGCATTTTGGCTTTCAAGAAATCATGCACCCTGTTTACAGCAACTTATGTTGAAATTTCACTGACTTTTTACTTGACAAAACTTCACCTGCTGATCACCAAAAGGGCTTGGCAGCGACATCTTATTAGGAAAGGCTTTTTCATTAATGATCTTCAGTCAACTTAATAGTTCAACTCCAGTTAAATTTAGTTCGTGTCAATGCATGTCATTGTAAATGTAAGAATCTTTTAACTCACACTATTACTACAATACAAGTTACATAAACACAATAATCTTTGCTTCCCACATACATCTGACATGCAACAAATGTCATATTTGGAATTTCACTTTCTCAGTAAAGTACAAATTCTAGTATTTTTTAGTTAAATCCCATCCGAGATTTGAACCTGCACTCTCATAGTCAGGCACCTAATCGCCAACACACAAAGTCAGCTGCCTAACCCACTCAGCCACCACAACCATGGAAGTCGCATCTCAAATGAATGCTCAACTCATGTCTTCCTTACTTTCTTGCAAAAAACCGTCAAAACAACACAATGTAGCCCTATTCATTTACAATGCATTTTTGTTCAAAAAAGAATTGATCAGTTAGAAAGTTGATCATATATGCCATTATTAAGATGTATGTTTTGTATATGGGCCTATGGCCTTTCATACAATAAAGAATTGAAATGAACTGAACTGAACTCACTAGAGAGCTTGGGTCTGTAGTGTATTGCTCGTTGATAACTCTCCAAGGCCTCATGGACACGCTTCTGTTCTTGCAGCAAGATGCCCCTGAAATTCATACATACATACATTTATGCTGACATCTCCATAATATATGTCAGGGTTGACACTGAAGTAAAACTGTACTTTATTGGCTTTAGATGGTTACAGCAGCCATCAGGTAACGTCTTGTTTATACAGCTCACTTTACCAGTGGCAACCTGGTCATTTTTGAAACATCAGCCGATAAGCAAATACATCCAAGTAAGCTATAATCTAGACATTTTAGTGTGAAATCACATACATGGAATAATATGAATATGACTTTCATTCAGCAAAACACAGGTAGACTTCACATAATGTGCTGGATCAATATTTACATTCTCACATTCACACTGATACCGTGTCTGTGATAACTTATCTTTTTGTTCATATTAGTCATATTCAAATGATCTATTTGGGTTTCTTTGAGTAATGAAAGTCGATTAAAATTTGATTAAAATTCATTTTCGACTTCCACGACTTCCTACATTCAAATTGAGGGCATATTCTAATGTATTAGTGAGCCAAGTTACTTACACATATTGATAGAAGTATGTTTGGTGTTTAGGTAAGGATTGAAAATTGTTAGACATTTTGATATTATCAGATATGAATTTCAGCTTCAGTTATGTTTTGTGAAAAGACCCCATGCTGTCATTCTGGTGCGATCATGCAAGTCAAGTCACTGACAAGTGACATCTCGGCTTGCACTTCATCAATCTTCTGACTTGGACACGATGTTGAATGCTAAAATGTATCAATGAAGGATTTATGTCAAAGGTCAAAACCTAGCATGATACGGCCAATAAGTTTCATAATTTAGGCATATGTAGCGATTTCTTGCTTAAAACATTCAGAATAGCATTATTTTACCCAAAACTTTCGTCTAAATTACTTCTAGCAGCTTTTCAAAACACTCTTGGCAAAGGTACAGAGATATTGTTGATTTGAACAATATCTGCCATCGAGCAAATCTACTTGCAAATTATTCATTCAAGTATTTTCCTCTGTTGAGTTGTTCACCAAGCAGAAAGCCATTGATTTTGAGAAATAGACAACCATACATATTATTTTAAAATTCTATTTATAATAAGTTTCTGATTACATAAAATATGAGAAAAATGCAAAGGGATATCATGACAATATCAATGTAAACAAAAAAGGGAAAAAAATTGCCATAGTGTCATAAATGTAAGCTTGCATTCTCACAAAGTTTAATTGTGTACTCTGATACACGTATATAAGTAGACATATAACATGTGCAAGTTCGACTTTTATTCACTAGTACTGTGCTTATGGATTTATAATATTGAACATATATTGACAACAATTCACATGAAAAATGTGCATATGCACCTTGTACATGGATGAAACTACTCATGCTTGTTGTGAGTCTCTGGATTTGCTCCAGGGGCAGCTGCTGCTACTCCTGGTGCAAAGTTGGTGAGAAGCATGGCCGATCTTGTACAGGCTCCAACAATGTGGTCGATGTTGTTATCCATAAATACAGGGCCAGTGGCTAATGGATGGGTATCAAAATGTGGTAAAAGGATAGGACCCAGATGTTGTGGTTGTCACTGATACTTGCATGAACTGTTATAAGTCCAGTTTACAATCATGGGAGAGAAAACTCCAGACCATGACAGATTCACCACCATAAGGAACTGATGCTCTGATGTTCTTAGGCTCATAGGCACCGTTCTTGGTCCTCCACGCTCAATGGTGCCTATCTGTGATGTGCAATCAAAAGTGACTCTCATCTGACCAATGCAACTTGCTCCATGACATTAAATTCCAATGACGTCGGGTAAACATCACTCCAAATAAACTCTCTTGTGAGCATTGGTCAAGGCTGTATACTTGACCATCATTTCTGCCCTCTTCCCATGAGCCTTTATGTAGTTTCTTACACTCCTCTTGCAAAAACGTCTCTTGGGAAGCTATAGGTGCTTCAGGATGCCATTTGTAGTGAAAGTCAGATGTCTGACAAGGCTAGCCAAATCCTGATCCTCAACTTGAGACCTCTTTCGGGGTTGACCTAGCCTTGGTCAGTCCTTAAACTTGCTAGTTTGATGGTGTTTTTGAACAAGTTGACTTCTTCAGTGAGGCGAATGTCAAGCTGTCATCTAATAGTCCTGAATGACATCCTCCATTGAAATACAATGGGAAAGTATTATGGACAATTAATGTGTACAAAGAAGGTAATTCTGAGACTAAACAGTGAACTTATAAATTGGTGTCAGCCCCTGGGTTTTCATGATGTTGAGTAATTTCATGATGAAAGTAACAACTCTATTGAAGAAGTGAACATTGCATGCTATCGACATGATCATTTCACAAGACATGTCAAGGTATTGGAGCTGGAAAACCGGAAATAATTCAGATGTGAGATGCATGATAAAACTCTCATCTTGTGGGTTTCAAAGAGGAAGCAACACTTTTAGTGAGAAGACACTCTTCAAGCAGTTATGGCAGTGACATGCTTAAAGTGAAGGCAAAAGACAGTAGACATTAATGCTACTTTCCAAAAAGGGGAGATGATTGGCAGGGAAATCTTCTTATAGCCTCTAAGAGAATATGATAGTGATGGGTGCATGTGGAACTTGCAAAAGTGCGTTTTCCTCAGTGACTCTGCATGAATAGGCGCTTAACAATGAGGAAGGATCATCAGATCCCATCTTCGTTGCCTTCCATATATTTTTCATGTTGAACCCCTTGCCAAGGAGGAATCCACACTTACAAACATGGATTCTCCTAGTCAAGTCATTTTCCAATGACTCTCACATGTCCTTTAAGTTTGAAACATGTAACAGTCTGAAACAAAACTTGTAAAGGCAGAAGAGGGAGGATCAGTTGATTTTCTTCACGGGCGAGGAATTACTGACATCTAATAGAAGGTTATTCCGAAACATACTAATGAATACAAGTGAGAGTCAACTCAAGAAATCAGTATCAAGGACAAACTATACGTAGAATTCACATGACTAAAATAATCTAGGCCTCAGAGTCTAATGATCCTCACAAATTTAAAGCTATATCCACAATATTAATGCTGCACCCAAGTAGTACAGACAATGGTGGTTTTGGACCAGGTCGTTGTCAAGGGCCCAATTTCAAAATATTTTTTTTATATCAAATTTCAAGTGATCATGAGGTTGGTCAGGAAAAGGCAAAAAATGGTTTGTTGTAATGAAGTGATAATTAATCTAATGAAGTCATTGAGGGTGCTCTAAATCCCATTTTGCTATAGCGTAAACACCTGCAGAGGTGCATGCGAAATTTCATGAAAATCAGTCTAGGATTAGGAAATAATCACATTTTAGTGAGCATGGGATCGGTCTGGTGAACAATCGAACATATTGTCATACTCGTTATATGTTAGCGAGGCCAGAGGTGTTTTCAGCCACATAAAATGCAGCTGTCTGCCTTCCCCTGGGTTGCTTTGCTCTGAGCAAGTGCTGGGATTGTGGCATAGACGCCGGAAGTCAACCCACCATGATGACAGTGGCAGCAGCAGCCTCGATATCCTTCGCACAAACAACAAGCGCCATGTCGATTGCAAAAAGGTGCTGGCAGTTGGTGGGATTGTGGTGGGCTTGTGCTTCATTTGGTTAAAAAATCCTTAGCAGTGATGTACACCCATCCGGCGACGATGCAAGCCCTCAGGTTTTGAACGAGCCACGTGCATTTTTCGACAGCTGGCCCAGAAGCCACAAGACAATGCTGCCCAGGATTTCCAGAAGTGCTTCAGTAGCTTTGCTGGCAAGCTTGGCCCAGGTTCATCCGAGTGATTTCTGATGTTTAATTATCCTCTGGCGTCATCACTGCTACATGGTGGTGGTGGTGGTGAAGGCAGTGGTGTTGGCTGAGCACTACTACCTCCTCCTCCCATCAGGGAAATGACCAAGGTCTATATGATGAAGCCCAATGCCGTGAGTACGCTGGTGATGGTAATCCCTTACTCTCTAAATAGAGTTCAGATCCTGTCGGCCAACGTGGTGTCTTCTTTCAGGATTCGGTACATGGTTTCACGCACACGAATGACTTGAAATCAAAGGGCTTATTGATGCAACCTCTCCTCAAATGCGTCATTTGCTGATCTTGTTGTCTGCTTGTTTCATTTTCGTTTTTGCATACACAATGAGGTCATCGAGTACATTCAGAGGAGCAATGTTATTGACCAGCAATTCGCACGATTTGCATGGCTTTGTCCAGCCATCGCAGTTTACAATGGCTGTAAGGGGTTTCATTCATCGTGGACAATATGTCGTTTCGTCCAACCAATGCTTCCTCTAGGCCTTGCCGCACATCTCGCAAATCATCTCAATCCAACGCGCTTGCCATGGCACCAAGTTCGGTTCATGTGGTGGTCTTCACGTAAAAATGTTGGTAGTAATCTTGAAAATTCAATTCTTCTTGGAAAAATCAATGCTGTGAAGTCTGGCCAGTGACGACAAAGCAACATGAGGAGCAGATTTCAGTCCGAACTGTGCATTCAACTTGGCATAGTCTCCATACATGGGTTTGACATAATTTTTATCTCGCATCAATGCTTCATTGTCATCTCTAAAATTCAGTGCTTACAGCACTGTCCATGAAAGAGGTGTCTGATGACGCTCTGGCGTCATCTATTTTTTTTTTGAAAATGTGTTATATTTTCAGTGTGTAAATAACAAAGTGTCGCAATGCAGATGTAAGCTCAATATTTCTGAAAACTGAGTGAGGCTCTCAGCGTCAAAGCCGTGTGTCAGTCGGTGACCATCACTCACTCACTCAAGCACAATCAATCAAAGGATGAGCGAGAGTGACGCTATCATCCCCAGCACAGTTCGACTGGCGTTCAACATCCCTTTGATTTTCGATGGCAAGCCCCACCGTCCTGAAAACCACCATCAAAATCACGAGGTTATGAGGGGCTGTTCATCGAAAACAATGTATTATTGTTACACAGATCTCTGGAGTGCAGAGAAAGAACGCTCGTGCAACATGTACCAGGGCATCTGTTTGCTCAACAGTGACACGACTTGGTTGTGTTTTGGGTATCGTTGCTTGCAAGATCAGCTCGCCAAGATCATGGTGCCCAACAAGAATACAACCTCACTTTCAAAGTACGGCAAGGTTGTTCACACCCCGAACAGAGGTACCGGCAGCTACGCCGAGGAGTTCTTGAGTTGGAGAACTGCTGGAGTTCAACATGGTCACGAGGTCCGAGCTGGCCTGGCAGATTTACCACCTATACTAGGGAAAGCTGTCCATCCTGTACGACTGAGTCCTGCAGCACTGGACCATCATGAAGGACAAGAGCAACATGCCGTGGGACGTCATTCTGAACATGCCAGCGTGATTGATGAAAGGCACCTCGATTGTTCCTTGAAAGCATCTTGATTACTGATCGGACTATGAACTTTTTGAAAGAAACAGTGAAGAGTCATCAAAAGATGACATATCCCCCTGGCCCTCAAATATTTGAAAGGACAAATCATCTGACAGTTACTTGATGCTTTTTCAGAGTAAATCTGAATCGTTTCCAGGGAAATCATGAAAAATATAAAAGCCATATATTTGTGAACAGCAAAAAGCACCACTACAAGATCTGTCTCATATATCTGCCAAGATCTGTTGAAGGACAGGAAATGGTTTTCGAGTTGTGCTCCGGAAACGAAGCCTAGCCCTAACTTTTGCGACTAAGTCTGAATTGTTTCCGTGGAAACTAGAAAAATAAAAATGCCCAAACTTTGAAAATAGCAAAAGGCACCACTTTGCGGTCTGCTGAAAGATATTAAAAAGTTTTCGAGTTGTGCACTGGAAATGAAGCCCATCCCTCCCTATTGAGACCAAGTCAGAATAGTTGCCATGGAAAATGGAAAAATGATAAATCACTAAAGTCTGTAATTATCAAAAGGCACCACTTTGGGGTCTGCCGCACATATCTGCCAAGTTTGGCAGAAAGATATTAAGAAGTTTTGAACTCCAGAAATGAAACAACAACTTTTGAGACAAAGTCCAAAATGTTTCCATAGAAACCGAGAAATAAGAAACCACAAAAACCTGCAAGTACCAAAAGGCACCACTTTAGGTTCTGACTGGTATATTTTTCAGAAAAATATTGCACAGGTTTTGAGTTGTGCTCCGGAAACAAAGCCATTAGACTAAGACCAAAATGTTCCATGGAAAAACAAAAAAACTAAAAATGCCAAAAGTCTGTAAATAGCAAAAGGCACAACCATAGGTTGAGATTATTATATCTATCAATTTTGGTCTAAAAATATTGAACATTTTTTGAGTTATGCTCGAGAAAAAAATGATTACAGACAGGCAGACAGACAGACGAGGGGATAAGAATGCTAAAATTAAAATATTTGTAACTAGCAAAAGGCACCACTCTGGAGACTAGCTCACATATGTTCCAAGTTTTGCAGAAAGATATTGAAAAGTTTTTAAGTTGTGCTCTGAAATGATGCCCATCCCTCCGTTTTGAGACCAAGTTCCAATTGTTTCCACGGAAAGTGGGAAAATGATAAATGACTAAAACTGCAAACAGTGAGTGAGTGAGTGAGTTTAGTTTTATGCCGCAATCAGCAATACTCCATCTACATGGCAGCGGTCTGTAAATAACTGAGTCCAGACAATCCAGTGTTCAACAACATGAGCATCGAGAATTGGGAACCAATGACATGTCTCAACCAAGTCAGTGAGCCTGACCACCCGATCCTACGACAAACACAGTCGCCTTTTGTGGCAAGCATGGGTTGCTGAAGGCCTATTCTATCCCTGGACCTTCACAGGTCAAAACTGCAAATAGTAAAAAGCACCACTACAGTGTCTGCCAGACACATCTACCAAGTTTTGCTGACAGATATTAAGAAGTTTTCGAGTTGTGCTCCGGAAATGAATTACACCTCTCACACTTTGAGACCAAGTCAGAAATATTTCCATGGAAACCGAGAAAATAATAAATCACACAAACTTGTAAATGGCAAAAGGCACCAGTCTAGGGTCTGCCACACATATATCTACCAAGTTTTGAAGAAAAATACAGAACAGTTTTTGAGTTGTACTAGGGAAACGAACACCATCGCTAACATTGCACAGACTAAGCTTGAAAAGTTTCCATGGAAACCGAGAAAATAATAATTTACAATACCCTGTAAATAGCAACAGGCACCACTTTAGTGCCACACATATCTACCAAGTTTGCTGACAGATTATTAAGAAGTTTTTGAGCTCTGCTCCGTAAACAAATTACACCTCTCACTTTTGAGACCTAGTCCAACATGTTTCCATGGAAACCGAGAAAATAATAAATCACACAAACCTGTAAATAGCAAAAGGCAAAAAATTTCATGAAAATATTTTTTTAGGCAGTAGAAAGTTATTAATCCAACCTATTCATGGGGTTGCTAATATATAACAGCGAAACATACTTCGCACACCAACAAACTACTAGATTTCACTTCGCACTGCAAAGTAATTTCCATTCATTATTGCAACAATGCTCACTGTCCAAGAACTGAAAAAGATTGCCAAAAAACACAGAGTGATCAGTTTCTCTCGTTTAAGGAAACCTCAGCTGTTGAAGTCGCTTGATGTACCATCACCTCATTCCAAAGTGAAACAACTCTCAAAGAGAGTCGACTCAGATATTATTCGCACGTGAGGAAAGCCGAGCTCTTCAAACTGCTGGAGGAACCATCAGAACTGGAATTCATGCCAACCTGACACACCATAGCTAAGTATCTGAGTGCCTGGAGAATGGAAAACATGGAAGTCAACGACCTCAAACCAGTGATCGACCTGGGAAGCCTCAAATTTGAACTCACAGTGAAAATGTTGCTGGATAAACAGACAGATGACACCATCAAGCACATCCAGCCTTACTTCAGAGGCAAAGAAGTAGTCACAGGTCTTGGAGGGTCTTGCCATTTGGCATGTCTATGGGCCTGTTGCTTTTCAACTTGGGTAACCAAACCAAAAACATTAAAAGCCACCTGCATTGTCTAAGTGTGAGCAATATCTATGACTGTGCCCAGACAGTTAACCATCAAGTTGCTGATGGTTGGTGGCTCCTGAAATACAAGAAGTTATAGTTAATACTGAGATTACAATTCATATGGCGATATTTGACACACAACAGGCCATATTGTTTGTACCCTAATACAGAGGGGACAAAATAAGTCGCAATCAACCTTTAGCAAAGAAACTCACTCAGAGCTGCCAGTGGCAGGAGTTACTAGGGTTATTGACATCAGTACAAGCACATACTTACATACCTCAACTGCAACTATACCTTCTCCAGATGTTCTTGTGCCAGTACATCCAGACATGACAATCCAAGGAAGTTGATTCATCTTCTCATGCAACTACGACCAGTTTTTCATTGGTGGCTCAACAAGCAAAATGTTTGTGCTGGAGTCTCTATGGTGCCCTTTACATCGATTCGTCACCTGTTCGTTGACACATCCCACTTTCTTCATCATGAAGTAGATTGGGAGTAGTCATTAGTTGGAAATCAATGCTGTCATTCTTGGCATTCAGCATTGGGTGGCAGAACTCCATACCTTCAATCCACAGATGGGACCACGACGAGTAAGCCTATCAGAAGAGGATCTAAACGCTTACACATTTCCTCCCCCAGTTTTGCTATCCAAGGTAGTTCAAAAGTTGATTGCAACCAGAAAGATTCATCTGCTGTTGGTTGCACCCTTTTGGCCAAAAGAAGCTTGTTCATCGACCTAAAACAGCTAGAAGAACCGAATCCAGTACCCCTACGCCTGAAATGACCTACTTTATCATCCACATTCAGATGTGTACCATGAGTCATCACAAACCTTCAATCTACATGTATGGTGCATTTACTGAAATCATTGATATCCCAGGGTTACTCTGTCAGAGTAGCTACAACTGTAACATCTTCACATGGGAGTTCAATCCAATCATTGTATAACGATAAATGGAAGAAATTTGAACATTACTGTAGAATCAGGAGAATTACTTCTCCCACCACTGGATCACCTGAGGTTGTTTATTCAGACTTGCTGACCCGGAGGTCTGAACCTCCTGCATGTGCATTAGCTACTACATAGCTAATACATACAGAGTTACATGCACTGGGTGTGAATCATGTGTGTGTTGAGTGAAAACATCTAGGCAGAATTTTTCAGGGACTGCGTTGGGACTCTGTCGCAAGGAACCAGTTTACCAGGACAACCAGGTAGAATGTTTACTATCCCACCATTGTCAACCATTTTGGGCCAGATAACGTTGCAGATTTGTCTCTCTGCCCTGTCAGAGCTCTACAGATCTTCCTAGTTGCTTCCCAAGAGTGCCGCTGTCTTTGTAAGAGGCTATTCATTCCGCTGTCTACTACACTCAAGATTGACGTCTCATGGGCAACTTTGTCCTTTTGGATGCATGCTACCATACTGCAGGCATATGCCTTTGCTGAATTGCCCCCAGCAGGATCCAATCAATACAAGAAATATTGTTTCTTTTGTTTGAATGAAATGAATTAGATAGAAACTATTTTCTCCTTGGTGACCAAAGGAGGTAATATTGTTCGATAGGTGGTGTTGTTAAAGGTATAAATAAAGAGGGATTTGCAAATATTGTCTCTCTCTGTCTTGACATTGCATTGTTCACATCATTTCTAACATGGACAACTCTTCTACAGCGGGAAAATTGGATGCCACTGCCAAGAGATTGAGTCAAGAGATCATAAAATTTCTAAACTCAGGGAGGAGTTTGTCCATAATGCCAAAGACATAATGAAATTATAAGCAGAGTCTGAATATTCCTGGTAACGAGAGGGTAACAAAATCCAGTTTAACTTTAATTCAGACGTATTAGACAAGTTACACCTTCATCCATGCAGTACACTGTTCCTGTCAGCAGCCCTGTTCTCACTCAACAAATTCAGCCTTTTCATGGGGTCAGAGGCAAGGCTGCTGCTTTTCTTGTGTCTTTTCACACTACTTTAGAGAATGACCTATAGAGCAGGCAGCAAGCTGTCCTCATGACCTGTCACTGGAGCAGGCGCCACGTCGACAGTCACATCCAAATGACAATGTGGATCAAGATTTGTCAGTTAGGTTGTTTTGTGATTCAAATATTTCTGAGACTGATGTTAATGTGACACAAACTATGCTTACTGGCAGTTATTTTGAATATGAACAGGGCACAGCAGAAATCATCGTCAAGGATTGTTTAAAAGCTAACTTAGACTTATGGTGTAATGCTGGTACCTCAGATTACATCCTTGATATAATTGAAAATGGCTACCAAATTCTGTTTATTTCCAGACTTCAGAGTATGCATTTGTGCAATAACAGTTCAGCGCTGAAGCATGGGGAGTTTGTGAATGGTGCCATATCTGATTTGAAGGACAAGCATTTGATAGTGGAGTGCAAGTTTCCTCCCTATCTGTTGCCATTCAGACATCCGGTAAAGAATGTTTGATCTTAGATCTATTTAGAGTTAACAATTATGTACAGAAAAAGAGTGTAAAGCAGGAAGATTCTAAAGTGGCTCGTGAGTACATAAACATGAATGACTGGGTTATCAAATTTGATATACACTTGGCCTATCACCATATCGATATTTGTCACGATCACACATATTTATCTTGTTTTTTTTTTAATGATATGGGTCCACGTGAGGGTTCCAGTGAAATCCCTTATCTACCTGGCGTGCTGGTCTGCTTGGGGGAATTAACTCTGCAAAGAGTCCAAAGTCACAGGAAGTTAATTACAATTTTATTTGCAAGAATGGAATAACATGGGTGGTCACAGAGAGTCGGTACAACCCTCTGGGCTGAGGACTAGATCTGACCTGTGTTGGGAGTCGAAACCCTACTGATGGACAAATGGAGGTGGAGACTATTTAACTACAATTTAAACAATACAAAGATTATGATTTGCTGACTGATATAAAAATGGGTGTAACCTACAATAGCCAATGAAAGGCAGGTTAAACAAAATGGGGGGTGTCCTACCAGAACAACTTCAATGACCAGACAGGGGGAGTACTTAATCTTTTAATCCTATTCTAAGGGGCATTAATCTTGTTGGCACATTTACTGGATGCTTGATTGCTTACTCTGGGCTGGATCTTTAATGACCCTTAACTGGTGTTTGCATACTGTTATTTTACTGTAGGTGATGGCATGTTTACCTCATCAAAGCAGTTTATTAACCTGTCTAGACATAACCCTTGTCTTAGTGAATGGTTTGTCTTACAGTGGAGTTCTGATCTGATTACCTCAGGCTTGAATTTTAACTTTCTGAAATTGTCATAACTTATACCTTTTTCAATAAAATGTCTGTGTGGCTTTGTCTAAGCTATTACTGATACATGATGAAATTTAGTAAATATTGTATATTTTCCTAATATTTGAATGCTAATGCATTGCTTGTATTGGTTACAATTAATAATGAATTTTGGTATGAATTATCACTTCACAATATTTTCATGGACAGATTCGATAGGGCAGACTCGCTACTACAAGTGTTTGGTTATGCCATTTGGATTAACATCTGCTCCATACATATTCACTAAAGTTATGCATCAACTTGTTAAGAAATGGCGGCATGAGGGATGGAAAATAGTAACATTTTGGACAAGAGTACTGTTACTGTTTCCTCTTCTGACAAACCAATTCTATAGGTGAAAAGGTGAAAGAGGATTTGATACAATCAGGTTTTGTCCCTAAAGTTGAAAAGTTGTTATGGTCTCGGTCTCTGAGTGGTTAGGATTCCATATCAACACTGTTTCCAGGGTATTGTCTGTTCCACAGAGAAAGAGAGATAAGCTAATTTCAGACATTCAGTGTCTCTGGCCTACTTATGCATAGATAGTGCTAGGTCACTGGCCTAAGTTGTTGGGCAGGTAGTATCAATGAAGATGGTGACAGGCCAAATTGCTCAACTTATGACTAGATTGATCAGTACGGATACCATACCTGCTTTATCTTGGAACAGTAAGGTGAAGCTATCTTCTCAAAGTGTTGATCAGTTGAGATTTTGGTCGACGCATATTTATATTTAGGCTAGTTCTGTGCTAAAGACTCAATCTGTTGCAACTCGAGTGGAGTACTGTGATGTGAGTGGTTTTGGGGGCTACTGTGTGCAGCTTGGAGATATTCATGGTCAGTGGTCATGTGAAAAAGCTAATGCAAGTCCTACTTGGAGAGAACTTCAGGCAGTACCCCTTGTGTTAAAAAGTTTTATTCCCAGCCTGTCTTCACACAAAGATATGTGGCTTAAATAGTGGAGAAAGGGAGTATGAAAACTAATCTCCAGGCAGTTGTGTTGGATATCTTCAAACTGTGTTTCTCTCACAATGTGACTAAACTTATGCAGTGGATACCTCATTCAGATAATAAGACAGCATATATGCTAAGTAAAATTGTTGACTATGATGACTGGTCCATTCCTGGCTATATTTTCAAGCAGATAGATGCCAAATGGGGACTCCATAGTGTGGTCAGATTTGCTTCGTATTATAATACCAAGCTCCCACGCTTTAAATCCAGATTTTATCATCCCGATTGTATAATCCTGATTGTGATGCTGTTGATTGTTTCACTGTTAAGTGGAGTAGTTAACTAGCTTGTTCCCCCTGTGGTCTGATTCCCAGGTGCCTTAGACATTTGGCAGAATGTAAAGCTAAGGGCACTCTTATTGTGCCAGTGTGGCACTCAGCATGTTTTTAGCCTCATATTACTCACAATTATGAGTTTATTCCCCAAGTGAAGGATGTGATGTATCTTTCTAGATATAAACAACACTATAATCCGTCTAGGATTAATGGGGGCTTCCTTGGTGAACGTGACATGGATTTTCATATGTTGGCATTGTTTGTTGATTTCAGCGTTATCTGATGTCATGTTTCTGTTTACAGATTAGTTGTCCAGTGCATATAGAGACCAGCTGGAGAATTTGCCCAGTGGTGTAAGGAGTTTGGCTGACGGGTTATTTGGGATGTTTCACTGTCGGGCTGATTCTATAGAACGGATATACTGTATGGTACTGCAGCATGGAAAGGGTGGGCTTTTTCTTGTGATATGCCTCATCAATTGCCCATGTCACCATTACATTGGTCAATATATCTTGTATCTGTTGTTCAAAGATGTGATTCATTCGTCCCGGTGCAAACTGCGTTTTACAGAATTCGTTATGCTCATGTTGTAGGTCTACCTAGTCCTACTGAGAATAGTTTGGTAAAAAACATGCTGGAGGCGGCTAAGCGAAAGTTAGCCTGGTTATAGATTAAGAAAGGATGATAGACCTTTGTCATATCATCCTTTTGTTCCCAATATTAGAGCATATGGCTTGCATAGCCTACGCAGTGGAGGAGCTTCGGCAGCAGTGAATAATGGTGTCCCAGATTGAATGTGATCAACAACATGAGCATCAATCTGCGCAATTGAGAACCAATGACATGTGTCAGCCAAGTCAACGAGACTGACCATCCGATCCTGTTAGTCGCCTCTGACGACAAGCACAGTCATCTTTTATGGCAAGCATGGGTTGCTGAAAGCCTATTCTACCCCCCCGGGACCTTCACGGGTCATTGGATGTTTAAAGGACATGGTAGATGGAAGAGTGAAGATGTTAAAGATGGCTACATCAAAGATGATCTCCATAAACGTCTAAACGTTTCACTTTCCTTAGGCCTTTGACTTTCTTTGAACCTGTGTGTGTCGTGTTCTGAATGTGTTGTGTTTTTATTTGGAATGAGCTCTGTTGGGAAGGAGAAATATTGTTTCTTTCGGTTGAATGAAATGAATTAGATAGAAACTATTTTCTCCTTTGTGGTATGTGAATATACCAAGGGAGTTAATTTTGTTCAATAGGTAGTACTGCTAAAGGTATAAATAAAGAGGAAATTTCAAATATCGTCTCTCTCGCGCTAGACACGGCAGTGTTCACATGATTTAACTTCTGTCTCCTTAAATCTTATGTTTATATGTATATACCTATATTTCAGAAGCAATATGTCTCATATTTTGTTTTGGTGTTGCAGGTGGTGGTTGGGTTTGACCATTATGGCTGCAAATTTACCACAGTATCGTGAGCATTGTTTGCTGTCTGGAGTTCAGTGCTCTTGATGAATTTTGTATCATGGTAATTCCTTACTTGTAGTAAACCAAGTTTGTTATGTGGAGCTGATTTACTTGTATATTCTACCTTGTATGGCCAGGTTGCCTTTATAACACTGATTTGTTGTGATTTTGCCTGGCTGCGAAGCCTTTACAACATCCTGTCATATGTTTGAATGTGTTATAATTGTCAGTACATAGTGAGAAGCAATGTTTTGCAAACAAGGCTGCAGAGCCTTGAGAATACTGTCATGACTTTGTTGTCTTGTGTTGAGACAAAGTTTGTTTCAATTTTCCAATTTTCCTCACGGAATAAATCTGCCACGTGTGTCACCGAGCTGCAGTTCAAATGTTCTGAATGTGTTGTGTTTTTGTTTGGAATGAGCTCTGTTGGGAAGGAGAACAGGGTGTTAGCCTCTACTATCACTTTACACAGCAACTGTTCCCTGACAACCATCATGGAGGATTGCTTTTGGCACTTGAATACAGTGTTTTCCTCACATTATCCAAGGGACTTATCAGTCACTGACATCTGTGTACTGAGTACTGTGAGCACTTATGCATTCTTCTCGAGTACATACTGAATAAAATTCTGAATTTTATTTCTGAGTTTTGTTCTAAAATCTTTTAAGATTAAAACTCTTCGCTCAATGTATTGGCTTGTTGCAATTAGTTTCTATGCGGTGTGTTGTTCTGGTACTGAATGTTAAACTTGTGAGCTTTCAGATTCAGTTCCTTTTCCCCTCTTCATGCGGTCTGTGGGGTTGTCTTGAAGCAGATTTGGACCCGATTACTAATCATAAGACTTTAATTACAGGGGTATGCTGATAAATCATGACGAGGTGAGATGACACGCCTAGTTAAATCTCCTTGCGTCTGTGTGGCTTGCAGCTGAATTTGGACATAAACCTACTGTGTTTAAAAATCAGAGACATGCTGTACAGAATTGATGGCGACTACATTTCAATTGGAATATATTATATACTTATTCTATCTCATGTGATGTGTGACCAACCAGCCTCCCCGCTGATCAACTTAGGATCGCTAAAATCAATCGTAGAGAAACAAAAAATGGCGACATGAATTAGTTTCATGAAAAAAAAAATATCAGAGGGATATGCAAAATATACATCCTAATAGTGAAATAATAGTTAAAGTGTAATTGTATGGATGGGATGATTGTGTTTACGAGTGTTTGCTACTGTTCAACCAAACTTCCCCTCAAAGAAATTGTTTAATATATGCAAGAATGTTGATGTATTTCTCACAAAATGGCAGCTTCGCTGACAAGGGTAAAAAGGATTTTACAAGGACTCTTTCTTTCAAGGATCGTTTGTACATAAATATGAAATGTGAGTCATCAGGATGATTCTGACTATCTATGTATTGTTATATGTTTTTATCCTTTTCACTGTAAGTAAGAGGAGAAGTCAGAAATGATGATAATTACCGTTGTTCCGTGTGATTTTGCATCTATAAGGCGTCATGCTGCACAGAAACTTTGACAATTTCTTTTGAATTATCAAATCATTGCATTGTATCTATTTTTAATTTCCTGTATCTTGCTACGATGCTCTTTCTATGCATATTCTAAAGGTATTCAGCCATTCAAAACAAACAAGACGGCTTGATGTTGGGAAATTGTCAGTAAATGTCAGTAAATGCTACTCAGTCTAAAATCGGAATGTTTCTTTGTTTACATTTGAAATAAGCACAGTCTTTCAAACACAGTGTTTGTTTTCATACCCATTATTTTTCGTTTTAATTTATCCTGACAGTTGGTATTGGTGACAATGACCACTTGTAATTTGATTTTAAAATGTATGGGGAATTCAATGATGCATTTGTTTGTCTGTGTAAGTGTATTTTCGCACACATCCCAACCGATTCAAGGTTCATCAGCAAGGTTTCAGAATTATCATCAGTGGTTTCATGAAAAACTGATATTGGTGATCATTAAAATGTTATGTCTGAAATTCAATACAACTTCCATCGTTTGCTGGATTATGCAAAGCGAGATAACTCGTGCCTCACATTTTTCTCTCTCTCGTACGAAAGAGTTTCGATTTTAGCCAGGATTGGATGATAAGATAGGGACGGGCCACGATCAACCCAAGATCGTTTAGTGGAACAGGTGTAACTTTGACACTTGTAAAATTGGCGTAATTAGCTAATATTGGAACGGGACACTGTCCTTTAACTCATTAAGCCTGAGAGCCACTTTACTGTTCAACACTTGGAACCCAGTGCCTGGCTCGCTGAGGTGAGACTAATTAGGGCTATTCACGCCTGATGTCCCTTGCAGGTTTCAGAGATTACAAAAAAACTGGCTTGTCATATGAGTAAGTCCTGATTGTTTAATTGTCTTGTAAAGATATATGTTGAAAGAAAGCAGGTGTGAATACATATCACATGTCTTTTACATACAGTCGAACCCCATTGTCTCGAACTCGGTTGAGACGAATTCTCGGATGTGTCGAACTGACATCTCGGTCCCTGCCGATTTCCTTATATTTATCATTATTTTTACCCTGATGTGTCGAACTAGATGTGTCGAATTCCCGGTTGTGTCGAACTCATTTTAGGGTCCCCAAAGGCTCTAACAAGTACAAATCTACCCTTTTGTCTCGAACTGTCAAAGCTGGTTGTTGCAACTGAAAACTTCAGTCGCGCAATCGGAAGTCATCCTTATAAACGTGCTACCTAAAGATCAAAAGTAACGATTAATGGACTCAACAATAAAGTGACATGTTTCACTACGCATTTATACACACATTGTCAGCACACTTACCAACTGAACTTTACTCAAACAATTAACCATAATTAAGTTGTTACCAGTGACACGTTGATCACGGACCAACAGGATATCTCTAAACAAACAATGGCACATGTTGTTGTCATGTTACAGTCTATGTTAGCGGTCATGTGATTTCCTTGAAAATATAAAATGAGAAGTGAGGAAAACGGAGTTGGATTATCTAAATTGATGTTTTGTTTTTGGTTTAGTATTTAAGGTGTAGGATCAAATTTTTTTTAACCAATACGGTTAGTAACATGGCAGAGCAATTCAGCGAAGGACCCGGGGGGATGTGATGCAATGCCCGAATGCCAAACAGACTGAAATTTCGGATTTTCTTAAGAGATAGGGATCGCTCGTGAGTTTGTTAAATTATTCTTGTTCTTATCTTTTTGTATGCATATTTATTTGCCATGACGAATAAAGTGATTGAATTGATTTACATTTGTATATGTTGTAATTTAAAGATCAATACTGCCGTAAACGTTTATTGCAAAGATATATTGTTCGCATGTGTATCCTACTGCAAAATAACGATGTGTTAAGCACCGGGGTCGTGTTGGTTCTTGGTCTTTTCAGTGCTGACGGATGTGTCGAACACTCAGATAAGTCGAACTTTCCCCTTGGACCCGACGAGTTCGACACAACGGGGTTTGACTGTACTTTCATATTTCATTGCACTTTCACTGGTAGACCTTTGGTGGCGTGTACATATATATTTTCCTAACATATGTATGTATTCTTTGTATATAAGACATGAGACATATACTTAAACAAATTGTCCCTCTCATATCCATGTGTCAGGTTAAACTGTATAAAACATCTATGTCAGTGGCAGTAAAGAAGAATTTACATACATGCTTAATAATCTTCTATGAAAGAAGCATTTTCCCTGATACATTACTAGTGTATACTGAATATTTTAAGGAAAGTACTAATGTGCTAGTTTGTGACTTACATGGAGCAGATTCACAGTTTGTCACTTTGGTTCATCTAGATTTAATGCTGAAAACATATGTTGTCATACGAACGTACATGTATACATATTGTATAATACTATTCCTTGCGTATATATAAAAGACAAAGGGTCATGGGATAGGGCGTCATCAAAGTTCCCAAATAGAACGTTTTGTATCTCAACTGTTCAATATAGTGGCTGATTTGTTATCTATGACCAATCATATCATGAGATACCTGTGACAGAGGAAATGACAGGTGATGGGGCATGGGCTGAATTTCTGAAGAGCACATTTGGTCACTAGACAGCTTGGATACAGATTGATTATTCGCTAGATCCTTGACCAAGTGATATGCTAGAATTCGGCTGTATCAACTCAAGCTATCATGAAAAAGTTTGTGTATCGTGAACATACATAATCGTAAGGTTGCATGAAATGTACACACAGGACTAAAAAGGTTTTTCCTTAAAGCACTCAAAGCTCTGTAATCTGATTACTAATACCTCGGAAAACCCAATCCAACATTGAGTAGAGATAGTATTTCTTTGCATACACATATTTCACACACTATTAGTACATCAAACGTAATGGCTAGCTGAACATTTAAATATAATCTGCACATTGTTACGAATGAATATCCTAATTCAAGTACATGTATTATAGAATTTAAAACGTGACACGATACTGATTTATTATACCGCATACACTTGCAGTTGAATCCCCCCAAACATTTATGAAGATGGGCATGCCTATATTTATATTGAATGCAAATGAGGTTCAGAAGATTGATAATGGTTGTGACTCCATAAAACAGGTTGTCCAATGATATAACAGCCCATTAGGTTTGTCACGGGACAAAACTTTCATCAAGGGCGTAACTGGACCAGAGGCTGTTATTTCGAGGTTGAGGTATCTCACTACTGTTGTCTGATTGAATGATTATACACATGTGTATCAATTAGGCACCTGAAATATTATCCTGCTTTTATTGACGATGGATCAATAGAGACTTAGTTCATTGATACATGTCATAATTACACAGGATCAGATAATTACAGAGATCAAATTCAAACATTTCTTACACAATGTTTATGGAAATTGCATTGAAAAATCACATATCAAATCAACATGAAACTTTCAACTGCTTGAACAAAATGCTTCAGTTTATGTGTAATATATAGATCATGAGTCGATGCAAGAGTTATCACTTCATATTCGATTATGTAACATTATCAGCTTTAGAATTATGAAAAATCAATAGTCGCAACTGAGTTAGGTCTAAATTAGTAACTTGTTTTATTTGAAATCTATACGAACATGGGTGTAATACAGTATTCAGTGTTCCCTTTAAAAGGTAAATTCTGGTATATGACCGGTAATATTTGACAAGGACTGGTATACAAAATGTCCGCCAGTCCCAAGGACCGGCAGTTTCAATTTGAGAGCTCACATTAAAAATCCATCCCAAATCTTCTTTGAATAAAATGCTTCTGAGTTTTAAAATATATTATTACTCAACTGATGTTGTTTGTTGTACAAACAAAACTGGGTTTCCCACTACACTATTTTTAGATCATAGTAGCCAGTGTAGTCTTGAACCAAAACGTTTCTTTATACATTCAACTTTGCCTCAAGGTTATTTCTCAAGCATAGCAGCCAAGAAGACAAATTTGAACTTTATCTTCGGAGGCAAAGCAGGAACTGATTCAGGTAAAAGGAAAACCAGTCATGACAAGAGTGACGCAGAAAAAAGTACTGATGGACAATCCGAACAGGAGTCTGGTGAAAAAATAAAGACCACATCTAAAACAAGAACATTCAAGGAGGACTGACTGAATTAGTTTCAGTGGTTGCATTATGGGGATGACGAAAAAATGTACTGCAGAATATGTGAGGCAGCGTAAAAAAAAAATGGCTTTACAAAAGGCTGCATTAATAAACAGAAGTCTGCAATGAAAGAACATACAGACAGTGTGAGTCACAGAGAAGCAGTGTTTGTTTTATCAAACAGAAAAACTATGAATGCACACGTGACAGTGGCTAAAGAAAAGATGGACGATACGTTAACAGCTATGATGAGAACAGTTCTGTTTTTAGCGCGGGGAAATATTCCTGCAAGTAAATTTTCAAGTATTTTGGAATTGCAAAAATAAAATGGGTGTCAGTCACTAAGCGGTGTAGTTTTTCTCATGGTGAATCAGTCGATGAAATGGAGACTGCTGTTGCAGACGCTACTCTGTGGAACGCTTAAAAGAAGAACTCTCCAAAAGTAAATTCATTGGATTAATAATAGATGAAACTTAATATCACTGTCGAAAAAAAAATTGATAATGTTTTTTCAGGCTGTGATTGATGGAAAAGCAGAAACTGTTTCACTAGGAGGGACTGCTGACTTGATCAGTGAAAAGATACAGGAAATAACGGCTGAATGGGGAATTAGTTTGAATAAAATTGTAGGCCTCGGTTCAGATGGGGCAAGCGTTATGACAGGTGTGAGAAATGGTGATGGAGTTTGCCTTAGAACAAGTGACTGTTCAGTACTATTTAGTACACGTGCACTGCACTCCGCACAGAGTTGCACTGGCATCGCAAGATGCAGCAAAGCTGTCAAAAACTATCTCTGAATATCGCAACACACTGAATGAACTATACAAATTGTACGAGTACTCTCCTACACGATATGAATGTTAACGAGAAGTTTCTCGTGTGTTGGATGACACGGAATTTGCATCTTTGTAGCAGCCATGTACAGTGCGGTGATTATCTTTTCGATCTGTGTGATTAAACTGGGCTGCTATTGTGATCAAATTAGAGGAGGAAGCTAATCAAAGGAAAAATCCTGTTGCTTTAGGACTAGTTAAAAAAATGAAAACATTTTCCTTTGTGGCTACTACTTCCATGTTAGCAGATGTTTTGCCATTTATGAAGAAACTTGCCACAATGTTTCGGCGAGACGATTTGCACTTATCTCAGATTTGCCCAATGGTTGATTCTACTATCACATGCCTCGAGACCTTGCTGACAGAGACAGGCAGCTTTGAACAAGGTTTTATGGACAATATTGATGACGAAACCTTTTGTGACATCAAGCTTGATTACGGTGACGTGCGATTTATCACAGCATTCAAACCAAAGAGGTCTGGTTTCATTGAAGATCTCATTGCTTCTCTTGCCAGTTTCCACAGGACTCTATGTCTGTTCTCTTTGCACTTGATCAGGTGCTAAACCCCAGTAAATTTCCCCAAAATGCTGACGGATTGGGAATGGTATGACGGTATGGCAGGGAATCCCTCACAGTCTTGTTAGACGATTTTAGCCCTGTGAATGACGACACAGAGTTGCCCGATAATCAGCCAATCAGCAGAGAGCGCACTGAGAGGGATTTCCTTCAGTTCAAACACCTCAGCACAACAATATTTCACCAAAATGCAAAGTATTCATCCAGGATTATGGTAATACTTTCCCTGATTATGTTAATCTGGCCCATATAGGGTTATCCATACCAGTCAGCAGTGTTCCAGCTGTACATGGTTTGAGCGTACAAACTAGAATACACAGTGCCAGTCGAAATAGACTTTCTGAGTGAAGGTTGAACAATCTGATCACATTAAATATGCACAGTGTCTGTGAACGTGACTTGGATAGGGCAAAGGCCTTGTTCCAGAGTGGAAAGAAACGGAGATTGTAGTCTGTCCTGTGAGAAAATAATCTGGACTATTCAAACGATGACAGAAGAATAATACAGGTAAATGCAAATGAAAATGTTTTTATTCTTTGTGATAGTTATAGGACCGGCAAAACTTTAGAAGGGACTGGTACATTTTATTGCTTCCGGCCCAGGGACCGATAAACTAGTATGCTAGCGGGAACACTGTAACTATCAGTTAATCTCCATTTGTCATCTGTGTTTAGTATAAGCATATACTGAGGCTCCACTACCACTTCCAAAGTCCAGTGTAGTAGCTGATAGCTCCTGTTCCTTCCTTGTCCCTGTCCTAACACTATGGAGACATAGTGAATTACAAAATCTGTATTTTTTCAGTTGTTTCACTGTGACTGTGTAAGACATGGGAACATGGGATGTTTTCTAAAATCTTGGAGCTTAGGGTGTAAATTGTTACAATAACACTGATAACTTGGTAATTGGAGAGTGTGTCTTCAATATATATATTGATATATATATATAATCACATACATTTTCATCAGCATGTCAGTGATGGGCGACAAGAATCTCTACTTGTGGTTGAAACTCCATGCCCACAGGGTGGAAGCGCTGTCCACACGAAATGTGGAGTTGCCCCCCAACACAACTCCATTTCCGCGATGGACGGTGAAAGAAGAACATGTGACACGAGAGTAAAGGTAAGTTTTTCCTCACAATTTCATTATTTTGCAAGTATATCAGGCTTTTGCCATTTGGCAGAGGGATCTACAGATCTACAGATCTTTCTCTAATAGCTTGACACCCTCTATATTTTTTGTAGTTGTGCAGATAGACTGTCCATTGCATTGTGATTTTACTGTCCAGGGAGTTGAAGTGCCACTATCACTGCTAAGGCTTTATGATGACACACATATTGGTGGATGTCTATCAACCAATACTTCAAAGGTACTAAAGATCATTAGAAGAATTCAGTTTTATGCCACACACAGCACTATTCCAGCTATATGTCAGCAATCTGTAAATAATCAAGTCTGGACCAGACAATCCAGTGATCAAGAGCATGAGCATCGATCTGCGCAATTGGGAACCAATGATGTGTCAACCAAGTCAGTGAACCTGACCACCCAATCTGTTAGTTGCCTCTTTTGACACGACAGCGCGTGCTTGCAGTGTAATGACGTGCCATCAAACTTTAATTGTGCAATTCACAAGTACCTTTGCGGATTTCACTATCCATGTGCAGCATGTCATCTGGTCTCATTCTGTGGAGTGTGTTTGAGTGACGTTTTCGTGTATCTTTACATATGCAAACATGTGTACAAATCTAACTACCTATGAAGAAATCATCATGTACATACTTGGATGCTTAACTTCTTACCATCAGTATATATGCTTTAGTTTGAAACGTTTACAGTTTCAGGAAATGAATTTTGAAGTCAGCTGAGCCACATATATCCTTCAATACAAGTCGTTTGTTGTCAAGCACATCAAAAACATCACTGGATATCAGGGAAATCTCAATATGAGACACAGACACTAGAAAAGTTTGGCGGTCTAGTATGGCCTTGATATATCATTCACATTCTTTGTTACAAAAATAAGTGCAAAGAACACATGACAGGTGTAACCAGTGAGAAAGATGAATTGAGAATAATTTTATGACCTCATTAAATGGGCAGTCTGTGAGGTCTCAGTTAATGTCACCTGAACCTATAAAATATTGAGATACTATTTTTCAAACGTTTAAATTCAAAATTCATATCAATCATTAAAATACCAATCTTTCATGAAACAAGGAATGGGCGATCTTTTTGTTGGGAGGGGCGATAACTCTCCTTTTGAAATGATATAAGCGATGGTCCAGCTTCTCACTTCCGGTCTGGTTCCCGACTCAAAGTGCGCTGCGACAACTTGCAACTAAAGATGACAGAACCCAGCAAACGCGTTGCTGTGGTCACCTTCATTGAAAAAACGATTGTTTACGATGAAAAGTCATTACCATGCCCATTTTCTGCTTTGATTTTTAGTTTAGAAAGGCATTGTTTGTTTAATTTCCAAATGCAGTACGAACTGACACAATAGGAGATAACAGGGAAAAGTTGCTGTATTGTCACGGCATTTCCTACCACAGAACAAGAGACAGAGATACACCTCCAGCGAAAGAGTATTCCCTGGAAGTTCTTTATTGAGAATTTGTGATGATCACACATCACACATTTCTTATAATAGTTTAACACCACTTAAAGCTCTTAATATATTTACAGAGATTTCTCAAAATGAAGAGCATATAATTCTGACCACCCTAGAGGATGTGAATCATAACATGACATACCATATATTTCTTGTTATGGTAACATTGAACTGACAAAGTATTTCTCATGACAGACCATGTACTATCTAACTTTAACTATCTAACTTTCTGATTTTCATTCAACAGTTCTAAAAGAAAACTTTAGGTTATGTCTGTTTGTTAGGAATAAATACAGAAAAAGTGTTTATTATCAAGTATATGTTTTTGATGATATAAATTTGAATTTAACTCCACAATTATTACATGAAGATATGTTGATGCATTTATTTATATTATAACAAATAACAGTACAATGGACAATGACTGAATAAAGTCATGTGTAATGTAATATTAAAGTAGACATGTACCAGCATACAAAGAATCAGATAGATTTACAACATTGTACAGTGCAAATACAATGTACAGTGGGAAAAGATATTGACTTTATTGATATATTTGTGTTGGAATTTGAAAAATCAATATAATGCAAAAAAACAGAAAGAGCAAGGTCTAAAAAATGAAATATGAGCTTTTCCATGACTGTTACAATAATCTGATCATTGTGAAGACGAGATGTATATAGACACTGCGGAAAAATGTAAACCATTCGATGCTGACAACCCTTAACAGTACCATTTATATTAGAGATTGAAATTTATTATTAATATGAATATATGTATTGTTAGTTGTGTAATGAAAAATAACATTTGGAAAGTGCCCTTGAATGTGTACTTCACCTATGGTAGTTTTGCTTAGTATATTTGATAAATTAATATTTTAATATTATTTCCTTTATTAAAACTTAAGAAAAAATGTTTTAATTTATACACTTAATTGAGAATAATTAAAATGCAGTCATTGTTGAAATTTGCAATATTTCTATTTATTATTTATCTATACAGTGAATTAATATTTCATGCATCACAAACCGTTACAGACATAAAAAAGTACAGTAGGGATATTAGTTATGCCCAATTGTTATTGCCCAATATCCCTTGCATTTGTAAGTTGGCTACATGTAGGCGATAACTGCCATAATTCGTCTGTTACTGTTATTCTACAATTACTTCACCATTGTTTCTCACTTTCCTCTGTACCTGCTAAGTATCTGTATTGTCAGAAATCTCAATCCCATCATGAACGACCAAATAAAATTTACACAACAAGACTTTCAGTGTTTCACATTTCGCTCAACGCATGAACTCCCCACCGCAGTGAGTTACATGAATGCAGCTATATCAGCCATAATACTTAGATGATTTGAGTACATATACAATGAAAATACACTGCAGTTTTAAATGTGTGATACGGAGACATCTAGCGCAAGACGTATATTACCGACTGCAAAACATCAACAACATGACAAAACATGACCTGAAAACGATCATTTGATTCCACCGCCTTGCTTCGAACTGCCATTTCGCAATTCATACTTGCAATGTAAGCAGTCATGCCTATCCCAGGTGTATCAAAGAATCCTAGAATAAATATTTCAGGAAATAACACTTGACATATCATCGTAAAAGGGAAAAGAAATGCTGTCCATGCACCAGCGTGAACGTTCCTTGTGACGGTGAAGGCTATACTGGTTAACTGTCTCTAAGTGTAATAGTAACACGTATGGCGCATATGACATGCTCTGTCAGTTTAAGGTTGGACCGTCAGGATCAGCGTGCCCAGCGGATTAGTAATGGGAGGATAAATCAAAAAGATCGCACTTTGGAATTTCATGTTACCAAAGTTGTTTGTAGCGTCAAATTTCACATTCACGCAAGAAAATTAGGATAGGCTGTAAAGTGGGTCATTGTCTGAATTAATTCATGAGACTCATGTTTCAGTTTCACCTCTGCCAAACATGCTCTTCTACAAATCTTCATTGGTCTCAGATTCCATGTTAACGGGATCCACTATCATTTCCATTGCCAAGTCAGGGTATCAACAACAGTGGGATTTCAACAATTAATGTTCTAGAATCCATGCAACTACATGGACAGTTACTTCAACTTAAACATTCAAAGCAATGGACAGTAGTTCCATAGAAAATATACAGTTTGACTTTTCAACAATAATTGAAGAATTACTGGTGCATTAAAGCCCACACTGTGAATGAAGATCTAAAATAACTATGTCCAAGAATTGACACCTAAAAAGGCACTTCTGTTAATGAGGATGTCATATTTTTGGTTGAAACTATCACCTTCCACAATCTTGTTTCGACACTCAGGAGGGTGCTCCTGCTTAATGCACAATTGCAATAAATTTAGAGGGTGTCAAGCTGTTAAAGAAAGATCTGTAGATTTCTAGACCCCTCTGCCAAATGGCAAAAGCCTGATATACTTGCAAAATAACGAAATTGTGAGGAAAAACTTACCTTTACTCTCATGTCACGTGTTCCATGTTCTTTCACTGTCCATCGAGAAAAAGGAGTTGCTTTGGGGGCAACTCCACATTTCGTGTGGACAGCGCTTCCACTCTGTGAAGCCACTATAGATTTGTTTAGTCACTGAAAAGGCCATTCATGGTATGACCCATCATGGAAAAATATGATTACAAAATCTATTTTGAATATTCCCCTTTCAAGTATCAGACATATCTAGACCAATAAAACTAATGTCAATTTTGATAAATCCAATGAAGATAAAATTATTAAGGAAGTATGTAATGTATTTGACAAGATACAGGGAAAATTAGATAAAAAAATGCAGACCTGATATTCAAAAAGGGGTCTTTTCAAGATTTAACAAAGTTTTGGTTTTACTGGTTCAGGGTTTTCTGAAGAGCAATATGCTGCTGGGTGAATGTCAATAGACTCACCAATCAAACTGCAGTTTAAGCTAAAAATGTATACAGTACAGGACTGTATGAGTACTGTCAAGTGAACTTTCTTTCTCATTACACAATATTTAAAAAGACAAGTGGCAGCTTGGTTTGAACGTTCGTCACAAGATACTTGATAATGTGAATGTCAAGATGACAATTATTATAATGTATGTTGAGTGTGATATCTGAAGTGTGACAGGTTTGGAGCGAGGACTTGTGAGCGAGGGCAGTGATGCAAGTAGTGAGCTATTGTTTGTATCTACGGTGTGCAGTACGAGAGACTACTGTATGTGGCTGGGTAGTAGACTTGGGGTCAGTAAAGTCAGCTTGGGGTTATATAAGGTTTGATTTGAAAGTTGTGAGTTGGCAAATAGTTGGAAAGAGTATGTGTGTCAGGTTGGCTGTTTTCCCTATATATTCAGCTGGTGTGAGTATTATGCAGTCTAAGTAAACTTATCCTCAGTACTTTTCGTTACACTCCACAACTGAGTCTAACAAAACCTTATGGGAGGTCACATCAGGTAATCTTTGAGATTGACCAATCAGAACACAGCTTACCAAATTGCAAAAGTGCACATTCGCACATACCTTTTAAACTTTTTATCTCGAAAAGGTTCAAACGATTCCGAATGCTATTTTGAATACGCTCGCTTCCGGGTGATACAAACAGCGTACATACAACCATGACAACGGTGAGTAAACAGTCGCTGAAAATAGTGTTTTGGCAATATTCAAGCATGTTATCTTGCAGAAATATTAGCTAATGGTAACCATGTCAACAGAAACCCCAAAGCGTATTTACTGCAGGTCAAATAACTGTGTCATATGCGAATTTTTGTTTGTGGATAGATCTGTGTCAATGACCTGAATAGCTGTTGTAGCTGTCGTCTGGTTGGTTAAATCTACTTAACCGTCTCGCGTTTGATTGGACGGCGGGCCATTTGTCGCTCAAAGACTACCTGACGCGACCATCTACTAGGTTTTGTTAAGACTCAGTGGTGGAATGTAACAAAATACACTGAGACTAAGTTTACATAGACTGGAGTATTATGATTTTATGTTACCTTTCAATGAAAACAATGAATGACTGAATTGAATGAATTGCTTGGATACGTAATGAGATTTATTATTCACCTTAAAACATGTAACCAAAACTTAGATGTAATATGTGTAATGTTATTGTTGAAGTTAGTAATATGACAGAATTGTGATTCATGATGGAAACAGTGGACTGGGGTATTAACATTCAGACAGCATTCATGTGTAATGTATAGTAATGGTGTGGTGTGTCAAGTAAGTGTAAAACAGCCCTGTAAACACATCTGTGTGAGTGAAGACACCATGTACATGGTGTGCTTTTTGTATTCAGTGTCCGGAGAAGGTGTTACACCCTGTATAGTCCAGGAGGAGAATCTCAAAAAGGGCCTAGAAATAGGATTTCGTAGCCTTCCCAGTACTGATTTTGTTTCACACTATTTTCAGTTAGTATGGTGTCTTGGGCTCATGAAAAAGCCTGTAATACTCTCAGATTGTGGTATCATTTTTTTTTGACAGGCCGTTTTCATGGAAATGTGTGGTGGTGATTTATTGATTGAAAGTTTACATTATTCTTGTAACTAGAATCAGTTGTTTTTGTTTCCTGTTTACTTTTAGAGTGACAGTATCAGGACATAAACTTGATATGAAAGGGGAACGAGTTTTGTATCCTATTTATTACCCACGTTCTAAAAAGTGAAAATATCGTTAAAATAAAGCAATATTTTGCTTTCCTATATAGAACCATGTAATGTGGATTAATACATGATGTTGGTGATTGGAATGTCAACCGCTTCACTCCAAGAAAACGTACGCTGTGCAAAGGCAATGTACTTCCTATACGGCGCCTAATCACAAGAAAATAAACAGATTTAGGCAGATTCAAGTCGTAATGAAAATTTAGCTCTTTTCAGTAGAGAATTTGTTTTCAAAAGCAATAATGTAATTCATCAAAACACTTGGGAAGTGTAAATATTTTTAACTTGACTACATGACCTAACTCTTGCCTGAACGTCAGTCGGCCATCACTGTTGGGCTAGTCGTCATGTTGAGAAGTGTTCCCTAAGAAGAAGATTCTAGGGAGCATTTAATTAGGAGCGACAAAATGAACAGCAAAGGTGAATGTGAATAACAGAGAACTGTATGTCTCAAATAGTTGAGCTTAATGTTCTTCATCGGAGGACGAGTTACTGTTAATAATTCAGCGACGCTTTGTGCAGGATGCCAGTGATGCCTTCTCATCACAGCTTGGAATTCCCACTTGTCGAGATTCGATGTTTATGTTGAAGACTCCACTGAAAATTGGGTCTGGAAACACAGCCTACAACCTCGAACGAAGACGATTTCAAGCCTATTGTGTTCAGATTCTGGGAAGTGCTTTTGATCCCTACATCAGGGCTGAAAAAATCCACTTGTCCGCTCGTATTTACGAGTGGTACCTCATGTCGGGCAAGTTAAAAATACAAACTACTCGTCCTATCGGGCGAGTACCGTTTTTTTGCTGTCAAATAAAGCATATAACATCTTCAATTTATCAAAGTATTTTACAAGCCATTTAAGAATCGAAAACGTGCACTTTTCAACAACAGCATACTAATATTGTTCGTGTCGCTAATGCCAATAATAAATCAATAACAGTGTTAAATACATAAGGAGGGGAGGTAATTCTACTATTGCTATTGTCGTGGATGTAAGGGGCTTGTTGCTAGCATTAACAAACGCCAGCATGGACATTCAAAAGTATGTGGGAGGGGCAGGAGATGGGGAAAAGAAAACGGAAGAAAAACAAATTCAACAAAGAAAGCTAAGTCAAAAGAAATATGACAGAGAAAAACAAAAACGTTTAGTACAACCAACGTGGTTTAAGGAATTTAAGTGGGCGAAATTTAGCGAGTCGGAAGATGAATTATTTTGTATTCCATGCCGAAAATACCCCAAACTGTCAGATCCAAAATGTGGACTTGTGATAGGTCTTAGAGATAAATTTAGGAGGGAGACACTGAAATTCCACAACAAAAGTAGGAAGTACATTCAGTGTTGTGAACATGAGAAAGTCGTTGAAAATCCACAAACAGCATAATACACTAAGTCAATGCAGAAAGTTGACGAAAAAAACAGCGTGATCTATAACAAGCTTTTTACAACAGCTTATTATGTTGCCATGGAAGGGGAACCTTTTTCAAAATTTGAGAGTTTTTGCCAATTACAGTCCAAGAATGGCCTCTCCGTTGGAACAAACTATTTGAATAGGAATGCTTGTGCGACTTTTGTACAATCCATAGCAAATGTAGTGAAGGAAAATACAGCTAGTGAACTTGAGAAGTGTAGATTTGTCAGTGTCTTTAAGATGGCTCAACTGACAGTGCTATAACTGAACAAGAGATTGTATATGTGAGGTACGTCACTGATGATGGTGTATTGAAGACTAGGCTTGCAGATATTGTTGACCTTGAACATGGACATGCAAAAGGTGTAAAAGATGGAATTTTTCAGGGGCTTAGTTCTGTGGGACTGTCAAAAGAAGATCTTTCGAGAAAGTTAGTCGGAATCAACACAGATGGTGCTTCAGTTAATCTTGGAAAGAAAGGAGGAGCAGTAAAACTGATTATTGATGAGCTGAAAGAGGAGTATAACGCTGTTGGTTGTGAGCAGTATATTACGGTTGTGCATTGCATTGCTCATAATTTGGAACTGGCAGTTTGTGACACAAAGTAGGAGTGCAATTATTTGAAGAATTTTGAAGATGTTCTGAAAGGAATTTTCAAGCTGTACTATTATTCTCCCAAAAGAAGAAGAGAACTCTATGTTATTGCAGAAAATCTTGATAAGGAACTGAAACATTATGGAGGAATCAAAGAAGTGAGGTGGGTAGCAAGTCAGCACAGAGCTTTGAAATCTCTGCTTGACAATTTTGAAGTAACTGTTGTACATCTGGGTGAGATTGCTTCTGGAAAGGATGAATCTTCAGCAAAAGCCAGAAACTACTTAGCAGAGTTGAAAAGTAGAAGATTTCTGAAGATGTTACATTTCATGATTGATTTCACTGATCTTGTAAGTGAAGTTTCCAAGGCTTTTCAAATGAAAAAGTCACTCATTTCTGAAGTTAAAAGAAGAATAGAGACACTAAGGGAGAAATTTCTGAAAATGAAGTCAAAGAAAGGACCAATGTTTGAAAAGTTTCTTGAAGAAAGCAAGGAAGGAAAGTTCAGAGGTGAAGAGATGAGAACTGAGAAAAGAGGAAGACCAAAACAGACACAACATGGTGATGATGATGATAACTTCAACAAGGATATAGACTGTGTTCTTGACTCAATTTATATTGATCTTCAGGAGAGGTTCATCAAACACCTTGGTGGAGAACCACACTCTCTCTTCACTGTGTTTGATTTCAGGAAGTGGCCAAACTATGAAACACAGCCTGATGAATTCAGGGAATATGGAGATGCTGACATTCAGAAGCTTGTGAAGATCTACAGCCCTCTCCTGACAGATGAAGAAAAAACAAAGGCTGTGGATGAGTGGCTTGACCTCAAGATGTACATGAAGGACTTTGTGAACCAATCACTTATTGATGCTTATGAATTTTTAGTTTGCAGTGGTCCTGATAGAGAAAGCAGCCTTACCAACATCTTTCCTCTAGTTAACATCATGTTGACAGTATCACCAAGCACAGCTGACTGTGAGAGAGGCTTTAGTCGAATGAATAGGCTGAAAACAAATCTTAAAACTGTCATGAACCAAGATACATTGAGTAACTTGTTGCGGATAAACATAGATGGACCATCATTTGAAGAATTTGAACCCCAGAAGTCAATAATCAACTGGCTTCATTGTGGAAAAGGCATTAGACATGTACATGGACATAAATGTCCAGAACTGAAGCCAGAAAAGGTCACTGTGTCTGAAGAGACCGTCACCCCTGTTGATGAGATTCACGATTGAAATTGAATAACTGAGGAAAATGAAAGTTATTAGTTAGTACTCAAGTCCAGTCCATTTTTCTAGTCAGTGCCAGTTAAGTACACAACTTCAAGTGGAACATTCTCAGTGCTTTTTGTTGATTTTATTCAAGCATTTTAATTTATGTTTATTTTTAATTTACATCTGCTCTAGTTTTATGTTAGTTCAATCCCATCGTCACTACAGAGATGTAATTTCATGACAATTAAAAACCAGTTACCTCACACATCTGTTGTCATTTTTAATACTTGAACTTCCATTTGGATCCTAGTCTGAAGGTATAGAATAATGTTTGTTTACTGACTATATAAAAGACAATAACACAATCTATAGGAATCAATATCTTTTATTCAAGAAAACACATCATGATCATGGTGAGATTGCAGATTATTTCAGTTAAAAAGTAGGACGAGTGAAAATCTTGCAGGACGAGTACAAAAAAAAAAAGTACTCGCCCTGCAGGGTGACTCAAGTTTTCAAAATTTGTTCAGCCCTGTACATAAGAAACCATGGGAGGCAGTGACAATATGTTTGTGCGAGAGGACGCGAATGGATGCGGCTGACAGTGGCAGTGACAGAGATACAAGAGCGCTGCTCATCTTTTGATGTCCTGACAACATACACGCAGAAGGTATTCAATCTCTTGTTAACATTCACAACTCTTCCAACCAATTGTCCGTCACTTTTGACAAAATCAGTAACTTTTACGAGCGAAGTCATATTTGTTTACACTCATGAGAGGCCTACTTGACGTATTTGTTTACTTTTTTCATAGATTGTTTTATTTTGGTTTTTATTACAGAAACTTGAGTTATTATAGAAGTGAAAGTAATGCTAGTAACCACACTAAATGAAATGAATTTTATCTAATTCCATAGAAGTGTTTTCGTTTTACAAATTACATGCTCTCAGGTGTGAAAACTTGAATGAAAATCATGAATGGAATGAGTGATGAAAGAAGTACCAGTAATGTCAAAGTTCATGTATTATCACATCAAATCACTCGAAGGTGCTATGGCACATGTGTCATAACACTTTGTTATGAAACACCTTTACGAAGTACCTCGTGGGTAATAATACAGGTCTTTTCATGAGCCCAAGACATCATACTAACTGGAAACAGTGTCAAACCAAATCAGCACTGGGGAGGGTACGACATCAAATTTTTCAGCTGCCTCCTCCTGACTAGTAAGGCTGTCCCACCGATCATGAGGGATCGACCCTAACATGCCGCCTGTGTATTTGTACTGACCTTTGTGTGTCTGGGGAGTGTGCTGTGCCCCACCACTAAGGCTGCACAGACTGATCAACAGGGATTACAGTGACATGCTGCAAAAGTGTATGAAGAATTGTATGCAGGGGAAGGACCCCTAATATGCCACTAAAATACTGAACTGTCTGGAACCCCACATATAGTGACAACATCGATTGTGATTTGAACAGTGTACAATAATAGTTATTGAGTTATGCTTTCAATGAATTTTTATTGTTTATTCCATCTTCAGTGTAAATAATATAATCTGTTGACCTGTTGTGTATTTCTTTAAAACACATTTGTAGTGATGAGATATTGTGAGGTATGATGTGGGTGCTTGAGCGTGTAGGGAAAGAGTACGAGGGTGTTTGGTGATGTGAGAATGCAGATGTGAAGGCAAGCAATGAGCTACGGTAAAAAAGATAGATTTGGTTAATAACTTACATTAACTTCTAAATTTGGGGTTTGCTTTTACTCTAGTATGTGACAGTGAATATAGTACCTGCAATGCTTCATTCAATTGGTACCGTATATTACCGTGTATAAGCTGACCCCATAGATAAGCCGACCCCCAAATCAGATTCAAAATGGTATGTTTCGTGTATAAGCCAACCCCCAGATCAGACATCTGGCAGGTACAGTCTTGGATCTAAACCGTAAGTATGGTCGCAGTCAACCCACACCACAAGACATCTGGCAGTTAAGTCTTGGATGCAAAATGTAAGTATGCTAAGTGAGCATAATATCTATATCCATAATTATACATTAAACCTGGCAGAATTAGAATTAACTATATTCCCAATTTTATTGGAAAAAATTCTCATACACATGCTTCATCAACGGGTCCACGTCATAAAGTTGTCAAAGAGCAAAGTAACGATGTTTCTAGGAGAAAATTAATGAAAAGTGAATAAGCTGAAGAAAACAATCAACAACACTACTTGAAAAAGTTGTCAAATGAACATTGAAACATCTTTTTTTAGCGATTGTATGCCGTGATTTAAGTTACATCTTGGCTTTCTTCACCTCGGGACATCATTAGAGACTAGTTTTTATCCAATAAGATAGCTTCTTACAAATTGGAAATTACTCTTGGCAAGGTTGATGCTCAGAACTTTTCGAACAATGCCTGTTATCAAACAAACTGCCTCACATGTTATTCATACAGTGAGTGAGTGAGTGAGTTTAGTTTTACGCCGCACTCAGCAATATTCCAGCTATATGGCGGCGGTCTGTAAATAATCGAGTCTGGACCAGACTATCCAGTGATCAACAACATGAGCATCGATCTGCGCAACTGGGAACCGATGACATGTGTCAACCAAGTCAGCGAGCCTGACCACCCGATCCCGTTAGTTGCCTCTTACGAGAAGCTGAGTTGCCTTTTATGGCAAGCATGGGTTGCTGAAGGCCTAGTCTACCCCGGGACCTTCACGGGTCATATTCATACAGACCTTCGAAAACGGAGGTATTTGCCCCTGTTGTATCCCGTTACCAAGTGGGGAAAGATGACCACAGATATTATCTGACAAATCTTTTAATAATAATGTTCCAATTTCGTAAAAATGAAAATATAACGGAGTGAAGGGATATTTAGCGGGATCGTATCGTGGCTCTCAGCTCGGCTATATAATGACATCTTACAAATGAATGCCCCATCTCCAATAATTGCCCACTTCTTGAAACTGCTTGTGCAAACAACAAAACAATAGCAATAGGAGAGGCACGTCATTTCGCAAATGGCGACCGGACAGGATTCTAACTTTTTTTTAATTATTATTGTGTGTAAATAGGTAGGTATGGAACTTAGTAATGAGCAAGGGCAAAATGATTTGAAATAATGAAAACTGTATACTTTGATTTATAGTTTATTGATCATTTATAACAAAATAGCTGTAATCATCCTAGCAGGTATACTGCTAACCTGTAAGATCATCCTGACACGGCACTGACGACCAGAAAAATACTTTTGTGAAATTGTGTCTCATCAATAAGATGACCCCCTTCTACAGACAGCATTTTTTTTGTCCTAAAAATTCGGCTTATACACGGTAATTTACAGTACATACTTCATACCAGTATGACTATGGACACAAAAGCAATAACGGGAGACCCCGGATTTCTGGATACATTCCTTATTGCATAAATTGTCCTGATATCTGTCATCCATGTTTTGGTGTTGAAACGGTAGCAAGCATACATTTCTGGCTTAAAATCACTTCCGAAACAGTATGGTCGTCATGATTTGCTAATTACAATTCACTCTGTGACAGATAGGCTTACTAATCACCACCAGTACTCTGCTGATTGCTCATTGATCCAGATTAGCAGACCTTGTCTTGTGTCAAAACAAATGGACACTATTGCTTCACTTCAAATGGTCAATGGAATATCAAAGCTTTGTGGATATTAGTGAGTCAATTTTCAGTTGACTTAGTTGGTTCATTTGAAAAAATTACAGTCTGGAAATGGAAGCTATATATCAGTGAGTGAATGAGTTTTGTTTTAAGCCACACACAGCAACATTCCAACTATATGGCAGCGGTCTGTAAATAATTGAGTCTGGGCCAGACAATCATGTGATCAACAGCATGAGAATCAATCTGCACAACTGGGAACTGATGACATGTGTCAATGTTTTGACAGTGAATATGGAAGGTGTATCCATCTTGAACTGTATGTCAGCAACAGTCTATTTGTGACACAGATTATGAATATTATATAAATTACATGTGGTAAATGAGCAAGCAGTATGATGCTGGGTTGTCCAAGGAGAAACATTTTGGCAAATACGGTACTCGATCACCTGACAAGGAGATCCTGGAATGCGTAAAGGAGTGATTCATGTTCTACTTACAGGTTGTAGTGGACATCAGCCATGTTGCCTCTGTGCTTAAGGGCATTACGGTAGGCCTCTTCAGCATCAGATGTCCGACCCTGCTCATTCCAAACATTGGCCAAATTTCCCCAGGCTGTGACAAGACAAAACAAATCATTAGAGTTCACTGGCATTTTATACAACAGATATGAACATATATTCTATAATTCCACAAAACTGAGTGGCATACACATATCCCATTTTGTGTTAAAATTTTTTCACAGTGAGCATATCATAAACAGTATGAACATGGATGACTGATAAATTGTCTGATTGCTGAGTCATCTCTATCACCAAAAACATCTTTTAGTTGAAACTACTTTGTAAATGTGGCCAACATAACAAACCATTTAACATTTAACACAAGTTAAATGTCAAACATGAAAATTCTATAATGAGATCAGATTGTCCTGTTATGAAAATGACATGGGAGCAGCTCTGTGACTTGTACACTGATCTTTGTTATATATGTGTGTACAGGGCAGCATGAGGCAGGTAAGGCAACACACCTGCTACAACTGATAAAATCATATTTGGAAATTTTAACTATAAATTGTATATTTACATAATTATCCTATCTCATGATTTGCACTTCTCCCTCTTGCTTCAATGCTGAGTGGAACAAATTGAACCTCCCATGTAGGCCTCTATGTCCCACAGACTGTCCTTAAAGAACAGGTCCTTAGTCCCATGCTAACCATGCAGCACGCTGCCCTAGCTACCCACATAACTACCTCAGAGCGATCATTCTCTTTTTGGAGTCACTACCGTAATCTGAGTAGTGGGGAGGCTGGGTGGGTATACATCACTTTGATGAGGATAAGTATATAAATATTCAAATTATAGATAAATTTTCAAATTTTTAAACTTATCAGATCTCACGATTTCTACTTATCCCACTTTTGGACAGTGGGTCGCAGATTACCCTGAGTCTCAAAGCATTGACAGTATACACTGTATTGGCTTACAACCACCATAGCTATACTTACTAGGCACCATTGCTCCAAAGGAGTGGGTGCTCCTAAGCAATGTGGTGTTAATGTGGCCGCCCCATGCAAGGGGACGCAACTAGGTGAGTTACCTCACTTCGTTACGTTTTATCAGAGTACCCCTGTAACTAAGGTCTTACGACGAATAATTGGGCCCGCACCTGCTACAAGAGAACCCCCTAAACCCCATCACGAAAGGAAAAAAGGAAACGTTCAGTATCAAAACAACTCCACATGGCTTCCAGTACTTACCACAGTAAGACCACAACGGTGTGCTAGGGTACTTAGGAGCTAGAATGCTACGAAATCCAAAGGACCCGCTACACCAACGTGACTGCTCCACAGCAAGCGAGATTGTCAAACTTTTCTATATTGCAAATGCAAGAAGCCGTAGATCCATATAGACACTTATTGCATAATAATATTGCATAGAGGCTATCGCATGGGTCTCGTGAGGATTGGAAGCTGCTGGGGGTGGCAGACCAGCAAAGGCATATACCCTCAGTAAGATAGCATGCATCCAAAACGACGTGAGACCTCAACCTTGGATGAATATGAAGATGATAGCATTCATGGGAGGAAGTTAAGCGAATCCATAGAGCTCTGACAAGGCAAAGAGATAAATCTTCCACATCATCAAGCCCAAGAATAGTTGACAAAGGAGGAATAGTAAACATTCTATCCGGTTGTCCTGGTAACTGTTTTCTTTTTTTAGCTAAAGTCCCAACGCACACCCAGAAAAACTCTGCCATGACGTTTCCGTTCAAAATGCACGATTCACGTCAAGAGCATGTAACTCCGAATTATGAGTCTCAGTAGCTAATGCTACGAGAAAGAAAGTTTTGAATGTTATCTGTTTAAACTCCTTATCATGTAGTGGCTCATATTCACTCGACACCAAGTGACGGAGGAAGACTGACAAATCCCATGCAGGAGGTATAAACTTCCTAGACTGGTCAGCAAGCCTGAACGAACGAAGCAGATACTGGAGCTTGGGAGCAATACACACCTTGGTTCCAGTAGTTGTAGCAAGAACCGAATTAATGGCAGCCAGGTAAGTTGACAATGTACTACCTATAAGTTTTTTTTAAGTCCGTAAATGCAGCAGAAATTCCACAACAACCTGAGATTACACAGTGGTGGGAGAATTATTAAAATCTAAATATTTTAGATATTTAAATACTTACCTTACCATAGGTCTTAAGCATATTACCTCAAGCTTCGCTAGAAGAGATCAGACAGTCGTTGATTCGCCATTCCCTGGATGGCTACCTCATGTAATCTACGAATGTAGTCACGGAAGTGACGTGATCTCCCCACTCGCGCGAGAGCGCAGAATCCAAAATTCACTTTTACCGCCAACCGGAAGGTCCGAAGAGTCCAAAGTGGGGAGGAGCATCCAGCGTTGGGAGGGAGTCACCGCCCTATGGTAAGGTAAGTATTTAAATATCTAAAATATTTAGATTTTAATAAATTTTTAACTTACCTTACCATAGGTCTTATGCATATGGCTTCGACAGATGGATGGTGGTGTGGACTCCGGAGGACCATCCCTCAGCAAACAGTGCACATGCAACAGGAGAACTTGGGAAACCAATGCCAACGGTCTCAGGATAACACCTGGAGCAGGACAAAGAGTAACCCAATAGAACTCCAAAGAAAAACCGACGCACCCTGAGGGTGAGGTTAATCTTAAGACCAACGGTAAGTAACAGCGTTATTACCTAATGGGCGGACGGTCGGGTAAGTTGCTGAGCAACTACCAGTGGACCAAATGACTGTAACCCCTCCACATCTTCAACTGTCAGGTCCCTCAAGTAGTGGGAAGCGAAGACAGTTGATGATTTCCAGAAACAACCCTCCATGATCTGCGCTACCGTGCAATATCGATGGAGGGCCATTGTAGATGCCAAAGCCCTGATCTCGTGCGGGTTATTTGCTACCGGATGAGGCAGGAGCTTGTCGTCGTAGGCAGCCAGGATTGTCGATCTGAGCCAAAGGGCAATCGTGTTCCTGTTTACCTCTCCTTTGCAGGTCGACGCAAATGGGATGAATAGTCTTTTGCGGGACCGTCTCCTAGAGGCTGACCTTTTAATGTAACATCTCAGAGCTCTGACCAGACATAGCAGTTCCTCCTCCAAGTCATGATGACCAAGGATCGTAGACAAAGGAGGGATGGAAAATAACCTGTTGGGCTGCCCGGGAAGCGGGTTCTTAGCCACAAAGTCCCAGAGCAGACCCAAATGGACTCGTCCGTGCCTTGACTGTTCAAAGTGAATCTGTGTGACGTCAAGAGCATGGATCTCACTGACTCTAGCCGCTGTCGCCAATGCTAGTAGGAAAGCCGTCTTCTTGGATAGGTGTTCAAAAGAGGCTTCCTCTAACGGCTCATACGGCGGTCCTCTAAGATGTTGTAGAACGACATTAAGATCCCAGGCTGGAGGACGAAACTTGGCCTTCTGGTCTTCCAGCTTGAAAGCTTTGAGAAACGCAATCAGTTCCGGTACCTTGGAGATCTGTTTACCTGACTTGATCGCAAGGACAGAATTCAATGCTGACAGATAGGTGCCTAAGGTACTGCCTCTGAGATGTCTAAAGTTCCGTAGAAAGAGAACTTTGACACAAACTGAGGGGATGTTGCCATAGGATCTTGAGATCTATGAGCGCAAAAATTCTCGAACGAGTGCCATTTGTCGTCATATAGGGATCGGGTAGAAACTATGCGCGCGAGCTATAACGCTCGCCACGTGCATGGAGTAGCCCTTAGCCTTTAACGCCCTCTGCAAATGACCCATGCGTGAAGATGGAATCGCAGTGGATCCGGATGCAGTTGTCGACTGTGTGGATGCCGAAGTAGATGCAACCACTCTGGAAGTTTGTATGGTTCTCCGCTTGCGAGTCGTCGAAGGTTGGGGAACCATGGCCTGGCTGGCCACCAAGGTGCGACCAAAAGCAGTTGCAGGTTCTGAGTCTGCTTGACCTTAGCGACCACTTCTGAGAGAAAGGGCTGGTGGTGGAAACGTGTAAGCGTCCAGACCTTCCCACGACAGGGACATCGCGTCGATCGCTCACGCCTCCAGGTCCATAAAGTGACTGAGTGGAAACCCTGTGCTCCCGGGCGATTAACTTCGCCACTTGAGATGAGTACCCCTTGGCCCTCAAGACTTTCACAGATGGTCCAGGCGCAAAGATGAAACCGCGACGGAACCAGGTGCAGTGTCCGATTGTGAGGATGGAACAACAATTGGTCCCACTCTAGAAGCCGATTATTTGAAACGTCTCTCCACACAACATATTCTCCGTTGGTGATAGACGTAGGGGGTGAGATAAGGCGTCTGCCATGAAGATGCAGGCTCCTGGTATGTGAGATACTTTATTTTGGAGGATCAGACTCGACCACATCGAAGGGTAGAAACGACAAGTGTAGTAGAGGTCGAGGCCTCCTTGACCCTTGTTTACCTAGAAAGCTACTACTGAGTTGACCGTATGGATCATCAGTAGCTTGTCTCTCGGTGCTGTCAACCAATGACAGACATGCATCACCGCTTTCATCTTCAACTGGGTGATGTGAAGAGATTGAGCTCCACTCTTCCAGAATCCTGCTGCAACCTTCTTGACTAGATAGGCACTCAATCCTTGGAGAGAAGTGTCTACCTAAAGATGGTTGTTGAATGACGGCTCTAATAAGTAACTTCCTACGCAAACATTGACCAGCGAGCCTACCACAGGTGTGGTGTCAAGACGTCCAATGTCGTAAACCTGTCATGAAATCATGATCAAGAAAACGCTGTCATAGACGTAATAGTAGACGTCTACGTCTGATCATATCCTAAGGTGACATGAGCAAATCGAGTAGACATTATCACTGACATAGTGATAACGGACAGAGTAGAGCTTGCTTTTAACATAGCCTTGAACTTCGACCCCCGAACCTGGGACGGCGATGTGATGAATCAAGTCCCGCGGAGTTAGTTAGTCATCCAAGCTGACTTAACAGCCTGATAATGAAGTCCACCCCTCTCAAGATAATCTTGTATGCCGTAAAGATGCGTCATTCTTCGACTTCAGAATAACCACGCTGTTCATTATGAATGTGTTGACATTTCAAGGAAGTCTATTTATAGCTGGCTGTCTGTCCGATCAGAAACTGCCATACATCGCTGCACGCCTCCTGATAGGCAGTGTTGAGACTACTGTTAGAGGATCTCTATGCCGACTAGAGAAATCCAATGCCGCTGTAGACTGCTAGTCTAGAGTGTAACGACATCTTTCCATCGTAAATGACTAAGTCACTGCAGACAACTTCCTTACACTAGAATAATAACAACACATTCTGCGCAGGGCGTTGTCCCTCGATGACCAATCAGAACGTAGATGTAACGTCCCTGGGATCCTTTGCAGGGCGTTGTCTCTCGGGGACCAATCAAAATGTAGACGTGACGTCACCGGTGTAGCAGCTAACTGATCACCATGAAATCTTGTAAACGGTGATACCCTGCTAGCCTGTAGGCTTAACAGTAACCATGCTGTATGGCGAGCACGTGTCTAAAGGAGTAAAGCTCGCGAAAACCCTTCCGCCGCTTGAAAACTGACGCAGACAAATTGCTTTCCAAGTACATGTGTTGGAATTTTCCCCGAAGATAAATGCTGCCCTCTCTTGTAATAAGAGGTGTAGTTAGGCGTGGCACTTTGTAGTTGTCTCGAAAAATCTTCGTGACAAAATGCGTAAAGCACGTGAAAGAAAACTTTCTCCGCTTGAAGTATATGTAGACAAATTGTAAAGTAAGGATCTTCGAGGATGCAGCCAGTCCCTCCAAAGGACACCCAGTCTCACGCCTACCAGCAGAGGAATATCTGGTACGGTGATCAATCCTCGAGGCGTTGTCTTCAGACAAGTCCATCGCCGCCGCCGAGGTAGCTGACACCAGAGCAGACAACGGCTTAAGCATCCGCTTGAGTTCAGTCTCAATGGTCACCCGCTTAGAATCCTGCACTCTGTAAGAGAGCTGCGAGGAGCCCAATAACCGCTACATAGATTCAACCAAGACCGCCACGCTGTCCGCGAAAACCAGGCTGTGTATCTTGTAATCTGACTTCTTGGATTTACACACTTAGAAATTCGGATTAGATGACAATTTTTCAAAGACCGCATCTAATACAGCCACGGCGTCCGCCACCATAGGATCAGGCGGGATGAGTAGCTCCGGCGATAAATGAAGTGCTGCAGGGTTGTTGGAATTAGCCGAAGGTGAAGGGCAGTACGGTAACCTGTCAGCAATCCACTCGAAGACGACTGATAAGGGTAGTTAAGTGTCATCACCATCGCCGTCGCCTCCTGCCTCCTCGTCGAAGTCCGGGCCAAAAACCTGTTCTTCCAGGTCCTCATAGGAAACGGAATTCGAATCACGCCGCGATGTAGGAGACCAAGTCGATGCATGAGCAGCAGATTCCTTGGACGAGATCCAAGGTGGTTCCGGCGACCGCAAACGCCGAGTTCTAGAGGAGCGTCGAGGTGATATGGACTGGGAGCGCAAGCAACGTCTTCACCTGGTAGCTCATTCAAAGGGCGTAGCGGGGACCGAGAGCGCCGACAAAGACTACTGTGGAGGGTACAGGATCACCGACTCCCAGGGAACCTGGAGCGCGATCTGCGCCGAGAGCGCTCTGCCTCCAAGCGCCGAGCGCGCCCTTCATCCAACTGTCGTTGTAAAACCTCTTCCCTGGACAACGTATGCAACACCCTGGGTATACGGTAAGGCGCAGGCGCTGGCGCTGGCATAGGGTCCGGCGTCGGCATAGGCGCTGGCGTAGGTATAGGCACTAGCGCAAGCACAGCCTCTGGCGCTGGCGTAGACAGACGCTGGCGTAGGCATAGGCATAGGCACTGGCGCAAGCACAGGCGCTGGCGCTGGTGTAGACATAGGCGCTGGCGTAGGCATAGGCGCTGGTGTAGTCACTAGCGCAAGCACAGCTTCTGGCGCTGGCGTAGACATAGGCGCTGGCGTAGGCATAGGCACTGGCGCAAGCACAGGCGCTGGCGCTGGCGTAGACATAGGCGCTGGCGTAGACATAGGCGTAGGCACAAGCACAGGTGCTGGCATAGGCGCTGGCGTAAGCAAAGGCGCTGGTGTTGGCATAGGCGCTGGTGTCGAGATGTCCAGACGCTGGCATCGCAGCAGCACCGGGCGTCAGGAGAGAGCGCAGGAACCTCTGGACTTCCGGATGAGACAAGGCATCTGGATGAAAACAGATCCACGATGGAATCCGAGCGAGGTGGTTCCGGGGACAAACGTACAGGCGTCACAGACGAACGCCCCATCCCAGGCGTCGGCACAGGCGTTGAAGGCGGTTGTAAGTCAGGGTCGTCCGGCAGAGATCCCAACGACGACGCTGGAGACGACAACCTTCTCTACCGCTGTGAAAAAAACTTCCTCTTAGCCGCAAAAGTCTCGAAATCCGCCACCAATAACGCCTCGCAGTACTGGCAGTGTCCGTCAAAAGAGCAGGCTAGAGACGCACAATCCGGGCACCAAGGGTGGGGATATTCGCCGATTCCTGCCCCAAGCAGTGCAAAACTGGGGAGATATACACAGTTAAGTGCAACAAACAAACATAACAATGCGTTGAAACCAACGCTAGGAGGTAGAAAAAACACCCCTATACCAGAAATGCAGCACCCCCACTGTAAAGTAGGCAAGCCCGTAAGCTCGTGACAGCGAAGGCCAAACAACCAAAATGGCTGTCTGCGTACATCGCAACGTGGCACGAAAAACATATAAATGCTGTGAAACATGGGCAAAAATACTAATCGACATGTAAAATCACATGGAGGAAGAAAAAACCAGCAAGATATAATACCCCCACGGACGCCATGCCGCACTCACACACGACGCGGGCGAACCCACCCCGAAGTGAGAGAAAAAAACAACACGAGGTAGCAAAGTAAGTGCAGTTAAATGATTACTTACCTAAACACGCACACCTAAGGGATACAAACCATACCTACCCGTGAGAAAACAAATTTATTAAACCACAAAGTAGGTAAACTAAGCAAACCAAACACGTCCGAACAGACGAATGCTAGAGGTAAAAGTGAATTTCGGATTCTGCGCTCTCGCGCGAGTGGGGAGATCACGTCACTTCCGTGACTACATTCGTAGATTACATGAGGTAGCCATCCAGGGAATGGCGAATCAACGACTGTCTGATCTCTTCTAGCGAAGCTTGAGGTAATATGCTTAAGACCTATGGTAAGGTAAGTTAAAAATTTAATTCTCCTAATACCACAGTAATGTTCGAATTTCTTCCATTTATCGTCATACAATGTATGAGTTGAAGTCTTGTGTGCAGAAGTTAGCTGCAGCTACTCTGTGAGAGTAACACTTGGCTACCAGAGATTTTTGTAAATGCACCTAATGTGCAGATTGAAGGTTTGTGATGACCCATGGTACACGTCTACATGTGGATGACGAAGTAAGTTGTTGTGGGCGGGCAACGGTACAGGATTCGATTCTGCTCGCAGTTTTAGGTCGACCAACTTCTTGCTGGCCAAAAGGGCGCCATCAAAAGCAGACAAATCTTGCTGGTTGCAAGTAACTTCTGAATTATCTTGGGAAGAAGAGCTGGGTGAGGAAACGCACAAGTCCCTCACATGATATGGCTAAAGCATAGTGGTCCCAAGCTTGAGGATCCTGAATTGGGGACACAAACCATGGCAGCTGATGGTTGTACCACGTGGCAAACAGATCTACATCTGGTCGGGATACCAGGTACATCATCGACTGGAATATTAGGGGCATAAACTTCCACTCTGTTGATGATGGCCATTCGGGATGAGACAGAGCGTTGGCAATGACAATCCTCGCCCCGAGAATATGTCGCGATCTGGCCACAATGTGGAGAGAATCGATCAGATTGTAGAACCGAAACGTCCATTGAAACAGATCTGCCGACCCTGTTGAGCCTTGAAGGTAGATGTACCATACTACTGTTGAGTTGTCTGATTGAATCAGCAAATGGGACGACTTGAGTTCTGCCGCCCAATGTTGAATGGCTAGAATGACGGCCTTAAATTCAAACTTGTTAATGTGAAGGGTCTTTTCTGCAAACGACCACTGCCCGGCCACTGCCATACACGGGCGGATTCTAAATTTCGTTCACTCATTCCTTAATAATAGACAAATAACTCTCAAATCTCACAACACCATTTCGGACCCTTATCCACAAGATAACGGGACCCCCGCCCCCCAGGGCAGCATACTATCTCCCACTCTTTTCAATTTCATGATAAACAATATTTTTCCTGATTCTTGGCCTGAAATCTCCAGAGCTAAATTTGCAGATGATATTTCCTTCAGGACCTCCTCCACCTCGATTAAACAAGATACTAATAAATGCCAAAATAATGCTAAACCACATCCAAAATTGGGCCCAAAAATGGGGATTCCTCATAAATGTACTTTTGCATACTTTTCAAAACTCAGTATATGGAAGATTGTACACCCAAACTTCACCTTAATAACCAAAAAATTGAATTAAAAAAGGAAGCAAACTTCTTAGGCGTAACGTTCGACCAACAACTAACATGGACACCCCACATTCATAACCTGGTCAATTCCTGTCAAAAAGATCTCAACTTAATGAGAGTCATCAGCGGCACAAACTTAAATTAGCCCTTGGTGCGAGGAATGGCTCCTCCCTAAATACACTCCTTCTATTAACAGGCAACTCTTCAATCAAACAAAGAATAAATCACACCTCACTCACTTACTGGGCTGGGGCACACCATAACCCACTATATTAACACATCACACAAAAATACAAACAAATTAAAAAATCCACACTTAAAAAATTCAAATTTAACCCACTTAAAGTACCCTGCCTCACTCACCTCCACAATCTGCTACACTCACAACAATTACTCAATATACAACACATACCTCCCATTACAAGCTACATTCATGACAAACCACCATTAAACACTGACATTACCCTCAACTCCATCCTCCAATATCTCTCCAAAAGCACCACCAAACTAGACAAAGCAAACATTTCCTTCGATTACATAAACACCAACTACCCCAACCACACCCAAATATACACTGACGCATCCATAAACACAAACTCACAGGCATAGGCATACACGTACAACAAACACCCCCTATTACAACAAATCTCCACTACACAAATCACACTTCTATTAACACAGCAGAACAGCTATACCCTCAGCACTTCATCTAATCCCCTCCCTCCCCCAATCTAACTTCCTTATCCTCTCCGACTCACTCAGCTCTGTTAGACAAATACACAACAAGCACTCTAAATCCTGTCCAGATCTAATACATAATATTGTCATCCAGATTCTCTCACCCACCACAACAAAAACATCACATTACTATGGACTCCCAGTCACACACACATACCAGGCAATCACACAGGAGACACAGCAGCCAAACTAGCAACAACACACCCCTCACTCAACATTAACTTCCACACATCCAAAACAGAACTTTAACAACTTATTAAACCAAACATAAAACACATTAACTTCCAACATCACATAAACATCAACAAAACTACATGGGTTACATCTATCATAACATCACCAATCACTGACACAGCCATAAATAGACCTATCACAGGCATCACAAACCTAAACCATACACTACATAAACAACACAGACATACAGACGGCTTATGCACTCACTGCAACACACCAGAAACCATCAACCACATATTCACACAATGCATGACACAACAAGCAAACATAATACAACTACATAACAGCATTCCAGTCAACTTCCACAACAACACCCACCTACTACTAAATCCCCACAACCACCCACACATCATCCAAGCTATATCAACATTCCTAGAAAACTCAAACATACTACACACAATATAAACACCACAGAAATATGCCCATGCTACTCCACATCGGCCATACTTTATCTCCTAGCCAGTCAACCTCATTCATCCATTCAGTCCCGTTAAACCCTGTATCGCCTCCACTACCAATCAGACCCCATTTATCCATTCAGGGCTCATTAAGTTCACAGTCTCTCAGTTAAACCGGTAAACCTCACAGCCAAGGTGAAGGTCACCACCCCCAAGCCAGCTGCTCGCCTCTATCAAATCATCACCTCAGCTCTATCCCCAGCCTTTGCCCCACCACCTCTCTTGCTCCCTTTACCCCTCTTCCCCCCATTTTTCTTTATTTATAGGCTCCCCTTATCAAGCAGACAGGTTAACTGTCTCATCAACACGAGGCCCCGCATTCTAGCCACTAGCCAACCCCCCCCCCCCCCCCCACACACACACCTAGGCCCCCTATTTTCGCCCTTCTGCTTCTCCTTTACTTTTATTTCGCTAGTTTTAATTCTATTTTTCCTTTATTTTTCCTTTCTTTTTACATAGGTTTATACCCCATAATTTACTGTTTTTTGGGTATGGTGGTTTATTACCTATTCCCCATTATTTATTATTTACTACCCCGACCTACCCTGTCAGCGACATTGGCACAGCCAAAAGCTGACGTTAAACCCCTTATAATCATCATCATGTCCTGCCAGTCGTTTCACAATCATGGAGTGGATTCCAAGTCAGAGAGGGAGGGACAAGTTAGCTTTAGAAGAATTCTTGTATGTTCATCAGAAAGAGTTACAGGGTGGAGTTAACTCTTATGAATGTGTGAAGAGAAGACGCAGTCAGTGCATGGCTAAGGTTAAAGTTAAAGACGGGGAAGTAGTTGGTCGTCTGCATGATCACACACATGCACCAGACTTGAGAGAAGCAGTAGCCAGTAATCAACTACTTTGAAGATACATACATTGCCCACCCCCATCGACGAGGTAGAAGCCCCCCTCGCTACAAAATAGACCTTTGGAATGTTCACGGCAGAACTGAGTCACACATACCAAGGACTAGCAATGCTGTTGAAGGCTTTCATCGACACCTGCAGTCCAGCATACAGGCTAGCCATCCAAACATCTGGACATTTATTGGAGTCTTGCAAAAAGAACAGGCACTGAATGAAGTACAGATGACCCAGATGGTGACGAAAAACTTACCGTGACAGTGCCAACAGACTTGCATGTGTTGTTGAGGCATATGACTCCATGCACATTTTGGAATATTTAAGAGCCATATCCCACAATCTGTCCTTGTAAATGAATTGATACTTGTATTGCATCTAAAGATGATGTGTTGTGGTATTATATAGTGCTATAAATAAAAATAACATAACATTTAGTTTGTGTATTTTGTTATGATGGGGGGTCAGTTGTCCAGGAGGCTATTAACCCGGGGGACAGTTGTCAGGGGGCAGTTGTCCGGGGGGCAGCTACCCTGAGTTTCAAAGAACTCAGCAGCTGAGACTTCTACATTTTCAGTAATTCAACAGAAACCTGAAAATGAATGTCCTGATGCAGCTTGGTTAAAACTTCTCCACTACTGCCACTAAAAAGCCTGCCTGAGGACCAAGGCTGCCTAAACAATTCAGCTTTGAAGCATTCATCCCAAGACGAAATGTTGAGGGGACCTCTCCCACACACTGCCAAAATCGAAACTACCCTCCGGGGGAGAAATATCAGAATTATTTGGAGAACAGGATGAAGGCTGATGAGACACACTAGAGGAAGACTGAGTACCAGTTGATACAACGGGAGCTGTAATCAATGTAGTCGAAGGTTGACACTGATTCCATGCCACTGTAATAGCCCACAGCGTAGTATTCAAATCTGGCCCCTGATATGAACCATGGTTAGGGTTCCATGATTCAGGTAAAATTGTTGTTCCAGTCGTATGACCTGAAGAATCAATGAGATGTGATGGAGAATGATGGTCCCTTGAACTATTACGGGGCCTGGGCGGGGAGTGAGTTGGTGAAACAACACAAACCATAGCATGCTGTCGATTCGGGGAGACAGACAGATGGGATGACCTAATTTGATCTACATCCAGATTGATTAGAAGAATCTGAAATACCACCCCCCTTTTGGATAGCCTTGAATCTGAATGCCAAAGTAATCCAGTTTGGGTAGCAATCCGAGAACGAAGATGTGAACCACTTCGACCTGACGAAGCAGTTAAGTGGCATGAATCAGGATGAGCAGTCAAACCAAAGCTATGAGATGTAATGGTACAGTTAGATGAATCGATTCAATCCCATGAATCCATTCTCCCAGAAGATGTGGTATGAGAATCCACCTCAGAATGACTAGGTGAACTGAACGAGTACGGTGACATGAGCCATCACGTAAAGGTGAACCTGGCTGTTCACTTTTCTCTCTACAAGGTGTACTGATTCAGCCAGGTGAATTAAATCGATCTGGTGAGTTGATACGGCCTGGTGAATTGATTCGGTTTGGTAAAATGGTTCGGTCTGGTGAATTGGTTTGAACTGGTGAATTGAGTCGGCGTGGTGAATCGATTCGTTCTGGTGAAACAGTTCCATGACGTGAAACCAGATGAGAGAGAGTACTGAACCCACGTTCAACAAGCGATTCGTTACAATCAGTAGACACTGATTGACGCGTAACACCACTCTACAGAGGTAAACATGTCTGCTCAATCAATCTATGAGATGTATTCGAGACAGACCCATGAGGTGATCTCGAACGACTAGCAGAACTCATACGTTCGGACGAGGTAGAACGATAAATCGAACGAGATCGTCTAGTATGACTTGGAGAAACAGACTTGTTCGTTAATGCAGGCAATGCACATTGGTGAACCAAAGCGACTGTGGTCACAGTTTGAGATGCATCAGAGGCTCTAGAAACCATGAGTGTAGACTGCAAATCAGGGATGCTGTAGATGCTAGAGGTTTATCAGTCACAACTACTGGCTTGAGACGTTGAACCAAGTGAAGGAAGTGTCCCAAATAACTTACATACATCTTCTGACTGGTAAGAATCTGAAGAGGCGTCCAAATATCATCTCCTTCACAGGGAAACGATTTCAAACAACGAGCCGTGAGGGTATGGCAATCTAAGTGAGATTTCTCAGTAGGAGAGAGGACTTGGTCAGCAGATATATTCCTCGATCTATCTGCAATCCTAGTACAGACCCGTTTATAAGCCTTGAAATCCTTGGTTGATAACCTTCAGCACTTCTCACAACATTTCTCCCAGGATAATTGACCCACACAATCAACACACGATGTGTGTGGGTCCCAAGTTGAAAAAACAGTTTTACACTAAGAGCAAAACTTACACGTTTTGTTTGGAGGATCTGATTTCCCCATAATACAAATCAACTCAAACTCTACACAAGAACTAACACGTCTACTCAGTCATGCAAAAAGAAGAAGAATGATCCCCCTGAAGTAGTCACATGGGTAGATAAGGGAGCATGCTGTGTGCTTAGCATGGGACTAGGGACCTGTTCTCTAAGGAGAGCAGTCTGTGGGACATAAGCGTATGGACAAGAGAGGCCTACATGGGAAGTTCTAATTTGTTCCACTCAGCATCGAAGCAAGAGGGAGAAGTGCACATCGTGAGATAGGATAAGTTTAAAAATTTGTACTATACTTTGTCACTAAAATCTACTGGGCCTATGCATTGTCACTAAGGTGACATAATCCATCGCTGCAAATTATCAAATCAAACTTAAAAAGGAATGAAAGTGAAGGTCATCATTTAAGATGAAATTGGCATCTTGCTCTGTAGTTGTTCAAATGTACAATTATTTTCAATGTCACATTGAACAAAATATGCAAAAACAGTAATAAAGAAATTGCTTATTGAAAAATATTCAAGGGAAGTCTTGAAACTCTATGAAAAAAATCCAGTAAACTGTTCTTGAGATCTTAACATGCAGTTTAACAAGCAGAAATCTTCAAAGGTCACCATGACCTGAAAATTAAGTGATGGTCCCCAAAATCAACCTTCCCAAAATGAAGCTTGGTGTCAGATATGAAGAAAGTCCAGAGAATGGTTCTTGAGATATCCCACAAACAATCTTTACGTTAACATACTAAAATCTTTAAAGTGCTGCCATGACCGTGAAAATTAAGTGAAGGTCACTAAAATCTACTGGGCCTTGCACCTCGCCTAGATGTAGCTTGGTATGAAATATGAAGAAAGTCCTGTGAATGGTTCTTAAGATATGTTATCTTCAAAATACCTGCATGCAAGAGAAAAGAAGTATCCTTCAGGAAATGGAAAGAAATTGACATTCCTAACTTCAAGCAGGATCGTTAAAAAAAAATGTCAGGCTACCAGGATCTGTCAGTATCTTAATGTCTGAAGCTGTACAACATGCCTTCAAGACATGGACATCAGGCAAGAAAGGAGGAAACGTTGCAAACCCGAAAAGCTGTTCAGAATGACCCAGCTCACCATTTACAGACAGCTTCATGATGCTCAGAAAAACAGGTCAACGCGTTGATGGAAGCTACAAAATCCAAGTTCTTCAATGAGGCACTACAATGGGACAAAAGGATGTATACAACATTCAAACAGACTTTTACACAAATGGAAGCAAGTATCTCTTCCCAAGTGTAAGACTTCAAAATATCTTTCGGATCGCATCTCAGGGTTCTTCTCAGAGTTCTTCTCAGAGAAGATCACCAAAATCAGATCTGGTCTCACACACTGCAATTATGTAATTTTCGGAATAAAATTGATATTTCAAACTTATCCTGACTCATGCTTACTTGCTTATCTCCTCTTCCTGGCGAAGGTAGTGGAATACCTGAAATCCTTTGAAGTTCCATTCTAAAAGAAGCGGATGTAAAATTCATACTCACCCATGAGTTACCTCCGTTCCCGTGCATATGGTCAGCTGATCGGACATGATACTCGCTCTCTCCTATAATCACCCGACATGAGAACATAAGAATTCAGTGTGTCTGTGAGGGGCGGCTGGGAGGGCTTTCGTAAAGAGTCAGGATAAGTATAAAATATCAATTTTATTCAGAAAATTACATATTTTTCCTTATCCTGACTCATGTTTAATTGCTTACAGAATCTGACGGAAATGGCAGTGGGTCAGTCCACGCTGGATTCTGCTGGCTGTTCAAAATTACGTCCAATAATTTCCTCCCTTAACGGAAACTTGTAACGACGATAATTCGGTCCTGTTCTACTAATATTCATAGTAGAATGGGGGGATCACATCCATTCAAACTTGTCTTCCATAAAAGGCTTTGTTGACTGGCACGTGATGACACCATAGGTAGCTAGCGTCCTGCTAGTTTCTGATGCAACTAAATGTGAAGACATAGCAATCGAGACTAGTTGCGACCCTTCTTCATGTACAAGTATTTTCATTACGAGTACAGAGTCCTAATCACTCATGCTAGACTGTTCAAGACATGTGCATGGACTTTCCACCATTATACTCCACAGAGAGTCTGGCTTCCACAAGTCACTTGACTTGGGGAACTGTTAGTTGCTGAGCAACGACAAGCGGCCCAAACTAAAAAGCTACTATTGAATTGTCCATGTGGATCAATAATAGCTTCTGATATCGACCAGTGGTGGATGGCATGAATGACCGCTTTCATTTCCAACTGGTTGATGTGAAGATGTTCCTCTTTGTTCCAGATTCCTGCTGCTACCTCGTTTTCTAAATGAGCTTCCCATCCCTGCAGAGATGCGTAGAGATGGTTGTTGAATACCGACCCTAACATAAGTTCCTGCACAGACATTCAATCGGTGAGGCCACCACAGCAGAAAGGGCTTCAAACTGTCTGGGAGCAGAATCTGACCTCTGTTGTTGAGATGAAGATTCAAGAACCATTGTAACAGATGCAACTGCAGTCTTCCTCTTCTGGTCAAATCTTGCGCTGATGTGAGGAGACCTAGTAGACACTGCCATTGTCAAAGTGTCAACAGAGAGTAGAGCTTGCATCATCATTTCTTCAATCTTGACCAACTGGTCCTCCGGGACTACAATTTGATTCAACGTAGTGATGAAACGAATCCCGAGGAATATGATATCTTGTGGAGGTTCCAGTTCCGACTTTAGGTGATTTACTAACCATCCCAGTTGTGTTAGTAACCTGATTGTGAAGTCTAACTGTAGTCTGAATTGACTTTTCTCTTGATGCACTTGTATGCCGTCCTCTAGGTAGAAAGCCTTGTTTAGCCCCGAGGTGTAAATAGTTGACAAAGATATTCCAAACGGTAGGACTGTCCACTGGTAGTGCTGACCATTGAAAAGGAAGTGCAGATATTTAGGTACGCATCTTGCAGATCTATGCTGGCGAGATATTTTGCCAGTCAAATGATGAGTCGCAGTTGAGGAAGATGTATCATCTTGAAATGTTCTGGTTTCTGTAGAAACTTTTTGTTGAATTTCTTCATGTTGTAAATGAGTCCGAATTTCTCTCTGGAATTCTTCTCCAGTACTAAGAAGATTGGGGAGTAAAAGCCTGGCGTTAGACTCTGTGACTGTATTACTTCTACCGCTCCCTTCTGCAACAGCGTTGATATAGCATCGGTCAACTTGTCTAGTTGATTGTCTGTATAGGTGACGGGAGTTGGAAGTTTTGTGAGCGGCGGTGTATCTTCCACTGGAATCTTGTAGCCGTCTCGCAGAATATTCATGATATAATCGTTCTGAACCTGATCTTCAGCGTTTATTTCCTTCGTCCCTTGATGATCTTCCTGATGTCTGAGGGCGCTTATTTCCTCCATAGGGGCGATGAAAAGAAGAAGACGACTTCTCCCCTCGAGCGCTGAATTTCTTATCCTCGCTCTTTGTACCCTGGAGAACTTGGACCGATCTTGCTACCTCTTCAATCTTCCCATCAAACACAGTAGGTGCAGACCATGGGGCTTGACGAATCATACTGGAGCCTTTGTCAACACAGTAAATTAAGACCCACAGTAGTAGAGGCTAGATGTTCGGACATAAACTGTTGATCCTTCCTCTGAGTGCAAAGTGCCAACAGGATCATCCTCTCTTCCAAATTGGCAGGATTGCTGAATTTTATAATGAGAGCCTCGTTGATTGCACTAGATCGAGCTAGTCCGAAAAATGTTTGTCTCGTAGTAGTGTCGAGTTGCGCTAGCCTCTTGCCTTCTACTTTATAAACCCTGCTGCGAGTTGTGCCAATTACTTTGTAACGTTTGTCTACATCAGGTGCTCTTATGAATGGCTCCATGCGATGAAGATGGAAACGACGTGCGCTGAATGACGACACATGTTGTTGTTCATACTTGGTTGCTGATCTAAATGATGTAGACAAAGTGTCAGGGATCATATAAATGGGAGGTATCAGTGGGAACGTTAATGTATCGATGTCATCATTCTTCATCTTATACGTGTTAAGTTCATTGGAATCCTTAGATGGTGAAACTAGGTTTAAGCCATCTGTGATCCACGATGGACTTTGACGACTTAGATTTCTTTGACTGTTAGGGCCCTGCGACGGTCTCTTCTGAGTTTTGGGAGACGACTCCCCCGACCCAGGGCATAACCTTGAAGATACGGCTGGCATATCACTGGAATGACTCTCAGCATCAATAATTTAATGGTTACCCGATTTTATGTCACCAGATTTAGACATGGCTAATGTGAGCCGACGTTGCCTGTCTTTAGCACTTCTGTGAACAAACTGTATGTATAATATATATTCTGCCTCAGACAAATTTATACAACATTCACAACGCGTAAGAGCAGAACATAAAGGCTTACATGCCGGACAAAGTAAGTGCGGGTCAACCGCCGACAGCCGTAATCTGCACTGACTAAGTCTCAGTTGATGAAACACGTGTTAAATAAAGACATAATGATGACCAAATTGTATAAGCATAATACAAAAGCCAAATACCGAATACAATACAAAATTTAGTTAAAAGACCAAAAGAACGAAAACCTTATCGCCGTATACAGGACCCCACGTGCCTCCAGCCACCCTCGTCGGGCAATAAGGAGAGAGTGAGTATCATGGCCAATCAGTTGACCATGTGCACAGGAGGGGAGTTAACTCATGGGTGAGTGTGAATTTCTTTTAGAAGGGAACTTTAAAGGATTTCAGGTGTTCCGCTAGCTTTGCCAAGAAGAGGAGATAAGCAATTAAGAATGAGTTAGGATAAGGAAAACTATGTTTACTTTGTTGAGACCCGGAGTTGTTATTTCTCCCTGCCAGTGTTTCAGCTCACCACTCAAGCTTTAGTGAGATCTCGATTTTGAAAAGTCCAGGTAAGTCAAGTCTGCTCGACCCCCTGTCAACTTGGTTGCTGAAGAAATCACTAGATTCAGCTCTCCCTTTTATCACTCATATAATCAATCTGTCCCTCTCAAAACCAGAAGTTTGTCCCGAAATGAAGGTAGTAGTGATAAAACCTCTCCTCATGAAACTAAATCTTGACAGTGAAGTGCTGAAAAACTACCACCCAGTTTCCAATCTTTCCTATATCGAAACTAACTGAGCCAGTGGTGGCATCAAGTTTGAAACAACACATGGCATCTAACAATGTATACGAAACCCTACAATCAGCTTATTGCACAGGTCACAGCACTGAGGCCGCACTCCTCAAGAATGATCTTCTGAGAGTGGTCACCATGTAGGGAGCAGCAATTCTTGTGTTGCTGGATCTCTCAGCAGCCTTTGACACAATAGACCACTGCATTCAAGAATTTCACTTCAGGACAGGCTTGGAGTCTCAAGTTAATACCATTTACATCAGAAATATTGGGCTAATAATAACATCCTGCCTGGACTACTGTAACTCTCTCCTCTTTGGGCATCCCAGCAACCTGATCAACTGCAACAAGTGCAGAACACAGCAGCCAGAGTTTTCAGCAGACAGAGGAAATTCCAGAGTACATTTACCCATGAGCTCCGAGGGAACAACAAATTTATCTTACCAAACACTGCAGTATTAAGTTTGAACTGTTTGAAGCATGAGCACCCATTGTACACTTCAGCCAACCTGTGTGAATCAAATGATTCGAATCTTGTATCTTGCTGTTTTTCCCACAGGTATTGTCTTAGTAAATTTGCAATGGTGTAACTCCCTTCTTGATATCACAGGGACTATATGTGAATGTTTTGTCAAAATATATTTATTGGAATGCAAGGCAGATCTGTTTGTAACCATCTCTGGATTTTGCAGACGAAACAAGAAAAACAAACTTAGACTTTTCTCCCTTCCATCGAGTTGCATTCGCAAGATATCAGTAATTTCCATGCATCATGTGTGATTCAATGTTATTCGATATGAAGAAGTACTACCATGAAGTACTCGATGACTTGCCATTGGCAGCAGGGTAACATTGCAAAGTACCTTGCTTGTAAGTGGCATACACTGATAATGACAAAAGGGCACTTAGCCAATCAGAAAACAACATTTATGTGTGAGGTACGATAATTGGTAGAGATATACTGGTTAGTAAAATCTGCCAGCTGATAAGAATGGAGCAAGCTAGTAAGCATAAAATCTGTTCCTACACTGATTCCTTGCTCATGGAGAGCTGAAGCTTGAGCCATGTGACACCCCTTAAAGTCCCAAGAGGTGTCTGATCCTGAGATGTAATAGGATATCAACAACTATTGGAACAGTTATAGGATCTTTGGTAATTGTGACCCAGAGTCTCCTGGAATTGGTTCCATTTAAGTCATACAAATCAGAAGGTCTAACTGATGTAACAGTTGAGGAAAATTCTTGCAAAAATCTGAGTTGTCATTGGATAGATTACCAATGTCCAAGTGGCTTTTTCAGATTATGATAGAATCTGAGCTTCATTGTGTAGATGGGAAGCAATGGCCAGAAGGTCAGTCTCTCTCCTTTCCCTAAAGGCAGCATTCTACGTGACCCCCCTATCAGGTACCTACTGACTGCTGGCAGTGTACGTGGCATTGACCCAGGTCTCGTCCAAGTACACTGGCTCAAACACTTCCTTGTGCTTCCTTATTACCCTGAGAAAGTTAATTTCTCAAGTAAATGATATCAGGGCGTTCACAATTTTTTCTTACAACAATACCCTAAAGAGTGTAAGAGCTGCCAGAGTGTGTGCTTTGATACTCTGGGGTTGTGTCCTTGATTCAAATGCTTGTTTAAAATTTTCAGCAACATGCATTTGTTTTCAGAATAGAGCTTGTTGATAGACTGCCTTAAAAGGTTCTTTTGAAAGTTGTCCAAACGTTATAATTTGTGGGATTTTGACACAACCCCTACCTGCACTGCACCACCCTCACAATGTTTGTGTTCCAGAACATTTGTCAGTACCCTTGCTGATGCTCCTAAAGCTTTTGATGCCCGTTTACGGAATTTATTAATGGCATAAAATGGTTTGCCCCTTTTGGCTTCAGCACGGAAAAAAATGTATTCTTTCATCATCATCTGTTTCTCGTCAGCATTCAACTTAATTTTTTATCAGGCATATATATCCCGTGCACGAGGAGATTGGGGCTCTTTCTGCGGTTGGGTATTAAGTAAATGATAAACATGTGTACTATTTATATTTACTAGGCAATTTTGTACAATGATAAAATTTGCAATTCATCAGTCTGGTTTTTGATGGACTGTTGACATGTCTGACAAGGAGGAAGGATGTCATGCCGTTACATCTACTCAGTGCAAGTGGAACAGACCAAGAAAGAGCAAAAGGAGTGTCAAGAGGTCACAGAATGCATACATTTTGTGAAAATGTGGAGCTAAGTACATCCAGAAAATTGTTCAACAGACCTGAAAAACTGCATGTTAAATGTCCACAGATTTTGTGAACGTTTAAGGGAATGTGCACCCCACGCAGCATTTTAATTGACAGTACAGAAAAAGAGAAAGAAAGAGTTATAAATAAATATCCAACTTACGTTTATCATCTGGTCATATATAGTCTGGTTCATAATTATTGAGAATTTTTCTTCTTACTTTGAGCTATCCTAACACCTCAACTGATTCACTGATACTTAAAACTAAGTAATGGTATAAAGGAGGTAACTCATCTTGGCCTACTGAGTATAGTATAATTAGAGTTACCTCCCCTGAATTTGTAGCAGACGTCATTTTCCTCAGCACTGTCAACAATGTCTGCTGAAGATAAAAGAAGGTTGATTTTTGAGTTGTGTAATCAAGGAATTGATGATGTAAATACATTGGCAGAGAGAACAGGAACTCCTCTTTCTACTGTGTATAGGATTAGGAAGAATTTTAAAGAGGGAAAGGATTTTGGGCACCAGAAAGGAGCAGGGGGACCCAGAAAACTGGACTTCTCAGATCGCGTCCGGCTGGGAATTTTAGCGTCTAAAAAGCAAAGGGCAAGCATCTCCAACATCAGGTATGAAATGATAGAAAGGGGATCAACAGTTGTATCAAAATCTACAGTTAGAAGAAATTTGATTGATCTTGGATGGGAGAAAAAGACTGGAATTCCTTCTCCTCTCATGAAACAAGAACACAAAGACAGGCGTGTTGAGTGGTGTTTGGCACATGAAAACTTTGACTGGGAAAATGTGATTTTTACTGATGAAAGCTCAATATGGGTATATCCCAATAATGTGAAAATATGGACAAAGTCTGTGTCAGCACCGTTGTATCAACGACCTAAATACAGCCCAAAGTTTCATGTATGGGGAGGGATATCCTTATTAGGAACGACCCCGCTGTGTGTGTTTGAGGGAAATCTGACAAGTCAACGCCACACTAACATATTAGATAATTTTCTCCTTCCAAGTGCACATGTGTTTTATGGAAATGACTGGATTTTGCAGCAAGATAATGATCCTAAACACACCGCAAAACATGCCAAGCAGTGGTTTCAGGAGAAAAATGTGACTGCATTACCATTTCCTGTATATAGTCCTGACTTAAATCCCATTGAGAACATTTGGGGGATGATGAAGGAATGTGTGAATCAAAAGGGGATGACAAAAATTGAAGACATGAAGAGAGAAGTGGTCCGATACTGGGACAACATAACTCACGAGACACTAACCTCTCTGATAGGAAGTATGCCTACCCGTCTTAGACTGTGCCGTGAAGCTCAAGGAGACTTGATAAAATATTAAATTGTTACCTACACAACATGAAAAGGTCAGTTCACTTTCACAATACATTCAATTTTATCTGATTTGTTCTCGTTTAATAATATGAAATGCTTTAGCTATTCTCAATAATTTTGAACCATACTGTATATGTTGACAACATACAGGTACATTTGTACATATCTGAATATGGGCAGCTGCTATCCACAGTGACATTGCTATACACTCATATATTTTCTCTATATATACTGTTCAATCAATGGCACTGATTAATGTACTAAAGTTTAGCTAACATCATGCAAAAAGACATTATCGTGTTATCTTAAATGCTTTAGCAGAATAATTTAAGTGTTTGCCAAAGATACAGTAGTATACTTTTATAACGAGCACGGATATAACGAACTGACGGCTATAGTGAACTGTTTTAAAAGTCCCGAATAAACCACTATATGTTATCATATAAAAAAGTCGCGAATAACGAATTCTCTATAACGAACTTACTGGCTATAGCGAACTGATTTGCAATCCCAGCGCGTCTCAGGTAACACTAATTAACGGTGTGAATAACGAACTGAGCGAACTCAATCAGTGTCATTTCCAGTTAGCGATGCTCACTTTGAAAACCTCAACAGTTCCAGTTAATACTAATTAATGGTGTGAATAGTCAATTGAGCAAATTCAATCAGTGTCAATTAGTGGCGCTCACTTTGAAATCTGAACAGTAAGTTAGACGTCAAAACACATTCCAGTTTTTACACCCATGTGAAGTTGTAGTTTGCATTATTAACCAATCGGATTGCCCGAGGCAGTAAAGCCCGTCTCTGATGACCTAGATTTGTATACTTCCGGCACAGCAACTCAGTCGTGGGCGATTTTAATAGAAAACGACAAGTGCATATATATTCAATGACGAGTGCGTAGTGACGAGTGACCTGTGTAAGATTACTGACTGTGTAGTGAAAAGAACGTAATATGAATGAATGTATGAATAAACTGAGTAGGAATGACAGAACGCAGTGAAGCATCACAGACTATTCGTGAACATCAAAGTCTAGTGTCTGGAATATCCCAAAGGATGAGAAAACAATGCAGCCTGGAGTGACAAATTAAGCATACACTGAGCACTGGGGCTGAATGGCGCACTTGGAGAGGGCTGATCCAACAAGGGATGGATACCTTGGATAACCTCACCAAGAGAAGTTGAGCGGTTGGCTGAGACAAAATCCCACAAGTGAGTGAGTTTAGTTTTAAGCCGCTTTTTAGCAATATTCACAGCAGGGGACACCTGAAAACAGCCTTCACACATTGTACCCATGTGGGGAATCGAACCCGGGTCTTCGATGTGACGAAAGAACTCTTTAACCACAAGGCTACCCCACCGCCCCCCAAATTCCATGATGTATTGATGACAATGAGGTCTCGTCACAAGTGCCGCAATAGATGGGAAGGTAACACTAGCTGTACCATTATCACAAGATGAACTGGTAAAACTCAGCAAGAGTCTCTCCTACTGGGAACAATGGTCACATAGGAGACAAGCATAGAGGTGGTAGTAAGCAACCTAATACCAGCTGACATGGAACCAGAACTACTCAAAGCCAACAATGAACTCCATGCACTTTGAGAAAGCACCGAACCAGAGGCACCCTGAGCAATTGTCACTCCCGTCGCACTGTGAGTAACCACTGAAGTAATCAGTGTATGAGAAGGCCCTGCGCTGATGAGGGTATGAAGTGTTAACCCGAGGGAATGAAGTGCTAACCCAGGTATGCTGTAAGGAAGTGCTGAACCAGGCGTGGTATGAGGAAGAGCTGAACCACCAAGTATGTTGAAAATACCTGATGAACCAGATATGGTATACTTAAGTTCCGAACCACAGGCGCTATGGAGAGGTGCAAAACCATTAAAGTAGTGAGGATGCACCAAACCAACCACACTATGATGCAGAGAAGTGTGAGTGGTGTGTATAAGCGTGGGACTGGTAATGCTGTGAAGAAGCGTCAAACAGGCCCAGTGTGTAAGCGTTGAGCTGTGCTCTAAACTAAGTGCTGAATCCGCAGCAAGCTGTGTTCTGAATAAAATTGAGATCAAGCGGCATTCTGCTTGGTATCTTATGTCATGTAAGTACAAGACCCCTATAGACCAAGGTAAGTAAGATCATACCTTATAGGATGGATGGACGGACGAGTGAGTAATTCCTTCTGTATGCTGGTCTGCCGCAGCAATCTCTCGTGAAGGTCACTGGAACCAGAATCAGAGTAGTAGGTCACGTACTAAAAGACTGCAGCCCCTCCAAATCCTCCCCCGGCTAAGTCCCACAAGTAATGGCTTGCAAATACTGTCGAGGACCGCCAGAAGCACCCAGCCATAACGTCAGGAACAGTACAGTTCCTGTATAGGGCCATAGTCGAGGCTAACGCCGAAGCTCGTACAGGTTGTTAGACGACGGGTTGAGCTAGATACTGTGTGTCTTAAGCCGCCAGGATGGTCTCCCTCAACCATAAGGCTATTGTGTTCCTGGTGACTTCCCCTCTAGCGGTCGTTGAAAAAAGCAGGAACAAACTGTTCCTAGTTCCCCGACGAGGAGAGGACTTCTTGATATACAACCCGAGAGTCCGAACCGGACAAAGCAACTGCTCCTCCCGATCCTATGGTCCAATAATGGGCGCAAGGGGCAGGATGGTGAACAATCTGTCTGGTTGACCTGCCAGTTGGTTCTTTGCCAGGAAATCCCAGAGGAGGCCCAAGTGTACAGCACCGTGTCTGGTCTGATCAAATCGGATCCTGGTCACATCCAGCGCGTGAATCTCGCTCACTCTCGCTGCTGTCGCTAATGCCAACAGAAATACCGTTTTCCTAGTTAGATTGTCAAACGATGCCCTATCCAGTGGCTCATAGGGCGACCTCTCAGGTGTTGTAGTACAACGTTCAGGTCCCCAGCTGGCACTCAGAATTTAACCTTTGGTCCTCCAGGTTAAACGCTTTTACATAGCGACTAATTCAGGGACCTTTCAGACCTTCCTATCTCCTCTGGCAGCTAAAGCTAAATTCAATGCTGACAGGTACTTCCCAATAGTACTGCCTCTGAGCTTCCTTGAACACCACAAGTAATGTAAACACTCCGCAAGGAATTAGGGTGACGCTAACAACGGGTCTTGCCACTTTTGGGCACAGAACTTCTCAAAGCAGCCCACTTGTCATCATAGAGTGATCGAGTGGAAGTTCTGTGTGCCCATGCAATGACCTTTGCCACTTGAGATGAGTATCTCTTGGCCCTCAAAGTCCCTTGCAAATGGCCCAGGCGCATAGATGAAACCACGCCAAGTCCGGGTGCAATGTCCGACTGTGGGGATGGCGCAGCAACTGATCCCACTCTGGAAGTTGGATCTCTTTCTGCGGGGCGGCATAACTCTGGGAACCACGTCCTCACTGGCCACCAGGGCGCGACCAAAAGCAGGTGGATCTTAGCCATGAGTCTGAGTTTCGCCACGACCGCAGGTACTGGACATGTATACTGGAAACTGAGCACTGAACTTCGTGGCGAATAGGTCTATCAGCGGGTGCCCGTGATTCTGACATATGAGGGGAAGTATCTCCGGGTGAAGCATCCACTGGGTCGGGGATGGCTTCCCTGATTGTGAGTACATCGGCTAGTACATTTCTGCACCCTGGAAAATGACAAGCTCTGGCTTCAATGTAGTTTGCATCTAAGATGCTGGCTAAATGAAACCAGTAGGGACTTGGATCTGGTTGTCCCTTGTCTCAAAATCAGCCACACCACCATAGCGTTGTCTGAGACAATCAGTAGGTTGGAGCAGCATCGACGCCCAGTGACTTACAACAAGAATCACTGCTGCCAGCTCGAGGTTGTTGATGTGCCTAATATGTAAGTTCCTGCGCAAACATTGACTGGCGAGTCTACCATAGCAGGTGTGGTCTCAAGACGCCCAATGTCGTAAACTGGTCAGGACATGAAACCATGACCCAGAAACCGCTGTCATAGACGTAATAGTAGATGTCTTCGTCTGAACATATCCTCAGGTGACGTGAGCAGATCGAGTGGACAATATCACTTACAGAGAGAGTAGAACTTGTTTTAATCATCCGCCTGAACTTCAAGCCCCGGAACCTGGGACAGCGATGTGATGAATCAAATCCCGCGGAGTTAGATTCTCAAGTCATCCAAGCTGAGTTAACAGCCTGATAGTGAAGTCCACCTGTAAACTAAGTTGATTTCTTTCAAGAAAAGCTTGTATGCCTTGAAAATGCGTCATTCTTTGACTTCAGATCATCAACGCTGTTCATTATGAACGAGTTGACATTCCAAGGAAGTCTATTTATAGCTGCACGCCTCCTGATAGGCAGCATTGAGTCTGCTGCTAGAAGATCTCTATGCCGTCTGAAGAATCCAATGACGCTGTAGACTGCTAGTCTAGTGTGTAAATGACATCTTTCCATCGTAAAATGACTGAAAGTCAAATGTAGGCAACTTCACAACACTGGAATAATAACAACACATTCTGCACAGGGTGTTGTCCCTCGAGGACCAATCAGAATGTAGATGTAACATCACTGGCTTCCATTGCAGGGCGTTGTCTCTCGGGGACCAATCAGATTGTACATGTGACGTCACCGGTGTAGCAGATAACTGATCATCATGAAATCTTGTTCACGATGATACCCTTGCTAGCATTTTAGGCTTGTCCGTAGCCATGCTGTTTGGCAAGCACGTGTGCAGATGAGTAAAAACTTTCGTCACTTAAGCTGATGTAGACAAATTGTAATGTAAGGATTTTCGAGGATGGAACAGTTCCTCCAAAAGATGCCCAGTCTCCTGCCTACCAGCACTGGCACTGCTGGTGGCGGGAGGTTCCAGTCATGACAGGTAACACCCCCATCGTTTTGAATTGGGGGGGGGGGGGGGGGGGGGGAGAGAGGGGGTGTCTCTTGCCTCAGTCGTGCATTCCCGTTTTATTTTATTATTCCCATCAGGCAGATAAGAGGGCTTCAAATGCTGACAAAGATACCTCCGTGTTCGATAATACAGCATGTTCCTTGTACACCTCAGGAATGGCATTCCCGAAGATGGCTTGTGAGAAGAAAGGAGTTCTAATCAGACGCCGTTTAAACTCTTCCTGTCATAAACACGCATCCAAAAAACCCATCCTGCGCATGACTGTCGACATTGCCAGCACTGTCCGGACATGTCCTAACAGGTCATGTAACACTTTGCCTTGCCATAGGAATAGTGACAACAGATGTTCCAATTGGAACTCGTTAGGTTACGTTAAGTCTACAGCCGCTGCTGAAGTAGCTGAAGCTAATGCTGATATAGGTTTAGGATGCGCCACAACTCCGTGTCAGTTGCTTGTAATTTGAAGTCCTGAACCTTTTAAGAGGTGGAGGAAGATAAATAGCAGACAATGGCAGGTGCAATCCCTCTTCCTCCTCCAATTGTGCAGGGTCCTTCTCATAGTCTGGAGAGAAGTATTGTTCGTCATCAGAATTCCAAGAAATTGTTGACTTGCGCTCCCGTGCCTGCTTCTTATGTGTCAAATGTCTGACACAAGGTGGTGACGCCGAACGGGGCCGCGAACGTCAACTCCTGTGTCTGCGGTGGAGGTATCTGCCCAAACGATCCGGTGACCTGGATAGCGAAAGACGGCGCCGACAAACACTGGATGAACTACTCCATTGACTTCTGGATCGAGACCTTCTGACGCCTGATCGTCCTGTTCTCATCCTATCACTAGCCACAGTCACAGCGCCCTGTCGCGCTCCAAACATTAGTGTGCCCGAACCTGGGATGCGCCTACAGGCTCCTGCGCCGGCAAACGGATGTGCTCCTCCCTCTGTGTCATCCCTGTAATGTCCGGGATTACCGGAGGAGCCCAAGTCGAAGGTGCAGCCCGTTTTAGAGATTTGTCTGGCGTCACCAATGAAGCACTCTGAAAATCTGTTGCACCTCCGCGTGCGTAAGAGCTTGAGGTCTCGCTAAATCCACCCGACTAACCGACTGGGTGGTAAGGGTCGGCGTCAGTATAGACATCAGCATCGGTGTCGGAATCTGCATAGGCATAGGCGTTGGTATTGGTATCCGCGTCGGAATCGGCATCGGCATCTGGAGCGCTGAATGATTCTGGTTCAGTGATGCCTCCACTTGAGCAGCAGTGTCTGATGCTGCTCCAGGTATCTCCAATGCAGACTAAATCTCCGGAGTACACGGAAGGGATAACCTCGAACCAGACAATGATGCAGGAGACCTGTGACTTCCTCTTCCTCACTGACGCCAAGTATGCCTAGAATTCCAGAAATGAGCACACTCGAGCACACTGCACAACGCTGCAGTAGGAAGCAGGACACAGCAGCACAGTCCGAGCAGTACGGGTACAGGACCTTGCCGGTCTTCAAGGCTTACAAACCTCACAAAAGAGATGTGCCATGCACAACTAACTGTAACAAATTGAGATAACCGTGTGATAATAAGGGTAGAAGAAAAACACCCCTTACCACGTAATGGACTGTCCCACTCTCTGTGCAACAGCATGCTTGCAATAGACAAGTAAAATAGCTGCCACTTGAAAAAGAGCAGCCAAATTTACACTAAATACCGCCCTAAGCAATATAAAACTTACATACTGCGGACAAAAATATCAGTAGACGCAGCGCGTAACAAATGAAACTGATCCAGTAACAAATAACCTAGGCAACAGATCTCTTACTAAGCGAAGCTTGAGGTAATATGCTATATGGTAAGGTAAGTAAAAAATTCTGATAGTGATTACCATACCAAAACAGATGGGCATGTATTTTTGGATTAGTTCAAACATCAGCTTTTATTGCAGCTGGATGAACCAAGCATAGTCATTTTGGATAACACAGTTACCATAACTACATGTCCCTGGTACCATCACACTCACCATGAGCAATCTCAAGGATCAGTTGCAAGATTTTCTAACTTCCTGTTATGTGACAAAGCCCCAGCTCATTAAAAAAAAACAGCAGTACAAAAAGCAAATCCAGTATATCAATGACGAATTAGCTGCAAAACAAAGCCACTTAGTTCTGCATACACTAGTACAGCATGGGGACCTCCATCCCATCGAGGCACCCGTGAACGGCCACCTCCTTGTGGTGGGTGCTGGGGAATGCCTTTCACCCCCATCATGGACTCAGGGGGAATATTTGGTCCACCAACCCGTTTGCCGTGGGTTGCAGCCCTGTGTCAGTGGAGGAAGGGATCCTGGTGGTTGAGGGCAATAGGGGCCTGCAACTGTGTTCCTGTTGCCTAATACAACCACTTTGGCCCTGACTTCACCTAGACGTGTGGTTGAATGGGCCCGGTTCAACCAATCGGCTGGTCACGCCAAGCCATGTGCATGGATTATAAATCATCATTGCACAAATATCATTTGGAATTGGTGTAATTTTGGTCTTGGCTATATTGTCTAAAACATTTTTGATTTTGAATTATGTTGTTCTGAACTTTGCCTAGAGTCCTATACCCAGAAGGTGGTGGCTGATGGACCAATCTGGTGGAATTATCAATCTTTTAATTCTTCTGCTGGAGTATATCATCCAGGTATCCTTGGTGCAGCAAGCTGGAGGCCCGCTTGCTTTAGCTTTGTGCTTGTGACACTCCGTGGTGGGTTGGGAGCTCGAATGACGAACCAATATACCAAAAATCATGGATTACCAAATCCCTAACAAAACATACATGTTTGAAAGGACAAATCATTTGACAGTTAATCATCATTTTCTTAGGCTAAGTTTGAATTGTTTCTCATATATCTGCCAAGATCTGTTGAAAGATATGAAATGGTTTTCGAGTTGTGCTCTGGGAACGAAGCCCATCCCTTCTTTTTGAGATTAAGTCCGGAACGTTTCCATGGAAACCAAGAAAATAATACATCACAAAAACCTTTAAAAACCAAAAGGCACCACTATATGTTCAGATTGATATATCTACCAAGTTTTGCAGAAAAACTGCAGAGAAAATGGGGTCTGCCACATATATCTGCCAAGTCTTACTGACAGGTATTAAGAAGTTTTTGAGTTCTGCTCTGGAAATGACACATACCTCTCACTTTTCAGTCTGGGTCCAAAACGTTTCCATGGAAACCGATAAAATAATAAATGACAAGATCCTGTACATAGCAAAAGGCACCACTACAGGTTCTGATTCATACATCTACCAAGTTGTGCAGAACAAAGTCCATCTCTCCATTTTGAGACTAAGTCCAAAATGTTTCCATAGAAACGGAGAAAATAATAAATCAGAAAAACCTGTAAATAGCAAAAGGCACCACTTTGGGGTCTGCCACACATATCTACCCAGTAACACTGACAGATATTAAGAAGTTTTTGAGTTCTGCTCTGGAAAAAAAACACATCTCTCACTTTTGAGACAAAGTCTGAATCGTTTCCATGGAGAAACTACGAAATCACAAAAAACTGTAAGTAGCAAAAGGCACCATTGCAGCTTCTGACTGCTATATCTATCAAGTTTTGCAGAAAAATATTGAACGGTTTTCGAGCTATGCTCCGGAAGGAAGCACATCCCTTCATTTTGAGACTAAGTCCAAAACATTTCCATGGAGACAGAGAAAATAATAAATCACAAAAACCTGCAAATACCCAAAAGCACCACTTTGGGGCCTGCCACACATATCTACCAAGTTTTGCAGAAAAATATTGAATGGTTTTTGAGTTCTGGACATGAAGCCCGCCCCACCATTAGATCAACACCAAAATGTTCCATGGAAAAATAAAAATAAATAAAAATGCCAAAACTCGGTAAATAGCAAAAGGTACAACTGTAGGAAGAGATCATTATATCTATCGAGTTTGGTTTAAAACTATTGAACGGTTTCTGAGTTATGATCCGGAAACAAAATGATTACGGACGGACGAGGCATCGACTATATATTACAACAAGAGTCATCAGAAGATGACACATCTCCCCCGGCCCCCACATGTTTGAGAGGACAAATCATCGGAGAGTTACTTATTGTTTTTCAGACTAAGTTTGAATTGTTTCCATGGAATTCATGAAAATTATAAATGCCATATATCTGTAACCAGCAAAGTCACAATTTCAAGATCTGTCTCATATATCTGCCAAGATCTGTTGAAAGATATGAAATGGTTTTTGAGTTGTGCTCTGGGAACGAAGCCCCCCGCCTTCCATTTTTAGACTAAGTCCGAAAGTTTCCATGAAAACCAAGAAAATAATACCTCACAAAAAACTTTAAAAACCAAAAGGCACCACTTTGGGGTCTGCCACACATATCTAGAAAGTTTTACTATTAGATATTAAGAAGTTTTTGAGTTTCTGCCCTGGAAATGAGAAAATTATACATCACAAGATCTGGTACATAGCAAAAGGCACCACTTCAGGTTCTGACGGATATATCTACCAAGTTTTGCTGAAAAATATTGAATGGTTTTTGAGTTCTGCTGTGGAAACGAAGCCCTGCCCTCCATTTTGCCCTCCAAAACGTTTCCATGGAAACCGAGAAAATAATAAATCACAAAAACCTTTACATAGCAAAAGGCACCACCTTAGGTGCTGATTGATATATCTACCAAGTTTTGCAGAAAAATATTGAATGGTTTTTGAGTTCTGGACATGAAGCCCGCCCCACCATTAGATCAACACCAAAATGTTCTATGGAAAAAACAAAAAAATATAAATGCCAAAAATCTGTAAATAGCAAAAGGCACGACCATAGGCTGAGATTACTATATCTATCAAGTTTAGTAAAAAAATATTGAACGGTTTCTGAGTTATGCTCCAGAAACAAAATGATTACTGACGGATGGACGGGCGGACGGACGGGGGATGGACGGACGAACAGACAAGGCATCGACTCTATCCCCCAGCAAGTAATGCTGGTGAGCTTAGCTTACTTATACACCAGGACTACCAACTTCAGCTAGAGTTACATATCCATATGCATTTGAGCATCATATATACCTTTAGCAGGGTTCACCTTGATCCCAGAAGCGTAAAGCTTCTCCTCGGTGTGCCACGCAAAGTTCCTGCAGACTGTTTTAGCACTGAACAGCATCAATATCACAGCAACAGCCAGTAATACCAGTCGTCTTCTGCTTGGGCTGGAACACATATTGTACAGGACTTCTGCTCCTTCACCAATCAAAAGGCAAAACCCCATGCTAGGAATGTACAAAATCCTTTCTGCTATCACAAAACCTACATAGAAAAATAAATTGGATGCTGGTATAAATGGAAAAATAATTATGGCCAGAGAAATAATGAGCACATTGCAGTGATTTTCAGTAAAGGAAGATGGTGCATCAAGTTCGTCACTGTCAGAGGAACTTCCAGATTCTCGTCTTATGAGCCGTGATTTTTGGTTGGGTGGGTTAAGTTTGCCATCATGGGTATTATGCTGAACCCCATTGCCATTCATCTGTGATTTCAGTCCTAGGATTGGATTTCTACATGATTGGTTCAACTGTTTTATAATCACCTGTGCAAACAGGGCAATAGAAATGTACATGATGATTGTATATATATTTCTATAATCACTGAGGCTTTCCACCAATGGCACTGATTCCATGGACCAATCAAAGCTGAGAACTGAGGGACATAGGAGCAGCCATATGTTAAGAGCAGGCAGGAAGTGATAGGTCAGAAGTCTAGTCATCAAGCTGTTGGAGTCAGAAGCCGGGTTATCAGAGGGAGCAAATTCTGGTGGTTTGCTGCCCATGAAGTAGATTCTGGTGGCCACAAGAGAGATACCACATGTTGCAAGCAGCACCAACCCCTCACACAGACCTCGAAAATGGCTCTGCAAGATATAAACAAAAAATATGTAAATACAATCTGAAATTAAATATTAACCAAGGTGTAATATTTTTCTGGTGCTTGAGTGCTGGAGTGGTTGTTAAGAGTTTCACACGAACAAATAATGATGGAACATTTGTCAACATGATAGACCATACTCAGTTTGCACAGCAAAACAAGAGTCATCAGAAGATGACATATCCCGTCGGCCCCCACATATTTGAAAGGACAAATCATTTGGCAGTTACTTGATGTTTTCTTAGATTAAATAAGTATGAATCGTTTCCATAGAAGTCATGAAAAATATGAATGCCATATATCTGTGAACAGCAAAAGGCACCTCTTCAAGATCTGTCTCATATATCTGCCAAGGTCTGTTGAAAGATGTGAAATGATTTTCAAGTTGTGCTCTGGAAACGAAGCCTATCCCTCCATTTTTAGTCAGAATTGTTTCCAAAGAAACTGGGAAAAATTAAAATGCCAAAACACTGTAACTAGCAAAACGCACCACTTTGTGGTCTGCCTCAAATATCTGCCAAAGGGCTGCTGTAAGACATTGAATAGTTTTCGAGTTGTGCTCCAGAATGAAGTCCATCCCTCCATTTTTAGACTAAGTCAGAATCGTTTCCATGGAAACTGGGAAAATGATAAATCACTAACATCTGTAAATAGTAAAAGACACCACTTTAAGGTCTCCCCTACATGTCTGCCAAGTTTTGCAGAAAGATATTTAGAACTTTTTGAGTTGCGCCCCAGAAACGAAGCCCATCCCTCCATTTTGACACTAAGTCTGAAACGTTTCCATGGAAACCCAAGAAAATTATAGATCACAAAAAAACTAAAAATAGCAAAAGGCACCACGTTGGGGTCAGCCACACATATACCTACCAAGCTTTGCTGACAGATATTAGGAACTTTTTGAGATGTGCTCCGGAAACGAAGCAGACCTCTCACTTTTGAGACAAAGTCCAAATCACTTCCATGGAAACCAAGAAACTAAGAAATCACATAAACCTGTAAATGGCAAAAGACACCATTTTAACTTCTGATTGGTAAATCTACCAAGTTTTGCAGGAAAATAAAGAATGGATTTTGAGTTCTGCTCCTGAAACGAAACCCATCCCTCCATTTCGAGACTAAGTCCGAAACGTTTCCATGGAAACCGAGAAAACAATAAATCACAAAAAACTGTAAATACCAAAATGCAGCACTTTAGGTTCTGATTAATATATCTACCAAGTTTTGCAGAAAAATATAGTACCGTTTTATGAGTTCTACTCCGGAAACGAAACACACCCCTCACTTTTCAGACTATGTCCGCAACGTTTCCATGGAAACTGAGAAAATAATAAATCACAAAAACCTGTAAATAGCAAGAGGCACCACTATAGGTTCTGACGGATATATCTACCAAGTTTTGCTGAAAAATATTGAATGGTTTTTGTGTTCTGCTCCGGAAACGAAGCACACCCCTCCATTTTGAGACTATGTCTGAAATGTTTCCATGGAAACCGAGAAAACAATAAATAAAAAAAAACTGTACATAGCAAGAGGCACCACTTCAGCTTCTGACTGATATATCCACCAAGTTTTGCAGAAAAATATTGAACGGGTTTTGAGTTCTGCTCCAGAAATGAAACACACCCCACCATAAGACTAACACCAAAATGTTCTATGGAAAAAACAAAAAAATATAAATGCCAAAAATCCGTAAATAGCAAAAGGCACAGCCACAGGCTGAGATTACTATATCTATCAAGCTTGGTCTAAAAATATTGAACGGTTTCTGAGTTATGCTCCGGAAACAAAATGATGATGGACGGACGGACAGACTGGGCGTCGACTATATCCCCCCTTCATTACATGCCGGGGGGATAACAATTAAATGTTTCAGTTACATTAAAGTGACAATACAACTCCTTATATTGGCTACATATCGTCGCAATTCTGCACTGTCTCCATATTTCAAACGAGGTCTCTCAGTAACCTTCTGTACCCAACACTTTGAGATGACAAACTGATTTCCAAAGCGCTCACTTAAAAGTTGTCTTACTTCCAAATCCAAGCTTTAGGTTCCATTACTGCACAACATTCAATGACTGACAAAGCATTCCCAGTGCAATACTGCAGCAGGCAATTCAACTTGACGATGACACTATTACTGGCATATGCATCTCCAAAAGTGTTCTCGAAGAAACATACAAACATCTAATACATGTATTTCAATGGATCTCCATCAAATGTCAACAGCTCTGTTTTAGGTAACTGAAGCAAGTTGAACATTTGCTTCTGCATTGCCAAATATTGGACATCACTATGATGATTATCTGACTCATTGTGCTTATCGACATGGTCCACTTTATAAACAGGATCTGCACGCTCATACTTTGGTAAACCATCTGCATGCGACAAAATATTGGTTTGCTGCTGCAATTGAAGAGCTCTTGTCAGCTGATCTTGTTCATGAATTACATTTAATAATGCTGCATGACTCCATTTATCTAAATCCATCCTGTCACCTGAATCCACATCGGCACTAGGATTTGGTGGCTGATCAACACTGTCAACCTTCTGTTCCAAAGTATCGGTCATTTCAGGTTTGTATGATGTATTCAAAAGAGAAATAGGACACCAACTTTTCAAATATTTCTTTGGTTTGTTTCCTTTTGGAATACATGTTATCAAGCCTTGAATTTGTGTTGTTGAAAGTTTTCCCTTGAGATATCCAGAGTTTAAGGAGTTTAATAAAAAATCACCCAAGTCTTTTCAGAAAAATTTAAGAAATTCAGTTGTAAAGCCGTCCGGACCGGGACTTTTTTCATTTTTCATATTTTTTAAAGCTATGGATATTTCTCTTTTGGTTAAATCCCCTTCCAGAGATTTTTCTTCATCAGATAGTATCATTGTTTCAGTATATTTAAAGTGGTCACTAAGATCAATGGAACAAACATCTTGTTTGGTATAAAGCTTTTCATAGAATCGTTTTGTCTCGTTTAGGACTTCTGATGTTGTATGTACTAAAGAACCATAATTTTTTTCCCATTCTGCAATGGCTTTATTAAAGAAAGTTTCTGGATTCTAGCTTCAGAAAATATTTAGTTGTCTTTTCTCCTTCAATCCATCTTGCACGTAATATCGGTTCTATATTGATCTAAAGTAGAGTGAATAGTATCTTTTACAAGCTTCATGTATTTTCGATCTGTTAATAAAGAATTGTTAAACTTCCAAAAGCCTTTACCATGAGCTAAAGAGGACAGTTTAAGATTTAATTCAATTACTGAATGGTCAGTGTTGATACTTGGTCGAATATCACAAGTTTTGACAGATGGTAGAAGACTATGAGATATGAGAAACAAATCCAGTCGGGCTTGTTTGAGCGGTGTAGGCTGTCGCCATGTGTACCTTTTTTCTTCAAAATTCAGTTCTTGCCATGGATTATTAAGATCGAAAGTATCAATTAGTTCCATATCTTTTCTTTTGATTTCGGATGATTTACATGCTTGCAATTGTATGTATCTCAATGGTTGAGAACTAGGTTCCAATCCCCACATAAACATATTTCATCACAATCAAATTTCATCACGATATCTACAATATTTAAAAAAAATACTGGGTCATCTTTATTTGGAGCATAAATCCTCATTATTGTGTAAGATGTTTCACTTCTAAAGCTACGTAATTTCCTTCTGTATCATAACATTCGCCAACCACTTTGAAGTCAAAGTTACTACTGAACAAGACTACTGACCCACGTCGTGCATTTCCTTTGTAGGAATTGAAGTAACACTCATTATACCCCCATTCTTGTTTTATCAACTGTTCTTGTTGAATCGCTTTATTGCTAACAATAAATATTAGCTCTTCTTTTAGGTAGAAATCTAAATACCTTCTTTCTCTTAATCACGTTTTGTAGTCCTCTACAATTTTGTGATACCACTTTGAGACTTTCTGTGATTTGAGTTCTCGTTTATGGGCAACATGCCGTTGAAAACTAGTCGATATCTGGTAAATATGAGCAAATGAAAAGTGAACCAAGTTATACATAGATACACAGATATAAAAAGCTGTCTGCGTTTTAAAGATATACTGACATCCGGTTGGAAGAGTATTGGAAGTATTTCTCAGTAAAATAGAGAGAGAGAAAACATTTTCAGATCGTAAACATGGTGTGGTAAGGTATGTGAACAATGTACGTTGGGGAAAAATGTACGTTACACCACCATGTTTTACAGTTTTTTTGTAAGTACATTGTTGCAAATATAATAATAAGATAAGAATAAAAACATACTGGCCATGGCCTAACGTACTCTTACCCCAGAGTACCCACGGATGATTACATGATTGTCCTAGTATTAATAACGGTAAAGAAATACCTATCTACTCACTTTCTTAGTGTTCCTGTAGATCGTAAACTCCAATAAATCCAAAGGAATCCATATAGAACAGAAAATACACAAATAACACAAATTGAGTATCCCGAAACCACACTGAGCTGATACACAACCCAAGAACTGAATGAGTGGCCGTGACCACGTCTGTCTACTGTGAGTCTCGTGCGTGAGTGAAGCATGTGCACTAGGTCTCACGTGCTTGTCATCTGAGAACTAGTACTCTTGGTGGTGTCAATATTGCTGGCGCACAAAACAATACAGGTAAAATATATTGTAAAATAATTCAGTTCACTGCAAAGGAAAACATAAAAGATATTCACAAAAACAAGACGAGAAGAACATAAGAAGAATGTCTTACTTGACAAGTCATATGTGGATGAGCTCTACACAATCGTATGGTAGATACTATTTATGCATATTACAAACAATAACATGATCAGTTCGTTGATGGAGTCTGTACTGCCTCGTCATACTTCTTCCAAGACGATGAGGAGACACTTGGATCCCTGGTTTCCAGAACAACTTCTGTTCCCGCCACTCTCATCCGGGTCCACAGCTTCTGCTCATTGCAAATAAACATTTTTTCCAGACGCGAGTTTGACGCTTTTAGTTCAGCATTTTCCCTGCGAGCGTCACCAACTCCTCCTCGTGTTTTGTGACCACTCCAGTAACAGTTTCTTTCAACTGCGTCAATTCGGACGCTAATGAGTCAATAGATGCTTGCAGGTTTGAAGTTTGCGTCATGATTAAAGCTGCCAATCTTTTCTCTGAACTTTGAACAATTTCTTCAGTTTGTTGTTGCACATGTTGTTCTCGTATAGTCAGCCATTTCGTCTTGAAGAGGTTTTCAGAAGAGGTTGAATTATTCCCAAAAATATTAAAGCAAGGAACACATGGTTGCACTGCACACATACTGTATTCTTTTTCCCGTGTAGTTTCAGGTATTTCTGACGTTAAATTGTCATATTAGAGACAATTTCATCCGTGGGTAGGGAGAGCAGTTCACTCACATGTCCGACTCGTTTTCATGCGCAACCGGAAGTCCAAATCAACCTTATAATCCTGTCTATTCAGCATTTGCAAAATGACATGTGCCAATATGATCAACTGTTTCCTTTGACTTCACATATATTGTGTCCTGCTATACATAAGTACTGTTAATAATGGGCTGATTGCAGCTGTTTTGTTGTTTGCACAGGCACTTTCAAGAAGTGGGAGAATATTGGAGTACGGGCATAATTCCTTTTCATTTGTAACATATCATTATATCTGATAGCCTCGATGCAGTCCTGCCAATATCCCTTCACCCTTTTATATTTTCAATTTTACATAATCGGAAAATTATTATAAAAAGATTTCTCAAATAATATCTATGGTTGTCTTTTTCCCAATATTAGTGGCTTTCTGCTCATAGGAGGATACAACAAGTGAAAAAACCTCAGTTTTTGAAGCTCCGTGTGAGTAACATAAGAGGTGATTCGTTTAATGGTGGGTATCATTTGAAAGCTCTGAACATCAACAACATCACTGTACCCTTGCCAAGAGTATTTTCTGATTTGTAAGAAGCCATCTTATTGAATAAAAACAGGTTTCTAATGATGCATATTTGCCACCATCTGCTGTAAGGATCATAAATGGTCAAAATCAAACATGAATCCAAAGGCAACCAATCAGATGAGAGCAATGGATACTGTCCTTACAAACTTACAGATTCAGAGGAAGGCTTTTTATAAAATCATGCTATTCTGAATGTGTTGCACAAAACATCACCATCGATACATACATTATGGACCTTAGTGCATGTATCGTGTTAGGTTATGACCTGTGTCAAAATGTTTTATGCATATTTTTTGGCATTAAACACCATGTCCAAGCACAGCTAAGATACACAGCGTTCACTAACACGAACAATATGCTACACATCCATAGGCCACAATGAAGGAAATACTTTGTCGAATTTTTGCACACTCATTACAACTATTGCGCAAGAAAACATTCATGAATGGCTTCTTTGGACTAATATCTACATGTGCACATTATTTTCGTAATCAAAATATTCAAATATACATATTTGCAAGCCATGAAACATCTCAGTCGATGATTCAGGTATGAGCAGCTCCATTTTGAATCACATGATGCGAAGACGATTGGGAAAGGCACATTAGAATAAGAAATGGCCTATTAAAATTCTGAAGTTTGCTATTGATACAAGGGCAGTGGCGCATTCTAAATTCAGAGAATGGCTAAAAATCCTGAAAATGGCCCACTGTCAAAGTTCTCTATCCCGATCCCTGTTAAAGACAAAAATGTCATTAAATCAAATATTAAAATCAGTGTCATGGTTAAGTATCATTGCTGGACTATCCATTCGTCTATACGTCCCTGTCAGTAATTTGTCTTGGTCAGAATACATAGCCATTCATTCTTAACACTTTGTAGGTGCAGAAATCAATTTTTGAATTGGTGCCTTTGCTTTTCTGGAATATCTAGAGGTTTGATGTTGCTCGTGTTTCCAATGTCAGATCATTTTATACAGTGATCAAGCTGAAAACTGATGGTTTTGCTTCTGAAAATCTCAAGAATTGACATTTTCCCTGATGTCCCATTTATAGCATTTGATTTTAGCTTAAGACACTCTTGCTGTCTTGCCATTTAGACGCCCAACAACCCATCTTCATCACAATTAGTACTGATTTTCTATCAGCATCATTTACAACATATTTTTCATGGACATATGACTACAGTACTTGCTATAAAAACAACTTCTTGTAATATCTGTACTGACTTTACACAGATGCCCTTTCAAATACACAGATTGAGAAACAAAACTTTACACCAGATTGTAAATTGAAGCCACAAAACCGTTTCCACATTCATAAGAAATCTTGGTCAAAACCAGAGTCGATTGTACAATTGTGATTTTATCACAAGCAGATACTTGTGTCAGCAGTTTCATGATTTTGTTTCTAAACAAATTGGGTAAGCTGTAACAACAAAATATACAAGAGTAATCAGAAGATGACATATCCTCCCAGCCCCTACATATTTGAAAGGACAAATCATCTGAAGGTTACTTGATGTTTTTTAAGACTTGGTTTGAATCGTTTCCATGGAAATCATGAAAAATATTAAAGCCATATATCTGTAAACAGTAAAATTCACTACTCCAAGATCTGCCTTATCTGCCAAGATCTCTTTAAAGATATGAATTGGTTTTTGAGTTGTGCTCTGGAAACAAAGCCCTACCCTCCATTTTGAGCCTAAGTTTGAAACGTTTTCATGAAAACTGAGAAAATAATAAATCACAAAAACGTGTACATAGCAAAAGGTACCACTTTAGATTCTGACTGATATATCTACCATGTTTTGCAGAAAAATATTGAAAGGTTTTTGAGTTCTGCTCCGGAAACGAAGCCCATCCCTCCATTATGAGACAAAGTCCCGAAACGTTACCATTGAAACCAAGAAAATAAGAAATCACAAAAACCTGTAAATAGCAAAAGGCACCACTTCAGGTTCTGATTGATATATCTACAAAGCTTTGCAGAAATATATCATGCTCCAGAAACAAAATGATTATGTATGGATGGATGGACGGAGGTATGGACGGATGGACGGACGGATGGACAGACAGATGAGGCATCGACTTTATCCTCCCACATTACATGCCAGAGGTATAAAAACACACACTAAAACATACATATTAAACTGTTTTGGGGTTATGCTCCAGAAATATGCTCCGGACAAACGGACAGATGAGGTGACAACTATATCCACCTGCATTACATGCCGGGGATAAAAACCATAAGCATAAGTAACAAAATGGCCCTGATGTCTTGACAATATTAAGATATTAACCAGAAATGGACACCAAGCCCAAACTAGCATTTTCAGCTGTACAAAGAAATACAAACACATGCCATTCACATTCTTTTGCCTCGCAAGGACATTGGTACATTATCTTCCAAAAACATATTCAAATTCTAGTTCATTTGTACTCACCATGGTGAAGATTTGTAGTTGCAGTATTTCCTGAAGTTTCACCCGATGAAAGACAAAAACATCATATGTCGCACAGACAGCAAGAACAGCAATGGCTTGTTCTTTTGTCAACAGACTTGCCACAGCAAATACATAAACACTAACAACATATATCCAACGATGGGAAGCCAATTGGTCAGAAGTTCGGTACTCTACATATTTCATGTAACTCAGGAATGTAAGAAGAAAGAAGAGACAGGCACCAATGTCAGCCCGACCAACAATCCCAGCAACAGCTTCTGTGTGTATGGGGTGAGCTGCAAAAAACAGTCCTGCTACATATGTGGCAAATGTACGTTTCAGCACCTTTTGTGCTAGACAGGTGAACACTGCTGTGACCACTGCATGCAGGAGAACATTACCCAAGTGGTAGCCCCAGGGGTTCAGTTTCCCAAAGGCATAGTTGAATCTGAACGACAGGACACAGAGTGGTCGGTAGGACTTGTGTGAGCCACTATGAGTGAGAGGTGTCCCCCAGAAGTCATCATAGAAGATATTCAAAAGAGGTGTTTCCGGTAACAAGTCCTGATTCTTCTGGATTGCCCGGCTGAAACACACCACAGGTTTTTATGTTAACCAACACCAATTCGCATTGTCTGCACAACATCTACAATACAAAAGGAGTGTAATCAATTTGGATAGTACAACATTTGATGCTTTTCAGAGTCTGTTACAATACCATAAAAGTATGGAAAAATTAGACAGATAAACTTCTATCAACATAGATTGTAAAATGGTATTTTATACTAGACTGTAGAAAGTGGTCATGTCCGTATGTATCACTTTTATTGTATATCAAACTCAATTTTGAGGTACTAATTGTACTCCAATCATCACAGCATCAACATCCAACTTTCCTTAACCTTTAGCCTGCTGAATTAATTTCAGCATAAGGCGCTAATAAGAGGGTGGGTGATTTCAAACACTCAGTGCGTCACTAAATAAGGGACAACTGAAAAAATATTCAGCTCATTAATACTACATACAAAAATAAACATTATTATCAAAAAATATCCAGATAATTTCAAACGTACAGATATTAATTACAAGACAAACATAAATAGATTAAATTTTCCTGAATTTACCTGAATTACTCGATTGGTAGCCGGATGCGTTTTATACTAGGAACCGTATAAATTGTCCAGTTATCGCAAACCGATTTCAGTATTCTTACTACTGATATTTCATAAGTATCTGACTTTAATTTCGTATATTTGTATCGGCAAATATCCGCGCGACGACAAATTAAAAAATAATTCTGAAAAAAAATAATCGAAAACGTTCGTCGTAAACAAATAATATTTTCGATGTCATGACAGGTCTTACTGAAATGGCACTATTACGTTTATTTAAACGTGTCATGTAATGAAAATAGCAGAATAAAATACATGATTCATAAGCATTCATGAGTGCAAATATCAAGTGTTATGGTTCATTAATTTTTGCACAAACCCACAAAAAGACGGTGTTAAATCGTGTTACGCATACGAAAAAACAAACATGGCGCGCTTCGTCGAACGCCTACATAAAATATAGCTTTTTTGGTCAGAAGAAAGATTACAGAACTCTTCTGTGTAAGACCTGGTGAAAGAGGGAGAATTTCTCATTCTACAAGTGTTCCATGTATCATTTTCCGTTTAGTATGACGAAAGACGGACGAAAATTAAGATCGTGAAATCTAACTCGTTTTCTAGTAAGTGCAAAGGTCACCGGATGTGATGTCACAGACGGGGATTGCTTGATGAAATTCATTCGCTATTGAATATGAACAGAAAAGTTGGAGATATTTCGCCTGAATTTAGCACAAATAACTGTTTAAAGTTATTAATCAGAGCTCATAGAATTTTCTTGGTGTATTTTTGACTATATAATTCGCACATAGCCGAACCAGTTTGACCTTGTATGCTCCCGTGACCCGGAAACAGTAGTCGATCAACACTGCAGATGCAAGTTTTTCAGTATCTTTTATTTGAATTTTTGTTCATATTAGGCACATTACTTTATTGTCCACTGAATATAAAGATAGCAAAGATATAATTGTGATGCATGTTGATGCCAGCTTATTCTTTTTTTCACATGGTCCAACACAGAAACGTGTACAAAGATCATTCTCAACAACAGGTGCGCGGATATGGGCGTGGCTTTTGTGTTTCAAAATAACATTCATGCTTTTCTTTTTATGACGATGTAGTGTAGTAAGAACTGCAGTATACATGTTTTATAAACAAAAATATATTTTCAGTTATAGTTTCACATGAAATCGGAGATGATTTGATAAAAATTGCGTTCATATTACATGATTGGGAAAATTATATGTCTCACTTTAGAACAAGTTGAATTACATTCATAATTTTATGCAATGAATTAACGTTCTTGATGAATAATTACGATAGATTTGTCAATGCTTTATGTTTCATAACTGGTTACAACTTTAAATCTTTTCATATACTTTAATATGTTAAATGATATTAATAATATGACATTTATTTTTCTCTCTCAAATAGACAAAGGCAAAGACACTTAAAATCTGTCAATGCATTAGCAACGTGTAAATAACCAAATTTTAATTAATGTCTTTCAGTAATGTGGAAAACTGACAGTTTTGCACAATTTTTTATTACAACTACATGTATGCCATAAAATATATGGATAGATGTTACAAATTATTTTGTGTATTTTATTTCTTCATAATATCGTGCCAAAATGTACATCAAATACAAATGGGTGATGAGTTATTTTTGTTTTCAGCAGTACCACTTTGTTTGCTGAATTATTTTGAATCGCACATGACAAATAATGTCATTTATGTTGTTGAAGTAACAGTACATGTAAATTTATCGGAAAATGTTATCATTTGATAAAAAAGAAACCATATACATATAAGAAGTTATATTGTCTCTGGTGAAAGTAAACATGCTTCATATTCTGTAAATATATATTATTCTACCTTATTGTCTTTTCCTGGGTTTAGGAGCAATGTCACAATATGAAATGGGTCTAATGAACTTTCAAGGATTGTTTCTGTTTGCTGAAGTGTCTGATGGTGATATACTCCAATTATTTAGTGTTCAATAGCCTAAACCATCATGAAACAAGAAACATGAAGAACAGTCTTCCTTGAATAACAAAATGCCAAGGACTGAGCAGTCTTCCGTTAAAGATCTGGAAGCATTTGATATATATGTCTTTGCCATATACACATGGCAATGAAAAAAAATCCAAATTGAAATCTTAAAGAATAGCTCCAAACTGGACAACAAAAACCACTCACTGCAGAGCTCAGTATTAGGAAAAAAGAAATTTACTTGCCACCACATGATTACCTTGATGCCAAAGACTAACATAGGTTGCACCTCCTACTCAACACTTAATTATCTGTCACTTGTAGTTTTGATATTCCATATTCAAAACATCACTACGACAAAATTATTCTAGGTCTGGTATGATAATTTCATATTACTTCATGAAATTTCATCACAAGAAAAAAATGAGTCTGTCTTTCGATCACTGTCAGTGTAATCACTGCCCCAAGAGTTTGGATCATCAGTCTGTTTCCCAGATGAAGTCTGTTTTAACAGTAAAATATGAACATAGACAGTGTGCAAGTAGGTAAAAAGTATGGCCATAAACATGAGGTACATTTTGCAGTTCAGATTGCACTAGTGCAATATCTAAAAGATGTATGGAACCACGGACTGAGCCACATGACATGATTTTTTTTATACAAATATGCACACACGTCAAACAATTTGATCTGAAACATTACCTGCATTATACTAGGTAGAATTAACTCCGAAAGCTCTGCTGTTTGGAGTAAGAAAATAATTTCAATTTTGCTCCAAATTCGTGAACAAAAGATGTGATGTTTAGCTGTTTTAATGTCTAAAATAAATACTGATTCACAAAGACGATGACAGTTGTTTTCTAAGCAGTAATTAATTTTTATGAAATACATTTACTGTACGTTACATTCTCACACTAGCTCTGGTTTCGTTCGTTTCTGCAAAAGGAAAAATGATTTTTTTTCATGAGATCTTCAATCATCAAAATTGTACTTCTTGTAACGATATACACAGAAGAATATTCTGTTATTGTTACGACACACTGACAATTTATATGTCTCCCCGTGTCAGAACATTCTTTGAAAAAAATAGACCGCGAAAATCATCGACTTCGGATTTGCTAAACTAAAAGATCAACACATCGACGGCTAACTTCAGAAATACTACAACACAAGCAACAAATGACAACTGCTATTGAACACAACTAATAGTAAATGACTGAGGATGACTGAAAGGTAATTCTGGTGTAAAGTATGGATCTTACGGGAATTTGAATCAGTTTAGAAAATGTATCAATTGTTGTTTTCCAACTCCTTCACATTTTACTTCCACGAGTGCCATGCCGTGTACGTGCTTCCGGTTTCATCAAGGGTGGGTACAATTACAAATATTGTGATATTGTTTCATGATCTGCATTATATAGGTATTGAGTCGTTTTCTTTCAATGTATATGTGTTCAGATTCTGCTTATGAACGCATATTTTCAAACATCCTTCGTATCTTGTCACTTAAGAAGACCGCGAGTTTGGCCACGCCCTTTCGAGTCGCCAGTCACCAGTTTCGAGCTTTGTGAATGTTGGAAGGTTTATCAAACCAAATCAAAATAAAATCGCTAAATCTGGTAATTTCTGTGCAGAGGCAATAACATTTACCTATTCACACCGTGTAATTAATTCCAGATAAAATAATTGGATATGTCAAAAGGATGGCACATTTTCTTCGGCATCACGATACATGTGGAGTTGTTTGTTTACCACCGTTGCCATGATCGTTTCTGTTCGTCCAATCGATGATATAACATTGAGATTGGTTTTGTTTATATTTATTTGAGCCGAAAGTTACTAATTTTTAGAAAATGGGAAACTTATGAGCTTTCTCTTCGCCTTCTCTTCGTTAAGGAACAAAAAATATCGACTAAACTATCAAAAAATATTTCATTATGAAGAAAATATTAGACTGGGTACCACACGGCGTGGTGCGCTGGAAGTCAATAATGGCCGTTATTTTCGACTGCGTGCCGAGAAATTCGGCGATCTCATTTTTAATTCGCGGGCGTTTCGTTTTAAGGTATATAAACGTGTTGAACATTACATATTTAAAAAGGTGAGAATTAGTACATTCCATACATAATTCATATGACACGTAAATCCGACTCGTTGAATAATTATTGCAAGTTTTATTTGGAGATGTCAATATCCTGCACTCCTGTCGAATGGGTTCGACGATAGCATTGAGAGGATTAAGAAGACATGACAAATTTGCATCAATGTTTATTGATTTGTGGAAAGGGGATACTGTTGGACAGACCCTGACCAACCCACTCAGATTGAATTTTATACAATTTTGTTACATTGTAACACTTGATGCACAATGTGTACACCTTTTTTAAAACTAAAACCTTATTACTTTGTGGAACTGACTGGTGCTTAAAGCGAGCATGTGGTGACTGTAGTGGACTGCCTGTCCCTACAGCTGTCTGACTAAAACAGTTCTGCCCACAGGTTTGACCAAGGACAGTTTTTCTCGAAGAACAAAATAGCCTTGGCTCAATCTTGGCCCTGGTATATAACGTTAAAACTACAATTCTATTTGTGTCATTTCTAATCATGTCACATCCGTTTCCTTTCTATTTCTATTCTGCATGCTCTCCTGTCAGGTTCTCCATTTAGCTTCATCTCAAAAGATTTCTTGGTTCAAGCATAATTTTCAGCATCTCGTTGCAGACATAGCATTATCATTACCCTCTAGAGGCTGAAGGTGTTACTTCCATGAGTGATAAAGTTTCAATGAACTTAAAGTTTTAATCATGGTAAAGTTAATCAAAGTGGATGAGGCTGAAACAGAGAAAATTTTAATGGATTATATTTACAATATGTAGGACTCCCAGAAGCATATGAACTTGGCAGAATAAACTGAGAGATCAACTTATCAACTTATGTTTCAATTAATTAAATGAATATGTCACTGAAAATTTAACACAATCCTTCTAAAATAAAACCTTCCTTTCACATTTTTGAACAAATAGAAATGCAACTCACCATAGGAACAGGTTGTTTTTATTGGTGTCAGCTATAAAAATCACATAACACTGTTCATACAGTCATGCCATCAAAGTTTTGGGTTTTGTTGTAAAGAAAGCAAGCAATGTTGCCAAGAGATGATAATGTTTACTTAAAGGAGACTGATGTGGATAAATTTTCTTTGGCAGAGGTGGCAATAACTATCCAGTCACATCAAATGGCAAAAACAGTCACAGTGGCTGATTACAACATAAACTATACATAATGCAAATATGCAGCACCTTCATTTTGTTTTTTGCGTTCTCGATATAGTCTCTGCTCTTCAGCAGCAGTTTCAGCCATATTTGAGATACTGCAAAGTCAAATGACATATTAATGAATGTTTTTTGTTATCACTGCATCAAAATGTGCATATTTGCCAGTATTTACAGATGCAAAATGTGTGTGTTTGTGATTATTATGTTTAATGTAATTTATATCAATTTACTTTACCGTTTACTTTTAAGCTTAATGCATACATTTATACACAGTGTTCCCAGAAATTATTGAGAAAATCTTTGTTTTTTTTCTAATGATGCTAAGATTGGAAAAAGGGCTTTCACTATGCACTAAGCATACTAAATAAGGGAGACAACTCTTGAAGGCTTAGAAGGCAGCTCATTACGTCAAGAGTTATCTCCCTTGTCTGAGCAGATGGCTTCCTGTGTTGACATGGCAGAATTTACAGCAAGAGACAAAAGAAAGCTCATTCTAGATGATTTTGAAAGGGGTGAGGCTGATGCTAAAGTGGTAGCTTGTAGACATGGTATTCCTCTGTCTACAGTATACAGAACTTTGAAGAATATTCAAACAGGAACTGGGATAGAGCACAAAGCAGGGGCAGGTCGGCCTAGGAAATTCAGTGTTGTGGATCGCCGAAGACTTGGGCAGATTGTGAGTAGGGGCAAATTGAAAAGTGTTGAGAACATCAGAAATGAAATGATTAGCAGAGGAAGTCCTCAGGTATGCAACGAAACAGTTAGGCAGGAATTACAGAGACTTAATTGGGTGAAAAAACGTGGAATCCCCTCGCCGTTGATGAAAGATGCACAAAAGGAAAAACGTTTAAACTGGTGTCGGGCTCATGAAAATCAAGATTGGGATAATGTTTTCTTTTTGGATGAAAGTTCTGTTTGGCTTTTCCCTAATTGTGTGAAAATTTGGACCAAAGATACTGTCAAACCTATCTACCAGCGACCAAAACATAGCCTGAAGTTTCACATGTGGGGTGGCATATCGGCTCGCGGAGTGACGCCATTGTGTGTTTTCACGGGAAACTTGACAAAAGAAAAATACGTTGACATTCTAAATGGTCACCTTCTTCCGACAGCACAAACATTGTATGAAGATGATTGGATTTTCCAGCATGATAATGACCCAAAACACACTGCGCGCTACACAAAACAGTGGTTGTCGGGCGAAAATGTTCAAGTTTTAGACTGGCCCAGTTACAGCCCAGACCTAAACCCAATTGAGAATGTGTGGGGAGTCATGAAGGACAGAATAAACCAAAAGGGACTGAGAAATATTGAAGATATGAAGGCCGATGTGGTCCAATATTGGGATACCCTGTCACAAGATTACCTACAAACTTTGATGGGTAGTGTGCCTAGGCGTATTCAGGCATGCACTGCTGAGCGAGGAGGTCTAACAAAGTACTAAAACAAGACTGAGACTGTAAAAGGATGATGTTTTAACATGTTTATGTAAGTAAAACGCCAGAAGTTAATAAACGTTATGAGTTACATGATGCAACATGATTCTCAATAACTTCTGGGAATACTATACAAACACTTTTGTGTCTTTAAAATAACATATTTAACTTTATACAAATTATATTTTGAAATGTGTTTTTTATAAACATTAAATTGTGTTTGATTTTCTGTTCATAGGGCATAAACTTCCAACTATAGTCCCTGTATGATATACTGTATGTTACGTTACAATCACTGTATTTTACCTTATGTGTAAACCTGTGATTTCTAATTCAAATTAATGTTGTGTAATCAACATACAGAGTAAAACATGAAGCTGTATAATCAGTCTTCTGAAAAATCAAGTACTTCGCAACAAATTTGTAAAGGTATTGTTTATGTGCTTTCAATGAACGTATCTTAGTGAGAAAACAGATGTCCAGCCATGCACACCATGCTTTCACCGCATGATGAACCACAAAGGTGATGTCATAGTTTCTGCATTTTACGTCATCAACTCTTGTGATGCCTGAGTCCTGCTTTGTGTTCCTGTCTCTCACTTACATCATTACACGTAAAATACTTTAACATAAGTTACAAAGCTTCAGCAAATATCTTAGAAAAAAGTAAAGACAGACTTACATCAATACTTCTTTCAACTCAGGGGCCACATACTACTGAGATATGACCCTTGTATGACACTTCATCCGCACCATATACATGAAAACAGCGTAACATATTATAGACACTTATCCAATCAGTCCCGAGACTCTGATTTACCCACTTATTCCGAGACTGGATGGCAAACATGTACTGTTTGTTGCATTTTTATTAGTCGTTAATTTCATTACATTAACATTTATGTAATGAAATACAGTAGTTTGATATATTTGTATTTAAAACATAACGTAATATACTCACATTTCAGCGACTCAATTCAACTTGAAAGCTATGTTTTTACAACAGAAACAGATTCTTAAAATATATGTGTAACAAACCTTCACTATTTTTATTTTTTCATTGACTTTTGTTTATGAATATTATTTTATAATATTTCACATTGATATAATTGCTATTGCACAGCGACATGAACATTTTGATTAAGTTACGTCATACCACCACATATCACGTGTGGTAAGTCTGCCTGAACCACGATTTACTCATCTTCTTACATTATACATGAACACAATAAGACACCCAACGTGAAAAATGCCAAGATTTCTTTCATTTTTTGTCATTCTCATATGTCAGACATTGAATTGTGGGAACTGTGCACCAATTTTGAGAATTAGTGATGAAAGCATGAAGCTATACTGTATCATCTTCAATGCAGACGATGCTGTCTGATTTTTAGTTTGTAAAGAGAAATTAGAAAGAATCAACTTCGGCTCATAATGAAGCTGTCATAATAATGTTTGCATTAGTAATAAAAAAGAGCTAGGAGAGAGTGGAATTATCACTCTTCAATAAACAGACCAGTAAACATTAACATCACGCATTGTGTCATAAAATTAGGGCAGGTGGAAAATTAGTGAGGTCAAGTTACTTTCTTGAAGTCACTTGCCCTGTGGCACATGGCTTTTAAAAATATTTTTGAAGCCCTGCAAAAATACTAAGGGACTGGTTTATTTGAGGCATACTGGTTCCAGGGACTGGTGAATTTTTCTATCACTGGAAATAATGTCAATGTCAGTAGTGATTAGTTCTTATTCATTCTGATTGATCTTTGGCATTTCAAAGTTGTACAGTTGTATATATCAAATAATGAATGTAGCCAGTATTTTAGTTCCTGAGTCTGGGACAATTAGCACCCAGGACAACTGCCCCCCTAAACATAAAACAAAATGACTAAAATTGAATTTTCATCATCTAAAGTTGTGCTTATTGACAGTCTGCATTAATTTTCTCAAATAAGACTACAAGTTACATAGAACTGCTCTGTGTGTCCATGAATGTCGAGGCTGTAAATCTGTATGTGATTGCTGAGAATAATGTGAAATTGGTGCTATCACGGAAGGCATAAAAAGTTGATATGGTAAGCAGAAGTTGTGTGCTTATAGAATGAGGTAATGCCATTCCACAGTTTTAATAAATGAAATTGAAAATGGTACTGAATTTAATCAAATAATATGACGTTTTAATCAAATAATATCAAGTCAAGGAAAATCATGTAACTGTGTTTTCTGACATCATTCTTACTCAGACATCATACATTTTTTGGATAGCGGTGTAGCAGGATCTGTTGCATCACAGCGAACACGCAGGTACTGGGCTGATGGCATGTCTTTATGATAGAGTTGTCTTATAAATGACAGTGTTTTGACTGAATATTCGAGAAACCATCAATGTGTTTAAGCATCAGAAAAAACACAGATACGTACGATGAACACTGTTCATTGCAATCCGCACTGAATTTTGTTGGTTTACAACATGATTAATCTGATTTCACCAGCAGATTTAACAGATATGCTATTTTCTCTCATGTTAAGATGTGTGATCTCTGGACAGCATTTTTTACTGGGAGCCACGTAGTACCCCATGGTTTAACTGATCCTGCTTTATTACAGAGTTATTGCAAGGGATGACATGTGGAAGTGCTTTTGAATTTTTACCTGCCAGTTTTCCCCAGGGCCTTTAAATGTTTTTATCCAGTTTTTTTACACCACCGTTGCCACTGGGTGGAGTGTGTAACTCTACCTGTCAAAGAGAGAACATAAGTTGACATAGTAAATGCCAGTGTGGTAATGATCCCCTGTTCTCTGCATGTTTTGCTCTCTCAAACAACGTAGTCGAGTACTTGATCATTAATTCCTCAATATTGACTGATTTGGATTCAAAACCCTTTGCGAATTTGGTAGATTTTACACAGTGTTTCTGCTATACAAAATCTATTGAATTCATCTCCCACCTGCTCAAGTGTTGTTGTCTTGTAAGCTGTATGACAGTCAAGTTCGTTCTGTCTTCATTTGACCTATGTTATTGCTTAGGGCTGTAATGATGCATCAGACTATCAAAGGATTGCAATTGTTGAATCTCCGATAGCAATTAATCTATAGTAGAAATAAAAACCTGTCGATGCAACCATATACCATGTGTGACTATCAGTAGTTTAGTAGTCGACTTCTGTTGATAAATGCACAAGCAAATTAAGAGATGTTTGGATACAGACTAGCAGCTTTATTGAGTTTATAGTTCAATTGTTTCCTTGATCTTTGTTTGAAGTTCCTTGTCAGTTATATCGAGAGACTGAAACTACTTCAGTTTGTTTATATTTCATATAAACTATCCATTCATTTGGGAAATGACTTCAAATCAGACAATTCAGTGAGAAAAATAACTGTTGCAGTACTGCAATAGTTGGTCATAATAGTAGCTTGCAACAGACTATCGCAATCGAAATCACATGGTCATTTCAACTTTATTTACAGAGAATATACGTTAAAAACAAGGAAACGAGATACAAATGGTTTTTACTTCGGATATAACAGTTATTTCCGCCTAAATGCGAAATTTTCTTGTGAAGTGCTGGGATGGCTATCAAATGCAGTTTGACATCGTCAGTGGAAACTGAAAGTGAAACAGCTGGAAAAAACGAAAGATCTTATACCCCATGTATAATGTGACCCCCTTTCCTGACCCCCTCATTCTAGGTACGAAAAACTTGCATTATACGCGGGTATATACGGTAGTTGTTTTCCCCTCCATGGTCACCCCTATTGTATTAAAATGTAAAGAGAAACTGACAGAGTGAGGCAGTACTACAAGAAAACTGGTGATCTTAGCAGAAACGACAAAGCTAAGCATCGTAGAAAGGTTTGGGAACAAGTCAGGGAACACAGGAGAGCAGTGAAGTCGAGAAGACTCTGTAAGACAGAAGCTGTACCTGTAAGTAGCACTGAGTCAATCTCGGGAGACACTGAGAACATGGTATCCAGCATAACTGATTGGCCAACTGCTTCAACTGCACCGTTGTTGGTTAAAGTTCCGAATGTAACATCATTGGACAAGAAGAGCAGGAAAAGGATAAATCATGCAGTTTCCAGAGCTAACAGAACAATTGCTCATTTAAAACATGAGAACCTGACTCTGCAGAGAAACGAGTCAGCAGACGTTATGAACATTTATTCCACAAACAACAAACATCTAAATCCAGTCAGCCAACAGAAGATTTACCAATTTGCTGAACAGATTTGGGTATATTTGGTTAGCTTGATATCTGAGGTGTCCAGAAATGGTTGATAGACCTTCAGATCACTTTGCCAAATGCCATTTTGGTGGCCATCTTTAAATATGGCCGCCAATTTTCTCTTCAAATATAGGGGGTTAGGGAATCTGCCGTAACTACACAGGATTGACCAACCGATGTGCAAATGGGCTCAAAATGTTCCTAATAAAATTCCGCATCTCCTGATATATGATCTGTGTTGTTTAATTAAAATGACCTGCTCCATATTTGCCAAATACTTTGAAAAAAGTGATATTTTTTTGCATTTTTCACGATTTTCCTTCATATGTTCAGTCCCAAAGGCATAAAAGGACCCAGGATGGGCAAAATATGACTCAGGTAGGTTAGAGGGGTGTCTTAGGCATCCACAACAACCATTACATTGACTGTAATTCACACTTATTTGATCCAATAATCCGTTTTTCAAATATAAGCCTTTTTAGCAAATTTGGAAAATGGTGCCATATTTTGCTATACCGTATATATATACATACATATATACACTTAAAATAACAGGAATGAAGATTTTAAAACTGAAATTCAACTCATTGTGGCATGCTCCAGCAAAACCAGCCACAAGTTGCAAAAAACTATTTTAATTACCTTTCCAATGAATAGCTGACAATGGACAACGTTGCACTCTACTGATGCAACAATGGTTACCATACGTATTAAACTGATCAGGGGATCAAAACGCTTGTCACTGACGCTACTTGTGCCTGGTTTTGCTGGAGCGGGCCACATCTTTAGTCGTTCAGTATTCAGTTTTACCAAAAAGATGTCTGTATCTATTTTGGCTTTTACTTATAGTTGACACAGAGTGACTGTCAACTGATCAACAATGTATTAACACTTTAAACCAGTATCATGCAACAGGATTACATACATGTAATATGAACTTGTGGCTCTAATTAGTGCATTACAAATTCCATTTAGACCCATATTCGATATTCTTCCCCACTGATTTCCTTCCTTCATACTCCATTCGTAACTATCACCAGGACAGGGTAGCAATGGTGAATTCTCCAGACTTCTTCTCGAGATCGCTGCTTAGTAATTAGCACGATTTGTATGCTGCCTTAATGCATCTTCACATGGAGGCAGCAGTCCTGATGAAATATCCCCTTTCCTTGCCTGTAACATTTCGTACCTGAGTGTATTGACCTCCTTGACATGCTGCACGTGGATGCCTGTATTATTTGAAACATATCCTCCCTGACTTCCCATTGCTGACCAAAGGTTGTGAAATTTCTCTGAAATCCTGATTGTTGTTAACCAGATTCAGAGCTTTGACCTTGGCTTGTCCAGAAAATGAGCTGACTGAGTGGCACCCAGTAAATGAATGGATACCAATCAATGCATTGCACACACCCGTTCCAAGAACTGTCCCCAGCTGTGATATGTCTATTTGTGAGTGAAGGGAGAGCAGGATCATGAACACATCAGTGTCTTCCAAAATCACTAGAACCTGGTTTAAAGTGTTAATACATTGTTGATCAGTCAATCGCGAACTCTGTGTCAAATATAAGTAAAACCCAAAATAGATATAGACATCTTTTTGGTAAAACTGAATACTGAACGACTAAAATGTGGCCCGCTCCAACAAAAGCAGACACAAGAAGCGTCAGTGCCAAGGGTTTTGATCCCCTGATCAGCTAAGAGATGTTTACTTGTGGATAATTGTTTGGAACATGAACTATCTGATTCTGAGGCTAAGAAGCAGAACACAAAGACGCATGTAAGAAATCTGACCAGCATTGTTTCTGGTAAGGTGATCAAGAAGTACAGAGGAGTCCGCTACATTGTAAATAGAACTGGAATAAACAGCAGAGCAAAACTCACAGCATCATCTAAAGGTATAATGAATGTGTGCAAAATGATGTGGAAGACTAGACTGGCTCTTCAGGAAGATGTAGTTGCATTCTAAGAGAGAGATGACAACTCTCGTATGCCTGGGAAAAATGACTCGGTCGGAAAATCACAGCTTCAAAAAAGAGTCTTAAATGACTATCTGGCCAACATATTCCTGAAGTTTAGGGATGAGTTCCCCAATGTGAAGCTGTCGCTATCGTCATTTTGCTAACGGAGACCTGCTCACGTTTTGCCAGTAAGGAACACCTGTCTTTGCAGTAAACATCAGAATATGGCCTTACAATTGAAATCTCTCAAAACCTTTAAGGTCGTTTCCACATCAAGCCCAGAAGCTTTCATAAAGGCTCAGACTCGGACACAGATTGAGATGCAACTGTCCCAGATTTAGCTTAATAAGGGGACCTATAAGACCTGGAAGAAGGTGACAGACAGCAAAGGCAAGTAAATGATGAAGCTTGTGGATGAAGAACAGGCCAAAGATGCTTTTATCACCAACTTTTTGAATCAGTGTACACAGTTCCGTGAACATGTGGCTCATGTTCAAACACAATATGCTCAGCTTATGTTCTTGAAGGACAATTTGCTGGACTCTTACGTCATCATCCAAATGGATTTCACTAAGAATTATCTCTGTCAACGTCTTGACGAGATCCAATCTGCTTACTGGAATGCCATGATAGTAACACTTCCTCCAGCTGTTGTACACTTCAAGAACAATGGAGTCCTCAATCACAAAAGCTTCATCTTCATCTCTGATACTATGACCCATACTTTTGGCAACATATACACCATTCTGCAGTCACTGCTTCTAGAAGTTAAAGAACTGGTTCCATCTCTGTCATATGTTCATTACTGGACTGAGTTGCCATCAAGCCAATATAGAAACAAGACAGCTTTCAACTATGTCCTACAGCACCCTGAGGAGTTTGGTGTTCGGGCTTCGCCGCATTATTTTGAATGTGGTCATGGTAAAGGTCCCTGTAATGGCCTTGGAGGTACCACCAAACAAATGGCCGATTCAGGAGTGAAACGGGGGAAAGTCAACATACAAAGTGCTCATGACTTCTATGTATGGGCAACCGGGCAACCAAGTTCAGTTGCATACATCTTCAGCAGCAAAGAAGACTGCGATGCCAATCAAAGGTGACTTGAACAGTGGGGGGTAAAGCTAATTAAAGGTACCATGATGCTTTACGCAGTTTATGAAGCGGAAGGGTGTCTCATGGTAAAGGAAACATCCTGCTTCTGTGATGGGCGTTTTGCCTCTGATGGGTTTTGTCTGTCCCGTCATGTCCATGGCAGAGAAAGGTTCTTAGGAGAAACCCTGCTCCAGATGAGAGTGAAGAGAACGCTCCAGAGCCAGAGAATGTCCAGGCTGACGGGCTGTAACTACAAATGGCCACGAGGTTCAGAAGTGAAACCATCTGTGTGAACAAGCGATTTGTATCAGATCAAAGTATCAGATCCTGAGCCAACAGGGAAATGTAAAAGGATGTTCATTTTCCCTCCCGAAGATCGCGAGAGAATCAACACTCTGTACTAGAACTACCTCGGAAATTGATACCATGGTATTTGGTGATGTTCTAAGAACAGTTACCAGTTGGTTTTTATTAAAAAAAAATACAGGTCTTTACTCCTGCCAGGGAACCTTGTGGAATCTTACGTTATGGCATTGGTATTATAGCATTGTGGTTTCATGTTTTTAAGTAGATCAACTACAGGTCACTGGAACATAATGTTGCTCATATCATTTTGTCTTGATTTCAGACCAAAGAAGGATATTTTGTTACACAATACACAGTTGTATGTTATGCTATTAAAATTAGTATAATATGTTATGCATTGTGGTTGTTGTATTTTGGGGCAGTGCACATTGAATGATTCAAATACAGCAAAAATTAAAGGTTCATTGGGTTACTGATCAATTCAACAATACCCGAAGTAATGAAGTACATGGGGCTTTTTTTAATGAAATTCAAGAATTCTGGACTGAATCCTTGGCATATTTAAAAGTACCTTTAATAGAAGATGGATCTCAATTTACTCTCAAATTCTTTAGCCATGGATGTACGGATTTACATGAAATTTATATTGCTGCGAAACATAAATGTTTTGACTACCTATTGTTAACAGCTGCACTAGTCATGAACGTTTGCTTTATTCTTATTTTCAAAACCAGTTGATGTAACGTAAAATACTTTGAGTTTGTCATATGTAATCTTTCATCAAAAATATTTCAATGATGCTTAATGCTGTGATGCTGATGTTGAAAATTTCATGAGATACCATTACCGACAATACTCACATGCCATTTTCAACTCTTAATTTTGAAAAATATTTTGGTAAAAACTTCAGCTTGTAATTGTGCACTAATTTTGAGAATGAGCATCATATAATAAACAACTGGGTTAAGGGGTTGTTATATTACATATGTGCAGAGCAATAAAATTTACCCTGCAGTTAAATCTTAACAGTTGCTGGTAATTTTCAATTGCTATTGGATACAATTTAAATTTATTAATTGTCCTCAGGACTCATTTGCCATAAATATACCAGTCATGTGACTTTCTTATCGGTAAAATATGCATATGCCAGTGAATGGAAACATTGAACTGGAAAAGTCAAGTGAAGTTAATTTTGATAAAACTGGAATTTCTTTTCTATGTGTTAGGTACGTGAGCTAGGCCAAAGTTCAGTGAACAAAGTTTTAGCACTTTGTTACAAACTGAGAGAATGAAAGTTTTCTGGCACCTTCACACTGAAAAATTACCAGACTACGCCATTTTCAGCCAGCTAAAAAATGTGGTATAAACAGGAAAACAGATACACCAAATACATGCTAGACTTCATGCTTTGAAATAAGACAAAGCAGGACTGGAAATAACTTTAAAGGTAAACTGTCATGGCTAATGATCGACAAAAATCAAATTTCAATATGATGCCTGAATTCACTGAAAGTAGTCTTTTATTTGTGCCTTGAACTTAAAAGGATTTTCTTCCAAAACATTGTATCCCTCAGCTGCTCCTGCATTTTACATAGGTACACACTATACACAAGAAAACATGGTACTAAGTTCAATAGTTGAACATACATAGTATAGCAATTTGACAGTTAAAAGGTGTTGTATCTTTTATGAATTGGGAGGGGAGTAGTGGAGTGCTGTTCTGGAAGTATATATCCAATAGGGTGCACTTATTAGGAAGGGGACACTAAATACTTTGTATATGGTACACTTAGGAGCTAGTTGTACAAAAATTGTCTTCTTGCAACTTGTGCCTGGCCACCAAGTTCATGAAAATATTTGTCATATCTCAGTTTCATGCACTACTACCCATAGACAGTGATGCCAAATTTAAAAATGTAATGGTAAGATCTCAACTGGAATTATCTGAACTCTGAATATAGTAATCCCTGAGTAAAATCTTAATTTTGGTATTTCCTGTACTCCTGGATGTAAACCAGACATGAACTTGTTTCCAGACCTGATCACCCCCATCATGTACTTCATGCAATAATTCACTCAGTGTTGTTCAAGTTTTCACACAATCTCATTTATTGTGAAATTTATGTTAGCATGGCCCCTAATTTCAAAGTTAATGTCTTTCAGGAACACCTTATCTTCAGCTTACATCATCCTCGATATCTCCAGGGTATACGTTCCGATAAGTCTCCACTATACCCTGGACGCATCTACGGCTCTGCCAGATAAATTTATTACCTCCCTTTGCTGGCTCCTCCTTCTCACACTAGCCAATCAGCCAGGCCGCCGTTATAACAGAGCTTGCCAGAGTCAACAAAGGTAGCGGTCGCAACTGCAAAGGTTTGCCCACAGTGCGTAGGGAAATCATACAAACAAATTGACAGGTCCGAAACTTTAAAACAACATATGCAAGAACGCCTTCTACCTCTTCCAGAGAACCTCTGCATGGTTTCTGTTGCCAAGTATAATCAGTTAGATAATTCAAAAAATGAAAGTGAGTTGTGATTGGTTCGCTCAACTTCCCAGCGCAGACACCTGACTGGATGAAAAGACAGTCAAGGGAGGTAATACATTTATCTGAGCCGTAGATGCTTCCATGGTATAGTGGAGACTTATCGGAATGTATACCCTGGAGATATCGAGGATGAACTTTCATATGAAAATACTATAAGTCACTTAAAGTTCACTTAAACTTGTTTCACTTGAGGACTTTTCGTCTCATATCTCACCTACCAAACCATCGCCAGTGAACCGCTACCTGTGAGAACACCCATCAAGCTATCACTGATGAAATTTCCAACCATGGTGTTGCAAACGACCCACACATCCCAAACGGCAACACAACATACTCTCACAAAAACAAGGAATGAAGAGTTGTACATCACAACCCAAAATATGCTATGCTAGACCACAATTATATGCATCGTGTAGCCTGGCAAGTATTAAACAAGATTGTACATCACACATAATTTGAATCAATCTTACAGACTCAACCCAACAATAACACAGGAAATTGATATGATATATAATGAAGAAAGTGTAATCCCAATTCTACCATGACTTCAGTAAATACTGGATTGTGATTGGCTAATCAAAGTCATCCAGAGGTATATAATCACATTATATACCTCTGATTTTCAAACACATCATGTACTTGTTTAAAATCTGAATAACACTGTTATGGTAGAATGCATATAGCATAAGTTACATATGACCACTATCTCAGATGAGAAGAGACTGGGCTAGATAGTATCAAGTGAGAGACTTTCTGGTGCAAAATAAACTCAGGGTTCTATTGCCATCAAAACGTCCAGATCTAATCCCCAGTGAACAGCTTTGGGACATTCTTGGACATCGTGTCAAATCCTGTGATGTTCAGCCACAGACTAGTGATGTTATGTTCCAAGTTCTCCAAGAGGAGTGGCAGGCTATTCCAATGGTTGTAACTTAGAAGCTGATCCAAAGTGTCCCACACTGTTGTGAAGAAGTGACCCGGAAGTGACCTCTTAACATTGCTCTCACAAAGTTAACTGTCAATAAAACAACATTTTTCTATATATGTACACATGCTTTACCATAACAATTTCCCTCAGAATGTAGTTTGTTTTGGAAGCCAGTTACAAGCATATACCTTATCATTTGATATTTAGACGCTATCTGTGAAAGTTTTTTTCTCTATTTAAGTATTTACAAAAAATAGATCCTAATATTTTCTTCCAAAGCACTTGCTCTTTTAAGACCTATCATTTTCAGTAGCTATCTATCCTAACACTGAAACTTTTCACTACTACAGTCATATGGACCCCAGGAATGTTTCATTATTCAATGTACCCTAAACAAGGACAAAATACAGAAATGTACCCGGCACTTGACACGAACGAATCCATACTTCCCAACACAAAATCAAAGAATTATGCAGTTGTTCCTGTTCAAATGAATGCAAATGCTATTGTGTTCTGTGAAATATTTGTTACAGTGTATGGTCATTTCTTATAGACCACAATCAAATACATCTAATACAACTGTATGACAGTTCCAAAAAAGAAAACAACACACTGGGGAATGGAATCATTCAAGGGTACATTTCTGTATTCCAATTTTGGCTAGGGTACTTTTCTGTAAACGGAAATGTACCTGGGATATACATCTGTAATACCTGAACCGACAACAAACCCTTCATCAAAACTTCCACATTCTACAGAAGAAAATATCTGCCAATATATTTATTCAAGGAAGAAAGGGCTTAGTGGAGTTTGGATACCAAAACTATCTTTAAGGAAAGGCAAAGTGTGTGGGGTGAGATCGGTGACGTGATGCTGAATTTGTACGCTTGAGATGGAACTAGTCTTAATGATACAGTGATCAGTGTCGGATCAAGCACCACCCCACCCCAACATTACCTAATCTACCTCGAACAAATCCCTGAGGAGCACTTCCCTCTATCCAGGACATAAGTGGGAAAGAGTTCCTTTAATTCCCCCATATTCCTTCCTTCTAAGATTAACAGACTTAACACATAGGGTTGTACTTAATTTGTAGACTTTTAGATGTTTCTATAAGTCATCTAGCAATTGTTGTGTTAGGTTTTGTTAATCAGTCTAGTATATTTCACCTCATAAATATTATTTGGGATTTTGGGAACGGGAGGAACTATCACCCTTATGTGCAGACACCTCCCCACGCCCTTCCACCTGCAAAAAGAATTTGCACTGCAACAATAGGAAAGTATTTACAGGTTTCCAAATATATATAGTTAGGTAATCAAGCATAATTGGCGGACTGCGGGATGACTCGAGGGGCAAAACCGGCCGAATAACTGCCCCAAAATAGCTGATGCACGTCTAAATGTTACCTACGTTGGTATATGCAGTGAGGCAGCACACCTGGGCGAGGAGAGGCTCATTCTTTGATGATGTAAGCAATAATTAACATCATACCTATCATCGTAGGCGAAGTCTGCATCAAGAGTGTTGAGGTAGAGACACAGGGAAACGAGACAAGCTGCTAATACTGGACAATCCATGTTCTGTCTTCGCCGTAACATCCTGCCATGTCGAGATTATTTACTTCAATGAAAATTCACGCCAAGCGCATGCGCAGACACCAAAGTGTTGATCAAAGCATTTCGTTAGCCGAACCGGTTGCAGACAAGCCCGTGTGTGTAAGACTAGACAGTGGAATAGCCCTTTGACTTTAATCCACTTCAGTTTGACACACAATGTTGTATTTCAGTGCACATGTTGTGCTGTGACGAAAATGGTACGATTAATCAACGTACGTGTTGTCAGTTAATCCATTGATCGATACATAGTACGCAGTACTTATCAGATCATAACTGAATCTATTATAAGTTAATTACCTGACCATCAAGTGAATAATGACAAATAAATAGGTGTAGGTTTATACCATCAAACAACTTACAGCAAGGGTGTATTACTCCTTGAGAAACCGTGGGGCGAACGCTGTTTCGAGGATAGATGTATATGACCTTCGCTGTTGAGAAAACGTACACACAGGCGGATCCAACTAACGCCCCCCCAAACATCCCCCCCCCCCTCACATTTTCTTCTGAAATTTTGGCAAACATTGTATGCACCCCCTATCTCAAAATTTGTATCCATCCCTGATGCATATTTATTTCTAAGCACTTGCTTTGTACTAAAGTTTACATCCTATTTACTCAATTAAAGTTTTAGACTTTCCCGCAATGTCAGTGTGACGTATAAATTAAAAGCATCAAATGCGCTCTAAGATCCTAGATAAATGGATATGACGTTATTAATGACATGATAGCATACTGAGGAAAACACCACAGAAATAATCAAACTGGATAGTCATCACACCATATGCCATCTGAAATTTTGCCAAGCAGGACACTGTTCAGTCCCTGTGTCCACCAGGATCAAGGGACCATCTGGCAGCGAGACGCCATTAAGTTTGTTGTTCCGAAACAGGAATCGCTCTGGATCAGTGCCTCTTAATTACCACGAATGAGTGAGTGAGTTACAATTTAACGTCTCATCGGCAATATTGCAGCCATATAGTAACGTGAAATGTTGTAGATACACAATAAACGTAAGTAGTTAAAGAACCAATCATCGACAGACGGTAAAATAACTGGAACATCACAAAAAGAGTTAAAACTAGCTAGCATGTGTTGTTTTTAAACATAACATTTTAGACAATACCATGTAAAAATGGGCTATTGATCACCAACAACTGAAGGTAGATCATCATGCTAAGGACCATGACGACTTACAGTACCTTTGCTACCTTTATGGACCCTAACTGGATTTACATCATCCCTTCCCTCATTGGTGATAGAAGACAAATATAGCCATTAAATTAAAAACACACATATTCTACGGTTAAGGTTGTTCTTCTGATCGCTTCAGCTTTCAGAGGCAAATCAGTCCTATATAAAAAATGGAAAACATCACATTCCACAGATTCCTCAACATTTCCCAGAGGTAGGTAGTCGTGACAACAAGTCCGCATTAACATCCTCCTCAGACTTGCGAAACTCAATGTCGTAGGTACAGACTGCTAAGATCAAATCTCACCGTTGCATTGTCGCTGAAGCTAACGTAGGTATCTGCTTTTTGAGATTCAAGATGCTGAGCAGAGGTTTGTGATCCGTCACAAGTGTGAACTTCTGCCCCTACAGGTATTCATGAAATCTCTTCACCCCAGATATCAGTGCCAGAGCTTCCTTTCAACCTCTGCATAGTTGTGTTCACTAGTGTTTAGAGTTTGAGATGCCTGTGCGTTAGGTCGCTGAGAGCCATCGGTCTGAAAGTGAGGTGCTTCATCAATACGTCTTTTATTGTTTAACCATGGACTTGGTTTTGTATGGATTAGCCAATCAGTTGGACGTAAGTTGATATGGCCTACCTTTAGAATACAGCACCTGAAGCATGTCATAACGCTCTTTTACATAATTGTAGGTGATTTTGTTCCAAAGCTCTTAGGACACTGGCATAGCAACAAGGTTGTATAAGTGCGTATAAGCCCCACTCACTGATGTTTCATCTATACCAGCTGTGTCATTGCAGACGCCCAGACAGGAGAGCGTCTTGCGTGCACGCTACGTCCTCTACTGATGATGTTGCCAGTAGTTGTTCACCGGCGAATGCGCAATTTTCGCAAGCACCAGTTTAAAATATTTTTCTTTTTCAGCTAGTATGCCCATATTTCTTTGTATTTAAAGGTGCTGAGGTGTTATGTTTTGTGTATTATTATATGTTGTAATTTTTAAATTTAGTGAGAATGTGTTACACTGGTCACATTCTGTCATATTCTGTTATTCACAGCTTTCGTCAATTTAAATAATCTAAATATATTTCATATTTCATTTTCAGACGTAACTATTTGAACCAGATGAATTATAAATGTATACTAATGTACATGCATATGTTTTTCATTCAGGAATTTGCAACATAACACTGAAATGGAGTTTATTAGTAGTTATTTTTCGAAGTGATAAGAATGCATTACACAGACACGTCGTCCAGTGTCCGTTTGGTCAGTGTATTTTTTTTATTGGAAATATTTAAAGGGGTAAGGGTTTAGGATTATGTTTAGGGTTTTGGGAAAGGGACCTAATCCAATATAGTAGTAGATGTCCGATGTAATGCATGAGTACCATTTGTGTTTTCCTTTTGCATTTTTAATACTTTTTTTCACACAAAAATGGGAGACCAAAAGCATCAAAAGTAAAATACACGATGAAATATTTTAAATAAAAATTTGGGTCTAATGGAAATGGGCCTGGAACTTGCACTTCAGCCACTTTCACTTCTACATATGTTCAGTAATGATTCTAATTCCCCCCCCCCCCCCCCCCCCTCGTTCCGTCACTAGACACGCCCATGTCACACTCATTCCTTAGCATGATCCACATTATCCTTACTGTGCTCCCCGCAACACTTTTCTGTCATGAAAATCCCCAGTGATTGATATACATTCACATCACTCATGCATGTACTGAAATCGACATCTGACGCCCGACGTCAACGACCGTTTTTAATTCGAGCAATATCAGCTCATTCCACACCACATACATGGTATCTTGTAGATTAAGGAATAGGACAAGCGTGCCAAATGATATCAAGGCCATTCGGCAACCATTTGTAATTAAAATCATGATCGAGACACCAAGTCTACCCATAACCATCGTAATTGTCTGCAACCTATTCGACTCTTTCCATTCATTTCCGTGACATCACAGGAATGACTAGCTAAATTTGCACATCATGCAACAGTGTGGATGTAGATCAGTCAGTTAGGTGTTGGGTCTAACGATCCGAAGGTCACAGGTTCGCGTCAGACAGATTCTCAGAAACTGGTTGCCTGTCTCAGTGATACGTGACCTATGGCAGAGAACGTCCTCACAAGAAGTTGTGGTGCTGAATTCTAAAGGTGCTCCCTTGATATTTCTTTGACGCTTCAAAGATGTTGCTATAAACATGTTTTATCATTCTTGGAAAGGACTTTTACAACATAGCACAAGATATAGAGTATATAAGGAGTACAAAAGTCTTCTACCTCCAGAAAAATACTTAACTGCCATTACAATAAAGAAATATCGTACCTTATATACAAGATTAAAGGTCACATGTAACCAAAAAGTCAAACATAATTAAAACACATTTATCACTTATTCATGACCTATAATATACATTGCTGCTTGTAAAAAAAACCAAATAAACAAAATTATAAGCGTACAATCGCGATTCAAAAGTGCAATATTGGGGTTACTTCCCCCGAAACGAAGCCCTCGGGAGACCGAACGCAGTCGTAGAGGGTGGATCTGCACTCAAGTGTAACGACGGCTTCCGATTGGCCGTTTCATTTGCTGCTATGCTGAGGGTTCATTGTGTGTGCAGAAAGATGATCTATTTGATGGGCATTTTAGAAGTATGGCGAGTCACAAGAAAGTAAGATTCTTTATGGATAACAAGTTCTTTTTGTGTACTTGATGCGCCGTTTCAGTATGGATTCATATACTGTTGTCAAACAAAAAATCGTATACACTAAAAGAAGCTGTTATCCATAAAGAATGTATATAGAGATGTTGGGCTTTGAAAATACATGTTCTCTGAATTTGCGCTCGATCCAATCAAAAATCATCTCAGTAGAGATGGTAAACTACTGCGTGGCTGGAATCTGTAATTCGTCCAAGTACAAAGCAGGACTTGAAACTGACAAGAGTTTACACCAGTTTCCGTCAGATCAGAGACCATATACTAGTCTATTATATAGTCTCTGGTCAGATACACTCATCCGAAAAAAATGAATGTAGTTTGTTTGCAATCCACAGACATAAAAACATGTCATGTGTATCACACCTGCCTAATTACATAATGTGGCAGAGACGGGACTCGGGTGCACGAGTCATAAATCAATTTATTTTGTTTATGGCGAATAGTCTGATAAGTGTTAAGTTCAAATTACACGTGGTCAATGACTGAAGCTGTGTACTGCATGTTGTCTTTAGCAGACAGGCAGGCAGACATATAGGTGTCAATAAACCAGACACTGAGCTTTCTCTGAGACAGAGACTGCTTACTACAATCAACAAGTTTTTTACGTAACGAGTAGATTATTTACTTGTTTGTGTACACAACCAAGATTAGACTACTGCTCGCAACCTCAGACTCTGGGCATGCATACTGTTTCAAGCTCCGCGAACCTATCCACTGCCTATGCGTTATGGACGCATCGCAGCACAACTGTGGAAACCAGTTTTTCCCCCAGCGCTGGGGGAAATTTAGTGAAACGTTTGAACTCCGATTTCGCGGGCTTTTTTTCATCTCGTTTTTTCAACTATACAGGTTGAATTGGCATTTTTTATGATTTGTTTCGGTAAGTGCATGCCGAAAGGCACCAGAATCTGCAAAGTTGTGTTTTACGTTGCATGTGACCTTTAAGAACTGATTTACTAAAGTTAAACGTAAATGAAGGCAGATGGTCTAATGTTGATTATTGTTTAAGAATATGTCCAGTGTGTGAATTAGACGTGGAAAACGAGTATCATTTTCTGCTTGCGTGCGAACATTATAGTGACTTAAGAAAATTATATTTCCCATTGTATTTTTGTCGTAACCCAAATAATTTCAAGTTTAAACTCAGTAGTATGGGACCAGCGCTTTTCCGAGAAAAGCCTACTTTTGAATACAGCACCACAATCTTTAAAGACACGTCATAATACTATTTTACGCAATTGCAGGTGATTTTGTTCAAAAGCACGTTCTGGAAACAATGCCCTATGACGCTGGCATAGCAACAAGGTCGTCAAGCTCAGCGAGTGCGTATAAGCTCCGATCACTGACGTTTCATCTCTACCAGTCATGTCATTACAGAAACCCAACGATGTTGCGAGTTTGCAGTAGTACGTAGTAGTACACTGGATACGTCAGGCATTTTCGCGCCGGTTCGGTGAACGTATTCTATTTATTAGAATTATTCCAAGGGTTAGGGTTAGGGTTAGGGTTTAGGGTTTAGGGTTAGGGTAAGGGACCTAATCCAATATAGTAGGTAAATGCATGTTTTCCTATTCCATTTTTAATACGTTGTTCACAAAGAAAAACGGGAGACCAAAAACTTCAAAAGTTAAATAAGCGATGAAATGGTTTAATGTCGAAATTTTGTACTGGTGGAAATCAGCCTCCAGCAACTTTCACCTCTAGATCTACATATTTTACAATAATGATTTGAAGTCTAATTCACCCTCGTACAACACTTTTCTGTCAAGAAAGCACACAATGATTTTCATACAAGCACATCATTCATGCATGCACCGTGAAATCAACGCCTGACGCCTGACGTCAACAACCGTTTTCAATTCGAACCATATCGGCTCATTCAACACAACATGGTATCTTGCAGATTACGGAACAGGACGATCGTGCCAAAGGACATCGGGACCATTCGGCAACCGTCAGTAGATTGAAAGCGGCACCAAGTAACCTTCGTAATTGTCCGCAACCAATTCAACTCTTTCCGTTCACTTCCGTGACTAGCTAAATTTGCACATTGTGCAACAATGTGGACGTAGCTCAGTCGGTTAGCTGTCGGGCTAACAATCCGAAGGTCGCAGGTTCGCGTCACAAAATGGTTGCCTGTCTCACTGACATGTGACCTACGGCTGGAAACGTCCTCACGAGAAACTGTGGTGCTGAATTCTAAAGGTGCTCCGGTGATGTAACATGTCCTCGGAAATGCGCTGGCCTAATACCATGACGTCATGGAGTGACGTCGGAAAAGTGTCGACACACAGCGCGCGCGACGATGACATCACCAATAAGCTCATAACATCACGGAAACGTCACCACCTTCTTGGCAAAACAAAATGACGTCACGATTCTTGACATCGCTACCACCTACCCAAACGATTGACGTCACAGGTTGGTGTTATCGCACAGAAATAAGCGTATGACATCACAAATAGTCTGTGGGGGATATGGATGTCATGTGTGAATGCGTGCACGAGTGCACGTGTATTACGTGTGTGTGTGTGTGTGTGTGTGTGTGTGTGTGTGTGTGTGTGTGTGAAATAACACCCTCCTCATGACGTCACACTACCTTACCAATATTCTCTATTGCTCTCACGTGCATTTTTTACCTCATACATGCACCATTAGCGTGCCATTAACGTTTTTGGAAGGAGGCTAGAGAATGTCGTACAGTTCATGTAAAGCTCTCTACAATACTAGACTGCAATGCACATTCCTACGCACTCTTAACCCCCTGGATGCCGAGTTTTTTTTCAAGCGCACATTTTCGTAAGGTTTGAAAAGTGAACGTTGTGTGAGATTTGCGCTCGCGTGGTACTGGATCTGCGTTCGGCTATAAAATTGCACAGAAATGTAGAATATTTAATTTCCCATCAGTTGGAATAAATATATATGCGGCTACCTCAGGGGTCTGAGAAATAGACACTGCTAAAAGTTGTCCAAAACCTTTGTGTGTGTTGAAAAACAGTAAATTTCCCCGTTTTTAATCGTGCACCAATAAAAACACTCTGCTACGGTTTTTTTTAATTTGGCATCTTTACGGAAAGTAAGAAAATACAGCTTGATATCTGAACGACATAAGTGTATATGAAATGGATGTATGTGCAAATGCATAACGTCATAATCACAAAATAAAAAATGACCTGCAATAAATGTCAAAAATCGATTTTCTACTATGACGTATAAAGATAAAGGGGCATAACTCAGCTATGGTTTACATTAGGTCAATGTAACTCCGATCACATGGGGAGAATTTGCTGTGGATACGGACAGTATATTTCACTGTGAACCAAACTATTCCAATACAAATTTCTCCAATGTGAGAGGATACCTTTTGATAGTTTCACAATTTGTAAGAAAAGGTGCCAGTCAGTGTACTACATAAAAAGCAGGTAATAGCGATTTGGATGTCCCTATCCGATACATATTTTAGTTCTTAGATTCCCATATTCTCCTGTTTGTGTAGATGTATTTTTATTAATTTTGCACAATTATTAACGAAGTAACAGCCACATTTTCAAATGTAATGAAATAACTGAAAATAATGCGACATTTTAGTTGACGTCACGACATGTTTTGTGCATTTTGTGACGTCGGAAAAAGACAACTGTGGTTGCTGATTAGTATATATCTAACCTAATTTCCACTCAATGTGTAAAAAATCTCTGCTTCTGTGTCAGAATTCAACACTTTTTAGCCAAAATATAAAATGAATGGTTTTATCACTGAAATAGTGTCCTGAACATAGCAACAATTACACGGTTTTACTACATATCTTATTGTGAGCAACACGCGCACCTGTCTAGCATCAATTTAGCGTAAATGAAAGTTTCACAATACCTGATTATTCATTGAATATTCATTTAGGAAATAGACTTTTCTTCTTGTGATTATGAAATCAATTCCCTTCATAAGTATGCAATGCAAGGTACAAAGAGGTCGCTTTTTCAGTACAGAAGTATTAGAATATGGACGTAAGGCTTGTCCAAATTAAGACATGACCTGGTTTATATATTTTTAACAATTTTCTTATAAATATTGTTTGAGTTAGATATTCTGCCATCAGATATATTGTAATCGAATTTGAATTGACTCTATTATCGAAAACAAATGATAATGAATCATGAAACGTTTTTGCCAAACTCGCACCTGGTCAATTAATATTCATAATTGTTTTGTCTATAAAAACGACACAAACCAATACAATGAACAAGACAATTCCTGTAAATAGTAGTATGTGTGCCCCTACATTTCATAAAATGACCAAATCATTTTCATTAATATTATCCGTTTTACTTATAAGTTTGAATTAAATCGCTGTTTATTAACCTGTTCATATGAAACTGCAATATTTGTCCCAACGTATTGAATATTGCACATCACGGGAATTAAAGCACATGTTGCAGTAATGGCTACGTGTGATCTTCCAACACTTGTGTAGAGGCTTAAAATGGGGTATAGTACACTTACTGAGTCAATTTCCCATGTAAGTATTATTCAAACAATCAAAAGCTTTCAGAGAATAAAAACGCATACCTTATATCCACACATGATATGGTGTCGAACATGGATATATGTAGATACTGAAATCAGTTTCATGAAAAAGTATCTGAACGATGCGCAAAATATACATCAAAATACTAAAAATGCAATCGGAATGGTATGGTTATTGTGTTTACTCTTGTTCAACCGACCTTCACCTCAAAGAAATTGCCTAATATGTGCAACAATGTTGACGTGTGAAATCACTACCGATGACCGATTTCTTTCAAAATGGCGGTTTCGCTGAGAAGGGTCAACAGGATTTTGCGAGGAATTTTTGCTTGATTCAGGGATCTTTTGTATATAAATGTGAGATGTAAGTAATCAGAATTATTCTGACTATCTGTGTATTGTTATATGTTCTTGTCGTTTACATTGTAAATGATGGAAGAAGCCAGAAATGCCGATGAGTGCCGTTGTCGTTCTGCGTGATTTTGCGTCAGTCATGGCGTCACGCTGCAGTAAAAGTTTGACAGTTTCTTATGAATTACCAAATTATTTCATTGTATCTGTTTTCAATTTGCTTTTTCTTGCTACGATACTCTTCCCCTGAATATAGTAAGCGTATTGAGCCATTGTAAGCAATGATTAGGCTGCTGGATGTTGGAAAATTTCCGAAAATGCTACGCAGTGTAAAATTGGAATTTTTCTTTGTTTACATTTCAGTCAAGCGCTGTCTTTCGAGCACCGCGTTCGTTTTCATACAAAGTATATTTCGTTTCGTTTTGTCTAGACAGTTGGTATTGGTGACAAAGACCTTTTGTAATTTGATTCTAAGATGCTTGGGGAATTCAATGATGCATTTGTCGCAGCTAACTATGAACTATACATGATGCAATAGGCGTCTCAATACCGGCCTTCTCGAAACGTGATTTTGTAAACACTATTCAATATGGCGGAAAGCGCACTTCGGCGTATGCTATTTTTGAAATTCATTACTCCCAGTAATTATCCGATTTTCACATTTCAAAACATACTGCAAATAACGCTGTGAATCTCGATTTTGTACAGTTTGAAAAATGGCGACATTTACGATGAAGCCTCTTTTGAAAGGTGATTTTAAGCACTTTAGTTTGGTCTGAGATAATAGTGGATGGTATCAAGAAACTGGGAATTTTCCGCAGAATTCAAAATTGTGAAGTATTTATATATGCGTGGTATATTTAGAATTTTATTAGATTTCCAAGTGAGGTATGTAGAGGAGGGACATATATGTCCCTGTGGCATCCAGGGGATTAATCACCCGACTTGTGTGAAGTTTTCTACAATACAAGACGGTAAGACAGTGATATTTTACATGAAGGTGTAAAGTTCTCTACAAAGAAGACAATGAGAAGGTGATATTCTACATGAAGGTAATAAGTTAGGTACTAAACACTAAAGCAGCAACAGTAGTGTTACATTCTTTACCTCTTATCGTAAAAACCCAACGCAGGGGAAATGAATTACAATTTTATTATACTATATAACAAGGGATTCAGTCAGAAAATACTCTTTGTAGAGCTTTTCTTAATAACAATAGTCAATAGATAGTCACCATGCCATAATTCTTCGAGTTTGTTGACAATCAGAGACTCAACGTCAACTCAAGATATGTTTTCAGCCCCCCACAATTCCATTATTATGCATAGGTGTGAACAAATCTCTAATAGTGTGAACTATTCTCTATAAGCAGGTGGTGGTGCGGTGGCTTGCAGTCGGCTGACTACAGGGACTTGTAGTTGGCTATCAGGGGTTTGGGGTTCCCCCACCGCTATATTGATTTCAGCGAAACAGTTTAATGTGTATCTTCTATTATGCCTGTTGGTTTTCGTGATAAATGCCTCTTGGGCTTGTTGTATCGTATTGTTTTATGTACATTTTTTTCTCATCCTCGCTTATAGAATATGTTTAATGAACCTTTGATCTAATTTCATTTTTCATTTTGTTGTATTTTTCTAGTTCGCTTATGATCAAATGAAACTCATCTTTTGAGATTTTGTTGTCACTGAGTGCGGTGGAAACATGACCTTCTACCATGTTTAACTTTGATATAGCAATTATTCTAATTTCATCGTGTTTCTTTGCTTTATGATTATGACTGATATATTTTAAACTTATAAGGTTTAAATCATCGCACAGGTAAATGGGGAAGATATTAATAGACGTGTTTTCATCCATAATACGAACACCATCGAGGCTTATTGATGGTGAATAACCTTGCCTTATTATGATTCGGCATCGTTTATGCTTTTTAAACCAAAATATTCTAAGACCATCTAAAAGTATTCTTGACTCAGATACTTTTGTGAGATATACGTCAGAATTAGTGTCGTGTCTGGTTTCATACCATATGGATCCAGAAAAAAATCAGGTTAATGTTAATGCCTAAACTGGCACTGGAGTTGACTGGTGCTAGCATGTTGCCAGTGTTACCTGGTATTGGTAACACTTGTATGGAATTATCTTTTAGGGGATTAAAGGATGTGAGAAGTATACCATTGTTAGTAATGTTGGAAATGAGGTCGTTTTGATTAAAAACCATGTAAGAGTTTGTTAGTGTTACTTTAATTAACCATTCGAGCTCTGTAAAACCTTCTAGTGGCATTCGTTTGTATATGTTATCTTTAGAGTATAAGAGGTATGGGGTGGCTTCCTCACTGGGTAAATTGAATCTCTTTGTGTCACCGAGTGTTACATTAGAGCTTACCATCGTTTATAAAACTGTTAGAAAACAGTTTCCAATTGTTTTCTGATAATGCCTCAAGCGTGAACTTAAAACTAATAAAATTGATGTGCTTGGATAGAAAAATCTTGGTTAGAGATATAGTGTCTTCCACTGTCACTGCGTGAATCACCCCCTACCCACACGTAAATTGAGCAAACGCGACCTTGGTGTGTTTTAGACCTCCGAAGTTTGATTCCTTTCACGATCTCAATATCGCTCTGTGGTGGTTCACCTAGGTAGACCTGAATTCCCTGAGAGGTTTTCCATGATGGTAGTCACACCATCGAATTCAGTAACCAACTGTAATACCTCGCTTTCTCCTGGTTTACACGACAGCATGTGGGCTGCTCTGCTCGAGACTGTTGTAATGGTTACACTGTGTCTTTGAGATGGAACGTAAGCCGCGAGTAAGATTCCAATGTTTACTACTTTGTTTAGGTAGTGGCCTTTATTTTCCATGAAAACGTATGGAGAAATTAGTGTTATGTTGAGAAGTCAGTTGATTTGGGATGGTAGCATCATCCACCTGTTATCGTCAGTGAGTATTAGATAGTACAGTTTGTTTTAATAAATATCTGTAGGCCTATCAAAATCTTCTAAACAAAGCAGTTTGCCACCGAACAATGGGTGTATTCTCCATTCATCTGTATCGTTGCAAACTATATCGTATCGTGTTTTTGCTGTCAGATCCTGATGTATCTATGTTAAAATTACTACGAGATCCACCGACAACGCGTCTGTAAATGTTGTTTATAAGCTTAAAAGCGTATATTTTACCATCTACTCTTCTATCATCAAACCCTCTAGTATCACCTACATTAATACATTTTTTTATTCGCATTCCTGGCCCTTGATTTTATAGCCATTATTGTATATGCAGTGTTACGCTTAGGTATCCTATATTTAAAGTATTGTTTTTTGTATCTAAAATTGATACCTTTAATTCTGATACTGTCAATTTTTACACTGACAGCCCTTAAAGGTCACATGCAACGTAAAACACAACTTTGCAGATTCTGATACCTTTAGGTATGCACTTACCGAAACAAATACTGAAAAGTGCCAATTCAGTCTATTAAGTTGAAAAAAAAAACGCGATGAAAAAAAAGCCCGCGAAATCGGAGTTCAACGATCCACAGCGCTGGGGGGAAAAACTGGTTTCCACAGCTGTGCTGCGCTGCGCCCATAACGCATGGGTAGTGAATAGGTTCGCGGAGCTTGAAACAGTATGCATGCTCGGGGTATGAGATCGTGAGCAGTAGTCTAATCTTGGTTGTGTACACAAACAAGTGAATAAACTCGTTACATAAAACAACTTGTTGATTGTGGTAAGCAGCCTCTGTCACAGAGAAAGCTCAGTGTCTGGTTTATTGACACCTATATGTCTGCCTGCCTGTCTGCTAAAGACAACATGCAGTACACAGCTTCAATCATTGACCACGTGCAATTTGAACTTAACACCTATCAGACTATTCGCCATAAACAAAATAAATTGATTTATGACTCGTGCACCCGAGTCCAGTCTCTGCCACATTATGTAATTAGGCAGGAGTGATACTTGTACACATGACAAGGTTTTATGTCTATGGGTTGCAAACTAACTACAACCATTTTTTCGGATGACTGGATTTGACGGAAACTGGTGCAAACTCTTTCAAGTCCTGCTTTGTACTTGGACGAATGACACTTTCCTGTCACGCAGTAGTTCACCATCTCTGCTGAGATGATTTTTGATTTGATCGAACTCAAATTCAGAGAACGTGCATTTACAAAACCCAACATCTCTATATACATTCACCGGGGATAACAACTTATTCTAGTGTTAATGATTTTGTCTGACAACGGTACTGAAACGATGCATCAAGGGCAATAAAAGAAGCTGTTATCCATAAAGAATCTTACTTTCTTGTGACTAGGCCATCAAACAGACCATCTTTCTGTATACACACAATGAGTTAGCAAATCTTAGCGTATCAGCAAATGAACCAGCCAATCGGAAGTCGTCGTTACCCTTGAGTGCACGGCCACCCGCTATGACTGGGTTCGGTCTCCCGAGGGCTTCGTTTCGAGGGAAGTAAGCCCAAGTACAAAATATTGCACTTTTGAATTACGATTGTACGCTTACAGTTTTGTTTATTCGTTTTTTTAACAAGCAGCAATGTATATTAGATGTCATGAATAAGTGATAATTGTGTTTTAATTATGTTTGATTTTTGTTGTTGCATGTAACCTTCAACAAGGTGGAAGGCCGGTGATTTTGTAAATTATCCATTGTGCTAAGCTGATCGAGATGAACGCATATCACCCATCATGGAATTACCTGTGGCATAAAACTACTAGTGATGGATTCATGAGGTAATAATTTACCACCCGGAAGAAGCCCTGGTAAATGAGAAAACTCTTCACTGAACCTTATTGTGTTGTTCCCAGCGTATAACCTCACTATTCCGTTTCAGTCAATTATTGTAAGACTAGCTCCTAGGGATTTGAACGTTTCATCGTTGAGAGAACACACACTATAGTAACCATCAGTTATTTTGTTTCATTTCCCATTGATGAACAACTCATGAGTTAAGTGGTTGACGTTTATCCATCGCGGGTAGTAGGTGATATCGCATAATTCTATTTCGAGGTGGCCAGACGTGTTATCAATGGGACGCATAAGTTGAACGATCTCACCATTCGCTATATTCGGAAGCGTAATGTACTTAATTATAATATAAATTATAGTATTCCCAGAAATTATTGAGAATCATGCAGCGTCATGTAACTCATTACGTTTATTAACTTCTGGCGTTTTACTTACATAAACATGTTAAAACATCATCCTTTTACAGTCTCAGTCTTGTTTTAGTACTTTGTTAGACCTCCTCGCTCAGCAATTCATGCCTGAATACGCCTAGGCACACTACCCATCAAAGTTTGTAGGTAATCGTGTGACAGGGTATCCCAATATTGGACCACCTCGGCCTTCATATCTTCAATATTTCTCAGTCCCTTTTGGTTTATTCTGTCCTTCATGACTCCCCACACATTCTCAATTGGGTTTAGGTCTGGGCTGTAACTGGGCCAGTCTAAAACTTGAACATTTTCGCCCGACAACCACTGTTTTGTGTAGCGCGCAGTGTGTTTTGGGTCATTATCATGCTGGAAAATCCAATCATCTTCATACAATGTTTGTGCTGTCGGAAGAAGGTGACCATTTAGAATGTCAACGTATTTTTCTTTTGTCAAGTTACCCGTGAAAACACACAATGGCGTCACTCCGCGAGCCTATATGCCACCCCACATGTGAAACTTCGGGCTATGTTTTGGTCGCTGGTAGATAGGTTTGACAGTATCTTTGGTCCAAATTTTCACACAATTAGGGAAAAGCCAAACAGAACTTTCATCCGAAAAGAAAACATTATCCCAATCTTGATTTTCATGAGCCCGACACCAGCTTAAACGTTTTTCCTTTTGTGCATCTTTCATCAACGGCGAGGGGATTCCACGTTTTTTCACCCAGTTAAGTCTCTGTAATTCCTGCCTAACTGTTTCGTTGCATACCTGAGGACTTCCTCTGCTAATCATTTCATTTCTTATGTTCTCAACACTTTTCAATTTACCCCTACTCACAATCTGCCCAAGTTTTCGGCGATCCACAACACTGAATTTCCTAGGCCGACCTGCCCCTGCTTTGTGCTCTATCCCGGTTCCTGTTTGAATATTCTTCAAAGTTCTGTATACTGTAGACAGAGGAATACCATGTCTACAAGCTACCACTTTAGCATCAGCCTCACCCCTTTCAAAATCATGTAGAATGAGCTTTCTTTTGTCTCTTGCTGTAAATTCTGCCATGTCAACACAGGAAGCCGTCTGCTCAGACAAGGGAGATAACTCTTGACGTAATGAGCTGCCTTCAAAGCCTTATTTAGTATGCTTAGTGCATAGTGAAAGCCCTTTTTCCAATCTTAGCATCATTAGAAAAAAAACAAAGATTTTCTCAATAATTTCTGGGAACACTGTATATATAATAATATGCCTAAACCTGAAGTACGTTACCCTAAAACCAACCACATAAACACCTCCGCCTTCACACACATGAAAATCGTGGTGATGGGGGAGACCACCATACCCCTAAACTCAGCTGTCCGCAGGGCACCCCACTTTATAGCCAGATTCATTGATGTGTTTGAACATTATGGGTTTTCTGTCACGACTGTGAATACGGTACATGTGTGGTTTAGCAGCCCCATGCAGTTCTGGGAGAATCAATTTAATTTCGCAGTGTGGTGCACGCCGACTGGTTGCGGCTTGACGTTGACAGACACTAGGCGGGATGAACTGAGTAAATCTGTGTTTTACATTTCACGTGTACTACCTTATCAGACGTATTCTCAGAGAAATAAGCGCACTAGAACCTCAGGATAAGGCATGGAATGCGATAAACAATCCGTATGATAGACGGGCATACGCAAGAGTTTGTAATGAATTTGGTGTTGATCCGAATACTGACTGTTGTTTGCCAGGACCGAATCATGGATTAGGAATTCCTATTGTTCACAATCAGTCTCTCGTGGAAGCCATCTACAATGTGGTTCAAAAATGGGGTTACAAGTCGTATCACTACTTTAAAACAAACGAGTGGGATGACCGTTACATGGCTTTTGACGACAGCGAGGATGATCGCGTTTGGAGGTTTAAACAGGGGCCAGGTGATGATTGGAAAAAAAAAATATGCTGGATACATCGAAAGGATACACTCGCGTTGGTGTTATTCATTTAAACGATTCGATTAGAACGTACGTGTGGGCTATTCTTGGCAACAGCAAATCAAAAAAGTGGGTCTTAACACCAATGTAAATATCTCCCACATACCTCCACCCACTCAGTTGTCTGCATGGCACCTTCACTGTGGCATCACCATCAGAGCCAAGGGTTAAACCAGGGGGTGTTGGGGACCTCCCACCACTCACTGCGCAGGCATCAAATCAACAGCAACAGCATTATAAAACAGCGTTGACTGCTGGAGGTGTCACGGTCGGTTTCTGCTTTCTATGGCTAAAACACCTTATTTGGTTGAGTGAGGTTAACAGCAGATCACCTTATTTGGTAAAGTGAGGTTAACCGCAGGTCACCACCTTATGTAAGCAGGACCCTTCTAGCCGCAACATACGACAGACCAGCCACAGTGACGATGAATGCCCACAGATTTTGACCGAGCCACGCAGCAGTTTTACCCAGCGTGCTAAGCAGCCATGATACGATACTTCCTAGGATACCAGGTAAGGCTTCTGCGACTTTACCAGCAGTTTAACTAAGGGCCTCTTCCAGCGATTTCAGATGTTTTTTTTATCCAATCTCTGACATCACCATCACTCGATGTGGTGCCACCACTTGGGGTCCTGCGGACAGCCGACTGCAAATCCCCTCCAGTAACTGATAATACAATAGTTGATATGATGAAGCCTAATACCGTCAGAATGCTGGCAATGGTGATAACACCTTGCTCTCTGTTGGCTAAAGTTGCATCCCCGTTCAGTATTCTATCGATTGTTTCCCGAATGCGGCTGATCTGAATTTGAGGCTGTTAACGATTCGAGGAAGCGGTTTCCAATTGTGTACATCTCTCATCTTCTAAATTACTAATTCGTTCCATGATACAACGCTTCATATCCTCGTCTTCCATTTCGCTGAGTTTGTTTTTTTCACGAGCTACGTGCTCGTTGAGTTCGTTCAGTTTTCCCATGTTGTTCACGAGTTCACCGCATATGCGTTTCAAGGCTTCATCTATTCTGCACATTTCTCTCATTGGAAATTTAAACCTCAGCAAGGGTTCATCCCAGTATTTACTCAGCAGTTTTTCGACACTGTCAGACGCTTCTGTACCACGCTGTATGGAATCCTGCGGATGGCTATCAACCACAAGTTCGGATCTGGTAGCTTGCAGATCTTGAACTACCCTAGGAGGGACCTGTGGTCGGCTGGGGTGTGGGGCAAGCCCCACCTTTGGTTTTGCACCACCATATGCATGCATGTTTAGTTTTTCATGAATGAAATCAGTACCATAACGACTGGCTAGAGTTCAGAGGGCAAGTGATTTTCTAGTATGCTTTTAAAAGAGGTCAACTTCCAGGTTATCCCTAAGACATAGAGTGCCACTATCATCTATGGTAAAGTTTGAATAGTCTCGGTACATAGGCTCGATATAGTTTTTATTGCTTTTTAATCCTTCGTAATAATTGTCTACTGCGGCTTCTAACATTGTGGCACTTGCTTGTGAACCAATAGACGAAGTATCTTCATCATAATCAACATCAGTAGGAGCAGTAGCTCCAAAATCATCCATCTCAAAATCGGCCATAGCTTTAAAATTATATTATATTAAATATTAATAATATATAATGTCATGCGGTAGAAAGCTAAATCCTTTTCGAAGATTAAGAGAGCCACTAGGTGTCAAAGGTATGCGCCAGTTGGTTACTATTACGAACAACCCAAGTACGATAGACCAGAACCAAGTTCTGTTGGTTAGATTTCCAAACTTGGGTGAGATCGATGTCATAGTGCCAGGTACGTCACAATTGGCGTTTAACATCAAGTTGACTTCAAACGGGGACGGTAAACACGAGATCGTGAATAATGTGGGTCGTGCCATAGTCAAGAAGACTTCCATAAAAATTAGTGGCAACGAGGTGCTTAGCATTGACGACACTGATGTATGTTATTGTTACACAGACCTGTGGAAAAGCGAGGGAGAACGAGAAAACAGCGTGCATTAGAAAAGCGAATAGGTTACGTGTTGGGTGCGCCTTTACACCAGAAGAGACATCCAAACTACCGAATAGTGTAAAAGCCGAAGCGTATGGGAATAGGTTTTGTACCCCGCTTGACTTCGAGTTGCTAACATCACACGTGCCGTTTAACCAGGCAGCATTGCTTGACAGGTTGGAATATGAACTCACGTTCAATAATTACAGCAAAGTCGTGTATATTCCGGCTGGTACCGCTAGTGGTACTTATGCGATTCAAAACATTTCATTAGAGTTTGACATGGTGACTAGTCCGGATCTTGCGGGGCAGATTCGAAATCAGTACTCTGGAAAAATTACCATCCTCTACGATAGGATACTCTGTCACAGTATGGTACAGCGCGACAAAAGCGACCCCGTTTGGAATATCAATATGAATGTGCCGGCGGGATCGATGAAAGGAATACTGGAGGAATACGGAATACGGAGACAGCAAGAAATTCTTCAACCCAGAATCACCAAAGTAGATTTAACCATAGAGGGAATACCTAATCAGTTATTTAGCCAGGGAATGAAAGCATACAAACAGTGTGATGAAATAAAGAAACTGCCGGGGATCAAACAAAACTCAATAGTCTACAACGTAGCCAGTGACCTGGATCTATACTCCGTGAATATGCGTGATTACTTAACCAGAAAGTACGCGTTGTTGTTGGATATGAGATCAACGGATGATAACACTCTACACGGTACTGGGCGCCGCATCGAAAATGGAAGCGAGGGGATAACCATTCAAATAACGAAGAAGGCTCAAAGACATGGGAAATTGTATTTATATTTATATGTAATCATGGACGAGCAACTTAATATAGACAATGGGAGATTCGTGCAAGCCATCTACTGAGCATGGGGGTGCCCCACACCCCCAATAAATATAAGGGAGGTCTGCTGTCTACGGGGGGGGGGGGGGGGGACTTGCAGTCGGCTGTCCAGAGGACTGCCCCACAGTCCACACTGTACTATAATATGCGGACAGACGGGTTGTGGTAAGACCGTTTTCGTGCTGGATATGTTGGAGGGATATTATAAGGAAGTATTTGAAAAAATCGTTATCATGTGCCCTACTAGAAACATGAATAAAACGTACAAGGAAAGAGCTTGGGTGATGACGGACCCGGATGTACACAGAGTTGACCCAGGGACATGTTTACAAGAGTATTTAACCTTGTTTCACAACCGATTTAAAGGAATACTGACGCTGTTCATCCTGGATGAACTGTAGCGCTAACAGAGAGATAACGAAAAAAGAGAGACGTGCTGTCGTATTTAGCCACGCAAATCACAGTATCTGGATGCTGACACAAAAATTAAACTTGGTGTTGAAAGACCTGAGGGAGCAGACCCTTTGGGTGTCATTATTTCACTGCAAGGACAGGGATTCGTTCGAGGAGTGTTTGAGAGAGAACGATGTGATAAGTAAATCAGAGTGGGAACGGATGAAGAATCAGCTCACTGAAACTAAGCACGTTAAGCTCGTGTTGAAAACCGTTCAGCCAGTGGATTGGGGAGTAAAATGACTGCTTTTGAAGTTCTAGTCGTTTGTAATCGAACCTATATCTCTAAGTATTTAGTGTATGTTGGATATTATGGGTTTTTTTAAATAAAAAGTAGAGTACTATGTTATAAAATGGAGTGTGATGAATTACTAGAGCAGTTGTTGGTTCCAGAGGAACAAAAGGACAACAAGCAACAAAACAGACTGATAGCGCTAGTTGTGGGTGGTATGGGAAAGCAATATTTAGGCAACAACATCACTGCTGATAAGATTCAGAAAATGTCGGACGAGGAAATCAATAAATTATACACTAGATACGAAGCAGAACTCAGGGCTGAGATGACAAAAGTCATACGTTCTACTATTACCCAGATTTACACTGGCATAGCATCGCACTTTTTACCGATCCCACCTGAACATTGTCTCTATTTGAGGGAGGATTTAGAGAAGGACCCGATTATCGATAATGAATTGAGTTATATCAGTTGTGCTTTGTACCACAAATATGCCATGTATCTGGCACCGATGACGGTAGCGATCATCACGGCAAAGCATTGTAAATTTAATAAAACAAATAATATACAAGACGGAAGGTCCTGTGGACAACCATGTGATGGACAGCCAGACAGTGGAGAGTCAGATGCACAGCCGACTGCAAGTTACCAAGAAGAAGAAACCCAAAAGAGTTGAGGCTGGTAGAAAAAACGCCTTATCCAGGCACAATAAACATAATTATAAATTATGGGTGGGTGTAGGTGGTGTAGTAGCCACTGCTGTTCTTTCATTATAGATGTTGTTAGGACGCTCCACACCCCCAGCGGAGACACCCCAACTAGTCAGCTGTCCGCAGGATGTAGGGGGAACCCCAATAGACCCTCATGTTATGTTATAATTAAAATTATATCTCTATTATTGTATATTATGTCTGAGGGGAAAGCGTTCATTAACGACGCGTACCGTGCATTGGTGGTTTCCGTGTTAGCAGTAGGGTACGCCCGGTTGACTAAAATGATTATAAAACAACCGACTATAAAACTCAACTTATGCTAACTATGAACACTGGTATGGCGATGGTCACCAAGGACGTTCTGGTAAAACAAGGTATTATACCTGAAAATATTTTAAAGTAATGTGTATTAGAGGGCCACGGTAGCAATGATGGTTGGTGGGGCTCTCGTGAATGCAGTATCATTTTCCGGGAGTAATTTCCTGTTTTCACAATTGAGAAAGTCAAACGAGGCTGAGATAGAGGAGCAACGTAAACGACACAATAAAGGCACAGAGAAACTACAAGCCGCACAGGCTGAATACGCTAAGAGAATAGACTAGATTTTATCAATAATCAACTCCAGTGCAAAACTCATGCCGTTAGAACTTTCACAGACGTCAATGAAGCTATGAAAGAATAGTACGTATTAACGGGTAAGCAACTGGAACCATTAAATGAACCAACGTTGACACAGAATTACACTCCTTCAAGTGGTCAGAAAGATCCCAAATTGATCTTCATCATACTTGGTTTAGCGGTGACAGTGTTAATTGTGAAACAATTAGACTAATCACACATATTAGTATATGTAAAATGAGACACGTTTGCAACTGGGTACTTATGGGGAAAACGAACATTTGTGGTAAACTGAGCCACGGCCAGGGTTATTGTTCTTATCACCGTAAAGATAGTATTAACTACACTTGTTCGGTGTTTGGTATAGGGGTTAAAGGTCATTATCGTTCATGTAAAGTGAATGGCGGAGATAGAAAGCGGTTTCAGCTTATTTACGAGAAGAAACAAAGATGATATCAAAGAAGTTAAACGCCTGTTAAAGATCAAGGTATGATTTGTAATTCCTCGCATACAAATCCTCTATGCAGCCCGTTTACCAGAAAGTACAGGTTAGGTTCCCCGGGTTTTATATCCACTCGATCAATATTATACCATTTCATAGACCAGATAGGATCTGTAGCACATTTACGAGTGTCTCCCTCATATTCACCTGGTTGAGATAAATATCTAACAAGCGCCGATCTGGAATCTTTTTTTCTTTCATAGTTGGGGAACCCCACACCCCAGAGGGTGCTCCAGACAGAGATACAACAGATTTCATACTGATTGCTTCGACCAGCTTCTTATCGAGTAGCCTAGTTACTTCACAATTCATAAAATCAATCACCCGTGAAAGTCGTACTACCCATTCTTTGTTGCGGTTAGCTGTCTGCAGCTCATGTGAGTATTGGTGTGCAAACAAACGTTCGGCTAAGGAGCGATTGAATCTCTTGACTATAGATTGATTTCGATGTTCACTGGCTGCACCACGCCTTATCTCGACATTGTGTTTGGCAAACAGTTGAGATGCGACACCCATGAATTCTCTACCCGGGTCTACTTGCAACTCGGAAGGCCACGTCAGCGGAATGCATTTGTATATGCGCTTGAAACCACGTGCTACTTGTGCCGCGTCCTTCGAAATCAATGGTTCTGCTTCCTTGTATCGGCTGGCTACATCTACACCTGTCAGTGCGTACTTGTAGGTTTTACCTCTGACCCTATCATGTGGAAGAAACAACAGGTCGGTCTGGTGAACTTGATTAGGGATATGAATACTGAATTTTCTCCTGGGTATATATTTTGGTGCAGGTAAGCATACTTGCCATATAACTTGTTTTTGTAACCAGACTATAGCCCTCTCTTCCGAAACGCGTGTGGCTTTAGATAGTTTTTTAATAGCGTCTGCCACTTTCCAATATCCCCACAGGTTGTAGTGAACTTTCTCCATCATATTTTTATTACTTAAATGCTATTGGAGGCAGATCCCCATGTGGCTGTAGGCGTAAGTATTGACACCATCCATGGCTATCCAGTGTTTTGTGTCTAGTGGTGATAGAGATGTCTTGTTTAATGCCAATCCGAATATCTTATGCCCATCACTACAAAGTGTGTTCATCTTGTGTTTGAACGTTTTTCTCTCAAATCGGGCCTGTTTGTATAGGGTATGCTCTATATATCTTTTCACCGCATTCTTTTTCACACCCTTAGACTTCCTTATTTCAGTGTCGTCTGCTTTCTTGATAGAATACATCTTAGGCCTCAACCCCACGTATTCAGCAATTGGTGTGCCTGCACATTCATCTTTTAAGACCTTTTTATTTGTTTGACTGTGCATAGGCTGGTCTCTTGGGTAGTCATTGGTGCCGTACATATGTATATTGGTTTTCATATCCTCATACACATCCTCGGGTTGAATTTCCATCAGCAGTGAATCAGTATCCGTGTACAGCACCACACACGTGTGGGCATCCCACATACCCCTATCTGGATATTGTTTCTTGAGCTCATTGTAGTAGAAGTCATACATCAGGTGTTTAGAAAGGTCTAGAATACACATGCCGACATAGATCGGTCGATTAAGGTTAATGTGGCTCTTTTTCATATGTCTGGCTGCCAGGTCATCATCGAATATAGTACTTCCATTGTACGCCTGGCTCGCTATCAGCTTCCTGAGCTTGTCTTCGTCGTTTGACCTGATTAGCTTCTCACTCCATCGTTTTACCGAATACAGAGTTGTTCATTAGTTTGTATAGGTATTTTTCAAAGTTGTTAGTAGCCAGCTTTCTCATGTCTGTGTTCATCCTGATGTAGGGTTCCATCCATGGGCTTGGATTGAACTTCAGTATTCTATGTACTTTAGTAAGCTTCATACCCAGCGATAGATACAGCTGTAAATTATGATAGTGAACTATATACTTTGTTTTATTCATCGAATTTGGTATCAATTTTTCTACATTTGCTAGTGGTCCAGTCATCAGTTTATGTTGGTATTCAGACATCCAGTCGGGATTAACCCTCAAACGTTCGGGTGCAGGGGCTAACAGTTGTGAGACTGATGTAATTCTGCTGGGTATTCTAAGTCCACTTCGAGTATACAATCTTTGTCTGAATCCGGAGCTATACTCATGACATCCCCGTGGGGTAAAGCCCCACACCCCACCCATCTGAATCGCCCTGTTGGTAGATATTGACTCATAGCCCAGACATATAGGTTGTTAGCATCCAGGTAGAGTAGGTGGCTCGAAGGTTTATTAAGGTTGTATCCTTCCACATACTTGTTGTTTGCTTCAGCATAACGTTTTGAAACCATAAACATACCACCATGTAACCCTTTCTCAACAAACAGCTGCATATCATAATTGGTGAATAATTCTTACTCCACACCTGATTTCTTCAGTAAGGCATCCCATGACACCCCAGGGCTTGAATAATACCATGTGGGGTCCAACCTGTATTGCTTTGAACATGTTTTCGTGAATATTTCAAACACATCTGCCAGCAGCAACATGTCTGTATTCAAATATAAATCATGGTAATCACCTAGGTACTTACAGCCTAGTTATTCCCATACATTTTTAGTGTGTTTGTAATCATCTTGAGAGACAGACGCATCTGACAGCTTGCTGTAGAAGCAGTCAGTGGGAGGTAACTCTGTTTAATTAAACCTAGATCAGTCGTCCATATATTCATACGGGTAAATACCCTTACGTAGCAGTCAGGCTCTCATTTTCTCCTCTGTGTATCGATTAGTTATAGGTAAGTCGTCTGGGTTATTAACCTTTACCAAGCTGTCTAGAGACGACAATAGAAACTGAACACTATCAATGAATCTCAACCCATTTAGCAAAAAGGATATATATGTTTCCATATTGTTTGGGATACAAAATATGTTGCCTTTTACCTTTGAAACAGCCTGCATAATCAAGTGTGAATCATACCCTTGTAAATTGTGAAACACCACCGGGATATGAATAACATTGGGGTTAGCTTCAAGTTACACTCATTGTGAGCCGCAACTCTGTATTTCCCTGTCACGTGACAGTGGTCTCACACTGAATCACCATTCAGAGGTTTACAGCATACATGACAATGTGTGCTTTTGATATGTGCCATATGTTCTGCTTGGGTCATATGCATTGGTGTTATGTTGTGTAATTTTCTCTTCATCTCTCTCTCCTCATGTCGCAAACACTGAAGAAATCTCTCAGCTGCGTCTGGACTTCTATAAATGACGGGAGGGTTAGTTGGACAATCACAGCGGATGACCACATACCCAGATCCACACGCCTCGTGTTCTTGATTTTTCTGAGTGTAACTTTGATTAGGGGATGGAGCCATTGTATCAATTGGTTTAATAATAGCTTCAAAGTCGGCGTAGATAATGTATGGTAATGGCATCTGATTTTTGTGATTTATAAACTTCAAGATATTGTTATTTTTCTCGGCATATCTACCCGTATAGCTGTCTCCCCTACACCTAGGCAATCATCCCTGTGTGAATCAAGAAGATCAGCTCTAGAAAACCCATGAAGGCACCTTTCACAAAAGTGTTTCTTTTCCTTGTATTTCGACTGACTGTACACCAAATGACTGAAATGTTGTATAGTTGTACAATGATATTTTTCACCATCCTGCACTAGACATAGATTAATTGTTTGATGACTCTCCTGATTTAATAAAGGACTTATCCTGAGGACTATATGTTTATTACCCTCATGTCCATATATATGTACAGCTAAGTCTGGATTCTGTTTTTCTACTTTTGGCAACTGAGAGATATGGGTTGGTTCTTCTAAAGTCTGTTGGGGTGGTTTTTAGTTGGAAACTTAGCGACTCTTAATGATACCTTGGAACAACCAACACCATGATTTACAACATCAACTTTAGAGTGTTTGGCAGCTAAATGCTTAGGGGTGGGTAAGTATGATTCACCTTTCATTGGTCTATAGTTTGCTATATCCAGGTAGATCATATTAACCTTATCAACCACCCAACCAGACCCCCAATTAGTGTAACATTGTAGTGTTTCTCGAATTTTTTTCAAATGATCTGTCAACAGAAGTGTTGATAGTATCTGGTTGTGTTGTAACTTCCTGATTACCTCTGAAGTAAACAATAGTCTGGTCGGTTGCTTCATTCCCTTGTTGTTTCTCTAGTGTCATCTTTAATGTGATTTGAAATTTAATACCTTTTAAATCATTCAGTTCTTCATTCACTTTATCAAATACCAATTGTTTTATATCTTGAAACTCTGTGTTTCTTTGAACTTCCATCTTCCACCCTCTCAAATATTTCCCTATAGCACACTCAGTAGGCGTGAATTGTAATTGTATAGGGGCTTGTTCATTGAGTAATTCAATAAGCTCTGACTTCCTCATATGTGAATAATTTCGCAATCCCCGGTCACATGCTTGTCTTTTCAAATCTTTCACAGTAGGAGGTTTTTAATATCTTATACCTAATAAAGTTAATAATTCAGACTTTCTCATACGAGAATATCCCTGCATACCACGCTGGTGTGCCAACTTTTTCAACTCATGCACTGTTGCCATGATACAGGGTTCATACTTCATGTGAAATATTTGTCTAATTGGTTGTTAGCCGACGCGACAGCCCCAGCCAGCCAGACAGTATCAATCGATTTCCATTTAGATATTTGTGAAGTAAAGGAAATAGGCCAGCCCATAGCAGACAGCCGTCTGGCTATGGGCTTGTGTGAAAGGGGGTCTAGATCTGTGTTACTGATATTATATACTTATTTGTTTGACCTGGCCTAAAACCCCCATTAATAATACTACTTGACGTAAGCATGCCTTGTCTGGTCATTGGACTGAAAGGGGTCAAAGGGGACCTGGACTTAACTATACCTATTACGTCCAATATAGCCGATATCGCTGCTGGGCACTACCTTGCAGGACATAATTATATCTATTATGTTCAATATAGGTGATATCACTGCATGTGATCCCTTCCCCATGAGGGCACACGTCACTACTTTACAGCTACACAACTGTACATCATACTCGAGTAGCCGGGGACACCAACACCTTTGTCATACGAGCGTATCAAGGCAAGCAGCCAAGGGTCACGGCCTAAATCAAAAACACCCCATTAGGAATACTCAGACCTACCTAGTCAATTATCTAGAATTTTTTGAGCATACGCTTCACGCTGTCATCATACCAAAAAAACATTGCATTATTTTTAAGCATGTTTGTCTTACTGTAATGTTCTACTATCTCGTCATTAGAAAAACCCTAAGAACGACAGCTACTGAAATACAGACAATGGTGTCCGCAAGCTACTGATGAACTGTATTGTAGGAATAATGCAAATGACCGTATTTGGATGCCCAAACGCCCCAATTTTTCGTGTAATCTATACCATACGAGTCGTGTATATGTAATCTACCAGGTGCTTCTATACTTAAAGTGAACCAGTGACTGCCCGCCTCGCTCTTCTTATCGCTATTGCTAATGAACAGAATAGGGTATTTTAATCTTTTCACCCCACTAAAAGTAATACTACGTATTTTATTATCACACACCAGTAGTATTATTAACTCATTAAGGCCAAGAGACGCGTATGTGCGGCAAATTCATTAGCTTCTCACAGCGAGAACCGCCTATTGGGGGTAATAAAAAGCACCTCTCATTCAGCGAGAGACTCGGATATGCGTTTTACATTTTAAATTTGTACTGTACCTATTATTTAAATCAATTTAGCAGTAATGATCAAAGACTAGCTTTTCTTACGAGAGAGAGGTTGTTAATCAGAAGAACTATTAGTGTGTTTTGATAACAATTGCTTGCAGTGTCGGGGGCTTATACAGTCAAATGGACACGTCTGCGAGAAAGGGGATTATGAGATGTTGTTACAGGAGGTAAGTGTTTGTTACTCGTCATTGGGACTGAATACTAAGATACTATGTTTGCACATTGATTGAATTAACGGTGACAAGGTTACAAAACCTTCTTCTAAATTAAATCATTCATTGATTCGGTGTAATAGTTCATATAATGAATCGTAGACATAAATAGCAATACTGTATTACACCCATGCTCGTGTAGATTTGAAATAAACCAAGTTACTAATTTAGACCTAACTCATATGCAACTATTGATCTTTAAAGTTGACAATAATACATAATCGAATATGAAGTGATAACTCTTGCATCTACTCATAATATACATATATAGTACACATAAACCATACAAAGGTAACTGGGGCATTTTGTTCAAGCTGCTTCATGTTTATTTGAAATGTGATTTTTCAATGCAATTTCCATAAGCATTGTGTAAGAAACATTTGTATTTGATCTCTGTGATTATCTTATCCAGTGTAAAGATCACTTGTATCAGATCCATTGTCAGTAAAAGGAGGATAATATATCAGATACGAAATTGATGTGTATAATCATTCAATAAGACAACACTAAATGAGACATATGAACACCTCTTTCAACCTCAAAATAACAGCCTCTGGCAGAATGCATGACCAGGTAAAGTTTTGTCCCGTGACAAGTGTAAAGCAAACTAATGTGCTGTTACATCATTGGACAACCTGTTTTGTGGAGTCACGCCCATTGTCAATCTTCTGAACCTCGTTTACTTTCAAAACAAATGTAAGTATGCCCATCTTCATAAATATTTGGGGAGATTCAACTACAAGTGTATACATCACAATAAATCAGTATTGTGTTACTTTTTTGAATTCTATAATACATGTACTTCAATTATGATATTTATTCGTATCAATGTGCAGATTATATTGAAATGTTCAGCAAGCCACTATGTTTGATGTACAAGTAGTGTGTGCAAAATGTATATGCAAATAAATACTTTCTCTATTCAATGGTTGGATTGGGTTATCCGGGGTGAAAATAATCGGATTGTAGTGCTTTGAGTGCTTCAAAGAAAAATAAACTCGTCAAAGTGCTTGTTAGTCCTACGTGTACACTTCAGGCATCTGTACGATTATGTATGTTCATGATACACAAACTTTTTCATGATAGCTAGAGTTGATAAAGCCGAAATCTCAGGATATGATTGGTCATAGATAAGAAATCAGGGACTATATTGAACAGTTGAGATACAAAACGTCCTATTCGGGAACTTTGATGACGCCCAGCCCATGACCCTTTGTCTTATGTATGTGCAAGGAATAGCATTATACAATATGTATATATGTATGTTTGTGTGATAACGTATATTTTCTGAGTTAAATTTAAATGAACCAAAGTGACAAACTGTGAATCTGTTCCATGTACGTCACACACCAGCTTATTAGTATTTACCTTAAATATTCAGCATACACTAGCAACGTACCAGCGAAAACGCTTCTTTCATAGAAGATTATTAGGCATGTGCATTGTTTTGCAGTGGAATTTACAAAACAAAATTCCATTTATCCAACCCCAAATTTTATTTCCCTGCAATTGTCTGTCTACAACAAACTAAAGAGTGTAAGACACCGCACACTAGCAATATCCCACTGCGGTCAGAGTATGACCAACTCATCTAATTTCTAACATGTCAACCGTTCAACATCCAACACACAGACGTCATATAATCAATGTCGTAACTCTCCTAACCTAACCCTAATACTGTTTTGCAGAATCACCAACTGTTCTTATATCAGATACATGCATGGAAATCTCATGCAGAAATCCTTTCTGCGAAGCGTAGTGCATTTGCGAGCACAACACACTGTCCAAGAACAAAACATCCACTAACGAAACATGTCTGAATACGCATTCCACGAACCGTTCTTCAGTACATGACAGACTCCTGTCTATCAAAGGTTATGTAGATATTAAAGAATCATGAATCACACAAAATGAAAATGTACATTTCAATAAGCATCACATACACAAATCCTCGGAAATAGTCCTTTTGTATCCTTATTTGAATCTTGAAAAGCCAATCCTCCATACAGAAGTCCATCGAATTTAGTTATCCACATGAACTTGATCCATCATCCATACTCCATCCTTGTCTTCAATGTGCCCATCCTCTTGAGATTTCTCCCGACGATGATAATCCATCCTCCTGGCGAAAATCCATCCTGTTGATACCTCCAGACAATGACGATTAATCCGTTCTCCAGGCGACGTTCCTTTGTCTTGATTCCTCCGCATCCCTGATCTGCTCAATCTTCCTTGAAGTCCTGCTCTGAGTTCCACTCCAGTGGACATACCTTCGTCACCGGTCGCATCACTGTAGTCTTCCCCAACTTAACTTGCACAACCCGAACATGTCCATCCTTGCCTGGATATGTGTTAACGATATTCCCCAAAGGCCAACTTCCACGTGGAGAATCTGGTGATACTAGGATGACGACATCATTTACCTTCAGATTGCAATTAGTCTCTCTCCACTTCTTTTGGACTTGAAGAGTTGGTAGAAGTTCCCTCAACCACCTCCTCCAGAAGTGCCGCACAAGTTCTTGTACTTGTCTCCATCTTTTTCAGGGGTTGTATGGTGTTGTATCAACACTATCTGGCACAAATGTCACACCAACTTGTCCATGCATAAGATGATTTGGGGTTAAAGGTACATCATCTTGGCAATTAGCACTTTGATAAGTGAGTGGACGAGAATTGATGAGTGCTTCGGCTGCAGTAAATGCTGTTGTTAGTTCTTCGTCTGTGACGTCCCCTTTACCCAAATGGCAAAGATAGCTTTTTTCGCCGATTTAAATGTGGTGCATGAGGAGGGTTGAATCTCCAGATGACTCCCTTGTTAGCCAAGGATGATCGAGCAGTCACTGCAATTCTTTCACAGCACCTATAAAGTTAGTCCCATTATCGGATACTACCTCTTTAGGAATCCCTCTCCTATTTGTCATACGAAAGAAGGCATTAAAAAATGAGTCACTGTCAAGACCATATGACATTTCCAGATGTACAGCCCTTGTGGACAAACAAGTAAAGAGACATAAATATCGTTTTTGTCTTTTCTTTGATCTTCCTTGGATAGTCAGAAAAGGCCCTGCATAGTCCACTCCAACTTGAATAAATGCTCTAAGTGAATAGCTAACTCTGAGCTTTGAAAGTGGAGCCATAATTGGAGGTCTCGGTTGACCCTTTTGTCTTCGACAAAAGGCACATTCTGTCTCCCAGGCTCGAATTTCTTCACGAGCAGCAATGACCCAGTATCTTGAGGAGAGAGCAGCCAAAGTTTGATTTGTACCTACTGAATGTTTACCTGCTTCGTGGTAATGTTTTACAATAAGTCTTGTCACCCAGTTTTTTCGAGGCAAGATTATTGGGACTCGTGCTTCCCAAGACAAGCAATCGGCATATTTCAGCCTGCCATTGCATCTAATGAGCCCCTCTTCATCGATTATTGGCTGAAGCCCATTGTGTTTGCTGTCTTTTGGAAGCTGTTTTCCATGTTGTAATGCATGAAACTCTTTTGCAAATTCCTGTTGTTGCATCTGACTAATGATTCTCATCTCAGCATCTTGGATTTCCTCTACCTCCAAATTACCCATGTGTCGCAATTTTGGTGAAATACGTGCATTGGTAATAAATCTGCATGCCCATGCATATATTCTAGTCAACCTCTTCCAGTCAGAGTATCTGGATAGATGAAGACGCCATGTATTCCCCTCACCTTCAGTCAGTAGAGTAACAAGTTTCCTTTTTCTAGATGCTTCTTCATTTCTGAAGTACTTTCACTATGAAATCTATCAGTTTGATCTGGCCATTCACTTTCTGTGAATGTCAGAAATGCTGGTCCTGTCAGCCATGTACTACTGGCTAGGTTCTTCACTGATGTACCCCTGGTAAGTATGTCTGCAGGATTTAACAGAGAAGGAACATATTTCCACTGATATAGACTGGTATGTTCCTGGATGTAACCAATGCGATTTGCCACAAACGACTTGTATTGTCTACTCTGGCTTTTTATCCAACATAACACATTGCTACTGTCACACCAAAAATGTGTGTTGACACTGGACAGTTCTAATACCTTTGCTGAAGCAAAAAACAGTTTTACCCCAAGGACTGCCGCCATCAGCTCCATTCTTGGAATGCTTTCAGAGTGAAGAGGAGCAATCCTGCTTTTGGAGATAACTAAATGACTCACCACGTCTCCATTCTGGTAAGTGTAAACATATTGCTGCCCCATATGCATCTTGGGATGCATATGTAAATACATGAAATGTTTTGCTTTTTATTTCAGATTTGGTTCTCAAGCACCATGGTACTCTGATATGACATAACACTTTCACCTCATTCACCCATTTCAAAGTTTAAGATTCAGATCTAAATCAAGCTCTTCATCCCATCCGAAACCTGCTATCTACATCTCTTGGATCATCATTTTACCCACAATGGTGTCAAGAGTCCAAATGCAACAAAGATCCTTGCGATTTCACCAAGAAACATTCGTTTGGTTATTGTCTTCAAATTGTCTTCAGAAACATTCATACAGAAAATGAACTCATCATCATTTGCAATCCACATAAGACCCAGTGTTTTCACTGACGGCAATTCATTTTTGTTGATGTTTACCTTCTGTGCCCTAGATTCTAAGGGAATTCCATCGAGGACATCTAAAGAATTTGAAAGCCATTTTCTAGCGTTCATACCTGCTGTGCGCCATAGCTCACTCAACTGATTGTACAACTCTGTCCCAGTCATCTCATCTTCAACTGAATCCATACTATCGTCCATGTATGTGAAGTTTACTACAGTGTCTGCAGCTAATGGAAATTCAGTCTGATGTGCTTTTGCATGTTCTTGAGAAATGTATTGTGCAATGAATGGTGAACAATTCAAGCCGAACAACACTTGATTAAATTCATACACTTTTGGTTCTTCATTTGAATTCATGGATCGCCATAGACACCTGAGGAATTTACGATCTTCAGGTTTCACCTCAATTTGTAGGTACATCTCTGAGATGTCACAAACAAGTGCTATGGGTTGCTTCCTAAACCGGAGCAAGATTTCAAAAAGGTCATTTTACAATTTCGGTCCTGGATGTATTGTGTCATTGAGTGAAACTCCCTGACACTTTGCAGAAGCATCGAATGCAGTGCATACTTTGGTTGTAGTCCTGTCTGAAAAAACTACAGGAAAATGAGGTAGTAACCATTGACTCTCACGTCCCTCTGACTGTACCTTACAAATGTATCCTGTTTGCACATACTGATCAAGAACTGAGCAATATGCTTCAGCAATCTCTTTGTTCTTCAACAGTGTCTTCTCAGTGCTAAGAAGACGACTGAAAGCCATGTTGTAATTGTCTGATAACGTCTGTGTGTCATTCTTCCAAGGTATACCTACTTGGTAATGGCCATTGTTGTACTGAAGTGTCTGTTTAACTTTTTCAGCTGCAACCATTTCATCACCAGTGTATTCATTCATTGACCTACACAAAATGTTCTCTAATTCCCAGAACTTGTGCACTAAAGCATCGAGATTCTGCAGTTCAGTTCTATTGTTATCAATGAGAAAAGTACTTGCAAAATGTGTTTGGTTCTCATAATGAACACGTCCTATGCATGTCCACCCAAGAGGTGTAAGTCTTGCAACCGGTTCTCCTGGACCACCGCTTACCTCTTTATATGAACGATGAAGGTCAATATAGTCAATGCCTATTAGGACATCAACCACAGTACGAGAAAGTTTTGGAAATTTAATGTGGTTCAAATGCTTCCATTTTCGTCCATGTTTCTCCCAATCTACTTCTTGCATTTTGCCTGTAACCTTTGCAGTTGTGAGAGCTGATATTGATACATCAACTGAACCATCAATGCTTTCTAACCCAAAGTTAACAGTCATTGATTCAAAACTCTCCTTTCTGCCATTTAGAACATTCACTGACACCTTCTGATAATGTCCTTATAACCCAAGTTCTGCAGCTATATCTTCATTTATGTATGTCTGCGTGCTTGCATCATCTAAGAGAGCATTCACTGTAATCCTGCGATTTTTGAGAACTACTGGAACACTTCTCAGTGCTGTGTATGATATGTCACACTGAGAGGTAGACAGTGTGGTTGGTTGTGTTTCATTCACGGGATTTAGGGGGTAACTTACCTTTGCCTCATCTGTCCAAGTCCTTACTTTCCTATCAGTGTGAAGTAAGCGATTGTGGTTAGCTAAACAATCACCTATTCCACATTCACTAAACCTAGTGCAACTCCTACCACAGTGTTTGGCACCTAAACAATGGAAGCAAAGATTCAACCTCTTTGCAACCTCCCACCTCTTACTAACGCTCAAGGCTTTGAACTTGGTGCACTTCCAAATCTCATGATTTGCACATGGGCACATTTGACACTGACCCGTTCTACTTTCTATATTGCCAAAGAACGTCCCATTTTTACCTGATGTTTTACAGACATGTGATTTCTGCCTTTGAGCAACCCAATTTATCACTTCACTTGCAATGACCTGAAACTCTGATTCTTGCAGAATTCATTCCCTAAAGACTTTGACAGATTCCTGTCTCTGTGTCTCAAATATCCACCTCTGATATTGTATTACCATGGACTCTTTTCTTTAGCAATTGTGAGTATAAGGTTAAACTCTTCTAACTTATCTGATTCTCTAAGGTTTGCCACTAAAATATCAAGCAAGTCAGCAAACTTCTCCAAGTCCCTGGCATTACCTGCCCTAATTGGTCTGAATTTTGTTATTTCATCTAACTTCAAAGCAATGTTATGTCTTTTGACACCATACTTACGTTCAAGACGTTCTAATGCAATATCATATGCACTGCACTATGACCTAAACTAGCTATTACTTTCAATGCTTCTCCGGTAAGACATTGCCTTAACTGTAACAGTTTGTATTTGGGGATGGCTGGCACCATGTCCACACAAGCTACAAATGCCGCTTTCCAATTTTCAAACATTTTAATGTCACCATTAAATGTAGGTATGGACACTCTTTTGAGTTGTTTCCACATATCTTTTCCAAGCTCATGTCTAGTTCTGATAGGATCTGTTCTGCGAACATCACAATGTGCTCCAGAAGTTTCAACTACATTTAATTTGGGATCCAAACATTCGACTTTCTCCTCTTTTTTCTGTGTGACAACATTCTTATTTATGCCTTGTTCATTGTCAAAGTTATGTTTGAAGTTTGTATATTTATCAGATTGTGCTGTTTGTTCGACTTGATTTTCCTGATGGAATAGCACTGATAAACCTGTTCTTATGCTGCTTACAGAAGTAGCATCTGACCTCTCATGCAAATATGTTTGTGCCATTTTAACAACATCTTCATATATCCCTTCTACTGACGCAAGTTCTTTATAGACTTGCATTTTGTTTTCAGTGTCCCCAATATCTGAATATGCCTGAATCAAGTCAACCATGATATTCACTGCTTTAAGATGAAGTGAACTTACCTTGTCAATTACATCTCTAACCTCCCGACGGGGAGGAACATCAGCCTGTTCCAACAAATTATACAGGTTGTTTTTGCATTTTGTAAAAGCAGTTTTAGCTGCTGCTTTTTGTTTCTTTAATTTGATTATATTGTCACCAACTTCTATTTTAGCAACCCTGGCCTCATCCACTGAAGCTTTCTTCGACATGATGTTAAATCAACCTAACCAAACCTTTGACAGAACTAACCAGCAACTAACCTTACCTGCATCTAACCTAACCACCCGCAACTAACCCAAAACAACCACACTCTGCTACCATTTTGTTTTGCAGTGGAATTTACAAAATTCCATTTATCCAACCCCAAATTTTATTTCCCCACCCGCAATTGTCTGTCTACAATAAACTAAGGAGAGTAAGACACACACTGGCAATATCCCACTGCGGTCTGACTCATCTAATTTCTAACATGTCAACCGTTCAACATCCAACACACAGACGTCATATAATCAATGTCATAACTCTCCTAACCTAACCCTAATACTGTTTTGCAGAATCATGAACTGTTCTTATATCAGATACATGCATGGAAATCTCATGCAGAAATCCTTTCTGCGAGCACAACACACTGTCCAAGAACAAAACATCCACTAACTAAACATGTCCGAATACGCATTCCATGAACCGTTCTTCAGTCCATGCATAAATTCTTCTTTACTGCCATTGGCATAGATGCTTTGAACAATTTAGCCTCACACAATGATACGAGAGGGACAGTTTGTTTAAATATGTCTTATATACACAGAATACAAACATGTGTTAAGAAAATACACATGCACACGCCACCAAAAGTCTACAAGAGAAAGTGCAATAAAATTACGTAAAACGTTACATATATGACATGTATTCACTCCTGCTTTCTTTCAACATATACCTTTACAACGCAATTAAATAATTAAGCAATCAGGACTTGCTCATATGACTCCAGGTGAACATGGTATTCCGGCGTATTCTCATATGAGGAAACCTCAGTTACTAGATTTATTAGGTTTAAAGTATAAAAAACCTCCTACTGTGAAAAATTTGAAAAAGCAAGCTTGTGACCTCGGAATGCAAGGGTATTCACGTATGAGTAAGTCTGAGCTCAAAGAATTACTAAAGGAACAACAGCCTATAGAATTACAATTCACACCTTCTTATAGGGAAAATATTTGAGTTCAAAGGAAACATACGTTGAAGATATAAAACATTTAGTATTTGATAAAGTAAATGAAGAACTGAAAGATATAAGAGGTATTAAATTTCAAATCACATTAAAGATGACACCAGAGAAACAACAGGCGAATGAAGCAACCGACCAGACCATTGTTTACTTCAGAGGTAATCAAGAAGTTACAATGCAACCAGATACTATCAACTCTTCTATAGACAGATCATTTGGGAAAATTCGAGAAACACTAGAATGTTACACTAATTGGGGGTCTGGTTGGGTTGTTGATCTAATTAATATGATCTACCTGGATAGAGCAAACTATATATCGTTGAGAGGTGGATCGTACTTACACCTCACTAAACATTTTAATGATAAACACGCTATGGTTAAAAACCGTGGTAAGAACTGTATGAGGAAAGCGATAAGATCTGCTAAATTTCCAGATGAAACACATTCTGACAGACTTTCCAGTCATCTGGAAGATGATGGGATAAATTGGGAAGGTATAGATGAACCCACCCCCATCTCTCAGATTAATAAAATAGAAAAACAGAATCCAGACTTAGCTCTAAATGTATTCGGACATGAAAGTAAAAATGTAATAGTACACAGGATAAGTCCTTTATTGTATAAGGATGGGTGTACATCAGTCAATATCTTCATGATACATCAAGGTGAAAAATATCACTACACATGGATTAAGAATTTTAGTAGACTGTTGTACGATCAGTTGAATTATGTGGGAAAGAAACACTTTTGTGAAAGGTGCCTTCACAGGTTTTCTTCAGCCGATCTGCTCAATTCACGCAGGGGTGATTGTCTAGGTGTAGGGTAGATAGCCGTACAGGTAGATATGCCGACCAAAAACAACAATATCTTGAAATTTTTCAACCACAAAAATCAGATGCCAGAACCATACATTATCTACACAGATTTTGAAGCTATTATCAAACCAATTGATACAGTGGCTACATCCCCTAATCAAAGTTTCACTCAGAAAAATCAAGAACACGAAGCGTGCGGGTTTGGGTATGTGGTCGTTCGTTGTAATGGCCAAACTATCCCCGTCATTTTCTAAAGGCTTTACAACACAAGGAGAAAGTGATCAGGAAAACATTGTACAACAAAACACCAATGCGTATGACACACGCAGATTGGGTGACCCACAACAAAAGCATGCATTGTCACGTGTGCCATAAACCTCTGAATGGTGATTCTGTTAGAGACCACTGTCACATTGCTGGTACATACACAGGTGTGGCTCACAAAGAGTGTAATTTGAAGTGAAGAATAAATCCTAAACTTTTTCACATACCACCTTTCACAATCTACGTGGTCATGATTCACACTTGATTATGCAAGCTATTTCAAAGGTAGAAGGCAACATACCCCGTATCCCAAACAATATGGAGAGATATATATATCCTTTTTGCTAAATGGGTTGAGATTTGTTGATAGTGTTCAGTTTCTGTTGTCGTCTTTAGACAGATTGGTAAAGGCTAATAACCCAGACGACTTGGCTATAACTAATCGATACACAGAAGTGGAAACTAGAGCCTTGCTGCTATTTTACCCGTATGAATACATGGATGACAGACGCGTCTGTCTCACAAGACAATTACGCCCATGATAACAATGTATGGGAACAACCAGGATGTAAGATGCTAGGTGATTATCATGATTTATATTTGAAAACAGATGTTCAGAAAAATGTGTTTGAAGCAATATGGGTTGGAACCGGCATGGTATTATTCATCACCTGGGCGATCGTGGGATGCCTTACTTAAGAAAACAGGTGTGGAGTTAGAATTATTTACAGATTATGATATGCAGCTGTTTGTTGAGAAAGGGTTACGAGGTGGTATTTCTATGGTATCAAAACGTTATGCTAAAGCTAACAACAAGTATGAGAAAGGCTACAACCATCAACTCGTCTACTCTATCTCAATGCTAACAAGCTGTATGGCTGGGCTATGAGTCAATATCTACCAACAAGGGATTCGAATGGGTGCCTGAGAGTAATTTTCAATCTGTGATAAACACTGGGAGTATGGGGTGTGGGGTGTCCCCCACTTCTGATAAGGGTATACTTGAAGTGGACTTAGAATACCCAAAGGAATTGCACAAAACACACAACAGTTACCCCCTGGCACCAGAACGTTTGAGGGCTAATCCCGACTGGATGTCTGGGTACCATCATAACCTAACCTAATGTATGGACTGCTAGCAAATGTAGAGAAATTGGTGCCTACTTGATGAATAAAACAAAGTGTGTTGATATAGTCCACTATTGTAACTTACAGCTATATCTGTCTCTAGGTATGAAGCTAACTAAAGTACTTAGAATACCCGTACAAACTCATGAACAACTCGGTAAAACAATGGAGAATTTATGAAAACGTGTCAGTGTGAAGCTAGTCAGGTTCAATGAGGAAAAGAAGCTCATGACACTGATAGCGAGCCCTGCATACAATAAAAGTACTATATTCGATGATGACCTAGCAGCCACACACATGAAGGATGTGAGGATATGAAAGCACCTATATGACACCAGTGACTACACGAGAGACCACCCTATGCACAACACAACGAATAAAAAAGTTATAGGTCGTATGAAACATGAATGTGCTGGTATACCAATCGCTGAGTACTTGGGGTTGAGACCTGAGATGTATTCTATCAAGAAAGCAGACGACGCTGAAATAAGAAAGGCTAAGGATGTGAAAAAGAATGTAGTGAAAAGACATATCAAGCATACCCTCTACAAACAGGCACTATTCAAGAAAAAAACATCCAATCACCAGATGAACACACTCCATAGTGACGGGCATAAGATATATGGGTTGACATTGAACAAGACATCTCTATCACCGATGGACACAAAACGCTGCATAGCCCCGGATGGTGTCAATACCTACCCTTACGGCCACATGGGGGTCCTGCGGACAGCTGGAGGTATGGGGTCCCCCCACTAGATATTTAAGTAAGTAACATATAATGGAGAGAATATACTACAGTCAGTCCATGTGGATATTGGAAAGGGGCAGACACTATACAAAATTAGTCACAACCGCACGCATTTCAGAAAAAAGGCTAAAGCCTTTGTAGCAGGCTGGTGGATATAACCACTAGTTGTAACCACAGAAATACCATCCTCTCAAAATCCCCCCCCCCCCCCCCCAGTTTCATCATGTCCATAAATTATGTATATAAATTGTCATAGATATTGTCATTGTCATCATTTCATTCTGTTTTATGTTGTCCTTGTCTACAGTTGAATGTCAGCCACTAACATCTACAATCTTCAATACCCTTGGCAGCCTCTGATGTATCCAGCTTCACCTGGACTTCCCCTTCTCTATTTTTAGAAACTTCCACCACCTGACATAACTTTCTATCATCTGACTTCCTTTGACACCTGTCAGATGCTACCTGATTTTGGATTGGCCTTTTTGTCCTCTTGTCTAACTTCCTTCCTCACCTGCCCTCCTCATGCATTCTGCATGAAGTCTTACAGGAGGGAGGTTCTCTCTTTTCAGGTGAGGAAAGATTTCAGTATTCTTATCTCTGTATACTTTGTTCTGCAAACAAACATTATTTAGTAAAAGGGTATCTCACTGCTTCATAATTGTAAAAAAAACATATTTAATTACATGTACAATATTATTTCATTCATTACCTGAATATCTGCCAGCTATTGTAACTCTGACTGAGGACACATTCACCAGTTTTAAAGTTATTTTGCTTAAATGATGCATTCTGCATGAACTCTTACAGGAGGGAGGTTCTCTCTTTTCAACCTTCCTCCCAACTTTGACACTGCAATAAATTTTATCACTCATCTAGAACTGTGCTTGTTGTGACTAGCAGCCCAGTGGCTGGACATTATACACCACGCCCTGCTACACCTGGTTAAAAAAACAAGCTATATGGCAAGTATTCTTACCACCACCTAGGTATATACCCAGGAGAAAATTCGATATTCATATTCATATCCCTAACCAAGTTCACCAGGCCCACCTGTTGTTTCTTCCACATGATAGGGTGAGAGGTAACTGACTGACCATTGTAGACGTAGCCAGTCGCTACAAGGAAGCCGAACCCTTAACCGCCAAGGACGCGACACAAGTAGCCCGTGGGTTTCGAGCGCATATACAAACGCAGTCCACTGACATGGCCTTCCGTGTAACAAGTAGACCCGGGCCGTGAATTCATGGGTGACTTGACACAACTGTTGACCAAACACAATGTAGAGATAAGGCAGGTGCTGCTGGTGAACATAGAAGTCAAGCCATAGTCGAGAGATTCAATCGCTCCTTAGCTGAACGTTTGTTTGCTCACCAATACTCACATGACTAAGTGGGGGACACCCCCCCAGCACCAGCTGTCCGCATGACACGGAACAGAGAATGGGTAGTACGAATTCCTCGTGTGGCTGACTCAATGAACCGTAACTAGGCTACTCGATAAGAAACCAGTCAAAGCAATCCGTATGAAATCTGTTGTGGTAGAGTCAGCGGCACCCCTTAAGTCGTCGACAGGACCACCCAGCCGACACACAGGGGTGTGGGGTTCCCCCACTCAAAAAAAGATTCCACGTCGCGCACTCGTTAGATATATATATATCAACCAGAGGAATACGAGGGAGACACCCGTAAACGTGCTACAGATCCTATCTGGTCTATGAAAACGTATAATATCGATCGAGTGGATGTCAAAGCCGGGGAACCTAACCTTTACTTTCTGGTAAACGGGCCGAGTAGTGGATTCGTACGCGAGGAATTACAAATCATACCTTGATCTTTAACAGGCATTTGCGTTCTTTGATGTTGTCCCTTTTCTTCTCATAAATAAGCTGAAACCGCTTTCTATCCGCGCTATGCTCTTTGTATAAACGATAAAGACCTTTAACCCCTATACCACACACAGAACATGTGTAGTTGACAGTATCTTTATGTTGATATGAACAGTAACCCTGGCCGTGGCTCATTTTACCACATATATCCGTTTTCAACATAAGTGCCCCGTCGCAAACGTGTTTCATTTTACATATACTAATATGTGTGATTAGTCTAATTGTTTCATGATTAACACTGTCACCGCTAAACCAAGTAAGACGAATATCAATTCGGGATCTTTCCGACCCTTTGAAGGAGTGTAATACTGTGTCAACGTCGGTTCATTTAATGGTTCCAGTTTCTTACCCGTTAATACATAATACTCTTTCATAGCTTCGTCAACGTCCGTGAACAATCTAACGGCATGATTTTCGCGCTGGAGTTGATTTTTGATAAAATCTAGTCTCTTCAAACTCCTCTTAGCGTATTCAACCTGTGCGTCCTGTAGTTTCTCTGTGGCTATATTGTGTCTCTATCTCAGCCTCGTTTGTCTTTCTCAATTGTGAAAACAGGAAATTACTCCCGTAAAATGCTACTGCATTCACGAGAGCCCCACCAACCATCATTGCTACCGTGGCCATGTTTTATATTACTTCAAAATATTTTCAGGTATAATACCTTGCTTTACCAAAATATCCTTGGTGGCCGTCGCCATACCAATGTTCATAGTAAGCATAAACATGTGTTGCATGTTAAAGTCGAGCTTTATAGTCGGTTGTTTAATAATCATTTTAGTCAACCGAGCGTACCCTACTGCCAACCCGGAAACCACCAGTGCGTGGTACGCGTCATTAACGAACGTTTTCCCCTCAGACATAATTTATAATATGAGATATAATTTTAATTATAACAAAATATGCGGGTCAACCAGCGGTCGGCTAGAGGTGAATTGAAGTACTGGCTGTGCAGGGGTGATTTGCAGTTGTCTGTCTGCAGGGGGTGTGGGGCGTCCCCACAGGGCATATAATGAAACAATAGCAGTGGCTATTACACCACCTACAGTTATCCAATGGCGTGTGGGGTACACCCACATATTATGTTTATTGTCTCTGGCTAAGGCGTTTCTTCTACCAGCCTCAACTCTTTGTGGATTCTTCATCTTGGTGACTTGCGTCACTGGTTCCTTGGGTTTATCCACCTGGGATGACTCCACCTCCACTTTGCTGTCTGTGGGGTTCCCCCACTGTAGGACTCTTGGTTATCACTTCTTGGGCAGCATCCATCTTTTATAATATTATTGTTATTATTTGTTTTGTTACCTTTACAATGCTTTGCCGTGATAATCGCTGTCGTCATCGGGGCCAGATACATACCGTATTTGTGGTATAGAGCACAACTTGTATAGCTCAAGGCATTATCGATAAACGGGTCCTTCTCTAAGTCCTCCCACAATAGAGACGACGTTCAGGTGGGATCAGAAAAAAGTATGACGCTATGCCTGTGTAAATCTGGGTAATAGTAGAACGTATGACTTTCGTCATCTCAGCCCCAAGTTGTGCCTAGCGTATGATTTATTGACTTCCTCGTCTGACATTTTCTGAATCTTTTCAGTGGTTATATTGTCGCATAAATATTGCCTAAGTATTGCTTACCACCCACAACTAGCGTTATCAGTCTGTCACGCTGTGTACTGCGTGCAGCCGAGTGGGGAGTACCCCTTACAGCCGACTGCAAGTCCCCCTCTGGAACCAAAAACTGCTCTAGTAATTCATCTGCCTCCATTTTATAATATAATACTTTAGTTTTTATTTTAAAAAAAATATTACGCAACATACGCTAAAGACACAGAGACAAAGGTTAGATTACACGCGACTAGAACTTCAAAAATGGGGATCCCATACCCCACCACAGGTCATTACTAATCTATTACTAGGTAATTACTTAAAGGTCACATGCAACGTAAAACACAACTTTGCAGATTCTGGTACCTTTCGGTATGCATTTACCGAAACAAATCATAAAAAATGCCAATTCAACCTATAAAGTTGAAAAAAACGCGATGAAAAAAAGCCCGCGAAATCGGAGTTCAAACGTTTCACTAAATTCCCCCCAGCGCTGGGGGGAAAACTGGTTTCAGTACCTGTGCTGCGCTGCGCCAGTGACGCATGCGCAGTGAACAGGTTCGCGGAGCTTGAAACAGTATGCATGCCTAGCGTCTGAGGTTGTGAGCAGTAGTCTAATCTTGGTGGTGTACACAAACGAGTAAATAATCTACTCGTTACGTAAACAAGCTTGTGGTAAGCAGTGTCTGTCACAGAGAAAGCTCAGTGTCTGGTTTATTCACACCTATGTGTCTGCCTGCCTGTCTGCTAAAGACAACATGCAATACACAGCTTCAATCATTGACCACGTGCAATTTGAACTTAACACCTATCAGACTATACGACATAAAGAAAACAAGTTGATTTATGACTCGTGCACCCGAGCCCCGTGTCTGCCACATTATGTAATTAGGCACGTATGATACACATGACATGTTTTTATGTCTGTGGGTTGCAAACATACTACATTCATTTTTTTCGGATGACTGGATCTGACGGAAACTGGTGCAAACTCTTGTCAGTTTCAAGTCCTGCTTTGTACTTGGACGAATGCCAGATTACAGTCACGCAGCAGTTTACCATCTCTACTGACATGATTTTTGATTGGCTCGAGCGCAAATTCAGAGAACATGTATTTTCAAAACCCAACATCTCTATATACATTCTTCATGGATAACGACTTCTTTTAGTGTATGTGATTTTGTGTGACAACAGTATATGAATCCATACTGAAACGATACATCAAGTACACATAAAGAAGTTGTTTCCATACAGAATCTTACTTTCCTGTGACTGGCTATACTTCTAAAATGCCCATCAAAACCCAACATCTCTATATACATTCTTCATGGATAACGACTTCTTTTAGTGTATGTGATTTTGTGTGACAACAGTATATGAATCCATACTGAAACGATACATCAAGTACACATAAAGAAGTTGTTTCCATACAGAATCTTACTTTCCTGTGACTGGCTATACTTCTAAAATGCCCATCAAACAGATCATCTTTCTGTACACACAATGAACCCTCAGCATATCAGCAAATGAAACAGCCAATCGGAAGCCGTCGTTACACTTGAGTGCACATCCACCCGCTATGACTGGGTTCGGTCTCCCGAGGGCTTCGTTTCGGGGGAAGTAAGCCCAAGTACAAAATATTGCACTTTTGAATCGCGATTGTACGCTTATAATTTTGTTTATTTGTTTTTTTAAAAGCAGCAATGTATATTATATGTCATGAATAAGTGATAAATGTGTTTTAATTGTGTTTGATTTTTTGGTTGCATGTGACCTTTAAACATTACTAAAAATTACTAAAATTTACTAGGCCGACCGCTAGGTCACTAGGTAATTACTAAGCCGACCGCTGGTAATTACTAAATATTGGGGGCTGTGGGGGGTCATCCCACCACGTCCCACTCCACAGGCTGGTCGGTTTTCAATACTGGCTTGGTGTGCTTAGTTTCAGTGAGCTGTTTTTTCACCCGTTCCCGTTCAGGTTTACTCATCACGTCGTTCTCTCTCAAACAGTTCTCGAACGAATCCCTGTCCTTGCAGTGAAATAATGCCACCCAACGCGTCTGCTATCTCAAGTGTTTCAACTCCGAGTTTAATTTCTGCGTCAGCACCCATATGCTGTGATTCACGTGTCGGCCAGAGAAGGCTAAATACGACAGCATGTCTCTCTTTTTTGTTATTTGTCTGTTAGCGCTGCAATCATCAAGGGTGAACAACGTCGGTATTCCTTTAAATTTGTTGTGAACCAAGGTTAAATACTCTTGCAGGCGTATGGCTGGGTCGACTCTGTGTACGTCCGGGTCAGTCATAACCCAAGCTGTTTCCTTGTACGTTTTATTCATGATTATAGTAGGGCACAATATAACGATTTTATCAAATACTTCCTTATAATACCCCTCCAACAAATGCAGCATGAAAATGGTCTTACCACAACCCGTCCTCCCGCCTATAATAGCACAATATGCGGACTATGGGGGAGAGTGGTGGGTCCCCCCACACCCCCGGGGCTATGAACGGCCAACCGCAGGTCCCCACTAGTAGATGGCTTGCACGAATCTCCCATTGTCTATATTAAGTTGCGCATCCATAATTACATATGAATAAAATTTCTATTTCCCAGCTCTTTGAGCCTTCTTAGTTATTTGAATGGTGATCCCCTCGCTTCCACTGTCGATGCAACGCCCACTACCGAGTAGGACGTTATCATCCGTCGATCTCATATCCAACCACTATGCGTACTTTCTGGTTAGGTAATCACCGATATTCACGGAGTATAGATCAAGTTCACTGACCACGTTGTCGACTATTGAGTTTCGTTTTATCGCCGGTAGTTTCTGTATTTCTTGCCACTGCTGGTGCGCTCTCATTCCCTGGCTAAATAACTGATTAGGCACTCCCTCTATGGTCACTTCTACTTTTGTGATTTCTGGGGTGAAGAATTTCTCGCTGTCTCTTTCGAATACGCTGTATTCCTCAACAGGTAAGATCAATATTCCTTTCATCAATAGCGCCGGTACGTTTAAGTTGATATTTCAAATTCAATGTCGAACTACAAGGAGATGTTTTCGATCTCATAACTACCCTCGTCACCGTTCGGCGTACGCACGACTTTGCTGTAATCATTGAACGAGAGTTCGTTTTTCAAACCTGTCACCCAGTGCGGCTTGGTAAAACGGTGCGTGAGAGGTGATAGTTTGGGTAACTCATCTTGCATGAAGGCGTACCCGACACGTAACCTATTCGACTTTCTGCCGCCCAAACCCTGGTATACGTTGTTTTCTCGTTCTCCCTCACTTTCCCACAGGTCTGTGTAACAGTAGTATACATCGCTGTCGTCTATGCTAAGCACCTCGTTGCCGCTAATTTTTATGGTGCTCTTCTTGATTATAGCACGACACACATTATTCACGAGCTCCCGTTTTTCGTTGCCCGAAGTCAACTTGATGTTAAAAACCAACCGTACCGTCCCTGGTACTATGGCGTCGTTATCACCCAAGTTTGGGAATCTAACCGGCAATACTTGGTTCTGGTCTATCGTGCTTGGGTTGTTTGTAATAGTAACCGACTTGCGAACGGCTATGACTCCAAGCGGTTCTCTTAATCTTAGAAAAGGATTTAGCTTTCTACCGTATGACATTATATATTATTATCATAATATAATATAATTTTAAAACTATGGACGATTTTGAGATGGATGGTCCTGTGGACAGCAGGCCTGCGGAACTGCAAGTCAGTGTTGATGAATCTTCATTCACTAGTTCACCATTGAGCGAGCAACTTTTGAATACAGCAACAGACGATTATTATGATGGATTAAAAAATGATAGAAACTACGTTGAGCCTCTAGGGTGGGGCTATTCACAGTTTACCTTAGATGAATATGGTGTTCTGCGTCTTAAGGATAAGCCTGAGGTTGATCTCGTTAACAAGCGCACTAGAAAACGACTCGCCTTACCAACTCTAGCCAGTCGCCATGGTACTGAATTTTTCCATGAAAAACTAAACATGCCGGATTACCGTGGCGCAAAACCTAAATTACCCCAAATGGTTGTTCAACATCTGCATACCGCACGATCTGAACTGTTGAGTAAATGCTGGGATAAGCCATTGCCTGGGTTTGAATTTCCAGTGAGGGAACTGTACGGTCTAGACGAAGCCGTGAAATGCGTACACGGCGAACTCGTGAACAACATATGAAAACTGAACGAACTCGATGAGCACATAGCTCGTGTAAAAAACAAACTCTGTGAAACGGAAGACGATGATATGAAGCGTCGTATCATGGAACGACTAAGCAATTTAGAAGATAAGAGACGCACGCGATTGGAATCTGCTTCCTCGAATCATGAACAGCTTCGAACCCAGATCAGCCGCATACGAGACACAATCGATAGAATACTGAACGAGGATACAACTTTAGCCAACACAATTGGAATTTTGTTCCGTGAGCAATGCATCACCATTACTAGCATTCTAATGGAAATTGGGCTTCATTATATCTACTATTGTTGTATCAATTACTGGAGGCACCCCCAGCCGACCGCAGGTCCCTACACCCCCAAGTGGTGGGGACGTCAGGGACTGGATAAAAAACCATCTTAAATCGGCCGGGGAAGACTTGGCTAAACTCGCTGGTAACGCCACAGAAGCCATGCCTGGTATCATAGGTAGTATTGTATCGTGGCTGCTAAACGCGCTAGGTAAAACTGCCGCGTAGCTCGGTCAAAATCTGTGGGCATTCATCGTCGCCGTGGCGGGACTAGTATACATAGCGGCTAGGGAATTTTTAACCAGATAAGGCACAAGCCGATCACGACACCTCCGAATCGATATGTTGCTGGTTGACTGCCTGAACAATGGGGTATACCCCAATACCCCCATGTGTTGGTTTAACCCTTGGCTCTGGTGGTGGCAAGACTTGCAGTCGGCTGTCTGCAGGCCCCCTGGGTGTGTGCCCCCCCCCCCCCCCCCCCCCCCACGTGGGAGACGTTTATATGATCATTAACACCCAATTTTTGATCTGCTGTAGCAATGATTATTTCATTGTTGTAGCCAGTTGTTTTATTGATTCTCAGGCGCATGTCGCTAGTCAATCGTAGTCAATCTCTGACCTGGCATATTGTAAGGAGTCCTGGTATCGTTTTATAGCGCTAGGTAGATCTACTGGTGATGCAATAGCATCCTCGATATTAGCCACGAATTGTCTCTGTGCGTCGTAAGTGGTAATCCCTGCTGTCGTCAAAGGCCAAGTAACGGTCATCCCACTCGTTTGTTTTAAAGTAGTGATACGACTTGTAACCCCAGCGACTGATTGTGAACGATAGGAATTCGTAATCCATGTCTTGGCCCCATCAAACGCCAGTCCGCATTAGGATCGACACCTAACTCATTACAAACTCGTTCGTATGCCCGTCTATCATACGGATTGTTTATTGCATTCCATGCCTTATCCTGTGGTATTGGTGAGGTTATTTCTTTGAGAATACGTCTGATATGGTAGTACACGTTAAACGTAAACACAGATTTACTCAGTTCATCCCGTCGGCGTGCACCACATTGTGAAATTGACTTGATTCTGCCAGAACTGCATCGGGTTGTTAAACCATGCGTGTACCGTTTTCACATTCGTGATAGAAAACCCACAATGTTCAAACACATCTATGAATCAGGCTCTGAAATGCAAACCATCCGCACCAACCATTATTTTCATATGTGTGAAGTCAGAGGCGTTTATGTTGTGCATGTTATTATTATATATCATTTATATTATAATATGTACATTACACTTCCGGATATAACCAGTGGTGAGACCATTCAACTTACACTTGCCATTGATAACACGTATGGCCAACTCGAAATAGCGCTATGCGATATCACCTACTAGCCGCGATGGATAAACATCGGAAATAAGAAAAAAACATAATAATGTGTTGACCGTCAATAATTCACAAAACACAATAGAAGATGGTTACTACAGCGTGTGTTCTCTCAACGATGAAATTCTCAAACCATTAGGAGCTGAACTTACAATAAAAATAAACTCAAACGGATCAGTGGTTTTAGATAACAAGGGGAAAAACAGAGTGATAATCAGTAACAAGTTGGTGGATACGTTAAGGCTGACATCACTTGCAATAGCCCCTACCAGAGCATGAGTGGTTCGAAATTACCAGATCTAATTCCATACCACGAGCTATGCATTCATCTCGACCAGGTTAACACAACGGATAATATACAAAGTGAGCGTCCTTCCACCCTGTTGAGGGCTGTCCCGGTTAAAACAGAAAAATACAACGATGGTCGCGCCGAGTCATTTTCATCTCGTCAGTATAAAAAAATAACAAATGGTAATATTCACGAATTAAAAGTATCAATTTTAGATACAAGAAATAATGCTGTAAATATAGGATACCTAAGCATAACACTGCATACACAAAATGGCAAGTAATCAAGGACCAGGAATGCGAATAAAAAGATGTGTTGATACAAGTTTATCAGACCTAGGTGATACTAGAGGGTTTGATGACATAGGAACATATGGTAAAATATACGCTTTTAAGTTTGTAAACAACATTTTCAAACGAGTTGAAGTTCCAACCACCGATGGATCGGGTTCTTTTTACCTAGATAGAGCAGGATCTGAAAACAACAAATGATACGATATATTTCAAGACAACGCTAGTGAATGGAGAATGCACCCATCGTTCGGGGGTAAATTGTTTGATTTAGAAGACTTTGACAGACCAACAATCTTTCAACAAAACAAACCATACCATCTAATTCAAACTGACGACGACAAATGGATGATGTTACCAGCTGAAATCAACTGGATTCTCAACATAACACTATTTTCACCATACGTTTCCATAGAAAACAAAGACCACTACATAAACAAAGTCGTAAACAGTGGAATCGTACACGTGGCTTACGTCCCATCACAAAGACGCAGTGTAATCATCACACCAATCTCGAACAAACCAGTTTTTTATGCTGTCGTGTAAACCCGGGGAGAACGTGGTATTACAGTTGGTGTCTGAATTCGATGGTGTGACTACCCTGCTAGAAAACCTAGTGGATGGTACCACGCTGGCCATGCAAGTATTCCTAGGGGACCCACAGCAGCGCGATATTGAGATCGTTAAAGGAATCAAACTCCGGTGGGCCGAAAGACACAAGGATGTTTACATGCGGGTTGGAGGCGACACACACACCAGTCTGCAAGTGTCACAGTGACAGTGGAAGACACTATATCTCTAACCAAGATTTTCATGACCGAACACATCGGTTTTATTGGTATGAAGTTCATACATGAGGCATTACCAGAAAAACTAACGGAAACTATTTTCTAACAGAGATATAAACAATGGCATACAATGTAACACTCGGTGATCTAGGAGACACAGAGGATTTCAATTCACCTGGTGAGAAAGACAATCCCATACGTCTTATACTGTAAAAATAGAGTATAAAAACGAATACCACTAGCAGATTTAAAAGAACCTGAATGGATAATTAATATAACACTAACAAACCTTTACATCGTTTTAAATCAAAATGACTTCGTTTCCAAAATTATTAACAATGGCATTCTTTTCACATCTTATATTCCCTCAGAAGATAATTCTGTACAAATGTTAGGAATACCAGGCCAGCGTGGCAACATGCTAGCGCCAGTCAACTCGAATGCTAGTTTAGTCATTCCAATCTATGTGGTAACCCTCGTATGTTTTTCTCGGATTCATCGCATGGCATGAAACAACTCACAACACTAATTACAGACGTATATGTCACAGATGCCAGGAAAACAAAACTTTTAGATGGTCTTGAAATAATTTGGTATGAAGAACATACGAATAAACATTGTCAAATTGTAATAATACAACAAACCTCTCTGATTTAGAAGTAAGAATCAACGGGGAGTATTATCCTTTGCATATTTACTATGGAAAAACCCCATAAAGTAATATCTCACCCATTTACCTGTATGATAATGTAATCCTTATAGGTTTAAAGTGGGTGAGTGAGTTAATATTTAACGTCACATTGGCAGTATTGCAGCCATATCGTGACGAGAACATTCTTGAAAAAGGAATCTATGTATATGATAAAAAACCTGTCGACGAAGGACAGTAAAACAACTATAATATCACAATAAGAAATAGAACTAGCGTGAAAAACTAATATCCCTATTCAGACAATACAATATAAAAACAGGCTATATAGATCACCAACAACTGTAGGTAGATCACCATACTAGGGGCCATGAGGACTTACAGTACTTCTGCTACCTGCATGGTCCCCAGCTGGATTTACACCATCCCATCAGCTGCCGGTGATTGTATGCAAGATTAGCCACACATGAAAATGACAGAAATACTACGGCTAAAAAAAGGAAGATCAAATTTGACTTCAAATGTTTTGGGACTTACGTACCCTCTCAGGAGGACAATCATTTTACGGTACTTCAACCCCTCTCGAGGATACAGCCACTAACAATCTCAGTTACTAATTCAACTTCCACTCATAAAATACTTATTCATGTTATTTTCACTTGGCTAGCATTTCATACACTCTCCAGCGGCTGGAGGGATGATGTAAATCCAACTAAGGTCCATGGTAGCAAATGGTAGCTAGTTTTAATGATAATTGTGATATTCTAGTTGTTTTACTGTCCTTTGTCGACAGGTTTTTATAGTAGACATATATTCCTTTTCAGTGTGAAATGTGCTCGTCACGAAATGGCTCAAATATTGCCGATGTGACGTTAAATATGAACTCACTCACTCACTCACTCACTCACTCACTCACTCATGCAGTTGTTGGCAACCTATAGCCCATTTTTATATTGTATTGTCCTCTACAGTTACATTGTTTTGGGTCTAATCACTAGTTCTACATACTTCTCTGTGAAATTCCTGTTAGTTTTACTGTCCTTCCTTGATAGTTTTTGACAATGTATGTGCTATTAATTCATTTGTATTTTTTACTTGATCGTTCTCGTCACGATATGGCTGCAATATTACCGATGTGACGTTAAATACTAACTCACTTACTCACTCACTCTATACTCAGATTATAAAGCTACCATTAGAGCTCACATCCCTGGTCTGATGCAGAAGAAGTGGATATAACTAAATTACATACAATAAAACCCTATATTGGTTAGACCTTCATTGGCTGTCAGTCCAGATTTGAAGAGGTCATCATGCGACAATGTATTGGCCACATCAGATATACACATGAATACCAATTAAAATGTGAGAATCCTCCGTTCTGCATTCCTTGTGATGAAAGAATCAACGACAAGCATGTCTTTCTTGACTGTGCAGAATATTCCATCACAAGGGATAACCATTTTCAGTCACGAACTATGAAGTATATCTTTAGTATGTAAGTTTTCATTTAATTATTGCATTATAAAAGAATTAGATTTGTTAAATGAGTTGTAAATAGATAGTTTTTTATTATTGGTAGTCTTGATTAGTATCTGACATTGGTAGTGGCTGTTCCTTCTAAGGAGAGGGTACGTTAGTCCCAATGCATTCTATGTAAATTTAGTACGGCCAAACTTTTAATCGTAGCATATTTGTTGTTTTTAATAATGGCAAAATTTCTGTATATCGCTAATGGCCGAAGGGATAATGTAAATCCAGCTAAGGTCCATAGAGGTAACAAAGGTACTGTGGACCCCAGTATGGTGATCTAACTTCAGTTGTTTGCGGTCTATAGCCCGTGTTTTATATCGCATTGTCCTATTTACTTACAATATGATAGCTTACAATGCTAGTTTTATGTTCATATCTGATAGCCTAGTGTTTTCACTATCCTTCGATGACAGGTTTTTACGTTTTCAATTTATTGATTTTAATACTGTATTGATATAAATTAAATTGTTCTCGTCACGATATGGCTGCAATATTGCCGATGTGACGATAAACTCTGACTCACTCACTCACGATGTTGCTAGGCAACTCTAAAGCCCTACCTTAAAGGCGTGCCGCTAAGACACTATTACCGATGATACGAAATGTGATCCATAACAACTATCACTCAAAACTCTACACATTGTGACGCAATAATAACTTTCACTTAATCATTAACAATATAAATTACAGAAAATACACTCTCGTAACAGTATATCAGTTGGTGCAAGTGGAGTTTGAACCTGCAACCTTTGGATTACAAATCTGTAGCCGTAAGAATTAAACTAATGTGTTAATCTATTTGAATGTGAAATGTTAGTAAACAAAGCTTAAGATTAAGCTTAAGTTTATATTTTAAACAATTTTAGCGCATACAATTTAATGGAAAAGTAAAACAATCAATCTTGGTTTACAAAGTCGTTATCACGAGTTTTTGGAAAACGCTATAACGAGATTATTAGTCGTTCTTACGGGATTATTAGTTTTTGGCGCAAATGTCCCTTCGGGAGCTTCGTAGTTTTTTAATTCAGGAAGAATGACGAGGACGAATGTTTGTCCAAGTTTATTAGCAATATCATGTCTATTATTTCAAAGGTGGCCTCCATCCTTCAGATGGTGAATGTTTCACTCAGAACCTTACCTTTCATTTTCTTGATTATGTACAATGCCTTTAAAACTGGTTTGGATACATAATTTCACCCGTAGCAATGAACTTTCTATGCCGTGCTTTAGCTTTTGCGTGTTGATTTATTCAAACAGTGGGACATAAAGTAAATAGTTATAATTTGAGTTGAATGTTGTACATTGTTTAAGTAAGTTGTTTCAAAGGCATTTAGAAGTTGGTGGATTCAAACTAAAATGCTTTATGGTTCAACTTCTTTATTATACAAGGTCAAAACGTTTCGAGACAGGTGAAGAAGAGACTAGGAACTGTCTCGAAACGTTGCGACCTTGTATAATAAAGTTGAACCATAAAGCATTTTTAGTTTGTTTAGGTTAGTCAGCTGTAATTCCATAGTATGAAAGGTGACGCCATTATGTATACAGAGGATCTACAGGAAATCTGCCCATCCTTTTCCTTGTCGGTGACAAGCTATGATTCCTATGAACCTTACTGACAATCTGGACCTCCTGATATTTTGGGTGGTTTGCTACTTTGACTCTATTTGGACGTCTGGGTATTGAGTTTTGGTATTGAGCTAAACTTGCATACAATCACCAGCAGCAGCTAGGGACCATGCAGGTAGCAGAAGTACTGTAAGTCCTCATGGCCCCTAGTATGGTGATCTACCTTCAGTTACAAACGTAGGCAAACGTACGTCTGGACACGTCAGAAAAAAATCTGTGCAATAATGACATAAAATGTACACATATTGTGAAATCATATTTATTGTTCTGTCATGTACAATCTAAATTAGTTCGGATATACCAACAGAAACCATGGCCGCAGTGCCTGTGCTCTTTGCCTGTATTAACAGTTATTTCCTGATATATACGGCATGAATAGTAAAGATGTTTCACAGGATACATAGATGATTATCTGTGATCTAGATTCCTGACGACCGACAAACATATCGATCCGTGCCAGGGTATATGACCCGTTTGTGTTAGTACAGTGAAAATAGCTAAAACATTGACTACACTATCCGATATGCTGAGACAGGCAATTCTAATATTTAAAGACACTCTTGTTCATCAACGAGTATATTTACTAAGGTAAGTAAAAAATTATGTTAGTAGCAGAGTCGCGTTACATAAGGATTCAACTATCTAACGATGCATTTTGTCACATCAGTGTTCGTTCCTCCTGGTACTGAAAGCGTTCGTGGCAATATGCCTCGGACCATGTTGTTGGTGCTCGAACACTAAGTCAACCAATGTTTCTCCTCGTTGTTGCGAGCTAACTGTTAATACACGTCACGTGATAATTGCTAATTCGTACCACAAGTCTGTGGATAGACGAATTAGTATGTGATACTGATTTCAAACATTAAATGCAAAGAAGGCCTTGCAGATACGTTCTTAATGAAACGCTAACTGATACTACACGACATCACCGTGAAGTATGTTTCCAACGAGCTTCTCGATGCTGATATTGCCGACGATCCCCCTGAAAAACACTCTTTCCAGTGTCATGTTACTGACACCCTGTAACCTTGACAACAGCATAAGTAGACGGCCGAATCTGACGACCTGTCTTGGGTAGGTGAGTTGAGCATGGTCCGACAACATGAGCTGTGCCTGATCCTGTAATGCCTCAACCGACTTGCAGTCCTTCAATCCAGGGGCGTCTACAGAGAGGTAAGGAATAGCAGTTAGCCGTCTTTCCACAATCTGAGCTACATATAGTAAGAATACATGAACTGTAACAAATATTTGCAATAGCAATAACACTTAAAATAAAGTTTAGTTTTATTCCAACACAACATACATTTACTTCAAATCTTTATTTGGGAATTGTTTAGATTATGGATGTGGTGAAATGTTGATAAATGTTTCTCTAAACATATAACATGCTATTCAAGTTACTTAAAGTGAGAGAAAAATATACTACATCCTATCTAATTCATATTTACAATGAAAACAGATAGTTAATGCATCAGGCAGATCTTACCTGATTTGAACAGAGCGATGGCTTTAAGACACGTGAACTCCGTTGGGTCAAGATTCATCTCCCGAAACTTCCCAACCGTCTCATGTAATCTGTCCATCTCATTGTTTGTAGATGGATCTTCAGCCTCCTGTCGGGGTCTACACACCATTTTGTTCCCAGTATCCAACGGCAGCCCCCACTGTACAATTCCCAAAAGGAACAATTCCTTCCAGCAAGCTGTTAGCAACGATGTCTGAAAACATAAACATGTACTATTAATCGCTCTCGTTTCGAATGCATGAACCCGAATTTCTTGGCATGTTATAAGAATGTCTATGCCATTTCCAGCAAAACATATTTGTGTTCATGTATGGGCAGTGTGTTGGTCACTACGTCCGTTAATGGTTAAGATATCTACCCTTATTCTCCTCCAAATATTGGTGGAAAGTGTATGTCAGTGACTTTTCGGCTGACTTGATTATCATTTGTACAATGCTGTACGTAAACACTCAACTAATGCCCGTTATTTAGTTATAATTTGACCCTTTCCAGGTAGATTTCGCCATCATCTCCTACTTTTTAGAATTGTTTTTACTGGCATAATCATTTTATGCATTAAAACAACTTGTGAATGCAATATCATTAATTCTAGGGGCGCATACATCTCAAACAAACTGTATTGATTAACCTTAAAACGATGTGCTTGAAACTATTTTCCTAAGTATTCTTTTTTATGTGTGGTCATTTATTGATTTCACAATTGGGTTGTGTTCGTCCAGAATTCTGCTTTAACTTTTGAATTTTAGTTTGAGTTTCGAATTTTCCTGAATCAATTTGGTTGCCTTTGGCAACCAGTAACAAGATAACTACAACAATATCTATTGCCTTATAAATCGCTCCCTCTCTGGAATGTTTGAATGAACCGTCTGCTTCCTCTATTACAAGAAGATAAAATGCATACTATATAAATATCAAAGCAACGTGGCATTTGAGTTATGTTAGAACATGGCTCCCCCTTGTGGAGATCAATTTACAAGTTTGAGTACTATTTATTTATCGACTAGTTGGACACACAATCATTCCCAGCAAAACGGTTAAGCGTCTTTGCGGTTTTATCAGTAGATAATCTTAATAACCATGGGAAGAAATATAACACCTACACATGTCCTGTTGGTAGCTGGATATATGACATAGAAATAATGTTATATTCCAAGTTAGGAAAATCTGTGGATGAAAATACAACTGATCATACACGTGAAACACAGACAAACACGGACGGCTGTCAACAGAAGTGTGGGTTAAAATACTCGATGGGAATCAACCAAACAAAAGAAATAGAATCTGTACTTTACTGAGAAAATTTAACACCCAGTATAACACTTGTTTGACCACTTTCTAAATGTATTCATAGCTTTAGGCTATGATAATCCTGTCAATTTATATTTATCAGAAGGGTACACAAATCCGTGATCTGGAGGCTATGATAACCGTGCCAATTGATATCTATCAGAAGGGTACACAAATCCGTAATCTGTACTATGCCAGTCAGATATAACAGTATAAAAAACCCGTTCAGCTAGTGCCATAGCGTGTACACCTCTGCTTGTCTACTTGTCAGGTGATATCGAATTCCGTTTGACAAAAACCTGTTTGGTTTGAAACAAAAATTCATTATTGTTGTGTTTCCATTCATCCATAATATTCTACATGGTATGATACTTGTTATTATTCCATGCTTAGAATCCACACATTTCAGAATGAATGTGAGTCTGAGCAGTTGGAGTTATGGGATTTTGTTCTAGGCACGTTTCGATCTTTAGTGATATCCTGCTGACAATTATTAAATATTTTGGGAAAAAAGGTTTTATTGACTGTATATCATATATACATATAATGAATGGACGCGACTTGTGTAAAGGAGATTTTAAATTTACTGGTAATCTGTGAGCTGGTGTTAATCTAAACTCACTCACTCACTCACTCACTCACTCACTCACTCTACTCTACTCACTGATATTCACAACTGGATCACCACTTCTTCCACTTATGTCCTGCATCTACCCTTCAGGATAATTTTGAGAGTAATTTTTTATGTAAATGGGACAAAAACAATGAGCATTGATAATGGTCTATCAGAACCTTTTATATGTGTATTGGCAAGGTCTGGAGACCCTGGTTTTGCTTGGGAAATCAGGAGAAGGGAAGTATTATCCTGTACTAAACTAAGCAACAGTTTCACTGGGAATTTGAATTACTACTATATCTATAATGACCCTTGTTGCGAAGTGATAATTATTATTAGGTCACAACGTTTATTGTTTTGAACGATAATTATTATGGGTGACATTTCGTATCATAAATGTTAAGTGGTAATAGTATATAATCGGCAGTTCTTGAAGCTTGTTCTCTAGCGTTACCTGCCTTTGAAAAAGGTAAGCCCGAGGCTGACCGAGAAAATTCTACGTTAGTGGCGATGGTCGTAAGTGCTCGAAAGTACTTGAATCAATGACTGTTTATATAAATGCTAGTTGCCGTGTTGTCGACGCGGAAATACATGGATACAGATTAACTGGAGTACATAATTCTGGCTCTCTGTCAACGCTTGACCTATATAACCCCTGGCTGACCGCTCGCTGTGTTACATTCTGCATAACTGTTTCTCACTCTCATATCCAGAGTTGACATTACATTTGTGACCCATCACTTTAGAATTGACTCAGTTGTATTGTACATGAAAACTCTCTTGTGCATCTCTATATTTTTGCCTTTGTTTTGCTCAATAAAGTATCATTGAAAATATCAAACTTGTCAGTGTCATATTTTGCTGGTTCGGTGGGGATTTCTTACAACTTTTGTCACAGCGAACTGTAACACTAAACATAAACCGAGCCATCCAAGTCTTTGAATATTGATTATGACGGGAAGTCATCCAATGTTGAACATACTTTATGTCAATTTTTCTGGGGTGTGTTGGGATGATTAATATCTCGTCAATCATAATACATACATACGTGAAATATTAAATATGGCTTTGCTAATAATTCTTTCAATCTGCAATGACAGTTTTTCATGGACATTGAGAATATAGTGACGCTGACTACTTTGAACGCAGGTCTCTGTCAGCAAATATCTCAAAGTGAAGATAACTAGTGATTTCATCCATGGAAAATATCCTTTCTTTGGCATACTACACACACACGTACCGTGACACAGAGGAGAATATACGATTAAATACATATAAGGTCATAAGATTATAAAGCATTTTTTGATCTTACAAATTCATGATTCACCCATTCTTATGTTCGCGTGTTTGGTCGGAACATAAAACTCCCGCGCGTGAAGAGCATACATTGACTGTTCACAAATACATTTTTAAAGCCGTATACTACACTATTACAGGAACACGGCTTGCTCAAGATCAACAGAAACGGCACAGAACGATGTTGCCATAAATTTCACGTTCATCGAAGGGGAACCTAGTCGTTAGAGCTTGTGAAGCCTATTTCCTGTTTACCCTCCCCGATGTTGTAGGAAAACTGCTAAAAACATAAATCTGTACCCACCCACCCTTCAGAGGCATAATCAAAATCGATTCAATACCATAGTATCAGCTCGGACAGTTCGACTTTTGCCAACGCGAGTTAGGAAAGTTTAACTCTGTGTAGATATGGCATGAGGGGCGTCAGAAGACGAGACTAGGACATTACACTGATCAGGGATGAATCTGGGTTTCAGCTGGTCAGCTCTGACGGTCTTTCAAGGTCCACAAGCGTTCAGAGAATGGGTTATTCAAAATAGTCTGCTCGAAGGTGGAAGTGTAATCGTCACGCATGGTATCGTAATTCATAGAAGAATATATCTCATCATTGCTTATGGTAATTCTTATGACAGTGCGTACTAGAAAGAGTATTGGAGAGTGAGTGAGTGAGCTAATATTTAACGTCACATCGGCAATATCTCAGCCATATCGTGACGAGGACATTTAATACTGAAATGAAATATATGTCTGTTATAAAACCTGTCAGCGAAGGACAGTAAAACAACTAGGATATCACAGAGTAGAATATAAAACTAGTAACTATACCTAAAACAATTTATCTATACAGGACAATACAATATAAAAATGGGCTATAGATTGCTAACAACTGAAGGTAGATCACCATACTCGGGGCCAAGGGGGCATGGACCCTAGCTGGATTTACATCATCCCCTCAGCTGTTAACAATTGGACATATCTAGCCAAACATTAAAAATACACATATGCTACGATTAAGAACAGTGGACAGTTTAAATTTACTGAGAATGGATTTACGAACCCTCTCAGGAGGACAATAATTAGACAATACTTCAACCCCCTTTGAGGGTACAGCCATTAACAATTCAAGTTACTAATCTAAACTACCAATAATTAAAATACATCTATCTACAGAACACACAATTCAAAACTCAACCAAACAATCAATTTCTTTTAAAAAAACAATAATTAAATGAGAATTAACGTTTGTAAAAAGATCCTTTACAGTTTTAACATTGAAATATTTATCCCTTGTGATGGAGAATATGCTTGACCTTGAGTCTCTCATCACAAGGGATAGAAAATGGAGGATCCTCACCTTTCAATAGCTATGAATGAGTATATTTAGTATGGCCAATACGACATCGTCGTAAAGTAACATCTTCATGTCTGGACTGACAACCCAAGTAGGTGTAACCAATATACGGTTTTATTTCATGTAATTTATTTATACCTACTTGGGTGTCCCATTTCTTCTGCATCAGAACACGGATGTAAGTTCTAATGCTAGCTTTATAATCAGAGTATGGAATAAAAAGTGGTGTCACAGATTTGCTGCCTTAGCATCAAGATCCGCCATTGTGTTACAATAAACCCCGTCATGGCTGGGTAACCAACAGAAGACGATGTGGTATTGGCCAGTAGCAAGATTTTTATACAATTTAGTAATTTCATTTAAAAGTGGATGTTTACAAGAAATATTTTAATAGTCTGAAGGCAAGAAAGAGAATAGATTACATATTGTTTACGTTTACGACGTCTTTGAATATATTTAAGAGCTGTTAATATGGCGTTAGCGTCTGCTGTAAAAACAGAACTAATATCTGGTAATCTGGAAGATACTGTTCTTATCTGTAAATAAGGATTTATAATTGCTATATTTATGTTTCAATTGATTATATTCTTGTTTATACTGTACTTCATTTGTCTCTGATTTTTTAAATGTAGTTAATGTTAGGTCCACTTGGGGCCTAACCAACTGCCAAGGAGAAGAAGGAAGAAGTCGGGAAGGAGCTATATTTTCCAGCTCAACACTAGAAACAACAAGAAATGGCTTAATTCCGAGCCCAAGAGGCGGAACAAGGAAAGACTTTTTGTTAAACAAATCTTCATAGAGAGAATTAAAGACACAATTAAATGCGGGATTAGACGCATTAGAAGTTAATGTTTGTAATGTATTGTAAAGATAGTTTTATACGGCGCTGGTTGAGAGAAGGCTCATCACCTTCGACGTATATACTGTCGATAGGAGAGGTTTGGTTTTAAACGTATTTTATTCACGAATGTGAACGGGATCGGGGACAAGTTATCCAACTTAAAATACCCGCTCCCTACTATTTACACACGTACATTTTTAATTTTATACATCTTAGAAAAGAATACAGGGAAGAGGCAGGAAAATGAAAGAGAGGAAGAAACGCAATTTATGTAATCACACAAAACGTTTTGATAGTTGAATGTAGGTTTGCACACATTTAAAAACGTATTCATTCTGTTCAATGGTCATATCAGGACTTCCATATAACATCAATGACAGTGTGATTGGAGAATCTTGTTTTACAGTACTTTTTAGATTTAACATTAATATCTCTCTTTGAATGTTATACAATTTACACTCCAATAGGAAGTGATGAACATTTTCACAAGCATTGTCACAGTAACAAGAGGCAGAATCTTTCATTTTGAAACGATACAGATCATAATTTAGCTGACTAGACATATATCTCAACTTTTGTGTGTATAATATTAAGTTTTCTAATTCCAAACGAGTAATATGATGGAGCTACAGGTTGCTCGCACTTTAGGTATGACTTGAAACTTTGCAATGAAGGTCGATTTCTTTCGGTGTCAGGAATGTTATTCCACATTCTTACAATTGATGGAAAAATGGAATCAAACGAAAATCTTAGTCTTGCAGGAGGGACGATTATATTGTTAGCATCCCTAAGGTTATAATTAGATCTTGATCCCACACTATCTGGAGTAATATCCTTTAATTATACAGGGGCCAAATTGTTTTGAATTTTATGGAATAGACAATTTTTTTTTCTTTTTCTTCGTTCATGAAGATTTCCTCATCCTGTCTCATAATACAGAATTTGCCGTGAGATATATCTAGGTAGACCCGTTACTATTCTGGTAGCTTCTAACTGAAGTTTCTCTAAGTTTTCTTTCTGTTGTACAGTACAACCATCCCACAATTCACGAGCATATTCAAAGTGTGGTCTGATAAATATTTTATAAATTGTGTCGATTGTATTTCTGTTTAGTAAGTATTTCAGTTTCCGAATCGATGATATCATTTTTGAGCACGACTTGATAATTTGATTAGTGTGACAAGACCATTTGCCGTTTGCCTCAAATGTTACTCCGAGATGTTTATGATTGTTTACCAAATGTATTTACTTCCCGTCAAAAAATAATTTCAATTGTTCAGTTTCATCAATCATGGAAAACAACACTGCTTCGGGTTTTCCAGGATTATATGAGACCAACCAGTTTTTGCTCCAGTTATATAATATGTTTAAATTGGCATTGAGAGAAGTTTCAATTTCTTCAGTACTTTTCGATGATTTTCCAAGCGAGGCACCGTCAGCAAAAAGTTGCACAATCTAATTGATCAGCAATATCGTTAACATAGACCACGAATAAGAGGGGTCCCAATACTGATCCCAATACTGATAGGAGAGGTTCTAAAAGAACCAAGACAAAGCCTTAGGCCTTGGTGGTGCACAGGATCAAGTAGTTTTAGGTTGCTTTGACAAGCTCCACCATATACGATGGAGCCGTAATCAAGTTTAGATCCGACCAGTGATCTATATAGGTGAAGAAGGGTAGTTTGATCCCCTCCCAATTTTGAATTTGAAACAACCTTTAACAAATCGAGTGGCTTCAGGCATTTGGCTTTAAGGGATTTAATATGTGGCAAAAAGGTCAAATGTGAGTCGAAAATAAGTCCCAAGAACTTGGCTTCCTTGACCACTTTGATTGGGGTACCACTTAGAAATAGTTTTGGGTCTTTATGGGGTTTGTATTTACGACAGAAGTGTATACAATTGGTTTTTGATTTAGAAAATTTGAAACCGTTTTCAAGACACCATTTATCTATTTTGTTTAAACACAGCTGTAGTTGCCGTTCAGTAGTATTCATATTTTTACCACGGCAAGAAATATTAAAATCATCCACAAATAAAGATCCATGTATTAAATCGTTTAAAAGTTTTGATAAACTGTTGATCTTGATGATAAAGAGTGTGACAGACAAAATGCTGCATTGTGGAACACCCTGATCCTGATTGTAATGATCAGACAGGGTAGAACCCAAGCGGACTTGAAATTGTCTGTTATTTAAAAATGTGGCTATGAATTCAGGCAAACGACCTCGCAAACCGAAATCATGTAAATCTCTTAAAATGCCAAGTTTCCAGGTTGTGTCACATGCTTTCTCAAGATCAAAAAAGATAGACACAGAATGTTAATCAGCGCATTTTTCACAAATGATTCTAAACGCACTAAGTGGTCGACAGTACTTCTGTTTTTACGGAAACCACATTGCATATCTGTCATAAGGTTATCAGTTTCCAAGTACCAAACAAGTCGATTATTTATCATGCATTCCATGGTCTTGCAAACAAAGCTAGTTAGTGAAATAGGTCGATAATTGGACGGATTCGTATGATCACGTCCAGGTTTAGGTACTGGTACTACTATGGCGTCACGCCATGATGGAGGAAAGTTACCTGATGTCCAAACATCATCAAACATATTTAGAAGAGTTTCAAGGCAGGATTCTGGTAAATGCTTCAGGACTTGATAATGTATGTTATCAGCTCCTGTAGCAGTATCATGAGCTTGATCAAGAGCAGCATGGAGCTCATGAATAGAAAAAGTTTCATTATAATAATTATCTGAGTTGCAATTAATAGTTTTCTTTTCTTGTTGTTTTTGACACTGCTGGAATTTAGGTACATAATTAGAAGAGGAAAAGTGCTTAGCGAGAGTTTCACCTAGTGTATTTGCTATATCGGATTTATCCGTAAGTAACTGATCTTCATGTTTAAGATGATGGACAGTAGATTTAGTACCTTTACCTTTGATTTTCTGGACCATATGCCATGCCTTGGACATGGGATTCCGAGAATTTATTTTGGATACATAATTTTGCCAAGATTAGCGTTTGTTCTGTTTAGAAGTACGCCGTGCTTTTACATTTAAAATTTTAAATTTATTTAAATTATGCACGTAAGGATGCCGACGGAAATAATGTTCTGCTTTTTTCCTTGCCTTCCTAGCTTGTTTGCAGTCATCGTTGAACCATGGTTTTCTTATGTGTGGAACTGCAGAGGAATTTGGTATACACACATCAGATATGGAGTTCAGTTGATCAGAAAAGCAATTACTAGCATCAGGAACGTCAATAAAACGTTCAGGTTTAAGTTTTTTAGCACACAGTGTTTCATATAAAGCCCAGTTAGCCTTTGTAAAATTTCGTCTTGATGATGGAGGAACATCGGATGGAGTTACAGCTTTTAGTACAGTAGGAAAATGGTCACTTCCACAGAGGTCATCGTGGACTGGCCATTCAAATTCATTTAGTAGTTCTGAATTTGTCAATGACAAGTCAAGAGCAGAATAGGTCCCTGTACCAGGGTGTAAATATGTGTGGGAACCATCATTATAGATACATAAATCATTGACAGAACAAAAGTCCTCCAACAATTTCCCTTTAGTGTTTGTAGTTACACTACCCCAGAGTGGGTTGTGCCCATTTAAATCTCCCATTATAATACAGGGCTTCGGTAGTTGGTCATACAGGGCTTGAAGATCAGTTTTGGCAAATGTCGAAGACGGCGATATATAGAGAGAGCATAGCGTAAGCGCTACATGTAAAGTAATTCTCACAGGAACAGCCTGCATATTAGTAATAAGTGAAACGGGGCTTTGAATAACGTATTGTCTCACTAGAACGGATGACCCGCCAGTGACTCTATCACCCGGAGGTGAAAAAGAATGATATGCATTAAAATGACGAAGGTCAAATGTATCTGTTTGTTTTTAAATATGTCTCTTGGAGACATATCGCTGAAGGTGTAAAATCTTGGGCCAATAGCTGTAATTCATGTAAATTAGTCCTCAATCCTCTGCAGTTCCACTGTACAATGTTATTGGAATAAACTATCTTTTGGGGGGATTTATTGGGGATCTACCCCGCACTCTTTTGGAGGGCGACAAGCTATGTGCCCTAGAATGGACGTTTTCAGAAACGTCCATGTCTTCAAGAGACCCATATTTATTGAGCAATTGAATTTTATTTTGTGACCCTTTAGGAGCTCTGCCACTTTGTTGTTTTGAAACATCAGACTTAGGCTTACATTTACCTTTAGCAGTTTGTTGTCTATCAGGTGTAGATTGAGATTCAGTGCGTGACTGCGAAGATGATTTATGATCAGAAGACGACTTTGATGTTCCAGGAAGTGATTCCTCAGTCTGTGATGACATAGCTGGGTATAGAAGTTGTGAAGAATCGCTGTTGACCCAAGTCAAGGTAGTTTTTTTCAGCTTGTAGATGATTTTGTTATTTTAGAGCTACGCACAGATGATGCGTTTGCTACTGTAGCATAACTTTCTGTATGGTCAGATCTCTTCACCATTTTTTTTGCTTCAGAAAAAGAGATGTTTTGGGTATACTTTATTCTGTTTATTTCCATATGCTCTCTCCAGATTGGACACTGTTTCGATGAAGATGAATGGCCGCCTGAGCAGTTGGTGCATTTTTTAAAATCACTGTCACAATCTTCTGTTGTGTGTGTCTTCTCACCACAGTGAGCACACACAACAGACAATGTACAGGTAGACACACCGTGTCCATATTTCTGGCATTTAAAACACCTGAGCGGGTTGGGGATGTATGTCTCAGCTTGGATGTTACAGTAATCTGCCTTCACTGACTTGGGAGCATTTGGAGAAGGGAAGGAAAGGAAAGGAAAACAGATAGGTGTTTGTTTGGATTGTTTCATTACTTTTCCGTGTTGAAAAAATGCTTTACATAAAGCACACTCTGATCTTTCATTTCGGATGCTATGTCAAGTTCTGACATATGAGCAAACAACCGATCACGATCTCTGACAATACCTTTACTTGTGTTCAGGGTCTTGTGAGCAGAGACCGTGAGCGGAATGCCCACAAAAGAATCAATACCCATCAGATTGGTTGCTTGCTGCTTTTTCCCACACTCAACGAGCAGGGCACCCGAACGTAAGCGTCTAAGATTCTTCACATCTCCAGCAATACCTTGAATACCGTTAGATACTGCAAAAGGGTTCAATTTTAATGGTGTCTTGTCAGGAGATTCAATTACAAGGAAACGTGGCCAATACTCAATCGATAAAGACGGTTTATGGTCAGTATCAACAGGATCAATTTCAAGTTGACGTTTTGATGGTTTTTTTTTTTTTTTTTTTTGGGGGGGGGGGGGGGGGGATTTCATAAGCCATGGGTAATGTAAATTGGTTCATCATCCGAGCTCCCCACCCACCACGGAGTATCACAAAGGACAATGCTAAAGCAAGCGGGCCTCTAGCTTGCAACACCAAGGAAACTCGGATGATATACTCAAGTAGAATAATCACAAAGTATTTACTCTGCCAGACTGGCCCATGAGCCACCGCCTTCTGGGCATACGACTCTAAGCAAATTACAAAACAACATATTTCAAAATCAAACATGTTTCAGAAGCCAATAAATCCAAGACCAAAATTACATCAATTTCAAATCCTGTTTGTGCAATGATACATATATTTATAATCTATGCACAGGGCTTGGCATAACCAGCCGATTGGTTGAACCGGGTTCATTCAACCTCCCGTCTAGGTGACGTAAAGATCGAAGGGGTGTGTTGAGCAAAGGGAACGCGGTTACAGGCCCCCAGTGCTCTCAACCCCCAGATTCCCGTCCTCCACCGACACAGGGCCGCAACCCACGGCAAACGGGTTGGTGGACCAAATATCCCCCCGGGTCCACAACGGGGGTGTCGGCGAGCTCTTAGCGTTACCCAGCACCCACCACGAGAAAGTGGTTCGCCACGGCTGCCCCTATGAAATGAACAGAACCAGAAGCTAATACGAGTGCCTAACCTGTATCTGATGGTCATCTGACACAGCATCCCTCTTTCAGGGCATGTTGTTGTCTACTGATACCAGATACTGATGTTGTTGATAAATTTGTTTATATGAACATTGACCGGATGGATGACCAATAACATTACACTTGCACTACGGTATTTATTCAGGTCTATGCAGAAAGAATTAAAAAAACCAATAACACAGAATACTCTACGGCATGAGGGTTGTCTTAAACAATGCACTCGTACATCTTGGCCAAATGGTCATTCTGTGATGACTTCAAATGGATTTATAGTATCCATATGTAGGACATTGCTTAAATGAACGACACTCATTAGTGACAGGCACTCTAATTGTTGTTAGATTGAATTTCCGTATTTGTATGGTCTTACTGACTTAGCATGTAGCATCAACTTCCATACCATTACGTATTGTCCTCTTTAATTACAATATTTTAGCTTTCAATGCTAGTTTTATGTTCATATCTGTGATAGCCTAGTAGTTTTACTGTCCTTCGATGACAGGTTTTTACGTTTTCAATTTATTGATTTTAAAACGGACATGAATTAAATTAAATTGTTCTCGTCACGATATGGCTGTAATATTGCCGATGTGACGATGAATTCTAACTCACTCCCTCACTACTTGTTAAGTCAGTAGGCTAAGTCATGGTATGGACGTCGATGTTGCCAGTGAAATAACATCTGAAGAAGAACGACATAATTAAACTAAGAGATACTGAGTATGGTCACAAAGTTTCGCAGCATGAGATCACATCTTCAAAACGGAATCACACCTCAGACGAAGGATTGATGATGTGACCCCTAAAAGATGTTACAACATCTCGTTGAGAGTGTAAAATATTTTTGCTGCGGACGTGTGTAGAATAATATTCCATTTGGCGATGACAACAAACTACAAAATTCAATGTGGAACTATAACATTTCTATCATTGTTTAGATTTGAAAAGCAGGAATGCATATTTATACTGGAATTAGACTTCGCTGGACTTGTTGGTTATATGAGCATTGTAGACTTGATTGTCCCAGATGGTATTGAATGTAACATGGTTTTGGACGTCTTTACCTATACAAGAGCTACAAGATAGGGAGCTTAGGCATTTACGGATCTGAGCTTTTTGTTATCCACGAGGCAAGTGCCGTTTTAATTCCTTTTTCGAAACACGAAACTTCTGCCAGCAACTGACTCAGGGTTCAGTGACAGACCTTCTTCATGATGACAATTTGACCATTCTGAAAATTCGTTGCTGAAATTATGTCATGTTTAGGGTGAGCTAATTATTCCATCAGCTAAAACTGAGTTTCAGTACAGTATATTCATGCTATTTATTCATGGTTATTTTTATTTCACAGTGTGGCTGCATGTATCTGTAATTTTAAGCTAAGCGTTTGGAATAAGAAAATCACCTCGTAACACAAGTTTTGATGTTGCTGCAAAGATTGATCACAATAGCTTGTCGCACACCAATAAAATACAGTCCATTTCAAAACTCTAGTATAGTGGAATTGGAGAGATTTAAGGACCAATTTCATGAGGTACAGCTACTTGTCCAGGATTTTGCACCATCAGCCGTCTGTCTGCAGGAAACCCATCTTAAGCAGAAACACACTTTTGTACGCCAGTTCGTTTCATATAATTAATTTTTACCTCCAGGTGTCAGGGCCCTCCAGTGGTGTCAGGGCCACTGGAGGGTCTTCAATCCTTGTAAAGCTGGATGTTATTCACACTCCTGTAACACTCATAACCAGTCTCAAAGCTGTTGCAGCGAGAATTACTCTTCACGTTATGTTCACATTATGCTTTCACATTATATTCCGCCTTCTTCAATATTCCAGCAGTCTGATCTTAAAGCTCTATATGACCGACTACCGAAGCCAGCACTAATACTACAGGGAAAATACTCGAAGATTTCATTTCCAGTAATGACCTGTGCATATTTAATGACGATTAAAGCATTTATCTGCAATTATCTGAAATAACTCCGTCTGAATCTCCATCATATACAAGATGGAACTTTTCGAAGGCTAGCTTAATGTTTCAGTAATATAACTGATTCTATCCAAACGTGTGCTAACGTTTTAAATGAAATAGCTGATGAGTGCACACCAGCTCAGTCCTCTTCGACCGCACATGGACGTAAACCATGGTTAAGCACAGATTATAGACAAGCGAGAAAAGCTAGAAAGGCATAGCATTATTTACTCCATTATCCAACTGTCCATAACTTATAGTATTCCCAGAAATTATTGAGAATCATGTTGCGTCATGTAACTCATTACGTTTATTAAAATCTGGCGTTTTACTTACATAAACATGTTAAAACATCATCCTTTTACAGTCTCAGTCTTGTTTTAGTACTTTGTTAGACCTCCTCGCTCAGCAATGCATGCCTGAATACGCCTAGGCACACTACCCATCAAAGTTTGTAGGTAATCGTGTGACAGGGTATCCCAATATTGGACCTCCTCGGCCTTCATATCTTCAATATTCCTCAGTCCCATTTGGTTTATTCTGTCCTTCATGACTCCCCACACATTCTCAATTGGGTTTAGGTCTGGGCTGTAACTGGGCCAGTCTAAAACTTGAACATTTTCGCCCGACAACCACTGTTTTGTGTAGCGCGCAGTGTGTTTTGGGTCATTATCATGCTGGAAAATCCAATCATCTTCATACAATGTTTGTGCTGTTAGTAAGAAGATGGTGACCCTTTAGAATGTCAACGTATCTTTCTTTTGTCAAGTTTCCCGTGAAAACACACAATGGCGTCACTCCGCGAGCCGATATGCCACCCCACATGTGAAACTTCGGGCTATGTTTTGATCGCTGGTAGATAGGTTTGACTGTATCTTTGGTCCAAATTTTCACACAATTAGGGCAAAGCTAAACAGAACTTTCATCCGAAAAGAAAACATTATCCCAATCTTGATTTTCATGAGCCCGACACCAGTTTAAACGTTTTTCCTTTTGTGCATCTTTCATCAACGGCGAGGGAATTCCACGTTTTTTCACCCAATTAAGTCTCTGTAATTCCTGCCTAACTGTTTCGTTGCATACCTGAGGACTTCCTCTGCTAATCATTTCATTTCTTATGTTCTCAACACTTTTCAATTTGCCCCTACTCACAATCTGCCCAAGTCTTCGGCGATCCACAACACTGAATTTCCTAGGCCGACCTGCCCCTGCTTTGTGCTCTATCCCGGTTCCTGTTTGAATATTCTTCAAAGTTCTGTATACTTTAGACAGAGGAATACCATGTCTACAAGCTAACACTCTAGCATCAGCCTCACCCCTTTCAAAATCATCTAGAATGAGCTTTCTTTTCTCTCTTGCTGTAAATTCTGCCATGTCAACACAGGAAGCCGTCTGCTCAGACAAGGGAGATAACTCTTGACGTAATGAGCTGCCTTCTAAGCCTTCAAGAGTTGTCTCCCTTATTTAGTATGCTTAGTGCATAGTGAAAGCCCTTTTTCCAATCTTAGCATCATTAGAAAAAAACCCAAAGATTTTCTCAATAATTTCTGGGAACACTCAATGCAAAGCCGCCACCACCATTTCAGTCGAAGTCAAACTTGTTGCCGCGGATACGCCAAAGATATTTTATTGAGAATTCCAAAACTACTAAAAGTCAGCAGTACACCAGCAGAGGTACCAACGTGCCAAGTTTAGTGAAGAAATATTGATCGCTTTTAAAGTTCTGCTCCGGAAAAGATAAACGTGCACGGACGGACGCACGGAACGCATTTTAATACCCCCTCGCAAAACGCGTTGCGGGGGATAATCAACCCATGGTGAATATTATAATGAAGTTTTTTTCATTACATGAGCTATATCCTGCTCTTGAGCAAGCTCATGACACTGCAATGGCTGATAACAATTGTACATTACCAGCTAATGAAACACTTGCCTGAACTATGTCTGATGACATTTTTATATATATTTGATCAAATGTGGACATCTGGAGAATTGTAGTCCCAATTACAAAACCCGGCAAGGCTCATACAGATCCATCGACTTACAGACCAATATCGCTAACTAGCTGTGTCTGTAAAATCATGGACTAATAGACTACTTTGGTAGCTTGAAACCAATAAACTTACAAGAAATAAACGTGGTTTCAGGAAAAATCGCAGTACTTGGATAATTTGGTACGTTAGGATCCTTTGTTAAAGTAAGCCTTTGCTGTAGTGAATAAACAGCATGCTGTATCGATTTTCTTTGATCGTGAGAAAGCTTATGGTACGACCTGGTAGTATGCCATTTTGAAGGATTTTCATGATTTTCTCGTGAGAGGCCACTTTGCCTCATTTATATCACAGTTATTAAGACAGAAAACAGAAAGACAGAAAGATGTTTTTGGAGTCACTATCTCCTAGGACTTACTATCTCCTACGTAGGACTTAGTATCTCCTACGTGGGACTTATTATCACCTACGTAGGACTTACTAACACCATTATCTCCTACGTAGGACTTTCTATCTCCCACGTAGGACTTAGTAACGTCTACGTAGAACTTAGTATCTCGTACGTAGGACTTAGTATATGCTTTTAAAGGCTCGGATTCTGAAGCGTGGTTATTAAATTGAAAAATGTTTGGTTATGCAGGACGTTAGATAGTAGAAATGCACGTGTGTTACGTTTGGATGACGGGGATCTTGATCTAATTGCAGTTATGGATGTTCTCTCTCTCACTCGCTCACACACAGATACACACACGCACGCACACACACAGAGGAGGGGAAAAAGTTTCTGATATGAAATGACAATTTTGCTTGTCCTCATATGAGGCTAGGTTTGATCAGATATAACGCTCATTTATATCATTTATTTGTTCGTAATTGTTTACAAGTTAAGTTGACTCTAACTTGAATTTAAAAAGGCAAAAAGATTGTTATTATAGTTGTTTGTATAAGTATAAGGATATAAGTACGTATAGGTTGCCACTGACAGACACGTCTGTGCACGCAGATTATGACTAATGTGCAACGACCTCTGAAATACCCAGGGCATAATAGAAAAATGTAACGAAATGCAACATGTAACAGTGAACTAACTGCAACGCGTAACAGTAGGGCAAACTGAACGCGAGGCAGTGAAGTACAACGGTCGGTCCAACACATGAAAGTAATATGCAACAATTATACTACTCATCAAAAGTCTCACGTATAACACCCACTATATGTTATATATGTATACGTGGTTACAACGAAGCTGAATTTCTTCAACAACTTGAGGGAAACGACTGCAAACCGTATGCAGATTAATTGCACGAGGATGATTCATCAAACTGCTGAAAAGCATGTGCAAATATCGTGCATGTGAACTGCTGCTTTTGGGTGTAAAGTTTTGATAAGAATTTGCCACTTTTCACCGATGGTGAACGTTACGAATTTGTTTTATTATACATCAGTTCATGTATAAACAGTACCTTTAAACAGTATGGAATATTTTGCAAAATCTAGTTTAGAACAGTTCACTGAAGTATGCGGCTACATTTACACTAGTGAGTCTCAACTTTTGATGGGAAGTATAGTTGAACACACCAGTCTAATGGTAAAAGAAACACTAGACTCTAAGAGTAAATGAAACACACAATACTAGACTCTAACGGTAAATGTAACACATAACTGTGCAATCTAAACGTAAATGAAACACGTGACTGTAATCTCTAAAACAGTGACTGAAACAGTCAAAAAGGAAATGTCTGCGGGAACTAACGTCACCATTTCAGATTATTGCATATTAGCATATATCGAGCATCTCCTACAGGATATACCAAGTCCTACGTAGGAGATATTAATACTACGTCCTACGTAGGAGATACTAAGTAGTAAGTCCAACGTAGGAGATAGAATCTCCTACGTAGGAGATAATGAAATCCTAATACGCTTCCGTAAGGGTGTTCCTTAAGGCTGTATTTTGACTGTAACTTTACTTAGTATTAAGATCAACAGTTTATCCAAGGTTTTAACTGATTCAATTGATGAATCACTTTCTGTGGATGATTTTAATATTTCCAGTTGTGGTAAAATATGCATAATAATGAACGACAATGGCAGCTCTGTTTAAATAAAACAGACAAATGGTGTCGAAAACAAATTGTCTACACTTTTGTAGGATATATTAGTGAGTGAATGAGTTGGATTTACATCATCCCCTCAGCTGTTAGCAATTTAGTCACATCTAGCCAAAAATTAAAAATACACATATACTACAATTAAAAACGGCGGAAAGTCTAAACGTACATGGAATGTTTTGGGACTTACGTGTCCTCTCAGGAGGACAATAATTTTTCAATATTTCAACCCCCTTTGAAGGTACAACCACTAACAAGTCAAGTTACTAATCTAAACTACCAATAATTAAATGCAACTATCTACAGAACATAATATGTTTCAGTCACAATTAAAACAACAATTAAATGAGACCTAACTGTGTTAAAAAGGTCCTAAATTGTTTTAAGTGTAAAACACTTATCCCTTGTGATGGAGAATTCAACACAGTCAAACAGGATATGCTTGACTGTGACTCTCTCATCACAAGGGATACAAAACGGAGGATCCTCACCTTTCAATAGGTATGCATGAGTATATCTTGTATGGCCAACACGACGTCGTTGTAAAATAACCCCTTCAAATTTGGACTGACAGCCCAAGTAGCTGTAACCAATATAAGGTTTAATTTCATGTAATTTATTTATACCTACTTGGATGTCCCACTTCTTCTGCATCAGATCACGGATATAAGATCTAAAGGTAGCTTTATAATCAGTGTATGCAATACGAAGTGGTGTCACAGATTTGTTGGGTGCTGCCTCAGCATCAAGATCCGCCATTGTGTTCCCAGAAATGCCTACGTGGCTGGGTAACCAACAGAAGACGATGTCGTATTGGCAAGTAGCAAGATCATTATTCAATTCAATGTTTGCAATAAATATTTTTTAATATCCTGAAGGCAAGAAAGAGAGTCTGAATAGATTATATACTGTTTATGTTTAGGGTGTCTTTGAACATATCTAAGAACCTGTTCTTTCAAACTGGTATCTCCTTTGGCAAGGAGCTCGATGTCATCCATGTAGAGGAGATGAGTAAGAGGTGTTGGGGATCTGTGCTGAGGAGGTCCGAGAAAACTCAAAGGATTTAAAGATAGACTAAAAAGCCAAATATGGCGTTTGCTTCAGCTGTGAAAATAGGGCTGTTATCCGGTAATCGAGAGGATATTGTGCTGGATCCAATGACAGTGGCACAAGCAACTGCGCCACCATCCTTGGAGCCATCATCTGTAAATAAGGATTTATAATTGCTATATTTATGTTTTAATTGATTATATTCTTGCTTATATTGTAATTAATTCGTTTCTGATTTTTTAAAAATGGCCTAACCAATTGAAAAGGAGGAGAAGAAGTAGGACATATTGACCGCATAAGGACCCTGAACGATCATTAAACGGCACTGCCATCAAAATCGTAAAGGAGGCCAAATTCTTGGGTCTAATAAATTTATTTGATTCTCATTTAACCTTCTTGCCACATATTAAATCCCTTAAAGCTAAATGTGCGAAGGCACTAGATTTCATATTCAACGTGGGGAGTGGATCAAACTACCCTCCTTCGCTTATAGAGATCATTGGTGCAATCTTAACTTGATTATGACTCCATTGTATATGATGGAACCTGGAAAGGCAACTGGGCATACAAAAGCGAAGTGAACATCATCTTCTACAGCCGAGTTACAGGCTGGACATATGCTTAAACGTCTCTCTATGGAAAGTTGTCTGCCCTTATTTACTGATACGTCTAGTAAGTTCAATCGAAAATTGACAAATGTGCGTCTGATATTTCTAGATGTCAATACAGACAGATATAGTTCTGGTTGAATTAAGCTCTTATATGATCTATACAACTGATATCTTGAACTATTGTCTGGACAAACACAGTTTGACTCAGCCATACAAATCCAAAACCATGAGAAATTAAAAGGTTTCTATTATGAGACGTCCATCTTGTCTTAACCCTAAACATGACATAAGCCAGTTTTGGGATTCGTTGTTCGTGCATTCCAAGGATCTTTAACCAATATTTTAAACATCTGATTTCTGAGTGAGTGAGTTCAGCCATATCGTGACGAGAACATTTAACACTGAAATGGAACGTATGTGCAATATAATAACTTGTCGGCGATGGACAGTAAAATACTAGAATATAAATATTCAGATATAACTATAAAACAAGCGTGAAAAACTAAACCATTGTAATTAAAAGAAGACAATACAATATAAAACAAGGGAAAAATGTGGACAAGACAGTATGAAAATGGGCTATAGATCACCATACCAGGGACCAAGGGGACTTACAGTACCTTTGCTACCTGGATGGACCCTCGCTGGGTTTACACCATCCCTTCAGCAGCTGTCGAGTGTACGAAATGCTAGTCAAAAGTAAAATAACAAGAATACTACGATGAAAAACTCGGTAGACTTAAATTTACAAGGAATGTTTTGGGACTTACGTATCCTCTCGGGAGGACAATAATTTTACAGTACTTCTACCATCTTTGAGGGTACAGCCAAATATCTGAATTTATATACATCTGATATCTACCGCATTCTCCATAAACCATACAAGTTGCTGTTGCTTGCGCTATATTTAATTATCTGTTACATCCTAATAGGTGTAATTTCTCTTTCCGTGACACTCCTGACGTTGAAATCCCCACATTTCACACCCATAGAGCATAATCGTTTGGATTTGTGCATCAAACAATTTAAAATATATTTTCGGGATTAAAAGTTCTTTGAAACTGACATAACAGGAATAAGAGCCTTCAGATCTCTAACACTTGTTACAGTTTAAGATAAGTATGTTGATTAACAGCAGGTAAATGTTTGCCATTTACAAAACGTTTTGTTTTTTAGAGGCGACAGGACCACCTCTTCTAAAGATAACTATGTTTTTTTCAAAATTAACAAATACTTTCCTTCCCTCTGTATAGTGTTCTAAGATATTCAGTTGGTACTGAAGACCAACAATAGTATCTGACACTATTACATCATCGGCAAAAAGGGGGATGAAAATGTCTGTCATATTTGGAAACCTGTTTACCTGAATTAGAAATACCATAACACAGTTCGCTTATGAAGACGGAAAACAATATGGGGCTGATAATACACCTTGCAGAACTCTCATGGGCCAGTCGAAAAAAACATCACCACCAACGAACACATGATTTAATATTCAAATACATAGATTATAAAACAGAATACATTTTCCCGTGTATGCCAGACTTTCATAAACAGTACCATAATTTACAACGATCCACAGAGTCCAAAGCTTTCTTTACAATCAACACATGACACATAACGTTTGTGCATATTACGCGACAAAAACTTTCGTATTATCGCATACAGTGTAAAGATATAGTCAGTAGCTGAACAACCTTTTCTAAAAGTCGCCTGGCAGAAATTAAGTTTCTTAGATTTGACCAGTTTGAAGTTCTGTTATTTAAAACAGCTGTAAATATTTTCCCAATAACCCTCATTAAAGATATGCCTCTATAATTATCTGGATTGTCTTGAGCTCATTTTTTTATGTAAAGGGACGATAATTGAGCCAGACCAGCTTTCTGGAAACGAACCACTTTCGAATAAAGTATTTCGAATATACTCATGAATAAAGGGCATTAACTCGGCTTGAGCAAATTTAACCATTTATGTTACACTATTGTCGGGACCAGCTGCTTTTTCGCTTTTTACGTTATTTATAGCACTCTAAATCTCATCTACTGAAATTTGTGTTTCCAAAATCATTTGATCAACAGTATCGTAGTCATTCGAAGAGATAATTTTATCATCGAAGGAATAACCATCACTTAGAAAAATAGCATCAATAGAAACAAAAAAAACCCCCCAAAAAACCAACTGTCTTGCAATGTGTTATCCATTCACTTTTTGACATATTACTTTGAGGATTTGTTCTCTTTCTACATAAACGAATTTGTTTCCAGAACATAGCAGGATTGTGGGTAAAATCATCCAGCCTGTTCAGTTTCTGAGTACGTAGGTTAGGTCTGAATTTTCTAATGAAGTCGTGTTTCGCATTTTACAAAAAACATCTGTTGCTCTACGTAAGTGAAGGTCAATTTAAACTTATCAGAATTTTTAAACGTAGTATTTTTGTTGTTCAATTTTGACTAACATTTCTTACAGTAGCCAGCAGGTGGAAGGGATGGAGAAAATCCAACTAGGGTCCATGCAGGTAGCAAAGGTACCGTAAGTCACCATGGCCCTTGTTGGTGATCCATAGCCCATTTTCATACTGCATTGTCCACATTTGAACTAAAAGTTTACGGGTAGATGCTAGCCGTGCTTCTAAATTAGTGTGAGTTTCTAGTTGGTTTTAATATCCTTCGTTGACTGGTTGACTTTATAATGTACATGTATTTATGGTGAATTTATTACTTGTTTTAGTCACGATATGGCTGAAATATGTGACTTTAAATTTTAACTCACTCTCCAGTAACTTTCAGAAGCCATTGAGTTTAAACACTGGAACAATCGAGGCAAATGTTATGTTTTCGGATGAATGAAGGTTCACTTTGGACTTCATTGATACGTACGAGTATGTTGACGTCATGACTTTTACAACAGAGTAATCTCTTAGTAATGATGTGGGACAGAATTACCATGACTGGCAGAACACATTGACATGTTATTCTCGGCCGTGCCACTGGTGTCATTCGCGTGCTGACATGGACATCGTTTTGTGTGACAGCGGATGAGTTCTCACAATTTGAGAACATAATCACTTTTCCATGGCAAAGCACTCAGTCAAGACCTGTTCCCCATGCAACATGTCTGAGTCGTCCTTGAATTTTGACATTTCATTGTATTTGACGTGAAGGAGTTAGGGGCTTTGGCCAATTGTCTAATCAGGTCCATGGTCATCTGACGTTCAACGACTAATGCAACCCTTTTCTTATATGGATTGCCATTGGCTTGCCGTATGCTCGCAACATGAAATATCCCCTACTTTTTTGAAAGGGATTGTGCTTGTTGTATTATCAGATTAATATTCGAAGTATTTGTCAATGCGAAATATACAACATTTCATGTGCAACATCAGTTTACCAAATATCTTATCACTCACACAAACAGTTAAAGAGTTTCGACATTTCCAGTCAAACAGATAATCATTCCATACAATGAAATGAAAACATTCGAGAAGGTTCTCAGCATATATTTAACTGATTTCATCACGGTGTTAGAAAACACTTATTCGACATATCGACGGCGTAACTAAATGTGTTAAAGGACAGTGAATTAAGATGCCATTATTTAACAGGTTGGAGTAGATCAGTGCTGCAAAGAGGTTACGGGTGGTTCAGACAATCAGGCTGGTTCAGCTCATTACCATCTCATGCAACAAGGCCCGTTTATACAAAATTGTTTATACAAAATTTGACATAACATAACCCTTTTGGCATGTTCAAACTGTTAAGTGATATTCTGCTAAAACACGTCAGCTGTGCAGACCCATGCACAGAAAGCGGTGGCTCATGGGTTAATCTGGTGATACTGACCCCTGATTTCTGTACGTCTCCAACTGATTGTGACGGACCGAACCATTCTGACCAAATCTGGTAGACAGCTGCAGCAAATCATGTCAAATTCGCTGGATTATAACACCCCCGTATCCTCGGTCTTTGCAGCTTGGAGATCCGCTGCAGTACAAGATCGTCCTTGTTGACAATCCGTGGTGGGTGAGGAGAGGGGGTGCTGAACCACATCCTTTACGATATGGCTTCCCAACACCACGATTCCAAACGAAGACACATAGACTCTAACAACTCCTCATCTGATGAGAGTACGCCCTCCCGATCAGACTACTGCCTACGCTTTCTGATCACTGAATCTTGTGACAAGCAACCTTTGCAACCGAGCTCTTTTGCAATCTCCAAAGGTATCGCTGGTATCTGCGGAGAGGTTGTCAATCTCACTGAGCTCCGATCCCGCTCACTCCTATTAGGATGTACTCCGAGACAATAATCCTTAAATCTGTCAAATATGCAGGAATTTGTCACTATCAAGGTTTCAGTCTCATGGTACTAAACCCTTAACTCGCGTAGAGGCATTGTACGGGACAGAGCTCGATGCCGGTCTGACATAACTGAAGAACAAACAGTCCGGAGCTCTCACAGCAGACCATCACAGCCGTAAAACGATTCACTTTCAAGAAGGACGGTGTTGCTCAACGAACAAACACCTATGGCTTTACCTTCCTGACTCGATTAAAGCTGGATATTGCAGCATTGGTGTGGAGATGTACGTAACCAATCCACTCCGATGCTAGAACTGTCAAACATTTGGACACTGATCCAAGTCCAGTCATTCCTCTGCTGTTTGCTACCGTTGTGCTGACAAACATGAGGGCAATGTCTGTACTAAGGAATTAAAGCGCTCAAATTGCGGCGGTAACCATATGGCCCCCTCCAAGTCTCGTCTAGTGTGGCAACGTGAATCAGAAATCCTACAGATCAAACATAAAGAAAACATCTCATTTTATGAAGCTAAGAAGATGGTTGCAAGTTTAACTGTAACCCCTTCAACCACCTCCTTCTCTTCTGCCGTATCTCGACCTTCAGCTGGTACTGCAACTATCTAATGCCAGACCGATCTGCGATGGGTCACATCCTCTCCGCTCATCTCAATAAAGAAAACCCCTCTGAATCACAGCCATTGGTTCTGGATAAGTGTGCGCCCGGAAAAGAAAGAAAAGAAACTGTGGAAACTAACGCAGCTCGAGCAACTGCCAAACCCCAAGATCACCTCTCCTTTAGAGGTCCCTAACTGAGGTCAATAACTCCTTTGAGGTTATTCCATATCCACCTGAAACCAATAGGAGTACTTCAAAGGCTTCCTCACAGTCACGTGACCGATCACCAGTGGAAGACCATGAATTCATAACACATGATGCAATTGCAGACGACTTAAGAATAATTTTGAAGTTACTGATCTTAAATCACCTGCTTTTTGACTGAAAGAAACTAACATAAAAAGAACTGATAAATTTGACATCCGTCGTTACCTAATTGATGGTCACCCATGGAAAGCCACGTCCTCGTGGTGGGTTCTGGGTAACGCTGAGTCCTCGCAAAGCCCCCGTTGTGGACCCGTGAGCATATTTGGTTCACTAAACCTGTTAGCTGGCAGACATGTCGGAACTAGATATATTCTCCGAGATGAAGGATCACAATGTACTTTATGTTAAACGTTTCTCAACCCGTACAAAAGACACAACCATTCAAACAAACACATACCTGTCTTCTTTTCTCTACCTAATGCACCAAAATCATTGCAGGCAGGTTATTGTAACCTCTATGTTGAGACCTCTTAGGTGGTTCAGATGTCAAAAATTTGGGCACGATGTAAATACTTGCACATTGTTGTGTGTGCTCACTGCAGTGAAACGACTCACACAACAGAAGACTGTGACAATAATGTAACAAAAATGTACTAACTGCAAAGGGGAACACCAATCATTCTCAAAGGACTATCCTATTTGGAAAGAGCAAATCAATACATTAAAATTTACACAGAATGTTAGTTTTGCAGACGCAAAGAAACTGGTACAAAGCTCAGAACAAACACAAAGCTATGCTTCCATTGCCAGAAATTGCCGAGGACTGTGGGCAAATTTGAATGAACTGCAGCTTTTAAGCCAGGATTTATAATCCTGTCCACAGGAACCTTTTCAAAACAGACAGATACTATTGACCTCCGTCATTTAATTATTTTGCACCTTGGGATGATAGGGCGTGGAGTGGAGGATCACCAACACAGCAAAATGTTATACATAACTCAATTGCGCTTAAAACAAATCCCCAAGCCATAGCAGTAACACCTTACATTACAAGTTGCATTTATACTTTGTTCATTGCATATTCCACCTTCATCCACTGTCCAGTTAACTGATCTACAAGCTCTTTACAATGAATTACCTAAACCCGTTATGATCATGAGCGATCTAAATGGCCACAACCCACTCGGGGATGGTACTACTACTATGTAGCACGAAAGGTAAATTACTGGAGGACCTTCTTTCAAATAATGATCACTGTATTTACAATAACGGGTCGCATACATATTTAACTCCTGGTACAGGGACATATGCAGCTGTTGATGTATCGATTACTGACTCCAAACGTTTAGATGAATTTAAATGGTTGGTCCACGATGACCTGTGTGGTAGCGACCATTTCCCTACAATTCTAAAACCTGTGACCTATCTGATGTTTCGCTAAAAAACTCTTCCTCTTCTAATTATGTGCCTAAGTTCCAACAATATAAGAACAAACAACAAGAAAAGGGACCTATTAATTTCCAGTCGGATAATGGGGAATATTATAATTAACTTAAAAATTAATGAATTTTTCATTCATGACCTTCATACTGCTCAAGCTCACGATACAACAGGACTGATAACTCCTGATGCACTTCCCAGAATCCTACCTAGAAACTCTTTTAGTTATTTTTTTGTCTCAATTTATAGCTAATTTTTCAAATGAAAGACACTCTCAAGTCCTAGTGGGGTCTACTCAAACGATTGTGGTGCAGAGGGTGAATGTTTTTCAAACCGCTCTTCGCCTCCATTATCTCTGCCAGTTTCCGGTTCAAGGCAGTGAAGGAACAGGTTATCATTATCTGGAATACGTAAAGAGTTACCTACCCTGCTTCACACGACAGCTACGCCAGAAGTGTTTTTATTGTAGAATAAATGCTACAAAAGATCTAACAATAATGACGACAAATAAACCCCAACAGGTTCATGATGAAATTACACAATATGGTATTTCTTTATAATTTGTGCTTATTCTTGTTCCTTCACTCCGTGGCACCCGTGGCGAACCACCTCCTCGTGGTGGGTGCTGGGTAACGCCAAGAGGTCGCCAACACCCCCGTTGTGGACCCGGGGGCATATTTGATCCCCTAACCTGTTGGCCGTGGGTTGCGGCCCTGTGTCAGTGTAGGAAGAGATCCTGGTGGTTGAGGGCAATAGGGGCCTGCAACTATGTTCCTGTTGCCTTATACACCACTTTGGCCCTGACTTCACCTAGACGGGAGGTTGAATGGGCCCGGTTCAACCAATCGGCTGGTCATGCCAAGCCCTGTGCATGGATTATACTTATATTTATCATTGCACAAATATCATTTGAAATTGGTGTACTTTGGTCTTGGCGTTATTGTGTAAAACATTTTTTATTTTGAATTATGTCGTTCTGAACTTTGCCTAGAGTCGTATGCTCAGAAGGCGGTGGCTCATGGGCCAATCTGGTGGAATTATTAATCTTTTGATTCTTCTGCTGGAGTATACCATCCGGGTATCCTTGGTGCTGTAAGCTGGAGGCCCGCTTGCTTTAGTATTGTCCTTGTGATACTCCGTGGTGGAGGGTGGGGGGGGGGGGGGGGGGGAGCTCGGATGACGAACCAATATACCAGTAATCATGGATTACCAAACCCCTAACAAAAAACCCAAACGTCAGCTGGAAAATGATGATCAGCGTCGACCCTTTATACAAACTGATCACTGGGCACGTGTTTTGAGACCCTTGACAAGACTCCTTTGAAATCAAATCCCTTTGCAATTTCAAAAGACATCTCTGGCATTACAGTTGAGGTGAAAGATATCAAACGCTTGCGATCAGGTTCACTGCTGATTGAATGTAGCAGAAAACAACAAGCTACCAATCTGTTATCAACTGATATATTTGTCGGAGTCCCTGTATTAGTTTCTGCCCACAGAACACAGAATACAAGCAAAGGTATAGTTCGAGACCGTGAGCGTCTTCTAGCAGACATGACTGAGCTCGATATAATGTCCGAGATGAAACGTTTCATAACACGGAAAAATAATGAGACTGTCCAAACCAACACAGATCTGTTTCCATTTTCAGCTCCAACTGCCCCCAAAGTCAATCAAAGCAGGTTACTGCAATCTGAATGTTGACTTATATATTCCAAATCTCTGCGCTGCTTTAAGTGTCAAAAGTATGGACATGGTGTTAATACTTTGTCTGTTACATGTGCTCACTGTGCTGAGAATACACATGTAACTGAAGATTGTGACAGTGTTCACAAAAAAATGTGCAAACTGTTGAGGAAATCATTCATCCTGTTCGAAAGAATGTCCCATTTGGAAAAGGCAAATGTAAATTAACAAAATCAAATTTTCCAGGAACGTCAGTTTTGCTGAAGCAAGAAAGATTGTACAATCTACTGAGCACACTGAAACGTACGCCTCTGTCACAAAAAACATCTGAAACCTTATCAAAAGGAACAACTACGCCAGCACTAACTTCGTGAAGCTCATGTCCGACTGACCTGACATGGGTAAATTCAGATATTCCTCAGTCTATCTCTCCTGATCTTCCACAGTCTATCTCAGAACAGTCTACTCAGACAGAGACAGCTCAGTCTACGCAAAAGATCGTATCTCCTTCGACTACAACTCCTTCACAGTTTGATAGAAACGATAAACAAACTGTAAAAGCGAAATTCAAGACAAGGCCAGACACTTCGAAATCAAATCGAGCACCAAAGGGGTCAGGTAATAAAATCAAATCGTCTAACAAGTTTGGATCACTTGAGGAAATGGCCGTATCGGATCACATCCATCCCAGGGCACATAGCTAGTCGCTCCCAAAGAAAGCGCGGGGTAGATCCCCAATCAACCCACCCAAACGATAATGTCTTCCAGAACTATAGTACAGTGGAACTGTAGAGGATTAAAGACAAATTTTAATGAGTTACATCTTTTAGTTCAAGACCTGGCACCATCAGTATTTTGTCTGCAGGGAACTCATTTGAAACAGATTGATAATTTTAATCTCCGTCAGTTCGATGCATATCACTCTTTCTCTCCTCCAGGTGACTGGCGGATCTTCAATCCTCGTTCAGCAAAATGTTATTCATAGCTAACACTTAAAACTGATCTTCAAGCCGTTGCAATGAGACTCACTCTTCATATTGCATTTACAATATGCTCACTCTCTTAACCTGTCTGATCTTTAAGCTCTCTATGATCAACTTCCGAAAACCCTACATTATAATGGGTGATCTCAATGGCCATAATCTACTCAGGGGTGGTACAAATACTAACACACACTAAGGGTAAAACACTGGAAGATTTTATTTCCAATAATGATTTGTGTTTATGCAATGATGGTTCGAGCACTTATCTGCATCCTGCAACCGGTACCTACTCTTCTCTGGATTTATCTCTTACAGACTCTACTGCACTCAATGAGTTTGAATGGTCAGTCCACAATCACCTCTGTGGAAGTGATCACTTTCCAACGTTACTGTCAGAAATATTTCTAACTGATTCGCCATCTTACATAAGATGGATTTTTTCCAAAGCAGATTGGTCCTTATTTCAAATTTTATGCACATTTAAACTACGACCCGAATGTTTTTTGGATATGGCTGATCCTATTCACGCGTTTTCCGACGTTTTAACTGAAATTGCTGATGAGTGCATACCAAGGTCCTCTACAGCTGCACATGTACAGAAGCCATGGTTTAATGCAGACTGCAAAAATACTAGAAAAGCGAGGGAAAAGGCAGAGAAATATTTCCGTCATCACCCAACTGTCCACAATTTAAATAAATTTAAAATAATAAATGCGAAGGCACGTCATACCTTCAAGCAAAACAAACGGCAATCTTGGAGAAACTATATTTCCAAAATAAATTCACGCACGCCTATGTCTAAGGTGTGGAACATGATTCAGAGAATAAAAGGCAAAGGTTCAAAATCAGCCGATCACCATCTTAAAGACGGTGATAATTTAAGAACTGACACATCTAAAATTGCAAATAAAATTGGTGAAACTCTTGCCAAAAATTCATCATCATCAAATTATAAAAGCAAAACTTAATTTTGATTCCAATGACGGTGAAGATTATAATGAAGTGTTTTCATTACATGAGTTATATACAGCTCTTGAGCAAGCTCATGACACTGCAGCGGGTGATGACAACATACATTATCAGCTATTGAAACACTTGCCTGAACCATGTCTTATGGCACTTTTAGATATATGTGACCAAATATGGACGTCTGGGGAATTTCCTCCATTCTTGGCGTAATGCCATTGTAGTCCCAATACCAAAACCTGGATCACACAGATCCGTCGAATTACGGCCGATATCTCTCACTAGCTGTGTCTTTCAAACCATGGAACGTATGGTGAACAACAGATGAACTTGGTATCTTGAAACCAATAACCTGATCACTAATATTCAGTGTTGTTTCAGGAAAAATCGCAGTACCATTGATCATTTGGTACGTTTAGAATCCTTCGTTAAAAATGCTATAGTAAATAAACAGCATGCTGTATCGATTTTCTTTCATCTCGAGAAAGCTTGTGATACGACGTGGAAGCATGGCATTTTGAAGGATTTACATGATTTTGGGTAGAAAGGCCGTCTGCCTCTTTTTATAAGACAGGCAATTTCAAGTCCGAGTGGGTTCAACTCTGTCTGATCATTACAATCAGGATCAGGGTGTCCTTCGAGGCAGTATTTTGTCTGTCACTTTATTTAGTATTAAAATCAACAGTTTAAAGGATTCAATTGATGGATCACTTTTTGTGGATGATTTTAATATCCCCTGTCGTGGTAAAAATATGCATACTATTGAACGGCAGTTGCAGCTGTGTTTGAACAAAATAAATTAATGGTGTCTTGAAAACGGCTTTAAATTTTCTAAATCCAAAACTAATTGTATACACTTTTGTAGAAAATATAAGCCATATAAGGACCCTGAACTATCTTTAAATGGCACTCCCATCAAAGTTGTAGGGGAGGCTAAGTTCTTGGGTTTAGTTTTCTATTCTCATTTCACCTTCTTACCGCACATCAAATACCTTAAAACAAAATGCCTGAAGGCATTAGATCTGTTGAAAGTTGTTTCCAACTCAAAGTGGGGCTCCATCGTATATGGTGGAGCCTGCAAAAGCAACCTTAAACTTCTTGATTCTGTCCACCATCAGGGCTTAAGACTTTGTCTTGGGTCTTTCAGAATTTCACCTATTGACAGTCTTTACATTGAGGCCGATGAACCATCTCTTACACAACGTCGTATAAAATTATCCTTACAATACATTACTAAATTACACTCTAATGAATCTAACCCTGCATATAACTGTGTGTTCAATCCACTTCATGAGGATTTGTACGACAAGAAGTCTTCTCTTGATCCACCTCTAGGGCACAGAATTAAACCCTTTCTTTCTTCGGTCGGCATTCAGCTGGAAAATATAGCTCCCTCGCGTCTTCTTTCTTCTCCTCCTTGGCAATTGGTTAGGTCACAAGTTGACCTAACAATAACTACATTTAAAAAATCAGAAACGAATGAATTACAATATAAACAAGAATATAATCAATTGAAACATAAATATAGCAATTAGAAATCCTTATTTACAGATGCGTCCAAGGAGGATGGTGCAGTGGCTTGTGCCACTGTCATTGGATCCAGAACAATATCTTCTAGATTACCAGATAATAGTTCTATTTTCACAGCAGAAGCTAAAGCCATACTAACAGCTCTTAAATACATTCAAAGACACCCTAAACATAAACAGTATATCATATTTTCAGATTCCCTCTTTTGCCTTCAGGCTATTAAAAATATGTCTGGTAAACATCCACTTTTAATAGAAATTATCGAAATGTATACTGGTCAATATGGCATCGTGTTTTGGTGGTTACCAAGCCACGTAGGCATTTCTGGGAACACAATGGTCGATCTTGCAGCCAAGGCAGCTCTCAACAAGTCTGTGACACTACTTCTTATTCCGTACTCTGATTGTAAAGCTACAATTAGATTGTATATCTGTGAACTGATGCTAAGGAAGTGGGACACCCAAGTGGGCATTAATACATTACATGCAATAAAACCCTATATTGGGTATACCCACTTGGGTTGTCAGTCCAGATTTGAAGAGGTCATTTTACAGCGATGTCGTATTGGCCATACGAGATACACTCACGAATATCTATGGAAAGGTGAGGATCCTCCATTCTGCATCCCTTGTGATGAAAGAATCAAGCATATCCTGCTTGACTGTGTTGAGTATTCCATCACAAGGGATCAGTATTTTAATTCAGAAACTATGAATGATCTTTTTAGTAATGTTACTCCTCGTTTAATTGTTGCATTTTTAAAAGAATCAGATTTGCTGAATGAATTGTAAATAGATAAATATTTTATGATTGGAAGATTATTTTAGTAACTCAAATCGTTAGTGGCTGTTCCCTCAAAGGGGGTTGAAGTTCTGTAAAATAATCGTCCTCCTGAGAGGGTACATAAGTCCCAAAACATTTTATATAAATTTAAGTTTTTCAGTTTTTTTCAAGTTTTTAATCGTAGAATAAATGTCCTTTTACTGTATGGCTAGATTTGTCTAAACTGGTAACAGCTGAAGGGATGATGTAAATCCAACTAGGGCCCATGCAGGAAGCAAATGTACTGTAAGTCCCCATGGGCCTTGATATGGTGATCTACCTTCGGTTGTTGGCAACCCATAGCTCATTTTTATATTGTATTGTCCTCTCTGGATACATTGTCTTAGGTCTAATCACTAGTTTTACACTTTACTCTGTGATATTCTACTTATTTCTACTGTCCTTTCTTAACAGGTTTTTACATTGTATGTGCTATTGATTTATATGTATTTTTTTGTAATTACTCGTTCTCGTCACGATATGGCTGCAATATTGCAGATGTGACGTTAAATATTAACTCACTCACTCATACCTTCACTCCGTTGAACTAGAAGCTGTCAGGGGTAATGGAGGCGAAGAACCATGTGAATACCACGAGTTGCGTTTAAAATGTTGAATAAAACACATTTCAAAATGTTGGAAATCTGAGAGCACAGCCTCGTAAGGAAATGGGAGTGTACCTTTGATGGTATCGATATTTTATTTTGACGTGAAAAATATTTTTTGAACCGAAGAGAGGAAAGTGCGTTGCCAACCTTTGCTCGCTTCGCTGGCTTATAAGAAGACTGGTCATGTTCTCTACGTTGCGCAACCCCATTTGCGCTACAGTTTGCCTGCGAGTGACTAATCCACATATTTTATGTTTTGAAAGAAACAGCTTCATTTAATAAGCCACTTTCAGGTTTAGCAATGCATTATCCTCCATATTTCTAAAGGTAAATCATGTACTCCATCATAAACAGTGAAACCAAATATGAACTGGATTTTTAAGGCAGAGCAGCAACCGACTGACGGGTCATGTACATGTAGCACATTTAGGAGGATCAAATCCTCCTTGCCTAGGCCCACCACGGAGATTATTATTTAGGAAAGAGTAATTATATGGTTATTAACCAGGGAGATGACGAGAAAGTGAGAGAGACAAGCAGAACTAAAACTACAGCAATTTTCAGAAATGTAGCCCTAAACCACTGATACAAAACGGCATTGTCCTATTGGTGACGAAATGTAGAGTTTCAAAGTAGTGGTCTAATATAGTTGGGGAGAATTAAGAATATAGCAAACCTGATCATTGTCGGAGAGTACCAGGAAAGCAGGAATCTGTTTCACCCAGCTGATAATGGTGAAAAGAAGTCGTGCCATGACCTCCTGCCACACGTCCAGTTGTAAAGACATTATTGATGTCATCAGTGGAGGTGATGTGAACGCTGAAGGGGCATGTAAACGCATCATCTCAGGCGGAAGTTCACCAGCGTATCCCATTACAACCATGGGGTGGTCAGGTCTGAGACTGAACTTGTGGAACGAGTCCACTTCAAACTTGACTGCCGCAGACGGAGTGGGGTTTGACAGACTTAGATCAATAGGTCGGTCTTGAGAGTGACTGTGGAGGGATACACACATTTCTGGGGACTTCATCTTGGGTTTTCTGGGGCCACGCTCGTGCTGGACCGCTGTCATGGCACAAAACACATATATACTTTATCATATCTGATAGTACTAAGTAGTAAGAAATACAATACCTTCAAGTATAGTCGTGTATTACGTCACAGCTTGCATCATACATGCATAGATATAGTCATTGGGTTGCATTTTTTCTTAAAAATACCAGAAGCATACTGTCTCTAATGGTTAATGGCATCCTACCGTCTTTGTTCATTTCTGAGTCAAAACACTTGTTTAGCCTGCATGCTCTACATTGGTTGCGGTGTGTCTTGTCTATGGGACACATGCCCTTCATCTCTCCCTGGGCCTTGCAAGTGTACACACGGTTCTTGTGTATACTGCGCTTGAAGAAACCGGAGCAGCCTGCAAAAGTTCAAAACTGAAAATGAAAGTCATGTGATGTCAGATTTGAAAGTTGAGACGTCAGGTGTTTAACGAATTTCTACAAAAGTAAGGATCAATATTATTATTGATAGTGTTGGAAACACATTACCATACAGGTATAGGATATTTTGTTTCTTGTCAAACATTTGCAAATGTTTTGCGGATATACCAGTTTTGATCAGCTGGTGTAAGATGCCAACATTCGTACCGTCACAGCTGTAGATTCCATAGTGTTTACCGGAACTGCGGTCGCCGCACACACGACATGGGATGTCAAGCAATCGGTCACCTTGAAAAAGGGAACCCACTTTATCAAATGACACAAAACATGGAAGAAGCTTGTGTTGTCATATAAGTGGAATATTGCTGGTCGCTGCATTATGCACCATGTGGATAAACAACTGTTATATCCTACTCATCACAGTATGAGACATTACCTCTGTTACAGATAAGAATATAACAGATCTGTAGATATGAGGTAAAGGTGTTTTCCTTCTTCTCCGTCGACTCTTTCATGTTAATGTTGCCGATCTGAGGCTAAATATTAACTCAATCACTCAATCTTGTAATGTTAATTCCACTATTTGATTGAAGATAATCATGAAACTATAATCTCTCTGCCATTGTGTGTTACACCGAAACCGAATTTGGTTACATCGAGTACTCTAGCACACGATATATACTGAATCACTTGCATATACGAATGTTGTATCAAACAAATAAAAGCCTGGTTGCTTTGAATTTTCTGGAAAATAAACAACCACATTCCGTCAATGTCGACAGTGATAAGTAGGATCCTAAATCGAAGGGTTTGTGGTTTTCAAAGGAGACACATCATCAGCAACGGCAATATATGTGCAAGGAAAACTACGTCTGCTCGCGAGATAATAAGAAATTAGTTTTCTTACACAGAAATCAAAGTTGAGTTGTTCAATAAACCTCCACTGGGTATTCTCCCTTCAACTATTTCCGCATTCCTGAATGCGTATTCACCATCGGCTATGGCCATCTGTATATTCTCGCCACACACCAGTTTTGGTTGAGGGAAGGTTAAAGGACATTAATTGACTGAGCCAAGTCACGTGATCAGGACGCGCACTGACAGGACGTCACAGTCGAGGGAAATGAAAGGTGGGTGTTTTCTTATGTAGAAAACCTTTAAAAAAACCCACAAAAGTGAAGTTTGATGAATTAATGAATGTATGACGTGCTGTCCTGAATAGACAGACAGTACCTGTCAACCCAGTTTGAATTGAGTGCGTCTTTTGTTAAACCTTTGTAAATAACTATTCAACTCTGTCCTGACTCGGAAAGTTGATGTTTATGTGATATTTCATGGTAGCATAGTAAAAGGAAAAGCTGTCATGAAATATCACATTAACATCAACTCCAAACGTACCGACACCCCTCCTCAAGAGAGACACCTGCATCTACCTTAAGAGACACCTATCTCCTTCTCAGGAGCAGCAAGAATAGTTCAGGTTCTAGATTCCCTCCAATGTTCTCGTGGTCGGAGCCAGTGGCTGTGGAAATTCTGTGTTTACCTCTCACGTGATCCAAAATCAGCCTACCCTCACTGTTTAATGTTATACTCAATGGCAGCAACTATATCAGAACATCAGCGAGCATCTGCCGCGTGTGACCTTTGTACAGGGAATTCTTTATGATATCTTGGATGAGGATTACTTTGATGCTGGCCAAAGGAACGTATCGTGTTGGACGATTTCCTTCCCGAAGCAGAGCACGACCAGCGTATATCGCGGGTGTTTACTCAAACCTCCCATCACAAAAATGTATTGATCTTTCTCTTGGTATAAAATCTGTTTTCGAGAGATAAAGAATCGAACGCAGGAATGATTTGATAGAAGACTGAAACTGAGATGGGGACATCTTCTGCTTAATACTCTCATCTTTGCGGTGGAATATACCAAGTACTTTAAAGAGGCACCTCTGTTTCAAGTGAGTGAGTGAGTGAGTTCATATTTATCGTCATATCGGCAATATTACAGCCATATCGTGAAGAGAACAAGTAATAATGACATTGCAAAATGAATGAATGTAAGAAACTAAAACCCTGTTGACGAAGAACACTAAAACCACTAGTAAATATCACAGATATCCATTTAAGATTGGTAACTAAATCTAAAACAGTTTAACTATAGATGACAATACAATATGAAAATGGGCTATAGATTGCCAGAACTGAAGGTACATCACCACACTTGGGACCATGGGGACTTACATTACTTTTGCTACCTGCATGGACCCTAGCTGGATGTACACAATCCCCTCAGTCGCTAGCAATTTAGGCCCATCTAGCCAGGTAGTTAAAAGGACACATATACTACGATTAAAAAGGCGAAGAGTTTGAATTGACTTTGAATGTTTGTGGACGTACGTACCCTCTCAGGAGGACAATAATTTTACAGTACTTTAACCCCCCCTCGAGGATACAGCCACTAACAACCTTAGTTATCAATTTAAACCTCCAATCATAAAATACTTATCTATTTACAAGTCTGATATCAAATCTAATTCTTTTCAAAAAGCAAGAATTACATGAGAACTTATGTTACTAAGAAGATCCTTCATAGTTCGGGATTTGACATATTTATCCTTTGTTATGGGATATTCGACACAGTCAAGCAAGACATGCTTGACCGTGATTATTTCATCACAAGGGATGCAGAATGGAGAATCCTCACCTTTCAATAGATGTTCATGAGTATATCTCGTATGGCCAATACAACATCGCTGCATGATGAACTCTTCAAATCTGAACTGACAACCCAAGTAGGTATAACCAATACAAGGTTTTATTGTATGTAATTTATTAAAACTCACTTGGGTGTCCCACTTCTTCTGCATCAGATCACAGATATAAGATTTAATAGTAGCTTTATAATCAGAGTATGGAATAAGAAGTGGTGTCACAGATTTGTTGAGTGCTGCCTTGGCTGCAAGATCGGCCATTGTGTTCTCAGAAATGCCTACGTGGCTTGGTAACCACCAAAAGACGATGTCGTATTGGCCAGTAGCAAGATCATTATGCAATTCAATTATTTCTATTAAAAGTGGATGTTTACAAGAAATGTATTTAATAGTATGAAGGCAAGAAAGAGAGTTCGAATAGATTATATACTGTTTATGTTTAGGGTGTCATTGAACATATTTAAGAGCCGTTAATATGTCGTTTGCTTCAGCTGTGAAAATAGAGCTGCAATCTGGTAATCTAGAAGATATTGTTCTGGATCCAATGACAGTGGCACAAGCTACTTCGCCTCCGCCCTTGGACCCATCTGTAAGTATAGGTTTGTAATTGCTATATTTAATTTTGAATTGATTATATTCTTGTTAATATTGTAATTGATTAGTTTCTGACTTAAAGTGTGTGAGAGTAAAATCAACTTATGGCCGCTCTAGTTGCCAAGGAGGAGAAGAAAGCAAACGCGAAGGAGATATAGTCTCCAGGTCAATGCCAGCACCAGAAAGGAATGGTTTAACTCGATAAGATTTCTTAGTATATAAATCCTCATAGATGGGATTAAAGACACAGTTAAAAGCAGGGTTAGACTTGTTAGAAAAAACGTTTTGTAATATATTGTACGGATAATTTTGTACGGCGTTGTGAAAGAGCTGGTTCATCTGCCTCGACGTAAAGACTGTCCACGGGAGAAGTTCTAAAGGATCCGAGACAAAGTCGAAAACCTAGGCGGTGGACAGAATCCAATAGTCTTAAGTTGCTTTTACAGGTTTCCCCCATATACGATGGACCCATAATCAAGCTTTGAGCGGACCAATGATCTATATAGGTGAAGGAGGGTAGCTTGATCACCTCCCAATTTTGAATTGGAAACAACTTCAAGCGCCTTCAGTGCCTTCAAGCAATTAGGTTTTAGATAATTAATGTGTGGAAGAAATGTTAAATGAGAATCGAAAATTATACCCAAGAACTTGGCTTCCTTGACCACTTTGATGGAAGTGCCATTTAGAAAGAGTTCTGGGTCCTTATGTGGCTCATATTTTCTACAAAAGTGTAGACAGGTTTTGACTGAGAAAATTTAAATTCATTTTCGAGACACCATTTATTTATTTTGTTTTTAAACACAACTGTCGTTGCCGTTCAATAGTATGCATATTTTTACTGCGACAAGAAATATTAAAATCATCCACGAAAAGCGATCCATCAATTGAATCATTAAAAACCTTTGATATACTGTAACAGTTAATCTTAATGCTAAAGAGTGTGACAGAAAAAATACTGCCTTGTAGAACAAGGCAGATCCTGATTATAATGATCAGATAGGGTTGAACCCACTCGGACCTGAAATTGTCTGTCATTTAAAAAGTTGGATATAAATTGAGGCAAACGACCTCGTAATCTAAAGTGATGTAAATCTTTTGAAATTCCATGTTTCCAGGTTGTGTCATACGCTTTTTCTAAATCGAAAATGATTGACACTGCAATGTTTATTATTTATGGCATTTTTAATAAAAGATTTTACACGCACTAAATTATCGATAGTACTTCTGTTTTTACGGAAACCGCATTGTATATCGGTTATTGGTTTCCAAGTACCAAACAAGTCGATTATTTATCATGCGTTCCATGGTCTTGCAAACACAGCTAGTTAGTGAAATGGGCCTAAAATTAGAAGGATTAGTATGATCACGTCCAGGGATCACGTTTAGGGATGGGAACAATAATGGCATCACGCCACGACGAAGGGAATTTTCCACTTGTCCAAATGTTATAAAAAATATATAGCCAGTGTCTCCGGCAAGCGTTTCAGGAGTTGATAATGTATAATATCAGCTCCAGAAGCAGTATCGTGAGTCTGATCAAACGCAGTGTGAAGTTCATGTATCGAAAATGTGTCATTGTAGTCTTCTCCATTATCTGAATTGAAATTAATAGGTGTCTTTTCCTGCTGTTTTTGATATTTTTGGAATTCAGGTACATAATTAGACGAGGAAGAGTGTTTGGCCAACGTTTCACCAAGTTAATTTGCATCTGATTTACTAGTCAATAATTGGTTCCCATCTTTCAGATGACTGATGCTAGCTTTCGATCCCTTACCCTTGATTTTCTGGATCGTATTCCACACATTTGATATCGGCGTGCGCGAATTAATTTTTAAGACATAGTTTTGCAAAGAGTGGCGTTTCCTTTGTTTGAAAGAACGCCGAGCCTTGGCGTTCAAAATGTTAAATTTATCTAAATTGTGGACCATAGGATGGCGACGAATGTAATCTTCGGCTTTCTTCCGTGCCTTCCTAGCCTGTTTGCATTTATCTGTAAACCATTTTATCTGTAAACCATTTTGTATGTGAGGAATTGAAGAGGACTTTGGGATACATTCGTCATCTATGGTATTTAGCTTATCTGAAAAACATTTGATGGCATCAGGAATATCATTGAAAAGTTCAGGTTTAAGTTGTTCAGCGCAGAGAATTTCATACAGAGGCCAGTTAGCCTTTTAAAAATTCCATCTTGATGATGGCGGAACGTCAGATGGATTCACAGGTTTTAGTATTTTTGGGAAATGGTCACTTCCACAGAGGTCGTCATGGACTGACCATTCAAATTCATTAGAAGGTAACGCTTGCACTTCTGCAGATAGCCGTGTAGGAGCCGATGTTCTAGCCCGCGTATAGTCCGTTTGACAACCTACGGAAGTACATGAAACAGGTTTGGATTGAGAGACCTGAGCCGAAGCAGAAACAGTGGTAGCGAATGACACGTTTCGCTTATGTTTCACGCGAGAAATTTTCGACTGCAACTTCCAGTGAGGACATTCCGTGGATGAAGATGGATGACAACCCGAACAGATTACACAAACAGGTGTTTTACTGCACAGGCTACTGTCTTCGCATGGTTCAGCACATCTTTGGCATGCAACTGGATTGTCGCAAGACTTACATCCGTAATCATATTTCTGGCAAGCATAGCATCTTAATGGATTGAGGATAAAAGTGTCAACCCTTAGTCTACAATAACCTGCTTTCAGCGATTGCGGGTGCTCTGGCAGACAAAATGTAAAGAGGTATGTGTTTGTTTGGAAAATGTCATTATTTCTTTTAGCAGTGAATAGTTTGACATGAGTAACGCCTTGAGAATGTAATTCTGTGACAATGTCACCCTCACTCATGTCTGAAAGACAACGTCCATTATCATGATCGATGCTTTTGCTGTGATTTAATGTCCTGTGAGGGGTCACTTCTACAGGAACATTAGCTAAAGACTTGGTTGCTCTTAGAATCTTTGACTGGATTTCTTTCCTGCAAACGATATCGATAAGCAGGGAACCAAATCGCAACATTTTGATTTCTTTCACTTCTCCAGCCTAACCTTCTATGCCCTTTGATACAGCAAAGGGATTCAACTTGAGAGGACCACCATCAGGTGCACACATTACAAGGAATCGAGGCCAGTTATTGGGGTTGGTGAAAGTTATTTGATCTTCATCCTCAGAAGACAACGAATCATCAGATTCGTGTATACGTTTTTTAAGTCGGGGTGCCATGAAATATATATGATTCACCCTCCTAGTTCCCGACCCACCACGGAGTGCCAACAGGGACGATGCTTCATGTCTGCGGGTCTCCAGTACACGACATCAAGGATGCTAGGAGGGTATGCTCGAGCAGGAAAATATCTTTAAAAGATAGATCCCATCAGATCTATTTAGACTCTAGGCAAATTAATTACGGCAAATTTCAAATCAAGTAATGTTTGAGAGACCAAAAGAGCCGTGTCCTAAAATTAACAACAGAGCTCAGAATATAAGTTGTGCAAATACAAGTAATGCAGAGGGCTCGACATGACCAGCCGATAGGTTGAACCGGGCCGATTCAAACACCCCTTTAGGTGAATTCAGGGCCAAAGCGGTGTGCTAGGCAATAGGAGCACGGTTGCAGACCCCTTTTGCCCTCAACCATGAGGATCCCCTCCTCCACCGACACAGGGCCGCTACCCACGGCAAACGGGTTGGTGGACCAAATATGCCCCCGGGTCCACAACGGGGAGTCGGCGAGCACTTATCCAGCACCCACCACGAGGAGATGGCTCGCCACGGGTGCCCACCTCTGTTTCAAAACATGTTATACAGCCTAGGAGATATGAATCTTTCCACGGAGCAATCCGTTCTCAAAAATATAATAAAACTCTCCTGAAACTCAAGATGAAAGCAATCCTGCCTTTCGTAGATATACCGGAAATCGAAAGTGGCATCGTAGCGTCGCAGAGGATAACGACGGTGATGTTGAGGTGGGGGTCGTGGTGGTGTGGGATGGGGAAGAATGTTGAAGGACATAACTAGACTGCACGTCTAGATTGATTCTAGATCCCATGAACTGAGGCGTTTGAACGATGAGAAACGCCGGACTTCCCTCTATGTGAGGGGAGTTGTGAAACTGGGACCTCCTGGAGGGAAATCGTTAAAGGCAGTGGATAAAACATAGACTATAGACAATCATTTAACCTTATAACAGATTAGGGAAGGCGAACTGGATATTCAACAGTGCGAAATATGTTACAAACATGTACTTACTGTTTAAACACTCATGCCTTGAAGCAGCAGCAGTGTATATAGAGTGACTGTGCTCTTGACTTTCATGTTCCAGAGTGAACCCTACTGTCCATTCGCATATCACAGCTTTGTATTGAACCGATGACTTGAATCAATACAGGATGTAAATGAATTGCTTGTTTTGTCAGTTTTTGCATAGTATATAACCTTCATATACCTCGATGATAACATGTGTCGTCCCTAGAAAGACATCGACGTACATTTAATAGATCTACGAACGTCCAATTCATACCAATACATCTAAAAAGAAATGCAATCAAGTAAAGTTCAATCGCGCATTTTTACATGGATTTACTTTACAGGGATGAATGCATTCCGCACAAACGCTACGCCCTCCTGTTATCAATGTGTAGCTGTTTACAATCTGAAAATATTTTATGTCAACCGTAGACAAGTGCGATTTCATTCCTCAAAAATCTGTTATTTACGACGTGTTTAGAAATAGAAACTGGTAACCACCCTCATAGTAATGTTTCACGAAGTGGTTAGAGCCGTCATTGATCTATTGAAAAGTGTCATACAAACACGCACATACATTCCTACATCATTCAATTGTATTAAATACCGGTTACAATAACTACACACACACACACACACACACACACACACACACACACACACACACACACACACAGAGAGAGAGAGAGAGAGAGAGAGAGAGAGAGCAAAACTAATGTTGAATGAGGTAGATATAAATCATGTAACTCAAATGTACAACACATTTTCTCTAACCTATCATAAATATGGTACACATGATTGGGAAGCCTGCACCAGCAGGCGCGAGGCCTGTATGTTGACATTGTTTTGGGCAGTCAGGTGCTTATATCTGCTTCACACTAGGATGATACCCATGTATAACCGAGGAGTATTCACAAGCAGACTGTTTATTTCTAGGAGACTGCTCTGGTTGTTGACATGAAACACGTTCGTCACCTCTAAAATTTCTTACAGATTGTGTTTTACTGCCACAACAAATTTAGCTGCATGGGAACCACCGAATTTTCAAAACATCAATCTGTGTGAAACAGTAAAACTAACCAGACTATCATATATGCAAATAGTAAATGCAACAGTAAAAACTGGTCATGAAATCTAAAATATTTAGCTAGAGAAGACGATACAATATAAAAAACAGGCTATAGATCGCCAACAACTGAAGGTAGATCACCATACTAGGGTCCATGGGGACTTACATTACTTTTGGTACCTGCATAGACCCTAGCTGGACTTATATCATCCCATCAGCCAAACTTCAAATGACAAAAATGCTACATTTAGATGGAAAATTTCAGTTACTAATCTAAATTACCAATAATAAAATATGTTTCTATTTACATATCATTTAACTAATGTAATTCTTTTAAAAATGCAATAATTAAAAAAGAGCTTGTATTATTAAAAAGGTCCTTTATTGATCCTGGTTTTTATCCCTTGTGATGGAATATTCAACATGCTTGACTGTGATTTTTCCATCACAAGGGATACAGAACGGAGGATCCTCATCTTAGGGTAGGTAGATTTAGCTGACATTTATCACACCCAAAATACTTCTATTAAAAAGTATGGTTGAGCAAATCTGACTTGGAAAGTTCTGGGACCGGAGAAATCAACACAGTCAAGCAGGACATGACTGACCGTGGTTTTATCATCAAAAGGGATTAATAGGTATATTTGTATAGGAGAAAACACGAGGGGCGGATTTCCCGACCCCGATGCTTTTACATTGTCTACCAAAACCGAGGAGAAGTGTTTTCTCTAACATATATACCGTCAATGATGGGTAATTACTATGTAGATGATCATTTAATGAGAGGAAGCTACGCAACAATAACTGAAGCATGCGTAAAATGAATTTAATGGCAGTAACTATAAGTAGATAATTCAACCCCACCACCGTCTGCTTAGGAATCTGAAACTTGCGGTTCTAATCCCTCTTTCAATAACATATGTATTGTGAGTTTAATCTTGAACGTTACTGGCACCTGTGAAGAGCCACCTCCTCGTGTTTGGTGCTGGGTAATGCTCAGTGCTGTTGTCCCGTGTGGATCCGGGACAGAATGTATCCACAACAGCCCATTGCTGGTCCTAAGAGGCGACCGAATTGGACAACCTGTTTGCCGTGGGTTGCGTCCCGTGTCGGTGGAGGACGGTAGTCTGGTGGTTGAGGGCACTGGCAGCATGAATCGTGTTCCTTTCTGCTCCACACACCCTTACTTCACCTAGACGGGTGGTAGAATCGGCCCGATTCTATCAATCGGCTGGTCACGCCAAACCCTGTGCTACAACTCTGTAACGCCAAGCCCTGTGCTACAACTCTGTAGTGTTGCACAAAAATTTGAGAATTATAGGTTGATATTTTTTACCCTTGGCGAAACGGAATTTGGAAAAAGTTACTGTCTATTATTGCCTAGAGTCGTATGCCAGAAGGCAGTGGCTCATGGGCCAATCTGGTGGAATCATTAATCTTTTAAGTTTTCTACTGGAGTATATCAATATCATCTGAGTATCCTTGGTGCTACAAGTCGGAGATCCGCTTGTTTTTAGCATTGTCTTTGTGATACTCTGTGGTGGGTGGGGAGCTCGGATGATGAACTATTCAACCATAACCATGGCTTCTCAAATCCCCATTACAAAGAAAAAGCGTCCACCTGACAATGATCCAGATGATAACGACCAAGGACAGTCCACTTCCATTGCTTACTGTCCACGTTTTGTCATGATTGAGACTCAAGATAACAGCAGACTAAAGTTGAACCCTTTTGCGATACAGAAAGGCATACAAGGAATTGCCAGTGACGTTAAAAATGTCAGACGTTTACGTTCAGGTGCATTGTTCGTTGAGTGCAACAGAAGACAAGAGACAACTAACCTGATGTCTACCACCACATTCGTCGGCATTCAAATGTCGGTATCTCCTCATAGGACACTTAACACAACCAAAGGAATCATCAGGGATAGAAATCGATTATTCGCCGACATGTCTGAATCTGATATTGTTTCAGAAATGAAAGATCACGGGGTCACATATGTTAAGCGTTTTACCACACGTAAAAACCAGGAGACCATTCAGACTAACACGTATCTGCTTTTATTTCTTCTCCAACAGCTCCCAGATCAGTAAAGGCAGGCTATTGTCACATCAATGTAGACACCTACATACCCAATCCTTTAAGGTGTTTTAAATGTCAGAAGTTTGGTCATGGTGTCAGTACTTGCACATTGTCTGTTGTGTGTGCTCACGGTGGTGAGAAGACACACACAACAGAAGATTGTGGAAGTACTTACAGGAAATGCACCAATTGTTTGGGAGACCATTCCTCTTTCTCTAAAGAATACTCGGTTTGGAAGCTACAGATGAAAATAAATAAAATTAAATTTACTCAAAATATCAGTTATGCCGAGACCAAACATCTTGTCCACAGAACCGAATGAAGAAGAAACACATGCTTCAAAAACCAAAATACCATCTGAGATGATTAATAAAGCACCTAAATCATCATCAGGCTGTCAAACAAATTTGACCTGGGTGAAAAACGATTCTCCACAGGCTTTCGCACCAGCAGCATCCTGTCAGACTGATGAAACTCTTCCTGGTAAGTCAACCAGCGACAAATTGTGATGATGATACATCATCTCAGTCTATCACAAGATCTCAATCGTTGTCTACTGCACAACAAATTAATAAAGGTCAAAGTAAACCTAAACATGATTCTTCAAAAAACAAAGTGGTAGAGCCCCAAAAGGGTCCGACAATAAAATCAAACTTTATAAAAAGTATGGATCACTTGAGGCCATGGACGTGTCTGAAAATGTCCATTCTAGGGCACAAAGCTTGTCGCCCTCCAAAAAAGTGCGGGGAAGATCCCTAACAAATCCCCCGAAAAGATAGTTTATTCCAATAATGTCATACAGTGGAACTGTAGAGGACTTCGGCCTAATTATGATGAATTTCAGTTATTAATCCAGGAGTGTTCGACGTCAGCAATCTGTCTACAAGTGACTTATTTAAAGCAGACAGATCCTTTCTATCTACGTCGTTTCAGTGCTTATCATTATTTCTCACCGCCAGTTGACACAGCCACTGGAGGATCTTCAATCCTAGTCAAACAGAATGTTATCCATAGCCCTATTATACTTACTTTTAATCTTCAAGCAGTTGCAGTGCGCCTCACATTACACGTTGCATTTACATTATGCTTTTTGTATATCTCACCGTCTTCAACCATTCAGAGGACTGATCTTTAAACTTTATATGACCAACTACCAAAACCTTGTATTATTATGAGAGACTTAAATGGCCACAAATCACTCTGGGGTGGTACAACTACAGATGGCAAAGGTAAATTATTGGAAGGGTTCTGTTCAGATAATGATTTATGCATATATAATGACGGTTCTAACACCTATTTACATCCTGGTACAGGGACTTATTCTGCACTTCATTTGTCAATCACAGACTCCAACCTATTGAATGAATTTGAATGGTCAGTTCACAGTGACCTCTGTGGAAGTGACCACTTTCCTACAGTTCTAACACCTGTGAACCCATCTGATAATACCCCTTTAATAACACTAACTGGCCTTTGTATCAAAATATGTGTTGTAGCAGAATTAAACCTGCCATTTTTCTAGAAAGTCCTGATGCTATAAAGGATTTCTCCGGTGAACTAATTATCATTGCTGATGAGTGTATCCCCAGATCTTCTGCAATTCCACACCTTCGAAAACCTTGGTTCAGTGATGCGTGCAAAAAAGCTAGGAAGGCAAGGAAAAAAGCAGAACATTATTTTCGTCGCCATCCTATGGTGCATGATTTAAACAAATTTAAAATTTTAAATGCTAAAGCGCGGCATACTTTATAACAAGAACAAACGCCAATCTTGGCAAAATTATGTATCCAAAATAAATTCTCGGACACCCATGTCCAAGGTATGGAACATGGTTCAGAAAATTAAAGGTAAAGGTACTAAATCTAGTGTCCAAAATCTTAAACATGGAGATCAATTACTTACAGATAAATCAGATATAGCAAATAAACTAGGTGAAACCCTCACTAAACACTCTTCCTCTTCTAATTATGTACCTAAATTCCTGCAATATCAAAAACAACTAGAAAAGGAAACTACTAATTTCAATTCAGATAATGGGGAAGATTATAATGAAATATTTTCTATTCATGAACTCCATACTGCTCTTGATCAAGCTCATGACACGGCTACAGGGGCTGATGACATACATTAACAACTCCTGAAGCACTTACCAGAATCCTGTTTAGCGACGCTCTTATATATACTTGATGATATTTGGACTTTCGGGAAATTTCCTTCTTCATGGCGTGACGCTATAGTAGTACCAATACCTAAACCTGGACGTGATGATACGGATCCATAAAGATAAATAGTTTATCAAAAGTTTTAAACGATTCAATTGATGGATCGTTATTTGTGGATGATTTTAATATTTCCTGTCGTGGGCAAAACATGCATACTATTGAACGGCACCTGTAGCTGTGTTTAAACAAAATAAATAAATAAATGGTGTCTTGAAAGCGGTTTTAAATTTTCTAAATCCAAAAGTAATTGTATACGTTTTTGTACAAAATATAAGCCACTTAAGGACCCAAAAGTATCTCTAGATGGTATTCCCATCAAAGTTGTAAAGGAAGCCAAGTTCTTGGGCCTAATCTTTGACTCCCACTTAACATTTCTGCCTTATATTACGTCCCTTAAAACTAAATGCCTGAAGGCTCTAGACTTGTTGACAGTTGTTTCTAACTCAAAGTAGGGAGGGGATTAAGCGACCCTCTTACACCTGTATCGATCACTGGTCCGTTCAAAACTTGATTATGGCTCCATCGTTAATGGTAGAGCTTGTAAAAGCAACCTTAAACTTCTTGATTCTGTCCATCACCAAGGATTAAGACTTTCTCTTGGGTCCTTTAGAACTTCACCTGTTGACAGACTGTATGTCGAGGCTGATGAACCATCTCTTGAGCATCGACGTATAAAATTAGCTTTACAGTATGTGACAAAACTATATTCCAGTCAGTCAAACCCTGCATATAACTGTGTTTTCAGTTGTCTGTATGAGGATTTATACAGTAAGAAATCCTCTGTTGTTCCTCCTTCAGCCGGCATTGAGCTGGAATATATAGCTCCTTCCCGTCTTTTTTCTTCTCCTCCTTGGCAATTGGTTAGGCCACAAGTACACCTAACATTAACTACATTTAAAAAATCAGAAACTAATCAGTTACAATATAAACAAGAATATAATCAATTAAAACATAAATATCGCAATTATAAATCCTTCTTTACAGATTTGTCCACGGACGTTGGCGCACCACTGGATACACAACAATATCTTCTACATTACCAGACAACAGTTCTATTTTTACAGCTGAAGCTAATGCCATATTAACGGTTGTTAAATATATTCAAAGACACCCTAAACATAATCAGTATATAATCTATTCCGACTCCCTCTCTTGCCTTCAGGGTATTAAAAATATTTCTTGTAAACATCCAATTTTAATTGACATTATTGAATTGTATAATAATCTTGCTACTTGCGACATCGTCTTCTGTTGGTTACCCAGTCATGTAGCCATTTCTGGTAACGCAATGGCCGATCTTGCTGCTAAGACACCACTTCTTATCCCATACACCGATTATAAAGCTACCATTAGATCTTATATCCGTGATCTGATGCAGAAGATGTGGGACACCCAAGTGGGTATAAATAAATTACATGAAATAAAACCGTGTATTGGTTGCATCTACTTGGGCTGTCAATCCAGATTTGAGGAGATTTTACGACGATGCCGTATTGGCGCAGATTTGAAGGAGACACATTTTCTAGCTGAATGCCAGCAGCAGAGAGGAAAGGTTTCACAGTCCAGAGGCGGAACGAGAGAAGACTCATAGAAAGGATTAATTAAAATGCAGTTAAATGCAGGGTTGGACTTACTGGAATATAGTTTAGTGAGATACTGCAAACACAATTTGGTTAAGAGATGGCTCATCGGTCTCGACGTAGAGACTGCCAATAGGGGAAGTTCTAAAGGTTCCAAGTCATAGACCTTGGTAGTGGACAGAATCTAATAGTTTGAGATTGCTGTTACATCCTCCACCGTAGGAGCCATAATCAAGTTTCGAGCGGACGGGACGAGAGATCTGTATAAATGTGTAGGAGGGTAGCTTGGTCTCCTCCCCACTTTGAATTCGAAACTTCTTTCAGTAAGTCAAGTGCCTTCAGACATCTATTTTTTAAGCATTTAATGTGTGGCAAGAAAGTCAGATGAGAATCAAAAATAAGTCCCAAGAGCTTGGCCTCCTTTACAACATTGATGGGTGTGCCATTTAAAAATAATTCTTAGTCTTTTGAATTGTGAGATAAAATGAGGTAAACGACCTCTCCAACCGAAATCATGTAAAGCCTCAAATGCCATACTTCCAAGTAGTATCATATCGCCAGATCGAAGAAAATTGATACAACGTGTTGTTTATTTACAATAATAGCATTCTTAACATGGGATTCTAATCGTACTAAATGATCAATAGTAATTCGGTTTTCCCTGAAACCATATTGAATATCTGTGACAAGATTATTCGTTTCCAAATACCACACTAAGCTATTGTTTACCATTCGTTCCATGGTTTATAAACGCAACTAGTTAACGATAATCATTCATGAGCAATGTGTTAGACTTCAGCATATCTGTTGAAACCACTCTTCATCCCAGCTTTTTTAGTGAATCGTTTGAGCTCCGATATAGCGACATTTTTCTCATGGCGTTGTTTTCAAATTTAAGATGAATTTGCATTTTTGATAATTTGTTACTGTAAGTTCACACTGAAAGGAATCAGAATCTGCAAAGTTGTGTTATGCGTTTCATGTAAACTTTAAATACATTGTAAATCGTCTTGAATGTCTAACTCGACTTTATGTGAATGACACATATCAAGGTTGGGCATCAAATGCTTTTAAAGGATTTGGGAGATACAAACAATCTGCAAGCTGTCAGTGATATCTCATATATGAATTGTTACATTCAACAAGTGAAACGGAAATAATTATACTTTTTCTATTAAAGAGAAAAAGTTATGATACACTCCACACGTATTCTCACGAAATGAGTATCAGTTGATAACTCGAACTGATAAAACATTATTGTTTTAAATGATACATATTAAGGAGAAAACGAAAATCTAATTTGCATAAACTGATCCTCGAACTTACTATGCATACGTTTTTTCACTTAGTGTTACTGCAGACCCGTGAAGGTCCCTGGTAGAATAAGCCTTCAGTTACCCATGCTTGCCATAAAATGTGAGTCTGCTTGTCGTAAGAGGCGACTAACGGGATCGGGTGGTCAGGGTCGCTGACTTCGTTGACACGTCATCGGTTCCCTGTTGCGCAGATCGATGCCCATGATGTTGATCACTGGATTGTCTGGTCCAGACTCGAACAGATCACTGCCATATAGCTGGGATATTGCTGAGTGCGGTGTAAACACTAAACCCACTGACTCTAGTGTTACTGGACAAATAATTTCCATAAGATTTATCTGTATCATAGTCTAACAAACAACAGAAAGTGGCTATTCTATAACCCGAATACAAAACTTGTAATCTGCGTATAATCTAACATATCTATATAACAATTCAGAAAATTACTGAGGTATGTTCCCATACTATTATACGGGGTTACATGAAAAGGCACAAAAGTGATTAGCTGTTGTGTCGTTTCATTCATTATTTAAAGCAGAGACAGTACAGAAGTATATTCATCCAAACTGTAATCATGTTGCCCGTTTAGTTTGGTGTAGAATATCAATAATTGCCGGTTAATTGACTGTAGTGTCATTGGACAATCGTTCACATTTCACTGATGCCATTGAGTAATGTCCGTCATGCCATGTGCTTTTGGTAATGTTGCTTGTGCGAAAAAGACGAGGCTCCTTTGGAAATGAAGTCATGTAGATCACACAGACGTCCCTAAGCACCAACCAAATGTTAAAATTGTCAAGGAAGAGCACCCCCCTTCCATTAGTTATTACTATGGAATAGACCCATTCATTTAAAAAAACCTTTTGGTGACACTGGGTGTACAGTATTTATCATTGGTGGTCACGTAGATTACATCCATCAAAAACTCTATAACTTAAAACCAGTGAGGCATCATGGTGATAAATCGGGTGAAATATAGTGGCTATGAGATTCATATTGTATTGCTAGAATACAAATAAGGCATACATGTGGTTTTAAATACAACTGAATGGTCATTTTCATGGTTAACGTGGATTACACTTTTATGGAGATATCATATCAAACATTAATTCTAAAAACATTACACCATATGAAGATATATTCTTGGTATGCTAGACCTTATGTCGAAAACCTGATTTGATTTGTTCACGCAAGTTGAATGTTCACTTTGAAATACTCACTCAAATGCGGAGACACGTAAAATTACAAATAGAGCACATTTCGTGAGAATATGTGTCTAACTTATATCTGGAAATCCATAGTTTACAATTAGAAGTTATGTCAATTCTTACGAATGTAAAGCAATGAACTTTCATATTTGCAATTGAAAATTTTACCGTTATCTTTAGCCGCGTATGTGACGTCATGGCAAATTTCATCGTCATCTTCAAGTTAAGTCATAATATAATTTGTAACTTGAAATCGTGTGCTTATATCGTGGACTTCCTCATTTCCACCACAAAATTAGAAACTTGACATCTTTTCTTTTTTGTTTCTTGTGTTGACATGGCAAGGTCATGAAGCTGGTCACAAAGAGTGAAGCACAACAGTCACTTTATCACACCATCGCACATGCACTTGAATGAAGACACAGCTCGACAGGAAGACGCATTACGATAAAAGATCTTATATGCCACCTATCACAAATCAACAACGTGAGTTAATGAGCAGTGGGGGTATCACGTGATATGCAGTCATACGTGCCCATTGCTGATGGCTTCCTCGTTCATTTTACCTCCCATCTTAAGAGTGTCCACGGATTCTGCAGCAACAAAAGGTGTTCCTAGTGCCATTTCACAAACGCGTAAACGGATGTTAGACCGTATCAGTATAATCGGATTTTTTTATCTTGCAGCTTCCAGTGAACATGAAGATGATGAATCAAGCGAAACAGAGGCACCCCATGATGTAAAATAATTTTTAAATTAAAGCCATATAATTTATTAGGAATATTGTCGGGAAAATGTGATACAGATTCGACCAGCAAACCCAACCCTATAAATGAAATGACCAGTCCCGAAGAATTTGTTTTTGAAATGTGATTCCAGTTCCTTTTGTGTCAGTCTGGGATTAAATTAAGTGCTTCAGACGGTTTCTATTAGAAATATTTGACAGCGTTGCAAGGAAATGTTTGTTGAAAAGAATTAGGATCCTAGTTCTCATGAATAACGAATCAAGTCTCCGTACATGATGCCAGCCTGGCCAAACACTGATAATATAAGAAACGTAGATATGTCATTCCTGAAAACTGGTGAATTATACAATTCTAGTCAGGATAATGCGTATTTCCGCAGTATTTGCTTATGGAAATGGTTATGGTACGCGGCCATAGCCTTAGAATGTCATCTTGTCAATAAAAGAGAAGGAAGAATAACTTTCCCGGCGTACACTACTGACAACTAGGGAATGTGTTGCGGAATTGGACAAAATGGAAAACAATGAATGTAACAAGCACTTTTTTCGGTTAGACTGCAATATTTTGGCTCCAAACCGGTAGGAAGGTTCGAGCGTAACTTGTTCAAGGTCATGTGAAATCTTTTACTGATTTTGATAAGTTTGGTTAGTTTATTGTACCAGCAACACTACAACATGGATCAGCTGAATTACATATGAATTGCCATGCAAACCTTTCTCAGTAATGGATATTCAAGGGTTAAACAAGACTTACAATGCGCGTACAGTTTGAGAGCGATTGATTGCAATGATAACTATGGTTTTCTAAGTTTAGTATGTATAATAAACACAGCGTATATTGTTGAAGTATTATTAATCTGTACATGTATACAGAATAACTTATCCAATATCAAATTAATGTATACATCTATCTGACAGATCTCTTCATATGTACATGCCATACATCCTATAATGATACTATCCCCATATCATGTGAATAAACAGATGACTAGACCGAGTTTGCAACTCATTCAATGACTTTTCATATAACATATTCACAACGATTAACAAACTACAATGTAGATAGCATGAATGTGAAAAAAATCCGTCCTCTGCCTTTACGGTGCGTTTTGTGAGAATACTTATCATTATGAGATGGAAGGTCACAGAGGGACATACAGAAGCAAATGTTACTTAACATTCAAAGTTTAAAAGGCTATACAAGTGATCAAAAATAAAATTTCTTGCATTCTTGAAAGTGAATGGTAACTACTAAAAATAATATGCCATGATACTGTAATGTGTCCAGTTGTACATCACAGCTTTTACATTTTTCTTTGTAAGCAAATATGATGATACTTGTATTACACTTGTTTCTAAATTGATTCTAATTTTATATTTGATCCATTACATCAAGTTTTGCCACAAGCGTTTTAAATGCCTTCAGTCAAATATTGGATGTTTAATACTTTTATTTGTACCGTTAATGTGCATAAAGGAGAATCTTGAAGTTTGTAGATAAAAGCACTTTAGTTTGCTGTAAACATTCTAAGAATTGTGTGATATTAAAACAATTTTAATTTACAACTAACCGTACTTAGAAACGGAATATGGTTACAGATTATCCACACTTGTATTCACTTGTATTTGACCCAACATCTGTTCCCCATTTTCTTTCACTACTGGCATGATTTGCTAGTATGTAGTATTCTTTACATCCTGTTGGTAGTCCGGAGTAATATTTGCAGATTGTCAGGCAGAAAATGCACATTGAATTGCTTGTGGATTGTTAAAGAATTATTTTTAATGCATTCCATCATTCTATTATGATGATTTTAATGGAGAAGAATGTATAACGTGAATAATCCCCATTAGAATTAAGGTGCCCTCCTACCCCTGCTAATATTATGAACACTTTTATGAGGCATAATCTTGCATAATTGTAAAGTGTTAGAACTTAACAAGACAGTGATGTATTTCAAAATGACGACCATCTACATTTACTAGCCAGTCGAGCCAGTCAGTGACTTATGAGGTTTATTGACCGGACTAGATCTACAAAATCAATGACTTTCTATTCCACGGAGTAGAAAACTTCCTCAAATTAGAGTAGTATAAGAACACCTGACATATTCAAAATAGCAGCATATTCCATTACCTTGTACATTCTCCTATGTACCTCACCCGTGAAGATCCGGAGTGAAATAGGCCTTCAGCAACCCATGCTTGCCACAAATGGCGACTATGCTTGTCGTAAGCGTTCCCATTTCCGCAGACCGATGCTCATGCTATTGATGACTGGATCGTATGGCCCAGAATCTATTATTTACAGACCGCCTCCATATAGCTAGAATATAGCTGAGTGCGGCATAAAACTAAACACACTCACTCACTTAAAGATGCTTACAGATTCTATATATGGGATTTACGATAATACTATAGACAGTAAAGGCAAAGATTTCAAGAACAAAGTAAACATCAAACGATTAATGCTGACACTCTTTAAGTAAAAACTTCAGCGAGAATAAAGAATCATAAGTTAACTAAAGAAACAAAGGACAAGTCACTAAAACAATTATGATCTATTGTGATCAATAAGTGATTCTTGATTGAAAAAAACCCAAGGTATTGATTTCCATTCTTATTCAGACTTTCGCGGCACCGTGGTACTTGAAATGTGACGTTAGCGGCAATTAGTATTTTTCAGATATGGTTTCCCCAGGCGGACACCCCTCCATTATTGATGATACTGTCCCACAGCCATTCTGAACATCCTTACAATGAAAACGAAGTTCATGACCATTAGCCACAGCTTACTTGTCCTTGAGAGCAATTGTCTCTGTTCCTTCAGTTCAAGCAGTTGCACATGAAGTTGATTCAATGTTTTATCTGTATCTAGGGCGCCTTGATCTTCCTTGAACACTTCTTGTTGAAGGTTCCTCAGGTGATCTGCAGTATCCTTAGAAATGATTGAATGTTCTTCAGGCATGGATACTTCTCCATCATCAACCTCATTAGCATTTGTCAGATTGTCTGATTCCAGTAGTGTAACGTGGGGTGCTGCATCAGTCAAAAGGCATGCTCTCGGGGTTTTGGAATAGGACTTTCCTTCCAAAATCTTTTGGAGACGTTTCCTATCATTCACGGTAGCCCAAAGTTCATCCAAACCACTGTCCTCCAAACATTTGCACACAACACCTAGAAAAGACATTAGTTGATGGGAGTCCTCCTTGCCTTAACTGAACATGAGAAACCTCACCAAGGTTGTCTTGATTATGTAGCCTTTGGAATAGAGAGACTGATCAACTGTCAGTTGAGCAGAAACATTTTCTAAGTTTTATTCTCTGAGCATCGACAAACTTCATGGTGCTGTACACTGCCTCATTTTTTGTGGATTCAAGGGTATCATCGAATGTAGGTGACTGATGTGCAGATGCAATGACATCTTGCAATCTCAGACCTAAAGCTTGTTGTAAGGACGTGATAGGAGCGACATTGAATCCAGGTGAAGGAATTTACCAACTGATATGTTTATCAGCCATAAGATTCTGTGATGGTTGCTTGTAATGAATGCACCAAATTTCCAAAGTTTCCACCTGAAAGGAAATCAGATGAAGACACCTTTCTTCTATGCATCTGTATAGGACTTTGATGACTTTGATAACGTGTGTTGATTGGCGCCCAATTAATGTGTCCTCATTATAGTCAAAAGTGTCAGCGACCCACTGACAAAAGCCTGCTCAGACCTCTCCTTCTGATGCTTGGGGTGCATTGGTTTGCGCTATTACTGCTGCTTTTTTTCAAAATCTAACGCTTGGTTATAAGAAACACTCAGTCCACGGGTAGCCAGGAGATCTAAGGCAACGCGGGACCGTGTTGTTTGATGGACAAATAGTCCAGCAGATAAGAGCAGTGGGCAGACAAATGACTGCTGAGCTTGCATGAGTATGTGGCACACAGAAACAGTCAAGATCCTTTGTCTTAGGCGGGCAGATGGACTTCTGGTTTTATCAAACATATTCTGCATCAATGTGAGATATAGAGGTGGAACCTGTTTTTCGAGATGATCAATATCAATTTCATCTGGTTGGGAGATACACATCTGTGTTGGGTGCTATCTCCTTTAATTTCCTTTTGAGAATATGCCCAACTGATTTTCATTGGCTGTGTCATCAAAATATGATTCATGATACCATTCATTCAGTACAGAGCATGCCTCACCAGTCAAGGTCACAGTACTTGGTCTTCCCTCTACTTCTACAATAGTGATCCTTTATCCAAAATACTGCATGACAATTTCTGCTGACAATTTCGACTTTGCTACTTTATGAATTTGTTTAAGGTCTTCAAAATCGATCTCATTTGCACAATTAGGCAGTGAATCCTGTAGTTAAAACTGTTCTCTTATCTCAGTACACATGGCTGGGTATTTTCATTATTTTCTACTTTCGGAGCCTTCAATATATTTGATGGAGCTGTGTCTTTCTGCATTTTTTATGGACAAAGTTAAGTTTATTTGCCCGAAGAGTTGATTGCAATGAATCATTATAAACAATCGATAGCTTGAGTAGGGTGCTTACACCCTTTTCTCCTGATCTCACTTCTGAACAGTTGTGATCGAAACATTTCTGTAAGTAAAATGAAAAATAAATTAATATGATGAATAATAATAGGCATAATTGGACATGGCAAAACCTATTTTGTGACAAATAATTATTTAGGAAAAAAACAATTTACATTAGATTAGAAATAGTAATATAGTGTAATATTTGATATTTTCCCCAAAACATCTGCATGGAGTGGAAGATAAATTCCTATTATGCATATCATGACAAGTTAATTCACGTCCTTACAGAGGAAATAAAATAAATTTAATCGTAAATTTAACCATAAACCTTTACAGGTTTTTTAAAGACCTTGACCTCGCATCCAATGCAGGCCTTTTTCCCCTTAAAAAATGTATAATTTGATGCAACCATAATTGTTGCAGAATGTTAATAAGTGCTATGCATCTTGGGGGTGGGGGGTGGGGGGGTGTCATAATTGCATGCAAATAAATAGTAATGAAAAGTAGACATAGATGACTGCAGCCTATTTATAGTAACATCATGAAAAACGATCTAGGACTCTTTGGTATGGCAAAAATGTGTGCACAAATAGCTCAGAACGTACTTGCCACTTTAATGTTATCATTTGTTTTGAATGTAACAATGTAACTATAAGATGAAATTCTGTTTGGCGAACATACACGTTGATAATTTGACACTGTCATCATGCCTCTGCTTAGTTATTACTATGTCACCTTCATCTAAATATATATTAAATATATTTCCATGCTTAACATGTGGATATTGCATCTGAAGGATATTTATATGCATTTGGTAAATCAATTTTGTTCATACATACCCAGATTTGCTTCACTTTGACAGGAGCTTGACAGTTGATAGCTGTTTGTTTACATAGCAAGGGTACTATCTTCTTACAACTGCTTTTGTGAAGTAAGCTGAAAACAAAACTTCGGTCCCTCTTTTGGACACCATCAAAAACTGATTTTTCCATTCTTGGGTTTGGTACACATAACCTGGAGACACTAGAGGATGATTCTGTGTAATAACTGGGTTGTTATCACATTTAAATGTCCTGGTTGTAATATGACGTCAATTTCTACTGGACTATTCGCTTCTAAGGTTGAAGCCTGTTCTTCACGTAACAAGTTCTCGTGCTTTTCTCCTTCTCTGGCTCTACCAACTCATTGTACTCTTGCTTTGCTTCCAAGAAAAATGCAGGAAACCAACAGGAAATCATCATTTAGCTGACAGGTGCAGACTTGTTATGTTTCACAGGCAGAAACCTCTGTCCCAAAAGACGAACGTGTTATAGCCACATGTATTTATACCACATCTTAGCATACTTGTTGACATAGTAAGAGAGGCGTGAGAACAGTATAAACGTACTAACACCGAGTAGAACGTAATGATAACCACTGCAAATTTTAGAACCGTGTAGAAACGTGATACGAATTTATTCCGTACAATTCATTTCGTTTTGAACAAATATGTGCAACGAATAACAATTAACTAAGGGCGTAATGCGGTCGACTTGGGACCATCTCTTACTGCAACTGATGCCTGACTGCACAACGTCGGCACTCGTACCCAGTACGATTGAAGCACGACAATTCCGTTCCCAGTATTGCAGTCTCGTTTTAAGTACGGGTAGAACGTTGGAACCCTGCATAAAGTTCCGAAACAGATTATAATCAGGCGTCACTATGTCCAGTGCGTCCGCACATAGTTCGAGCCCTCTCCGAACATTTTTCACGAACTTTATGAGAACGAGTTTGCTGTGATGGGTATATCAGTAGTAAACAATGTCTAAAAAGACTTGTATTAGTAAAGGAGGGCTCCAACCAATTTTATGTCACTTGTTTCAAGCTCCCCTACACCCGAATAAATGCAACGACCCTATCCCTGTAATAGTTCCAGGCTGCATAGTCAAACTATGTAAAATCCAACGCTCTCCTCTCTCCTGTGTTTGTGATACTTTTCGGAGACATCTCCTTCACTTGTAATTTCCTCATTAATCCTCTTCGAATAAAGGAATGGTAAAATTAATTTGACTCTTTACGCTACACAAAAATTAGCATTATCAACCATTATAAAACTAAAAAATTCTTAATTTCAGAAAACATTCTCGCCGTTAATAGCGTTGAAAATGTTGCATCTCAGTGTCATTGCTTAGATCTAATTGTCATGTACCATAAAACTGTGCAAACCAAAATGAACAATAAATATTTATTTTATTTAGCTGCAAGCATAAATATCACATCTATCGTATTAAATGTAGTTATCACCGACTACTTGAAGTAGGAAAGGCACATCCTATCGTCCTAAGCATCTGTGTATTTAAGCATTTCGTAACAAAATCCTATTTTCAATTTACATCATGTGATCACGGTAATGTCACATTACGGGACATAACTTCAACATTGGACACACCAACTGAGGCACACTAAATATTCGTATGATACTGATGTCGTTGGGCAGTGGCTTATACCTAGCAAAGTCCTACTCTCTGATTCAAAATATATTGCTATCAGGACTATAATTCCAAGGCTGACAGTGAATCCATTTTCGCACGCTGGAATTTATATCCGGACAAAATACGTACTATTATGGTATTGTTTTGAAACGGGAACGTGCAGACAAAAGTCGCGTAAAATAACACTTAACTGTTACCAGTATTCCAGCTGCTTGTCGTCTGCCTGTAAATGACAGTGTGAACAAGACAATGAAATGATTGAATTTGTAAGCACCCACTCGCGCCGTCATGATACGACGGAACGCAATCAAGCAAGGAAACGAAGGCTGACCTGCAGGTACAATTCGTGGCCTCTCACCTCCTTGGTACCAATTCTAACTCAGAGTAACCAGATCTACCTGAAAATACTTGTATTAGAGTGTCGTCCTCATTGCGAATTCGCCATCCGTAGTAATTTAGCCATCTTTAGTATGCAGAAATCGATATTATCCGGGGGATATCGGCACCTTAGAGATGAAAAGGTTGATAAAATTGTGAACTGATAACAAATACAGTGTATTCTACTTTTCATGTTTGTACTGTTGATGGTCAGGACAATTCTTTTAATTTCTTTCTGTGTAATACATATGGACCTACGGTCGAACAATTTAATATGTTTCACTCTGTTATATTTTGTTAGTTACAGAAAGCGTTTTCACTCAGTGAATGGATGCCTCAAATGTTTTATTTTATTGCTTATTTTACACTTTGCTTTTCATAATATTTTTTTGTGTTGTTTGAAATAACCGAATCCCGAAATTATCAGATTAAGGCAAGGTTTGAAAGTATCATTTGAAATTCAGAACTTTTTAACGTTAGCACACTAATGTGGAAATGACGACTGGACGATAAGTCAACGTCAATTATGCAACCTTTCCTTTGAAACTATTCAGAAACAAATAGAATAGGCAACATTACTTAACTTTTAAGGCATTCGATATTACTGAAGCACTGACCTGGGCCCCTTCGTTGTTATGAGTATTATAAGTATTATACAATAGAGTTTGGTTATCAAAGTAATGGACTTCATTAACACGTATGTAAGGGTATCTTGAGGAACAATACTCAATATATTAGCTACGAAAACTATACACACCTTAGACTGCTCAGATGGTGCATGTTGCAATTCAGGAATTCATATGTTTTTAGTGTGTACCTCTCTGCCAGAAATTGCAACTGATGCTGACGAAGTTGGCACTGCAAATTTCAGAAACATTTCTTTCAGCAATCTGAGATCAGTCATTTATTTAAATACTTATGCTCCCTCCTTCACTTATATAGATCAATGGTGCGATCCAAACCTGATTATGGTTCCATCGTATATGGTGGAACCTGTCAAAGAAACTTTAAACTATTTGTTTCTGTCCACCACCAAGGCATAAGAGTTTGTCCTCTCCTGGCAATTTTAACGTCGAGGCCGATGAGCCTTCTCTTAACCAACGCCGTATAAAATTATCTTTACAACATATTAAAACTTGTCTTCTAACAAATCCAATCCTGCATTTAACTGTGTCTTTAATCTTCCTTATGAGGATTTGTATATTAACAAAGAGTGTTTTGTTCCGCCTCTTGGGCTCAGAATTAAGCCAGTTATTGCTGCTTCCGTCATTGAGCTGGAAAATATCGCACCTTCCCGACTTCTTTCTTCTCCTCCTTGGCAATTGGTTAAGCCACAGGTTGACCTAACATTAACTACATTTGAAAATCTAATGAATTGCATTATAAACAAGATTAAGTAAAAGTAAATATAGCAATTACAAACCCTTATTTACAGATGGGTCAAGGACGGTGGCGCAGTAGCTTGTGCCACTGTCATTGGGTCGAGAACAATATCTTCTAGTATACCGGATAGCACCTCTATTTGTAAAGCTGAAGCAAATGCTATATTCACAACACTTGACTATACTCAAAACCATCCTAAACATAAACAATATTTAATCTCTTTCTTGTATTCAGCCTATTACAAACATCCACTTTCAAAGGAGGTTTTTGAAAGTATATAATTGTCTTGCTATTGACCAATTCGACATCGTCTTTTGTTGGTTACGCAGCCATGCAGGTATTTCTGGTAACACAATGGCCGATTTTGCTGCAAAGGCAGAACTCAACAAATCTATGACACCACTTCTCATTCCATACTCAGATTATAAAGCTACAATTAGATATTTTATTCGTGATCTGATGCAGAAGAAGTGGGACACTCAAGTAGGCATAAATAAATCACATGCCATAAAACCCTACATTGGTTATACTTACTTGTCAGTCCAGATCTGAAAAGGTCATTATGCGGCAATGCCATATTGGCCATACCATATATGCCCATGCATGCCTGTTGAAAGGTGAGGATCCTCCGTTTTGTATCCCTTGTAATGAGTCACGGTCAAGCAGATCCTGCTTGACTGTGTTGAATTCTCCACACAGTTAGTTTTCATTTAATTATTGGTTTTTAAAAGAAATGGATTTCATTGATGAATTATGATAAAAATGTCCTGTAGGTAGATGTATTTTTATGAGTGGTAGTTCAGAGTGAGTGAGTGAGTTTAGTTTTAGGCCGCACTCAGCAATATTCCAGCTATATGTCGGCGGTCTGTAACCAGTCTGGACCAGACAATCCAGTGATCAACAACACGAGCATCGATCTGCGCAATTGGGAACCGATGACATGTGTCAACCAAGTCAGCGAGCCTGACCACCCGACTTTGTCGTCTCTTACGACAAGCATACTCGACTTTTATGGCAAGCATGGGTAGCTGAAGGCCTATTCTACCCCGGGACATTCACTGGTCTTGGTAGTTCAGATTAGTAACTTAGATTGTTAATGTACCCTCCAGGGGGGTTGAAGTATTGCAAAATTATTGTCCTCTTGAGAGGTTGCGCAAGTCCCTGCATTTAAAGGTTTATTGCACAGAATTCTCAAAACATTCTGTATCATTTAATAACGAAGTGAACAGATGTGAAGCTGTACTTATTTCATGTATAAATCCATTTATTTGGGGGTTTTTTCAGCTGGATGGTGCTAATTAGAATGCATATCAAACAATTTATGTGCCTGTTTTTAATTGGGGCATTTTCAGAAATTTATTCAATTACTATTTAAAACAGACGGATACTTTTGACATACGTCGCGACAAGGCAGATCATTGCTTTTCACCTCCAGGTGATAAGGCCACGACAGGGTCTTCCGTTCTAGTCAAACAGAACCTTATCCACACCAATAGTTTCACTTACTACTAATCTTCAGGCCGTTGCAGAGCTTTCAGGATCTTCAGAGTTCAAAATGAATTAATTTTGATCATTCTTGACAAAATCAAAATATTTATAGCAAAATGAGCATTGCACCTTTCCTCCTGCAAACAAAGAAGTGATTACCCAAATCTGTAAACAGTCTAACAATGATATATTGAACTAAATGGAGTGAGATTTTTTAAGGACAAGAATTCTCTAGGAAAAGCTACATACACTCGAACCTCTTATTGATGAACTGCGAACACCAGTAACAGGAATGCCATACCAGGTCAACTAAGTTATATAAATCTAGTAAAAGGTAGCACTTAGTGCTTTCGCTAGGGAATGTTATACCAGTAGCAACATGGAAGAAAAAGTCAGCCGCCTAACCCGCTCAGGCACCGTGTCTCTCACAAGGAAGGAAGTCTGACGAGTGGTAGTCTAGACTGCGAACTTGTACACCTCTGATGAGTGTAAATTGTTAGGCGGGTTAGGCGGCTGGCTTTGTGTGCTGGTGATTAGGTGCTTGACTCTGAGGGTGTCAAGAACTCAACCCAAGAAAGTATTAGAGACACCTGTCATCGAAGGGCAGTAAAATACTAGATTATCACAGAATAAATATAAAACTAGCATGTAAAACTAAACCACTGTAATCAAAGAAGACAACACAATATAAAACAGGGGCTATAGATCGCCAACAAATGAAGGTAGTTCACTATACTAGGGACCTTGAACTGTGTATCCATATCTTTTGGTCGTGGGATCCGTGCCATTTTACACTTTTCAACTTATCAGAAGGGTAGGCAAAGTCAGCAATCTAGACTACCACTCGTCCGACTTCCATTCTTGTGGAAGCCGTGGTGGCTGAGCGGGCTAGACGGCTGACTTTGTACTGTTGATGAGGTGGACTTATTAGGTGCCAGACACAGAAGTTGTGGGTTCGACTCCCGGATGGTATTCAACCGAAAAAAGAATCTGGCATCTGTATGTTAGAATCTGTATGTTACTAAGTGTGAGTGAGTTAGAATTTATCGTCATATCGGCAACATGGCAGCCATATCGTGACGAGAACAATTTAATTTATATCAATATTAAAATCAATAAATTGAAAACGTAAAAACTGTAATCGAAGGACAGTAAAAACACATTAAAAATATGAAACTAGCATTGAAAGCTAAACACTGGACAATACTATATAAAACACGGGCTATAGACCGCCAACAATTGAAGGTAGATCACCATACTAGGATCTGTACTTTACTGAGAAGGTGTAATCCGAAATATGACATGTCGTCAATCAACATATATCCACAGCGATTTGGATATAGGGACTTGTGTTAACATGTTTAAACTACACTGTAGTTAACACTGTGATCACTTCTCTAATGTGTATAATACATCCGAAATCTGATGAACTACTTAGAGTGATGAACGGGTACAACCGTAGCAAGAGACTCTTACAGTTAAACAAATGCACTGATGATAGATCAAAAGAAAAGCTTCATGTAAGAAAAATCACACAAAGTGTTAAAGAGCACGCACAGTGAAAATTTAGAAGATACATACAATCTCTAATGGTCACATGCAACGTATAACACAACCTTTCAGATTCTGATAACTGTCAGTATTCAGTAACAAATTCTCAATAATACAAATTCAGCTATCAATGTTAATAACGCGATGAAACAAAGCCCGCGAAATCGCAGATCAAACGATTCACTATTTCATTACTCTAGCGCTGGGGAAAAAATAGTTTCAACAACTGTGCTAGCGCGTGCCCAGTGATAACTTTCGTGCGGCTTCAACCGGGAAGGCGTCTCGGTAAGAACAAAGCAAGTCATGCGTGCAAGGATTATTGCTACGGTCGAAGTTGTAAAACAAAAGATGTTTCTTGTGATTACAAGCCTGTTATGTCTGCAGTAATAAATATACACCAGCCCCTTACATGCAGATTTGCAAACAAAGTTTTCAAGAAAGTGTAGCATTAAAAATACTAATTTCATTCCGAAGTATTACTCAGCTTGAACACTGATGTGTGTTAATACATGTCTGTGGAAACAGAGAAAAATATGTTAATTGTGACAAGCTGTCCCTGTCATTAACAAAACTAAATGTCTGTTTTATTGACACCTTTCTGGCTGCAAGCCTGTCTACTAATCGCAATATGCAATATACAACTTCAATCATTGACCACATGCAAATTGAACTTAACACCTATCAGGCTATATATCATAAAGAGAATACATTGACTTTTGACTCGTGCACCTGGGTCATGTCTCTGTCACATTACATTATTACAGAGACAGGCAGCTGTGATGCTTCTACACATGACATGTTATCATATCTGTGGGTGCAAACAAACTGCATCCATTTTCCTAGATGACTGGATAGGACGGAAACCGCTGCAAACTCACATTTTCAATTCCTGCTTTGTACTTGGACGAACGATAGTTAACCATCTCAGTAATTGTTAATTGGATCGAACGGAAATGTAGAGAGTATGTATTTACAAAACCCTATATATAAAGTGGATTGTTTAACATTCAAGATATATAGTCCTAAAAAATGTTAACACAAATTTTATGTGTCATTACTTTTCATTTATTGAAATTGCAAATCATGGAATGATGCATCAGAAAGGTGAAACATATGCTCACACGATTAACAAAATTAAATTAACTGATCAATAATAGACTCATCAAAAACATGTACCCGTGAAACAGTCGTGCCACACGTGCTGCATTGATGGTGAAAATTGTTAACATTCAAACTCAAGTCAAAGTAGCTGAAGCTGTGTTCAGTAACACGGGTGACCATCGTGAGTAGGAATGCAAGCTTATGCATTGACGAAATGAGTGAGTGAGTGAGTTAACGTTTAACGTCATATCGGCAACATCTCAGCCATATCACGACGAAAACAATTTATACATCAAAGAATAAAAAACATCTTGAAGAGTAAAACCTGTCGAGGATGGTCAGTAAAAGTACTAGAGTATCACAGATATGAATATAAAACTAGCCTGGAAAACTAAACCAGTTTACTTAAAGCAGACAATACAACATATAAAACAGGTTATAGATCGCCACCAACTGAATGTAGATCATCATACTAGGAACCACGGAGACTGACACTGCGTTTGCTACCTGCATGGGCCCCGGTTGGATTTGCACCATCCCTTCAGCCGCCGGCGAGTGTAAGAAATGCTAGCCGAAATTAAAACAACAAAAATACTACGTTTAAAATGTCTGGTACGTTTGCATTGACTTGAAAGTTTTGGAACTTACGTACCTTCCCAGGAGGACAATAATTTTACAATACTTCAACCCCTTTTGAGGGTACAGCCACTAACAATTGTAGTTACTAATGTAAACTACCCTTCAGTCGCTGGCGATGGTAGGAAGATTTAGCCGAAATTTATGATGCCAAAAATACTTCTATTAAAAAGTATGGTTGAGCGAAATTGACTTGGAAAGTTCCGGGACCGGAGAATTCAACACATTCAAGCAGGACATGCTTGACCGTGGTTTAATCATCAAAAGGGATTCATGGGTATATTTTGAATGACCAACACGACATCGTCACATAATGACGTCTTCAAATCTGGACTCGCAATCCAAGTAGGTGTAACCAGTATAGGGTTTTATTTCATGCAATTTATTTATACCTACTTGAGTGTCCCACGTCTTCTGCATCGAATGTAATTTGTTATGCTAGCTTTATAATCAGAATAAGGAATCAGAAGTGACGTTACAGATCTGAGTGCTGCCTTCGCAGCAAGATCGGCCATTGTGTTCCTGGAACTGCCAACGTTGCTGGGCAAGCAACGAAAGACGATGACGTATTGACCAATAGCAAGATCATTATATAATTCATTAATTTTCATTTAAAGTGGATGCTTGCAAAAAAGAAAGAGAGTCTGGGTAAATTATACACTATTTAGAGTTGGGGTGTTTATGGGCTGTGAAAATTGAGCTGTGATCTGGTACTCTGGGCGATATTGTTCTGGATCCAATGACAGTGGCACAAGCAACTGCGCCACCATCCTTGGACCCATCAGTAAATAAGGATTTGTATCGTTACTTTTTTAATTGATTATATTCTCCTTTAGATGTAATTCACTAGTTTCTGTTTTTTCTAAATGTAGTTAATGTTAGGTCGACATGTGGCCTAATCAGTTGCCAAGGAGGAGAAGAAAGAAGTCACTTCATTGCCACCTCAATGCCGGCAGCAGTAATAAACGTCTTAAGTCTGAGCCCAAGAAGCGGAACAAGAGGAGACTTTTTGTTGTATAAATCCTCATAAAGAGGTTACAGACGCAGTTACATGCAGTATTAGACTCGTGACAGTAAGTGTACATGTGGCCTCACCAATTACGAAGGAGGAGAACAAATAAGACGGGAAGGAGTTGTAGTTTCCAGCTCAATATCCGTAACAGAGAGGAAACGTTTGACACTTAGTGCAATAGGCAGTACAAGAGCAGATTTATTTTTGTACAAGTTTAAAAGACTCAAGACAAAGTCTTAGGCCTGGGTGGTAGGCAGAATCAAGTAGTTGTAGATTGATTTTGCACCCTACACCATATACGATGTAACCATAGTCACTCAATAACCAGTGCTTTCAGGCATTTGATTATGAGGGATTTAGTATGCGGTAAAAAGGTTAAACGGGAGTCGAAAATTAGACCCAAGAACTTGGCCTCCTTTTCAATTTTGATGGGCGTGCCATTTAAATATAGTTGAGGGTCTTTATTTGGTTTGTATTTACGGCAGAAATCTATACAATTTGTTTTTGTCTTACATTCAGATACCACTTATTTGTTTCGGTAAAAAAATACTGCTTTGTGGGACAGCCCGATCTTGACTGTAGTTGTCAGACGAGGTAGAAATCGTCGGATATAAATTAAGGCAAACGTTTTCATAATCCAACAACATTATTGACATCTCTAGCACGTTCATTATCATCCATGGACGGACACTATCATCTTTGAAAATGAAGTTCGGACCTATTTGTTGTATCTGAGGAAAGATTACAGGTAGTTTTAACCAATCAGACTGCATGTTTGAAACGTGGAGCACAATCATGCCACACATTTTACATGTTGTTTCTGAGGGTGTTTGTTTTCGGGTGATGTTAACAATGTTATCAGATAAATCAATTATACAGTCACGAAGGGTTATGTGATCTTTCGGCAAAATGCCGGCAAAAATCAGTATTGAGAGTGATAAAGATAGTAAACTGATAGGGCTTGTTGCTTATATTTTTTTTTGCAATGAGTATGTAAAGTTGAATACTTACTTAGTAGCTGACGTTTTCAAATCCTCGGAGCCGTATAAAAGTACAATTGCATAATTTGGCTTATATCCGATGGTGACTTAAAACATCATGGGCATCGGTAACTTCCCTCTGTTGTACTTGTCTCCGTCACACATCACTGAGGGAAAATGAATAGAGGACATGTGCCACAGAGTTGCACATATAACAAGCATAGGACACGGCGGGAAATTTCAGCAGGGTCAATTAAAATCTCACAGGCCACAGAGGGAAGTGCCGCAGAGGTACTAAACCATAGACATCACATATCACCAGTGAATGTTTCCATCGTGGGTTTGGTTTCGTGTGTCTGAGCGAAGAGACTGGTAATATCAGTTTCTTTCAATGTTGCTAGTCTGATCCAAGAGACTGGTAATATCAAACAGTTTTTTCATAGTTTACAGTGTTGCTAGTATGTATTATGTTCAATATCTTAATTAAAATTTTCCCTTCTACTACAAACGACTACTATGAAACTATAAATGCATTTGCTCTGGTCTTGCGACAGAATTGGGCAGACAATACGACATACATAATCCTCTTGTTTATGCTGTTGACACAGTTGAGCGCTATGTGGTGCTGTATAACAGCTAAAGTACACATTGTAAAGTAATGCTAAAGTACTCACTGAATATGAAAATAAATGTTTGTTTGACGTTTATTTATTGATTACTTCATTAAAATAGATATTTTAAACAAATATTAAAATAGCTTTGTTTTTCTAAAGTAGGGCATTTTTGGTCCCCATCTAAAATTCCGAAAATAAGAAAAAATATGCATATTATTAACAAATTTAGAAGCATGTTATAACATGCGTCACATGGGTGGTAACAACTACCTGCAGCACTGTTTAGATGGGAAGATGCATTTGCACATGCAATTGACAATCAAAGCTATGAATGAATGGAAATAGAACACTTTCGACAAGAGTACAGGCATGAACAATGTACTGAGAAAATCAGAATAAAACAATCTAAAGGATGAGTGATATATGACGCTTTTTATAAAATATATTATGCACGCGATTCATCTCATTTGCATAGTAAAGACTGCATATAAGAAACGAAACTTTTGACTTTGATTTTGATCTTAGAGGGGATGATTTCGGATGATTAACAAAAAGTGTTACAAATAAAATTTGGAAAAACGGGTCATAGAATATTTAACTATCAAACGTTAGTCATTTTGTTCAAAACTACGAAATATAAGCCCCAAATCATTATTTCAATTTCCGTGAGTATAAAACAGAAAAGGGTAATCAAGACATTTGCTGTCTTCATACTACCATTGAGAAATAGATATCGTCTATGTCAACAGAGTGTTCAAAGACTTTATGGGACCACTCCTTTGAAACTGCGAATTACTCTACCTATTAATATGATATGTATTCTGGCTGCATGCATAAATCTAACAATGCACGCACTTCATCGGTCAGAGACCTGATTAAAGAATCAAGTCTGTATATCTGTCCGTTTATTCGCGAAGGGGTTGAACATCCTTATCGAATGAGTTAAAGTATATACCGGTAATAGCGTCACTTTACACTAGCGTCAAATTCCCAGCTACTACCGACGGTTTGGTCACAACATATCAGATGAAAAAAGAAATTAGCTTTTAGCATCAGCTTCGTTAATATAATCAGAAACCTACCTATGTTATCGTGTTTTTACATTATATTATTTGGTCTTCGTATCTAATTGAGGAAAAATTAATGCTCTAACCATTTAGAGTGAGTGAACCAACATTTTATTACCACGGTTGTGGTAATCAAATATGCTGAGTAATACATGCTACAGAAATGATTTGGTTGTTTCTGTTGCGTCAATCATTTTGCATAGTTGTTCGCATCAGTAAGTTTGGTCCTGCCGGCAAAGAACTGCACTGGCTAATTGGAAGCTAAACACGTTCTATTGGGGAAGCACTTGAGCGTTATGGCTTGTCGTACTCTCATATTGAGCAGCAGCCAATACTGTATGGAATCATCGAGCGCACGGTTGGATAAATGCATCGCTTTCGCGATGAGAAGGCCGCACACTGAAGTCAATGGATGGTCCTTTTATTACAAATACTCAAATATCAATTTTTCATACGTTTCCATTTTTCGTTGGCTACAACAGCCGGCGAGGCGGGCAAAGTTTCCCAAGACTTCAAAGGCCGAGAGACGAAGAATTAAAAGCATCTTCGTAAGCTTTTTTCGGGAGAAGATTCATTTCATTATCGTCCTATAAGAGAATCGATCTGTGAGTGACAAGTATGGCACTGTGATGATCACAACTGACAGAACGATCGTCCGGCTAGGGGTCGGGAAGGGGGCCTGGGGGAGAGAAAAAAGAGATGGGGAGTGGGGACCATCACGGATCCCCTGTTGTGGAATGCTATTGTCCGAAGGCACAAATTAAGGTCGAGAAACGAACCTGTCTTCGTTTGAAGGACTATTGAAGGAAAACTGATGACTTCTTGTGAGACTTCTCGTTGCCTGAAGAGTGATACTGGGATGTTGGTCGATGCTGGAGTCTACACGCAGCAGAAACAGCCTCACTCCCCAGAGAAAGATTCGATCATGTCTAACTTTGTTCCAACTCCTTGGGATCAACTATACCTTGTTTTCCCACGCCACCTGTCCTGCAGTTCTTATAAATTACCACTCAATAATAACCCATATATAGATATATATACCACGGCGCCTTCTGTTTCCACATACAAGGCATACACCTTCACATGGTACGGATTAGCGAGGAACCTTCTTTGTGAGAGGAATCCGTAAGACAATCGCATGTCAATCGATGTCGTTCTTGGCACTGTGCGAAAATGCCGTATGTTAATATTCTTTTATAATTCAGATAGTAGATTTTAAGAATACTGGAACAATATCACATATACGAACCTGAGACATTTAAGAAAACTTGCGACTAAGCAGGCGAAGGCGAGGGTGAAAGAAATTAACGTTACACAATTTGAGCGAATGAGTGAAAATTTTAAGTCACATTAACAGTTTTTCAGCCATAACGTGACAAAAACAAGTTTTAAATTCACGAAAAGTAAAATGTACTTGCGTCCGAGTGCTTTAACGATATAATAGTTCAGGGCGAAAGTGTGCTTTAGTACACTATACATGGTGGTAGAACGAACTGTATTTCTTTTCTAAGATGCCGCATTTGATCATTTCTAAGCTCAATTTCGATTAATCTATGGCAGAAAACAAACGACGGTGTATGTGACCTAAATTAAGAATCCTCGCACAGGGCTAACTGACGCGCCGTTCTTTTGATGTGTCAGCCCCCTACGTTAAGACAAACGTTACTAGGAAAACAAATGATGAAGTTTGGTGACGGTTTATGTTTAAATATCTTCTCTAGATCAGTTTTATTATTTCTCTTAAACCATACAAGGTAATATGACCGTCTCATTTCTACTACCAATGAAAGTTTAGATCGGTACATTTAGCTGAAGCTGACTAGTCATGCGACATTCCACGATTGCATTGTGGGAATGTAAACATTGCATACATTACCGTGTCTCTGTCAAATTTTGAGTCGAACTTTGAGACATTTTATCCTTCGGAAAACATAAACGTAATGTTTCCACCAGTGAGCTGTGTGATGCAACTGCAAACCAAGAAACGGGATGCGACGAAGCAGTTTACTGTGGGAGGCTGTACGAAGCGATGGCAACTGACGTCGGTTACATTGTGACGTAATGCAAAAAGTGCACATATCGTCTGATAAAGTATTGTCGGCGCCTTTGATCTTTCACCGAAGCATCTTAGAACATTCCATCACAAGGGATAAGTGTTTTAAATGACGCACTATGAAGACTCTTTTTAATAATATTAGTTCTCATTTTTAAAGTGAGTGAGTTAACATTTAACGTCACTTTGGCAATATTTCAACCATATCGTGACGAGAACATATGTGATATTGAAATGGAAGATGTGTAATATAATATGAATTACATATAATTTAAAAACCTGTCACCAAAAGACAGTAAAACAACTAGGATTTCACAATTACTACAACTTGTATCGAAATTTAAAACTAATATTACGATTGTTGGCTATATCTAAAGCCTCTTTTTATATTGTAAATATACTCTTGTTAAACTATTTCAGATTTCGTTACTAGTTTTAAATATATCTCCGTGATAATCTAGCTAGTGTTACTGCCCTTTGTAGACAGATCATTAAAATTTGATAAACTTGTTTTCATCGCTATACGGCTGTAATATTGCCGATGCAATGTAAAATTGTAAGTCACTCACTTACAATAAGTAAAGGTAATTTATAGGAACCTGTCAGCGAAGGACAGTAAAATTAACTGGAATATCAAAGATACAATTGTAAAACCAGTATGAAAATTTAAAATATCTCAACTATGAAAGCCAGTGAGTGAGTTAACGTTTTATTTATTATTTATCAATAACTACATGGGTGTCCCACTTCTGCATTAGATCTTGCACGATTTGAATCATTTGGGCACGAGTGTGTCTGTTGTGTCACCGTTACTAAATTATATCACGTGCGATTGCTACCGGTGTCTAGTTAACAACAATTCAGAAATGTAGTGTCAGTTCTCCTTAGACAATTTGACCATAGAAAACCACAGAAAAACAGATTTGTCATCCGTATACATTGCAACATTTTTAATGTCATTGAAACCTGTAAGATACCATGAAGTTGGATACTGCATTATGAGAAAGGTCGAAATAGATCCCTTATATACTGTTTCACAAATCCGCATACGAAAGACATGCTGGTGTTTGAGAGCAAATATCTGTTTATTGATGCGTTCTCTTGGACTGCTGCAGAGGGTAGTTTAATGGCTGGCATCTTGTCTGGGATACACACACCTGAGGAAATGTCGATCGTTTTAGGATTGTTAACTTTCCTCTTGCGCGTCGATGTCGATGTTAATTACTATGCGACTAATAAGTCACATTCATTGATTAGTGTTTGTACGGGCTTCTATGAAAACACTTACAAAAGATGGGACTCGCCATACCTGGTTTCTCACAACCTAATGATTAGATAGTGACTCATGATCATATGTGTTTGATGGATGAGATTGTCTACCAGTTCTCAATTAACGTGCACGTTTCATTCCAGTATGGTAATTAGCCAAATGTGCCGTGTGATAGGGGTTGACAGCGCACCTCAGCTGACCAGGACAAATTCCTCGTCAATTGGTAACTGAACACTGCCCATTTACATGCATGGGTATATTAATGAACGCACTCACAACGGAAATAATTTTGAGCCTATACAATTGTGTCACGGTAGCATTTCGTAAACATTCAAAGTACCTCAAGTCAAAATATACCAGTTACGATCAGACTTTGATAATTCACGACATACTACATCCTTTTCCCACTCGCGCGGAGTAAATGTCTTACTGTATGGGAGGGGCGGTGGGGTAGCCTAAAGGTTAAAGCGTTCGCTCGTCACGCCGAAGACCCGGGTTCGATTCCCCACATGGGTACAATGTGTGAAGCCCATTTTCTAGTGTCCCCCGCCTTGATATTGCTGGAATATTGCTAAAAAGCGGCGTAAAACTAAACTCACTCACTCACTCACTGTATGGGAAAAAGCCCCAACACCAATAAAAGTGATGATAAACTCTCTCAGTCACCTCCGATATTTATGGGATATAGGGATTCACGAAAAACTAGCCCAACTGGCTGTAGATAGGTGGATCCTCCACCATTATATATGAGCTTGTATGACTGCATGCAATGCAACAGAGTGGCAACACAACTACACCACTGCGACACAGTACTCGCACTGAGTCAGATGGCATTGAGTCTACAATCGTGGTCTGAAGTCCCTACAGAAAGTTCATTGTTTTGACATGATAGCTAAACAATGTACATGAAATAGTTTATGAATGATTTTCCTTTGCTTACAGAGTGCCATTTGTCTGTAAGTTCTGTGATTTCACTGCCATGCTTTTGGTGCTAATGCAGCCAATTTTACTTCGCAAGACATCCAGGCTTCGAAATGCGATCTATGGAAAGAGCAGAGAAATAGTATTTCTTCAAGGGAGAGAATGAGTTAAAATTTATTTAGATCACCAACAACTTAAGGTATATCACCAGACTACGGGCCACGGTGATTGACAATACCTGCTACCTGCATGCGCCCTAGTTGTTTTTTTCTTAAAGAACCAATCCATGATTAATGCATAAATTTAAATCTCGTTGATCACTATATTATGTAGTATCTTATTAAAATGCGACTATTTAATTGTGACTATGGCGAGGCTGTAACAAATCGAAATATGTCTCTTCCAATCCATTTTGTGAATAAATGCACTTGCTTTGTGTTAGGGCAGGCATGTATGTGTAGACAACTGAAACAGTCAAAATACACAAGTATAACAAACGTACAGCTACGTGTACGTATGACTTCTCAGAAAAACGTATAAAAACACACGCAAAGTATGAACGCCAACACATGAAGACAGTTCTTTTGACAACACCTGCCTTTTTAAACGTAGCAGGGCGTGAAAAAATTGTATACCACAAGGAATCCTCAGTATCTAATTCAATAGACCAAATATAAATCAATCACTCTCCCAAGTCTAAATTACACAGGTACACCGTGTGTGGATGTTTGTGGATGCAAAGTCTACATAACGTCAGTATTACAAGGTCATTGTTTTGTTTGCGAATGGAAACCTTGTGACATATATAAGTGAATTCGCACTAAGTGTGAAGTGAGACTGCCCGCCGATATTTTATCCCAGCTTGAAATCAGAAACTATGAAATGGAGAAGGGATTGTAGTAAAAGACGCGATGCACATGTGGATAATTCCAGAGGTAAACAGTATACTGATTTAGCTTTGAGTGAGTGAGTAAATTGGATTTAGGCCGTTTTCAGCCATACCTGGGAGGGGAACATCAGAAATGAGTCAAATACATTGCTGTCATGCGGGGATTCGAACTTGGGATGTTCGGCGTCCCACAGCCTTGCAAATTGTGTTTTCAAAGTTAAGTTACACCTATCAACAACTATTAAACAATCTGAACCTATTTTTTCGCTGCTATTATGTTTATAAAATCTTTAAAATATGTGATGTGAACAATTAGCTATCTGTAGGAACAAATAGGAATTATAGAATAATCTAGATATTTATTAGATGAGAGTAGGTGTATCAAAGAATGGCTGGCTGGCTGGCTGGATCGATGGGTTCATGTCGAAAGGACGAGAAAATGAGGTTATCCACCTGTAACAGCAGGCACTGTTTTGTGAAATAGTTATAGTTTCAGTTCCTAATCCATAGTTAGCGAGGTTGGTTTTGTAATTTGGACGCATATCAACAGCTATGTATCGTTTCATCTAATCGACTACCTGTCATCTTTGATAAAACAACTCAGACAGGGTTTGGGATACACATCACGCGTCTACGTCAGAAGACATTATTCCAATGACGTTTCATCATCGTGTATTCATCTTTCTAAAAGCGCTTTTATGTTTAAACATGTTCCATCGACCAGAATGGGAGGGAACAATACCCGTGAGAGGCAAGGATGTTTTAAAACCAACTTAACTACAGTATGAGGACTTATTGAACGAGCGAAACAATAGAAGTTAGTGTCCCCTTTGTCCATCAAAATACACAGAAGCTTTCTCCTTTAGTGGCATTTAGGTTTGGATTGTCAAAGTGATGTTGTAATGGCATTCTTAACAGTGTCTTCTGATCTTTGTAGGGCCCTCATTGCAGTGTGGGGCATGTACCGAAGTCTGCCTTTCTGACCTGGACAGTCGATTGTCTAACGAACCAAGTAATTAAAGGCACATGAGAGAAACACCCCAAACACGCACGCATTTACCTTTATTAACCGCATAAATTCTTCAGGAAACTCGCGGGGAAATCATCAATCGTTTTAAATGCTTGATGTGTTGATTGTTGCTTTTGTCGTTCTCAAGACAGTAAATCAAAGTCTTGATGGTAGGTCATTGTCACATTTCCGTTAAGGAAAGCATTAATGTTTTCATCATTACAAATAGAAGGGATTTTCGCTTGATGAATATTTTTACCACTAATAATAATGCTTGGATATCAACATAGAACAGATATGCTACGATTATTAAACAATAAGGGTTCACGTGTGACTAAATATTGTTCCGACAATTTCATATTTTCGCGCTCTCCGCTTTATGGTGTATTTATATATATTCATCTCGAACTCGGACGTACATGAAATATATCCATATATGTACACTATCAAGTAATACAGAGTGAGCGAGTTAAACTGTGAATGTGGAATTTTATTCATATATTTATTTTTTACGCTTAATTATAACACATTTGGAATTTAAAATCATGTGATAATAAATTAAAACTGTCACAGATTTGTATTTTGTGTCCATTAAATGATATGACTATATATAACAATACAATATGTGACCGTGTCATAAATCACCAGCAAGAGAAGTTGTAGATCATCACACTGGGGGCCTACGGAATCTCTTAGACCTGATACTTAGGTTGTCCTTTGCTTTTCGCGATTGTCACCGAGTTTTAATGCCAAAGTACCACGAACATATAATAACTAAACAAACATCACTCTTCGTTTGAGGATAACAGATATTTTTATGCTGGCCCATCTGCTTTTAGGTTATTGTCATCAAATTGTAAAAAAATGAAAACTCTACCAAACTGTATATATTGTGTAAACAATTTAAAATCCTTTCACTTTATCTCATTTCTTGTAAAAATCAGATCAGCAATAATTATAAAACACTGAAGGTATAGTCGGCGTTTCAAAATTTCTTATCACTTACGTAAAAGAAAAATCAACATAGTGTTTATTTTATAAAGAAGTTGTTTCGTCTTCATTTCAAGATATACACCCTTTTCAATGAATAGGAGCAACACAAGGACTTAAGGACTGACTGCATATCGAGCCCGTCCACAAAAGGACATTCCTTTTGAATCCAAACCGCACATGTCCCAACAGACTGGGAAATACTGGTTGGGCCCTGACATTTCTAAATTTGAACGTAACTAAAGATTAAAAACACAATATATTTCACATGACGTTAACCTTTCCGAAAGTGTTCCTGTATATTTTCTTTCTTTATACAAAACAACTTCAAGAGATCAAATATATTTACAGTTAAAAATACTTATAAATCAAAAGCGTTTTACTCACTTTTAGTTGGTGTCCGTGTGGAGGACATGTTAGAAAGTTATGCCAGTCAAGATCGAGGCGTGACTATCCAGGGATACTGCGCGTGCGTGATGACGGGGAAAATGTGAAAGGACAACAGAGACATCGCTTATTTCAATCCTCCTAGCATTAAATTGTTGAGAACGAGCCAGGTGTGGGAGCATCCCATGAACACCGATGAAATGTGCGTCTAGATATATTGATTATCGCAGATCAATACCGTGTTATGCACAGGCAAATATAACTTTTAAGAAAGGTCACGCCATTAAATGCTTTGCCTAGTTATTCAAGTGTCGCCGGATTATCAATTTTCATCTTTTTGCACAATGGGATGGCAGTTTGCCATCGGGGACAAGACTCCCCGAAAAACGAAAAATGGCATTTAATGTATTGATGTTTTGAGTCGTTTCTTTGTCTTGTTAGCCAAATTGCTCTCTTTTTAATTATTGGCAGAAAGGTTAGCGCGATGAGCCCTATCACTACAACAGGATCAGCAAAAACACTAACTTCTCACTTATTAAACTGTTCATAATGTTGAGGTCCCAAACTGCTAAAACAGAATAAAAATCTGAACATGCAAGAAAACACAACGTATCGATTCTTGACGATGTCCTCTCGTGTATGAATGTCATTATGTTGATTATTGATCACATGTCGAAGTGGGAGTTGTGGAGGGTAACTGGGCCTCTCAGGGCTTTGATCATGCCAACGGAGGTGCTTGAGTACACCAAAATTCAGTAAAATGTATAGACCTGGGATTGTTTCTGGAAAAAGGGAGAAGGCATAACGGCATTGAACAGTTACGCTTGTCCTATGTTAACCTTAAGATATCGATTGCTTTATTTAGTGTTACCCACAAGTACTTTCACTTTAAAATAAAGAAACAGTCTATTCATTACATTATTGTGATATAAAACCATCAGATTGATTGTCACGGGCCGAACCATTCTGACCCCTAATCTGGTAGACAGCTGCAGCATTTCATGTCAAATTCGCTGGAGTATAACACCCCCGTATCATCGGTCTTTGCAGCTTGGAGATCCGCTGCAGTACAAGATCGTCCCTGTTAACAATCCATGATGGGTGGGGAGAGGGGGTGCTGAACCACAATCCTAACGACATTGCTACCCAACAATCCGGTTCAAAACGAAGACATATTGATTTGGACAGCTCCAACTCCTCATTAAGCCCGACAGCCACTTTACTGCTCGGCACCCGTGAACGGGCATCTTCTCGTGGTAGGTGCTGGGTAACGCTAAGGGCCGTTCATCCCCGTTGTGGACCCGGGGATGGGGTGGGATGGGTGGGCAGGGGGAGGGGGAGGGGGAGGGAATGGTCCACCAGCCTGTTTGCCGTGGGTTCCGGCCCTGCCTGTGTCGGTGGAGGAAGGGATCCTGGTGGTTGAGTGCATAGGAGCAGGACCGGTGTTCCTTTTGCTCAACACACCACTTTGGCCTAGACTTCACCTAAACGGGTGGTTGAATGGGCCTGCTTCAACCAATCGGCTGGTCAAGCCAAGCCCTGTGCATGGAGTGCATATAATTGCACAGAATTTGATTGGAAAATGTTTAAATTTTGGTTTTGGCGCCCATGGTTCATGGCATATGGTTTGACTTGAATTTCGTTTACATGAACTTTACCTAGAGTATTATGCCCAGAAAGCGGTGGCTCATGGGCCAGTCTGGTGGCATTGTTAATCCTTTTAATGCTTCTGCTGGAGTATATCATCCGGGTATCCTTGGTGCTACTGGAGACCCACTTGTATTTAGCGTTGTCCTTGTGATACTCCGTTGTGGGTGGGGAGCTCGGATGATGAATCATATAACCTACAAACATGGAATATCAAACCCCTTTCCAAAAAAAACCAAAACGTCCACTGGATAATGAAGATGAACAAAGACCTTTAAAATCTGTAGAACATTGGCCACGATTTTTTTGTGCTTGAGACAGTTGACAAAAAACCTCTTAAACTTAATCTTTTTGCAGTATCTAAGGGTATTCAAGGCATAGCCGGTGAGGTTTAAAACGTCAGACGATTACGATCAGGTTCTTTACTGATAGAATGCAACAAGAAACAGCTGTCTACCAACCTTATGTCAACAGTTTCGTTTGTCGGCATTCCTGTTTCAGTTACAGCACATAGAACGCTTAATACTAGTAAAGGAATTGTACGAGACAGGGATCAGTTGTTTGCTGAGATGACTGAGGCTGACATAGTGTTTGAGATGAGAAATCAAGGCGTTATGTTTATTAAACGGTTCTCAACACGAAAGAACTCACAAACACAACCAACTTATACGTACCTTTTTTCATTTTCAACGCCGACTGCCCCGACATCAATCAAAGCAGGTAACAGCAATATCAAAGTTGACACCTTTATTCCAAACCCATTAAGGTGTTTCAAATGTCAAAGATTTGGCCATGGCGTCAATACGTGCACATGATCTGTCACATGTGCTCACTGCGGAGAGCAAAGCCATACAACGGAAGACTGTGACAATGATGCTGAAAAATGTACCAACTGTTCAGGGAGTCACCCATCATACTCTCCTATCTGGAAACACCATATGAAAATAAATAAAATAAAATTGTGCAGAAACATCAGTTTTTTTTCTGAAGCAAAGAAACTTGTTCAGCAAGAGGAGGGCACAGAAACGTATGCGTCTGTCCTCCAGACAACCCCTGAAATAGCCACCAAAGTCACAGCATTATCTGTTGACTGCCAGACAGACTTGACATGGTTGAACTCTGAAGCGGCTCAAATCTATTCAAATGAACAATCAACTCAAACATCTGATTCACGCTCTGACATACAGAATTTTCTTAAGGCCAATCATCATCTCTCACTCAGAAGAGGTCTCACGCACAAAAAACACAAATATCTCAAAGAAATGTGGAACAAAACAAATCAAGAACTGAATCTTCGAAAGGAAGTGATAGGATTTCAAAGGGGTCAGATAATCCGATCCACCTCTTTAATATGTTTGGATCTCTTGAAAGAATGGATGTGGCTGAAAACATCCCGCCACGGGCGCCTGGCGTAACGCCCTCTAAAAAGGTACGGGGTAGATCCCCAATCATACCTCCCAAAAGATAGCTTCTCAAAACAATATTATAAAGTGGAATTGCCGAGGACTGAAGACCAACTTTAACGACTTACTACTATTTGTCCAGGTCATTAGTAAATCAGCATTCTGTCTGCAAGAAACATATGTAAAGCAGACAGATAATTTCAGGTTGCGTCAGTTCAAGCGTATCATTCTTTTTCTCGTCCGGGTGATAGGGCCACGGGAGGATAATCCCGTCCTTGTGAGGCATAATGTACTCCAAAGCCCTGTTGTGCTTAAAACTAACGACTTACGACTTACTTTGAATGTTACTTTTACTGTCTGCTCTATATATATCCCACCATCTTCAGCAGACTGATATCCAAACCAGTTACAATCAGCTTCCGAAACCCTGTATTATTATCAGTGATTTTAATGGCCACAACCCACTCTGGGGTGGTACAACTATTAATGCTAAAGGGAGGAGTGCTGGAGGAGTTTATTACAAACAATGATTTATGCAATATATAATGATTGTTCAAATACATATTTACACCCTGGCACAAGTACTTATTCAGCTCTTGATTTGTCAGTTACTGATTCTGGCCTATTGAGTGAGTTTGAATGGTCAGTCCACGACGACCTTTGTGTAAGTGACTACTTCCCAACAATCTTAAAGCCTGTGTCTCTCCATCATCTAGATGGAATTTTAAAAAGGCCAGCTGGAGTTTATATGAGATTCTCTGAATTGACAAACGTAAACCTGAACTTTTCATTAATGTTCCTGATGCTATGAAAAGTTTTTCTGATAAACTGAACGACATAGCTGATAGCTGTATCCCAAAGTCCTCAGTAATTCCGCACATACGAAAACCATGGTTTAATGTTGAATGCAAACAGGCTCGCAAGGCACGGGAAAAGGCTGAACATTATTTCCGTCGCCATCCTATGGTCCATAACAAATGTAAAATTTTAAACGCTAAAGCACGGCGTACTTTTAAACTGAATAAACGTCAATCTTGGCAAAACTCTGTATCTAAAATCAATTCACCTACTCCAGTTTCTAAAGTATGGAATATGATCCAGAAAATCAAAGGTAAGCGCTCTAGATCTAGCATTCACCATCTCAAAGACGGAGACTAGTTATTAACTAATAAATCTGATATAATTTCCGTCATCATGGCGAGATGCTATAGTAGTCCCAATACCTAAACCTGGACGTGACCATACGGATCCTTCAAATTATTGCCCAATTTCTCTCACAAGCTACGTTTGCAAAACCATGGAACGCATGATAAACAATAGACCAGTTTGGTACGTAGAAACCAATAACCTGATAACAGATATTCAGATTGGCTTTGGTAAAAACAGAAGTACCATCACTTAGTGCGTTTAGAATCTTTTGTCAAAAAACGCTCTAATTAATAAACAGCACGCTGTGTCTATCTTTTTTGATTTAGAAAAAGCATATGACACTACATGGAAATACGGCATTTTAAAACATTTACATGACTTTGGATTGCGAGGCCAACTGCCTCAATTTATATCCAACTTTTTAAGTGACAGGCAATTTCAAGTCCGAGTGGGTTCTACCCTGTCTGATCATTATAATCTGGATCAGGGTGTCCCACAAAGCAGCATTTTGTCTGTCACTTTATTTAGCATTAAAATCAACAGTTTATCCAAAGTTTTAAATGATTCGGTTGACAGATCACTTTTTTCTGGATGATTTGAATATTTCTTGGCGTGGTAAAAAATGCATACTGTTGAGAGGCAACGGCAGTTGTGTTTAAACAATGTTATTAAGTGGTGTCTTGCGAACTGTTTCAAATTTTCCAAAACGAAAACTAACTGTATACATTTCTCTAGACGATATAAACCACATAAACACCCTAAACTGTTTCTAAATGGCACTAACATCAAAGTTGTAAAAGAGCCAACTTCTTTGGATAAATTTATCACTCACATTTAACGTCTCTTCCCCCTATCAAATCCCTTAAAACTGAATGCCTGAAGGCACTTGACTTGTTGAAACTCATTTCTAATTGTAAGTGGGGAGGGGACCAAGCTACCCTCCTACTACGGTATCAATCATTGGTCCCTTTCGAAACTTGATTACGGCTCCATCGTATATGGTGGAGCCTGCAAAAGCAACCTAAAACTGTTACATTGTGTTCGCCACCAAGGACTACGACTCTGTATTGGTTCCTTTCGAACCTCGCCTCTCGACAGCCTTTATGTCGAGGCTGATGAGTCATCTCTCAAACAGCGCTGTGTAAAATTAACTTTACAGTATACAACAAAACTATACTCCAAAGAGTCAAATCCTGCATATAACTGCATCTTTAATCCATTGTATGAAAATCTTTATATCAAGAAGCCTTCTACTGGTCCGACTCTTAGACACAGAATTAAACCATTCCTTTTTGCTGTCGGTATTGAGCTGAAAATGTAGCTCCTCCCCCTTTTCTTTCTTCGCCGCCTTGGCAATTGGCTCGGCCACAAGTGGACCTAACATTAACCACATTTAGCAAGTCAGAAACAAATGAATTACAAGATAAACAAGGATATTATCTATTAAAAAGCAAATATATTACAAACAAATCTCTACTTACAGGAGGCTCTAAGGATGGTGGCGCAGTAGCTTCTGCCACTGTCATTGGATCCAGAACAATATCTTTTAGATTACCTGATCACACATCCATTTTCACAGCTGAAGCAAACGCCATATTAACAGCTCTTAGATGTATTCAAAGGCGCCCTAAACACAAACAATATGTGATCTATTCAGACTGTCTTTCTTGCCTCTTCATTTCCTGTAAACACCCGCTTTTAATTGAAATTATTAAATTATATAATGGTCTTGTTACTGGCCAATGCAACATCGTCTTTTGGTGGTTACCAAGCCACGTAGGCATTTCTGGGAATGCGATAGCTGGTTTACTGCCAAGGCAGCACTCAACAAATCTGTGACACCACTTCTTATTCCATACACCGATTACAAAGCTAGCATTAAAACGTAATTGATGACCTGATGCAAAAGAAGTGGGACACCCAAGTGAGTGCAAATAAATTACATGCAATAAAACCTTATATTGGTTATGCCCATTTGGGTTGTCAGTCCAGATTTGAAGAAGTCATCCTACGACGATGTCGTATTGGTCATACGAGATGTACTCATGAATATCTTTGGAAAGGTGAGTGTAGTATCTTCATGGGATCGATGTCTGCACAGGGACAAACACACAACGACACGCGTGTAGTTCCATCACCCGCTTTATTCTGACGTAATACGCACAGTTCACCACGTGACCTCCCACGTGCCCTCAGATGCTATAAGGCATACAACTACATCTCAGAATACTACAATCCTCCCACAGTTAGTACTGAAAACATCCATTATTTTCAAATATAATATTTGAAAATATTTCAATCTACCACCAGTCAAACATGTAACAAATTGATAAATGTGTTACAACAAATAAATAAACCATCAAATATATCCCACGTTCATAGTTACACAAATCTTATAATGACATAATATAAAACTTTCAAGTATTCATTCCTTTACATAACCTTTCAAATATGCAGGAGCACGACGTGTCCTTTGAGATCTTCTTCAACAAGCAGTATCTGCTGATAGTGTAGCAGATCCACTCAGTTCATTTTCTTCTTCAGTATCAGTCACATTAGTGCTCAGATCTACGGCTAGATCTGTACACAAGTTATCCCGTTGAACAGTAAAGTTCTCTGTCGGCACTGAAGTTGCTTGTACTTGTGACTCAGTTCTGTCTGATACCAAGTTTCTCGGAATTATATCTTCAGGAATCTCATTATCAAAGTTTACTGGATTCTCACATGGAGCATGTCTAAGAAATTTAGCATTTCTTACACTGATAACACCTGCATCACAGTTCACAACCTGGAATGCATCACGTTGTTTTCTGTTAATGATCACATATTTTACAGGTTTGTACGTTGGAGTTAACTTACCACGCACAAAATTAGCAATGTACACCAGATCACCAACACTAAACACATGATGCTTCACACTATTCTTCACATCTGCATACGTCTTCATTTTCCCTGCAAAGCAGAGCTTTCTTGATAATAATGTATCAGGTTTTGAGGAGTACAAGATTGGATATTTAGTTCCTATGAAGCAATAACATAGCTGGAGCTTCACCTGTAGCTCGATGTGGAGTAGCTTATACACTGACCCAAAAAAGAAACGCATAGCTGAAATCTCATTTTTAAAGTAGATTTTTTCGGAAAATATGGAATGGAATGACAATTAATGTAAATATTAAGTGTTTTTATAGTCAATACAACCAAAACAGACAAACAAACACAACCTCTGGTGATTATTCGCCACACCACAGCACCTTGAAAACGCTTTGTATAATCTGCACGTGGGGAAATCTGAAAGCATTATGCACGTGCAAATGCAGGATCTCAATCTTGATTATGATGGCTATAAAAGGGGACAGGTCCTGTTGCGATTCATTCTTCGAATTTCTTTCTATGCGACGCGAAAAATGCCAAGGTTAAATGAAGAAAACAGAAATAGAGCCATTGGACGTCTGGAAGCTGGGGAAAGTCAGTCATCAGTTGCCAGACGTCTGAATGTGAGGCAGAGCACGATTTCCCGTCTCTGGCAACGATACACGCAACACAACTCGACCAGAGACCGTCCAAGGAGTGGGAGACCAAGGGTGACAACTCCAGCACAAGACCGCTACATCCGGGTGCTTCATCTGCGTAATCGGGTCGTCACTGCTACGTATACCGCTGATCACGTTCCTGGGCTGCGTAGAGTCTCTCCACAAACCATCAGGAATCGCCTAAGAGAGCATGGAATTCGACCTATGCGACCTCATGCAGGACCTGTTCTGCATCCCCATCACCGTCGTGCACGTCTTCAGTGGTGCAGGAACGTTCGGGCATGGAACCTCTTGAATTGGAGGAGGATCTGGTTCAGCGATGAGTCACGTTTTCTGCTGTACAGACATGATGGAAGGATGCGTGTTTACAGACGCCGAAATGAGAGATATGCTCGACAGTGCGTTCGTGAGGTCAACAGACACGGTGGTGGAGGTGTAATGATGTGGGGAGGCATATCTATGAAAGGCAGGACACAGTTAGTGCATGTGCAAGGGAATCTCAATGCTGTACGCTACCGGGATGAAATTCTGAACCGTCATGTAGTTCCTACAATTGACGCTAGAAGGGAAATTTTCCAGCACGACAATGCAAGACCGCACACAGCACGCATTACCACGGATTTCCTTGCCAACAACAACATTACAGTTCTTCCATGGCCCTCAAAATCGCCGGATTTGAACCCAATTGAACATTTATGGGACCAATTGGGTCAACGGTTACGACGTCGACAGCCGCAGCCACAGACACGTCTACAGTTGGTGAATGCGTTGCGAGATGAGTGGAGAAGAATCCCACAAAGGCGGATACGACGTCTTATACAGTCAATGCCCAGGCGATGCAGAGCAGTGATTGATGCCCGTGGTGGTCACACCAGATACTGACTTTCTCACTATGCCATGGAAAATAGAGACGCTTAATACCACTGTGAATGATTGTATATGTCTTGACACACATTTGTTAATACCCGTGTGAATTATCATTGCTCAAGTTCCATTACTTTTTGTGCAATTTAAGTTAATAAATCATCTCTCATAACATTGGATTTTCACCTATGCGTTTCTTTTTTGGGCCAGTGTACATTTGTAGAATTCTGGGCAACTGTCGCCTCCAGTCATTCCCATCAGTTGATGCAGAACGGAATGCTTTCTTCATGAATCTATGAAAGCGTTCGATCTCTTCATTGCTCTGGGGAAAGTATGACGAGGAACGGATGTGTTTAATCCCTGCCATTCTCAAGTATTTAACAAACTATACACTCACAAATTGGCGACCATTATCTGAAACTATGCTCTCTGAGTAACCGTCTTCAGAAAATATTCTTTCCAAAACTTCAATGTAATGTCTTCATTAATGTAACATCTTTAATCACCACTGCAAATTGATACGAAGAAAAGTAATCTATCAACGTTAACGCGTAGGCTGAGTCAATAGGTCCAACGATGTCTTGGTGCTGGATCTACAGGTTGTAATGGAGTGTTATTTCTTAAAGGTTGATTCAGAACACAGGTAGCACACTTGCTAACAAGTTGTTCCACATAAAAATCCATCTTTGTCCCATAGAATCTTGCACGAAGGAATTGTTTAGTACGTACTATGCCTTGATGTGTCTCATGAGCTATGCTCAAAACTCCCGACCTCAGTGATCGAGGAATCACTATTCTATTCCCTCTCAAAAGAATTGAGTTATATCTTGAGAGTTCGTTCTTGAACTTCAGATATTCCAGCGACACATCACTCCAATCATCAGTCTTTATAGCACTTAATACTTTCACAATTTCTCCATCTTTGGATCACCAATTCCTAATTTCATCTGCTGCAATTGAATCAATGTCTAGTACACATGTGTCAACCACAGATCTGATATAATAGTCAGACACATTATCACAATTGTTGGATGATAAAAATTTTTCTTGAGAAGAAGTCTGCAATATTAGATTTGCCAGCAATATGTCTAATTTGGAAATCCATTTACCTTCCATGCAAATCTTTGAATTCTAGGGGGTAACTGAACTGTTTTCTCTTGAGTTAACATGTGAATCAACGGACGGTGATCTGTTTGTAAAATAAACTTCCTTCCCCAAAGATACTTGTGGAAATGTTCCACAGACCAGATACATCCTAATGCTTCTCGTTCTATTTGTGAATACCTACGCTCTGTTTCTGTCAAAGAATGACAAGCAAATGCAATAGGTTGAAAACTACCATCATCTTGCTCTTGAAGTAAAACTGAACCCAAACCAACTGTACTAGCATCACAAACCAGAATAGTTGGAACATCAACATCACAGAAAGTTAAACATGTGGCTTTACTAATAGCCTTCTTCAAAGATACAAATGCTGACTGACAGGCATCATTCCATCTCCATTTCACTCCAGTTCTCGTGAGAAGACGTAATGGTTCACATAGATTTGCAAAACTAGGAATAAACTTCATCAAGTAATTGCACACTCCTAAAAATGAAAGTAACTCGGAAACATTTTCTGGAGGATTAGCTAATTCAACAGCTGATACCTTCTATGGATTAGGTCTAACACCTTCAGAAGAAACCACATGTGCTAAAACCTCTATCTGTGTCATACCAAGTTTATACTTGTCCTTGTTGAGCTTTAAATTGTACTCTCTACATCTTTTGAAAACGTTTCTGAGCAAAATTTCAAGTTCTTCAAGGGCATCTGCATAACAAAATCAAGTCATCAATAGATTTCTCCAAACCTGAAATATCACGGAAAACGTAGTTCATAGCCTTTGGATATGCTTCAGAAGCTGTATTCAAACCAAAAGGGAGTCTTTTGATGCCTCTGTGTGTAACAAAACTTGTCAGATCTCTAGATTCTTCTGCCAATAAAATCTGCCAAAATCCCCGTTTACACTCAAGCTTGGCAAAATAGCGTGCTGACCTCATAGCATAGAGTGTATCATCTACAGTAGGAATAGGAAATCTCTAACGAACAACAGCCTTGTTGACCTCACGTAAATCACAACAAACTCTAATCTCAAAAGTATTTGGTATCGCAACACAATGCATATTTCAAACCCAAGGTGTAGCATGATGTACTTCTTCTATGATATCATCATCAATCATTCTATCTAACTCAGAACTGACTGCTTCCACCACAGAATAGGGTAACCTACGACGCGGTTGTGTAACCGGTGGGACTAACTCATTAACCTTGATCGTATGAGTAAAATCTTTGATCTGACCCAAGCCATCAAATGCATCTGAAAATTCATCAAAAAGATGATCTAGATTTTTTGAAATACTGACCTTATTTATGTTGATCTGAAGCGAAGACAACTCAAAACTAGACTTCCTCCGAAGCAAAGATACTTCATCACCAGTCATGACATAATCTTATCTTTAACTTTATTATCACCAACTTTCAGAAGAACAAAATAACCAAGACATTCCATTGGCTGTTTCTGACCATAAGCTTTAAAATGTTTAGCTGTAGGAGAAAGTGGGGAATGTTTGAAATATCTATCATAAGTCACCTCTGATATTATGTTCCTATATGAACCTGAATCTAAGAACATCTCCAAATCTCTACCATTGACATTCACAGAAGTACACAGATCTGAATCAAAATAATACACATACTCAGCATCTTCTGAAAAAGAATGTGACTCAGATTATGTCTCATCAGTCAATACTGCATTCAGTTTCTGCGTACCATTCTGTTGCTGACATTAACCTTACCACCTTTTTTCTTTTTACCAGCCTTCTGCTTTGAATGAGCTTGCTTATCAATATCTGACTTACCTTACTGAAACCTTGATGTATTACTAGACTTACTACCTGGGGTTGAACTAACGGCTGACTATCTAACTTTACATACCCTAGCCAGATGACCCTTCTTTTTACAGAACAGTCAGTTGGCATTAATAGCACCACATTCAGAAGCCCTGTGATCTGAAAAACCACATCTGTAACACCGGCTATAAGACTGATTACCAGACTGAGTAAAGCTAAAATCAACTTTGTGAACAGAAACAGCTTTAGAATTCTCCATAGCCATCTCATAAAGTCTCGCAACCTAATAGCAGAATCCAAAGTTAAATCATCCTTCAGCAAAAGTTTCTCTCGAAGGTGTTTCGATGCACATTTCTCAACAATCTGATCTCTCATCATTTCATCATACAACACACCAAAATTACAAGTTTTGGCAAGTTCTTTCAAGTCAGTAACATAATTATCAATACTCTCATCTGACCCTTGTGCTCAAGAACGAAATATATAACGTTCTGCCTCTACATTTCTTTTTGGATTGAAGTAAGCACTTAAAACAGTTTTAGCAGTATCATAAGTGTCCTTTTGACCAGGCAATGTAAGAAACCCAGTTCATGATGACAAATATTCGCATTGACATACTGTTCAGATGGTGTAGACTGTAGACCAAACTTGCGACATACCATGAGTCGTGACACTGACAGGTGAGATACACGTGATGCACGAGAATAAATGGCGTCTTCATGAGTGCAAAAGTTTTCACTCAGAGTTCTGTTCAAAAGTTCCACCAATCAGTGAGAACTTAGGCACATAATTTAGGCACATAATTAGAAGAGGAAGAGTGTTTGGCAAGAATTTCGCCCAGTTTATTTGCAATATCTGATTTATCTGTAAGCAATTGATCTTCATGTTTCAGATGATGGATATCAGATTTAGTACCTTTACCTTTAATTTTCTGGACCATGTTCCATACCTTGGACATGGGTGTTCGAGAATGTATTTTGGGTACATAATTTTGCCAAGGTTGGCGTTTATTCTGTTTAAAAGTACGCCGTGCTTTAGTATTTAAAATTTTGAATTTATTTAAATTATGCCCCAAAGGATGGCGACGGAAATAATGTTCTGCTTTTTCCCTTGTCTTCCTAGCTTGTTTGCAGTCATCGTTGAACCATGGTTTTCGAATATGTGGAACTACAGAGGAATTTGGTATACACTCATCAGCTATGGAATTCAGTTCATCCGAAAAAACATTTAAAATAGCATCATGAGCGTCAATAAAACATTCAGGTTTAAGTTTTGCAGCACACAATGTTGTAAACAAAGCCCAGTTAGCCATTTTAAAATACCGCCTTGATGGTGGAGGGGCATCTGATGGAGTCCCAGGTTTTAGTATAGTAGGAAAATGGTCACTTCCACAGAGGTTATCATGTACTGACCATTCGAATTCATTTAGTAGTTCTGAATTTGTGAGTGACAAGTCGAGAGCAGAATAGGTCCTTGTACCAGGGTGTAAATATGTGTTGGAACCGTCATTATAAATGCATAAATCATTGTCAGAACAAAAGTCCTCCAACAATTTACCTTTAGTGTTTGTAGTTACACTACCCCAGAGTGGGTTGTGCCCATTTAAATCTCCCATTATAATACAGTCCTGCGGGAGTTGGTCATATTGAGCTTGAAGATCAGTTTTGGCAAACGTCGAAGACAGAAAGCTAGAAAGAGAGCATAGTGTAAACGCTACATGTAAAGTAACTCTGACTGCAACAGCCTGCATTTTAGCAATAAGTGAAACAGGGCAATGGGTAACGTTTTGTCTGACTAGAATGGATGATCCCCCAGTGGCCCTATCACCTGGAGGTGTCTCTTGTGTCTCTTGGAGACATAACGCTGAAGGTGTAAAATCTCGGACTAATAGCTGTAATTCATGTAAATTAGTCCTCAATCCTCTGCAGGTCCACTGTACAATATTATTGGAATAAACTATCTTTTGGGGTGATTTATTGGGGATCTACCCCGCACTTTTTTGGAGGGTAACAAACTATGTGCCCTAGTATGGATGTTTTCAGATACGTCCACATATTCAAGAGATCCATATTTGTTGAATAACTGAATTCTATTTTATGACCCTTTTCGGGCTCTGCCACTTTGTTGTTTTGAAGCATCAGGCTTAGGTTTGGATTTAGTTTTAGCACTTTGTGGTCTATCGGCTGTCAGTTGACATTCTGAGCGTGACTGAGAAGATGATTTATGATCAGAAGAAGACTTGGATGTACTAGGAAGTCATTCCTCAGTCTAAGATGATATAGCAGGGTATAACGTCTGTGGAGAGTCGCAATTGACTCAAGTCAAGGTTGTTTGGTAGCTTGTGGATGATTTTTTTTATTTTAGAGGTGTACACAGATGATGCGTTTGCTACTGTAGCATAACTTTCTGTAAGGTCAGATCTCTTTACCATTTTTTTGCCATTTGCTCTTTCCAAATTGGACACTGTTACGGAGAAGATGAATGGTCGCCTGATCAGTTGGTATATTTTAAAAAATCGTTTTCACAATCTTCTGTTGTGTGTTCTCAGCACAGTGATGTACATGTAAATACACCGTGTCCATATTTCTGGCATTTAAAAGAACTGAGCGGGTCGGGGATATATGTCTCAACTAGGATGTTACAGTAACCTGCCTTCACTGACTTACGAGCATGTGGAGAAGAGAAGGAAAACAGATAGGTATTTGTTTGGATAATTTCATTATTTTTCCGGGTTGAAAAACGCTTTACATAAAGCACACCTTCATTTTTCATTTCGGATGCTATGTCAAGTTCTGACATATCAGCAAACAGTCGATCACGATCTCTGACGATATCTTTACTTGTTCAGGGTTTTGTGAGCAGAGACCGTGGCCGGAATGCCCACGAAAGATTCAATATTCATCAGATAGTTTGCTTGCTGTTTTTTTCCGCACCCGAACGTAAGCGTCTAATGTTCTTAACATCCCTGGCACCCTTGAACGGCCACCTCCTCGTGGTTGGTGCTGGGTAACGCTAAGAGTCGTTCACCCCTGTTGTGGACCCGGGGGGATATTTGGTCCACCAACCCGTTTGCTGTGGGTTGCGGCCCTGTGTGGAGGAAGGGATCCTGGTGGTTGAGGGCAATAGGGGCTTGCAGCCGTGTTCCTGTTGAATAATACACCACTTCGGCCCTGACTTCACCTAGACGGGTGGTTGAATGGGCCCGGTTCAACTAATCGGATGGTCATGCCAAGCACTGTTCATGGATTTTATATATGTGTCATTGCATAAATTTGATTTGAAATTGTTTTACTGTCGGCTTTGGCATAATTGCTCATCTTAAACGTTTATTGATTTTGAAATGTGAAGCTGTGAACTTTGCCTGGAGACTTATGCCCAGAAGGCGGTAGCCCATGGGCCAATCTGGCGGTATATATCTTTTCAAGATATTTTCTGCTTGAGTATACCCTCCTAGTATGATTGGTGCCGTCTGCTGGAGATCCACAGGCATGAGGCATCGTCCTTGTGGACACTCAACGGTGGGTGGGGAGCTAGGAGGGTGAATCATATATTTTTCTACCATGGCACCCCTACTTTAAAATCGATCACACGAATCTGATGATTCGTTGTCTTCAGATGATGAGTCGCATTCGACTTCCAATAACCGTGATAATTGGCCTCGTTTCATCGTGATGTGTGCCCCTGAAAGGGGCCCTCACAAGTTAAATCCCTTTGCTGTGTCAAAAGGCAATGAAGGTTTGGTTGGAGAGGTGAAAGGCATTAAAAAGTTTAGATCTGGTTCCCTGCTAATTGAATGCAGGAAAGCAATATGGCCCAAAATTCTGCTGAAAACAAAGTCGTTAGCAAATGTTGCTGTGAAGGTGTCCCTTGTGTGTGTGTGGACATTAAATACCAGCAAGGGTATCGTTCGTGAAACTCAAATTTTGGTACTCTTTTTATCACTGCATATGAAAGACTTTTGGTTAGTCATAAATGAAACACCATTTTTTTATAAAAAAAACTTGTGGTTAATTAATACCAAGCGCTTAAAAGTTGCTAAAAAGCCGTTTGCTCCTCTCTCGCCCGCAAACGAAACTGCAGACAGGTTATGTAACTCTGTCGCCAGAGCCCTGCAGTAACGTCATAGAAGGAACTTTTTCCAGTTAAATGTATAGAGAGTGTGTAGGAAGCTCGTCATTTTGCTGATTTCTCGACGTCACCAAAGACATGCCGAATTGTTGTCTTCCCGTCAATTGTTCCTTGGGGTCGGGTGATGGTGTCACTATGCACAGATTCCCACCATACTCCGTAGTTTGTGCTTAAATTGATTGTTAGTGTGCGCGAAGTGAGCTTTGTGGAAGCCTGTGGTGTATATTAATTCGGATGGTTCGCCCCCTACCACGCTTCCAGGATAGAAAATGGAATTTAAGTTTCATCGAGTTTATAAAATTAAGACTGCTTACTACACATTGCTGACCAAAAAGATTTTGCATGGATATAACACTTTCTTCCTCGGAAACGAGGTTGTGGCCGAAGTGACAATATTATCGTAAGTAATCTTATATTGACCCCTTATATTGACCGATTCCAAGAGTGAAATTGTTATGTTATAAGCAATGTCATGTAAAATCCTAACGTCCATCAATAAAATACATATTTTACTACCAGTAGAAAGTAATTTTGATTTTGTAAGTCGGTGAAAACAAACTTAAATAGCATTCATCCTCAGACAGGGCGCCGCCATTTTTGAAAATCATGAAGTCACGGGCTAAAGTCCGTTAGAATTATTGAGATTATGATTTGTTCTCATCAAGTTAGAAAATCAAAACTACTTTTTACTGGTAGTTAAATATGCATTTGAATCATGGCCAAAAGGATTTTGCATGACACAACTTTTAACATAAGAACTTCTTCCAAGGAAGCAAGGTGGGGGTCGAAGTGATATTTATAATGCAAGCAATGTTATATTGACCTCCACCTCACTTCCAAGAGTGAAATTGTTATGTTATAAGCAATGTCATGCAAATTCCTATTGTCCATCAATAAAATACATATTCTACTACCAGTAGAAAGTAATCATCCTTTTGTAAGTCGGTGAAGACAAACTCAAATAGCATTCATCCCAAGACGGGGCGCCGCCATTTTTGAAACTCGTGTCAAATCCATTTGAATTAATGAGATTATGTATGGTTTGTTCTCATCACGTTAGAAAATCAAAAACTACATAAATATTTATTTGAATCATTACCAAAAGGAGTTTGCATGACACAACCTGTAACATAAACGAAGCGAGGTCGGGGTCGAAATGAATATACTGCGCGATAAATTTCTTCACTTGCTATATTTATTTGGTTTGTTACTTCACTCACCAGTATGTAGACACTTGCCAATATACGTCTTTATACTTTGTCTCATAATCCTAATTACTTTATAATCATACTTGTATGCATTTTGAAACTTAATATAAAGAAGCGATCTGCGAATGTATAACAGGAATGTAATATGTAGATATTTCATAGTTTTCCTGTATGAATCATAATTCGCACGCACGCCCTAGTGTATGTCGTCTGCATCATTACACTTAACGACGAAAATAATGATTCTGTTGAAAGCTACGACGACTTATTAGAAACAAAAATGCAAATAATAAAATTAAAGTTATAGGAGCAATTTCATGCTATTACCTTCTTCGATGAATGTATCCACCAATATCCACAAAAACGAGTGATATATAATCCATCTGCAGATATCCCAAGTGATGTGTCTTTTAATAGTCTAATATAAGAAAACGCGATGTATCGTTTCAGGTTTTTCACATTGCTGTATAGTTTCATTGGTTACCCAAGATAGCACACCTGGCAACTAATTGGATAATGTGCGTCATTCTTTTTAAAAGGTTATTTAGGTAGCCAATAATGAGCAATCAATCAATGTATTGGCGGTTAATCCTTTGAAAGAAGGGTCTTGTTTTACACAGACACAGACATGACAGAGTGTATTCAGTATAGATTAGGAAATGTACATACATAAACACTACCTTTTGACAAAATCCCCCATTTAAATCCCCATAAAACTAATTAATCAATCAGCGTGTTATCGGTTAATCCTTTGATCGATCCAGACAAAAGAAATGCCAAATGGGGGCCTTTGTCGGGTAATCTAAGTGGCGTTACCAATAATTATACCTGTTCTAAATTCATTAACTGAGCATCAAGTGAATGATGACAAATAACGTGTAGGTTTATACCACCTAACACGGATTACAACCTAGCGACACCAAGTGATTTTGACAGAATCGTCTATGAAAACAAGGGTTGTAACTCGAAAACTAGGCAAAGCAGGTGACAAAACTAAATGATAGTAGATAGTGAGAACATATAGCTTTCATTTTTCTCAACAGGTTTCGCGATTTCAGGTTTGTACAAACCTGTAAACGAAATAGTTTAACCCCTGAAATGTAGATGAATACTGCACAGACTATTACGTCACGGAGACGCGCCGCTCTGATTGTTTGAAATTTCGTTTGCGGCTGAGAATTGTGCACTGTTGACAAAAAGGTCGATTTAAGGTAATTAAAGATGTAAATGAGCAGTTTTATTGACGGGGTTTCATTTATAACGATGTCAGCAAGTGATTTTGTATTTGTACCCTATTAGAGTATATGTGACCTTTAAAAACAGGCTATAGATCACCAGCAACTGAAGATAGATCACCATACTAGGGACCATGGGGACTTACAGTACCTTTGCTACCTGCATGGACCTTAGTTGGATTTACATCATCCCTTCAGCTGTTAGCAATTTTGCCGCTGGCGAATGTACAAAATGCTAGCCAAAATTAAAACAGCAAGAATACTACGATTAAAAATCTGATAGACTTAAATTTACTGTGAATGTTTTTGGACTTACGTACCCTCTCAGGAGGACAATAATTGTACTTCAACCCCCTTCGAGGGAACAGCCACTAACAATTCTAGTTACTAATATAAATTAGCAATCATTAAAATACATCTATTTACAGCACATACTACTCATAATTCAAAGCAAGAAATCAATTTCCTTTTAAAAAAAACAATGATTAAATGAGAATTAACAGTGTTAAAAAGATCCTTGACAGTTTTGACATTGATATATTTATCCCTTGTGATGGAGAATTCAACACAGTCAAGCAGGATATGCAACTGTAATTGCCGTTCAATAGTTGTGTTTAAATAGAATAAAGAAATGGTGTCTTGATAACGGGTTTAAATTTTCTAAATCGAAAACTAACTGCACACATTTTTGTCGTAAATACAAACCACATAAAGACCATGAACTATCTCTAGATGGCACGCCAATTAAAGTTGTGAAGGAAGCTTAGCTCCTTGGTTTAATCTTTGATTCACACTTAACATTTTTACCGCATATTAAATCCGTTAAAACTAAATGCCTGAAAGCACTTGACTTGTTGAAAGTGGTTTCAGATTCTAAATGGGGAGGGGATCAAGCTACCCTTCTCCATCTATATCGATCACTCGTGCGTTCTAAACTTGATTATGGCTCCATCGTTTATGGTGGAGCCTGCAAAAGTAACTTATAATTATTAGATTCTGTCCATCATCAAGGGTTAAGACTTTGTCTTGGGTCCTTTAGAACTTCACCTGTTGACAGCCTGTATGTCGAGGCTGATGAACCATCTCTTGAGCAGCGACATATAAAATTAGCTTTACAGCATGTAACAATACTATATTCCAATGAGTCGCACCCTGCATATAACTGTGTCAGTATTTATACAATTAGAAATCTTGTCTTGTTATGCCTCTTGGGTTAAGAGTAAAACCACTTATTTCTGCTGCCAGCATTAAGCTGGACAATATAGCCCCTTTCCGTCATCTTTCTTCTCCTCCTTGGCACAAGGCCACAAGTTGATCTAACATTAACATCATTTAAAAAATCAGAAACAAATGACTTAGAATATAAACAAGAATATCACCAATTAAAACATAAATATAGCAATTACAAACCCATATTTACAGATGGATCCAAGGACGGTGGTGCATTAGCTTGTGCCACTGTCATTGGATCCAGAACAATATCTTCTAGAATTCCAGATAACAGCTCTATTTTTACTGCAGAAGCAAACGCCATATTAACATCTCTCAAATACATTCAAAGACACCCTATACGTAAACAATATATAATCTATTCATACTCTCTTTCCTGCCTTCAGACGATAAAAATATTTCTTGTAAACATCCACTTTTAATAGAAATAATTGAATTGCATAATGATCTTGCTACTGGCCAATACGACATCGTCTTTTGGTGGTTACCAAGCCACGTAGGCATTTCTGGTAACAAACGCCAATTATGTATCCAAAATACATTCTCGAACACCCATGTCCAAGGTATGGAACATGGTCCAGAAAACTAAAAGTAAAGGTACTAAATCTGGTGTCCATCATCTGAAACATGGAGATCAATTGCTTACAGATAAATCAGATATTGCGAATAAACTGGGTGAAACCCTCTCTAAACACTCTAGTTATGTGCCTAAATTCCAGCAATATCAAGAACAAGAAAAGAAAACTATTAACTTGAGTTCTGATAATGGGGAAGACTATAATGAACTATTTTCTATTCGTGAGCTCTATACCGCTCTTGACTAACCCCACAATACTGCTACAGGAGCTGATAACATACATTATCAACTCCTGAAGCACTTACCAGAATCTTGCCTTCAAACTCTGTTGACTATTTTTTATTAACTTTCCTCCCTCATGGCGTGACGCCATAGTAGTACCAATACCTAAACCTGGATGCGATCATACAGATCCATCAAATTATCGACCAATTTCACTAACTAGCTTTGTTTGCAAAACCATGGAACGCATGATAAATAATCGACTTGTTTGATACTTGGAAACAAATAACCTTATAACAGATATAGAATGTGGTTTGCGTAAAAATAGAAGTACTGTCGATCATTTAGTGCGTTTAGAAACATTGGTAAAAACGCTTTAATCAATAAACAACACGCTTTTTTATCTTGAGAAGGCATATGATACAACCTGGAAATATGGCATTTTAAGAGATTTACATGACTTCGGCTTGTGAAGTCGTTTCCCTGAATTTGTAGCCAAGTTTTTAAATGACAGACATTTCCAGGTCCGAGTGGGTTCAACCCTGTCTGATCATTACAATCATGATCAGGGTGTTCCACAAGGCAGTATGTTGTCTGTCACTCTTTTTAGCATCAAGATCAACAGTTTATCTAAAGTTTTAAACGTGTTAATGGATGGATCGTTCTTTGTGGATGATTTTAATATTTCTTGTCGTGGTAAAAATATGCATACTATTCAACGGCAACTACAGTTGTGTTTAAACAAAATAAATAAATGGTGTCTTGAAAAAAATGCTTCAAATTTTCTAAATCAAAAAGGCACCCCTGGCGAGCCGCCTCCTCGTGGTGGGTGCTGGCTAAAGCTAAGAGCTCGCCAACCCCCGTGTGGACCCGGGTCAGCAAGGTCCGTAACACCCCATTGCTGGTCGCGAGGAGCGACCGAATTGGGAAACCTGTTTGCCGTGGGTCCCGCGTCCCGTGTCGGTTGAGGAAGGGATCCTGGTGGTTGAGGGCAACAGGGGCCTGGAACCGTGTTCCTGTTGCCTAACACACCACCCTGACTTCACCTAGACGGGTAGAACTGACCCGGTTCTATCAATCGGCTGGTCACGCTATGCCCTGGGCATGGACATGTTCAAGTTGACATTATATATTCCTTACACTGTAAATAATAATTGCCCAGAGTCCTATGCCAGAAGGCGGTGACTCATGGGCCAATCTGGTGATCCCGACCCCTGAATTCTATGTTTCTTGAGAAATGTGTCATGGGCCGAACCAGCCTGACATATGTTCTTTTAAACATCATGGCTATTCATGTCTTTGTTCACTGGAGTATAACACCTTTGTAGCCCTGGCTGGCTTCCACTGTAAGGTCGTCCTTGTTGACACTCGATGGCGGGTGGGGAGCAGAGTTGTCGAATGTATTTATCCCATCATGTCACTCCACATTCACTCTGGTTCTGCAAAAGCTAACAAACGTCGACATGTTGATTCTGATGATGAAATATCGACTGAAAAATCTGATTTTTGATAAACCTATATCGTTGTTGCTTCTGCTGACGACACCCCACTGAAACTCAATCCATTTGCTATCTCCAAGGGTATTGAAGGTGCCTGCAGAGAAGTGAAAAATGTCACCTGGCTTCAAAATGGTTCATTGTTAGTTGAATGTGCTCGGAGGCAACAATCTGTCAATCTGCTCGGTCTTAAGCAGTTTGTTAATACACAGGTTGTTGTCTCAGTGCACAGAACATTGAACCCAAGTAGAGGAATCGTTCAAGATCGGGCGACGTGTCTTTCCTTTATGAGTGGGGAGGAAATTGTAGCTGAAGTGAGAACCCAAGGTGTTACAGCTGTGAAGCGTTTTAAGCAAGACAACAGTAAATAAATACCTACCTGTTTACATTTAACTGTCCGACCATTCCAAAGTCTATTAAAGCTGGTTACTTCAACATTGCAGTGGACATATACGTGCCGAATCCACTCAGATGTTACAAATATCAAAGGTTTGGGCATGGTGCGAAGTCTTGTCATGCAAAGAGTTCTGTTTGCTACCGTTGGGGTGGCACTCATGAAAGTTCTGAATGCACAAATAAATCATACAGATGTGTCAACTGTGGCGGGGAGCATGCAACCTCATCTAAACCTTGCCCCGCCTTTAAACGAGAATCCAAAATACTGACAATTAAACATACAAACAATGTTTCTTATCACGAAGCAAAACCGTTAGTTTCTGTTTCATTTCAGACTTCGTCTATTACTTACCCAGCTGTTGTTTCCTCTCCTCCTCTTCCCGTTGTCAAACCTTCCACATTTTCTACTCAATGCCAAACGTCGATCAATTGGGTGAATGATGATCAGATGTGGAACAAGTTTCTTCTGAAGCGGAAACATCAGTAACCGAAACACAAACAGATGTCCAACTGACACAACATTCAGAATCAGACAATGTTACAAGGGAAACTTCCTTACAATTGTCGAAGACAGAAAAGAAACAACTGAGAAGAAAAGCTAGGGCCATACAAAACTTGGAAGTGCATTCTTCTCCCTCAGCCCCTGCTTCGGTTCAAAACTGATTTGAACCTTTGGACATGGAGGTCAGCCCTCCAGTCTCTACTCATGGGAGTAAGCGATCATCTCGTTCACCAGTTAAACCACCATGAACGGTTATCAACCAGTAATCCAGTGGAACTGCAGAGGACTTTGGAACAAGTTCAATGATTTGCAATTGTTATCACCAGATCTGAAACCATCGGCATTTTGTTTACAGGAAACATATGTAAAATGTACAGATCAGCTGAAAATCAGACAATATGATTCGTATCATTTCCTTTCACCTACGAGGGCTAAGGCCACCGGGGGTACTTCAATATTGGTAAAACAAGTCATAATTCATAGTCCTGTTTCTCTCAAAACACCTCTTTAAGCTGTGGCTGTTCGTATCACTATGCACATTGTTATCACATTATGCTCTCTTTACATGCCTCCATCTTATTCTCTTCAGCAAGGCACCCGTGGCGAGCAACCTCCTCGTGGTGGGTGCTGGGTAACGCGAAGAGCTCGCCGACACCCCCGTTGTGGATTCGGGGGGATATTTGGTCCACCAACCCGTTTGCCGTGGGTTGCAGTCCTGTGTCGGCGGAAGAAGGGATCCTGGTGGTTGAGGGCAATAGGGGCTTGCAACCGTGTTCCTGTTACTCAATATACCACTTTGGCCCTGACTTCGCCTAGACGGGTGGTTGAATGGGCCCGGTTCAACCAATCGACTGGTCATGCCAAGCCCTGAGCATGGAATGTATCATATATGTCATTGCACAAATTTTATTTGGACTTTTCAATTCGGTCTTGGCCTATTTGTTCAATGAGTTTTTCTAATTTTAAAATGCATTTTTGAAGTTCTGAACTTTTGCCTAGAGTCTTATGCCCAGAAGGCGGTGGCTCATGGGCCAATCTGGTTGATCCTCTGGATTAACTGGTGTGTATCATTTCTGTAACCCTTGGGTGTCAGTTTGCTGGAACACCGCTTACACATGGCATCGCTCTTGTTGGCGCTCCATCGTGGGCAGGGAACAGATTTGATGAACCAATCTACAATTCACTATGGGTAAGCAAAATCCTAAAAAACCAAAACGGCAACTTTCAGAATCTGATTCTGAGCTTGACTCTGATGAAGATGATATTGTTACTAAATTGTTATATTCTGAGCGGATACTTGGCCACGCTTTCTTGTTCTGGAAGCAAAGGGTGAAAGAGCCATTGCTTCCTACTCACCATTTTTGTTAGAAAAGGGATTAAAGGGGAAAGCCGATGAGTTAAAAAATGTTACCAAGTTACGGTCTGGAGGTCTTTTGGTTGAATGTGTCAGGAAGTCCCAGGCCATTAACCTTATGCAATCAACTAAATTAGCTGATATTCCAGTTACATGTTCAGCACACAAGACCCTCAATTTTTCCAAAGGACTAATCCGTGACAGAGACCGAAGTCTCGCAGATGAATCTGTTGAAGACATTGTATCTCAGCTTCGAAGTCAAGGTGTCATTGAGGCCAAATGATTTACATATCGAAAAGATGATCGTGTGTTCCCATCTAAGACATACCTGTTGACTTTTGACACCCCGGTGTTACCTCATTCTATTAAGGTTGGATGTTTTTCCATGACAGTTGATCTCTTTATCCCACGCCTTTATCCCATCCCACTCGTTGTTTTAACTGTCAGAAGTTTGGCCACGGGCAAAATTCCTGTAGGAACAAGTTAGCTTGCTTCCGATGTGGAGAACCTGATCATGATGGTAAAATATGTACAAACACCGTCAAGTGTTTACATTGTAAAGGTGACCACATGGCATCTTCTAAAGACTGTCCTGTGTGGAAATATGAGGCCACTATACAGAAACTAAAAAGTGAGAAACGTCTCAGTTACTCCGATGTCAGGAAGCAAGCCAGACTTCTTACACCTGATTCGGCACGTCCATCGTATGCATCCACAGTCAAAAAAGGTAACTACATCTATTCCTTGTCAGACAAACCTTACTTGGGTAAACTCTGAACATCCAAAATCCCTCTCAGAAACTGCACTAAATACAGCAAGTTCCAAACCGGCCACAGATCCAAATCAGTCACAAGTAAAACAAAGAGGAACATCTACACAAACAGAGTCACAGCAAATCAACTTGTCAAAATTACCAAAGCGGATATAAAGAAAATCCCGGATGGGACTCAACCGAAAAAAGTACTACAATTTGTACTTTACTAAGAAAGTGAAATCCCAAATATGACATATGTTGCATTTGACCACTTTCTAAATGGCATCGTGTAATCATAGCTTTCGGCCGTGGGAGCCGTGCCAATTTACACTCATCAGAGGGGTACACAAAGTACGCAGTCTAAACTACCGGTTGTCCGACTTTCATTTTTTGTGGAAGTCGCGGTGGCTGAGCGGGCTAGGCGGCTGACTTTGTGTGCTGGCGATTAGGTGCCTGACTCTGAGGGTGCGGGTTCGAATCCCGGATGGGACTGAACCGAAAAAAGTACTAGAATTTGTACTTTACTAAGAAAGTGAAATCCTAAATATGACATATGTTGCATTTGACCACTTTCTAAATGGCATCGTGTAATCATAGCTTTCGGCCGTGGGAGCCGTGCCAATTTACACTCATCAGAGGGGTACACAAAGTACGCAGTCTAAACTACCAGTTGTCCGACTTTCATTTTTTGTGGAAGTCGCGGTGGCTGAGCGGGCTAGGCGGCTGACTTTGTGTGCTGGTGATTAGGTGCCTGACTCTGAGGGTGCGGGTTGGAATCCCGGATGGGACTCAACCGAAAAAAGTACTAGAATTTGTACTTTACAAAGAAAGTGAAATCCCAAATATGACATATGTTGCAATTGACCACTTTCTAAGTGGCATCGTGTAATCATATGTTGCATTTGACCACTTTCTAAATGGCATCGTGTAATCATAGCTTTCGGCCGTGGGAGCCGTGCCAATTTACACTCATCAGAGGGGTACACAAAGTACGCAGTCTAAACTACCAGTTGTCCGACTTTTTTTTGTTGTGTAAGTCGCGGTGGCTGAGCGGGCTAGGCGGCTGACTTTGTGTGCTGGTGATTAGGTGCCTGACTCTGAGGGTGCGGGTTGGAATCCCGCATGGGACTCAACCGAAAAAAGTACTACAATTTGTACTTTACTAAGAAAGTGAAGTCCCAAATATGACATATGTTGCATTTGACCACTTTCTAAATGGCATCGTGTAATCATAGCTTTCGGCCGTGGGAGCCGTGCCAATTTACACTCATCAGAGGGGTACACAAAGTACGCAGTCTAAACTACCAGTTGTCCGACTTTCATTTTTTGTGGAAGTCGCGGTGGCTGAGCGGGCTAGGCGGCTGACTTTGTGTGCTGGCGATTAGGTGCCTGACTCTGAGGGTGCGGGTTCGAATCCCGGATGGGACTCAACCGAAAAAAGTACTACAATTTGTACTTCACTAAGAAAGTGAAATCCTAAATATGACATATGTTGCATTTGACCACTTTCTAAATGGCATCGTGTAATCATAGCTTTCGGCCGTGGGAGCCGTGCCAATTTACACTCATCAGAGGGGTACACAAAGTACGCAGTCTAAACTACCAGTTGTCCGACTTTCATTTTTTGTGGAAGTCGCGGTGGCTGAGCGGGCTAGGCGGCTGACTTTGTGTGCTGGCGATTAGGTGCCTGACTCTGAGGGTGCGGGTTCGAATCCCGGATGGGACTCAACCGAAAAAAGTACTAGAATTTGTACTTTACTAAGAAAGTGAAAACCTAAATATGACATATGTTGCATTTGACCACTTTCTAAATGGCATCGTGTAATCTTAGCTTTCGGCCGTGGGAGCCGTGCCAATTTACACTCATCAGAGGGGTACACAAAGTACGCAGTCTAAACTACCAGTTGTCCGACTTTCATTTTTTGTGGAAGTCGCGGTGGCTGAGCGGGCTAGGCGGCTGACTTTGTGTGCTGGCGATTAGGTGCCTGACTCTGAGGGTGCGGGTTCGAATCCCGGATGGGACTCAACCGAAAAAAGTACTAGAATTTGTACTTCACTAAGAAAGTGAAATCCCAAATATGACATATGTTGCATTTGACCACTTTCTAAATGGCATCGTGTATTCATAGCTTTCGGCCGTGGGAGCCGTGCCAATTTACACTCATCAGAGGGGTACACAAAGTACGCAGTCTAAACTACCAGTTGTCCGACTTTCATTTTTTGTGTAAGTCGCGGTGGCTGAGCGGGCTAGGCGGCTGACTTTGTGTGCTGGCGATTAGGTGCCTGACTCTGAGGGTGCGGGTTCGAATCCCGGATGGGACTCAACCGAAAAAAGTACTAGAATTTGTACTTCACTAAGAAAGTGAAATCCTAAATATGACATATGTTCCATTTGACCACTTTCTAAATGGCATCGTGTAATCATATGTTGCATTTGACCACTTTCTAAATGGCATCATGTAATCATAGCTTTCGGCCGTGGGAGCCGTGCCAATTTACACTCATCAGAGGGGTACACAAAGTACGCAGTCTAAACTACCAGTTGTCCGACTTTCATTTTTTGTGGAAGTCGCGGTGGCTGAGCGGGCTAGGCGGCTGACTTTGTGTGCTGGCGATTAGGTGCCTGACTCTGAGGGTGCGGGTTCGAATCCCGGATGGGACTCAACCGAAAAAAGTACTAGAATTTGTACTTCACTAAGAAAGTGAAATCCTAAATATGACATATGTTGCATTTGACCACTTTCTAAATGGCATCGTGTAATCATAGCTTTCGGCCGTTGGAGCCGTGCCAATTTACACTCATCATTGGGGTACACAAAGTACGCAGTCTAAACTACCAGTTGTCCGACTTTCATTTTTTGTGGAAGTCGCGGTGGCTGAGCGGGCTAGGCGGCTGACTTTGTGTGCTGGCGATTAGGTGCCTGACTCTGAGGGTGCGGGTTCGAATCCCGGATGGGACTCAACCGAAAAAAGTACTAGAATTTGTACTTCACTAAGAAAGTGAAATCCCAAATATGACATATGTTGCATTTGACCACTTTCTAAATGGTATCGCTGTATTCATAGCTTTCGGCCGTGGGAGCCGTGCCAATTTACACTCATCAGAGGGGTACACAAAGTACGCAGTCTAAACTACCAGTTGTCCGACTTTCATTTTTTGTGGAAGTCGCGGTGGCTGAGCGGGCTAGGCGGCTGACTTTGTGTGCTGGCGATTAGGTGCCTGACTCTGAGGGTGCGGGTTCGAATCCCGGATGGGACTCAACCGAAAAAAGTACTAGAATTTGTACTTCACTAAGAAAGTGAAATCCCAAATATGACATATGTTGCATTTGACCACTTTCTAAATGGTATCGTGTATTCATAGCTTTCGGCCGTGGGAGCCGTGCCAATTTACACTCATCAGAGGGGTACACAAAGTACGCAGTCTAAACTACCAGTTGTCCGACTTTCATTTTTTGTGGAAGTCGCGGTGGCTGAGCGGGCTAGGCGGCTGACTTTGTGTGCTGGCGATTAGGTGCCTGACTCTGAGGTTGCGGGTTCGAATCCCGGATGGGACTCAACCGAAAAAAGTACTAGAATTTGTACTTCACTAAGAAAGTGAAATCCAAAATATGACATATGTTGCATTTGACCACTTTCTAAATGGCATCGTGTAATCATAGCTTTCGGCCGTGGGAGCCGTGCCAATTTACACTCATCAGAGGGGTACACAAAGTACGCAGTCCAAAACTACCAGTTGTCCGACTTTCATTTTTTGTGGAAGTCGCGGTGGCTGAGCGGGCTAGGCGGCTGACTTTGTGTGCTGGCGATTAGGTGCCTGACTCTGAGGGTGCGGGTTCGAATCCCGGATGGGACTCAACCGAAAAAAGTACTACAATTTGTACTTTACAAAGAAAGTGAAATCCCAAATATGACATATGTTGCAATTGACCACTTTCTAAGTGGCATCGTGTAATCATATGTTGCATTTGACCACTTTCTAAATGGCATCGTGTAATCATAGCTTTCGGCCGTGGGAGCCGTGCCAATTTACACTCATCAGAGGGGTACACAAAGTACGCAGTCTAAACTACCAGTTGTCCGACTTTCATTTTTTGTGGAAGTCGCGGTGGCTGAGCGGGCTAGGCGGCTGACTTTGTGTGCTGGTGATTAGGTGCCTGACTCTGAGGGTGCGGGTTCGAATCCCTGATGGGACTCAACCGAAAAAAGTACTACAATTTGTACTTTACTAAGAAAGTGAAGTCCCAAATATGACATATGTTGCATTTGACCACTTTCTAAATGGCATCGTGTAATCATAGCTTTCGGCCGTGGGAGCCGTGCCAATTTACACTCATCATTGGGGTACACAAAGTACGCAGTCTAAACTACCAGTTGTCCGACTTTCATTTTTTGTGGAAGTCGCGGTGGCTGAGCGGGCTAGGCGGCTGACTTTGTGTGCTGGCTATTAGGTGCCTGACTCTGAGGGTGCGGGTTCGAATCCCGGATGGGACTCAACCGAAAAAAGTACTAGAATTTGTACTTTACTAAGAAAGTGAAATCCTAAATATGACATATGTTGCATTTGACCACTTTCTAAATGGCATCGTGTAATCATAGCTTTCGGCCGTGGGAGCCGTGCCAATTTACACTCATCAGAGGGGTACACAAAGTACGCAGTCTAAACTACCAGTTGTCCGACTTTCATTTTTTGTGGAAGTCGCGGTGGCTGAGCGGGCTAGGCGGCTGACTTTGTGTGCTGGCGATTAGGTGCCTGACTCTGAGGGTGCGGGTTCGAATCCCGGATGGGACTCAACCGAAAAAAGTACTAGAATTTGTACTTCACTAAGAAAGTGAAATCCCAAATATGACATATGTTGCATTTGACCACTTTCTAAATGGTATCGTGTATTCATAGCTTTCGGCCGTGGGAGCCGTGCCAATTTACACTCATCAGAGGGGTACACAAAGTACACAGTCTAAACTACCAGTTGTCCGACTTTCATTTTTTGTGGAAGTCGCGGTGGCTGAGCGGGCTAGGCTGCTGACTTTGTGTGCTGGCGATTAGGTGCCTGACTCTGAGGTTGCGGGTTGGAATCCCGGATGGGACTCAACCGAAAAAAGTACTAGAATTTGTACTTTACTAAGAAAGTGAAATCCCAAATATGACATATGTTGCATTTGACCACTTTCTAAATGGCATCGTGTAATCATAGCTTTCGGCCGTGGGAGCCGTGCCAATTTACACTCATCAGAGGGGTACACAAAGTACGCAGTCTAAACTACCAGTTGTCCGACTTTCATTTTTTGTGGAAGTCGCGGTGGCTGAGCGGGCTAGGCGGCTGACTTTGTGTGCTGGCGATTAGGTGCCTGACTCTGAGGGTGCGGGTTCGAATCCCGGATGGGACTCAACCGAAAAAAGTACTAGAATTTGTACTTTACAAAGAAAGTGAAATCCCAAATATGACATATGTTGCAATTGACCACTTTCTAAGTGGCATCGTGTAATCATATGTTGCATTTGACCACTTTCTAAATGGCATCGTGTAATCATAGCTTTCGGCCGTGGGAGCCGTGCCAATTTACACTCATCATTGGGGTACACAAAGTACGCAGTCTAAACTACCAGTTGTCCGACTTTCATTTTTTGTGGAAGTCGCGGTGGCTGAGCGGGCTAGGCGGCTGACTTTGTGTGCTGGTGATTAGGTGCCTGACTCTGAGGGTGCGGGTTGGAATCCCGGATGGGACTCAACCGAAAAAAGTACTACAATTTGTACTTTACTAAGAAAGTGAAATCCCAAATATGACATATGTTGGATTTGACCACTTACTAAATGGCATCGTGTAATCATAGCTTTCGGCCGTGGGAGCCGTGCCAATTTACACTCATCATTTGGGTACACAAAGTACGCAGTCTAAACTACCAGTTGTCCGACTTTCATTTTTTGTGGAAGTCGCGGTGGCTGAGCGGGCTAGGCGGCTGACTTTGTGTGCTGGCGATTAGGTGCCTGACTCTGAGGGTGCGGGTTCGAATCCCGGATGGGACTCAACCGAAAAAAGTACTAGAATTTGTACTTCACTAAGAAAGTGAAATCCTAAATATGACATATGTTGCATTTGACCACTTTCTAAATGGCATCGTGTAATCATAGCTTTTGGCCGTGGGAGCCGTGCCAATTTACACTCATCAGAGGGGTACACAAAGTACGCAGTCTAAACTACCAGTTGTCCGACTTTCATTTTTTGTGGAAGTCGCGGTGGCTGAGCGGGCTAGGCGGCTGACTTTGTGTGCTGGCGATTAGGTGCCTGACTCTGAGGGTGCGGGTTCGAATCCCGGATGGGACTCAACCGAAAAAAGTACTAGAATTTGTACTTCACTAAGAAAGTGAAATCCCAAATATGACATATGTTGCATTTGACCACTTTCTAAATGGTATCGTGTATTCATAGCTTTCGGCCGTGGGAGCCGTGCCAATTTACACTCATCAGAGGGGTACACAAAGTACGCAGTCTAAACTACCAGTTGTCCGACTTTCATTTTTTGTGGAAGTCGCGGTGGCTGAGCGGGCTAGGCGGCTGACTTTGTGTGCTGGTGATTAGGTGCCTGACTCTGAGGGTGCGGGTTCGAATCCCGGATGGGACTCAACCGAAAAAAGTACTAGAATTTGTACTTTACTAAGAAAGTGAAATCCCAAATATGACATATGTTGCATTTGACCACTTTCTAAATGGCATCGTGTAATCATAGCTTTCGGCCGTGGGAGCCGTGCCAATTTACACTCATCATTGGGGTACACAAAGTACGCAGTCTAAACTACCAGTTGTCCGACTTTCATTTTTTGTGGAAGTCGCGGTGGCTGAGCGGGCTAGGCGGCTGACTTTGTGTGCTGGCGATTAGGTGCCTGACTCTGAGGGTGCGGGTTCGAATCCCGGATGGGACTCAACCGAAAAAAGTACTAGAATTTGTACTTTACTAAGAAAGTGAAATCCTAAATATGACATATGTTGCATTTGACCACTTTCTAAATGGCATCGTGTAATCATAGCTTTCGGCCGTGGGAGCCGTGCCAATTTACACTCATCAGAGGGGTACACAAAGTACGCAGTCTAAACTACCAGTTGTCCGACTTTCATTTTTTGTGGAAGTCGCGGTGGCTGAGCGGGCTAGGCGGCTGACTTTGTGTGCTGGCGATTAGGTGCCTGACTCTGAGGGTGCGGGTTCGAATCCCGGATGGGACTCAACCGAAAAAAGTACTAGAATTTGTACTTCACTAAGAAAGTGAAATCCCAAATATGACATATGTTGCATTTGACCACTTTCTAAATGGTATCGTGTATTCATAGCTTTCGGCCGTGGGAGCCGTGCCAATTTACACTCATCAGAGGGGTACACAAAGTACGCAGTCTAAACTACCAGTTGTCCGACTTTCATTTTTTGTGGAAGTCGCGGTGGCTGAGCGGGCTAGGCGGCTGACTTTGTGTGCTGGCGATTAGGTGCCTGACTCTGAGGGTGCGGGTTCGAATCCCGGATGGGACTCAACCGAAAAAAGTACTAGAATTTGTACTTTACAAAGAAAGTGAAATCCCAAATATGACATATGTTGCAATTGACCACTTTCTAAGTGGCATCGTGTAATCATATGTTGCATTTGACCACTTTCTAAATGGCATCGTGTAATCATAGCTTTCGGCCGTGGAAGCCGTGCCAATTTACACTCATCATTGGGGTACACAAAGTACGCAGTCTAAACTACCAGTTGTCCGACTTTCATTTTTTGTGGAAGTCGCGGTGGCTGAGCGGGCTAGGCGGCTGACTTTGTGTGCTGGTGATTAGGTGCCTGACTCTGAGGGTGCGGGTTGGAATCCCGGATGGGACTCAACCGAAAAAAGTACTAGAATTTGTACTTTACTAAGAAAGTGAAATCCCAAATATGACATATGTTGGATTTGACCACTTACTAAATGGCATCGTGTAATCATAGCTTTCGGCCGTGGGAGCCGTGCCAATTTACACTCATCATTTGGGTACACAAAGTACGCAGTCTAAACTACCAGTTGTCCGACTTTCATTTTTTGTGGAAGTCGCGGTGGCTGAGCGGGCTAGGCGGCTGACTTTGTGTGCTGGCGATTAGGTGCCTGACTCTGAGGGTGCGGGTTCGAATCCCGGATGGGACTCAACCGAAAAAAGTACTAGAATTTGTACTTCACTAAGAAAGTGAAATCCTAAATATGACATATGTTGCATTTGACCACTTTCTAAATGGCATCGTGTAATCATAGCTTTCGGCCGTGGGAGCCGTGCCAATTTACACTCATCAGAGGGGTACACAAAGTACGCAGTCTAAACTACCAGTTGTCCGACTTTCATTTTTTGTGGAAGTCGCGGTGGCTGAGCGGGCTAGGCGGCTGACTTTGTGTGCTGGCGATTAGGTGCCTGACTCTGAGGGTGCGGGTTCGAATCCCGGATGGGACTCAACCGAAAAAAGTACTAGAATTTGTACTTCACTAAGAAAGTGAAATCCCAAATATGACATATGTTGCATTTGACCACTTTCTAAATGGTATCGTGTATTCATAGCTTTCGGCCGTGGGAGCCGTGCCAATTTACACTCATCAGAGGGGTACACAAAGTACGCAGTCTAAACTACCAGTTGTCCGACTTTCATTTTTTGTGGAAGTCGCGGTGGCTGAGCGGGCTAGGCGGCTGACTTTGTGTGCTGGTGATTAGGTGCCTGACTCTGAGGGTGCGGGTTCGAATCCCGGATGGGACTCAACCGAAAAAAGTACTAGAATTTGTACTTTACTAAGAAAGTGAAATCCCAAATATGACATATGTTGCATTTGACCACTTTCTAAATGGCATCGTGTAATCATAGCTTTCGGCCGTGGGAGCCGTGCCAATTTACACTCATCATTGGGGTACACAAAGTACGCAGTCTAAACTACCAGTTGTCCGACTTTCATTTTTTGTGGAAGTCGCGGTGGCTGAGCGGGCTAGGCGGCTGACTTTGTGTGCTGGCGATTAGGTGCCTGACTCTGAGGGTGCGGGTTCGAATCCCGGATGGGACTCAACCGAAAAAAGTACTAGAATTTGTACTTTACTAAGAAAGTGAAATCCTAAATATGACATATGTTGCATTTGACCACTTTCTAAATGGCATCGTGTAATCATAGCTTTCGGCCGTGGGAGCCGTGCCAATTTACACTCATCAGAGGGGTACACAAAGTACGCAGTCTAAACTACCAGTTGTCCGACTTTCATTTTTTGTGGAAGTCGCGGTGGCTGAGCGGGCTAGGCGGCTGACTTTGTGTGCTGGCGATTAGGTGCCTGACTCTGAGGGTGCGGGTTCGAATCCCGGATGGGACTCAACCGAAAAAAGTACTAGAATTTGTACTTCACTAAGAAAGTGAAATCCCAAATATGACATATGTTGCATTTGACCACTTTCTAAATGGTATCGTGTATTCATAGCTTTCGGCCGTGGGAGCCGTGCCAATTTACACTCATCAGAGGGGTACACAAAGTACGCAGTCTAAACTACCAGTTGTCCGACTTTCATTTTTTGTGGAAGTCGCGGTGGCTGAGCGGGCTAGGCGGCTGACTTTGTGTGCTGGCGATTAGGTGCCTGACTCTGAGGGTGCGGGTTCGAATCCCGGATGGGACTCAACCGAAAAAAGTACTAGAATTTGTACTTTACAAAGAAAGTGAAATCCCAAATATGACATATGTTGCAATTGACCACTTTCTAAGTGGCATCGTGTAATCATATGTTGCATTTGACCACTTTCTAAATGGCATCGTGTAATCATAGCTTTCGGCCGTGGGAGCCGTGCCAATTTACACTCATCAGAGGGGTACACAAAGTACGCAGTCTAAACTACCAGTTGTCCGACTTTCATTTTTTGTGGAAGTCGCGGTGGCTGAGCGGGCTAGGCGGCTGACTTTGTGTGCTGGCGATTAGGTGCCTGACTCTGAGGGTGCGGGTTCGAATCCCGGATGGGACTCAACCGAAAAAAGTACTAGAATTTGTACTTCACTAAGAAAGTGAAATCCCAAATATGACATATGTTGCATTTGACCACTTTCTAAATGGTATCGTGTATTCATAGCTTTCGGCCGTGGGAGCCGTGCCAATTTACACTCATCAGAGGGGTACACAAAGTACACAGTCTAAACTACCAGTTGTCCGACTTTCATTTTTTGTGGAAGTCGCGGTGGCTGAGCGGGCTAGGCTGCTGACTTTGTGTGCTGGCGATTAGGTGCCTGACTCTGAGGTTGCGGGTTGGAATCCCGGATGGGACTCAACCGAAAAAAGTACTAGAATTTGTACTTTACTAAGAAAGTGAAATCCCAAATATGACATATGTTGCATTTGACCACTTTCTAAATGGCATCGTGTAATCATAGCTTTCGGCCGTGGGAGCCGTGCCAATTTACACTCATCAGAGGGGTACACAAAGTACGCAGTCTAAACTACCAGTTGTCCGACTTTCATTTTTTGTGGAAGTCGCGGTGGCTGAGCGGGCTAGGCGGCTGACTTTGTGTGCTGGCGATTAGGTGCCTGACTCTGAGGGTGCGGGTTCGAATCCCGGATGGGACTCAACCGAAAAAAGTACTAGAATTTGTACTTTACAAAGAAAGTGAAATCCCAAATATGACATATATTGCAATTGACCACTTTCTAAGTGGCATCGTGTAATCATATGTTGCATTTGACCACTTTCTAAATGGCATCGTGTAATCATAGCTTTCGGCCGTGGGAGCCGTGCCAATTTACACTCATCATTGGGGTACACAAAGTACGCAGTCTAAACTACCAGTTGTCCGACTTTCATTTTTTGTGGAAGTCGCGGTGGCTGAGCGGGCTAGGCGGCTGACTTTGTGTGCTGGTGATTAGGTGCCTGACTCTGAGGGTGCGGGTTGGAATCCCGGATGGGACTCAACCGAAAAAAGTACTACAATTTGTACTTTACTAAGAAAGTGAAATCCCAAATATGACATATGTTGGATTTGACCACTTACTAAATGGCATCGTGTAATCATAGCTTTCGGCCGTGGGAGCCGTGCCAATTTACACTCATCATTGGGGTACACAAAGTACGCAGTCTAAACTACCAGTTGTCCGACTTTCATTTTTTGTGGAAGTCGCGGTGGCTGAGCGGGCTAGGCGGCTGACTTTGTGTGCTGGCGATTAGGTGCCTGACTCTGAGGGTGCGGGTTCGAATCCCGGATGGGACTCAACCGAAAAAAGTACTAGAATTTGTACTTCACTAAGAAAGTGAAATCCTAAATATGACATATGTTGCATTTGACCACTTTCTAAATGGCATCGTGTAATCATAGCTTTCGGCCGTGGGAGCCGTGCCAATTTACACTCATCAGAGGGGTACACAAAGTACGCAGTCTAAACTACCAGTTGTCCGACTTTCATTTTTTGTGGAAGTCGCGGTGGCTGAGCGGGCTAGGCGGCTGACTTTGTGTGCTGGCGATTAGGTGCCTGACTCTGAGGGTGCGGGTTCGAATCCCGGATGGGACTCAACCGAAAAAAGTACTAGAATTTGTACTTCACTAAGAAAGTGAAATCCCAAATATGACATATGTTGCATTTGACCACTTTCTAAATGGCATCGTGTAATCATATGTTGCATTTGACCACTTTCTAAATGGCATCATGTAATCATAGCTTTCGGCCGTGGGAGCCGTGCCAATTTACACTCATCAGAGGGGTACACAAAGTACGCAGTCTAAACTACCAGTTGTCCGACTTTTTTTTTTTGTGTAAGTCGCGGTGGCTGATCTGGCTAGGCGGCTGACTTTGTGTGCTGGTGATTAGGTGCCTGACTCTGAGGGTGCGGGTTCGAATCCCGGATGGGACTCAACCGAAAAAAGTACTACAATTTGTACTTTACTAAGAAAGTGAAGTCCCAAATATGACATTTGTTGCATTTGACCACTTTCTAAATGGCATCGTGTAATCATAGCTTTCGGCCGTGGGAGCCGTGCCAATTTACACTCATCATTGGGGTACACAAAGTACGCAGTCTAAACTACCAGTTGTCCGACTTTCATTTTTTGTGGAAGTCGCGGTGGCTGAGCGGGCTAGGCGGCTGACTTTGTGTGCTGGTGATTAGGTGCCTGACTCTGAGGGTGCGGGTTCGAATCCCGGATGGGACTCAACCGAAAAAAGTACTAGAATTTGTACTTTACTAAGAAAGTGAAATCCTAAATATGACATATGTTGCATTTGACCACTTTCTAAATGGCATCGTGTAATCATAGCTTTCGGCCGTGGGAGCCGTGCCAATTTACACTCATCAGAGGGGTACACAAAGTACGCAGTCTAAACTACCAGTTGTCCGACTTTCATTTTTTGTGGAAGTCGCGGTGGCTGAGCGGGCTAGGCGGCTGACTTTGTGTGCTGGCGATTAGGTGCCTGACTCTGAGGGTGCGGGTTCGAATCCCGGATGGGACTCAACCGAAAAAAGTACTAGAATTTGTACTTCACTAAGAAAGTGAAATCCCAAATATGACATATGTTGCATTTGACCACTTTCTAAATGGTATCGTGTATTCATAGCTTTCGGCCGTGGGAGCCGTGCCAATTTACACTCATCAGAGGGGTACACAAAGTACGCAGTCTAAACTACCAGTTGTCCGACTTTCATTTTTTGTGGAAGTCGCGGTGGCTGAGCGGGCTAGGCGGCTGACTTTGTGTGCTGGCGATTAGGTGCCTGACTCTGAGGGTGCGGGTTGGAATCCCGGATGGGACTCAACCGAAAAAAGTACTAGAATTTGTACTTTACAAAGAAAGTGAAATCCCAAATATGACATATGTTGCAATTGACCACTTTCTAAGTGGCATCGTGTAATCATATGTTGCATTTGACCACTTTCTAAATGGCATCGTGTAATCATAGCTTTCGGCCGTGGGAGCCGTGCCAATTTACACTCATCAGAGGGGTACACAAAGTACGCAGTCTAAACTACCAGTTGTCCGACTTTCATTTTTTGTGGAAGTCGCGGTGGCTGAGCGGGCTAGGCGGCTGACTTTGTGTGCTGGCGATTAGGTGCCTGACTCTGAGGGTGCGGGTTCGAATCCCGGATGGGACTCAACCGAAAAAAGTACTAGAATTTGTACTTCACTAAGAAAGTGAAATCCCAAATATGACATATGTTGCATTTGACCACTTTCTAAATGGCATCGTGTATTCATAGCTTTCGGCCGTGGGAGCCGTGCCAATTTACACTCATCAGAGGGGTACACAAAGTACACAGTCTAAACTACCAGTTGTCCGACTTTCATTTTTTGTGGAAGTCGCGGTGGCTGAGCGGGCTAGGCTGCTGACTTTGTGTGCTGGCGATTAGGTGCCTGACTCTGAGGTTGCGGGTTGGAATCCCGGATGGGACTCAACCGAAAAAAGTACTAGAATTTGTACTTTACAAAGAAAGTGAAATCCCAAATATGACATATGTTGCAATTGACCACTTTCTAAGTGGCATCGTGTAATCATATGTTGCATTTGACCACTTTCTAAATGGCATCGTGTAATCATAGCTTTCGGCCGTGGGAGCCGTGCCAATTTACACTCATCATTGGGGTACACAAAGTACGCAGTCTAAACTACCAGTTGTCCGACTTTCATTTTTTGTGGAAGTCGCGGTGGCTGAGCGGGCTAGGCGGCTGACTTTGTGTGCTGGTGATTAGGTGCCTGACTCTGAGGGTGCGGGTTGGAATCCCGGATGGGACTCAACCGAAAAAAGTACTACAATTTGTACTTTACTAAGAAAGTGAAATCCCAAATATGACATATGTTGGATTTGACCACTTACTAAATGGCATCGTGTAATCATAGCTTTCGGCCGTGGGAGCCGTGCCAATTTACACTCATCATTTGGGTACACAAAGTACGCAGTCTAAACTACCAGTTGTCCGACTTTCATTTTTTGTTGAAGTCGCGGTGGCTGAGCGGGCTAGGCGGCTGACTTTGTGTGCTGGCGATTAGGTGCCTGACTCTGAGGGTGCGGGTTCGAATCCCGGATGGGACTCAACCGAAAAAAGTACTAGAATTTGTACTTCACTAAGAAAGTGAAATCCTAAATATGACATATGTTGCATTTGACCACTTTCTAAATGGCATCGTGTAATCATAGCTTTCGGCCGTGGGAGCCGTGCCAATTTACACTCATCAGAGGGGTACACAAAGTACGCAGTCTAAACTACCAGTTGTCCGACTTTCATTTTTTGTGGAAGTCGCGGTGGCTGAGCGGGCTAGGCGGCTGACTTTGTGTGCTGGCGATTAGGTGCCTGACTCTGAGGGTGCGGGTTCGAATCCCGGATGGGACTCAACCGAAAAAAGTACTAGAATTTGTACTTTACTAAGAAAGTGAAATCCTAAATATGACATATGTTGCATTTGACCACTTTCTAAATGGCATCGTGTAATCATAGCTTTCGGCCGTGGGAGCCGTGCCAATTTACACTCATCAGAGGGGTACACAAAGTACGCAGTCTAAACTACCAGTTGTCCGACTTTCATTTTTTGTGGAAGTCGCGGTGGCTGAGCGGGCTAGGCGGCTGACTTTGTGTGCTGGCGATTAGGTGCCTGACTCTGAGGGTGCGGGTTCGAATCCCGGATGGGACTCAACCGAAAAAAGTACTAGAATTTGTACTTCACTAAGAAAGTTAAATCCCAAATATGACATATGTTGCATTTGACCACTTTCTAAATGGCATCGTGTAATCATATGTTGCACTAGACCACTTTCTAAATGGCATCATGTAATCATAGCTTTCGGCCGTGGGAGCCGTGCCAATTTACACTCATCAGAGGGGTACACAAAGTACGCAGTCTAAACTACCAGTTGTCCGACTTTTTTTTTTTGTGTAAGTCGCCGTGGCTGATCTGGCTAGGCGGCTGACTTTGTGTGCTGGTGATTAGGTGCCTGACTCTGAGGGTGCGGGTTCGAATCCCGGATGGGACTCAACCGAAAAAAGTACTACAATTTGTACTTTACTAAGAAAGTGAAATCCTAAATATGACATATGTTGCATTTGACCACTTTCTAAATGGCATCGTGTAATCATAGCTTTCGGCCGTGGGAGCCGTGCCAATTTACACTCATCAGAGGGGTACACAAAGTACGCAGTCTAAACTACCAGTTGTCCGACTTTCATTTTTTGTGGAAGTCACGGTGGCTGAGCGGGCTAGGCGGCTGACTTTGTGTGCTGGCGATTAGGTGCCTGACTCTGAAGGTGCGGGTTCGAATCCCGGATGGGACTCAACCGAAAAAAGTACTACAATTTGTACTTTACTAAGAAAGTGAAATCCCAAATATGACATATGTTGCATTTGACCACTTTCTAAATGGCATCGTGTAATCATAGCTTTCGGCCGTGGGAGCCGTGCCAATTTACACTCATCATTGGGGTACACAAAGTACGCAGTCTAAACTACCAGTTGTCCGACTTTCATTTTTTGTGGAAGTCGCGGTGGCTGAGCGGGCTAGGCGGCTGACTTTGTGTGCTGGCGATTAGGTGCCTGACTCTGAAGGTGCGGGTTCGAATCCCGGATGGGACTCAACCGAAAAAAGTACTAGAATTTGTACTTCACTAAGAAAGTGAAATCCTAAATATGACATATGTTGCATTTGACCACTTTCTAAATGGCATCGTGTAATCATAGCTTTCGGCCGTGGGAGCCGTGCCAATTTACACTCATCAGAGGGGTACACAAAGTACGTAGTCTAAACTACCGGTTGTCCGACTTTCATTTTTTGTGGAAGTCGCGGTGGCTGAGCGGGCTAGGCGGCTGACTTTGTGTGCTGGCGATTAGGTGCCTGACTCTGAGGGTGCGGGTTCGAATCCCGGATGGGACTCAACCGATAAAAGTACTAGAATTTGTACTTCACTAAGAAAGTGAAATCCCAAATATGACATATGTTGCATTTGACCACTTTCTAAATGGTATCGTGTATTCATAGCTTTCGGCCGTGGGAGCCGTGCCAATTTACACTCATCAGAGGGGTACACAAAGTACGCAGTCTAAACTACCGGTTGTCCGACTTTCATTTTTTGTGGAAGTCGCGGTGGCTGAGCGGGCTAGGCGGCTGACTTTGTGTGCTGGCGATTAGGTGCCTGACTCTGAGGGTGCGGGTTCGAATCCCGGATGGGACTCAACCGAAAAAAGTACTAGAATTTGTACTTTACAAAGAAAGTGAAATCCCAAATATGACATATGTTGCAATTGACCACTTTCTAAGTGGCATCGTGTAATCATATGTTGCATTTGACCAGTTTCTAAATGGCATCGTGTAATCATAGCTTTCGGCCGTGGGAGCCGTGCCATTTTACACTCATCAGAGGGGTACACAAAGTACGCAGTCTAAACTACCAGTTGTCCGACTTTCATTTTTTGTGGAAGTCGCGGTGGCTGAGCGGGCTAGGCGGCTGACTTTGTGTGCTGGCGATTAGGTGTCTGACTCTGAGGGTGCGGGTTCGAATCCCGGATGGGACTCAACCGAAAAAAGTACTAGAATTTGTACTTCACTAAGAAAGTGAAATCCTAAATATGACATATGTTGCATTTGACCACTTTCTAAATGGCATCGTGTAATCATAGCTTTCGGCCGTGGGAGCCGTGCCAATTTACACTCATCAGAGGGGTACACAAAGTACGCAGTCTAAACTACCAGTTGTCCGACTTTCATTTTTTGTGGAAGTCGCGGTGGCTGAGCGGGCTAGGCGGCTGACTTTGTGTGCTGGCGATTAGGTGCCTGACTCTGAGGGTGCGGGTTCGAATCCCGGATGGGACTCAACCGAAAAAAGTACTAGAATTTGTACTTCACTAAGAAAGTGAAATCCTAAATATGACATATGTTGCATTTGACCACTTTCTAAATGGCATCGTGTATTCATAGCTTTCGGCCGTGGGAGCCGTGCCAATTTACACTCATCAGAGGGGTACACAAAGTACGCAGTCTAAACTACCAGTTGTCCGACTTTCATTTTTTGTGGAAGTCGCGGTGGCTGAGCGGGCTAGGCGGCTGACTTTGTGTGCTGGCGATTAGGTGCCTGACTCTGAGGGTGCGGGTTCGAATCCCGGATGGGACTCAACCGAAAAAAGTACTAGAATTTGTACTTTACAAAGAAAGTGAAATCCCAAATATGACATATGTTGCAATTGACCACTTTCTAAGTGGCATCGTGTAATCATATGTTGCATTTGACCACTTTGTAAATGGCATCGTGTAATCATAGCTTTCGGCCGTGGGAGCCGTGCCAATTTACACTCATCAGAGGGGTACACAAAGTACGCAGTCTAAACTACCAGTTGTCCGACTTTTTTTTTTTGTGTAAGTCGCGGTGGCTGAGCGGGCTAGGCGGCTGACTTTGTGTGCTGGCGATTAGGTGCCTGACTCTGAGGGTGCGGGTTCGAATCCCGGATGGGACTCAACCGAAAAAAGTACTAGAATTTGTACTTTACTAAGAAAGTGAAATCGTAAATATGACATATGTTGCATTTGACCACTTTCTAAATGGCATCGTGTAATCATAGCTTTCGGCCGTGGGAGCCGTGCCAATTTACACTCATCAGAGGGGTACACAAAGTACGCAGTCTAAACTACCAGTTGTCCGACTTTCATTTTTTGTGGAAGTCGCGGTGGCTGAGCGGGCTAGGCGGCTGACTTTGTGTGCTGGTGATTAGGTGCCTGACTCTGAGGGTGCGGATTCGAATCCCGGATGGGACTCAACCGAAAAAAGTACTAGAATTTGTACTTTACTAAGAAAGTGAAATCCTAAATATGACATATGTTGCAATTGACCACTTTCTAAATGGCATCGTGTAATCATATGTTGCATTTGACCACTTTTTAAATGGCATCGTGTAATCATAGCTTTCGGCCGTGGGAGCCGTGCCAATTTACACTCATCAGAGGGGTACACAAAGTACGCAGTCTAAACTACCAGTTGTCCGACTTTTTTTGTGTGTGTGAGTCGCGGTGGCTGAGCGGGCTAGGCGGCTGACTTTGTGTGCTGGTGATTAGGTGCCTGACTCTGAGGGTGCGGGTTCGAATCCCGGATGGGACTCAAACGAAAAAAGTACTAGAATTTGTACTTTACTAAGAAAGTGAAGTCGCAAATATGACATATGTTGCATTTGACCACTTTCTAAATGGCATCGTGTAATCATAGCTTTCGGCCGTGGGAGCCGTGCCAATTTACACTCATCAGAGGGGTACACAAAGTACGCAGTCTAAACTACCGGTTGTCCGACTTTCATTTTTTGTGGAAGTCGCGGTGGCTGAGCGGGCTAAGCGGCTGACTTTGTGTGCTGGCGATTAGGTGCCTGACTCTGAGGGTGCGGGTTCGAATCCCGGATGGGACTCAACCGAAATAAGCACTAGAATTTGTACTTTACTAAGAAAGTGAAATCCTAAATATGACATATGTTGCATTTGACCACTTTCTAAATGGCATCGTGTAATCATAGCTTTCGGCCGTCGAAGCCGTGCCAATTTACACTAATAAGAGGGGTACACAAAGTACGCAGTCTAAACTACCAGTTGTCCGACTTTCATTTTCTGTGGAAGTCGCAGTGGCTGAGCGGGCTAGGCGGCTGACTTTGTGTGCTGGCGATTAGGTGCCTGACTCTGAGGGTGAGGGTTTGAATCCCGGATGGGACTCAACCGAAAAAAGTACTACAATTTGTACTTTACTAAGAAAGTGAAATCCTAAATATGACATATGTTGCATTTGACCACTTTCTAAATGGCATCGTGTAATCATAGCTTTCGGCCGTGGGAGCCGTGCCAATTTACACTCATCAGAGGGGTACACAAAGTACGCAGTCTAAACTACCAGTTGTCCGACTTTCATTTTCTGTGGAAGTCGCAGTGGCTGAGCGGGCTAGGCGGCTGACTTTGTGTGCTGGCGATTAGGTGCCTGACTCTGAGGGTGCGGGTTTGAATCCCGGATGGGACTCAACCGAAAAAAGTACTACAATTTGTACTTTACTAAGAAAGTGAAATCCTAAATATGACATATGTTGCATTTGACCACTTTCTAAATGGCATCGTGTAATCATAGCTTTCGGCCGTGGGAGCCGTGCCAATTTACACTCATCAGAGGGGTACACAAAGTACGCAGTCTAAACTACCAGTTGTCCGACTTTCATTTTCTGTGGAAGTCGCAGTGGCTGAGCGGGCTAGGCGGCTGACTTTGTGTGCTGGCGATTAGGTGCCTGACTCTGAGGGTGCGGGTTTGAATCCCGGATGGGACTCAACCGAAAAAAGTACTACAATTTGTACTTTACTAAGAAAGTGAAATCCTAAATATGACATATGTTGCATTTGACCACTTTCTAAATGGCATCGTGTAATCATAGCTTTCGGCCGTGGGAGCCGTGCCAATTTACACTCATCAGAGGGGTACACAAAGTACGCAGTCTAAACTACCAGTTGTCCGACTTTCAATTTTTGTGGAAGTCGCGGTGGCTGAGCGGGCTAGGCGGCTGACTTTGTGTGCTGGCGATTGGGTGCCTGACTCTGAGGGTGCGGGTTCGAATCCCGGATGGGACTCAACCGAAATAAGTACTAGAATTTGTACTTTACTAAGAAAGTGAAATCCCAAATATGACATATCTTGCATTTGAACACTTTCTAAATGGGATCGTGTAATCATATGTTGCATTTGACCACTATCTAAATGGCATCGTGTAATCATATGTTGCGTTTGACCACTTTCTAAATGGCATCGTGTAATCATAGCTTTCGGCCGTGGGAGCCGTGCCAATTTACACTCATCAGAGGGGTACACAAAGTACGCAGTCTAAACTACCAATTGTCCGACTTTCATTTTTTGTGGAAGTCGCGTTGGCTAAGCGGGGTAGGCGGCTGACTGTGTATACTGGCGATTAGGTGCCTGACTCTGAGGTTGCGGATTCTAGTCCCGGATGGGACTCAACCGAAATAAGTACTACAATTTGTACTTTACTAAGAAAGTGAAATCCCAAATATGACACATGTTGCATTTGACCACTTTCTAAATGGCATCGTGTAATCATATGTTGCATTTGACCACTTTCTAAATGGCATCGTGTAATCATAGCTTTCGGCCGTGGGAGCCGTGCCAATTTACACTCATCAGAGGGGTACACAAAGTACGCAGTCTAAACTACCAGTTGTCCGACTTTCATTTTTTGTGGAAGTCGCGGTGGCTAAGCGGGCTAGGTGGCTGACTTTGTGTGCTGGCGATTAGGTGCCTGACTCTGAGGTTGCGGGTTCGAATCCCGGATGGGACTCAACCGAAAAAAGTACTAGAATTTGTACTTTACTAAGAAAGTGAAATCCCAAATATGACATATGTTGCATTTGACCACTTTCTAAATGGCATCGTGTAATCATAGCTTTCGGCCGTGGGAGCCGTGCCAATTTACACTCATCAGAGGGGTACACAAAGTACGCAGTCTAAACTACCAGTTCTCCGACTTTCATTTTTTGTGGAAGTCGCGGTGGCTGAGCGGGCTAGGCGGCTGACTTTGTGTGCTGGCGATTAGGTGCCTGACTCTGAGGTTGCGGATTCGATTTCCGGATGGGACTCAACCGAAAAAAGTACTAGAATTTGTACTTTATTAAGAAAGTGAAATCCCAAATATGACATATGTTGCATTTGAATACTTTTTAAATGGCATCGTGTAATGATATGTTGCATTTGACCACTTTTAAATGGCATCGTGTAGTCATATGTTGCATTTGACCACTTTCTAAATGGCATCGTGTAATCATAGCTTTCGGCCGTGGGAGCCGTGCCAATTTACACTCATCAGAGGGGTACACAAAGTACGCAGTCTAAACTACCAGTTGTCCGACTTTCATTTTTTGTGGAAGTCGCGGTGGCTAAGCGGGCTAGTCGGCTGACTTTGTGTGCTGGCGATTAGGTGCCTGACTCTGAGGTTGAGGATTCGAATCCCGGATGGGACTCAACCGAAAAAAGTACTAGAATTTGTACTTTACTAAGAAAGTGAAATCCCAAATATGACATATGTTGCATTTGACCACTTTCTAAATGGCATCGTGTAATCATAGCTTTCGGCCGTGGGAGCCGTGCCAATTTACACTCATCAGAGGGGTACACAAAGTACGCAGTCTAAACTACCAGTTGTCCAACCTTCATTTTTTGTGGAAGTCGCGGTGGCTAAGCGGGCTAGGCGGCTGACTTTGTGTGCTGGCGATTGGGTGCCTGACTCTGAGGTTGCGGATTCGAATCCCGGATGGGACTCAACCGAAAAAAGTACTAGAATTTGTACTTTACTAAGAAAGTGAAATCCGAAATATGACATATGTTGCACTTGACCACTTTCTAAATGGTATGGTGTAATCATATGTTGCATTTGACCACTCTCTAAATGGCATCGTGTAATCATAGCTTTCGGCCGTGGGAGCTGTGCCAATTTACACTCATCAGAGGGGTACACAAAGTACGCAGTCTAAACTACCAGTTGTCCGACTTTCATTTTTTGTGGAAGTCGCGGTGGCTAAGCGGGCTAGGCGGCTGACTTTGTGTGCTGGCGATTAGGTGACTGACTCTGAGGGTGCGGGTTGGAATCCCGGATGGGACTCAACCGAAAAAAGTACTAGAATTTGTACTTTACTAAGAAAGTGAAATCCTAAATATGACATATGTTGCATTTGACCACTTTCTATATGGCATCGTGTAATCATAGCTTTCGGCCGTGGGAGCCGTGCCAATTTACACTCATCAGAGGGGTACACAAAGTACGCAGTCTAAACTACCAGTTGTCCGACTTTCATTTTTTGTGGAAGTCGCGGTGGCTAAAAGCGGCCTAGACGGCTCACTTTGTGTGCTGGCGATTACTTGCTTGACTCTGAGGGTGCGGGTTGGAATCCCGGATGGGACTCAACCGAAAAAAGTACTACAATTTGTACTTTACTAAGAAAGTGAAATCCCAAATATGACATATGTTGCATTTGACCACTTTCTAAATGGTATGGTGTAATCATAGCTTTCGGCCGTGGGAGCCGTGCCAATTTACACTCATCAGAGGGGTACACAAAGTACGCAGTCTAAACTACCAGTTCTCCGACTTTCATTTTTTGTGGAAGTCGCGGTGGCTAAGCGGGCTAGGCGGCTGACTTTGTGTGCTGGCGATTAGGTGCCTGACTCTGAGGTTGCGGATTCGAATCCCGGATGGGACTCAATCGAAAAAAGCACTAGAATTTGTACTTTACTAAGAAAGTGAAATCCCAAATATGACATATGTTGCATTTGACCACTTTCTAAATGGCATCGTGTAATCATAGCTTTCGGCCGTGGGAGCCGTGCCAATTTACACTCATCAGAGGGGTACACAAAGTACGCAGTCTAAACTACCAGTTGTCCGACTTTCATTTTTTGTGGAAGTCGCGGTGGCTAAGCGGGCTAGGCGGCTGACTTTGTGTGCTGGCGATTAGGTGACTGACTCTGAGGTTGCGGATTCGAATCCCGGATGGGACTCAACCGAAAAAAAATGTACTAGAATTTGTACTTTACTAAGAAAGTGAAATTCCAAATATGACATATGTTGCATTTGACCACTTTCTAAATGGCATCGTGTAATCATATGTTGCATTTGACCACTTTCTAAATATCATCGTGTAATCATAGCTTTCGGCCGTGGGAGCCGTGCCAATTTACACTCATCAGAGGGGTACACAAAGTACGCAGTCTAAACTACCAGTTGTCCGACTTTCATTTTTTGTGGAAGTCGCGGTGGCTGAGCGGGCTAGGCGGCTGACTATGTGTGCTGGCGATTAGGTGCCTGACTCTGAGGTTGCGGGTTGGAATCCCGGATGGGACTCAACCGAAAAAAGTACTAGAATTTGTACTTTACTAAGAAAGTGAAATCCCAAATATGACATATGTTGCATTTGACCACTTTCTAAATGGCATCGTGTAATCATAGCTTTCGGCCGTGGGAGCCGTGCCAATTTACACTCATCAGAGGGGTACACAAAGTACGCAGTCTAAACTACCAGTTCTCCGACTTTCATTTTTTGTGGAAGTCGCGGTGGCTAAGCGGCCTAGGCGGCTGACTTTGTGTGCTGGCGATTAGGTGCCTGACTCTGAGGGTGCGGGTTCGAATCCCGGATGGGACTCAACCGAAATAAGTACTAGAATTTGTACTTTACTAAGAAAGTGAAATCCCAAATATGACATATCTTGCATTTGAACACTTTCTAAATGGGATCGTGTAATCATATGTTGCATTTGACCACTATCTAAATGGCATCGTGTAATCATATGTTGCGTTTGACCACTTTCTAAATGGCATCGTGTAATCATAGCTTTCGGCCGTGGGAGCCGTGCCAATTTACACTCATCAGAGGGGTACACAAAGTACGCAGTCTAAACTACCAATTGTCCGACTTTCATTTTTTGTGGAAGTCGCGGTGGCTAAGCGGGCTAGGCGGCTGACTTTGTGTGCTGGCGATTAGGTGCCTGACTCTGAGGTTGCGGGTTGGAATCCCGGATGGGACTCAACCGAAAAAAGTACTAGAATTTGTACTTTACTAAGAAAGTGAAATCCCAAATATGACATATGTTGCATTTGACCACTTTCTAAATGGCATCGTGTAATCATAGCTTTCGGCCGTGGGAGCCGTGCCAATTTACACTCATCAGAGGGGTACACAAAGTACGCAGTCTAAACTACCAGTTCTCCGACTTTCATTTTTTGTGGAAGTCGCGGTGGCTAAGCGGGCTAGGCGGCTGACTTTGTGTGCTGGCGATTAGGTGCCTGACTCTGAGGGTGCGGATTCGATTTCCGGATGGGACTCAACCGAAAAAAGTACTAGAATTTGTACTTTATTAAGAAAGTGAAATCCCAAATATGACATATGTTGCATTTGAATACTTTTTAAATGGCATCGTGTAATGATATGTTGCATTTGACCACTTTTAAATGGCATCGTGTAGTCATATGTTGCATTTGACCACTTTCTAAATGGCATCGTGTAATCATAGCTTTCGGCCGTGGGAGCCGTGCCAATTTACACTCATCAGAGGGGTACACAAAGTACGCAGTCTAAACTACCAGTTCTCCGACTTTCATTTTTTGTGGAAGTCGCGGTGGCTAAGCGGGCTAGTCGGCTGACTTTGTGTGCTGGCGATTAGGTGCCTGACTCTGAGGTTGAGGATTCGAATCCCGGATGGGACTCAACCGAAAAAAGTACTAGAATTTGTACTTTACTAAGAAAGTGAAATCCCAAATATGACATATGTTGCATTTGACCACTTTCTAAATGGCATCGTGTAATCATAGCTTTCGGCCGTGGGAGCCGTGCCAATTTACACTCATCAGAGGGGTACACAAAGTACGCAGTCTAAACTACCAGTTGTCCAACCTTCATTTTTTGTGGAAGTCGCGGTGGCTAAGCGGGCTAGGCGGCTGACTTTGTGTGCTGGCGATTGGGTGCCTGACTCTGAGGTTGCGGATTCGAATCCCGGATGGGACTCAACCGAAAAAAGTACTAGAATTTGTACTTTACTAAGAAAGTGAAATCCGAAATATGACATATGTTGCACTTGACCACTTTCTAAATGGTATGGTGTAATCATATGTTGCATTTGACCACTCTCTAAATGGCATCGTGTAATCATAGCTTTCGGCCGTGGGAGCTGTGCCAATTTACACTCATCAGAGGGGTACACAAAGTACGCAGTCTAAACTACCAGTTGTCCGACTTTCATTTTTTGTGGAAGTCGCGGTGGCTAAGCGGGCTAGGCGGCTGACTTTGTGTGCTGGCGATTAGGTGACTGACTCTGAGGGTGCGGGTTGGAATCCCGGATGGGACTCAACCGAAAAAAGTACTAGAATTTGTACTTTACTAAGAAAGTGAAATCCTAAATATGACATATGTTGCATTTGACCACTTTCTATATGGCATCGTGTAATCATAGCTTTCGGCCGTGGGAGCCGTGCCAATTTACACTCATCAGAGGGGTACACAAAGTACGCAGTCTAAACTACCAGTTGTCCGACTTTCATTTTTTGTGGAAGTCGCGGTGGCTAAAAGCGGCCTAGACGGCTCACTTTGTGTGCTGGCGATTACTTGCTTGACTCTGAGGGTGCGGGTTGGAATCCCGGATGGGACTCAACCGAAAAAAGTACTACAATTTGTACTTTACTAAGAAAGTGAAATCCCAAATATGACATATGTTGCATTTGACCACTTTCTAAATGGTATGGTGTAATCATAGCTTTCGGCCGTGGGAGCCGTGCCAATTTACACTCATCAGAGGGGTACACAAAGTACGCAGTCTAAACTACCAGTTCTCCGACTTTCATTTTTTGTGGAAGTCGCGGTGGCTAAGCGGGCTAGGCGGCTGACTTTGTGTGCTGGCGATTAGGTGCCTGACTCTGAGGTTGCGGATTCGAATCCCGGATGGGACTCAATCGAAAAAAGCACTAGAATTTGTACTTTACTAAGAAAGTGAAATCCCAAATATGACATATGTTGCATTTGACCACTTTCTAAATGGCATCGTGTAATCATAGCTTTCGGCCGTGGGAGCCGTGCCAATTTACACTCATCAGAGGGGTACACAAAGTACGCAGTCTAAACTACCAGTTGTCCGACTTTCATTTTTTGTGGAAGTCGCGGTGGCTAAGCGGGCTAGGCGGCTGACTTTGTGTGCTGGCGATTAGGTGCCTGACTCTGAGGTTGCGGATTCGAATCCCGGATGGGACTCAACCGAAAAAAAATGTACTAGAATTTGTACTTTACTAAGAAAGTGAAATTCCAAATATGACATATGTTGCATTTGACCACTTTCTAAATGGCATCGTGTAATCATATGTTGCATTTGACCACTTTCTAAATATCATCGTGTAATCATAGCTTTCGGCCGTGGGAGCCGTGCCAATTTACACTCATCAGAGGGGTACACAAAGTACGCAGTCTAAACTACCAGTTGTCCGACTTTCATTTTTTGTGGAAGTCGCGGTGGCTGAGCGGGCTAGGCGGCTGACTATGTGTGCTGGCGATTAGGTGCCTGACTCTGAGGTTGCGGGTTGGAATCCCGGATGGGACTCAACCGAAAAAAGTACTAGAATTTGTACTTTACTAAGAAAGTGAAATCCCAAATATGACATATGTTGCATTTGACCACTTTCTAAATGGCATCGTGTAATCATAGCTTTCGGCCGTGGGAGCCGTGCCAATTTACACTCATCAGAGGGGTACACAAAGTACGCAGTCTAAACTACCAGTTCTCCGACTTTCATTTTTTGTGGAAGTCGCGGTGGCTAAGCGGCCTAGGCGGCTGACTTTGTGTACTGGCGATTACGTGCCTGACTCTGAGGTTGCGGATTCTAATCCCGGATGGGACTCAACCGAAAAATGTACTAGAATTTGTACTTTACTAAGAAAGTGAATTTCCAAATATGACATATGTTGCATTTGACCACTTTCTAAATGGCATCGTGTAATCACATGTTGCATTTGACCACTTTCTAAATGGCATCGTGGAATCATAGCTTTTGGCCGTGGGACCTGTGCCAATTTACATTCATGAGAGGGGTACACAAAGTACGCAGTCTAAACTACCAGTTGTCTTACTTTCATTTTTTGTGGAAGTCGCGGTGCCTAAGCGGGCTAGGCGGCTGACTTTGTGTGCGGGCGATTAGGTGCTTGACTCTGAGGGTGCGGGTTGGAATCCCGGATGGGACTCAACCGAAAAAAGTACTAGAATTTGTACTTTACTAAGAAAGTGAAATTCCAAATATGACATATGTTGCATTTGACCACTTTCTAACTGGCATCGTGTAATCATATGTTGCATTTGACCACTTTCTAAATGGCATCGTGTAATCATAGCTTTCAGCCGTGGGAGTCGTGCCAATTTACACTCATCAGAGGGGTACACAAAGTACGCAGTCTAAACTACCAGTTGTCCGACTTTCATTTTTTGTGGAAGTCGCGGTGGCTGAGCGGCCTAGGCGGCTGACTTTGTGTGCTGGCGATTAGGTGCCTGACTCTGAGGTTGCGGATTCTAATCCGGGATGGGACTCAACCGAAAAAGTACTAGAATTTGTACTTTACTAAGAAAGTGAAATCCCAAAGATGACATATGTTGCATTTGACCACTTTCTAAATGGCATCGTGTAATCATAGCTTTCGGCCGTGGGAGCCGTGCCAATTTACACTCATCAGAGGGGTACACAAAGTACGCAGTCTAAACTACCAGTTGTCCAACTTTCATTTTTTGTGGAAGTCGCGGTGGCTAAACGGGCTAGGCGGCTGACTTTGTGTGCTGGCGATTTGGTGCCTGACTCTGAGGTTGAGGATTCGAATCCCGGATGGGACTCAACCGAAAAAAGTACTAGAATTTGTACTTTACTAAGAAAGTGAAATCCCAAATATGACATATGTTGCATTTGACCACTTTCTAAATGGCATCGTCTAATCATAGCTTTCGGCCGTGGGAGCCGTGCCAATTTACACTCATCAGAGGGGTACACAAAGTACGCAGTCTAAACAACCAGTTGTCCGACTTTCAATTTTTGGAACTCGCGGTGGCTGAGCGGGCTAGGCGGTTGACTGTGTGTGCTGGCGATTAGGTGCCTGACTCTGAGGTTGCGGATTCTAATCCCGGATGGGACTCAACCGAAAAAAGTACTAGAATTTGTACTTTACTAAGAAAGTGAAATCCCAAAGATGACATATGTTGCATTTGACCACTTTCTAAATGGCATCGTGTAATCATAGCTTTCGGCCGTGGGAGCCGTGCCAATTTACACTCATCAGAGGGGTACACAAAGTACGCAGTCTAAACTACCAGTTCTCCGACTTTCATTTTTTGTGGAAGTCGCGGTGGCTAAGCGGGCTAGGCGGCTGACTTTGTGTGCTGGCGATTAGGTGCCTGACTCTGAGGTTGCGGATTCGAATCCCGGATGGGACTCAATCGAAAAAAGCACTAGAATTTGTACTTTACTAAGAAAGTGAAATCCCAAATATGACATATGTTGCATTTGACCACTTTCTAAATGGCATCGTGTAATCATAGCTTTCGGCCGTGGGAGCCGTGCCAATTTACACTCATCAGAGGGGTACACAAAGTACGCAGTCTAAACTACCAGTTGTCCGACTTTCATTTTTTGTGGAAGTCGCGGTGGCTAAGCGGGCTAGGCGGCTGACTTTGTGTGCTGGCGATTAGGTGCCTGACTCTGAGGTTGCGGATTCGAATCCCGGATGGGACTCAACCGAAAAAAAATGTACTAGAATTTGTACTTTACTAAGAAAGTGAAATTCCAAATATGACATATGTTGCATTTGACCACTTTCTAAATGGCATCGTGTAATCATATGTTGCATTTGACCACTTTCTAAATATCATCGTGTAATCATAGCTTTCGGCCGTGGGAGCCGTGCCAATTTACACTCATCAGAGGGGTACACAAAGTACGCAGTCTAAACTACCAGTTGTCCGACTTTCATTTTTTGTGGAAGTCGCGGTGGCTGAGCGGGCTAGGCGGCTGACTATGTGTGCTGGCGATTAGGTGCCTGACTCTGAGGTTGCGGGTTGGAATCCCGGATGGGACTCAACCGAAAAAAGTACTAGAATTTGTACTTTACTAAGAAAGTGAAATCCCAAATATGACATATGTTGCATTTGACCACTTTCTAAATGGCATCGTGTAATCATAGCTTTCGGCCGTGGGAGCCGTGCCAATTTACACTCATCAGAGGGGTACACAAAGTACGCAGTCTAAACTACCAGTTCTCCGACTTTCATTTTTTGTGGAAGTCGCGGTGGCTAAGCGGCCTAGGCGGCTGACTTTGTGTGCTGGCGATTACGTGCCTGACTCTGAGGTTGCGGATTCTAATCCCGGATGGGACTCAACCGAAAAATGTACTAGAATTTGTACTTTACTAAGAAAGTGAATTTCCAAATATGACATATGTTGCATTTGACCACTTTCTAAATGGCATCGTGTAATCACATGTTGCATTTGACCACTTTCTAAATGGCATCGTGGAATCATAGCTTTCGGCCGTGGGACCTGTGCCAATTTACATTCATGAGAGGGGTACACAAAGTACGCAGTCTAAACTACCAGTTGTCTTACTTTCATTTTTTGTGGAAGTCGCGGTGGCTAAGCGGGCTAGGCGGCTGACTTTGTGTGCGGGCGATTAGGTGCTTGACTCTGAGGGTGCGGGTTGGAATCCCGGATGGGACTCAACCGAAAAAAGTACTAGAATTTGTACTTTACTAAGAAAGTGAAATTCCAAATATGACATATGTTGCATTTGACCACTTTCTAACTGGCATCGTGTAATCATATGTTGCATTTGACCACTTTCTAAATGGCATCGTGTAATCATAGCTTTCAGCCGTGGGAGTCGTGCCAATTTACACTCATCAGAGGGGTACACAAAGTACGCAGTCTAAACTACCAGTTGTCCGACTTTCATTTTTTGTGGAAGTCGCGGTGGCTGAGCGGCCTAGGCGGCTGACTTTGTGTGCTGGCGATTAGGTGCCTGACTCTGAGGTTGCGGATTCTAATCCGGGATGGGACTCAACCGAAAAAGTACTAGAATTTGTACTTTACTAAGAAAGTGAAATCCCAAAGATGACATATGTTGCATTTGACCACTTTCTAAATGGCATCGTGTAATCATAGCTTTCGGCCGTGGGAGCCGTGCCAATTTACACTCATCAGAGGGGTACACAAAGTACGCAGTCTAAACTACCAGTTGTCCAACTTTCATTTTTTGTGGAAGTCGCGGTGGCTAAACGGGCTAGGCGGCTGACTTTGTGTGCTGGCGATTTGGTGCCTGACTCTGAGGTTGAGGATTCGAATCCCGGATGGGACTCAACCGAAAAAAGTACTAGAATTTGTACTTTACTAAGAAAGTGAAATCCCAAATATGACATATGTTGCATTTGACCACTTTCTAAATGGCATCGTCTAATCATAGCTTTCGGCCGTGGGAGCCGTGCCAATTTACACTCATCAGAGGGGTACACAAAGTACGCAGTCTAAACAACCAGTTGTCCGACTTTCAATTTTTGGAACTCGCGGTGGCTGAGCGGGCTAGGCGGTTGACTGTGTGTGCTGGCGATTAGGTGCCTGACTCTGAGGTTGCGGATTCTAATCCCGGATGGGACTCAACCGAAAAAAGTACTAGAATTTGTACTTTACTAAGAAAGTGAAATCCCAAAGATGACATATGTTGCATTTGACCACTTTCTAAATGGCATCGTGTAATCATAGCTTTCGGCCGTGGGAGCCGTGCCAATTTACACTCATCAGAGGGGTACACAAAGTATGCAGTCTAAACTACCAGTTGTCCGACTTTCATTTTTTTGGAAGTCGCGGTGGCTGAGCGGGCTAGGCGACTGACTGTGTGTGCTGGCGATTAGGTGCCTGACTCTGAGGTTGCGGATTCGAATCCCGGATGGGACTCAACCGAAAAAGTACTAGAATTTGTACTTTACTAAGAAAGTGAAATCCCAAATATGACATATGTTGCATTTGGCCACTTTCTAAATGGCATCGTGTAATCATAGCTTTCGGCCGTGGGAGCCGTGCCAATTTACACTCATCAGAGGGGTACACAAAGTACACAGTCTAAACTACCAGTTGTCCGACTTTCATTTTTTTGGAAGTCGCGGTGGCTGAGCGGGCTAGGCGACTGACTGTGTGTGCTGGCGATTAGGTGCCTGACTCTGAGGTTGCGGATTCGAATCCCGGATGGGACTCAACCGAAAAAGTACTAGAATTTGTACTTTACTAAGAAAGTGAAGTCCCAAATATGACATATGTTGCATTTGACCACTTTCTAAATGGCATCGTGTAATCATAGCTTTCGGCCGTGGGAGCCGTGCCAATTTACACTCATCAGAGGGGTACACAAAGTACGCAGTCTAAAATACCAGTTGTCCAACTTTCATTTTTTGTGGAAGTCGCGGTGGCTAAGCGGGCTAGGCGGCTGACTTTGTGTGCTGGCGATTGGGCACCTGACTCTGAGGTTGCGGATTCGAATCCCGGATGGGACTCAACCGAAAAAAGTACTAGAATTTGTACTTTACTAAGAAATTGAAATCCCAAATATGACATATGTTGCATTTGACCACTTTCTAAATGGCATCGTGTAATCATAGCTTTCGGCCGTGGGAGCCGTGCCAATTTACACTCATCAGAGGGGTACACAAAGTACGCAGTCTAAACAACCAGTTGTCCGACTTTCATTTTTTGTGGAAGTCGCGGTGGCTGAGCGGGCTAGGCGGCTGACTTTGTGTGCTGGCGATAAGGTGCCTGAGTCTGGGGGTGCGGGTTCGAATCCCGGATGGGACTCAACCGAAAAAAGTACTAGAATTTGTACTTTACTAAGAAAGTGAAATCCCAAAGATGACATATGTTGCATTTGACCACTTTCTAAATGGCATCGTCTAATCATAGCTTTCGGCCGTGGGAGCCGTGCCAATTTACACTCATCAGAGGGGTACACAAAGTATGCAGTCTAAACTACCAGTTGTCCGACTTTCATTTTTTTGGAAGTCGCGGTGGCTGAGCGGGCTAGGCGACTGACTGTGTGTGCTGGCGATTAGGTGCCTGACTCTGAGGTTGCGGATTCGAATCCCGGATGGGACTCAATCGAAAAAGTATTAGAATTTGTACTTTACTAAGAAAGTGAAGTCCCAAATATGACATATGTTGCATTTGACCACTTTCTAAATGGCATCGTGTAATCATAGCTTTCGGCCGTGGGAGCCGTGCCAATTTACACTCATCAGAGGGGTACACAAAGTACGCAGTCTAAAATACCAGTTGTCCAACTTTCATTTTTTGTGGAAGTCACGGTGGCTAAGCGGGCTAGGCGGCTGACTTTGTGTGCTGGCGATTGGGTGCCTGACTCTGAGGTTGCGGATTCGAATCCCGGATGGGACTCAACCGAAAAAAGTACTAGAATTTGTACTTTACTAAGAAAGTGAAATCCCAAATATGACATATGTTGCATTTGACCACTTTCTAAATGGTATGGTGTAATCATATGTTGCATTTGACCACTTTCTAAATGGCATCGTGTAATCATAGCTTTCGGCCGTGGGAGCCGTGCCAATTTACACTCATCAGAGGGGTACACAAAGTATGCAGTCTAAACTACCAGTTGTCCGACTTTCATTTTTTTGGAAGTCGTGGTGGCTAAGCGGGCTAGGCGGCTGACTTTGTGTGCTGGCGATTAGGTGACTGACTCTGAGGGTGCGGGTTGGAATCCCGGATGGGACTCAACCGAAAAAAGTACTAGAATGTGTACTTTACTAAGAAAGTGAAATCCTAAATATGACATATGTTGCATTTGACCACTTTCTATATGGCATCGTGTAATCATAGCTTTCGGCCGTGGGAGCCGTGCCAATTTACACTCATCAGAGGGGTACACAAAGTACGCAGTCTAAACTACCAGTTGTCCGACTTTCATTTTTTGTGGAAGTCGCGGTGGCTAAAAAGGGGCCTAGACGGCTGACTTTGTGTGCTGGCGATTAGGTGCCTGACTCTGAGGGTGCGGGTTCGAATCCCGGATGGGACTCAACCGAAAAAAGTACTAGAATTTGTACTTTACTAAGAAAGTGAAATCCCAAAGATGACATATGTTGCATTTGACCACTTTCTAAATGGCATCGTGTAATCATAGCTTTCGGCCGTGGGAGTCGTGCCAATTTACACTCATCAGAGGGGTACACAAAGTACGCAGTCTAAACTACCAGTTGTCCGACTTTCATTTTTTGTGGAAGTCGCGGTGGCTAAGCGGGCTAGGCGGCTGACTTTGTGTGCTGGCGATTAGGTGACTGACTCTGAGGGTGCGGGTTCGAATCCCGGATGGGACTCAACCGAAAAAAGTACTAGAATTTGTACTTTACTAAGAAAGTGAAATCCCAAATATGACATATGTTGCATTTGACCACTTTCTATATGGCATCGTGTAATCATAGCTTTCGGCCGTGGGAGCCGTGCCAATTTACACTCATCAGAGGGGTACACAAAGTACGCAGTCTAAACTACCAGTTGTCCGACTTTCATTTTTTGTGGAAGTCGCGGTGGCTAAAAGCGGCCTAGACGGCTGACTGTGTGTGCTGGCGCTTACGTGCTTGACTCTGAGGGTGCGGGTTGGAATCCCGGATGGGACTCAACCGAAAAAAGTACTAGAATTTGTACTTTACTAAGAAAGTGAAATCCTAAATATGACATATGTTGCATTTGACCACTTTCTAAATGGCATCGTGTAATCATATGTTGCATTTGACCACTTTCTAAATGGCATCGTGTAATCATAGCTTTCGGCCGTGGGAGCAGTGCCAATTTACACTCATCAGAGGGGTACACAAAGTACGCAGTCTAAACTACCAGTTGTTTGAGTTTCATTTTTTTGTGGAAGTCGCGGTGGCTGAGCGGGCTAGGCGGCTGACTTTGTGTGCTGGCGATTAGGTGCCTGACTCTGAGGGTGCGGGTTCGAATCCCGGATTGGACTCAACCGAAAAAAGTACTAGAATTTGTACTTTACTAAGAAAGTGAAATCCCAAATATGACATATGTTGCATTTGACCACTTTCTAAAAGGCATCGTGTAATCATAGCTTTCGGCCGTGGGAGCCGTGCCAATTTACACTCATCAGAGGGGTACACAAAGTACGCAGTCTAAACTACCAGTTGTCCGACTTTCATTTTTTTGTGGAAGTCGCGGTGGATGAGCGGGCTAGGCGGCTGACTGTGTGTGCTGGCGATTAGGTGCCTGACTCTGAGGGTGCGGGTTCGAATCCCGGATGGGACTCAACCGAAATAAGTACTAGAATTTTGTACTTTACTAAGAAAATGAAATCCCAAATATGACATATGTTGCATTTGACCACTTTCTAAATGGCATCGTGTAATCATATGTTGCATTTGACCACTTTCTAAATGGCATCGTGTAATCATAGCTTTCGGCCGTGGGAGCAGTGCCAATTTACACTCATCAGAGGGGTACACAAAGTACGCAGTCTAAACTACCAGTTGTTTGACTTTCATTTTTTTGTGGAAGTCGCGGTGGCTGAGCGGGCTAGGCGGCTGACTTTGTGTGCTGGCGATTAGGTGCCTGACTCTGAGGGTACCGGTTCGAATCCCGGATTGGACTCAACCGAAAAAAGTACTACAATTTGTACTTTACTAAGAAAGTGAAATCCCAAATATGACATATGTTGCATTTGACCACTTTCTAAAAGGCATCGTGTAATCATAGCTTTCGGCCTTGGGAGCCGTGCCAATTTACACTCATCAGAGGGGTACACAAAGTACGCAGTCTAAACTACCAGTTGTCCGACTTTCATTTTTTTGTGGAAGTCGCGGTGGATGAGCGGGCTAGGCGGCTGACTGTGTGTGCTGGCGATTAGGTGCCTGACTCTGAGGGTGCGGGTTGGAATCCCGGATGGGACTCAACCGAAAAAAGTACTAGAATTTGTACTTTACTAAGAAAGTGAAATCCCAAATATGACATATGTTGCACTTGACCACTTTCTAAATGGCATCGTGTAATCATAGCTTTCGGCCGTGGGAGCCGTGCCAATTTACACTCATCAGAGGGGTACACAAAGTACGCAGTCTAAACTACCAGTTGTCCGACTTTCATTTTTTTGTGGAAGTCGTGGTGGCTGAGCGGGCTAGGCGGCTGACTTTGTGTGCTGGCGATTAGGTGCCTGACTCTGAGGGTGCGGGTTCGAATCCCGGATTGGACTCAACCGAAAAAAGTACTACAATTTGTACTTTACTAAGAAAGTGAAATCCCAAATATGACATATGTTGCATTTGACCACTTTCTAAAAGGCATCGTGTAATCATAGCTTTCGGCCGTGGGAGCCGTGCCAATTTACACTCATCAGAGGGGTACACAAAGTACGCAGTCTAAACTACCAGTTGTCCGACTTTCATTTTTTTGTGGAAGTCGTGGTGGCTGAGCGGGCTAGGCGGCTGACTGTGTGTGCTGGCGATTAGGTGCTTGACTCTGAGGGTGCGGGTTGGAATCCCGGATGGGACTCAACCGAAATAAGTACTAGAATTTGTACTTTACTAAGAAAGTGAAATCCCAAATATGACATATGTTGCACTTGACCACTTTCTAAAAGGCATCGTGTAATCATAGCTTTCGGCCGTGGGAGCCGTGCCAATTTACACTCATCAGAGGGGTACACAAAGTACGCAGTCTAAACTACCAGTTGTCCGACTTTCATTTTTTGTGGAAGTCGCGGTGGCTGAGCGGCCTAGGCGGCTGACTTTGTGTGCTGGCGATTAGGTGCCTGACTCTGAGGTTGCGGGTTCGAATCCCGGATGCGACTCAACCGATAAAAGTACTAGAATTTGTACTTTACTAAGAAAGTGAAATCCCAAATATGACATATGTTGCATTTGACCACTTTCTAAATGGCATCGTGTAATCATAGCTTTCGGCCGTGGGAGCCGTGCCAATTTACACTCATCAGAGGGGTACACAAAGTACACAGTCTAAACTACCAGTTGTCCGACTTTCATTTTTTGTGGAAGTCGCGGTGGCTGAGCGGGCTAGGCGGCTGACTTTGTGTGCTGGCGATTAGGTGCCTGACTCTGAGGGTGCGGGTTCGAATCCCGGATGGGACTCAACCGAAATAAGTACTAGAATTTGTACTTTACTAAGAAAGTGAAATCCCAAATATGACATATGTTGCATTTGACCACTTTCTAAATGGCATCGTGTAATCATAGCTTTCGGCCGTGGGAGCCGTGCCAATTTACACTCATCAGAGGGGTACACAAAGTACACAGTCTAAACTACCAGTTGTCCGACTTTCAATTTTTGTGGAAGTCGCGGTGGCTGAGCGGGCTAGGCGGCTGACTTTGTGTGCTGGCGATTAGGTGCCTGACTCTGAGGGTGCGGGTTGGAATCCCGGATGGGACTCAACCGAAATAAGTACTAGAATTTGTACTTTACTAAGAAAGTGAAATCCCAAATATGACATATGTTGCATTTGACCACTTTCTAGAAGGCATCGTGTAATCATAGCTTTCGGCCGTGGGAGCCGTGCCAATTTACACTCATCAGAGGGGTACACAAAGTACGCAGTCTAAACTACCAGTTGTCCGACTTTCATTTTTTGTGGAAGTCGCGGTGGCTGAGCGGCCTAGGCGGCTGACTTTGTGTGCTGGCGAGTAGTTGCCTGACTCCGAGGGTGCGGGTTCGAATCACGGATGGGACTCAACCGAAATAAGTACTAGAATTTGTACTTTACTAAGAAAGTGAAATCCCAAATATGACATATGTTGCATTTGACCACTTTCTAAATGGCATCGTGTAATCATAGCTTTCGGCCGTGGGAGCCGTGCCAATTTACACTCATCAGAGGGGTACACAAAGTACACAGTCTAAACTACCAGTTGTCCGACTTTCATTTTTTGTGGAAGTCGCGGTGGCTGAGCGGGCTAGGCGGCTGACTTTGTGTGCTGGCGATTAGGTGCCTGACTCTCAGGGTGCGGGTTGGAATCCCGGATGGGACTCAACCGAAATAAGTACTAGAATTTGTACTTTACTAAGAAAGTGAAATCCCAAATATGACATATGTTGCATTTGACCACTTTCTAAATGGCATCGTGTAATCATAGCTTTCGGCCGTGGGAGCCGTGCCAATTTACACTCATCAGAGGGGTACACAAAGTACACAGTCTAAACTACCAGTTGTCCGACTTTCAATTTTTGTGGAAGTCGCGGTGGCTGAGCGGGCTAGGCGGCTGACTTTGTGTGCTGGCGATTAGGTGCCTGACTCTGAGGGTGCGGGTTCGAATCCCGGATGGGACTCAACCGAAATAAGTACTAGAATTTGTACTTTACTAAGAAAGTGAAATCCCAAATATGACATATGTTGCATTTGACCACTTTCTAAAAGGCATCGTGTAATCATAGCTTTCGGCCGTGGGAGCCGTGCCAATTTATACTCATCAGAGGGGTACACAAAGTACGCAGTCTAAACTACCAGTTGTCCGACTTTCATTTTTTGTGGAAGTCGCGGTGGCTGAGCGGGCTAGGCGGCTGACTTTGTGTGCTGGCGAATAGTTGCCTGACTCTGAGGGTGCGGGTTCGAATCCCGGATGGGACTCAACCGAAATAAGTACTGGAATTTGTACTTTACTAAGAAAGTGAAATCCCAAATATGACATAAGTTGCATTTGACCACTTTCTAAATGGCATCGTGTAATCATAGCTTTCGGCCGTGGGAGCCGTGCCAATTTACACTCATCAGAGGGGTACACAAAGTACGCAGTCTAAACTACCAGTTGTCCGACTTTCATTTTTTTGTGGAAGTCGCGGTGGCTGAGCGGGCTAGGCGGCTGACTTTGTGTGCTGGCGATTAGGTGCCTGACTCTGAGGGTGCGGGTTCGAATCCCGGATTGGACTCAACCGAAAAAAGTACTACAATTTGTACTTTACTAAGAAAGTGAAATCCCAAATATGACATATGTTGCATTTGACCACTTTCTAAAAGGCATCGTGTAATCATAGCTTTCGGCCGTGGGAGCCGTGCCAATTTACACTCATCAGAGGGGTACACAAAGTACGCAGTCTAAACTACCAGTTGTCCGACTTTCATTTTTTTGTGGAAGTCGCGGTGGCTGAGCGGGCTAGGCGGCTGACTGTGTGTGCTGGCGATTAGGTGCTTGACTCTGAGGGTGCGGGTTGGAATCCCGGATGGGACTCAACCGAAATAAGTACTAGAATTTGTACTTTACTAAGAAAGTGAAATCCCAAATATGACATATGTTGCACTTGACCACTTTCTAAAAGGCATCGTGTAATCATAGCTTTCGGCCGTGGGAGCCGTGCCAATTTACACTCATCAGAGGGGTACACAAAGTACGCAGTCTAAACTACCAGTTGTCCGACTTTCATTTTTTGTGGAAGTCGCGGTGGCTGAGCGGGCTAGGCGGCTGACTTTGTGTGCTGGCGATTAGGTGCCTGACTCTGAGGGTGCGGGTTCGAATCCCGGATGGGACTCAACCGAAATAAGTACTAGAATTTGTACTTTACTAAGAAAGTGAAATCCCAAAGATGACATATGTTGCATTTGACCACTTTCTAAATGGCATCGTGTAATCATAGCTTTCGGCCGTGGGAGCCGTGCCAATTTACACTCATCAGAGGGGTACACAAAGTACGCAGTCTAAACTACCAGTTGTCCGACTTTCATTTTTTTGTGGAAGTCGCGGTGGCTGAGCGGGCTAGGCGGCTGACTTTGTGTGCTGGCGATTAGGTGCCTGACTCTGAGGGTGCGGGTTCGAATCCCGGATGGGACTCAACCGAAATAAGTACTAGAATTTGTACTTTACTAAGAAAGTGAAATCCCAAATATGACATATGTTGCACTTGACCACTTTCTAAATGGCATCGTGTAATCATAGCTTTCGGCCGTGGGAGCCGTGCCAATTTACACTCATCAGAGGGGTACACAAAGTACGCAGTCTAAACTACCAGTTGTTTGACTTTCATTTTTTTGTGGAAGTCGCGGTGGCTGAGTGGGCTAGGCGGCTGACTTTGTGTGCTGGCGATTAGGTGCCTGACTCTGAGGGTGCCGGTTCGAATCCCGGATTGGACTCAACCGAAAAAAGTACTACAATTTGTACTTTACTAAGAAAGTGAAATCCCAAATATGACATATGTTGCATTTGACCACTTTCTAAAAGGCATCGTGTAATCATAGCTTTCGGCCGTGGGAGCCGTGCCAATTTACACTCATCAGAGGGGTACACAAAGTACGCAGTCTAAACTACCAGTTGTCCGACTTTCATTTTTTTGTGGAAGTCGCGGTGACTGAGCGGGCTAGGCGGCTGACTTTGTGTGCTGGCGATTAGGTGCCTGACTCTGAGGGTGCGGGTTGGAATCCCGGATGGGACTCAACCGAAAAAAGTACTAGAATTTGTACTTTACTAAGAAAGTGAAATCCCAAATATGACATATGTTGCACTTGACCACTTTCTAAATGGCATCGTGTAATCATAGCTTTCGGCCGTGGGAGCCGTGCCAATTTACACTCATCAGAGGGGTATACAAAGTACGCAGTCTAAACTACCAGTTGTCCGACTTTCATTTTTTTGTGGAAGTCGCGGTGGCTGAGCGGGCTAGGCGGCTGACTTTGTGTGCTGGCGATTAGGTGCCTGACTCTGAGGGTGCGGGTTCGAATCCCGGATGGGACTCAACCGAAAAAAGTACTAGAATTTGTACTTTACTAAGAAAGTGAAATCCCAAATATGACATATGTTGCATTTGACCACTTTCTAAAAGGCATCGTGTAATCATAGCTTTCGGCCGTGGGAGCCGTGCCAATTTACACTCATCAGAGGGGTACACAAAGTACGCAGTCTAAACTACCAGTTGTCCGACTTTCATTTTTTTGTGGAAGTCTTGGTGGCTGAGCGGGCTAGGCGGCTGACTGTGTGTGCTGGCGATTAGGTGCTTGACTCTGAGGGTGCGGGTTGGAATCCCGGATGGGACTCAACCGAAATAAGTACTAGAATTTGTACTTTACTAAGAAAGTGAAATCCCAAATATGACATATGTTGCATTTGACCACTTTCTAAAAGGCATCGTGTAATCATAGCTTTCGGCCGTGGGAGCCGTGCCAATTTACACTCATCAGAGGGGTACACAAAGTACGCAGTCTAAACTACCAGTTGTCCGACTTTCATTTTTTGTGGAAGTCGCGGTGGCTGAGCGGGCTAGGCGGCTGACTTTGTGTGCTGGCGATTAGGTGCCTGACTCTGAGGTTGCGGGTTCGAATCCCGGATGCGACTCAACCGATAAAAGTACTAGAATTTGTACTTTACTAAGAAAGTGAAATCCCAAATATGACATATGTTGCATTTGACCACTTTCTAAATGGCATCGTGTAATCATAGCTTTCGGCCGTGGGAGCCGTGCCAATTTACACTCATCAGAGGGGTACACAAAGTACACAGTCTAAACTACCAGTTGTCCGACTTTCATTTTTTGTGGAAGTCGCGGTGGCTGAGCGGGCTAGGCGGCTGACTTTGTGTGCTGCCGATTAGGTGCCTGACTCTGAGGGTGCGGGTTCGAATCCCGGATGGGACTCAACCGAAATAAGTACTAGAATTTGTACTTTACTAAGAAAGTGAAATCCCAAATATGACATATGTTGCATTTGACCACTTTCTAAATGGCATCGTGTAATCATAGCTTTCGGCCGTGGGAGCCGTGCCAATTTACACTCATCAGAGGGGTACACAAAGTACACAGTCTAAACTACCAGTTGTCCGACTTTCAATTTTTGTGGAAGTCGCGGTGGCTGAGCGGGCTAGGCGGCTGACTTTGTGTGCTGGCGATTAGGTGCCTGACTCTGAGGGTGCGGGTTGGAATCCCGGATGGGACTCAACCGAAATAAGTACTAGAAATTGTACTTTACTAAGAAAGTGAAATCCCAAATATGACATATGTTGCATTTGACCACTTTCTAAATGGCATCGTGTAATCATAGCTTTCGGCCGTGGGAGCCGTGCCAATTTACACTCATCAGAGGGGTACACAAAGTACACAGTCTAAACTACCAGTTGTCCGACTTTCAATTTTTGTGGAAGTCGCGGTGGCTGAGCGGGCTAGGCGGCTGACTTTGTGTGCTGGCGATTAGGTGCCTGACTCTGAGGGTGCGGGTTCGAATCCCGGATGGGACTCAACCGAAATAAGTACTAGAATTTGTACTTTACTAAGAAAGTGAAATCCCAAATATGACATATGTTGCATTTGACCACTTTCTAAAAGGCATCGTGTAATCATAGCTTTCGGCCGTGGGAGCCGTGCCAATTTATACTCATCAGAGGGGTACACAAAGTACGCAGTCTAAACTACCAGTTGTCCGACTTTCATTTTTTGTGGAAGTCGCGGTGGCTGAGCGGGCTAGGCGGCTGACTTTGTGTGCTGGCGAATAGTTGCCTGACTCTGAGGGTGCGGGTTCGAATCCCGGATGGGACTCAACCGAAATAAGTACTAGAATTTGTACTTTACTAAGAAAGTGAAATCCCAAATATGACATAAGTTGCATTTGACCACTTTCTAAATGGCATCGTGTAATCATAGCTTTCGGCCGTGGGAGCCGTGCCACTTTACACTCATCAGAGGGGTACACAAAGTACGCAGTCTAAACTACCAGTTGTCCGACTTTCATTTTTTTGTGGAAGTCGCGGTGGCTGAGCGGGCTAGGCGGCTGACTTTGTGTGCTGGCGATTAGGTGCCTGACTCTGAGGGTGCGGGTTCGAATCCCGGATTGGACTCAACCGAAAAAAGTACTACAATTTGTACTTTACTAAGAAAGTGAAATCCCAAATATGACATATGTTGCATTTGACCACTTTCTAAAAGGCATCGTGTAATCATAGCTTTCGGCCGTGGGAGCCGTGCCAATTTACACTCATCAGAGGGGTACACAAAGTACGCAGTCTAAACTACCAGTTGTCCGACTTTCATTTTTTTGTGGAAGTCGCGGTGGCTGAGCGGGCTAGGCGGCTGACTGTGTGTGCTGGCGATTAGGTGCCTGACTCTGAGGGTGCGGGTTGGAATCCCGGATGGGACTCAACCGAAATAAGTACTAGAATTTGTACTTTACTAAGAAAGTGAAATCCCAAATATGACATATGTTGCACTTGACCACTTTCTAAAAGGCATCGTGTAATCATAGCTTTCGGCCGTGGGAGCCGTGCCAATTTACACTCATCAGAGGGGTACACAAAGTACGCAGTCTAAACTACCAGTTGTCCGACTTTCATTTTTTGTGGAAGTCGCGGTGGCTGAGCGGGCTAGGCGGCTGACTTTGTGTGCTGGCGATTAGGTGCCTGACTCTGAGGGTGCGGGTTCGAATCCCGGATGGGACTCAACCGAAATAAGTACTAGAATTTGTACTTTACTAAGAAAGTGAAATCCCAAAGATGACATATGTTGCATTTGACCACTTTCTAAATGGCATCGTGTAATCATAGCTTTCGGCCGTGGGAGCCGTGCCAATTTACACTCATCAGAGGGGTACACAAAGTACGCAGTCTAAACTACCAGTTGTCCGACTTTCATTTTTTTGTGGAAGTCGCGGTGGCTGAGCGGGCTAGGCGGCTGACTTTGTGTGCTGGCGATTAGGTGCCTGACTCTGAGGGTGCGGGTTCGAATCCCGGATGGGACTCAACCGAAATAAGTACTAGAATTTGTACTTTACTAAGAAAGTGAAATCCCAAATATGACATATGTTGCACTTGACCACTTTCTAAATGGCATCGTGTAATCATAGCTTTCGGCCGTGGGAGCCGTGCCAATTTACACTCATCAGAGGGGTACACAAAGTACGCAGTCTAAACTACCAGTTGTTTGACTTTCATTTTTTTGTGGAAGTCGCGGTGGCTGAGTGGGCTAGGCGGCTGACTTTGTGTGCTGGCGATTAGGTGCCTGACTCTGAGGGTGCCGGTTCGAATCCCGGATTGGACTCAACCGAAAAAAGTACTACAATTTGTACTTTACTAAGAAAGTGAAATCCCAAATATGACATATGTTGCATTTGACCACTTTCTAAAAGGCATCGTGTAATCATAGCTTTCGGCCGTGGGAGCCGTGCCAATTTACACTCATCAGAGGGGTACACAAAGTACGCAGTCTAAACTACCAGTTGTCCGACTTTCATTTTTTTGTGGAAGTCGCGGTGACTGAGCGGGCTAGGCGGCTGACTTTGTGTGCTGGCGATTAGGTGCCTGACTCTGAGGGTGCGGGTTGGAATCCCGGATGGGACTCAACCGAAAAAAGTACTAGAATTTGTACTTTACTAAGAAAGTGAAATCCCAAATATGACATATGTTGCACTTGACCACTTTCTAAATGGCATCGTGTAATCATAGCTTTCGGCCGTGGGAGCCGTGCCAATTTACACTCATCAGAGGGGTACACAAAGTACACAGTCTAAACTACCAGTTGTCCGACTTTCATTTTTTTGTGGAAGTCGCGGTGGCTGAGCGGGCTAGGCGGCTGACTTTGTGTGCTGGCGATTAGGTGCCTGACTCTGAGGGTGCGGGTTCGAATCCCGGATTGGACTCAACCGAAAAAAGTACTAGAATTTGTACTTTACTAAGAAAGTGAAATCCCAAATATGACATATGTTGCATTTGACCACTTTCTAAAAGGCATCGTGTAATCATAGCTTTCGGCCGTGGGAGCCGTGCCAATTTACACTCATCAGAGGGGTACACAAAGTACGCAGTCTAAACTACCAGTTGTCCGACTTTCATTTTTTTGTGGAAGTCGTGGTGGCTGAGCGGGCTAGGCGGCTGACTGTGTGTGCTGGCGATTAGGTGCTTGACTCTGAGGGTGCGGGTTGGAATCCCGGATGGGACTCAACCGAAATAAGTACTAGAATTTGTACTTTACTAAGAAAGTGAAATCCCAAATATGACATATGTTGCATTTGACCACTTTCTAAAAGGCATCGTGTAATCATAGCTTTCGGCCGTGGGAGCCGTGCCAATTTACACTCATCAGAGGGGTACACAAAGTACGCAGTCTAAACTACCAGTTGTCCGACTTTCATTTTTTGTGGAAGTCGCGGTGGCTGAGCGGGCTAGGCGGCTGACTTTGTGTGCTGGCGATTAGGTGCCTGACTCTGAGGTTGCGGGTTCGAATCCCGGATGCGACTCAACCGATAAAAGTACTAGAATTTGTACTTTACTAAGAAAGTGAAATCCCAAATATGACATATGTTGCATTTGACCACTTTCTAAATGGCATCGTGTAATCATAGCTTTCGGCCGTGGGAGCCGTGCCAATTTACACTCATCAGAGGGGTACACAAAGTACACAGTCTAAACTACCAGTTGTCCGACTTTCATTTTTTGTGGAAGTCGCGGTGGCTGAGCGGGCTAGGCGGCTGACTTTGTGTGCTGCCGATTAGGTGCCTGACTCTGAGGGTGCGGGTTCGAATCCCGGATGGGACTCAACCGAAATAAGTACTAGAATTTGTACTTTACTAAGAAAGTGAAATCCCAAATATGACATATGTTGCATTTGACCACTTTCTAAATGGCATCGTGTAATCATAGCTTTCGGCCGTGGGAGCCGTGCCAATTTACACTCATCAGAGGGGTACACAAAGTACACAGTCTAAACTACCAGTTGTCCGACTTTCAATTTTTGTGGAAGTCGCGGTGGCTGAGCGGGCTAGGCGGCTGACTTTGTGTGCTGGCGATTAGGTGCCTGACTCTGAGGGTGCGGGTTGGAATCCCGGATGGGACTCAACCGAAATAAGTACTAGAAATTGTACTTTACTAAGAAAGTGAAATCCCAAATATGACATATGTTGCATTTGACCACTTTCTAAATGGCATCGTGTAATCATAGCTTTCGGCCGTGGGAGCCGTGCCAATTTACACTCATCAGAGGGGTACACAAAGTACACAGTCTAAACTACCAGTTGTCCGACTTTCAATTTTTGTGGAAGTCGCGGTGGCTGAGCGGGCTAGGCGGCTGACTTTGTGTGCTGGCGATTAGGTGCCTGACTCTGAGGGTGCGGGTTCGAATCCCGGATGGGACTCAACCGAAATAAGTACTAGAATTTGTACTTTACTAAGAAAGTGAAATCCCAAATATGACATATGTTGCATTTGACCACTTTCTAAAAGGCATCGTGTAATCATAGCTTTCGGCCGTGGGAGCCGTGCCAATTTATACTCATCAGAGGGGTACACAAAGTACGCAGTCTAAACTACCAGTTGTCCGACTTTCATTTTTTGTGGAAGTCGCGGTGGCTGAGCGGGCTAGGCGGCTGACTTTGTGTGCTGGCGAATAGTTGCCTGACTCTGAGGGTGCGGGTTCGAATCCCGGATGGGACTCAACCGAAATAAGTACTAGAATTTGTACTTTACTAAGAAAGTGAAATCCCAAATATGACATAAGTTGCATTTGACCACTTTCTAAATGGCATCGTGTAATCATAGCTTTCGGCCGTGGGAGCCGTGCCACTTTACACTCATCAGAGGGGTACACAAAGTACGCAGTCTAAACTACCAGTTGTCCGACTTTCATTTTTTTGTGGAAGTCGCGGTGGCTGAGCGGGCTAGGCGGCTGACTTTGTGTGCTGGCGATTAGGTGCCTGACTCTGAGGGTGCGGGTTCGAATCCCGGATTGGACTCAACCGAAAAAAGTACTACAATTTGTACTTTACTAAGAAAGTGAAATCCCAAATATGACATATGTTGCATTTGACCACTTTCTAAAAGGCATCGTGTAATCATAGCTTTCGGCCGTGGGAGCCGTGCCAATTTACACTCATCAGAGGGGTACACAAAGTACGCAGTCTAAACTACCAGTTGTCCGACTTTCATTTTTTTGTGGAAGTCGCGGTGGCTGAGCGGGCTAGGCGGCTGACTGTGTGTGCTGGCGATTAGGTGCCTGACTCTGAGGGTGCGGGTTGGAATCCCGGATGGGACTCAACCGAAATAAGTACTAGAATTTGTACTTTACTAAGAAAGTGAAATCCCAAATATGACATATGTTGCACTTGACCACTTTCTAAAAGGCATCGTGTAATCATAGCTTTCGGCCGTGGGAGCCGTGCCAATTTACACTCATCAGAGGGGTACACAAAGTACGCAGTCTAAACTACCAGTTGTCCGACTTTCATTTTTTGTGGAAGTCGCGGTGGCTGAGCGGGCTAGGCGGCTGACTTTGTGTGCTGGCGATTAGGTGCCTGACTCTGAGGGTGCGGGTTCGAATCCCGGATGGGACTCAACCGAAATAAGTACTAGAATTTGTACTTTACTAAGAAAGTGAAATCCCAAAGATGACATATGTTGCATTTGACCACTTTCTAAATGGCATCGTGTAATCATAGCTTTCGGCCGTGGGAGCCGTGCCAATTTACACTCATCAGAGGGGTACACAAAGTACGCAGTCTAAACTACCAGTTGTCCGACTTTCATTTTTTTGTGGAAGTCGCGGTGGCTGAGCGGGCTAGGCGGCTGACTTTGTGTGCTGGCGATTAGGTGCCTGACTCTGAGGGTGCGGGTTCGAATCCCGGATGGGACTCAACCGAAATAAGTACTAGAATTTGTACTTTACTAAGAAAGTGAAATCCCAAATATGACATATGTTGCACTTGACCACTTTCTAAATGGCATCGTGTAATCATAGCTTTCGGCCGTGGGAGCCGTGCCAATTTACACTCATCAGAGGGGTACACAAAGTACGCAGTCTAAACTACCAGTTGTTTGACTTTCATTTTTTTGTGGAAGTCGCGGTGGCTGAGTGGGCTAGGCGGCTGACTTTGTGTGCTGGCGATTAGGTGCCTGACTCTGAGGGTGCCGGTTCGAATCCCGGATTGGACTCAACCGAAAAAAGTACTACAATTTGTACTTTACTAAGAAAGTGAAATCCCAAATATGACATATGTTGCATTTGACCACTTTCTAAAAGGCATCGTGTAATCATAGCTTTCGGCCGTGGGAGCCGTGCCAATTTACACTCATCAGAGGGGTACACAAAGTACGCAGTCTAAACTACCAGTTGTCCGACTTTCATTTTTTTGTGGAAGTCGCGGTGACTGAGCGGGCTAGGCGGCTGACTTTGTGTGCTGGCGATTAGGTGCCTGACTCTGAGGGTGCGGGTTGGAATCCCGGATGGGACTCAACCGAAAAAAGTACTAGAATTTGTACTTTACTAAGAAAGTGAAATCCCAAATATGACATATGTTGCACTTGACCACTTTCTAAATGGCATCGTGTAATCATAGCTTTCGGCCGTGGGAGCCGTGCCAATTTACACTCATCAGAGGGGTACACAAAGTACACAGTCTAAACTACCAGTTGTCCGACTTTCATTTTTTTGTGGAAGTCGCGGTGGCTGAGCGGGCTAGGCGGCTGACTTTGTGTGCTGGCGATTAGGTGCCTGACTCTGAGGGTGCGGGTTCGAATCCCGGATTGGACTCAACCGAAAAAAGTACTAGAATTTGTACTTTACTAAGAAAGTGAAATCCCAAATATGACATATGTTGCATTTGACCACTTTCTAAAAGGCATCGTGTAATCATAGCTTTCGGCCGTGGGAGCCGTGCCAATTTACACTCATCAGAGGGGTACACAAAGTACGCAGTCTAAACTACCAGTTGTCCGACTTTCATTTTTTTGTGGAAGTCGTGGTGGCTGAGCGGGCTAGGCGGCTGACTGTGTGTGCTGGCGATTAGGTGCTTGACTCTGAGGGTGCGGGTTGGAATCCCGGATGGGACTCAACCGAAATAAGTACTAGAATTTGTACTTTACTAAGAAAGTGAAATCCCAAATATGACATATGTTGCATTTGACCACTTTCTAAAAGGCATCGTGTAATCATAGCTTTCGGCCGTGGGAGCCGTGCCAATTTACACTCATCAGAGGGGTACACAAAGTACGCAGTCTAAACTACCAGTTGTCCGACTTTCATTTTTTGTGGAAGTCGCGGTGGCTGAGCGGGCTAGGCGGCTGACTTTGTGTGCTGGCGATTAGGTGCCTGACTCTGAGGTTGCGGGTTCGAATCCCGGATGCGACTCAACCGATAAAAGTACTAGAATTTGTACTTTACTAAGAAAGTGAAATCCCAAATATGACATATGTTGCATTTGACCACTTTCTAAATGGCATCGTGTAATCATAGCTTTCGGCCGTGGGAGCCGTGCCAATTTACACTCATCAGAGGGGTACACAAAGTACACAGTCTAAACTACCAGTTGTCCGACTTTCATTTTTTGTGGAAGTCGCGGTGGCTGAGCGGGCTAGGCGGCTGACTTTGTGTGCTGCCGATTAGGTGCCTGACTCTGAGGGTGCGGGTTCGAATCCCGGATGGGACTCAACCGAAATAAGTACTAGAATTTGTACTTTACTAAGAAAGTGAAATCCCAAATATGACATATGTTGCATTTGACCACTTTCTAAATGGCATCGTGTAATCATAGCTTTCGGCCGTGGGAGCCGTGCCAATTTACACTCATCAGAGGGGTACACAAAGTACACAGTCTAAACTACCAGTTGTCCGACTTTCAATTTTTGTGGAAGTCGCGGTGGCTGAGCGGGCTAGGCGGCTGACTTTGTGTGCTGGCGATTAGGTGCCTGACTCTGAGGGTGCGGGTTGGAATCCCGGATGGGACTCAACCGAAATAAGTACTAGAATTTGTACTTTACTAAGAAAGTGAAATCCCAAATATGACATATGTTGCATTTGACCACTTTCTAAATGGCATCGTGTAATCATAGCTTTCGGCCGTGGGAGCCGTGCCAATTTACACTCATCAGAGGGGTACACAAAGTACACAGTCTAAACTACCAGTTGTCCGACTTTCAATTTTTGTGGAAGTCGCGGTGGCTGAGCGGGCTAGGCGGCTGACTTTGTGTGCTGGCGATTAGGTGCTTGACTCTGAGGGTGCGGGTTGGAATCCCGGATGGGACTCAACCGAAATAAGTACTAGAATTTGTACTTTACTAAGAAAGTGAAATCCCAAATATGACATATGTTGCATTTGACCACTTTCTAGAAGGCATCGTGTAATCATAGCTTTCGGCCGTGGGAGCCGTGCCAATTTACACTCATCAGAGGGGTACACAAAGTACGCAGTCTAAACTACCAGTTGTCCGACTTTCATTTTTTGTGGAAGTCGCGGTGGCTGAGCGGGCTAGGCGGCTGACTTTGTGTGCTGGCGAGTAGTTGCCTGACTCTGAGGGTGCGGGTTCGAATCCCGGATGGGATTCAACCGAAATAAGTACTAGAATTTGTACTTTACTAAGAAAGTGAAATCCCAAATATGACATATGTTGCATTTGACCACTTTCTAAATGGCATCGTGTAATCATAGCTTTCGGCCGTGGGAGCCGTGCCAATTTACACTCATCAGAGGGGTACACAAAGTACGCAGTCTAAACTACCACTTGTCCGACTTTCATTTTTTTGTGGAAGTCGCGGTGGCTGAGCGGGCTAGGCGGCTGACTTTGTGTGCTGGCGATTAGGTGCTGACTCTCAGGGTGCGGGTTGGAATCCCGGATGGGACTCAACCGAAATAAGTACTAGAATTTGTACTTTACTAAGAAAGTGAAATCCCAAATATGACATATGTTGCATTTGACCACTTTCTAAATGGCATCGTGTAATCATAGCTTTCGGCCGTGGGAGCCGTGCCAATTTACACTCATCAGAGGGGTACACAAAGTACACAGTCTAAACTACCAGTTGTCCGACTTTCAATTTTTGTGGAAGTCGCGGTGGCTGAGCGGGCTAGGCGGCTGACTTTGTGTGCTGGCGATTAGGTGCCTGACTCTGAGGGTGCGGGTTCGAATCCCGGATGGGACTCAACCGAAATAAGTACTAGAATTTGTACTTTACTAAGAAAGTGAAATCCCAAATATGACATATGTTGCATTTGACCACTTTCTAAAAGGCATCGTGTAATCATAGCTTTCGGACGTGGGAGCCGTGCCAATTTATACTCATCAGAGGGGTACACAAAGTACGCAGTCTAAACTACCAGTTGTCCGACTTTCATTTTTTGTGGAAGTCGCGGTGGCTGAGCGGGCTAGGCGGCTGACTTTGTGTGCTGGCGAGTAGTTGCCTGACTCTGAGGGTGCGGGTTCGAATCCCGGATGGGACTCAACCGAAATAAGTACTAGAATTTGTACTTTACTAAGAAAGTGAAATCCCAAATATGACATAAGTTGCATTTGACCACTTTCTAAATGGCATCGTGTAATCATAGCTTTCGGCCGTGGGAGCCGTGCCAATTTACACTCATCAGAGGGGTACACAAAGTACGCAGTCTAAACTACCAGTTGTCCGACTTTCATTTTTTTGTGGAAGTCGCGGTGGCTGAGCGGGCTAGGCGGCTGACTTTGTGTGCTGGCGATTAGGTGCCTGACTCTGAGGGTGCGGGTTCGAATCCCGGATTGGACTCAACCGAAAAAAGTACTACAATTTGTACTTTACTAAGAAAGTGAAATCCCAAATATGACATATGTTGCATTTGACCACTTTCTAAAAGGCATCGTGTAATCATAGCTTTCGGCCGTGGGAGCCGTGCCAATTTACACTCATCAGAGGGGTACACAAAGTACGCAGTCTAAACTACCAGTTGTCCGACTTTCATTTTTTTGTGGAAGTCGCGGTGGCTGAGCGGGCTAGGCGGCTGACTTTGTGTGCTGGCGATTAGGTGCCTGACTCTGAGGGTGCGGGTTCGAATCCCGGATTGGACTCAACCGAAAAAAGTACTACAATTTGTACTTTACTAAGAAAGTGAAATCCCAAATATGACATATGTTGCATTTGACCACTTTCTAAAAGGCATCGTGTAATCATAGCTTTCCGCCGTGGGAGCCGTGCCAATTTACACTCATCAGAGGGGTACACAAAGTACGCAGTCTAAACTACCAGTTGTCCGACTTTCATTTTTTTGTGGAAGTCGCGGTGGCTGAGCGGGCTAGGCGGCTGACTTTGTGTGCTGGCGATTAGGTGCCTGACTCTGAGGGTGCGGGTTCGAATCCCGGATTGGACTCAACCGAAAAAAGTACTACAATTTGTACTTTACTAAGAAAGTGAAATCCCAAATATGACATATGTTGCATTTGACCACTTTCTAAAAGGCATCGTGTAATCATAGCTTTCCGCCGTGGGAGCCGTGCCAATTTACACTCATCAGAGGGGTACACAAAGTACGCAGTCTAAACTACCAGTTGTCCGACTTTCATTTTTTTGTGGAAGTCGCGGTGGCTGAGCGGGCTAGGCGGCTGACTGTGTGTGCTGGCGATTAGGTGCCTGACTCTGAGGGTGCGGGTTGGAATCCCGGATGGGACTCAACCGAAATAAGTACTAGAATTTGTACTTTACTAAGAAAGTGAAATCCCAAATATGACATATGTTGCACTTGACCACTTTCTAAAAGGCATCGTGTAATCATAGCTTTCGGCCGTGGGAGCCGTGCCAATTTACACTCATCAGAGGGGTACACAAAGTACGCAGTCTAAACTACCAGTTGTCCGACTTTCATTTTTTGTGGAAGTCGCGGTGGCTGAGCGGGCTAGGCGGCTGACTTTGTGTGCTGGCGATTAGGTGCCTGACTCTGAGGGTGCGGGTTCGAATCCCGGATGGGACTCAACCGAAATAAGTACTAGAATTTGTACTTTACTAAGAAAGTGAAATCCCAGATATGACATATGTTGCATTTGACCACTTTCTAAATGGCATCGTGTAATCATAGCTTTCGGCCGTGGGAGCCGTGCCAATTTACACTCATCAGAGGGGTACACAAAGTACGCAGTCTAAACTACCAGTTGTCCGACTTTCATTTTTTTGTGGAAGTCGCGGTGGCTGAGCGGGCTAGGCGGCTGACTTTGTGTGCTGGCGATTAGGTGCCTGACTCTGAGGGTGCGGGTTGGAATCCCGGATGGGACTCAACCGAAATAAGTACTAGAATTTGTACTTTACTAAGAAAGTGAAATCCCAAATATGACATATGTTGCATTTGACCACTTTCTAAATGGCATCGTGTAATCATATGCTGCATTTGACCACTTTCTAAATGGCATCGTGTAATCATAGCTTTCGGCCGTGGGAGCCGTGCCAATTTACACTCATCAGAGGGGTACACAAAGTACACAGTCTAAACTACCAGTTGTCCGACTTTCAATTTTTGTGGAAGTCGCGGTGGCTGAGCGGGGTAGGTGGCTGACTTTGTGTGCTGGTGATTAGGTGCCTGACTCTGAGGGTGCGGGTTGGAATCCCGGATGGGACTCAACCGAAATAAGTACTAGAATTTGTACTTTACTAAGAAAGTGAAATCCCAAATATGACATATGTTGCATTTGACCACTTTCTAAATGGCATCGTGTAATCATATGTTGCATTTGACCACTTTCTAAATGGCATCGTGTAATCATAGCTTTCGGCCGTGGGAGCCGTGCCAATTTACACTCATCAGAGGGGTACACAAAGTACGCAGTCTAAACTACCAGTTGTCCGACTTTCATTTTTTTGTGGAAGTCGCGGTGGCTGAGCGGGCTAGGCGGCTGACTGTGTGTGCTGGCGATTAGGTGCCTGACTCTGAGGGTGCGGGTTCGAATCCCGGATGGGACTCAACCGAAAAAAGTACTAGAATTTGTACTTTACTAAGAAAGTAAAATCCCAAAAATGACATATGTTGCACTTGACCACTTTCTAAATGGCATCGTGTAATCATAGCTTTCGGCCGTGGGAGCCGTGCCAATTTACACTCATCAGAGGGGTACACAAAGTACGCAGTCTAAACTACCAGTTGTTTGACTTTCATTTTTTTGTGGAAGTCGCGGTGGCTGAGCGGGCTAGGCGGCTGACTTTGTGTGCTGGCGATTAGGTGCCTGACTCTGAGGGTGCGGGTTCGAATCCCGGATTGGACTCAACCGAAAAAAGTACTACAATTTGTACTTTTCTAAGAAAGTGAAATCCCAAATATGACATATGTTGCATTTGACCACTTTCTAAATGGCATCGTGTAATCATAGCTTTCGGCCGTGGGAGCCGTGCCAATTTACACTCATCAGAGGGGTACACAAAGTACGCAGTCTAAACTACCAGTTGTCCGACTTTCATTTTTTTGTGGAACTCGCGGTGGCTGAGCGGGCTAGGCGGCTGACTGTGTGTGCTGGCGATTAGGTGCTTGACTCTGAGGGTGCGGGTTGGAATCCCGGATGGGACTCAACCGAAATAAGTACTAGAATTTGTACTTTACTAAGAAAGTGAAATCCCAAATATGACATATGTTGCACTTGACCACTTTCTAAAAGGCATCGTGTAATCATAGCTTTCGGCCGTGGGAGCCGTGCCAATTTACACTCATCAGAGGGGTACACAAAGTACGCAGTCTAAACTACCAGTTGTCCGACTTTCATTTTTTGTGGAAGTCGCGGTGGCTGAGCGGCCTAGGCGGCTGACTTTGTGTGTTGGCGATTAGGTGCCTGACTCTGAGGTTGCGGGTTCGAATCCCGGATGAGACTCAACCGATAAAAGTACTAGAATTTGTACTTTACTAAGAAAGTGAAATCCCAAATATGACATATGTTGCACTTGACCACTTTCTAAATGGCATCGTGTAATCATAGCTTTCGGCCGTGGGAGCCGTGCCAATTTACACTCATCAGAGGGGTACACAAAGTACACAGTCTAAACTACCAGTTGTCCGACTTTCAATTTTTGTGGAAGTCGCGGTGGCTGAGCGGGCTAGGCGGCTGACTTTGTGTGCTGGCGATTAGGTGCCTGACTCTGAGGGTGCGGGTTCGAATCCCGGATGGGACTCAACCGAAATAAGTACTAGAATTTGTACTTTACTAAGAAAGTGAAATCCCAAATATGACATATGTTGCATTTGACCACTTTCTAAAAGGCATCGTGTAATCATAGCTTTCGGCCGTGGGAGCCGTGCCAATTTACACTCATCAGAGGGGTACACAAAGTACACAGTCTAAACTACCAGTTGTCCGACTTTCAATTTTTGTGGAAGTCGCGGTGGCTGAGCGGGCTAGGCGGCTGACTTTGTGTGCTGGCGATTAGGTGCCTGACTCTGAGGGTGCGGGTTGGAATCCCGGATGGGACTCAACCGAAATAAGTACTAGAATTTGTACTTTACTAAGAAAGTGAAATCCCAAATATGACATATGTTGCATTTGACCACTTTCTAAATGGCATCGTGTAATCATAGCTTTCGGCCGTGGGAGCCGTGCCAATTTACACTCATCAGAGGGGTACACAAAGTACGCAGTCTAAACTACCAGTTGTCCGACTTTCATTTTTTTGTGGAAGTCGCTGTGGCTGAGCGGGCTAGGCGGCTGACTGTGTGTGCTGGCGATTAGGTGCCTGACTCTGAGGGTGCGGGTTCGAATCCCGGATGGGACTCAACCGAAAAAAGTACTAGAATTTGTACTTTACTAAGAAAGTGAAATCCCAAATATGACATATGTTGCACTTGACCACTTTCTAAATGGCATCGTGTAATCATAGCTTTCGGCCGTGGGAGCCGTGCCAATTTACACTCATCAGAGGGGTACACAAAGTACACAGTCTAAACTACCAGTTGTCCGACTTTCAATTTTTGTGGAAGTCGCGGTGGCTGAGCGGGCTAGGTGGCTGACTTTGTGTGCTGGCGATTAGGTGCCTGACTCTGAGGGTGCGGGTTCGAATCCCGGATGCGACTCAACCGAAAAAAGTACTACAATTTGTACTTTACTAAGAAAGTGAAATCCCAAATATGACATATGTTGCATTTGACCACTTTCTAAAAGGCATCGTGTAATCATAGCTTTCGGCCGTGGGAGCCGTGCCAATTTACACTCATCAGAGGGGTACACAAAGTACGCAGTCTAAACTACCAGTTGTCCGACTTTCATTTTTTTGTGGAAGTCGCGGTGGCTGAGCGGGCTAGGCGGCTGACTTTGTGTGCTGGCGATTAGGTGCCTGACTCTGAGGGTGCGGGTTCGAATCCCGGATGGGACTCAACCGAAATAAGTACTAGAATTTGTACTTTACTAAGAAAGTGAAATCCCAAATATGACATATGTTGCATTTGACCACTTTCTAAAAGGCATCGTGTAATCATAGCTTTCGGCCGTGGGAGCCGTGCCAATTTACACTCATCAGAGGGGTACACAAAGTACACAGTCTAAACTACCAGTTGTCCGACTTTCAATTTTTGTGGAAGTCGCGGTGGCTGAGCGGGCTAGGCGGCTGACTTTGTGTGCTGGCGATTAGGTGCCTGACTCTGAGGGTGCGGGTTGGAATCCCGGATGGGACTCAACCGAAATAAGTACTAGAATTTGTACTTTACTAAGAAAGTGAAATCCCAAATATGACATATGTTGCATTTGACCACTTTCTAAAAGGCATCGTGTAATCATAGCTTTCGGCCGTGGGAGCCGTGCCAATTTACACTCATCAGAGGGGTACACAAAGTACGCAGTCTAAACTACCAGTTGTCCGACTTTCATTTTTTGTGGAAGTCGCGGTGGCTGAGCGGGCTAGGCGGCTGACTTTGTGTGCTGGCGAGTAGTTGCCTGACTCTGAGGGTGCGGGTTCGAATCCCGGATGGGACTCAACCGAAATAAGTACTAGAATTTGTACTTTACTAAGAAAGTGAAATCCCAAATATGACATATGTTGCATTTGACCACTTTCTAAATGGCATTGTGTAATCATAGCTTTCGGCCGTGGGAGCCGTGCCAATTTACACTCATCAGAGGGGTACACAAAGTACGCAGTCTAAACTACCAGTTGTCCGACTTTCATTTTTTTGTGGAAGTCGCGGTGGCTGAGCGGGCTAGGCGGCTGACTTTGTGTGCTGGCGATTAGGTGCCTGACTCTGAGGGTGCGGGTTCGAATCCCGGATTGAACTCAACCGAAATAAGTACTAGAATTTGTACTTTACTAAGAAAGTGAAATCCCAAATATGACATATGTTGCATTTGACCACTTTCTAAAAGGCATCATGTAATCATAGCTTTCGGCCGTGGGAGCCGTGCCAATTTACACTCATCAGAGGGGTACACAAAGTACGCAGTCTAAACTACCAGTTGTCCGACTTTCATTTTTTTGTGGAAGTCGCGGTGGCTGAGCGGGCTAGGCGGCTGACTGTGTGTGCTGGCGATTATGTGCTTGACTCTGAGGGTGCGGGTTGGAATCCCGGATGGGACTCAACCAAAATAAGTACTAGAATTTGTACTTTACTAAGAAAGTGAAATCCCAAATATGACATATGTTGCACTTGACCACTTTCTAAAAGGCATCGTGTAATCATAGCTTTCGGCCGTGGGAGCCGTGCCAATTTACACTCATCAGAGGGGTACACAAAGTACGCAGTCTAAACTACCAGTTGTCCGACTTTCATTTTTTGTGGAAGTCGCGGTGGCTGAGCGGGCTAGGCGGCTGACTTTGTGTGCTGGCGATTAGTTGCCTGACTCTGAGGGTGCGGGTTGGAATCCCGGATGGGACTCAACCGAAATAAGTACTAGAATTTGTACTTTACTAAGAAAGTGAAATCCCAAATATGACATATGTTGCATTTGACCACTTTCTAAATGGCATCGTGTAGTCATATGTGGAAGTCGCGGTGGCTGAGCGGGCTAGGCGGCTGACTGTGTGTGCTGGCGATTAGGTGCTTGACTCTGAGGGTGCGGGTTGGAATCCCGGATGGGACTCAACCGAAATAAGTACTAGAATTTGTACTTTACTAAGAAAGTGAAATCCCAAATATGACATCTGTTGCACTTGACCACTTTCTAAAAGGCATCGTGTAATCATAGCTTTCGGCCGTGGGAGCCGTGCCAATTTACACTCATCAGAGGGGTACACAAAGTACGCAGTCTAAACTACCAGTTGTCCGACTTTCATTTTTTGTGGAAGTCGCGGTGGCTGAGCGGGCTAGGCGGCTGACTTTGTGTGCTGGCGAGTAGTTGCCTGACTCTGAGGGTGCGGGTTGGAATCCCGGATGGGACTCAACCGAAATAAGTACTAGAATTTGTACTTTACTAAGAAAGTGAAATCCCAAATATGACATATGTTGCATTTGACCACTTTCTAAATGGCATCGTGTAATCATAGCTTTCGGCCGTGGGAGCCGTGCCAATTTACACTCATCAGAGGGGTACACAAAGTACGCAGTCTAAACTACCAGTTGTCCGGCTTTCATTTTTTGTGGAAGTCGCGGTGGCTGAGCGGGCTAGGCGGCTGACTTTGTGTGCTGGCGATTAGGTGCCTGACTCTGAGGGTGTGGGTTCGAATCCCGGATGGGACTCAACCGAAATAAGTACTAGAATTTGTACTTTACTAAGAAAGTGAAATCCCAAATATGACATATGTTGCACTTGACCACTTTCTAAAAGGCATCGTGTAATCATAGCTTTCGGCCGTGGGAGCCGTGCCAATTTACACTCATCAGAGGGGTACACAAAGTACGCAGTCTAAACTACCAGTTGTCCGACTTTCATTTTTTGTGGAAGTCGCGGTGGCTTAGCGGCCTAGGCGGCTGACTTTGTGTGCTGGCGATTAGTTGCCTGACTCTGAGGGTGCGGGTTGGAATCCCGGATGGGACTCAACCGATAAAAGTACTAGAATTTGTACTTTACTAAGAAAGTGAAATCCCAAATATGACATATGTTGCATTTGACCACTTTCTAAATGGCATCGTGTAATCATAGCTTTCGGCCGTGGGAGCCGTGCCAATTTACACTCATCAGAGGGGTACACAAAGTACGCAGTCTAAACTACCAGTTGTCCGACTTTCATTTTTTGTGGAAGTCGCGGTGGCTGAGCGGGCTAGGCGGCTGACTTTGTGTGCTGGCGAGTAGTTGCCTGACTCTGAGGGTGCGGGTTGGAATCCCGGATGGGACTCAACCGAAATAAGTACTAGAATTTGTACTTTACTAAGAAAGTGAAATCCCAAATATGACATATGTTGCATTTGACCACTTTCTAAATGGCATCGTGTAATCATAGCTTTTGGCCGTGGGAGCCGTGCCAATTTACACTCATCAGAGGGGTACACAAAGTACGCAGTCTAAACTACCAGTTGTCCGACTTTCATTTTTTGTGGAAGTCGCGGTGGCTGAGCGGCCTAGGCGGCTGACTTTGTGTGCTGGCGATTAGGTGCCTGACTCTGAGGGTGCGGGTTCGAATCCCGGATGGGACTCAACCGAAATAAGTACTAGAATTTGTACTTTACTAAGAAAGTGAAATCCCAAATATGACATATGTTGCATTTGACCACTTTCTAAATGGCATCGTGTAATCATAGCTTTCGGCCGTGGGAGCCGTGCCAATTTACACTCATCAGAGGGGTACACAAAGTACGCAGTCTAAACTACCAGTTGTCCGACTTTCATTTTTTTGTGGAAGTCGCGGTGGCTGAGCGGGCTAGGCGGCTGACTTTGTGTGCTGGCGAGTAGTTGCCTGACTCTGAGGGTGCGGGTTGGAATCCCGGATGGGACTCAACCGAAATAAGTACTAGAATTTGTACTTTACTAAGAAAGTGAAATCCCAAATATGACATATGTTGCATTTGACCACTTTCTAAATGGCATCGTGTAATCATAGCTTTCGGCCGTGGGAGCCGTGCCAATTTACACTCATCAGAGGGGTACACAAAGTACGCAGTCTAAACTACCAGTTGTCCGACTTTCATTTTTTGTGGAAGTCGCGGTGGCTGAGCGGCCTAGGCGGCTGACTTTGTGTGCTGGCGATTAGGTGCCTGACTCTGAGGGTGCGGGTTCGAATCCCGGATGGGACTCAACCGAAATAAGTACTAGAATTTGTACTTTACTAAGAAAGTGAAATCCCAAATATGACATATGTTGCATTTGACCACTTTCTAAATGGCATCGTGTAATCATAGCTTTCGGCCGTGGCAGCCGTGCCAATTTACACTCATCAGAGGGGTACACAAAAGTACGCAGTCTAAACTACCAGTTCTCCGACTTTCATTTTTTTGTGGAAGTCGCGGTGGCTGAGCGGGCTAGGCGGCTGACTTTGTGTGCTGGCGATTAGTTGCCTGACTCTGAGGGTGCGGGTTCGAATCCCGGATGGGACTCAACCGAAATAAGTACTACAATTTGTACTTTACTAAGAAAGTGAAATCCCAAATATGACATATGTTGCATTTGAGCACTTTCTAAATGGCATCGTGTAATCATAGCTTTCGGCCGTGGGAGCCGTGCCAATTTACACTCATCAGAGGGGTACACAAAGTACGCAGTCTAAACTACCACTTGTCCGACTTTCATTTTTTTGTGGAAGTCGCGGTGGCTGAGCGGGCTAGGCGGCTGACTTTGTGTGCTGGCGAGTAGTTGCCTGACTCTGAGGGTGCGGGTTGGAATCCCGGATGGGACTCAACCGAAATAAGTACTAGAATTTGTACTTTACTAAGAAAGTGAAATCCCAAATATGACATATGTTGCATTTGACCACTTTCTAAATGGCATCGTGTAATCATAGCTTTCGGCCGTGGGAGCCGTGCCAATTTACACTCATCAGAGGGGTACACAAAGTACGCAGTCTAAACTACCAGTTGTCCGACTTTCATTTTTTGTGGAAGTCGCGGTGGCTGAGCGGGCTAGGCGGCTGACTTTGTGTGCTGGCGATTAGGTGCCTGACTCTGAGGTTGCGGGTTCGAATCCCGGATGGGACTCAACCGAAATAAGTACTAGAATTTGTACTTTACTAAGAAAGTGAAATCCCAAATATGACATATGTTGCACTTGACCACTTTCTAAAAGGCATCGTGTAATCATAGCTTTCGGCCGTGGGAGCCGTGCCAATTTACACTCATCAGAGGGGTACACAAAGTACGCAGTCTAAACTACCAGTTGTCCGACTTTCATTTTTTGTGGAAGTCGCGGTGGCTGAGCGGCCTAGGCGGCTGACTTTGTGTGCTGGCGATTAGGTGCCTGACTCTGAGGGTGCGGGTTCGAATCCCGGATGGGACTCAACCGATAAAAGTACTAGAATTTGTACTTTACTAAGAAAGTGAAATCCCAAATATGACATATGTTGCATTTGACCACTTTCTAAATGGCATCGTGTAATCATAGCTTTCGGCCGTGGGAGCCGTGCCAATTTACACTCATCAGAGGGGTACACAAAGTACGCAGTCTAAACTACCAGTTGTCCGACTTTCATTTTTTGTGGAAGTCGCGGTGGCTGAGCGGGCTAGGCGGCTGACTTTGTGTGCTGGCGAGTAGTTGCCTGACTCTGAGGGTGCGGGTTGGAATCCCGGATGGGACTCATCCGAAATAAGTACTAGAATTTGTACTTTACTAAGAAAGTGAAATCCCAAATATGACATATGTTGCATTTGACCACTTTCTAAATGGCATCGTGTAATCATAGCTTTCGGCCGTGGGAGCCGTGCCAATTTACACTCATCAGAGGGGTACACAAAGTACGCAGTCTAAACTACCAGTTGTCCGACTTTCATTTTTTGTGGAAGTCGCGGTGGCTGAGCGGGCTAGGCGGCTGACTTTGTGTGCTGGCGATTAGGTGCCTGACTCTGAGGGTGCGGGTTCGAATCCCGGATGGGACTCAACCGAAATAAGTACTAGAATTTGTACTTTACTAAGAAAGTGAAATCCCAAATATGACATATGTTGCATTTGACCACTTTCTAAATGGCATCGTGTAATCATAGCTTTCGGCAGTGGGAGCCGTGCCAATTTACACTCATCAGAGGGGTACACAAAGTACGCAGTCTAAACTACCAGTTGTCCGACTTTCATTTTTTGTGGAAGTCGCGGTGGCTGAGCGGGCTAGGCGGCTGACTTTGTGTGCTGGCGATTAGTTGCCTGACTCTGAGGGTGCGGGTTCGAATCCCGGATGGGACTCAACCGAAATAAGTACTAGAATTTGTACTTTACTAAGAAAGTGAAATCCCAAATATGACATATGTTGCATTTGACCACTTTCTAAAAGGCATCGTGTAATCATAGCTTTCGGCCGTGGGAGCCGTTCCAATTTACACTCATCAGAGGGGTACACAAAGTACGCAGTCTAAACTACCAGTTGTCCGACTTTCATTTTTTGTGGAAGTCGCGGTGGCTGAGCGGGCTAGGCGGCTGACTTTGTGTGCTGGCGATTAGGTGCCTGACTCTGAGGGTGTGGGTTCGAATCCCGGATGGGACTCAACCGATAAAAGTACTAGAATTTGTACTTTACTAAGAAAGTGAAATCCCAAATATGACATATGTTGCATTTGACCACTTTCTAAATGGCATCGTGTAATCATAGCTTTCGGCTGTGGGAGCCGTGCCAATTTACACTCATCAGAGGGGTACACAAAGTACGCAGTCTAAACTACCAGTTGTCCGACTTTCATTTTTTGTGGAAGTCGCGGTGGCTGAGCGGGCTAGGCGGCTGACTGTGTGTGCTGGCGATTAGGTGCCTGACTCTGAGGGTGCGGGTTCGAATCCCGGATGGGACTCAACCGAAATAAGTACTAGAATTTGTACTTTACTAAGAAAGTGAAATCCCAAATATGACATATGTTGCATTTGACCACTTTCTAAATGGCATCGTGTAATCATAGCTTTCGGCCGTGGGAGCCGTGCCAATTTACACTCATCAGAGGGGTACACAAAGTACGCAGTCTAAACTACCAGTTGTCCGACTTTCATTTTTTGTGGAAGTCGCGGTGGCTGAGCGGGCTAGGCGGCTGACTTTGTGTGCTGGCGATTAGTTGCCTGACTCTGAGGGTGCGGGTTCGAATCCCGGATGGGACTCAACCGAAATAAGTACTAGAATTTGTACTTTACTAAGAAAGTGAAATCCCAAATATGACATATGTTGCACTTGACCACTTTCTAAAAGGCATCGTGTAATCATAGCTTTCGGCCGTGGGAGCCGTGCCAATTTACACTCATCAGAGGGGTACACAAAGTACGCAGTCTAAACTACCAGTTGTCCGACTTTCATTTTTTGTGGAAGTCGCGGTGGCTGAGCGGGCTAGGCGGCTGACTTTGTGTGCTGGCGATTAGTTGCCTGACTCTGAGGGTGCGGGTTGGAATCCCGGATGGGACTCAACCGAAATAAGTACTAGAATTTGTACTTTACTAAGAAAGTGAAATCCCAAATATGACATATGTTGCATTTGAGCACTTTCTAAATGGCATCGTGTAATCATAGCTTTCGGCCGTGGGAGCCGTGCCAATTTACACTCATCAGAGGGGTACACAAAGTACGCAGTCTAAACTACCAGTTGTCCGACTTTCATTTTTTGTGGAAGTCGCGGTGGCTGAGCGGGCTAGGCGGCTGACTTTGTGTGCTGGCGATTAGGTGCCTGACTCTGAGGTTGCGGGTTCGAATCCCGGATGGGACTCAACCGAAATAAGTACTAGAATTTGTACTTTACTAAGAAAGTGAAATCCCAAATATGACATATGTTGCATTTGACCACTTTCTAAATGGCATCGTGTAATCATAGCTTTCGGCCGTGGGAGCCGTGCCAATTTACACTCATCAGAGGGGTACACAAAGTACGCAGTCTAAACTACCAGTTGTCCGACTTTCATTTTTTGTGGAAGTCGCGGTGGCTGAGCGGGCTAGGCGGCTGACTTTGTGTGCTGGCGATTATTTGCCTGACTCTGAGGGTGCGGGTTGGAATCCCGGATGGGACTCAACCGAAATAAGTACTAGAATTTGTACTTTACTAAGAAAGTGAAATCCCAAATATGACATATGTTGCATTTGAGCACTTTCTAAATGGCATCGTGTAATCATAGCTTTCGGCCGTGGGAGCCGTGCCAATTTACACTCATCAGAGGGGTACACAAAGTACGCAGTCTAAACTACCAGTTGTCTGACTTTCATTTTTTGTGGAAGTCGCGGTGGCTGAGCGGGCTAGGCGACTGACTTTGTGTGCTGGCGATTAGGTGCCTGACTCTGAGGGTGCGGGTTCGAATCCCGGATGGGACTCAACCGGAAAAAGTACTAGAATTTGTACTTTACTAAGAAAGTGAAATCCCAAATATGACATATGTTGCATTTGACCACTTTCTAAAAGGCATCGTGTAATCATAGCTTTCGGCCGTGGGAGCCGTGCCAATTTACACTCATCAGAGGGGTACACAAAGTACGCAGTCTAAACTACCAGTTGTCCGACTTTCATTTTTTGTGGAAGTCGCGGTGGCTGAGCGGGCTAGGCGGCTGACTTTGTGTGCTGGCGATTAGGTGCCTGACTCTGAGGGTGTGGGTTCGAATCCCGGATGGGACTCAACCGATAAAAGTACTAGAATTTGTACTTTACTAAGAAAGTGAAATCCCAAATATGACATATGTTGCATTTGACCACTTTCTAAATGGCATCGTGTAATCATAGCTTTCGGCTGTGGGAGCCGTGCCAATTTACACTCATCAGAGGGGTACACAAAGTACGCAGTCTAAACTACCAGTTGTCCGACTTTCATTTTTTGTGGAAGTCGCGGTGGCTGAGCGGGCTAGGCGGCTGACTGTGTGTGCTGGCGATTAGGTGCCTGACTCTGAGGGTGCGGGTTCGAATCCCGGATGGGACTCAACCGAAATAAGTACTAGAATTTGTACTTTACTAAGAAAGTGAAATCCCAAATTTGACATATGTTGCATTTGACCACTTTCTAAATGGCATCGTGTAATCATAGCTTTCGCCCGTGGGAGCCGTGCCAATTTACACTCATCAGAGGGGTACACAAAGTACGCAGTCTAAACTACCAGTTGTCCGACTTTCATTTTTTGTGGAAGTCGCGGTGGCTGAGCGGGCTAGGCGGATGACTGTGTGTGCTGGCGATTAGGTGCCTGACTCTGAGGGTGCGGGTTGGAATCCCGGATGGGACTCAACCGAAAAAAGTACTAGAATTTGTACTTTACTAAGAAAGTGAAATCCCAAAGATGACATATGTTGCATTTGACCACTTTCTGAATGGCATCGTGTAATCATACCTCATTTTGTCTCACAATTTTTAAAAGACAGGCAATTTCAAGTCAGAGTGGTTTCAGCCCTGTCTGACCATTATAATCAGGATGAGGGTGTTCCACAAGGCAGTATTTTGTCTGTAACACTCTTTAGTATCAAGACAAACAGTTTGTCCAAGGTTTTAAATGATTCAATCGATTCAACTCTTTGTGGATGATTTTAATATTTCTTGTCGTGGAAAAAATATGCATACAATTGAACGGCAACTGCAACTGTGCTTAAACAAAAACAATCGTGTCTTGAAAACGGCTTTAAATTTTCGAAATCGAAAACCAATTGTATACGTTTCTGTAGAAAATACAAACCGCATACAGACCCAGAATTGTTTTTAAATAGCACTCCCATCAAAGTCGTTAAGGAGGCAAGTTTCTTGGATCTGATTTTCGACTCATATTTAACTTTTCTTCCCCATATCAAGTCCCTAAAAAATAAATGCCTGAAGGCGCTGGATTTATTAAAAGTCGTTTCTAATTCAACGTGGGGAGGTGATCAAGCTACCCTCCTCCATTTATATAGATCACTTGTCCGTTGAAAACTTGACTATGGTTCCATCGTGTATGGTGGAGCCTGCAAAAGCAACCTGAATCTATTAGATTCTGTCCATCACCAAGGTCTAAGACTTTGTCTCGGGTCCTTCGGAACTTCATCTATCGACAGTCTCTACGTTGAGGCAGACGAACCATCTCTTATCCAAAGCCGTATAAAATTATCCTTACAATATATTACAAAGTTATATTATAACGAGTCTAATCCTGCATTTCAGTGTGTCTTTAATTCTCCTTATGAAGATTTATATAACAAGAAATCATCTCTTGTTCCGCCTCTTGTGCTGAGAATTAAGCCTTTCATTGAGCTGGATAATATAGCTCCTTCCCGTCTTCTTTCTTCTCCTCCTTGGCAGTTGGTTAGGCCAAAAGTCGACTTAACGTTAACAACATATAAAAAATCAGAAACTAATGACTTACAATATAAACAAGAATATCATCAATTAAAAATCCTTATTTACAGACGGATGCAAGGCCGGTGGCGCAGTAGCTTGTGCCACTGTCATTGGATCCAGAACAATATCTTCTAGACTACCAGATAGCAGCTCTATTTTCACAGCAGAAACAAACGCCATATTAACAGCCCTCAAATATATTTAAAACACCCTAAATACCACCAATGCATAATCTTTTCTGATTCTCTTTCTTGCCTTCAGGCGACTGAAAATTTGTCTTGTAAACATCCACTTTTAATAGAAATTTTTGAATTGTATAATGATCTTGCTACTGGCCAGTGCGACATCGTCATTTGTTGGTTACCCAGTCACGTAGGTATTTCTGGTAACACAATGGCTGATCTTGCTGCCAAAGCAGCACTCAACAAATCTGTGACACCACTTCTTATTCCATACTCTGATTATAAAGCTACAATAAGATCTTATATCAGTGATCTGATGCAGAAGAAGTGGGACAACCAGGTAGGTATAAATAAATTACATGAAATAAAACCTTATATCGGCTATACCTACTTGGGTTGTCAGTCCAGATTTGAGGAGGTCATTATTCGACGATGTCGCATTGGCCAAACGAGATATACTCCGTTTTGCATCCCTTGTGATGAAAGAATCATAGTCAAGCATATCTTGCTTGACTGTATTGAATATTCCATCACAAGGGATAATTTTTTTAACCCACGAACTTTGAAGGATCTTTTTAATAATGTTAGCTCTCATTTAATTATTGCATTTTAAAAAGAATTAGATTTGCTAAATGAATTGTAAATAGGTAAATATTTTATTCTTGGAAGTTTGAATTAGTAACTTAGAGTGTTAGTGGCTGTATCCTCGAGGAGGGTTAAAGCACTATAAAATTATTGTCCTCCTGAGAGGGTACGTAAGTCCCAAAACATTGAAAGTACATCAAAACGTTCCACTGTTTCTAATTGTAGAATACCTGTCTTTTTAATTTATGGCTAGATTTCCTGAATTTCTAGCGGCTGAAGGGATGATGTAAATCCAGCTAGGGTCCATGCAGGAAGCAAATGTATTGTAAGTCCCCATGGTCCCTAGTATGGTGATCTACCTTTTGTCGTTGGTGTTTTATATTGTCCAAATGGTGATATTAGTTTTAACTTTCCACACTAGTTTTAAATTGTAAATGTGATATTCTAGTTGTTTGACTGTCCTTTGACGACAGGTTTATGTATAAAATACATATCTTCCATTTCAGTAATAAATGTTCTCGTCACGATATGGCATTGCCGATGTGAAGCTAAACATTAACTCACTCACTCACTCACTCACTCACTCACTCACTCACTCACTCACTCACTCACTCACTCACTCACTCACTCACTCACTCACTCACTCACTCTTCAGCAAAATGAACATGACCAGCTCCCAAAGCCCTGTATTATAATGGGCGATCTTAACGAACTTAATCCCCTTTGGTGAAGTAGCATACCAGCAGTAGGGGAAAGATTTTGGAAGAATTTTTGTCCGCCAATGATTTGTGTATTTTGAATGATACTTCTAAAACATATTTACATCCTGGTACTTGCACATACTCTTCACTTGATTTGTCACTAACAGACCCCACTCTGCTTAATGAATTTGAATGGTCAGTTCATGATGACCTCTGTGGTAGTGATCATTTCCCTACCATTCTACAACCTTTAAACCCTACTGATGTTCCTCCATCATCACGATGGAATTTTACAAAGGCAAACTGGTCTTTATACGAAACACTATGTAGAGAAAAACTTCTACCTGAACTTTTTAATGGTGTTCCTGATCCTATCAAATGCTTTTGCGATGCACTAACCACTATAGCCGATGAGTGTATTAGCAAGTCCTCTGTGGTTCCCCACTTCTGTAAACCATATGGTTCACCAACGACTGCAAACAAGCTAGGAAGGAAAGGAAAAGGGCGGAGAATTATTTCCGTCGCCATCCAATGGTCCATAATTTCAACAAATTTAAAATCTTAAATGCTAAAGCGCGACGTACATTTAAACAAAATAAACGCCAGTCTTGGCAAAATTATGTATCTAGAATCAATTCACGTACGCCAATGAATAAGGTATGGAACATGATCCAGAAAATCAAAGGTAAGGGTTCTAAATCTACCATTCACCATCTTAAAGACGATGACAAATTATTGACTGATAAATCGGATATTGCTAACAAACTTGGTGAAATTTTGGCTAAACATTCTTCCTCTTCAAATTATGTACCCCAATTTCAAAAATATCAAAGACAACAAGAAAAGAAAACTATTGATTTCAATTCGGATAATGGAGAAGATTACAACGAATTATTTTCTGTTCATGAGCTCCATGCTGCCCTTGGGCAAGCTCATGATACTGCTACAGGCTCTGATAACATCCATTATCAGCTCCTGAAACACTTACCGCAGCCATGTTTGGAAACTCTTCTATTCATATTTGATGAAATCTGGTCGGGATCATACTAACCCCTCGAATTACAGACGTATATCCTTAACAAACTGCGTTTGCAAAACCATGGAACGCATGGTCAATAACAGACTAACAAGGTACTTGGAATCTAATAATTTAATATCTAACATTCAATGTGGATTTCGGAAAAATCCCAGTACCATTGACCATTTAGTTCGATTAGAGTCATTTGTGAAAAATGCAATTATCAATAATCAACATGCAGTGTCTATCTTTTTTTTACCTTGAAAAGGCATACGACACTACATGGAAATATGGCATTTTAAAAGATTTGCATGATTTTGGATTACGTGGCCGTTTGTCTAAGTTCATATCCGAGTTTTAACTGACAGGCAATTTCAAGTCCGAGTGGGATCTACCCTGTCTGATTATTATTATCAGGATCAGGGTGTCCCGCAAGGCAGTATTTTATCTGTCACATTGTTCAGCATTAAAATTAATAGTCTCTCTAAGGTTTTAAATGATTCCATTGATGGATCTCTTCTTGTGGATGATTGTAACATTTCATGTCGTGGTAAAAATATGAATACCATTGAAAGGCAGTTACAATTATGTCTAAATAGAATTCATAAATAGTCGTTAGAAAATGGATTTAAATTTTCAAAGTTAAAAACAAACTGTATCCACTTCTGTAGGAAATACAAACCTCATAGAGACAGAGTTAGTTTTAGATGGCACACCTATACAGGTTGTAAAGGAAGCTAAATTCCTAGGTGTAATTTTTGATCACCACTTGACCTTTTTACCGCACATAAAGTATTTGAAAAATATATGCCTGAAGGCCCTAGTTGTTGCGAATACTAAGTGGGGAGAAAACTCTCCTTCAATTATACAGGGCACTAATCCGCTCCAAACTTGATTATGGCACCATCGTATATGGTGGAGCCTGCAAAAGCAACCTGAAAATACTTGACTCAATTCACCATCAACGTCTGAGACTGTGTCTTGGATCTTTCCGTACTTCTCCTGTTGCCAGTCTTCATGTAGAGGCTGATGAACCATCTTAAAACCAGCGCCGCATACAATTATCTTTACAATATGTCTATGGCACAAAACTCTATTCTAGTATGTCTAACCCTGCATATAACAGTGTTTTTGGTCCTCTCTGCGAGGATTTGTACAACAAGAAATCTTTATTTCTTCTGCCGGCATCGAGCTGAAAAGTATATCTCATTCCCGTCTTCTTTCTTCTCCTTCTTGTTGGTTAGGTCACAAGTTGACCTGACATTAACATCATTAAAAAAATCAGAAAGTAATGAATTACAGTATAAACAAAATATAATCAATTAAAACATAAATATAACAATTATAAATCCTTATTTACAGATGGGTCCAAGGACGGTGGACCAGTGGCTTGTGCTCCTGTCATTGGATCCAGAACCAAATCTTCTAGATTACCAGACAACAGCTCTATTTTTACAGCTGAAGCTAATACCATATTAACGGCTCTTAAATATATTCAAAGACACCCTAAACATAAACAGTATATAATCTATTCATACTCTCTTTCTTGCCTTCAGGCTATTAAAAATATTTCTTGTAAACATCCATTTTAATAGAAATAATTGAATTGTATAATGATCTTGCTGCTGGCCAATACGACATCGTCTTCTGTTGGTTACCCAGCCACGTAGGCATTTCTGGTAACACAATGGCCGATCTTGATGCTAGGGCAGCACTCACCAAATCTGTTACACCACTTCTTATCCCATACATTGATTAAAAAGTTAGCATTAGAACTTCCATTCGTCATCTGATGAAAAAGAGGTGGGAATCGCAAGTAAGTATAAATAAATTACATGAAATAAAACCTTATATTGGTTATACATACTTGGGCTGTCAGTCCAGGTTTGAAGAGGTTAGTTTACGACGATGTCGTATTGGCCATTTTAGATACACTCATGCACACCTGTTAAAAGGTGAGGATCCTCCATTTTGTATCCCTTGTGATGAGAGAGTCACGGTCAAGCATATTCTGCTTGAATGTGTTGAATTCTCCATCACAAGGGATAAGTATTTTACATTTAAAACAATTAAGGATCTTTTAACAAGTGTTAGTTCCCATTTAATTATTGTTGTTTTTTTTTAAAAAAATGATGGTTTTGTTGAATTTTGAATAACATGTTCTGTAAACAGATGTATTTTAATTATTGATAGATTGGATTAGTAACTTGAATTGTTGGTGGCTGTACCCTCAAAATTGGTTGAAGTATTGCAAAATTATTGTCCTCCTGTTCTTAGTCGTAGCATATGTGTATTTTTAATTTTTGGCTAGATGTGTCTAATTCGCTAACAGCTGTAGGGATGATGTAAATCCAACTAGGGTCCATTACACAAAGGTACTGTAAGTCCCTATGGTCCCTAGTATGGTGATCTACCTTCAGTTGTTGGCAAACTATAGCCTGTTTTTATATTGTATTGTCTGAATAGTGATGTTAGTTTTAACTTTCCACGCTAGTTTTAATTCCATTTGTGATATTCTAGTTGTTTTACTGTCTTTCGTTGACAGGTTTTTTTATGATACACATATATTCCGTTTCAGTGTTAAACGTTCACGTCACGATATGGCTGAAATATTGACGATGTGACGTTAAATATATACTAACTCACTCACTCACTCCCGAATAGAGTGTTTTGTATCTCAACTGTTTAATATAGTGGCTGGTTTGTTGTCTATGACCAATCGTATCATGAGATACCTGCCACAGAGGAAATGACAGGATGCATGAAATGTACAGACAGGACTAACAAGCGACTGTATTTTCCTTAAAGGGCTCAAAGCGCTACAATCCATTATAACCAAGTCCATCCATTAAGTAGAGATATTACTTATTTGCATATACATTTTGCGCACACTACTAGAACATCAAACATAATGGCTTGCTGAACTTATAGATATAATCTGCACATTGTTACGAATGAATATCCTAATTCAAGTACATGTATTACAGAATCCAAAACGTTATATCATCATTATGTATACACTTGCAGTGGAATCCCTCGAAATATTTATGAAAGTGGACATGCCTATATTTATACTGAGGTTTGAGGTTCAGAAGATTGATAGAGGACTATCAATAGAGGATAGAGGACTCCATAAAACAGGTTATCCAATGATATAACAACCAGTTAGTTTGTTTTACACTTTACACTTACACAAAACTTTAACTGGATATGCATTCTGCCAGAGGCTGATATTTCGAGGTTGAAAGAGGTGTTCAAATATCTCATAACTGTTGTCCTATTGAATGATTATACGCATGTTTATCAATTTCGTAACTGATTATTGTCCTCCTTTTATTGACGATGGATCTGATATACGAAATAATTCCACTGGATCAGATAATTACAGAGATCAAACATTTCTTACACAATGCTTATGGAAATTATGAAAAATCACATTTCAAATCAACATGAAAGTTTCAACAGCTTGATCAAAATGTTTCAGTTACCTTTGTATGGTTTATGTGTAATATATATATTATGAGTAGATGCAAGAGTTATCACTTCATATTCGATTATGTATTATTATCAACTTTAGAATTGTGAAAAATCAATAGTCGCAATTGAATTAGGTATAAATTAGTACCTTCGTTTATTTCAAAACTATTCGAACATGGGTGTAATACAGTATTGCTATTTATGTCTAACATTCATTATATAAACTATTACAACGACTGGATGAATGATTTCATTTAGAAGAAGGCTTTGTAACGTTGTCACCGTTAATTCAATCAAAAATAGTATTTGTTCAAAAATAGTATTTTAGCGTTCAGTCCCAATGACGAGTAACACGCACTTACCTTCTGTAACAACATGTCATAATCCCTTTTCAAGCAGAGATGTGTTCATTTACCTGTATAAGCCAATGACATTGCTAGCAATTGTTATCAAAACACTTTAATACTTTTTCTGATTAACATAGAAGGTAACCCCTCTCGTAAGAAAAGCTAATCTTTGATGAGTACTACAAAATTGATTGAAATAATAGACACAGTGTAAATTTAAAATGTACAACGCACATGTGAGTCTCTCGCTGAATAAGAGGTGCTTTTTTATTCCCGCGGCTCTCGCTGTGAGAAGCCAATTAATTTGCTGCACACACGCGTCTCTCTCTCAAAGTTCAAAACAAACTGTATTACTTTAATACAAACCGCACAAAGATCAAGATCAATTTTTGGATGGTACACCTATCAAGGTTGTAGAAGAGACCAAATTCCTGGGAATCATATTCGATCGTCACTGGGCATTCTTACCACACATTGAATGTTTGAAAACAAAGTGTTCAAAAGTCGTTTCAAATACAGAGTTGGGAGGCTATCAGACTACCCTCCTTCATCTTGTATAGATCATTTGTTCGCTCTAAACTAGACTATGGCTCCATTGTGTACATTAGGCCTTGTCTTAGAGCCTTTAGGACCTCTCCAGAAGACAGTCTGTGTGTGGAGGCTACGCCGTATTACGGTATATAACTAAATTACGTTCAAATGAGTCCCAATTCAGCATACAACTGTGTTTTCAACCCTCTCTATGAAAAAACCTGCCAAGCCTGGTTCCACCAGTTGGAATCAGAATTCAACCCCACTTATCAGCAGCTAAAAGTGATCTCAGTACCATAGCACCTGGCAGATGGTGAAGCCACATAGAACACTTACCCTCACCAAACTCAAAAGGCCAGAAACAAACCCTTTGGTGCTCCAACAAGAGTACAACCAGCTATATTCGAAGTATAACTCCCATAGATCTATTTTTACCGACGGATCCAAGAATGATTGCCTACTTGCCAGTGCTGCAATCATTGGATCCAGGACTGTCTCCTCTAGAATCCCAGACAACAGTTCAATATTCAATGCAAAGGCCAGAAACACCAGAACCATTTGAAAAACTTCATCGTTTTTTTTTTCATTATCTTATACCAGTATTAGGTACGCCTACTGAGGGTGAAGGAAAAACATGGTTCGACACGATCACTCGATACCGCTAATTTCCCAATTGTCGTGTATTGCAGGTAAAAGAATAATCTATTTCAATGTTGTGGTTGTAGAACGAAAGCGGAATATCTTGCAATTACGAAAAAGTATTTTGTTTTCGTCGATCGTGTGTTTTTAAGTGAAATACAGAGTATTTTTATCCGAGCGGCGATGGTTTTCGTAGACAGGTTTTTGGCGTACAAATGGAAAGGTTGTCTTTTTCCTAGTTCCACGCAACTTTACTCGGTACATAGTGCACCGATTTGATCATTTTGGATTTACGCGAAAGGAATTTATCTGGCTTTCTTTCAGTAAGAAATGCGTCTGTATATTCCTCAATTTCCCACCCAGAATTCACCCATAATCGAGAGTTGGTTGTTTGACAACTTTGTACGCGTTACATATCTTTCCTTCTTTAAATGTATATGTATATCAGTGTTTTTGTACCCAGGGCGTATTATTTTCAGCAATACAAGCCCCTGTGATTCGGACAATGCAACATCACCAGGCTAAGGATCATGGGGACTAACAGCACACTACTTACATGGACTTTATTTGGATTTACACCATCCCTTCAACTGCTGACGATTGCTAGCCACAATTAAAATGCAAGAATACCACGTCTAAAAATCCTGCTAAGTTTAAATTGCTTCAAACATTTTGGGACTTACGTACCCTCTCAGGAGGACAACAATTTTACAATACTTCAACCCCCTTTGAGGGTACAGCCACTAACAACCACAAGTCATTTAACAAATATAATTCTTTTAAGAATCCAATATTTAAATGATAACTGACATTAGTGAAAAGATCCTCCATAGTTCGTGATTTATAATAGTTATCCCTTGTGATGGAATATTCAACACAGTCAAGCAAGACGGGTTTGACCGTGATTCTTTCACCACAAGGGATACAAAACAGAGGATAGTCACCTTTCAATAGGTATCTGTGGGTATATCTTGTATGACCAATACGACATGGTCTCATGATGACCTCTTCAAATCTGGACTGACAAACCAAGTAGGTATAACCAATGTAAGGTTTTATTGCATGTAAGGTATTTGCACCTTTGCATCACTTTGTTTGCATCAGATCACTCCTATAAGATCTACTGGTAGCTTTAAAATCAGTATGGAATAATAAGTGGTGTCACAGATTTGTTGAGTGCAGCCTTGGCAGCAAGATTGTATTCCCAGAAATGCTGCCCACCGTCCTTGGACCATCTATAGCTATGTTAACTTTTTCATTAATTGTGTTCTTGTTTATATTGTACTTCACTAGTTTCATTTTTTTATTTTTTCAATATACTTTATGTTAGGTCAACTTGTGACCTACCCAACTGCCAAGGAGGAGAAGAGAGAAGTCGGATATGAGTTAGCGGACGTTTCGTATTTGTTTGGAGGGAGTTTGATAAGCCATATGGATTGAGTACTTTTCATTATCCTAACTCCCGACCCACATCAGATCACGGATATAAGATCCAATGGTAGCTTTAAAATCAGTGTATGGAACAGTAAGTGTTGTCAGAGATTTGTTGAGTGATGCGTTAGCAGCAAGATCGGTCACTATGTTGCCAGATATGCCCTCGTGGCAGGGTAACCAACAGAAGACGATGTTGAATGGGCCAGTAGCAAAATCATTATATAATTCAATAAAATGAATATTTGCAAGACAAGGTTTCAAGGCAAGAAAGGAAGTCAGTAGAGATTATGCATTCTGTGCTTTCTTTGCTTCAGCTGTGAAAATAGAGCTGATATCCGGTAATGTAGAAGATATTGTTCTGGATCCAATGACAGTCGCCGAAGTCACTGCGTCACCGTCCTTCGACCAATCTGTAAAGACGTAACTGCTATATTTTCTGTTTAATTAATTATATTCTTGTTTATATTGTAAGTCATTAGTTTCTGATAAATGCTAGGTCGACCTGTGGTCTAACCAGTTGCCAAGGATGAGAAGAAAGAAGTCGGGAAGGGGCTATAATTTGCAGCTCAATGCTGGCAGAAGCAACAAATGGCCCACTTCTGAGTCCAAGAGGCGGAACAAGAGAAGAATTCTTCTTGTACAAATCCCCATAAGAAGTTTTATTCGGCGTTGTCTAATGGAAGGCCCACCGACCTCGACGTTAAATTCTTTGACTCATCGGCCTCCACATAATGTTGTACAAATCCCGATTAAAGATGCAGTTAAATGCAGGATAAGACTCGTTAGAGCATAATTTAGTAATATATTGTAAAGATAGTTTTATTCGGAGTTGTTTAACGGAATGCACATCGGCCTCGATGAAAGGAGAAGTTCTGAAAGACCCAAAACAAAGTCTCAGACCTTGATTGTGAACTGAATCTAATAGTTTTAGATTGCTTTTACAGGCTCTATCATATACAATGCAGTCATTATCATGCTTTTAGCGGAAAAGTGATCTGTGTAGGTGTAGGAGAGTAGTGTGGTCCCCTTCCCACTTTGAATTAGACACTTCTTTCAACAAGTCAAGCGCCTTCATACATTGAATTTTAAGGGATTAAATATTCGACAGAAACGTTAGATGGAAGTAAAAAATTAGAATCAAGAACTTGGCCTTCTTGACAACATAGATGGGGGCACCATGTAAAGATAGTTCCGGTTCTTCATGAGGTTTATATTTACGGCAGAAATGCATACAATTAGTTTTGGATTTAGAAAAGACACAATTTGTCTACTTTGCACTTGCCGTTCAGTAGTATACATGACAAGAAATATATTAAATCCAGAAAAAGTGATCCACTGTTTACAACATTGGATAAAGTGTTAAGCTTGATACTAAATAAGGTCACAGACAAATACTGCCCCTTGGGACACCCTGATATTGACTGTAATGATCCGACAGGGTAGAAGCCACTTGGACTCGAAATTGTCAGCCATTTACAGCGTTGGATGTAAATTTAGGCAAACGACCACCGAAGCTATGTATTCTTTCAAGACGCCATATTTCCAGGTTGTGTCAGGTGCTTTTTTTTTGATACAAAAAGACACTTCACGTTGTTTATTAATTAGACAGTTTCAAAACGCACTAGGCACCCGTGAACAGCAACCTCCTAGTGGTGGGTGCTGGGTAAAGCTAAGAGTTGTTCAAAGGCCCGTGTGGATCCGGGTCAAGTAGGTCCATAGCACCCCATTGCTGGCCGCAAGGAGCGACCGAATTGGGCAACCTGTTTGCCTTGGGTTACGTCCTATGTCGGTGGACGACGGTCGTCTGGTGTTTGAGGGCAATAGGAGCCTGCAGCTGTGTTCCCTTTGTCAAACAAACCACTTTGACCCTAACTTCATCTAGACGGGTGGTACAATCAGCCGGTCACGCCAAGCCCTGTGGTAAAACTATGTACCCTTACAAAATATTGTGAGTAATATTTGATAACATGTTTAAGTCTTGATGTCCTTGGTTCGGGTATCCTTTGTGCTGCAAGCTGGAGATGCGCATGTTTTTAGCATTGTCCTTGTGACACTGTGGCGGGTTGGGAGCTCGGATGACGAAGCAATATAACCTGAACATGGAATACGAAACCCCCTAAAAAAGACCAAACGTCCACTTGAATAACAGAATATTGACCACGTTTTCTTGTTGGAGAGGCTGGTGACAAGACACCTCTTAAACATGTCATAGCTGGCGAGTTACAAACATGAAAACAGCAATCTGTTAACCTTCTGTCAATCACTTCACTTGTTGGTGTTCCAGTTTCAGTCACTGAACACAGAACTCTTAATACCATCAAAGGAACACTATGTGATAGAGATCAGTTGTTTGCAGACATGACATGACCAAGGTGTGTTAAACGTGAAAAGATTCTCAACCAGGAAAAATCCTCAAACTCGCTAACATATATCTCCTTCCTTTTTCAGCACCAACTGCCCCAGATTAATAACACCCACTACTGTAATATCAGTGTTGATATTTTCATTCCAAATCCCTTACGATGTTTTAAATGTCATAAGTATGGCCATGGTGACAATTCCTGTACAAGACCTGTTACATGTTACTTTTTAGCTCCATATGCCAGTTTTCAACTCAAATTGTGATACTCTAGTTATTTTACCGTGCTTTGACGGCGGGTTTTAGAATATATACATATTCTTTATAATCATGTTTGTTCTCGTCACGATATGACTGAAATATTGCTGATGTGACGTTAAATAATAACTCACTCACTCAACCCTCAGAATCCCGTCCTTCAGCGACACAGGGCCGTAACCCACGGCAAACAATTCTAGTTACTAATCTAAACTACCAATCATTAAAACAGATCTATCTACAGAAACATATTTCTCAAAATTCAACAATGAAATCAGTTTCTTTTAAAAAACCAATGATTAAATGAGAACTAACGCTGGTAAAAGATCCTTGATAGTTGTGACATTGAAATATTTATCCCTTGATGGTTCATAGGAAAGAGTGAGTGAGTGAGTGATTGAGTTTATATTTAACGTCACATCGGCAATATTTCAGTCATATTCATAGCAAAGACCTCCCATCACATCAGCCGTCTCCATAAATGACAAGCCGGCATCGAAACCCATTTTACTGGCTTCACCCCACGAAAAACTTTACTCCAAGCCTGTGGCAGGAACTCCGCAAAAACAACAAAAGCCAAAAAGTGTTTTCTGCAAGATTAGATGTGACTGTGGTGTTAAACCTCACGTCCCATAAACCTCAGAATTAAAGAACATATAGCATCAAACGAAAACTCAGACCGAAAATCACCTATCTCAGAACACCTAATCAACTGTCCTAATCACAACATCAAATTTTGCTGTGCCGAAACATCAGAAAAACATCAGAAAACACTTCAGGTATTCACCAAAACGAAACAGACAGAAGCAGTTCAAATCCGCTAACACAAACTCTCAGTGAATAGACAACAAAAATACCTCATTCCATCCATCTATAATGAACTGATAGAAACAACAGTCCAGGGCACTCATAGTCAGCATTGCTAAATGATCTCACCTGCACTGTATATGTTCTTCCAACCCCCGCACCCCCCCCCCCCCCCCTCTGAACAACTGGTTTCCTCCTCCTATTGTTGCTGCATTATGACCCATTCAGTTGCTGCTGTTGTTAATCACTTTAATGTATACATGTCAGTTCTGTGCCGCGTTCCTTTACTCTTGCTTGACAACGGCTGAAGAAGTTATAACAAACACTCGCATCATAATAATAAAGAAGCTGTTATCCTTAAAGTATTATACCTTTCTCGGTATTCATCAATTTCTAAAATACCAATCAAACAGATTATTTATAGCCTGTTTGTATATTGTGTTGTCAAGAAGGTGCTATTAACATGCTACTTTTAATTCTAACAGTGATAGTCTATTTGTTTCACTAAATGGCAAATTATTACTTCATTCGCTAAAACTAATTTCACTGATATTCACTTTTGGACCTGCCACGTCTTTAACATTTTGAAACATTACACACAGCCATAAAATATTTAGGCTCCAATCATTAACGTCAGTCGACGGTTTCTTCTGGCTTTCATTACACCTCACCTATGACGGCAAACGGTATTTACCTTACAGGTCAATTAATGCGCTATCCCAATCACGTTTTCGTTTAACAGGAGGTAATATCTATTAACACGGGATATATTAGACCAAAGATAATTTGTTTTGTCGAGATGTAAGTCGTAATCAATAACGGCTTGAGTAACCCAAGTTCAAACCAAGTCACACGGGATTCAGGAACATAAACAAGGGGAATAACCCATGTCATGGATGAATTATTGATTTGAGGATCAATGAATACTGAAAGCTATGGCTCTTCGCTGTGTTTACGTTTCAGAAGCACGTGTTTTTTGTACTTGTGAAGACAAAGCCGCACACAGGTCTAGTGGTCAAACGATACAGTACGCTTTTCTTTTCATGTCTGTGATAATAATCGGTGAAGGTTCATGCTATTATTAATTGTATACAAAGAGGAAATGAGTGCATCATGTTGTTCCCGGTAAAGTGATATCCTGATCGGGTGTGTAAGCAATTTGTCATGGTGTCTTCAACAGTTTTCCCTGGTATTGAAGACACCGCCATCGATCACGCGGCTTTTATCTCAGCACATTGATCAAAACAAACAACACAGGGATAATCAAAACACAATGGCGTCGATTTTACGTTGGTAAGATCCTTTTCTTTATAAATCAACAAACGTTAAGTAGCTTTAATTGATTGAGGAAAAGTAAAATAGTTGTTCGATTTATGAAAACTAAACTAAACACAATGCATGTGTGCATTACGGCAATGACAATTTTCGTGATGTACAAGTGTACAAATAAAATGATAAAAATTGTTGCAAGTCACGCTACATTAAACAGAATATATTATGCAGTATATGATATTGATCAACAAATAAGAATTGAGAGTGATATAGTACAGTGGAAAACAAGGAATTCACTAGTAAATCCAATACAGAGTGTAATCTATTGTACATTTTCAAAAAAAATGAGACCGCAAGGCTTCATTCTTCTTTTATAAAGATAACAGACACCAGGTAACATTTCCAACATATATGAATATAACTACGACCGAATAACATACATAGGCGTTCAATCTTGATTGGAACATATAGCTTAAAGTGTCCTTGAAAGTATGGTGATCACCAAAATTGGAGACAGCTTCAATCTTTTTCAGGAGTAAGACATCAACAATTCAACAGACTGGGTGGATTTCGCTTCTGAGATAGCAATTCAATATTGGATTTTTTCAGCATAATCATTTCCTTAATTGAATTAAAGGACATCCATATTTTTGAGGACTGAGGGACTTTAATGAAGTCGACATGGTGCATAAAATGTGAATGCCATATGAATTTTGTTGAGAAAGGGAAGGGTTGAGGAGACACATAGCCAGGATTTTCATGCGTGCGTCTATCTGGTTTATTTGAAGATGGTTCAGATTTGGAAAATGCTGAATTTTCACTTTTCTTGCTTGAACGTCACTGTCATTACCAATCACGTTTTACCGAAACATTCAATCACTATCCAGTGTTACTGGAAGAACCGTCACGCCTAGTCATTCCTTGGATCAGTCTCCAGATTTGTTTCTGAGGAATCCGTTCCAGCAGTTATTTCATTTTCTCCTTTATGTTCTCGCTCACAGTTACCTTTCAAAGAACTTCAGTGTCATTAACTCGTTAGTACCTGGTATGGTGATCTACCTTCTGTTGTTGGTGATCTATAGCCTGGTTTATATATTGTATTGTCTTGTATTGTAATAAATGCTTTGATGCTAGTTTCAACTGTCGTATATATTCTAGTTGTTTTACTGTCCTTTGTTGACATATCTTACAAAATACCTTTTATGTATTATTAAAATATATATTGTTATGGTCAACATATGGCTGCAATATTGATGGTGTGACCCATCCATCCCTAGTAGCTCACTCAAGCCGTCTTTGAGGCAGCGCATATGGAGCATTGTAAAATTATTGTCCTCCTGACAGGGTACGTAAGCCCTTAAATATTCCATGTACATTTAGACTTTCCACTGTTTTGAATCGTAGTACATGTGGATTTTTAATTTGTGGCTAGATGTGACTAAATTGCAAACATCTGAAGGTGTAAATCCATCTAGGGTCCATGCAGGAAGCTAACGTACTGTAAGTCCTCATGGTCCCTAGTATGGTGATTTACCTTCAGTTGCTGGCAAACTATAGCAGTTTTATTACTGTATTATCCGAATAGTGATGTTAGTTTTAACTTTCCACGCTAGTTTTAATTCTATTTGTGATATTCTAATTGTTACTGACCTTCGTTGACAGGTTTTTAGTGTAGACATATATTTCATTTCAGTATTAAATGTTCTCGTCACGATATGGCTGAGATATTGCCGATGTGACGTTAAATATTAACTCACTCACTCCTTCACTCACTGTGCATATGGAACTGTGTAGACAGCAAAGTTGGTGTGGATGATGCCCAGGTATGTTCACTACATCCAGCTCATAATTGTTAACATCTGGATCGAGAGAACCTGCATGACGCACTCGACCTAATACGTTTTTTTAAAATCAAGCTGTGGACAATGCTGAAATAATGGCATTCAGTTAGCAAGCATCACTGTTTCTTCAAGTGAGTTGACGTTTCTTGGCAAAACTAATATTTCTGATGTGAAGGTGCCATTCATTTTTCATGACTTTTACATTTCGGCAGTTCGGGGTCTGAAGATGTGATTCAGTATGACTATTCGTAACAGGCGGGCAATGGTAGCAAGATATTCCCATGAAAGTTTCTACAATTACCCTGCAGGTCGGTAGGGTGCCTGACTGTGTGGGTTCGAATTCCGGATGAGACTCATTCATATAAAATCACTAGAATCTGTACGATACTGAGAAAGTGTAATCTTAAATATATAAAACAAGTGATGCTAGTTCTTGTAGTCTCTGATCTCGTGGGGCCATTCCCACCCAAAGGTTCTGTGCACTTGGCCACCTCTGGAGGGGGTATGTTCCGTTCCCAATGCTTTCCTGCAAGGCAGGATCTCAATGGCCATCAACAATTGCCCTCCAGTTGAGTGAGTGAATTTAACGTCACATCGGCAATATTGCAGCCATATAGTGACGAGAAAGGTTGTCGCTACACAATAAATACCAGTACTCAAAGAAGCGGTCACCGACGGAATGTAAAATAACTAGAGTATCACAAAAAGAGCTGAAACTAGCTAGCATGTATCTTTTTCTTTTTTTAAAAAAAAAATCTATTTTAGACTATACCATTTACAAATGGGCTATTTCTCGCCAACAACTGAAGGTAAATCACCATACTAGGGACCATGGGGACTTACAGTACATTTCCTGCATGGACCCTAGTTGGATTTACATCTTCCCTTCAGCTGTTAGAAATTTTGGAAATCTAACCATACATTAAAACGACACGCATTATATTCTACGATTAAAACGTGTAAAGTTTAAATTTACTTTAAATGTTTGTTGACTTCTCAAGGGGACAATAATTTTACAGTACTTTAGCCCCTTCGAGGATAAAGCGACTCACAAGCACAGTTACGAAATCAAATGTCCAATACTAAGATATTTGATTAGGTACAAATCACGTAACACATCTAATTAAAATTGCATGAAAAAGTATATTTAAATGAGAACGTATATTATTAAATAGAGCCTTCAAAGTTCGGGATTTGGAATATGTATCCCTTGCAAGACATGCTTGACTGATTCTTTCATCAAAAGGGACGCAGAACGGATGATCCTCACCTGTTAATAGGTATTCGTCAGTCGCATGAATAACGATATGTGTATTTTTAATTTTTGGCTAGATGTGACTAAATTGCTAACATCTGAAGGGATGGTGTAAATCCAGCTAGGGAGCCCATGCAGGAAGCTAATCTACTGTAAGGCCCCATGGTCCATAGTGTGGTGACCCGCCTTCAGTTCTTGGTGATCTACAGCCCGTGTTTTATATTGTATTCTTCTTTAATTACACTGTTTTAGTTTCACATGCTAGTTTTAAGTTCATATCTGTTATAATCTAGCACATTTACTGCCCTTCGATAGCGGGATATTACGTTCTCAATGTATTTAGTCTAAAATTAATTTTTTCTCGTCACGATATGGCAGCAATATTGCCGATGTAACGCTAAATGCTCGCTCACTCACTCACTCACTCACTCACTCACACACACACTCACTCACTCCGTGTTCCTGTTGCTCAACACACCACTTTGGCCCTCATTTCACGTAGACAGGTTATAGAACTGACCCGGTTCTATCTATGTGCCGGTCATGCCAAGCCCCGTGCATAGTTTTAATAGTTGCACATTTTTTTATTAATGGGTCTTGGACATTTTGATTTTCAATGTACAAGTGAGTGAGGTAACCTTTATCGTCACATCGCCAATATTACAACTATATCGTGACGAGAACGATTAATTTAAAAAAAAACCATGTTAATTAATGGTACATTGTAAAAACCTGCCAACATAGGACAGTGAATTAACTAGAATATCACAGAAAAGAATGTAAAACAAGTGATTAGATCTAAAACAGTTCAACTATAGAGGACAATACAATATAAAAATGGGCTATAAATTGCCAGCAACTGAATGCAGATCACCACACTAGGGACCATAGGGACTTATTACATATTACTTTTGCTACCTGCATGGACCCTAGCTGGATTTACAGATCCCCTCCGCCATTGGCTTTCATGCATAGAATTAGCTATACATTAAAATGGCAAAACTACTTATATTGACATCAAATATCTCGGGACTTACATAGCCTCCCAGGAGGACAATAATTTTACAGTACTTTAACGCCCTTTGAGGGTACAGCCAATAACAAAATAGTTATCTATTTACAAATCAGTTTACGGATCTAATTCTTTTTGAAATGCTGTAATAAAATGTGAACTGGTATTGTTAAAAAGATCCTTTATAGTAGGTGATTTGAAACAGCTGTCCCTTGTGATGGAATACTCAACATAGTCAAGCAAGATATTCCTGACTGCCATTCTTTCAGCACATGGGGTGCAAAACGGAGGATCCTCACCTTTTAGCATATATTCGTGCTTGTATCTTGTCTAGACAATGAGACATCGTCCCACTTCTTCTGCATCAGATCACGGATATAAGATCTAATGGCGGCTTTATAATCAGTGTAAGGAATAAGAATTGATGTCAGAGATTTGTTGAGTGCTGCTTTAGCACCAAGGTCAGTCAATGTATTACCGGCGATTCCCACATGGCTGGGTAAACTACAGAAGGCGATGTCGTATTGGCCAGTAGCAAGATCATTACACAATTCAATAATGTCTATTAAAAGTGGTTGCTGAAAGAAATATTTTAATAGCCTGATGGCAAGAAGGTGATTCTGAATAGAACACATACCGTTTATGTCTAGGGTGTCCTAGAATATATTTCAGAGCTGTTAATATGGCGTTTGCTTCTGCTGTGAAAATCTGGTAGTCTAGAACATATTGTTCTGATCCAGTGACACAAGCTACTGCGGAAGATGCGGCATCGTCCTTGACCCATTTGTAAATAAGGATTTATAATTGTCATATTTATGTTTTAATTGGTTTTACTCTTGTTTATATTGTAACTCATTCGTTTCTTATTTTTAAAAATATAGTTGATGTTAGGTTAACTTGTGGCATAACTAATTGCCAAGAAGGAGAAGTAAGAAGACGGGAAGGAGATATATTTTCCACCTCAACGCCGGCAGTAGAAATAAGTTGTTTAATTTCTGTGCCCTAGAGGCGGAACAAGTGAAGACTCCTGACTTCTTCTTTTACAAATCCTCATAAAGGGGATTGAAGACAGTTATAGGCAGGGCTAGATTCATTAGAGTGTAATTTAGTAATGTATTGCAAAGTCAGTTGTATACGAGTTTGTGTAAGAGATGGTTCATCGGCCTCAGCGCAGAGACTGTCAAGAGGTGAAGTTAAGACAAAGTCTTAAACCTTGGTGGTGGACAAAATAAAGAAGTTTAAGGTTGCTTTTGCAGGTCCCACCACATACGATGGAGTTATAATCGAGTTTTGAACGGACTAGTGATCGATATAGGTGTAAGAAGATAGCTTGATCACCTCCCTACTTTGAGTTTGAAACGAATTTCAGCAAATCGAGTGCCGTCATGCATTTGGCTTTAAGGGATTTAACATGCTGCAAAATGTTAGATGGCAGTCGAAAATTAAGCCTAGGATCTTGGCCTCCTTTACAGCGTTGGTAACAGTGCCATCTAAAGATAGGTCATGGTCCTTATGGGGCTTATATTTTCTACAAACTTGATACAATTCCTTTTGGATTTGGATACCGTTTTCAAGACACCATGCATTTATACATTTTATTTAAACATAACTGCAGTTGCCGTGCAATAGCATGCATTATTTTCCCTACGAGAAGAAATACTGAAATCATCCACAAAGAATGATCCATGAACTGAATCATTAAAAACCTTCCACAAACTATTGATCTTGATACTCTACAGCGTGACAGACAGGGTTGAACCCCCCACCCCCCACCCCCCACCACACCCCCACACACCCCCACCCCCCCGGACGTGCATGTGTCTGTCTTGAAAATCTGTGATAAAATAGAGGCAAACGATCTCTCAAACCAAAATCATGTAAAGCCTTTAAAGAATAAACTCATTTTTTGGGTACTCTTTTAACCATTACATATGAAAGACTTGTGATTGTGACCTGTCTTAAGCGGAACACCAAACTCATTCTAAAAACCACTTGTGATTAATTCATACCGAGCGATTAAAAGTTGCCAAAAGGTCGTCAAAAAAGCTTCACTCTTGCCCGCCAACGAAACCCCAGACACGTTACGTAACTCTATCGCCAGAGCCTTGCAGTGACGTCATAGAAGAGACGATTTTTAGTTAGTTGTGTAGAAAATGTGTAGGAAACTCGTCATTTTGCTGATTTCTTGACGTCAGCTATGACTGGGTTCGGTCTCACAGATATTTCGTTTCGAGGAAAGTGTACCTAATTACAGAATATGGCACATTTGATTCGCGATTGTACGCTTATAACTTTGTTGTTTGTTTTTGTTCACAATCAGCAATGTCTATTAAATGTCACAAACAAGTAATAATTGTGTTTCAATTATGTTTGAGTATTTGGGTGCATGTGACCTTTAAAAGACAAAGAAGTACGAGATAATTTTGATAAATGGTTTGTAAAAAGATAAATATGAATACCTGAAATGGTTAGTGGCTGTACCATCAAAAGGTGTTGAAGTATTGTACAATTATTGTCCTCCTAAGAAGGTGTACATAAGTCCCAAAGCATTCATGGTTATTTAAAACCTACTGCTTGTTTTAATCGTGGTATATATGTTCATTAAATCTGTGACTGGATTATCTATATTGCTAACAGCTGAAGGGATGGCCTAAAGAATGAAGCAAAAGTACTCTAGGCCCCCATGGTCCCAAGCATGGTGATCTACCTTCAGCCGCTGGCAATATATAGCCTGCCTTTATATTCAGTGGTTATTCATAGGTATTCATATTCATATTTCAGAGTTCATTATTAGTTTTATATTAAACTAGTGATTTTACAGTCCCTTGTCCAGGGAGTTTCATAATTGATCTTAATCTATAATAAACATATAACCTGTCATCAGTCACCATAAGGCTGAAATATTGCAGGAGTGACTTAAAATCTTAACTCTCTCTCTCTCTCTCTCTCTCTCTCTCTCACACACACACACACACACACACACACACACACACGCACACACACACGCACACAAAATTACATTAATTACACAAAATTACATTAATCAGGTTGTACACACACACACACACACACACATATATATATAACTCTCTCTTTATATATGTATACATACATACATACATACATACATACATACATACATACATACATACATACATACATACATACATACATACATACATACATACATACATACATACATACATACATACATACATACATACATACATACATACATACATACATACATACATAATGCAATGCTAATTGTAGAAAGGAAAAATCTGGAATGTGAACAGAAATTCAAATTGAGGATTGAAGTGATAGAATATCACACATATACATGTAAAACTAGTAATTACATCTGAAACATTTTAGCTGTAAGAGATAACACAATATAAAAATAGACTATAGTTCGCCAACAGCTGAAGATAAGATTACCATACTAGGGACCACCTTGACTTACATTACTTTTGCTACCTGCATGGACCCTAGCTGGATTTACACCATCCCTTCAGCCACTGGCGAGTGTACGTAGCAAAATGTAGCCGAAATTTAAAATAACAAATATACTACGTTTAAGGAATTGGTAAGTTTAAATTTGACTTAGAAAGTTTGGGGGCTTACATACGTTAACCCCCTTCGAGGATACAGCCACTAACAATCGCAGTTGCTAATTTATACTACCATTTATAAGATAAGCTATCTATACACAAAACTTATTGTTCAAAATTTATTCACTAATTCTATTTCTTTTAAAAGACCAAGTATTAAATGATAATTTACATTATTATAAAGATCCGTCATTGTTTTGACACTGAAATATTTATCTCTTGTGATGGCAAAGTCAAGCAGGACATGCTTCACTGTGATGCCTTCATCACAAGGGATACAAGACGGAGGATCAAATACCCATGAGTATATCTCGTATGGCCAATGCGACATCGTCGCATAATGACCTCTTCAAATCTGTACTGACAACCCACAGCAGTGGGCATAAGTAATATAAGGTTTTATTGCATGCAATGTGTTAATAGCTACTTGAGTGTCCCACCTCTTTTGCATCAGATCACGGATATAAGATCTAATAGTAGCTTTATAATATGAGTATGGAATGAGAAGTGGTGTCACAAAATTGTGTTGCAGCAAGATCAGCCTTAGCAGTAAGATCAGCCATTTTGTGTTACCAGAAATGCCAACGTGGCTAGGTAACCAACAAAAGACGATGTCGTATTGGCCAGTAGCAAGACCTTTACACAATTCAATAATTTCTGGTAAAAGTGGATTTTTGCAAGGAATATTTTAATTGCCCGATGGCAAGAAAGTGAGTCTGAATAGATTATATATTGTTTATATACTACTCAAAATTTGATAAAGATCATAGATATTTTTCTTTTTGAAAAATTAATAACTGGATAACTGACAATATTGTGTTCAAGTGAAATCAAAAACGTCTTCAACAAACTTGCACGTGCATTTCATGCCATGGGAAATGCGTTCTTCATCACAGTTTACGCTTTTGCTACCATTGCACGATTTTAACTCAGGCATCGGTATCTGATTCTTTCTAAAATTTCAAACTCACTTGGGTGTTTACACTACGTTTATCAACACAATGCCCCTCAACGTGTAAGGCGTCGCCTGACGACAGAACAACTGGGCAGATGTTTTGGAATGTTTGACGCTGGCTATTCACAACGTTGCAAATGCACTAAACGTCAGCCAGAGCGTTGTAAACAGGGCCTGGAACCGACAGTAAACTTTTGGTACAGCAGCACACCGACATGAGGGTGGTCGTCAGAGGTCGACAACCCAATGTCAAGACCATTTTGTGGCTCTTCAGGCACGACGCCATCCCTTCTGGACAGCAACCAGCCCACGTAACGACCTCCTGAACGCCTCGGGGGTGAATCTGTCCGCTCAGACGATACGGAATCGTCTTTACAATGCAGGTTTCAACTCGAGAAGGGCATGTGTTAGCTCTGACTTCGACACCGGCGGGAGCGACTGAACTCGGCCCATGTCACTTGGACACAGAACGATTGGGTTCCAGTTCTGTTCACCGATGAGTCCAGGTATTGTTTGGACTTTACAGACAGGAGGCAACGAGTGTGGCGACGACAACGTGAACGTTTCCACGATGCCAACTTCAGTGAACATTACCGTTATGGTGGTGGTTCCATCATGGTCTGGGTGGAATCAGCAGGGATGGAAGAACAGATCTTGAACGCGATTGAGCATGTCTGGAACATGCTGCAGGTTGCCCTTTCACGCCGTAGAGCACAACCCATAACTTCGGCATAGCTCGGAAACTCCCTCGTGGAAGAGTGGAACAACCTTCCCATTGGAAACATGCGGGTGCTTATTGACAGCATGGCTCGGCGTTGTCATTGATGCAAGGGGAGGCAATACCCGGTACTGACACTTCATCGACTAAGTGTAATGATCTACTATCCCCCAAAACTGTGTAATTCTTTCTCTGATTTGCTGTTAACATTTAGTAATGAAATGCCTTTTGGTGTTGTTATCAGATTTCAAGTATTCCGTATTGATAAAAGTTCATGCCGTCGATGAATTTTCATTCATAACCTGAGTAAACACGTTTGTGAGTCACCTTTATGTCTTTTGTTATGTTAGGGGTAAATTACACACATATAACCTAGTGATCCTTATCAAATTTTGAGTAGTATATTTTGGGTGTCTTTCAATATATTTAAGAGCTGTTAATATGGCCTTTGCGTCAGCTTTAGAAATAGAGCTGCCATCCAATAATCTGGAAGATATTGTTTTGGACCCAATGAGTGTGACACAAGCCAGTGCGCCACCATCCTTAGTGTACATTTGCTGTATCATGAGGTTGCTGAAGGGTAGTTCGCCGCTCATCTAGTGAAAATAGTTCATTGTAGTATTCACTATTTTCTGAGTTAAAATTAATTGTAATCTTCTCCTGTTGTTTCTGAAACTCCCGGACATAGTTGGATGAAGAAGAATGCTTGGCGAGGGTTTCACCACGTTTATTGGCAATGAAAGCTTTTTCCGTCAATAATTTATTACCATCCTTCAAATGGTGGATAGCAGATCTTGAGCCTTTGCCTATTATGCGTTGAATCATGGTCCACACCTTTGACATTGGTGTGGGTGAATTAATGTTGGAAACATAGCTTCGCCGAGACTGACGCTTATCTAGCTTAAAAGCTAATCTAAATAATGTAGTGTAGGATGTCGGCGAAAATATTTTTCTGCCTTCTTCCTACTCTTTCTGGCTTGTTTACCGTCCTGATTAAACCATGGTTTCCGAATATGTGGAATTGCAGAGGACCTAGGTATAGTTTCATTAGCAATATTCTTTTAGTTTATCAGAAAATAACTGAGTTGGATCTTGAGCAGTGTAAAAAAAAATCAGATTTCACGTTGTTAGTACACAGTGTTTGAAATAATGGCCAACTGGCCTTACTAGAATTCCAACTTGTTGCAGATGGATCATCCATTTGGTTTACAGCAGAAAGTACAGTGGGGAAATGGTCACTTCCACACAGGTCATTGTGGACTGACCATTCAAATTCGTTATAAATATTGGGATCCGTAAGAGACAGATCAAGTGCAGAATAAAATCCAAACCCAGGATGTAAATAAGTTTCTGATCCATCATTACATATGCATAAATTATTATTAGAAATGAAGTCTTCGAGGATTTTGCCTTTATTGTTAGTGTCAGTACCTCACCACAAAGGGATGTGTCCGTTAAGATCGCCCATGATAATACAGATAATACATGATAATACCTGATCATAGAGGTCCTGGAGATTGGCCTGCTGAAGAGCCGAAGATGGAGAAATGTACAGTGAACAAAGCGTAAATGTTATTTGTAAAGAAATGCAGAAAGCAACCGCCTGAAGATTGCTTTGAAGAGGAACAGGGCTATGAATCACAACCTGCCTCACCAAAATGGAAGTAGCAGTATAATAGAAGGGGTTTTTGGACCACCCCATTACCCATGGAATAAGAAACTATTCTCCCCTCACTAATATTAATTTATACCTCCAAATAACACGACTACTTTTCATCTCCCCTATAAAATAGTCTTCTCATTGAGGTTGGGGTTCCATATAACCTATGGAATAAACCCTGCATTATATTAATTTATAACTTTATCTCCCCTAGTTAGATGAAAACTGTTGGGGTATTTATATAAGACAGGGAACTTTTTCATCATTGATTAATTCGTCTAAAGTATCTTTACATTTATCTTCACTTTTCCCTACAATCGCAGTTTGTAATTTAACACCAAATGAAGTATAAAGACTACGAAGATATAAAGAACTAACATCAACCACCCCTGAATATTTTGACCCACTAACAAGAACTCTTTGAATGTGTTGAGTAAACTACAGATATAGTCCTTTGTAAGGATTGTATGTAAGTATTATTAGCTTTTACATTTATTGCTTTAGCTGTATGTAAAAGACAAAAACATAATTAACTCCCTTTGTTCTTTTTAACGGAAGTGATGGTGCATGTGTTTTTCATGCGTCAGTTTGAGTGTAGCCGTCAACCTGTGTGGAGGGTATCAATAAAAAAAAACCGTTTAAAACCAACGCGCATGCCTCTGTCGTTCAAGCAAGATGTCAACAGGTTATGGGCCCAGACAGCGCTAGATGCTCGATGGAGATGAAAAGAAATGCGAGTTATGGGAGCCAGGACATAAAGCATCTGAATGTAGAAGTAAGAATCAGCAACGGATACAAGGAGAAAAGAAGTATTTTTCAAATGGAAACAAGAAACAAGGCAGATAGTGTAATATATGCCAAAGCTCAACACATGATACTAGTGTTTGCCGGAAGAGGGATACTGCAAAACTGTGAGTGATGAAAAGGAATATTCAAAACCAGAACATTCATACTATACGTTTATGGTTAGTGTTGAGCTTGAATCAGAAGACTTGGTGAATAATCATCTTGTGGACTGTGGAGCTACAACACATATCATCACTGACAAAAGTAAGTTTATAAATTTTGATGTTTTTGTTCATCGGAACATTACATAGAGTTCGCTAATGAAGCAGGCAAATGGGAAATTAGAAGAGTCTGTAAATGGGATGAAGATTTCTGGTAAGGCACAGAGTGATTTGTGTGACACTTGTACTAGAGGAAAGATGTTCAAATGGATCGATAGAGACCCTGACAAACGAGCAGTGAAGACACTTGAGATGGTTCACTGTGACTTAGCTGGACCCATTGAGCCATTAGCACGGGGTGACTTTAGATATGTTCTGTCATTTGTGGATGATTACTCAGGCATTGTTACATTGTATCTCTTGAAACGGAAAAGTGACACACCAGCAGCTACAGAAAAATTCTCGGCGGACATATCACCATTCGGAAACGTTGTCACCATGAGGACTGATAACGGGACAGAGTTCACTAGTGAAAAATACAGGAACATTCTCATCAAGAACAAGATACGTAATCAGATGTCAGCGCCGTATTCACCCCATCAGAACGGCACAGTAAAGAAGGCATGGCGTTCCTTATTCGACATGGCAAGATGCCTCCTTATTGAGGCCATGTTAGCCAAGACACTGTGGTCATACGCCATCATGACTTCAGCATACATCTGAAATCGGTGTTTTAACAAGAGACTGAACATGACACCATTTGAGGCTATGACAGGACAGAAGCCAAATCTGTCAAATATGCATGCTTTCGGCACAGCTTGCTTCGCATACATTCAAGGTGTAAAGAAACTAGACATTCGAAATCAGAAAGGTGTTTTTGTTGGATATGATCGTGAAAACCCAGCCTATCTGGTCTTTTTCCCTCAACAGGATGAAGTCAGAAGAGTAAGATGTGTGAAATTTACGGAAAGATTTACAGATACCGTCTTTGAGCCTGACTGTGAGGAAGAACCAGTAACGGATGCTGAAGAAAGAGAACAGGAAACAGAAGACAATCAACAGCAAGAAAACAGAGGATCCATGACAGAGGAAAAGGACAAGCAACAAAAGGATGAGAGAACACTTAGATACCCGAGGCGACACACTACAAAGCCCAAACGGATGGAGGACTACGTAAGTGGATCAGAGATATTTAATGTAGATGATAGTGCAATGTATACTGTCCACTATTGCTACAAAGTGGTAAACATTCCAAGTATATATGATGCAGCAATGTCATCACCTGACAAAGACAAGTGGTATCAAGAAATGGAGGAAGAAATGACAGCACTACGAGACAATGAGACTTTTGAACTCACCAACCCACCAACATCAAGATCGTTATATAATTTAATAATTTCAATTAAAAGTGGATGTTTACAAGACAAATTTTTAATAGTCTAAAGACAAGAAAGAGAGTCGGAATATATTATATACTGCTTATGTTTGAGATGTCTTTGAATATATTTTAGACCCGTTAATAATGCGTTTGCTTCTGCAGTAAAAATAGAGCTGTTATCTGACATTCTAGAAGATATTGTTCTGGATCCAATGACAGTGGCACAAGCCACTGCGCCCCCGTCCTTGGACCCATCTGTAAGTAAGGGTTTGTAATTGCTATATTTATGTTTTAGTTCATAATATTCTTGTTTATAGTGTAAGTCATCAGTTTCTGATTTTTTAAATGCAGTTAATGTTACATCTACCTGGGGCCTAACCAATTGCCAAGGAGGAGAAGAGTGAGTGAGTGAGTTAATATTTAACGTCACATCGGCAATATCTCAGCCATATTGTGACGAGAGCATTTAACAAAGAAAATAATTATAGAATTATATGTAAATTACAAAATCTGTCGGCGAAGGACAGTAAAAAAACTAGAATATCACCATTTGAATTAAAACTAAAGGAAAGGTAAAACTAATATCACTATTCGGACAATACAGCATAAAATCAGGCTATAGATTGCCAACAACTGAAGGTAGATCACCATACCAGGGGCCATGGGGACTTACAGTACCTTTGCTACCTGCATGGACCCTAGTTGGATTTACATCATCCCCTCAGCTGTTAGCAATTTAGTCCCATCTAGCCAAAAATTAAAAATACACATATGCTACGATTAAAAACAGTGGAAGTCTAAACGTACAGGAAAAGTTTAGGGACTTACGTACCCTCTCAGGAGGACAATAATTTTACGGTACTTCAACCCCCTTTGAGGGTACAGCCACCAACAATTCAAGTTACTAATGTAAACTACCATGAATTAAAATGCTGCTATCTACAGAACATAATAATCAAAATTCAGTAGTGAAATCAATTTCTTTTAAAAAGCCAAGAATTAAATGAGAACTTAGGGTGTTAAAAAGGTCCTTCATTGTTTTTACATTGAAATATTTATCCCTTATGATGGAGAATTCAACACAGTCAAGCAGGATATGCTTGACCGTGACTCTCTCATCACAAGGGATGCAAAACGGAGGATCCTCACTTTTCAATAGGTATGAATGAGTATATCTAGTATGGCCAATACGACACCGTCTTAAAATAACCTCTTCAAATCTGGACTGACAGCCCAAGTAGGTGTAACCAATATACGATATTACTTCATGCAATTTATTGATACCTACTTGGGTGTCCCACTCCTTCTGCATCAGATCACGGATGTAGGTTCTATTGTAATCAGAGTATGGAAGAAGAAGTGGTGTCACAGATTTAACATATGTCATATTTGGGATTTCACTTTCTTAGTAAAGTACAAATTCTAGTACTTTTTTCGGTTGAGTCCCATCCGGGATTCGAACCCGCACCCTCAGAGTCAGGCACCTAATCGCCAGCACACAAAGTCAGCCGCCTAGCCCGCTCAGCCACCGCGACTTCCACAAAAATGAAAGTCGGACAACTGGTAGTCTAGACTGCGTACTTTGTGTACTTTGTGGTTCATTAGCCTCAACGTAGAGACCTTTTTGTGGAAGTCGCGGTGGCTGAGCGGGCTAGGCGGTTGACTTTGTGTGCTGGCGATTAGGTGCCTGACTCTGAGGGTGCGGGTTCGAATCCCGGATGGGACTCAACCGAAAAAAGTACTAGAATTTGTACCTTACTAAGAAAGTGAAATCCCAAATATGAGCTGTTACCATGGCGTTGGCTTCTGCTGTAAAAATGGAACTATTGTCTGGTAATCTAGAAGATATTGTTCTGGATCCAATGACAGTAGCACAAGCAACTGCGCCATCGTCCTTGGACCCATTTGTAAATAAGGATTTGTAATTGTTATATGTATGTTTCAATTGAGAGGTTAAAGTAACTTGTTCGAAAAACCCATCCCAACGTTTTCGAGGCGATAAATTTCATGTTGGACTGGGGACGCAAATTAATAAACTGAACATGGTGCAACATAGTGCTGGCCAGACACTGTCCCAAAGAAAAAGAAACATCAAGACCTCCAGAGAGAACTGCCCATCCTGGAGCATAGGGCTTTATTGATATGTTGTATTATTTTGACGGGTTATCTCATGAAACGAAACTTTCTAAAAGGTCACATAAAAAAGGAAAACACAACTTTGCAGATTCTGATACCTTTCGGTATGCAGTTACCGAAACAAATCATAGAAAATGCCAATTCAACCTATAAAGAAAAAACCGCGATGGAAAAAAAATCCGCGAATTCGGAGTTGAAGCGATTCACTAAATTTCACCCAGCGCTGGGGGAAGAAGTTGTTTCAACAGTTGTGCTGCGCTGCGCCCATAACGCATGCACAGTGAATAGGTTCGCGGAGCTTGAAACAGTATGCATGCCCGGAGTATGAGGTCGTGAGCAGTAGTCTAATCTTGGTTGTGTACACAAACAAGTACATAATCTACTCGTTATATAAAAAAACCATGTTGATTGTAAGAAGCAGCCTCTATCACAGAGAAAACTTAATGTCTGGTTTATTGACACCTATATGTATGGCTGCCTATCTGCTAAAGAAAATATGCAATCCATAGCTTCAATCATTGACCACATGCCATTTAAACTTAACACCTATCAGGCTGTACGCCATAAACAAAATAAATTGATTGATGACTCATGCACCCGAGTCCTGTCTCAGCCACGTTATGGAATAAAGCAGGTGTGATACTTGTACATATTACATGTTTTTTATGTCTCTGAGTGGCAAACAAACTACATCCGTTTTTCATGGATGACTGGATCTCACGGAAACTGGTGCAAACGCTTGTCAGTTTCAAGTCCTGCTTTGTACTTGGACGAATGACAGTTTCCAGTAGTTCACCATCTCTACTGAGATGATTTTTATTGGATCGAACGCAAATTCAGAGATTTACAAAACCCAACATCTCTACATACATTCTTTATGGATAACAACATAGTGTATATGATTTTGTTTGACAACGGTATATCAATCCATACTGAAACGATGCATCATATACAATACAAAAAGTTGATATCCACAAAGAATCTTACTTTCTTGTGACTCGCCATACTTCTAAAATGCCCATCAAATACATCTTTCTGAACACACTATGGGCCCCACCTTATGAGCGCTCGGCGTATCAGCAAATGAAGCAGACAATCGGTTGCCGTCGTTACACTTGAGTGCACATCCACCAGCTATGACTGGGTTTGGTCTATAGACAGTGTCAAGCTTACACTAGATGTTTATTTACAGATTACAACAAGAAAGAGGAAGATTAAATTTCATACAAAAACATTCCATTTACAAATTTACGGAAAATATGTTACACATTATTATCAAATATACAATAAAAAACAATGGGGTAGCATTGTAGTTGTGCATTCTTTAATACTGGTTCATATTTTGCTTTCTTTTGGCTGGGGAGGTCTGCCTGTCGCATCCCTTCGACTCGATTTCTGAAGAAAACAGTCAATATGATTATACTTGCATTTAGTGAATGGTAAACCGATGTGAAAATGGAATCAATGGTTATTCTCATAATCTCATAGCAAGTATTATTGATACTTGTGTATTTAGTGCATTAGAACACAGGTGTTGTATGGTACAAATTTTTTTCTCCTTTGAAAGATCACACGGATTAATATAGACTAACAGCTAGTCTCTGAAATGAACATATTTTACTGAAAAAACGGTCATAGTGAAAAAAATAATGGAATGGAGCCCTAAGACTTTCTTCATTTTCTGAAGCTAAGGAAATCTAGACTTGCCACATTTTCTAGACTTGCGTGGGCTTTCTTGGATATATATACTTCAGGGTCTGTACGACAGACTAGGATTAATACTGTGGGGTGATTGTTACTGTATCTCCCAGCCTTGAACAAAGCCTCAACACATAACAAGGCGTAATCCCTTGTTCATTGATGAGCAAGTCATGCCAATAAGGGTTCATTAATTAACAAGGCCTAATGCCTTGATATCATCTCAGTTGAGATTCATCAATTAACATGCCTTCTTCCTTGTTAATTGATGGTAAGCTAAGTTACGTAGTGCATCCTCTTAAAACAGTTTCATCTAATTCTTGATTCCCGAAAGCTAGTTAAATTGGTTTTCATGTTTACTTACTGTAGTTTTTCTGGAACATTTTCTCATGACATCACTGTGTTTGGTTTGGTTGTTTTTCTTTCTTGAGACAGTTTCCTTTTTTGTCTGCAAACATCTTGTCATAGCCACTGCAACAAACAAGACACAATACCCTGACAGAAACTTTATGTTTCAATAAAACTGACGTATATTATAGAGTGATTACAGAATTATAACAAGAAGTCGTCACCAAACACATGCAACCGATTCAAACGGTTGAACAAAATCGCCCATGAACATCACATTTTGTTGCATAATTTTCTTGTGCAACAAAAGTCACGTTTGGAGCTCAAGAAATTAGCATTCTTATTTATATGACAGTAGGTTGTGCTCATTTTTTATTGTGCACTGATGCATATAGGACAGAGCATTAAGCAGAACTGCAATACCTTGAAACTCAGCGTGCGGAATAACAGGGAGAGCTGCCTTAGCGTCCTTATTCTGTCCTGAAAAAATACAATTCAAAATTTATTGCCAGCACAATGAAGATAAATTCATGTCGAGGTTATTGTAGAAACACCAGAAGTTTTGCTTGTTGAATGGTTTAATGCATTGAAACTCTTGCAGTTACTGTATTTAAATCATATTAAATTATATTCTTACATCTGTTGTGGATTTAGGGTCATTCCTCTTACAGACTCAGCATTCCATAGAGCCTGCCTCACAGTTGTCTGTGAAAGTAAATTCATGGGAAAAATGCAATTAGCATTTTGAAAAACCTAACAAAATGACTAGCAGGTATTACAACTAAAGTCTTAAATAAAGTCGAATTACTGCTAATACAACTTCGTATAAGAAGTTCCTGTCTGAAAACGTTACAAACATTTCCAAAGAGATAAACAATCAATTTAGTTTTTAAAATATATTTGTGTTAAATTTGATTTTGAAATGCCTCAGCGATTTTGAAAAGGATATATCTATTAAGGTCACTCTTCCATCCATATAATGACGTGTGATATTGGAACCCAAAATACGTATATGCATGAATACTGGGATTAGTCTGTATTGCTCCGTCATTGCTGTTTTTTTATGAAACCTATTTCTTAAAACATAAAACTGTAAGAATACGTTCAAAATCAGTCTTATACTAATTATACATTATACTTCAGCTCAACCACAAAAAACAGCTGGTGTTACCTGGGGAATATATTCCACCCCCATAGCCTGATTAAGTCCCAGGAAGGATATTTATGACATGAAGTAAACCTTTGATCAGCCAATTAGTCGGGCTTTTGTTCTCATATCGTGATTCAATATACTAAACACTTACTGAATGGCAGGGATACTCTACGACTCTGTGTATTGAACTCCCTGCTAAATGATATGGTAGTCTTGAGTGTAAGATTTCTCAACAACCATGCTGCTGAAGGAACACATGGCGTCATCAGGATTGCCTTACTGATTTTACAAATAATATACTTGCGTCATCTGCAATATACTCACCTGAGCTGAATGTGCCCTCTGAAGAAATATCGCTGACAGACATTCTGAATGGCTTTGTAGATGTAAAGTCTCAAATTCACGACAGCAAAAATGTCTGTATGTTGGTGTGCAATGATCAACTGCATTTTCCCACCGGGTGTTCATATATGTATTTAGATCTCAAAAGGTCATCAAATTACTTTGAGTTACTCTTCCTCTCTGTAACTTCTCCAACCAAGAAATACCATGTACAGTGCACGTGTACACAACGGTTTGTGAAACATGTAAATAAAGGTATTTCACTTTAATATGAATTTTACCAATTGACCATGTTGTTGAAATAGACTATTGTTCATCAAGACTAAGCGTTATCAAAACACTAACTCAAATCAGCCAAATAATCCCACTAGTGATATCCTCTTTGGACTGAAGTTGTTTATTTGAAGAGTAAGAGGATTATAAGGCATCCTCAACTGGGTTTGGCAGTTTAACTAATCCCACACAGCCATCACCAGCAGAGGGAATGATTTACACATCTCATTTTTTGTGCTTAATTATTGTGTTGGTTTTTTATTGAAAAAAAATGAAATGGAATTGTGAACAGCTTTACAGTTTATATCGACACCGGTACCATGCAACATACAATACAAAATTTAAATGCAGCATGTGTTGTCACATATGTATATAAATTTGAATTACAAACACGGGTAAAGCTTGAAGACAATCTTATATGGAAATAGTGAATTATCTGATCTTAATAATCTGTCCATCTTAAGATCTGCCTACCTCTTCGTCACTTCTTCTTTTAGATTTGATACTAAATATGATTGAAGAATTAACCTCGTGGTTTGTCATATGATAATCTTGTATTAGAACTTTGGTTTATTTACCTTTGTAAAGTGCATTCCACACATACAAACTAATTGTATTAATATAGAGCATTTATGAGAATGTTATTGGTAAGATAATTATTTTTGGTGTCTTGATAGTAAAATTATGGATGCTCACCGAAGTAACCATAGACTAAAGCCAAAAACATCTTCAAACAGAAAGGAAGACCATGACAGAGTATGGAAAAGTTTTTTCCCATCTTTTTGAGTCAGTTGTGTATAAAGTGAACTATCACTGTTGACACTGATGATGTATGATTGTGTAGCACTTTAAGAATTTCTTATATTTGCGAAAGTTACCAAATTCAAAACAGAGTGTACAGTTATATAAGTTATTTTTATGTATGAATGATAAATTAAAAAATTATGTACGCCGAACATAAACAAATGATAGACCGGCACGCACCATTTAAATATTCTGTAACATATCTCTTGTAAATGATTATATAAATCTTGTTACACAATGATTTGTATTAATTCATTTGATTGCTCCAATCCACACGTACTGACATCACAACCAATTATCTATTGACATGTTTCTGAGATTTGTTGAATACGCCAATTGCATAACACCGTTAATGAGCACCAACATAAAAGGTCTAGTGACAGGTGTTATTTAGAGAATGCATATAGTTCCCACGGAGTAGAGTAGTAAAATCAAAGGAATGAGCTTGGGATGGTGAACAAAGGCAAGACATCTGTTTTAACAGGCACAAGTATTTGGTATATAAATCAATGCTGGCCGTGCACATCAACTTTCATGTTTTCACGCACCAGACGCAGTTGCATTGATACAAACCACAAATGGACTATACAAAATATGGCTTATTCCTTCAGTTTTCATGAATAAATATGTCACATGCAAGATCCATTGTGCATATCAACAGGAAGAACTCTAACAGAACAAAAGAAATAATAAATTAGTAAGTTTACAGAGTCATGGGGATCCTTGAGAAATGGCAAAATTGAAAGAAGTAGTGGTAAAATCCTACCTAAATTTACAAAAATTTACAAGCCTTGTAAACATCACCTTTACAATCGTTGTAAATGTTTGTAAATATGACATTCAAATTTTGTAAATTTTCGTAAATCACCATTTGTTTTCTTGTGCTCTCTGCTGCATTGCAATCTTACTCTGTAAAATAATAATGGATAGCATTTATATAGCGCTAATCTCCGAAAGGATTCTTTGGGCATTTCTCTCACAAAATTGGATGGAAAAATACACATTAAGGGAAACCCTGTTTAAATAAGAATGTTTTTAAACCAGTCTTAAATGAACTTAGAGAGTGAGTGAGTGAGTTAATATTTATCGTCACATCGGCAATATCGCAGCCATATCGTGACGAGAACAATACAAATAATCCAGGATATATATCAATAATACTTGAAACAATCTAAAAACAGTTGACAAAGAACAGCAAAATCACTAGTATATCACAGACATTCATTTAAAACTAGTAATGATATCTAAAACAGTTTCATTACTGAGGACAATACAATATAATAACAGGCTATAGATTGCCAACAACTGAAGGTAGATCACCATACTGGGGACCATGGGGACTTACAGTACTTTCGCTACCTGCATGGACCCTAGCTGGATTTACATCATCCCTTCAGCCGTTAGCAATTTCGTCACATCTAACCATACATACACGTATGCTACGATTAAAACAGTGGAAAGCTTTAATTTACTTAGAATGTTATGGGACTTACGTACCCTCTCGGGAGGACAATAATTTTACTGTACTTTAACCCCCCTTGAGGATACTGCCACTAACAATCTCAGTTACTAATTGAAACTTCCATTCATAAAATATTTATCTATTTACAACTCAGACAACAAATCTAAATCTTTTAAAAAAGCAATAATTAAATGAGAACTATTATTTTAAAAAAGATCCTTCAAAGTTCGTGAATTAAAATATTTATCCCTTGTGATGGAATATTCCACACAGTCAAGCAAGACATGCTTGACTGTGATTCGTTCATCACAAGGGATACAAAACGGAGGATCCTCACCTTTCAATAGATATTGATGTGTATACCTGGTGTGGCCAATACGGCATCGTCTTAAGATGACCTCCTCAATTCTGGACTGACAGCCCAAGTAGGTGTAACCAATATTGGGTGTTATTTCATGTAATTTATTGATACCTACTTGAGTGTCCCACTTCCTCTGCATTATATCCCGGATGTAAGATCTGATAACAGCTTTATAATCGGAATAGGGAATAAGAAGTGGTGTCACAGATTTGTTTAGCGCTGTCTTCGCAGCACGATCGGCCATTGTGTTCCCAGTAATACCAACGTGGCTGGGTAACCAACAAAAGACGATGTCGCATTGGCCAGTAGCAAGATCATTATATAACTCAATAATTTCTATTAAAAGTGGATGTTTACATGTTACGTTTTTAATCGCCTGAAGGCAAGAAAGAGAGTCTGAATAGATTATATATTGTTGGTGCTTAGGGTGTTTTTGAATATATTTTAGAGCCGTTAGTATTGCGTTTGCTTCTGCAGTAAAAATAGAGCTATTGTCGGGTAATCGGGAAGATAGTATTCTGGTTCCAATGACGGTGGCACAAGCCACGGCGCCACCATCCTTGGACCCATCTGTAAATAAGGATTTGTAACTGGAGTATTTACTTTTTAATTGATTATATTCTTGATTATATTTTAAATCATTTGTTTCTGATTTTTTAAATGCTGTCAATGTTAGGTCAACATCTGGTCTCACTAACTGCCAAGGAGGAGACGAAATCAGACATGAGGGAGATATGTTTTCTAGCTCAATTCCAGCAGCAGAGAGGAAAGGTTTCACTCTTATACCAAGAGGCGGAACAAGAGAAGACTTTTTATTGTATAGAGCCCCATAAAGAGGATTGAAAACACAGATAAATGCAGGGTTGGACTTATTGGAATATGGTTTAGTGAGATACTGTAAAGATAATTTGATACGTCATTGGTTAAGAGATGGCTCATCGGCCTCGACGTAGAGACTGTCAACTGGGGAAGTCCTGAAAGTTCCAAGACAAAGTCTTAGACTTTGGTGGTGGACAACATCTAATAGTCTGAGATTGCTGTTACATGCTCCACCATATACAATGGAGCCATAATCAAGTTTCGAGCGGACGAGAGATCTGTATAAGTGCAAGAGGGTAGTTTGGTCTCCTCCCCACTTAGAATTCGAAACTACTTTCAGTAAGTCAAGTGCCTTCAGGCATTTATTTTTTAAGTACTTAATGTGTGGTAGGAAAGTCAGATGAGAATCAAAAATAAGTCCCCAAAACTTGGCTTCCTTTACAACTTTAATGGGTGTGCCATTTAAACATAATTTTGGGTCTCTATGCGGTTTATATTTTCTACAGAAATGTATACAGTTTGTTTTGGACTTAGAAAATTTAAAACCGTTTTCAAGACACCATTTATGGATTTTATTTAGGCATAATTGTAACTGCCTCTCTATGGCATGCATATTGTTACCACGACAAGAAACATTAAAATCATCCACAAAAAAGTGATCCATTAACTGCATCATTTAAAACTTTAGAAAGACTATTTATTTTAATACTAAAAAAAGTAACAGACAAAATACTCCCTTGTGGGACACCCTGATCCTGATCGTAATGTTCAGACAGAGTTGAACCCACTCTGACTTGAAATTGCCCGTCTTTTAAAAATTGTGAGATAAAATGAGATAAACGACCTCTCAAACCAAAATCATGTAAATCCTTCAAAATGCCATACTTCCAAGTAGTATCATATGCTTTCTCCAGATCGAAGAAAATTGATACAACGTGTTGCTTATTTACAATAGCATTCTTAACATAGGATTCTAATCGTACCAAATGATCAATAGTACTTCGGTTTTTCCGGAAACCACATTGAATATCTGTGATAAGATTATTCGTTTCCAAATACCAGACTAATCTATTGTTTACCATTCGTTCCATGGTTTTACAAACGCAACTGGTTAACGATATAAGGCGGTAATTTGATGGATCTGTATGATCCCGGCCAGGCTTTGGTATGGGGATTACAATGGCATTGTGCCACGACTGAGGAAAGTTTCCTGAAATCCAAATATGGTCAAATATTTCCAAAAATGTCAAAAGACATGTCTCAGGTAAATGTTTCAGTAATTGGTAATGAATGTTGTCATCACCAGCGGCAGTGTCATGAGCTTGCTCGAGAGCAGTATGTAGCTCATGAAATGAAAATACTTGATTATAATCTTCACCGTTATTAGAGTCAAAATTAATTCTTTGTTTTTCTTGTCGATTTTTATATTTCTGAAATTCAGTTATAGAATTTGATGATGATGAATTTCTGGAAAGAGTTTCACCGATTTTATTAGCAATATCACCCTTACCAGTTATCAGTGTATCACCTTCTTTAAGATGTTTAACAGAGGATTTTGGAACCTTTGCCTTTTATTCTTTGGACCATATTCCACACCTTAGACATGGGTGTGCGCGAATTGATGTTGGAAACGTATTGCCTCCAAGACTGGCGCTTGTTTTGTTTATAAGTTCGTCGTGCCTTGGCACACGTGAGTGAGTGAGTTAATATTTAACGTCACATCGGCAATATTGCAGCCACATCGTGACGGGAACGTAACATTAAAATGGAATATATGAGTATTATAAAAAAATCAGTCGACAAAGGACAGTAACACAACTAGAACATCACAGAAAAGAATGTAAAACTAGTAGCTATGCCTAAAACAATTTATCTATAGAGGACAATACAATATAAAACTGGGCTATAGATTGCCAACAACTGAAGGTAGATCACCATACTAGGGACCATGGGGACTTACAGTACCTTTGCTACCTGCATGGACCCTAGCTGGATTTACATCATCCCCTCAGCCGTCAGCAATTTCGGAAATCTAGCCATACAATAAAAAAAACACTTATACTACGATTAAAAAGGTGGAAATTTAGAATTTACTTTGAATGTTTGTGGACTTACGTACCCTCTCAGGAGGACAATAATTTTACGGTACTTCAACCCCCTTTGAGGGTACAGCCACTAACAATGCAAGTCACGAATCTAAATTACCAATAATTAAAATACATCTATTTATAGATCATATTCTTTAAAATTCAATCAAGAAATCAATATCCTTTAGAAAACCAATGATTAAATGAGAATTAACTGTTAAAAAGATCCTTGACAGTTTTGACATTGAAATATTTATCCCTTGTGATGGAGAATTCAACACAGTCAAGCAGGATATGCTTGACCGTGACTCTCTCATCACAAGGGATACAAAACGGAGGATCCTCACCTTTCAATAGGTATGCATGAGAAAATCTAGTATGGCCAATACGACATCGTCTTAAAATAACCTCTTCAAATCTGGACTGACAGCCCAAGTAGGTGTAACCAATATGCAGTTTTATTTCATGTAATTTATTTATACCTACTTGAGTGTCCCACTTCTTCTGTATCAGATCACGGATGTAGGTTCTAATGCTTGCCTTGTAATCAAAGTGTGGAAGAAGAAGTGGTGTCACAAATTTGTTGAGTGCTGCTTTTGCAGCAAGATCGGCCATCACATTCCCAGAAATACCTACGTGACTGGGTAACCAACAAAAGACGATGTCGTATTGGCCAGTAGCAAGATCATTATACAATTCAATAATTTCAATTAAAAGTGGATGGTTACAAGAAATATTTTAAATAGCCTGAAGGCAAGAAAGAGAGTCGGAATATGTTATGTACTGTTTACGTTTCGGGTGTTTTTGAATATATTTAAGAGCCGTTAATACGGCGTTCGCTTCTGCTGTAAAAATAGAGCTATTGTCTGGTAATCTAGAAGATATTGTTCTGGATCCGTGACAGTAGCACAAGCAACTGCGCCATCGTCCTTGGACCCATCTGTAAATAAGGATTTGTAATTTTTATATGTATGTTTCAATTGATTATATTCTTGTTTATACTGTAGCTCATTTGTTTCTGATTTTTTAAATGTAGTTAATGTTAGGTCAACCTGTGGCCTAACCAACTGCCAAGGGGGAGAGGAAAGAAGACGGAAGGGAGCTATGTTGTCCAGCCCAATACCACCAGCAGCAGCAACAAACGGCTTTATTCTGAGCCCAAGAGGTGGAACAAGAGAAGACTTTTTGCTATAAATCCTCATACAGAGGATTGAAGACACAGTTATATGCAGGGTTAGATTCGTTAGAGTATAGTTTTGTGATATATTGTAAAGATAATTTGATACGGCGTTGTGCAAGAGATGGTTCATCGGCCTCAACGTAAAGACTGTCAATAGGTGACGTTCTGAAGGACCCAAGTCAAAGTCTTAGACCTTGGTGATGGACAGTATCAAGAAGTTTAAGATTGCTTTTGCAGGCTTTCAACAAGTCAAGTGCTTTCAGGCATTTAGTTTTAAGTGATTTAATATGTGGTAAAAAAAGTTAAATGTGAATCAAAGATTAGACCCAAGAACTTGGCTTCCTTCACAACTTTAATGGGCGTCCCATCTAGAGACAGTTCAGGGTCTTTATGGGGTTTGTATGTACGACAAAAATGTATGCAGTTAGTTTTCGATTTGGAAAATTTAAAGCCGTTTTCAAGACACCATTTATTAATCTTGTTTAAACACAACTGCAATTGTCGTTCAATGGTATGCATATTTTTACCACGATAGGAAATATTAAAATCATCCACAAATAACGATCCATCAATTGAATCGTTTAAAACTTTAGATAAACTGTTGATCTTGATGCTAAAAAGAGTGACAGATAAAATACTGCTTTGTGGAACACCCTGATCTTGATTGTAATGATTAGACAGGGAAGAACCCACACGGACCTGGAATTGTCTGTTATTTAAAAAGTTGGCTATAAATTGAGGCAAACGACCTCGCAAGCCAAAGTCATGTAAATCTCTTAGAATGCCATATTTCCAAGTAGTGTCATATGCTTTTTCTAGATCAAAAAGATAAACACAGCATCTTGTTGATTAATTAGTGCGTTTTTCACAAATGATTCTAAACGCACTAAGTGATCGACAGCACTTCTGTTTTTCCGGAAACCACATTGTATATCTGTGATAAGGTTATTAGTTTCCAAGTACCAAACAAGTCGATTATTTATCATGCGTTCCATGGTCTTGCAAACACAGCTAGTTAGTGAAATAGTCTATAGGTCGATAATTGGACGGATCCGTATGATCACGTCCAGGTTTAGGTATTGGTACTACTATGGCATCACGCCATGAGGGAGGAAAGTTACCCGATGTCCAAATATCATCAAAAATATTGAGAAGAGTTTCTAGGCAGGATTCGGGTAAATGCTTCAGGAGTTGATAATGTATGTTATCAGCTCCTGTAGCAGTATCATGAGCTTGATCAAGAGCAGTATGGAGTTCATGAATAGAAAAAGTTTCGTTATAATCTTCCCCATTATCTGAGTTGAAATTAATAGTTTTCCTCTCTTGTTGTTTTTGATACTGCTGGAATTTAGGTAAATAGTTAGAAGAGGAAGAATGTTTAGCAAGGGTTTCACCCATTTTATTTATATCTGATTTATCCGTAGGTAAATGATCTCCATGTTTAGGATGATGGACAGTAGATTTAGTACCTTTACCTTTGATTTTCTGGACCATGTTCCATACCTTGGACATGGGTGTCCGAGAATTTATTTTGGACATATAATCTTCCCCATTATCAGAATTGAAATTAATAGTTTTCTTTTCTTCTTGTTTTTGATATTGCTCGAATTTTGGGACATAATTTGAAGATGAAGAGTGTTTAGCAAGGGTTTCACCTAGTTTATTAGCAATATCTGATCTATCAGTAAGCAATTGATCTCCATGTTTAAGAAGATGGACAGTATGTTTAGTACCTTTACCTTTGATTTTCTGGACCATGTTCCATACCTTGGACATGGGTGTCCGAGAATTTATTTTGGACACATAATTTTGCCAAGATTGGCGTTTTTTCTGTTTAAAAGTACGCCGTGCTTCAGCATTTAAAATTTAAAATTTATTTAAATTATGCACCATAGGATGGCGACGGAAATAATGTTCTGCCTTTTTCCTTGCCTTCCTAGCTTGCATGCACTCATCGTTGAACCATGGTTTTCGTATGTGTGGAACTACAGAGGAATTTGGTATACACTCATCAGCTATGGAATTCAGTTCATCAGAAAAGCATTTAATAGCATCAGGAACGTCATTTAAACGTTCGGGTTTAAGTTTTTCAGCACACAGTGTTTCATATAAAGCCCAGTTAGCCTTTTTAAAATTTCGCCTTGATGATGGAGGAATATCAGATGGAGTTACAGCTTGTAATACAGTAGGAAAATGGTCACTTCCACAGAGGTCATCGTGGACTGACCATTCAAATTCATTTAGTAGTTCTGAATTTGTCAATGACAAGTCAAGAGCAGAATAAGTCCCTGTACCAGGATGTAAATATGTGCTGGAACCATCATTATAAATACATAAATCATTGTCAGAACAAAAATCCTCCAACAATTTGCCTTTAGAGTTTGTATTTACACTACCCCAGAGTGGGTTGTGCCCATTTAAATCTCCCATTATAATACAGGGCTTCGGGAGTTGGTCATATACAGCTTGATGATCAGTTTTGGGAAACGTCGAAGACGGCGAGATATGAAGAGAGCATAGCGTAAACGTTACATGTAAAGTAATTCTCACTGCAACAGCCTGCATATTAGTATTTAGGGAAACAGGGCTTTGAATAACGTTTTGTTTGACTAGAATGGATGATCCACCAGTGGCCCGATCACCCGGAGGTGAAAAACAATGATATGCATTAAATTGACGAAGGTCAAATGTATCTGTTTGCTTTAAATATGTCTCTTGGAGACATATCGCTGAAGGTGTAAAATCATGGACTAATAGCTGTAATTCATGTAAACTAGTCCTCAATCCTCTGCAGTTCCACTGACCAATATGATTCGAATAAACTATCTTTTGGGGGGATTTATTGGGGATCTACCCCGCACTCTTTTGGAGGGCGACAAGCTATGTACCCTAGAATGGACGTTTTCAGAAACGTCCATGTCTTCAAGAGACCCATATTTATTGAACAATTGAATTTTGTTCTGTGAACCTTTAGGAGTTCTGCCACTTTGTTGTTTTGAAGCATCAGGCTTTGGCTTCGGTTTAATTTTCACCGTTTGTTGACTATCAGCTGTCGATTGAGACTTCGAGTGTGACTGAGATGATGATTTGTGATCAGAAGACGACTTTCAGGTACTAGGAAGTGATTCCTCAGTCTGTAATGATATAGCTTGGTACAAAAGCTGTAGAGAATCACAATTTACCCAAGTCAGCCTGTGGTTGATGTTGTTTTAGAGTTAGATCCCGATGATGTTTTTGCTACTGTAGCATAACTGTCTGGAAGATCAGATCTCTTTACCAGATATTTTGAGTAAATTTTATTTTATTGATCTCCATTTGCTCTTTCCAAATAGGACACTGTTTAGAAAAGGACGAATGGTCGCCTGAGCAATTGGTGCATTTTTTGTAATCACTGTCACAATCTTCTGTTGTGTGTGTCTTCTCACCACAGTGAGCACACACAACAGACAATGTGCAAGTATTTACACCGTGTCCATATTTCTGGCATTTAAAACACCTGAGCGGGTTGGGGATGTAGGTATCAACTTGTATGTTGCAGTAGCCTGCCTTCACTGATTTTGGAGCATTTGGACATGAGAAAGTAAACAGATACGTATTTGTTTTGACGGTTTCGTTGTTTCTGCGAGTTGAAAAGCGCTTGACATATAGTACACCTTGATCCTCCATTTCAGATCCTATATCAAGTTCCGACATCTCATCAAACAATCTATCTCTATCTCTCACGATACCTTTACTTGTATTCAAGGTTTTGTGTGCAGAAACCGTGACGGGAATGCCCACGAAAGATTTAATATTCATCAGATTTGTTGCTTGCTGCTTTTTCCCGCACTCGACTAGCAGGGCACCCGAACGTAAGCGTCTTATGTTCTTCACATCCCCAGCAATGCCTTGAATACCTTTGGATACAGCAAAGGGGTTCAACCTCAAAGGTGTCTTATCAGGAGTCTCAATCACAATGAAACGTGGCCAATACTCAATCGATGTAGACGGTCTATGGTCAGTATCAACAGGGTCAATATCAAGTGGACGTTTCGGGTTTTTTTGTTGGAGTTTCATAAGCCATGGTTAGTGCAATACGGTTCATCATCCGAGCTCCCCACCCACCACGGAGTATCACAAGGACAATGCTAAAGCAAGCGGGCCTCCAGCTTACAGCACCAAGGATACCCGGATGATATACTCCAGCAGAAGAATTAGAAATATTTAATCTACCAGACTGGCCCATGAGCCACCGCCTTCTGGGCATAAGACTCTAGGCAAAATATCAGAACTTCAAAAATGCATTTTAAAATTCGGAAAGCTCAATGAACAAATAAGCCAAGACCGAAAGTAAAAATCCAAATAAAATTTGTGCAATGATAATATACTCCATGCACAGGGCTTGGCATGACCAGCCGATTAGTCGAACCGGGCCCATTCGACCACCCGTCTAGGTGAAGTCAGGGCCAAAGTGGTGTGTTGGGCAATGGAACGCAGTTAAAAGCCCCAGTGCCCTCAACCACCAGGATCCCGTCCTCCACCGACACGGGACGCAACCCACGGCAAACGGGTTGGTGGACCAAATATCCCCCGGGTCCACTACGGGGGTGTCCGCGAGCTCTTGGCGTTACCCAGCACCCAGCACCCACCACGAGGAGGTGGCTCGCCACGGGTGCCAGATTCGTCATTAAAATCCTCAATAATCTGGCCTTTATGGTTTGTACTTGTACCTCCTCATAGAGGGTTGTGCCCGTTCAAATCGCCCATGATGATACAGGGCTTTTGTAACTGATCATAGAGATTTTGGAGATCAGTTTGTCGGAGAACAGATGAAGGTGGAATGTACAAAGAGCACAGAGTAAACGCAATGTGCAGGCTGAGGCGAATAGCTACGGCTTGGAGATTGGTACTTAAATGAATATCGCTGTGAATGATGTTACGTCTAACTAATATAGTTGAACCTCCAGTCGCTTTATCCCCTGGAGGAGAAAAAGAGTGATAACAAGTGTACTGCCGTAAATCGAATGTATCAGTATACTTGAGATAAGTCTCTTGGAGACAAAGTGCTGACGGTTTAAAGTCTTGAACTAACAATTGTAGTTCATTAAAGTTATTCTTGAGGCCTCTGCAGTTCCATTGTACTAGATTAGGTGAATGACTCATAGTGTTTTAATTATCTAAGGAGCGGTAACAGAAGAGACTGCTCTACCTTTCTTTTTTGGAGAGTGACCACTTGCATGGCCACCAGTGCTCACACGGGGGGATACTTCTGTATCCATGTCTTCATTTCTTCAAGCAGTCCATATTTATTATGGATCTGCACTGTAATTTTCGATGCTTTTGGCAATCTGTCAGGAGGAATTTGTTTTTTCTTTATATCCACTTTGGTAGCTTTTGACAAATTGATTTGATGTGACTCTGTTTGTGTAGATGTTCCTCTTTGTTTTACTGGTAACTGATCTGGATCTGTGGCCGATTTGGAACTTTCTGTATTTAGTGCAGTTTCTGAGAGGGATTTTGGATGTTCAGATTTTACCCAAGTAAGGTCTGTCTGACAAAGAATAGATGTAGTTACCTTTTTGACCGCTGATGCATTTGATGAACGTGCTGAATCAGGTGTAAGAAGTCTGGCTTGTTTCCTGGCATCGGAGTAACTGAGACGTTTCTGACTTTTTAGTTTCTGTACCGTGGCCTCATATTTCCACACAGGACAGTTTATAGAAGATGCCATGTGGTCACCTTTGCAATGTAAACACTTGATGGTGTTTGTACATATTTTCCCATCATGATCAGGTTCTCCATATCGGAAGCAAGCTAACTTGTTCCTACAGGAATTTTGCCCGTGGCCAAACTTCTGACAGTTAAAACAACGAGTCGGGCGTGGGATAAAGAGATCAACTGTCATGGAAAAACATGCAACCTTAATAGAATGAGGTAACACCTGGGTGTCAAAAGTCAACAGATATGTGTTTGATGGGAACACACGGTCATCTTTACGATATGTAAATCATTTGGCCTCAATGACACCATGACTTCGAAGCTGAGATACAATGTCTTCAACAGATTCATCTGCGAGACTTCGGTCTCTGTCACGGATTAGTCCTTTGGAAAAGTTAAGGGTCTTGTGTGCTGAACATGTAACTGGAATATCAGCTAATTTGGTTGACGTCATAAGGTAAATGGCTTGGGACTTCCTGAAACATTCAACCAATAGACCTCCAGACCGTAACTTGGTAACATTTTTCAACTCACCAGCTTTGCCCTGCAATCCCTTTTCTAACAAAAATGGTAAGAAGAAAGGGCTCGTTCACCCTTTGCTTCCAGAACAAGAAAGCGTGGCCAAGTATATATCCCGTTCAAAATATAACAATTTAGTAACAATCTCATCTTCATCAGAGTCAAGCTCAGAATCAGATTCTGAAAGTTGCCGTTTTGTTTTTTTGGATTTTGTTTACCCATAGTGAATTGTAGATTGGTTCATCAAATCTGTTCCCTGCCCACCACGGAGCGCCAACAAGGGCGATGTCATATGTAAGCGGTGTTCCAGCAAACTGACACCTAAGGGTTAGAGAAATGATATACTCCAGTTAATCCGGAGGATAAACCAGATTGGTCCATGAGCCACCGCCTTCTGGGCATAAGACTCTAGGCAAATTACAAAATTGAAGTCACTCATTCGAAATTCAAATATATAATGATTAGGCCAAGACATCTGATAAACTTTAGAAAGTTTCGGAAATTTATGAAGGAGAATATAGATACTCAGGGCTTGGCATGACCAGCCGATTGGTTGAACCGGGCCCAGGTGGTGTCAGGGCCAAAGTGGTGTATTGAGCAACAGGAACACGGTTACATGCCCCTATTGCTCTCAACCACCAGGATCCCTTTCTCCGCCGACACAGGGCCGCAACCCACGGTAAACGGGTTGGTGGACCAAATATCCCCCCGGGTCCACTACGGGGGTGTCGGCGAGCTCTTGGCGTTACCCAGCACACACCACGAGGAGGTGGCTCGCCACGGGTGCCAACTTAGAGAAGGGGAATTATTCCTTGTGATGGAAAAATCAATGCAGAAAAGCGAGACATGCATGATCATGATTCTTTCATTACAAGGGATACAGAATGGAAAATCTTTACCTTTCAACAGATATTGATGTGTATATCTTTTATGGCCAATGCGACATCGTCACTTTTTAACAAACTTTCATGAGCATACCAGTTGTCGCCAATGCGGCATCGTTGCATCATGACATCTTCAAATCTGGATTGACAACCTAAGTAGGTGTTACCGATAGTTAGTTTCATGTCATTTAATTCATTGACACCTACTTTTGTGTCCCATTTCTTTGGCATCAGATGACGTATATTCTTTCACTATTTGCCAAAGTAAGTAAACATTCATGGCTGCATGCCCCTGACACATAAAGTCACATATAGATAATCTGATTAATTAGAACTTCAAGAAAGAAAGACACACATGGGTTCAAGCTAATACCGTACTAAAGACCTATATACTTAGTATACACTATCATATGGCATTTGTCGATTAGAAATGTGCAAGCATGTCTGAAAAAAATTGCGAGTAGAGATTGACTCTATAAGTGTTACGCATATCAGGTGTGGTCAATCTGACGAGATGTATGAACATATCTGACTTGCAAGTCGATAGTAAACTACGTCAGAAGTAATTTATCTGATTAATATTCTACAGGCTTTGAGCCCAAAGGCTCAGATATGGTGCAATCTTTCCACTGAAAAGACAGTCAATAGTTACAGTTGCAGTAATAAACAACAATCATAAATATACACAAAGAAAAAAGTTAAGCACTCCCGGTTATTTATGTGAATTCCCGCCTCTGAAAAATCGAAATAGTTAAACAAAGTACAATTATGAGAAGAGTAGGATTCGAACGATGCGTTGTAACCAGTGATGTGTGGGAGCCGTGACTGCATCGCCTGTGACGTGCACGTGCATCATGCTACCCTCGAGGATAAAAAAAAGCAGTATGGAACATTCATTGGTCAGATGAAAGTCGATTTTTACTTCACGTTACTGATGGACGTACACGTGTTTGGAGACAGAAGAACTCTGCCTATACCCCCAGGAACATTCAGCCGTCTGTAGCGTATGAAGGTGGCACTGTTATGGTATGGGGATGCCTGTCCCATGATTGTAAGCTGGATTTGGTCACCATCAGAGGCAACTTAACTGGAGCTCAGTACATCCGCGACGTTCTGCAGCCAGTTGTTGCTCCACATTTCGACAACTATCCACTTGCTAGTCGTCCCAAGTTCATGGACGACAACACCAGGCCTCACCGATCACATGACGTATTGGCTTTCTTGAGGGCCAATGCAGTGACATCTCTACCCTGGCCAGCACTAAGCCCAGATCTGAATCCTTTAGAGCATGTTTGGGACATTATAGGGCGAAGCCCAGGCACGGAACCCCCAAGTACAGAATTGTCTCCAGTTGGAAGCAGCTCTGCAGGACGAGTGGAGGTTATTGACCCGAGAACAGATCAGACGCCTGACTGGAGGCAAGAGACGTAGGGTTGAGAATGTCATCCGGGTACGTGGCTGTTCCACCCGGAAGTGATCATTCATTCCGTAAGACATACCCTAGTGTCTTCTGGGAACATTTCAAGTGACAATAACAATGCTCACGTCTTTTCTGTGACCTGTATCCCCATACTTTGGAGAGCTTCATGGTAAAAACAGTACTTGGAATAACATGATGTAATCTTTATTAAATAACAATCACAGCTAGCCATTGTTGTGTTTTCGTCTTACCAGATGATTGTTCTTGCAGATGACATTAGCATTTTCGGGGATTTCATGGCCATTGTGGATAATAAGTGCTTTTCTCATTCGACAATGTGAAAATATCAGGGGGTGTTTTAACTTTTTTCTTTGTGTATAGTTTATCTGATTACAATTTGAACGTATGTTTGAACTTCAAAGTTCAGTGATTGTACATGATTTACACTGAAAAATGACTGTGGCTGAGAGCCAAAATTAAACAATATCTGTAATTAATTCATCTACTCAAAGTTTACCGCTTTTTGTGAGTACGGACCATTTTTTCAAAGACTTTATAGTTGTTCTTACACGCAACAACCCTTTCAATGGAATAAACATGTCTGATGTTATTTATAGCCTTATCAGTTGATAAGACGTTGCTGTTCAGACCGCACAGAACAATATACCTGTTGCTCAGTAGGACGAAGTGTCTGAACAGGTTAAATTGTCCTGGAAAGCCAAAACGAATTGCATTGGTATCCAAAGTCATACTCATATCAACATGGGTATCAAAGGTGTGTGTGAGTGAAGTTGAGCTTTACCCCGCCTTTAGCCATATTCCAGCAACATCACGGCAGGGGAATGAATGATAGGAACCAGGATCGATCTATGGTTTCGCTTTCAAATGTTTTTTCGAGTTTGGGTTTTTCGCAATTGATTTCACTCAAAATATACTCTAAGAGGGTGTTTTGGACGACGTATTTCCTCTTCCAATTTGAGAAAAATGAGTGCATATTTTCAAATATCGATGTACGGAATGAGGAATTCTAGAAAAGTCTGTTGTTTCATGCGATAAGAGGGATTTGGTGGTGTACCATTCCCTGTTTAAGAAATAAAACACCCTGGCATCATTGAACGCGCAGCGTAAGACTTTAAAAAGAATCGAATTGTGGATTCCTGCACAACATATCTATGAAATTGCCAATGTCAATACAACTGTGACCATATTTATGTGAGAAAATGAACTGAATAGAATCCATGTCAAGGGGCCGTACCTCAAGAGGTGAAATCGATAGACAGCGAAGACAGAGATGAGCCGAAAATCACGTGACTTGTGACACAGTCCTGGTTGGTGGCGAATAGAAGTCCCGCAGTGTTTTTCAATTACTGTGAAATTGTCAGGATTTCGTAGTCCATTTGCCTTGCGGACGGTAATTACCAAATCGAAACGCGAGATCAATCCAAAAAGACACGAGATGCAGCTCAATAATCGCCGATGAACGCTTGAATTTTCAAAGTGACCCGAGAACAACTCTCGATGTTGGCAGCAGATGAAAGAGCCCCCCATCTAAACCGATTTAACCGCAAAAAATCCTACCGTCCGTGATTTGACGATGACAGGCGCATCTAAGCGAGAGTGTCACCTCGCAAAGTATTTCTGCAGGGAAGACGAGCATTGTCCATAAAAGTAATGGTTTTCACGGAGCTGATGGCTTTCATTTTCTCACAGTCTGAGAGACATCTGGCCGAAGGAGCAATTTTCACACCGATCTCCGCTCGAAGAAAGCTTGGTCACTGAATATCTAACAGAGTTTTCGAATGCTTGGATTTTATCCCTATTTTTCTGTTCCGATCCATTTGACGCATGTCCTATGCCACATCGTATTCATTAAACAAACTTCAGTCATATTCAATATGAAATCAGGATACAGATCACCAAACAGTGAAGGTACATCACCATACTGTGGTGGCGTTTCAGATCTTTCTGCATGGACCTCAGCTGGATGCACAGGGGCGTTACGCAAAAAACTGCCATCAAGGTATGTACTGTCACTAACGGAGTGTTAGCACTCTATGAAAGGAAAGGGATGTAACGAGGTCAACACACCAAGTTGGTTTCTGGGCGAATTCAACAATACCCACTATTATCTATCCTATTACAAGTATGCAGACATTTCAAGCCAAAGGATTTGTCTACAAAATGAGACTAACAGTGCAAAAATCGAAGCAGTCCTTTGGGAGCTAGAATCTTCGAAAGTTCAAAGCAATAGTGATATCTCTATTCCGAGGCAAAAACTCTGCCCAGCATTTATAGCGGTAACTCTCACCCATTTGCGTGTTTATTTCACTCTATACAACCTGCAACAAAACATGTTGAATTGATGGCACATATGAGCGCGCTAATCGCCATTCTTTCGGAGACACTTACACTTATTGTCATAATGGCTGGCTGGATAAACCTCGTCCCTTCAGATGCTGGCGATAATGACGACAACTTTATCTGTAACAAAATTATAACGAACACATTTTCTACGCTGAAACATGTGGTACCTCGAAAGACATTACGTACCCTCTCTGGGAGACAACAATTTTGCCGTACATCAACCTACTTCAAGGATACAACCACTAAAAATCTCAGCTACTAATTTATACTACCAACTAGAAAAACACATTTATTCATTAACAAAACAGTATTTGTTATTTATCTAACAATTCTATTTCTTTTCAAAAGAGCATTTGCTCAACACAATCACGCGAATCCGTTTTCCTTTCCTTTTCTTTGTGCGGAATGGTGTAATTCGTCATTCCCAGTTTTGTACTTGTGAATGTTATGGTTGCCGAGTAAACCTGTATGTCGTTTAAGATATCAGTGTCGTTCGCTGGCATGGTGGCAGCGGTATTCTTTCCAACCCATTTAAAACTGTGACAGATTTAAGACTAGCAAACAGCTTAAAAATTGTAGACTGTAAAGGAAAATACAATATAAAATCGGACTATAAATCACCAGTCACTGATTTTTTCAGTTACTACCCAAAGGGCTCGTAAATTGATACATACGTACATAAAGTTGTAGGACCTCGATCCAAGCAAAATTCTTTGAATATATTTAGGTATTTATGTGGTTTTTCACGTCTTTGTTTCCAAACTCGAAGGCTAAAGAACCCTAGAAATGTAGGAACGACAATCTAACTATTAAAGAAAGCAATAGCGTCTGTACTGCATGGTTTTTTAAACTCCTATCCGAAGGACTAGTAAATTGATACAAACCTACAGAAAAATGTAGGCACTTGATACAAACACAATTCTTTGAATATGTTTAGGTATTTATGTGGTTTTTGTTTTTCACGTCCTTGTTTCCAAACGCGAAGGCTACCGAACCCTAGAGATGCAGGAACTACGATCCAATTACTGAAGAAAGGAAAAGACATGTTGCTACCTGCTTTTTTAAACTAGAACCCAATATAATATCATAAATACTTACAGAAAGTTGTAGGCTACCCGAAAGACGAATTTCACACGTAGGTACACAACCTTTCAATGTCTTGATACAAACACAACTATTCATCAATATTCAGGTATTTAAATGGTTTTCACTTTCTTCTCTCCACACTCGAAGGTTACCGAACCCAAGAAACGTAGGAACGACGATGGAATTATTGAAGAAAGAGCTAGAGTCTGCGCTGCATGGTTTTTTCAACTCCTACCCGAATGACTTGTAAATAAACAAATACGTACATAAAGTTGTAGGCTCTCGATACAAACACAATTCTTTGAAGAAAGGAAAAGACATGTTGCTGTCTGCTTCTTGTAGCTACTACCCGAAGGGTTTGTAATATGATGGCACCCGTGGCGAGCCACCTCCTCGTGGTGGGTGCTGGGTAACGCTAAGAGCTCGCCCGTAGTGGACCCGGGGCATATTTGGTCCACCAACCCGTTTGCCGTGGGTTGCGGCCCTGTGTCGGTGGAGAAAGGGATCCTGGTGGTTGAGGGCAATAGGAGCTTTCAAGCCCGGTTCGACCAATCGGCTGGTCATGCCAAGCCCTGTGCATGGAGTATTGTTATATTTTTCAATGCACACATATCATTTAGAATTGTTGTTACTTTGGACTTGGCTATATTATCTAAAACATTTTTTATTTTGAAATATGTTGTTCTGAAATTTGACTAGAGTCCTATGCCAGAAGGCGGTGGCTCATGGGTCAATCTGATGGAACTATTAATCTTTTAGTAGTATATACAATGGGGGTTTTAAAACACTTTCAAGAAAAGTCTCTACAAAGCCTTATTTACTAAATAAGGCTTTGGTTGGGCCCTTAGCTCTTGCTACTATTACCCCTACTACTTAACGTGTGTTGGAGGTAACACTGTGCCGTACGGTACGATCAATAATTCTTCTCTTACAAACCCCCTACCCGGCCCATCCCTCAAGTAGTATAAGTTAGGTTCGTCGGCTTTCATATCCACTTTATCTATGTTGTAAGTTTTGACTGACCATATAGGATCGTTGACCCGCTTACGGCTATCACCCTCGTGTTCCCCCGGCTGGTATAGATACCTCACTAGGGCCCTATCTGGTATCTGTTTCTCCTTCCCACGCAATGGAGCGGCCGACTCTGCAACTATTGATTTTAGTTTGATAGCGTCTGCCGGTTTCTTACCGGTGAGACGGGTGACTTCATGGTTGATTGCCGACACCACCTTGGGTAACCTCGTGACCCATTCAGTCGATCGTTTTCCAGGGGTGACCATCTGGCTCACTGGGGTTTTAAAACACTTTCAAGAAAAGTCTCTACAAAGCCTTATTTACTAAATAAGGCTTTGGTTGGGCCCTTAGCTCTTGCTACTATTACCCCTACTACTTAACGTGTGTTGGAGGTAACACTGTGCCTATGTCACGTTTATATTGATGAAACAGTTTAACGTGAACCGCCTATGATCTCTTTGGTGTTCGTAATAAAGGCTTGCTGGGCTTTTTGTATCCCTTGTTCTATGTACTTTTTTTTCTCGTCTTCGCTGATAGCAGACTTACGAGACTTGGACCGAATATCTTGTTTCATTCCGTTATATTTTGTGAGTTCAGAGAGGATTGAACGAAACTCCTCTTCTGAGATCTTACTATCAGAGAGTGCCGTGGAAATACGCCCACTTACTGTGTTGAGCTTTGCTTCGGCCAGAACCCTGATCTCGTCGTGTTTCAATGCCTTACGATGCAGTCTGCGTGATACTAACTTAAGCGCCAACCCTAACACCCCTGCTATCCCAGCCGTTATTTCAATACCTAGCACTATAGGTGCAGCCACGATGGTAGCTAACAACCCAACACCTGCCGCCCCTAGTCCCATGCTGGTTGCCATAAGGGTAGTGTCAGCCCCGTCCACGATATTGAAAGCTCTATTGTACTTCTTACATAGTGCTTTCCGCGTGTCACGGTCTTGTTCTAGTTGGCGTTTCACATCACATAACTGCCTCAAGCGGAACCCATCTACGGTTTCCAGCGTCTTTGCTACTTCCTCTACGACTGGGTACAGACCCATCCTATAATATATATTTTGAAAGATATTTTAATTGGGTTTCAGTTAAAAGTCTATCAATGTATTTGAAGTCTACAAGTTCTATATCACCAGGCAGGGCAATAGGTGAGAGGCTAATAGACTTTTCTGTTGTAATAAAAACCTTACGGAGGCTTATTAAGTGGTTTATAGGACCCGTGATATCCCGTTGTATAACAATACGACAATATTTGTTTGCGTGTATGACATACCAGCGTATTGACACCCCCGGTAAAATTTGGTGTACTCTTGAGGTGTTTTCCTTGAATAAAGACGTAAATAAGACGTCTATGATGAGTGTGAAAGAGGGGTATATTATATCAACAAGATCTTTGCCATAAGGATGATTGCTAAATGTTAATTTATTTTTTAATACAGACCTTAACCTATTTTTTCCGTTAGTTCTTATGGACATTACTACCTCCGGAATGAAATCCCCGGGCCAGCTACCGTTATTCCTAATCTTAGAGATACCCCCCCTTTCGTTTAATGTGATATAAGGTGAGGTGAGTGTTAAGTTGATCAGCCATTTGGGCTCTTTAAAATCTGATAACGACACCCGTCTGTACACGTTGTCTTTCAACTGCAGGATATATAAATCATCTTCCTCACCAGGCTGATCGAATCCCTCCGTATCTCCTAGGTCGTTAAGCGTAGTGTTGGGATGACTGGTCATTATTATACTATTACGATATAATTTCCAACTGGTTTTCTGATAATAATTCAGGGGTGAACTTCATACCCATGAAGTGTATGTTGTCAGGCAGGAAGATCTTGGTTAGTGATATCTTGTTTTCCACGATCACGTTGACCCCCTGCAGACTGGTGTTGGAGCCGACACTCACCCGCACGTAAACGTTGCAAACTTGATACTGGTGTCGTTTCACCCACCCGAGTTTGATTCCCTTGACGATCTCGACATCATTCCCCGATGGTTCCCCTAGGTAGACTTTGATGATCAGTGTTGAGTTTGCCGGTAGACTCTCTAGTATACTTACCACGCCTTCGAATTCAGACACCAACTGTAATGTCACGTTTGGTATGGCCGGTTTACTCGATAGCATGTGGGCTGCCATAGTGTTGAGTGGGCTGACGACTACGCTATGTCTCTGAGTTGGGACGTAAGCCACGAGCAGGGTTCCATTGTTCACGACTTTGTTTAGGTGGTTGTCTTTGTTATCCGTGAACACGTAGGGGGAGCCGAGCCTAATATTGAGAAACCAGTCGTTAATTGGTAACAACACCCACTTATCATCTTCGGTGAATACGAACATATATGGCTTGTTTCGGGCGATGGTAGTGCTCTCAACATCGTCTAAGTCGAACAGTTTACCCCCGAACGATGGGTATATTATCCAATTATTATTACCGGTGTTGACAAGGGCGTACTTAGTGTTGATTTTTGCTCTTGTGGTATCTACTATATTACTTAGGGTTCCACCGGAGGGGACTTCAACGCGTTTGTAAATGTTGTTTTTCAGTTGCAAGGCATACGATTTACCATCTACTCCGGGAGCATCGAAACCGCGCGTGTCTCCGAGGTCGGAGATCCCGATATTAACGCATTTTTTCACTCCGTGCCCTTGTGCGCTGGTCATTTTACATGAAGCGTTAAGCTGAGGTATCCTATATTTACAGGATTATGATTTATATCTAACACCTATATTATCAGCTCAGGTATGTTGCCCTGGGTTAATCTCTTATACTACCGTGGTGAAAACGACTCGGTTCTACCGTCGTTGTATTTCTCAGTTTTCACCGGCACTGCTCTCAGTATAGTGGAAGGGTGACCTCCTTGAATGTTGTACGTTGTGCTCACCTGACCGAGATGAATGTACAGCTCTCGGTATGGTACTAGGTCGGGTAACTTCGTGCCTGTGACGGTTGTTGTTGGTTTTATCTCGTCAGGAGACATACCGAGTATCCTCGCTAATGGTCGGCCGAGCCTCAAGGAGGTTCTTCCGTTGTTGATTAACACCACTGTGCCGTTTGAGTCGTTCATCTTGAGTTCGGCTCCCAGGGGTTTGAAGACCTCGTCGTTTAGAGAGCACACGCTGTAGTAGCCGTCAGTTATCTGGCTGCGAGTTCCACTGACGAACAGCTTATTGTTGCTGGCGTTGATGTTAGTCCATTGCGGTAGGTAGGTGATATCGCAGAGTGCGACTTCGAGTTGACCTGACGTGTTATCGATCGCGTGCGTCAGCTGAACGGCCTCACCGCTCGTTATTCCTGGAAGTGTTATGTACATGTTAGAGTATATATGCTCATTATATAAGAGTTTTAAAATGTTGTTTTACCCTAAACTGGACGTAGATTTCTCCCCCATGAAGATCGTGGTTGCTCCTGGGTTGTATTTCAATGCCCAGCTTTTAGATGTGTTCGATAAGTATAAGCTTTCGGTGACTAACGTCAAGGCAGTCCACGCTTGGTTCAACAACCCTATGCAGTTCTGGCAGAATCAATTAAACTTTGCCGTGTGGTGCGCTACAACGGGGTGTGGTGTGACATTGACCGACACTCAGCGTGGACCGCTGAGTCAGTCTGTGTTCAAGTTCCACGTGTACTACCAGGTCAGACGTATCCTTAAAGAGATCAGCGCCCCCCTCCCACAGGACAGAGCGTGGGACGCAACAAACAACCCGTACGATAGACGGGCCTACGAACATATTTGCAATGAATTCGAAATAAACCCGAAGACGGATTGGCGTTTGCTGGGGCTGAACCACGGGTTGGGTATTCCTTACAGCGATGGGCTCTCAGTAAAAGCATTTAAGAAAGATTTACTAACAAACTTTATGAAACGAAAAATGTTTAGTACTGAGAATTTTTTCCATGTATTAGATGATATTGTTCCTAAACCTACCAAATATGGACCAAAACCAGTGAAAGATGCAAGTGATGATTTAGTGAAACGAGGTATACTTAGGCAGGATTTTGCTTTGTCGAGTAATGAATGGAGGGATGATCGTATGAATTTTGAAGGTGGTGTTGCTTTCATAATCCAGAAAGTGGAGCAGTCAACCGCAGACGGGTGGAAAATGTTTATGCTGGATACGTCGAAAGGATTCACTCGTGCCGGGGTAGTCAGGTTGAACGACTCGATTCGAACGTACGTGTGGGCGCTGTTGGGTGCGCAGTCGATGACGCGTTCCAACATCCTCGGTAAGGGAACTGCTTACGACGCTCAGAAACAGTTCGTTGCCAACGTTGAGGATGCTATCAATTCTCCAGTTGATCTCCCGCGGGCCATCGACCGTTACCAAAACGTGTTAGAATATGCCAGATCGAAAGTCAATTACGTGTTCAGCGTGGGGCTGTACATGGCTCCGAGTGATATGCAACTGAGAGTAAAAAAAGTGGTGGGTTATAACAACAAAATAGTCATAGCCACGGCGGATCAAAAGTTGGGTATCAACCCCGATATTAACACCCCCTATATCCCACACATCCCACCACGTGAAACGGGTATAGTGGCGCCACCCCCGGAGTCTAAAGTTCATGTGGGGGTACCCCCCACACACACCCATATTCAGGCCTCCAATCACATCGATAATAAAACGGCCCTGGTGGTTGGTGGGGTAGCTTTGGGACTTATTTGGTTAAAAATTTCTTAGCCGCTACGTACACCAGACCCGCCACGGCGACGATGGCTGCCCACAGGTTTTGACTGAGAAATGTGGCAGTTTTAGCCAGAGCGCCCAACAACCACGAGACGATGCTACCCAGGATGCCGGGAAGGGCTTCGGCGGCTTTACCAGCCAGTTTAGCTAGGCGTTCCCCGAGTTTTTTTATCCAGTCTTTAACCCCACCGCCACTTGGGGTTCCGCCGCCGGCAGGCCCCACAGGGGTACCCCCTGTCAGTGACACCACCAGGGTTGATACGATGAAACCCAATGCAGTCAGAATGCTGGCGATGGTGATCCCTTGCTCCCGGAACAATATCCGAATCCTGTCTGCTAACGTGGTGTCTCGGTGGAGGACTTGATTGATGGTTTCCCGCACACGGTTGGTCTGGGATCTAAGCTTTTCTTTGTAGCCGGACGCTGTCTCCAACCAGGTCTGCCTTTCATCTTCCAAATTACGTATTCGTTCCTCGATGGTGGCTTTCATAGACTCGTCCTCAGTTTCACCGAGTTTTTTCTTTTCATAGGCGATGTGGTCGTCTATCTCACTCATTTTGGCCGTGCTTTTCCAGAGCTGACCACGAATGGTTTGCATCAACAGGTCCAACCCCTTCAGTTCCCGAAAGGTAATTTCGAGACCCGGGAAGGGCTTGTTCTCGTAGTCGGCCAACACCTTTTTAATATCATAAGTCATGTTTTGATCCGATGTGGCGTCCCTGATGTCTTGCAGACCTTGACGGACCTTCGGAGGAAGCTTAGGTCGCGCGCCACCGTAATCTATGAAACCTAGTTCATCGCGGATCAAGTCACTCCCATGTTTACTGCCCAATGTTGATAAAGCAAGCGGTTCTCTCGTGCGTTTATTCACGAGATCGATCTCCGGGCGAGCCTTCAAACGCAGCTTGCCCTTCTTATCAACAAAAAACTTGTCATAGTCTCGCCACATCGCCTTGGTTTTTGCTCTATATTCAACTGTGTTGTAAAAATTGTCGACAGCCGGCTTTAGAAGGGCAGTACTGAATGAGGTCTCCTGGTCATCATTGAATGCCTGGGCACTATCGTCCCACATATCATCCATAGGTATGTCTTCATCCATTAGTATTAAAAATATATTTCCTTTATATAACAATGTACGGCAGAAAATTAGATCCTTTCAGAAGATTGAGAGAGCCACTAGGCGCCAGAGCCGTGCGCCAGTCGGTGACCATCACCAACAATCCCAGCAAGATAGACCAGAATCAAACTCTGCTGGTTAGATTTCCAAACCTTGGTGAGAATGACCTCATTGTACCAGGCACTGTTCGACTGGCTTTCAATATCACGTTGACCTCCGACAACGACAAACGCGAGCTAGTGCGGAACGTGGGTCGAGCTATCATCAAGAAAACGACCGTCAAGATCAGCGGTAACGAGGTGCTGAGCATCGACGACAGCGACGTGTTTCACTGCTACGGGGATCTCTGGAAAAGCAAGGGAGAACGAGTCAATGATGTGTACCAGGGTATCAGCAAATCAACCCGGTCGCGCATAGGGTATGCCTTCACGACAGACCAGCTAGACAAGCTATCGGACGGTGAAAAGGCCATCGCTCAAGCATACGGGAATCGATTCTGCGTGCCGCTCGACGTCGAGTTGCTCACGGGACACGCGCCGTTTTACCAGGCCGCGCTGGGTGATAGGCTCGAATACGAGCTCACGTTTAACGACTATAGCAAAGTAGTGCGTACGCCGAACGGTGATGAGGCCAGTTATGCCATAGACAACATCTCTCTGGAGTTCGACATGGTCACTAGCCCGGAGCTGGCCAGACAGGTTCGAAGCCAGTACTCTGGGAAGATGGCTATCCTGTACGATCGCGTACTGAGGCATAGATCAGTCGTGCGAGATAAGAGCGACACTGTGTGGAATATCAACCTGAACGTGCCGGTGCGATCGATGAAAGGTATCCTGGTCGTCCCAGTGGAGGATTACGAGCCATTCCGGAGGGACAGCGAGAAGTTTTTCAACCCCGAGATTGAAAAGGTGGAAGTGACCATCGAGGGCGTGCCCAACCAGCTGTTCAGTCATTGTATGAGACCACACCAGCAGTGGGATGAGATAAAAAAGCTACCAGGGACAGTGGGGGGAGCCCCACATTATATAACAAAGGACCTGGACCTAGGCTCCGTGCAGATCGGTGAATACCTGACCACCAAGTACGCCCTATGGTTGGACATGCGATCCACGGATGATGATAAACTGCACGGTAGCGGGCGTCGTATAGATAACGGCAGCGAAGGGATAACCATCCAGATTACTAAGAAGGCTCAACCCGCTGGTAAGTTGAAATTATATCTGTACGTTATTATGGACGCGCAACTTAATATAGACAATGGGAGATTCGTGCAAGCCATCTATTGACCTACCCACTGACCCACACTGCGCCATAGTGTGGGGGCAGACTGGCTGTGGGAAGACCGTTTTCGTGTTGGATATGTTGGAGGGTTACTACAAGGATGTGTTCGATAACATCGTTATCATGTGCCCTACTCTGAGCATGAATAAAACGTACGCGCGACCTTGGGTGATGACGGACCCGGACGTACACAAAATCGACCCTGGAACACGCCTGCAGGACTGGTTGAAAGCTCTTCACGAGAAATTTAAAGGGGAACCGACGCTGTTTATACTGGACGACTGCAGCGCTAATCGCGAGATAACAAAAAAGAGAGACATGCTATCGTACCTGGCCTTCTCCGGCCGGCATGCAAATCACAGCGTCTGGGTGCTAACGCAGAAGTTCAACTCGGTGTTGAAAGACCTCAGGGAGCAGACGCGATGGGTGGCCTTATTTCACTGCAAGGACAGGGATTCGTTCGAGGAGTGTTTGAGAGAGAACGATGTGATGAGCAAATTAGAACGGGAACGGGTGAAGAAACAGCTCGCTGAAACTAAACACGCTAAGCTCGTGCTCAAGACCGACCAACCAGTAGCATATAGGGTGTGCTAAAGCTAAGCAAAGCTAAGCAAAGCTAAGCAAAGCTAAGCAAAGCTAAGCAAATGCTAAGCAAATGCTAAGTATAGCTATGATATTTGAAGTGTTTGTCGTGTGCAACTTAACCTTCATTTCTCTGTGTTTTGTCTGCATCGGGTATTATATAGTTAAAACTAAATCTTACTTGTTATATTATAAGATGGAGTGTGAGGAATTGCTCGAACAATTGTTGGTGGAGGGTTCCCCCACTGATGATAAGCGAGAGAAACTGGTGGCGTTGGCTGTTGGCGGCAAAGCCAAACATTACTTTGGAGACTACACTCCGGATAAAATTCACAAAATGTCAGCCGAAGAAATCGATAAGCTGTACGCTAGATACGAGTCCCGGCTCGGAGCAGAAATGACAAAGACAATAGGATCGGCTATGACCCAGATATACACCGGTATTGTATCATACTTCCTTCCCATTCCACCAGAGCGCCGACTTTACCTGTGGGAGGACCTCGAGAAAGACCCTTTTATCGAACACGCCGTGAGTTCTATCAGCTGCGGGCTGTACCACAAATATGGTATGTTGTTGGCTCCAGTGACGGCGGCGATTATCACGGCAAAGCATTGTCAATTTGAGAGAAAAAATAATAATAATAGTACAGATGGATGCTGCTCCCGAGGTGACGGAAGTGACACAGGAACCAGTGAGGGAAACCCCAGTGGGGGTACCCCCCACAGTGAGGGAAGTGACCCCTTCACAGGAACCCCCAACAGTAACCAGACAGAAGAATCCTAAGAGAGTAGCTGCCGGTAAAAAACGGTGGTGTAACCAACATAAAATTATTACAGTGACCAACCCAACACGTTCGTCAACGACGCATACCACGCCACAGTGGTCGCCAGTCTAGCAGTAGGGTACGCTCGGTTGACTAAAATGGTGCTTAAACAACCAACTATCAAGCTAGATTTCAACCTGCAGGATATGGGTATGCTCATAATGAACCTTGGTATGGCGATGGCCACAAAAGACATCCTAGTAAAACAAGGGATAATACCTGAAAATATAATGAAATAAATATAGGATGGCCACGATAGCTATGATGGTCGGTGGGGCGTTAGTGAATGCCCTGGCATTTTCCGGGAGTAATTTCCTCTTCTCGAAACTACGAGATGACCACGCGGCTGAAATACAGGAAGAAAGGAAGCGGCATGATCTCACTACTGAGAACTTACAAACGGCACAGGCCTAGTACGCTAAAAAACGCCTCCAGAGGATCGATTTTATTAACGAACAACTCCAGCGTGAAAACCATGCCGTTCAAACATTCAACGATGTCGATGAAGCAATGAAAGAATACTACCTACTAACTGGTAAACGATTGGAACCGCTCAATAAACCCACACTCGCTCAGTACTACACACCATCCAAGGGGCAAATGGATCGTGAACTGGGCTTCATAGTGTTGGGTATAGCAGCTACTGCGTTGGTTGCGAAGCAATTAAACTAAATACCCATATAAGTAAACATGAGACCCGCTCCATACCGATGCGAATACATACTTATGGGGAAGACCGAGGCCTGTGGTAGGAAATGCAGGAATCAGGGGTTCTGTTGTTTCCATATGGGAAGTCCTAACTACACGTGTTCTGTGTGTGGTATCGGGGTTAAAGGACACTACTGTCTATGTAAAGCTCACGGAGCGAACGTAGTCAGACATCAACTCATCTATGAGAATAAAAAGGACTACATAAAAGAACGTAGGCGACTGCTCAAGATAGACACCAAATAAATGTTTTACTCAGCCACATATTTTTATCAAGGGTTACCTCCCTTTACTGTGACCCAATTAGACATTGGTTATGTTAGGTGTAAACACTATGACTACTGTACGCGAGCTTAAGCGGGTCGCAAAACAGAGAGGTGTGATCGGGTATTCTCGAATGCGGAAGTCAGCATTGTTGAGATTACTAGGTTTAGAAGCCCCTACTACGGTAAAACAATTAAAAGCTCAAGCAAAACAGCTTGGATACACGGGTTATTCAAACCTGGGGAGAGCCGGGTTAGTCGAATTGTTATCACATACCCCAGTGGTGGTGCCTACAGTAAAACAACTGAAAGCCGAGGCACACGATTTGGGTTTAGGCGGGTATTCCCGTATGAGAAAACCACAACTTTTAGAATTATTACGACAGAATAGAGCTATTGACCTACAGTTCGTGCGCACTGAGCGCGCTGTAGGCAACTATTTGAGAGGTTGGCGCATGCACGTTGATAGAAACATAGACATTACAGATATCAAGCCTCTGATAGCTGATAAGGTCAACCAGGAACTAAATAACCTAGGAAGTATCAAGTTTCAGATCACAGTGAAAATGTCGCTCGATAAGCAGGTTGGGAGTACCACTGAGTATGTTCAGCCTTACTTCCGAGGTAAACAAGAGGTCGTCACACATACAGAGACCATTGACGCATCAATCGATACCAGTTTTCAGCAGATACGAGAATACCTAGAACGCTACACACACTTGGGGTCCGGGTGGGCTGTAGATAAAATCGATAATGTCTATCTAGACATAGCTAACTATGTGCCATTCAGAGGCGGGTCATACCTAGCCTTGCCCCCCTACTATAGGAACAAACATGCCATAGTAAACGTTAAGAATAGAGGAAACGATTGCCTGAGGTTAGCTATCAGGTCAGCCTTATTTCCAGCTGACACTAATCCGAACAGGTCTTCTAATTATCCTCAGGAAGATGGGCTCAACTGGGATGGTATAGATGAACCCACCCCCATATCCCAGATCACTAAAGTAGAAAAACAGAATAATCTGGCTATAAATGTCTTTGGGCACGAAGGTAACACAACAATAGTACACAGGGTCAGCGAAGTGAAGGATCGCCAAGTTATCAATATATTCATGATCCAGCGAGGTGACAAGTATCACTACACATGGATAAAACACTTTAGCAGGCTGTTGTATGACCAATCGGCACACAGAGAAAAGACCCACTTCTGTGAACGATGCCTACATGGCTTCACACGAGCTGATTTATTAGAATCCCACCGGGATGATTGTCAAGGTGTGGGGCAGACGGCCATACGAGTCGACATGCCTAAGGAAGGTGATAATATCCTAAAATTCAGTAACCACAAGAACCAAATGTCTGTGCCTTATATCATATACGCCGACTTCGAAGCCTTGGTGGTGGGGGATTCCCCCAGTGGTGCCGCCAGCGAGGCTCCCATCACCCACAAAACACAAGAGCATAAAGCCTGTGGGTCCGTTGTGACGGGGAAACGAAAGCTCCGGTAGTGTATAGGGGCCCTGACGCGGCTGAAAGGTTTCTAAAGTGTTTGCAGGAGGAAGAAAAAATTATTAGGAATGCATTGTATAGAATCGCTCCCATGCGTATGACCCGAGTCGACAGGCTAGCTCACGCTAGTAGCACTAACTGTCACGTGTGTGACTCACCACTTAACGGTGATTCGGTGAGAGATCACTGCCACATAACTGGTAAGTATAGAGGCGCCGCTCACAGCGCGTGCAACCTCAAGCTTAAAATCAACCCTAAGACAATAAACATCCCTGTTGTCTTTCACAACTTGAGAGGGTACGACTCACACTTGATCATGCAGGCCATCGCGAAAATCGATGGTAATATAACGTGCATCCCCAACAACATGGAGAGATACATCTCCTTCAGCTTAAACGGACTTAGGTTCATTGACTCGTTTCAGTTCCTCCTGTCGTCACTCGACAGTCTGGTCAAGGCCAACAATACCTTCCCTATCACCGATCGATACACAGACGCCGAGACTAGACCCCTGCTTATGAGGAAGGGTGTGTACCCCTATGAGTACATGGATAGTTGGGTCAAGTTCACCGAGACCAGACTACCCCCTATTGACTGCTTTTATAGCAAGCTGAATGAGGCGTCCGTCTCACGAGATGATTACTCGCACGCGACTAACGTATGGAATAAACTGGGTTGTAAGAACCTGGGTGATTATCACGACCTGTACTTGAGGACAGATGTACTGCTGTTAGCCAACGTGTTTGAGACGTTTAGGCGGACGTGTTTCAAGCAGTATAAACTCGACCCCGCATGGTATTACACCAGCCCAGGTCTGTCGTGGGACGCCTTGCTTAAAAAGACCGGAGTTAATTTGGAATTGCTCACAGATTACGACATGCACCTATTCATTGAGAAAGGTTTGCGAGGTGGGATTTCCATGGCATCCAAACGATACGCGAAAGCAAATAATCAATACGTGAAAGGTTACGATCCTAACAAGCCAACCAATCACATTCTCTACCTCGACGCAAACAACCTGTATGGCTGGGCCATGAGCCAGTATCTACCTACAGGGGGATTCGAATGGGTACCCCACGTTGATGTTATGGGGGTTGCACCAGATTCGAACAAAGGTTATATCCTCGAGGTTGACTTAGAGTATACCAAGGAATTACACACATCGCACAACAGCTACCCCCTGGCCCCCGAACGTATGAGGGTTAACCCAGACTGGATGTCTGAGTACCAACATAACTTGTTAGGTGGGCGTGTGACAGACGTTGAAAAACTCGTGCCTAACTTAATGAATAAGACCAAGTACATCGTTCACTATCGCAACCTACAGCTGTACCTGTCGTTGGGTATGAGGCTGACCAAAATACACAGGGTGCTCATGTTCGACCAGAGCCCATGGATGGAGCCCTACATCAGAATGAACACAGACCTACGAAAAAAATCCACCAGTGATTTTGAGAAAAATCTCTACAAGCTCATGAACAACTCGGTGTTAGGTAAGACTATGGAGAACCTGAGGAAACGCGTGACCGTGAAGCTGGTTCGGTCGAGTGAGGAAGACAAGCTCAGGAGATTGATAGCCAGTCTGGCATTCAACCGTAGTAAGATATTCACAGACAACCTGGTTGCCCTACACATGAAGAAAAGCCACATAAAATTCAACCGGCCTGTTTACGTGGGGATGAGCATCCTCGATTTATCCAAACACCTGATGTACGACTTTTACTACAACGAGCTCAAGAAACAGTACGGTGACAGGTGTGAAGTGCTGTACACTGACACGGATTCCCTGCTGATGGAGATTCGAACCGAGGACGTGTACGAGGACATGAAAAAACACCTCGATTTATACGACACCAGCGACTACCCTAAGACCCATGCCATACACAGTACGGTAAATAAAAAGGTCCTAGGTAAGATGAAGGACGAGTGTGCTGGCACGCCCATAGCCGAGTACATAGGTTTGAGACCTAAGATGTACTCCATACTGAAAGCCGACAATAGTGAGATCCGGAAGGCTAAGGGGGTTAAGAAGTATGTGGTGAAACAACACATCAAACACGCCAGATTCAAGGAAGCCCTGTTCAAGACCCGTACCTTTAGGCATAAAATGAACACACTTAGAAGTGATGGACATAAGATATACGGACTGACTATAAACAAGACGTCCCTGTCGCCTATGGACACGAAACGTTGGATAGCTATTGATGGGATAAACACATACGCGTATGGACATGAAAAAATTTGAGGCTATTTACTACAGCCCGCGTGGGTACTGGAAAGGAGCTAGCGCAGTAGATAAGCTAGCTAAAATAGCGCGAGTACCCCCGGAGGAAGCCAAAGCGTGGCTTGAAAAACAAGCCCTGTGGCAGATCTATTTGCCGGCACCACGCTACGTGCCTAGAAGGAGGTTCGGTATTAACATACCTAATAGCGTTCACCAGGCAGACCTACTGTTCCTACCCCACAACAAGAGGTACAAGTATGCCTTAACCGTAGTGGACGTAGCCAGTCGTTACAAGGAAGCCGAACCCTTGACCACGAAAGATTCGGCCCAGGTAGCCAGAGGATTCGAACGCATATACAAACGCAGTCCGCTGACGTGGCCAACAGAGCTGCAAGTTGACCCCCGACGGGAGTTCATGGGTGCCGTGTCACAACTGCTAGCCAAACACGATACAAAGGTCAGGCGTGGCACGGCCAGAGCCCATCGCAGCCAAGCCATAGTTGAGAGATTTAATAGGATTTTGGCTGAGCGCTTGTTCGGCCATCAGTATGCTAGGGAGATGGCCACCCCTGGAAAACGATCGACTGAATGGGTCACGAGGTTACCCAAGGTGGTGTCGGCAATCAACCATGAAGTCACCCGTCTCACCGGTAAGAAACCGGCAGACGCTATCAAACTAAAATCAATAGTTGCAGAGTCGGCCGCTCCATTGCGTGGGAAGGAGAAACAGATACCAGATAGGGCCCTAGTGAGGTATCTATACCAGCCGGGGGAACACGAGGGTGATAGCCGTAAGCGGGCCACCGATCCTATATGGTCAGTCAAAACTTACAACATAGATAAAGTGGATATGAAAGCCGACGAACCTAACTTATACTACTTGAGGGATGGGCCGGGTAGGGGGTTTGTAAGAGAAGAATTATTGATCGTACCGTACGGCACAGTGTTACCTCCAACACACGTTAAGTAGTAGGGGTAATAGTAGCAAGAGCTAAGGGCCCAACCAAAGCCTTATTTAGTAAATAAGGCTTTGTAGAGACTTTTCTTGAAAGTGTTTTAAAACCCCCATTGTATATACTACTCTTTTAATTTTTCTGCTGGAGTATATCACCCGGGTATCCTTGGTGCTGCAAGCTGGAGATCCGCTTGTTTTTAGCATTGTCCTTGTGATACTCCGTGGTGGGTGGGGAGCTCGGATGATGAAATCTCAACCCTAAATATGGCTTATGAAATCCCCACAAAAAAAACAAACGTCCTCTTGAAAATGATGTTGATGACCTTCGACCGTCCAGATCAATTGAGTTTTGGCCACGCTTTCTTGTGATTGAATCTGCTGATAGAACGCCTCTAAAATTGAACCCGTTCGCAGTTGCCAAAGGTATTCAAGGTATTGCCGGGGAACATTAAACGGTTACGTTCAGGTGCATTGCAGGCTGTGTGTGGGAAACGGCAGCAGTCAGTCAATTTGATGAGCTTAGAATCGTTTGTTGGAATTCTGGTTTCTGTATCTGCTCACAAGACGTTAAACACGAGCAAAGGGATCATCAGAGACCGTGATCGGTTGTTTTCTGACATGACAGAACTTGACATCATGACTGAAATGAAAGATCAAGGTGTGCTCGACGTCAAACGCTTTTCAGTCCGTAAAAACAATGAAAGTGTTCCAACCAATACTTACCTGTTCTCCTTTTCATCTCCGACAGCTCCAAAATCATTGAAGACTGGTTACTGCAACATCAAGGTTGACGTGTACATTCCGAACAGCTCAGATGTTTTAAATGTCAGAAGTACGGCCATGGTGTAAATACTTGTACATTGTCCGTTGTGTGTGCCCACTGTGGTGAGAAGACACACACAACAGAAGATTGTACCAGTGATTTTAAAAAATGCACCAACTGCTCAGGCGACCATTCCTCATTTTCTAAACAATGTCCTGTTTGGAAAGAACAAATGGAAATAAATAAAATCAAATTCACTCAAAATATCTCTTTTTCTGAGGCCAAAAATATAGTAAAAAGATCTGATCTTCCAGAGAGTTATGCTGCAGTAGCAAAATGAACATTGGAGTCAGGCTCTAAAACAACAAAATCATCCAAAGGCTGCCAAACTACCTTGACTTGGGTAAATTGCGATTCTCCACACCTTTTGTACCCTGCTATATCATCCATCACAGACTGAGGAATTACTCCCTAGTACCTCAAAGTCGTCTTCTGATCACAAATCATCATCATCTCAATCACATTCAAAGTCTCAATCAACATCTGATAGTCAACAAACGGTGAAAAGTAAACCGAAGCCAAAGCTTGATGCTTTAAAACAACACAGTACCAGAGCTCCTAAGGGGTCACAAAACAAAACTCAGTTGTACAATAAATATGGGTCTCTTGAAGATATGGACGTTTCTCCAAGAGACATATTTAAAGCAAACAGATACATTTTACCTTCGTCATTTTAATGCATATCATTGTTTTTCACCTCCGGGTGATAGGGTCACTAGCGGATCATCCATTCTAGTAAAACAAAACATTATTCAAAGCCGTGTTTCACTTAATACTAATATGCAGGCTGTTGCAGTGAGAATAACTTTACATGTAGCGTTTACTCTATGCTCTCTTTATATTTCACCATCTTCGGCTTTTGCCAAAACCGATCTTCAAGCTCTAAATGATCAGCTCCCGAAGCCCTGTATTATAATGGGAGATTTAAATGGACACAACCCACTCTGGGGTAGTGTAAATACAAACACTAGAGGTAAATTGTTGGTGGACTTTTCTTCTGACAATGACTTATGTATTTATAATGATGGTTCCAACACATATTTACACCCTGGTACAGGGACTTATTCTGCTCTCGACTTGTCATTGACAAATTCAGAACTACTAAATGAATTCGAATGGTCAGTCCACGATGACCTGTGTCGAAATGACCATTTTCCTACTATATTAAAAGCTGTAACTCCATCTGATATTCCTCCATCATCAAGACGGAATTTTAAAAAGGCTAACTGGGCTTTATATGAAACACTGTGTGCGGAAAAACTTAAACCCGAACGTTTAAATGACGTTCCTGATGCTATTAAATGTTTTTCTGATGAACTGAATTCCATAGCTGATGAGTGTATACCAAATTCCTCTGTAGTTCCACACATACGAAAACCATGGTTCAACGATGAGTGCAAGCAAGCTAGGAAGGCAAGGAAAAAGGCAGAACATTATTTCCGTCGCCATCCTATGGTGCATAATTTAAATAAATTTTAAATTTTAAATGCTGAAGCACGGCGTACTTTTAAACAGAAAAAACGCCAATCTTGGCAAAATTATGTGTCCAAAATAAATTCTCGGACACCCATGTCCAAGGTATGGAACATGGTCCAGAAAATCAAAGGTAAAGGTACTAAACATACTGTCCATCTTCTTAAACATGGAGATCAATTGCTTACTGATAGATCAGATATTGCTAATAAACTAGGTGAAACCCTTGCTAAACACTCTTCATCTTCAAATTATGTCCCAAAATTCGAGCAATATCAAAAACAAGAAGAAAAGAAAACTATTAATTTCAATTCTGATAATGTGGAAGATTATAATGAAACATTTTCTATTCATGAACTCCATATTGCTCTTGATCAAGCTCATGACACTGCTACAGGAGCTGATAACATACATTATCAACTCCTGAAGCACTTACCAGAATCCTGCCTAGAAACCCTTCTCAATATTTTTGATGATATTTGGACATCGGGTAACTTTCCTCCCTCATGGCGTGACGCCATAGTAGTACCAATACCTAAACCTGGACGTGATCATACGGATCCATCCAATTGTCGTCCGATCTCGAAAAAGCATATGACACAACCTGGAAATATGGCATTTTAAGAGACCTACATGACTTCGGCTTGCGAGGTCGTTTGCCTCAATTTATAGACAACTTTTTAAATGGCAGACAATTTCAAGTTCGAGTGGGTTCTACCCTGTCTGATCATTACAATCAGGATCAGGGTGTTCCACTAGGCAGTATTTTGTCTGTCACACTTTTTAGCATAAAGATAAATACTTTATCAAAAGTTTTAAACGATTCAATTGATGGATCGTTATTTGTGGATGATTTTAATATTTCTTGTCGTGGGAAAAATATGCATACTATTGAACGGCAACTGCAGCTTTGTTTAAACAAAATAAATAAATGGTGTCTTGAAAACGGCTTCAAATTTTCTAAATTCAAAACTAATTGTATACACTTCTGTCGAAAATATAAGCCACACAAGGACCCTGAACTATCTCTAGATGGCACTCCCATCAAAGTTGTAAGGGAGGCCAAGTTCTTGGGCCTAATCTTTGACTCCCATTTAACATTTCTGCCTGATATCAAGTCCCTTAAAACTAAATGGCTGAAGGCTCTTGACTTGTTGAAAGTTGTTTCCAACTCAAAGTGTGTAGGGGATCAAGGAACCCACTTACACCTGTATCGATCACTTGTCCGTTTGAAACTCGATTATGTCTCCATCGTATATGGTGGAGCCTGCAAAAGCAACCTTAAACTTCTTGATTCTGTCCACCATCAAGGCTTAAGACTTTGTCTTGGCTCTTTCAGAACTTCACCTATTGATAGTCTCTACGTTGAAGCCGATGAACCATCTCTTACTCAACGTCGTACAAAATTGTCTTTACAATACATTACTAAATTATATTCTAATGAACCTAACCCTACCTATAACTGTGTGTTCAAACCCCTTTATGAGGATTTGTATAACAAAACGTCTTCTCTTGTTCCACCTCTTGGGCACAGAATAAAACCATTTATTTCTTTTGCCGGTATTGAGCTGGAAAGTATATCGCCTTCCCGTCTTCTCTCTTCTCCTCCTTGGCAATTGGTTAGGCATTTAAAAATAAGAAACAAATGAATTACAATATAAACAAGAATATCATCAAATGAAGCATAAATGTAGCAATTGCAAACCCTTATTTACAGATGGGTCCAAGGACGGTGACGCAGTGTCTTGTGCCACTGTCATTGGATCCAGAACAATATCTTCTAGATTACCAGGTAATAATTCTATTTTCACAGCTGAAGCTAACGCCATATTAACAGCTCTCAAATACATTCAAAGACACCCGAAACGTAAACAATATATAATCTATTCCGATTCTCTTTCTTGCCTTCAGGCTATTAAAAACATTTCTTGTAAACATCCACTTTAAATAGAAATTATTGAATTGTATAATGATCTTGCTACTGGCCAATACGACATCGTCTTTTGTTGGTTACCCAGCCATGTAGGCATTTCTGGTAACACATTGGCTGATCTTGCTGTTAAAGCAGCACTCAACAAATCTATGACACCACTTCTTATTCCTTATAGTGATTACAAAGCCACCGTGATCTGATGCAAAAGAAGTGGGACACTCAAGTAGGTATAAATAAATTACATGAAATAAAACCGTATATTGGTTACACCTACTTGGGCTGTCAGTCCAGATTTGATGAGGTTATTTTACGACGATGTCGTATTGGCCATACTAGATATACTCATGCGTACCTGTTAAAAGGTGAGGATCCTCCATTTTGTATCCCTTGTGATGAGAGAGTCACGGTCAAGCATATTCTGCTTGACTGTGTTGAATTCTCCATCACAAGGGATAAGTATTTTACAGTTAAAACATTTAAGGATCTTTTTACCAGCGTTAATTCTCATTTAATTATAGGTTTTTTAAAAGAAGTTGATTTTTTGGTTGAATTTGGATAATATGTTTTTGTAAATAGATGTATTTTAATGACTGGTAGTTTGAATTAGTAACTTGATTATTGGTGGCTGTACCCTCAAAGGGGGTTGAAGTATTGTAAAATTATTGTCCTCCTGAGAGGGTACGTAAGTCCACAAACATTCAAAGTAAATTCTAAATTTCCACCTTTTTAATCGTAGTATAAGTGTGTGTTTTTATTGTATGGCTAGATTTCCGAAATTGCTGACGGCTGAGGGGATGATGTAAATCCAGCTAGGGTCCATGCAGGTAGCAAAGGTACTGTAAGTCCCCATGGTCCCTAGTATGGTGATCTACCTTCAGTTGTTTGCAATCTATAGCCCAGTTTTATATTGTATTGTCCTCTATAGATAAATTGTTTTAGGCATAGCTACTAGTTTTACATTCTTTTCTGTGCTGTTCTAGTTGTGTTACTGTCCTTCGTCGACAGATTTTTATAATACTCATATGTTCCATTTTAATGATAACGTTCTCGTCACGATATGGCTGAAATATTGCCGATGTGACGTTAAATTTTAACTCACTCACAGTAATATGATACATACTTACAGAAAGTTGTAGGCTCTCGATACAAACACAATTGTTTGCATATATTTAGGTATTTATGTGGTTTTTCACGTAATTGTTTCCAAACTCGAAACCTACCGATGTAGGAACGACGATCCAATCACTGAAGAAAGCAATATACATGTTGCTGCCTGGTTCTCTTAACTACTACCCCAACGGCTTGTAATATGATACATACTTACAGAAAGCTGTAGGCTACCCGAAGGATTCGTAATTTCACATGTAGGTGAGTGAGTGAGTTAATATTTAACGTCACATCGGCAATATTGCAGCCATATCGTGACGAGAACGAGTAAGTATGATAATACAAATGAATTTCTAGCACATACATTGTAAAACCCTGTCGACGAAGGACAGTAAAACTAACTAGAATATCACAGAGTAGAATGTAAAACTAGTGAATAGACCTAAAACAATGCATCTACAGAGGACAGTACAATATAAAAATGAGCTATAGGTTGCCAACAACTGAATGTAGATCACCATACTAAGGACCATGGGGACTTACAGTACATTTGCTTCCTGCATGGACCCTATTTGGATTTACATCATCCCCTCAGCTGTTAGCAATTTAGACAAATCTAGCCATAAAGTAAAAACACACTTATTCTACGATTAAAAAGCTGGAAATCTTAAATTTACTTCAAATGTTTTTGGACTTATGTACCCTCTCAGGAGGACAATTATTTTACGGTACTTCAACCCCCTTTGAGGGTACAGCCACTAACGATTTGAGTTACTGATTTAATCTTCCAATTTTAAAATATCTATCTATTTACAGTTCAATAAACAAATCTAATTCTTTTAAAAATGCAATAATTAAATGAGGGCTAATATTGATAAAAAGATCCTTCATAGTTCGTGAATTAAAATACTGATCCCTTGTGATGGATTACTCAACACAGTCAACCAGGATATGCTTGACTGTGATTCTTTCATCACAAGGGATGCAGAACGGAGGATCCTCACCTTTCAAAAGGTATTCATGAGTATATCTAGTATGGCCAATATGACATCGCCTCATAATGAACTCCTCAAATCTGGACTGACAACCCAAGTGGGTATAACAATATAAGGTTTTATTGAATGTAATTTATTTACACCCACTTGGGTGTCCCACCTCTTGCATCAGATCTCGGATACACGATCTAATTGTAGCTTTATAATCAGAGTATGGGATAAGAAGTGGAGTCACGGATTTGTTGAGTGCTGCCTTGGCAGCAAGATCGGCCATTGTATTGCCAGAAATGCCTACATGGCTGGGTAACCAACAAAAGAAGATGTCGTATTGGCCAGTAGCAAGATTATTATACAATTCAATAATTTTTATTAAAAGTGGATGTTTACAAGAAATGTTTTTAATAGCCTGAAGGCAAGAAAGAGAGTTCGAATAGATTATATACTGTTCAATGGCGTTGGCTTCAGCTGTAAAAATAGAAGTGTTGTCTGGTAATCTAGACGATATTGTTCTGGATCCAATGACAGTGGCACAAGACACTGCGCCCCCGTCCTTGGACCCATAACTGAATAAGGATTTGTAATTGTTATATTTATGTTTAAATTGATTATATTCTTGTTTATACTGTAATTCATTGGTTTCTGATTTTTTGAATGTAGTTAATGTTAGGTCAACTTGTGGTCTAACCAACTGCCAAGGAGGAGAAGAAAGAAGACGGGAAGGAGCTATATTTTCCAACTCAAGGCTAGAAGCAGCAAGAAATGGCTTAATTCTGAGCCCAAGAGGCGGAAGAAGGGAAGACGTTTTGTTATACAAATCCTCATAGAGAGGATTAAAGACACAATTAAATGCGGGATTAGACTCATTAGAAGCTAATTTTGTAATGTATTGTAAAGATAGTTTGATACGACGTAAGTTGAGAGAAGGCTCATCAGCTTCGACGTATAGACTGTCAATAGGAGAGGTTCTAAAAGAACCGAGACAAAGTCTTAGGCCCTGGTGGTGAACAGGATCAAGCAGTTTTAGGTTGCTTTGACAAGCTCCACCATATACGATGGAGCTGTAGTCAAGTTTAGATCGCACCAGTGATCTATATGAGTGAAGGAGGGTAGTTTGATCCCCTCCCCATTTTGAATTTGAAACAACCTTTAATAAATCGAGTACCTTCAGGCATTTGGCTTTAAGGGGTTTAATATGCGGCAAAAAGGTCAAATGTGAGTCGAAAATAAGTCCCAAGAACTTGGCCTCCTTGACCACTTTGATTGGGGAACCACTGAGAAATAGTTCTGGGTCTTTATGGGGTTTGTATTTACGACAGAAGTGTATACAATTGGTTTTTGATTTAGAAAATTTGAAGCCGTTTTCAAGACACCATTTATCTATTTTGTTTAAACAAAGCTGCAGTTGCTGTTCAATAGTATGCATATTTTTACCACGACAAGAAATATTAAAATCATCCACAAATAACGATCCATCTATTAAATCGTTTAAAACTTTAGATAGACTGTTCATCTTGATTCTAAAAAGAGTGACTGACAAAATACTGCCTTGTGGAACACCCTGATCCTGATTGTAATGATCAGACAGGGTAGAACCCACACGGACTTGAAATTGCCTGTTATTTAAAAAGTTGACTATGAATTGAGGCAAACGACCTCGCAAGCCGAAGTCATGTAGGTCTCTTAAAATGCCATATTTCCAGGTTGTGTCATATGCTTTCTCAAGATCAAAAAAGATAGACACAGCATGTTGTTTATTAATCAGCGCATTTTTAACAAATGATTCTAAACGCACTAAGTGATCGACTGTACTTCTGTTTTTACGGAAACCACACTGTATGTCTGCGATAAGGTTATTGGTTTCCAAGTACCAAACAAGTCGATTATTTATCATGCGTTCCATGGTCTTGCAAACACAGCTACATAATAAATAGGTCGATAATTGGATGGATCCGTATGATCACGTCCAGGTTTAGGTATTGGTACTACTATGGCGTCACGCCATGAGGGAGGAAAGTTACCCGATGTCCAAATATCATCAAAAATATTGAGAAGGGTTTCTAGGCAGGATTCTGGTAAGTGCTTCAGGAGTTGATAATGTATGTTATCAGCTCCTGTAGCAGTATCATGAGCAGTATGGAGCTCATGAATAGAAAAAGTTTCATTATAATCTTCCCCATTATCTGAGTTGAAATTAATAGTTTTCTTTTCTTCTTGTTTTTGATACTGCTGGAATTTAGGTAAATAATTAGAAGAGGAAGAGAGTTTAGTGAGGGTTTCGCCCAGTTTATTTGCGATATCTGATTTATCAGTAAGTAACTGATCTCCATGTTTAAGATGATGGACAGTAGATTTAGTACCTTTGCCTCTAATTTTTTGCACCATGTTCCATACCTTGGACATTGGTGTCCGAGAATTTATTTTAGATACATAATTTTGCCAAGATTGGCGTTTGCTCTGTTTAAAAGTACGCCGTGCTTCAGCATTTAAAATTTAAAATTTATTTAAATTATGCACCATAGGATGGCGACGGAAATAATGTTCTGCTTTTTTCCTTGCCTTCCTAGCTTGTTTGCACTCATCGTTGAACCATGGTTTTCTTATGTGTGGAACTGCAGAGGACTTAGGTATACACTCATCAGCTATGGAATTCAGTTCATCAGAAAAGCATTTAATAGCATCGGGAACGCCAATAAAACGTTCAGGTGTAAGTTTTTCAGCACACAGTGTTTCATATAAAGCCCTGTTAGCCTTTTTAAAATTTCGTCTTGATGATGGAGGAACATCGGATGGAGTTACAGCTTTTAATACAGTAGGAAAATGGTCACTTCCACAGAGATCATCGTGGACTGACCATTCGAATTCATTCAGTAGTTCTGAATTTGTCAATGACAAGTCAAGAGTAGAATAGGTCCCTGTACCAGGGTGTAAATATGTGCTGGAACCATCATTATAAATACATAAATCATTGTCAGAACAAAAGTCCTCCAACAACTTACCTTTAGTGTTTGTAGTTACACTACCCCAGAGTGGGTTATGCCCATTTAAATCTCCCATTATAATACAGGGCTTCGGGAGTTGGTCATACAGGGCTTGAAGATCAATTTTGGCAAATGTCGAAGACGGCGAAATATAGAGTGAGCATAGCGTAAACGCTACATGTAAAGTAATTCTCACAGCAACAGCCTGCATATTGGTATTTAGTGAAACAGGGCTTTGAATAACGTTTTGTCTGACTAGAACGGATGACCCGCCAGTGGCTCTATCACCCGGAGGTGAAAAACAATGATATGCATTAAAATGACGAAGGTCAAATGTATCTGTTTGCTTTAAATATGTCTCTTGGAGACATATCGCTGAAGGTGTAAAATCTTGGACTAATAGCTGTAATTCATGTAAATTAGTCCCCCATCCTCTACAGTTCCACTGTACAATATTATTGGAATAAACTATCTTTTGGGGGGATTTATTGGGGATCTACCCCGCACTCGTTTGGAGGGCGACAAGCTATGTGCCCTAGAGTGTGAGTGAGTGAGTGAGTTAATATTTAACGTCACATCGGCAATATTTCAGCCATATCGTGACGAGAACATTAAACAGGAAATGGAATACATTTATATCATAAAAACCTGTCAACAAAGGACAGTAAAACAACTAGAATATCACAGAGAATGTACAACTAGTAATTAAATCTGAAACAGTTCAACTATAAGAGGACAATACAATATAAAAATGGGCTATGGATTGCCAACAACTGAAGGTAGATCACCATACTAGGGACCATGGGGACTTACATTACTTTTGCTACCTACATGGACCCTAGCTGGATTTACACCATCCCCTCAGTCAGTGGCATTTATGCGGAGAATTGGCCATACATTAAAATGTCAAAAATACTGCGATTAAAAACCTGGAAACCTTAAATTTACATCAAATGTTTCGGGACTTACGTACCCTCTTAGGAGGACAATAATTTTACAGTACTTTAACCCCCTTTGAGGGTACAGCCACTAACATATTGAGTTACTAATTTGAACTTCCAATTATAAAATATATATCTATTTACAAATCAGTTAACAGATCTAATTCTTTTAAAAATCCTATGATTAAATGAGCACTAGTATTGTTAAAAAGATCCTTCATTGTTCTTGATTTGAAATAAGTGTCCCTTGTGATGGAATACTCAACACAGTCAAGCAAGATATGCTTGACTGTGATTCTTTCATCACAAGGAATACAAAACGGAGGATCCTCACGTTTTAGTATATATTCGTGCGTGTATCTTGTGTGGCCAATGCGACATCGTCGCATAATGACCTCTTCAAATCTCGTCTGACAACCCAAGTAGGTGTAACCAATATAGGGTTTTATCGCATGTAATTTGTTTACACCTACTTGGGTGTCCCACTTCTTTTGCATCAGATCACGGATATAAGATCTAATGGTGGCTTTGTAATCGCTGTAAGGAATAAGAAGTGGTGTCACAGATTTGTTGAGTGCTGCTTTAGCAGCAAGATCGGCCATTGTGTTACCAGAAATGTCCACGTGGCTGGGTAACCAACAGAAGACGATGTCGTATTGGCCAGTAGCAAGATCATTGTGCAATTCAATAATTTCAATTAAAAGTGGATGTTTGCAAGAAATATTTTTAATAGCCTGAAGGCAAGAAAGAGAGTCCGAATAGATTACATACTGTTTATGCTTGGGGTGTCTTTGAACATATTTAAGAGCCATTAGTATGGCGTTTGCTTCAGCTGTGAAAATGGAGCTGCAATCTGGTAATCTAGACGATATTGTTCTGGATCCAATGACAGTGGCACAAGCTACTGCGCCATCGTCCTTGGACCCATCGGTAAATATAGGTTTGTAATTGCTATATTTATGTTTTAATTGATTATATTCTTGTTTATATTGTAATTGATTAGTTTCTGACTTCTTAAACTGTGCAAGAGTTAAATCAACTTTTGGCCGCACTAGTTGCCAAGGAGGAGAAGAAAGCAAACGCGAAGGATGTATAATCTCCAGCTCAATGCCAACATCAGAAAGGAATGGTTTAACTCTATGCCCAAGATGTGGAACAAGGGAAGATTTCTTAGTATATAAATCCCCATAGAGGGGATTAAAGACACAGTTAAAGGCAGGGTTAGACTTGGTAGAAAAAGATTTTGTAATATATTGTACAGATAAGTTTATACGGCGTTGTGAAAGAGATGGTTCATCTGCTTTGACGTAAAGACTGTCCACAGGAGAAGTTCTGAAGGATCCGAGACAAAGTCTAAGACCTTGGTGGTGGACAGAATCCAGTAGTCTTAAGTTGCTTTTACAGGCTCCCCCATATACGATGGACCCATAATCAAGCTTTGAGCGGACCAGTGACCTATATAGGTGAAGGAGGGTAGCTTGATCCCCTCCCCATTTTGAATTGGAAACAACTTTTAGTAAATCCAGAGCCTTCAAGCATTTATTTTTTAGAATGTGTGGAAGAAAAGTTAAGTGGGAGTCGAAAATTATACCCAAGAACTTGGCCTCCTTGACCACTTTAATGGGAGTGCCATTTAAAAAGAGTTCTGGGTCCTTATGTGCCTTATATTTTCTACAGAAGTGTAGACAATTAGTTTTTGACTGAGAAAATTTAAATCCATTTTCGAGACACCATATATTTTTTGTTTAAACACAACTGTAGTTGCCGTTCAATAGTATGCATATTTTTACCGCGGCAAGAAATATTAAAATCATCCACGAAAAGCGATCCATCGATGGAATCATTAAAAACCTTGGATAAACTGTTAATCTTAATGCTAAACAGTGTGACAGACAAAATACTGCCTTGTGGGACACCCTGATCCTGATTGTAATGATCAGACAGGGTTGAACCCACTCGGACCTGAAATTTTCTGTCATCTAAAATTTGGATATAAATTGAGGTAAACGACCTCGTAATCCAAAGTCATGTAAATCTTTTAAAATTCCATGTTTCCATGTCGTGTCATACGCTTTTTCTAAATCGAAAAAGATTGACACTGCATGTTGTTTATTAATTATGGCATTTTTAACAAAAGATTCTAAATGCACTAAATGATCGACAGTACTTCTGTTTTTACGGAAACCGCATTGTATATCTGTTATGATGTTATTGGTTTCCAAGTACCAAACAAGTCGATAATTTATCATGCGTTCCATGGTCTTGCAAACACAGTTCGTTAGCGATATAGGCCGATAGTTCGAAGGGTCCGTATGATCACGTCCAGCTTTAGGGATGGGAACAATAATAGCATCACGCCACGAGGAAGGGAATTTTCCACTTGTCCAAATGTTATCAAAAATATGTAATGGTGTCTCCAAACATGAGTCTGGCAAGTGTTTCATGTGTTGATAATGTATACCATCAGCTCCAGAAGCAGTATCGTGAGCCTGATCAAGAGCAGTGTGAAGTTCATGTATCGAAAATGTTTCATTGTAGTCTTCTCCATTATCTGAACTGAAATTAATAGGTGTCCTTTCCTGCTGTTCTTGATATTTTTGGAATTCAGGTACATAATTAGATGAGGAAGAGTGTTTGGCCAACGTTTCACCAAGTTTATTTGCAATATCTGATTTACTAGTCAATAATTGGTTCCCATCTTTCAGATGACTGATGCTAGCTTTCGATCCCTTACCCTTGATTTTCTGGATCATATTCCACACCTTTGATATCGGCGTGCGCGAATTAATTTTTGAGACATAGTTTTGCCAAGAGTGGCGTTTACTCTGCTTGAAAGCACGTCGAGCTTTGGCGTTCAAAATGTTAAATTTATCTAAATTGTGGACCATAGGATGGCGACGAAAGTAATGTTCGGCTTTCTTACGTGCCTTCCTAGCCTGTTTGCTTTTATCTGTAAACCATGGTTTTCGTATGTGAGGAATTGAAGAGGACTTTGGGATACATTCGTCAGCTATGGTATTTAGCTTATCTGAGAAACATTTAATGGCATCAGGAATATCATTAAAAAGTTCAGGTTTAAGTTGTTCAGCGCAGAGAATTTCATACAGAGGCCAGTTAGCCTTTTTAAAATTCCATCTTGATGATGGCGGAACGTCAGATGGATTCACAGGCTTTAGCATTGTTGGGAAATGGTTACTTCCACAAAGGTCGTCATGGACTGACCATTCAAATTCATTCAATAGGCTGGAGTCAGTAAAAGACAAATCAAGAGATGAATATGTTCCAGTGCCAGGGTGTAAATACGTATTTGAACCGTCATTATAAATGCATAGATCATTATTTGAAATGAATTCCTCCAGTAATTTACCTTTAGTGTTTGTATTACGACTGCCCCAGAGTGGATTGTGTCCATTTAAATCACCCATGATTATACAGGACTTAGGGAGTTCATCATACAGAGCCTGAAGATCAGTTTGCTGAACGGATGAGGAAGGCGAAACATACAAAGAGCACAGAGTAACTGCAACATGCAAAGTAAGTCTTACTGCAACGGCCTGAAGACTTGTTTTAAGTAGAACAGGACTGTGGATTACATCATTCGGAACAAGGATTGAAGATCCTCCAGTGGCTTTTCCACCCGGAGGAGAAAAACAATGATAAGCATTATATTGACGTAAGTCAAAAAGATCAGTCTGCTTGAGATATGTCTCTTGTAAACAGAATGCTGACGGTTTAAAATCTTGGACTAACAGATGTAAATCGTTTAAATTTGAGTCCTCTACAGTTCCATTGTATTAGAGGTGAAGAAACAATCTCTATGGGGGATGAACAGGAGATCGACCCCTTACCTTCCTGGCTGGAGACAAGCTATGTGCCCTTCCATGGTTGTGGTCGGACATACCCATGTCTTCGAGTGATCCAAATTTGTTAAATATTTGGACCTGATTATTGGCCCCTTTCGGCGTTCTACCACTTTGATTCTTTCTATTTGTTTCAGCTCTAGTTTTGGATTTGATTTTTTCAAGTTGTGTCTCATTTTTCTCTGATTTTGATTTTTGAGATGAGGTCGTATTATGAGATGAGGACGAATCCTTATCGCTAGATGGCATAGACTGATTTAGGGTTTGTGAACTGGATGTTTGTGTACAATTCTCTTTATTTGCGGTAGGGATCAAGGTTGGAGCTGAAGATTTTGCCCAAGTGTATTCGGTCTGGCAAGCTACCGATTTACATGGAAGAGGTCTTGGAGTTGTAGCAGAAGCCACAGGAGAAGCAGTTGCGGCAGCATAAGATAGGCCGGTAGATTCCTGAGCAATGACGTATTTCCTGGCCTCAGAAAAGGTGATATTTCGTTCATGTTTGACACGAGAAATTTTTTATTGGAATTTCCATGACGGGCATTCTCTGGAAGACGAGGTATGACCCCCAGAACAATTGACGCAAGCACGTGGGTTATTGCACAGTGTACTGTCTTCACATTTCCCTCCACATCGGTTGCAGGCAGCTGGATTATGGCAAGAGTTGGAACCATGGCCATACTTTTGGCAATTGTAACATCTTAGGGGATTTGGAATGTAGGCATCTACCCTTAGTTGACAATAACCAGCTTTAAGTGAGCTTGGGCGGGATGGAAGACAGAACGTAAACAAGTACGTATTGCTTTTTACAATTTCATTTTCTCTTTTGAATGTAAATCGTTTGACAGCAGTGACTCCTTGAGAGTGTAACACGGAAACAATGTCTGTTTCAGTCATGTCAGATAGGCAGCGTCCAGTATCACGGACGATGCCTTTGCTATTGTTGAGTGTCCTGTGAGACGAAACCTTAACGGAAACATTGGCCAGAGATTTAGTTGAAAGCAGAATTTGTGACTGAATTTGTTTCTTACATTCAATAAGGAGAGATCCTGATCGTAATTTTTTAACTTCTTTGACTTCACCAGCCAGACCTCCTATGCCTTTCGCAATAGCAAAAGGATTCAATTTAAGAGGACCATCATTTGGATCAGACATGACAAGAAAGCGAGACCAACTTGCAGGATTTGAGAGAGCTGTAGTATCTTCATCCTCTGACGAGAATGAATCATCTGATTCATGCGAACGTTTTTTAAGTGGGGGTGCCATGATTGTATTAAATTGGATTCACTCTCCTAGCTCCCCACCCACCATGGAGTGTCAACAAGGACGATGCCTTTTGTCTGTGGATCTCCGTCAGACGGCACCAAGGATACTAGGAGAGTATACTCAAGCAGGAAAATGCCTAAAAAGGATAGATCCCACCAGATTGGCCCATGAGCCACCGTCCTAGACTCTAGGCAAATTGTAAAAACAAGACCTTTAGCAAATATGAAATAGCCAAGACCACACAATAATTTTTAAAAAGTCAAAAGTGTGCAAAATTAAGTACTATGCACAGGGCTTGGCGTGACCAGCCGATTGGTCGAACCGGGCCCATTCGACCACCTGTCTAGGCGAAGTCAGGGCCAAAGTGGTGTATTGAGCAACAGGAACACGATTACAGGCCCCTATTGCCCTCAACCACCAGGATCCCTTCCTCCGCCGACACAGGGCCGCAACCCACGGCAAACGGGTTGGTGGACCAAATATCCCCCCGAGTCCACAACGGGGGTGTCGGCGAGCTCTTGGCGTTACCCAGCACCCACCACGAGGAGGTGGCTCGCCACGGGTGCCTGTGCCCTAGAATGGACGTTTTCAGAAAAGTCCATATCTTCAAGAGACCCATACTTATTAAACAACTGAATTTTATTTTGTGATCCTTTAGGAGCTCTGCCACTTTGTTGCTTTGAAGCATCAGGCTTTGGCTTCGGTTTACTTTTCACCGTCGATTGAGATTTTGAGTGTGACTGAGATGATGATGATTTGTCAGCAGAAGAAGAAGACGTTGATGTACCAGGAAGTAATTCCTCAGTCTGGGATGATATAGCAGGGTACAATAGCTGTGGAGAGTCGCAATTTACCCAGGTCAAGGTAGTTTGGCATCCTGTAGATGATTTTGTTATTTTAGAGGTAGACTCCGATGATGTTTTTGCTACCGTAGCATAACTCTCTGGAAGATCAGACCTCTTTACCAGTTTTTTTTGCCTCAGAAAAGGAGATATTCTGAGTAAACTTTATTCTGTTAATCGCCATTTGCTCTTTCCAAATTGGACACTCTTTTGAAGAAGATGAGTGATCGCCTGAGCAATTGGTGCATTTTTTAAAATCACTGTCACAATCTTCTGTTGTGTGTGTCTTCTCACCACAGTGAGCACACACAACAGACAATGTACAGGTAGATACACCGTGTCCGTATTTCTGGCATTTAAAACACCTGAGCGGGTTGGGGATGTATGTTTCAACTTGGATGTTACAGTAGCCTGCCTTTACTGACTTAGGAGTATTTGGAGACGAGAAGGAAAACAGATACGTGTTTGTTTGGATAGTTTCATTATTCACACCTTGATCTTTCATTTCGCAGGCTATGTCAAGTTCTGACAGTCGATCACGATCTCTGACAATACCTTTACTTGTGTTCATCCCCAGCAATGCCTTGAATACCCTTAGATACTGCAAAAGGGTTCAACTGTAATGGTTTCTTGTCAGGAGTTTCAATTACAAGGAAACGTGGCCAATATTCAATCGATGCAGACGGTCTGTGCTCAGTATCAACGGGATCAATATCAAGTGGACGTTTTGTTTTTTTTGGTGGGATTTCATAAGCCATGGTCAGTGTAATACGGTTCATCATCCGAGCTCCCCACCCACCACAAGGACAATGCTAAAAGCAAGTGGGTCTCCAACTTGGAGCACCAAGGATACCCGGATGATATACTCCAGCAGAAGAATTATAAATAATTAATCTACCAGATTGGCCCATGAGCCACCGCCTTCTGGACATAAGACTCTAGGCAAAGGGCAGAACGTCAAAAATGCATTTCAAAATCAGAAAATATCAATGAACAATAAAGCCAAGACCGAAATTAAAATGTCCAAATAAAATTTGTGCGATGGCATATATATATAGTCCATGCACAGGGCTTGGCATGACCAGCCGATTGGTTGAATCGGGCCAATTCAACCACCCGTCTAGGTGAAGTAAGGGCCGAAGTGGTGTGTTGGGCAAATGAAACGCAGTTAAAAGCTCAACCACCAGGATCCCGTCCTCCACCGACACGGGACGCAACCCACGGCAAACAGGTTGCCCAATTTAGTCGCCTCTTACGACAAGCAATGGGGTGCTGTGAACACATTCTGTCCCGGGTCCACACGGGAGAAGAGCACTTAGCGTTACCCAGCACCCACCACGAGGAGGTGGCTCTTCATGGGTGCCATATATTAACTAATAAAACCGTTATTGCCAACAGACTTGGCGAAACTCTCGCTCAACATTCATCCTCATCCAATTATGCTCCTGCATTTCAGAAAAATCAGAAACAACAGGAGAAGAAAAGTGTGAACTTCAAATCAGATAACGGTGAGGACTGTAATGAATTGTTTTCAATACATGAGCTACATACCGCCCTTGAGCAAGCTCATGATACTGCAACAGGGGCTGATAATATTCACTATCAGCTCCTGAAGCATCTACCTAATTCATGTTTGGAAACACTTCTCAATATTTTTGACACAATATGGACTTCAGGGACTTTCCCAACTTCATGTCGTAATGCTATTGTTATCCCTATTCCAAAGCCTGGCCGAGACCATAGTGATCCATCAAATTACAGACCAATATCCCTAACAAGTTGCGTCTGTAAAACCATGGAACGAATTGTAAACAACAGACTCACTTGGTACTTTGAAACCAATAACCTTATTACTGACATACAATGTGGTTTCAGGAAAAACCGTAGTACCATTGATCATTTGGTACGATTAGAATCCTTTGTCAAAAATGCTATTGTAAATAAGCAACATGCTGTATCAATCTTCTTTGATCTTGAGAAAGCTTATGATACGACCTGGAAGCATGGTATTCTAAAGGATTTACATGATTTTGGTTTAAGGGGTCGGTTACCTCTTTTCATATCAGAGTTTTTAAAGGACAGGCAATTTCATGTCCGAGTGGGTTCTACCCTGTCTGATCATTACAATCAGGATCAGGGTGTTCCACAAGGCAGTATTTTATCTGTTACTTTATTCAGCATCAAGATCAACAGTTTATCCAAGGTTTTAAACGATTCAATTGATGGATCATTATTTGTGGATGATTTTAATATTTTCTTGTCGAGGTAAACATATGCTTACTATTGAACGACAACTGCAGTTATGCCTAAATAAGATAAATAAATGGTGTCTTGAAAATGGCTTTAAATGTTCCAAATCAAAAACAAATTGTCTACACTTGTGTAGAAAATATAAGCCTCATAAGGAACCAGAACTATTTTTAAATGGCACTCCCATCAAAGTTGTCAAGGAAGCCAAGTTTCTGGGTTTAATTTTTGACTCCCACTTAACTTTTTTACCGCATATCAAATACCTAAAAACTAAATGCCTGAAGGCACTCGATTTACTGAAAGTCGTTTTAACTCAAAGTGGGGAGGGGATCAAGCTACTCTCCTACAACTATACAGATCACTTATCCGATCGAAGCTTGATTATGGCTCCATCGTATATGGTGGAGCGTGCAAAAGCAACCTAAAACTACTTGATTCTGTCCACCACCAAGGCCTAAGACTTTGTCTTGGGTCCTTTAGAACCTCTCCTATTGACAGTCTCTATGTTGAGGCAGATGAGCCTTCTCTTACTCAACGCCGTATAAAACTAGCTTTACAGTATACTACGGAACTCTATTCTGACGAGTCTAATCCTGCATTTAATTGTGTTTTTAAACCTCTTCATGAAGATTTGTACGTCAAGAAACCTTCTCTTGTTCCCCCTCTGGGGCTTAGAATTAAGCCTTTCATTACTGCTGCTGGCATTGAGCTGGATAATATAGCTCCCTCCCGTCTTCTTTCTTCTCCTCCTTGGCAATTGGTTAGGCCACAGGTTGACCTAACATTGACTACATATAAAAAATCAGAAACAAATGACTTCCAATATATACAAGAATATAATCAATTAAAAATTAAGTATAGCAATTATAAACCCTTATTTACAGATGGTTCCATGGACGGTGGTGCAGTAGCTTGTGCCACTGTCATTGGGTCCAGAACAATATCTTCTAGATTGCCAGATAACACTTCTATTTTCACAGCTGAAGCTAACGCCATATTGACAGCTCTTAAATATATTAAAAGACACCCTAAGCATAAACAGTATATAATCTATTCAGACTCTCTTTCTTGACTTCAGGCAATTAAAAATATGTCTTGCAAACATCCACTTTTAATAGATATTATTGAATTGTATAATGATCTTGCTACTGGCCAATACGACATCGTCTTTTGTTGGTTACCCAGCCACGTTGGCATTTCTGGTAACACAGTGGCCGACCTTGCTGCTAGAGCAGCACTCAACAAATCTGTGACGCCACTTCTTACTCCATACACTGACTATAAAGCTATCATTAGGTCTTACATCCGTGATCTGATGCAGAAGAGGTGGGACACTGAAGTAGGTATCAACAAATTACATGAAATAAAACCCTATATTGGTTACACCTACTTGGGTTGTCGATGGTTGACGATGTCGTATTGGCCACACACGATATACACATGAATATTTGCTTATAGGTGAAGATCCTCCGTTTTGCATCCCTTGTGATAATATCATCACGGTCAAGCATGTCTTGCTTGACTGTGTTGAATATTCCATCACAAGGGATAACTTTTTTAAATCGAGAAATATGAAGGATCATTTTACTAATGTTAGTTATCATTTAATCATTGCGTTTGTAAAGGAATTAGACTTGTTACATGACTTGTAAATAGATAACTTTTTTATGATTGGAAGTTGAATTAGCAACTAAGATTGTTAGTGGCTGTATCCTCGAAGGGGGTTGAAGTACCGTAAAATTATTGTCCTCCTGAGAGGGTACGTAAGTCCCAAACAGTTGAAATCAGATTTAATCTTTCACTTTTTTAGTCGTAGAATATGTGTAATTTTAAATTGTGGCTAACCTTGCATACAGTCGCCAGCAGCTGAAGGGATGTTGTAAATCCAACTAGGAACCATGCAGGTAGCTGAGGTACTGTAAGTCCCCATGGTCCCTAGTATGGTGATTTACCTTCGGTTGTTGGCGATCTATGGCCTGTTTTTATATTATACTGTCCAAATAGTGATAATATTAGCTTTTAAGTTTCTACGCTGTTTTTAAATACTAACTGTGATAGTCTAGTGGTTTTACTGTCCTTCGTCGACAGGTTCCTCATAATATGCCTATATATTCCTTTTTATGTCACGTATGTTCTCGTCACAATATGGCTGCAATATTGCCGACGTGACGTTAAATGATAACTCACTCACTCACTCACTTGTATGACCAATACGACATCGTCGTATAGTGACCTCTTCAAATCTGGACTGACAACCCAAGTAAGTATAACCGATTGTCGGCTTGATTTGGTGTAATATATTGATAACTAATTGGGTGTCCCACATCTTTTGCATCAGATCACGGATATAAGATCTAACAACAGCTTTATAATCAATGTATGGAAGAAGAAGTGGTGTTACAGATTTGTTGAGTGCTGCCTTGGCAGCAAGGTCAGCCATTGTGTTACCAGAGATTCCAACATGGCTTGGTAACCAGCAAATGACGATGTCTTATTGGCCAGTAGCAAGATTATTATACAATTCAACAATATCAGTTAAAGGTGAGTGAGTGAGTGAGTGAGTGAGTTAAAATTTACCGTCACATTGGCAATATTGCAGCCATATCGTGACGAGAACAATTCACTTAATAAAATGAAAACGTCTGGAAGAGTAAAACCTGCCGACAATGGACAGTAAAACTACTAGACTATCACAGGTATGAACATAAAACTAGCATGTAAAACTAAAACACTGTAATGAGAGAAGACAATACAATATAAAACACGGGCTATAAATCACCAACAACTGAAGGCAGATCACCATACTAGGGACCATGGGGACTTACAATACTTTCGCTACCTGCATGGATCCCAGCTGGTTTTACACCATCCCCTCAGCCATTGGCGATTGTAAGACAAGTTAGCCAAATTTTAAAATAACAAAAACACTACGATTAAAAACTTGGTATGTGAAAATTTTACTTTGAAAGTTTTGGGACTTACGTACCCTCTCAGGGGGACAATAATTTTACAATACTTTAACCCCCTTTGAAGGCACAGCCACCAACAATCGCAGTTGCTAATTTAGACTACCATTAATAAAACAACTTTATTCTATACTCAAAACATATTATTCAAAATTTAGCCAACAATTCTATTTCTTTTAAAAATCCAATTATTAAATGATAATTTACTTTATTAAAAAGATCCTTAATTGATTTGACATTGAAATATTTATCCCTTGTGATGGCAAAATCAATACAGTCAAGCAAGACATGCTTGACAGTGATTCCTTCATCACAAGGGATGCAAAACGGGGGATCTTCGCCTTTTAACAAATACTCATGAGTGTATCTTGTATGACCAATACGACACCGTCGCATAATGATCTCTTCAAATCTGGACTGACAACCCAAGTAAGTATAACCGATTGTCGGCTTGATTTGGTGTAATTTATTGATATCTACTTGGGTGTCCCACTTCTTTTGCATCAGATCACGGATATACGTTCTAATGCAAGCTTTGTAATCTGAATATGGAAGAAGAAGTGGTGTTACAGATTTGTTGAGTGCCGCCTTTGCAGCAAGGTCAGCCATTATGTTACCAGAGATTCCAACATGGCTTGGTAACCAGCAAATGACGATGTCGTATTGGCCAGTAGCCAGATTATTATACAATTCAACAATATCAATTAAAAGTGTATGTTGAGAAGATTCATTTTTAATAGCCTGAAGGCAAGAAAGAGAGTCTGAATAAACAATATATTGTTTATATTTTGGGTGTTTTTTAATATAGTGTAGGGCTGTTAATATGCCATGTGCTTCTGCTGTAAAAATGGCACTGCTGTCTGGTAATCTGGAAGATATTGTTCTGGATCCACTGACAGTGGCACAAGCAACTGCCCCACCATCCTTGGACCCATCTGTAAATAAGGATTTATACGTACTATATTTACTTTTTAATTGATTATATGCTTGTTTATATTGCAAGTCTTCAAACAGAAGAATGCCAGGCTGGTTCGCCCTTGACACCTTTCTGGAGAAACACAGAATTCAGAGGTCTTTATTGCCAGATTGGCCCATGAGCCACCACCTTCTGGCATAGGACTCTAGGCAAACTGAAGAGAACAGGTTATGGATGATATTCATTCAAATCATTCAAAATAATTTTCACATTTGTCAATTTCAAGATGAATGTGTCCATGCTCAGTGCACGACGTGACCAGCCGATTGTTAGAATCGGGCCGATTCTACCACCCGTCTAGGTGAAGTAAGGGCGAAAGTGGTGTATTGAGCGAAAGGAACACGTCCCAGGCTCCCAGTGCCCAATGTCCAAATGTCCAAATAAAATTTGTGCGATGGCATATATATATAGTCCATGCACAGGGCTTGGCATGACCAGCCGATTGGTTGAATCGGGCCAATTCAACCACCCGTCTAGGTGAAGTAAGGGCCGAAGTGGTGTGTTGGGCAAATGAAACGCAGTTAAAAGCTCAACCACCAGGATCCCGTCCTCCACCGACACGGGACGCAACCCACGGCAAACAGGTTGCCCAATTTGGTCGCCTCTTACGACCAGCAATGGGGTGCTGTGGACACATTCTGCCCCGGGTCCACACGGGAGAAGAGCGCTTAGCGTTACCCAGCACCCACCACGAGGAGGTGGCTCTTCACGGGTGCCTCAGTTAAAAGTGGATGTTGAGAAGATACGTTTTTAATAGCCTGAAGGCAAGAAAGAGAGTCTGAATAGATTATATATTGTTTATATTTTGGGTGTTTTTTAATATAGTGTAGGGCTGTTAATATGGCACGTGCTTCTGCTGTAAAAATGGCACTGCTGTCTGGTAATCTGGAAGATATTGTTCTGGATCCACTGCGCCACCATCCATGGACCCATCTGTAAATAAGGATTTATATGTACTATATTTACTTTTTAATTGATTATATGCTTGTTTATATTGCAAGTCATTAGTTTCTGATTTTTTATATTTACTTAATGTAAGGTCAACTTGTGGTCTAACCAGTTGCCAAGGAGGTGAAGAAAACAAGCGAGAAGGGGCTATATTTTCTAGCTCAATGCCAGCAGCTGAGAGAAAAGCTTTCACTCTTAGTCCAAGAGGCGGAACAAGTGAAGGCTTTTTATTGTACAAATCCCCATACGGGGGATTGAAGACACAATTATATGCAGGGTTGGACGTATTTGAATACAGTTTAGTAAGATACTGCAAAGATAATTTAATACGGCGTTGATCAAGGGAAGGTTCATCTGCTTCAACGTCTTGACTGTCAACAGGGGAAGTTCGGAATGATCCGAGACAAAGTCTGAGCCCTTGGTGATGAATAGAATCAAGTATTTTGAGGTTGTTTTTAAACAGTGGAGCCGTAATCCAGTTTAGAACGGATGAGTGACCTGAATAAATGTAGGAGGGTTGACTGGTCTCCTCCCCACTTTGTATTTGAAACGACTTTCAACAAATCAAGCGCCTTCGAGCATTTGGTTTTTAGATATTTAATATGTGGCAGAAAGGTTAAGTGTGAGTCAAAGATGAGACCAAGGAACTTAGCTTCCTTGACAACTTTGAGTGAGTGAGTGAGTGAGTGAGTTAATATTTATAGTCACATCGGCAATCTTGCAGCCATATCGTGACGAGAACAAGTAATAATGACATTGTAGAATGAATATCAGAAAATAAAACCCTGTTGACAACGAACAGTAAAAACACTAGTAAATATCACAGACATACATTTAAGACTAGTGATTACATCTAAAACAGTTTAACTATAGTGAACAAGACAATATAAAAATGGGCTATGGATTGCTAACAACTGAAGGTAGATCACCATACAGGGGACCATGGCAACTTACAGTACTTTTGCTACCTGCATGGACCCTAGATGGATTTACACCATCCCCTCAGTCGCTAGCAATTTAGGCACATATAGCCATACATTTAAAAGAACACATATACTACGATTAAAAGAGCGGAGTGTTTGAATTTACTTTGAAGGTTTGTGGACTTACGTACCCTCTCAGGAGGACAATAATTTTACAGTACTTTAACCCCCCTCGAGGATACAGCCACCAACAATCTTAGTTACTAATTCAAAATCCAATCATAAAATATTTATCTATTTACAATTCATTTAACAAATCTAAGTCTTTTAAAAATGCAATAATTAAATGAGTGAGTGAGTGAGTTAATATTTATCGTCACATCGGCAATCTTGCAGCTATATCGCGACGAGAACAAGTAATAATGACATTGTAGAATGAATGAATATAAGAAAATAAAACCCCGTTGACAACGAACAGTAAAAACACTAGTAAATATCACAGATATGCATTTAAGGCTAGTGATTACATCTAAAACAGTTCAACTATAGTGAACAATACAATATAAAAATGGGCTATGGATTGCTAACAACTGAAGGTAGATCACCATACAGGGGACCATGGGGACTTACAGTACTTTTGCTACCTGCATGGACCCCAGCTGGATTTATACCATCCCCTCAGTCGCTAGCAATTTAGGCACATATAGCCATACATTTAAAAGAACACATATACTACGATTAAAAGAGCGGAGTGTTTGAATTTACTTTGAACGTTTGTGGACTTACGTACCCTCTCAGGAGGACAATAATTTTACAGTACTTTAACCCCCCTCGAGGATACAGCAACGAACAATCTTAGTTACTAATTCAGAATTCCAATCATAAAATATTTATCTATTTACAATTCATTTAACAAATCTAAGTCTTTTAAAAATGCAATAATTAAATGACCACTGTTATTGTTAAAAAGATCCTTCATAGTTCGGGATTTAAAATAGTTATCCCTTGTGATGTAATATTCAACGTAGTCAAGCAAAACATGCTTGACCGTGATTACTTCATAACAAGGGATGCAGAACGGAGGATCCTCACCTTTCAATAAGTATTCATGAGTATATCTCGTATATCGACATCATCGCAAGATGACCTCTTCAAACCTGGACTGACGACCCAAGTAGGTATAACCAATATAGGGTTTTATTGCATGTAATTTATTGATACCCACTTGGGTGTCCCACTTCCTCTGCATCAGATCACGGATATACGATCTAATTGCAGCTTTATAATCAGAGTATGGAATATGAAGTGGTGTCACAGATTTGTTGAGTGCTGCCTTTGCAGCAAGATCGGCCATTGTGTTGCCAGAAATGCCCACGTGGCTGGGTAACCAACAGAAGACGATGTCGTATTGGCCAGTAGCTAGATCATTATACAATTCAATAATTTCAATTAAAAGTGGATCTTTACAAGAAATAGTTTTAATAGCCTGAAGACAAGAAAGGGAGTCTGAATAGATTATATATTGTTTACGTTTAGGGTGTCTTTGAATATATTTAAGAACTGTTAATATGGCGTTAGCTTCTGCTGTAAAAATAGAACTATTATCTGGTAATCTAGAAGATATTGTTCTGGATCCAATGACAGTGGCACAAGCCACTGCGCCACCATCCTTGGACCCATCTGTAAATAAGGATTTGTAATTGTTATATGTATGTTTCAATTGATTATATTCTTGTTTATACTGTAATTCATTTGTTTCTGATTTTTTAAATGTAGTTAATGTTAGGTCAACCTGTGGTCTAACCAACTGCCAAGGGGGAGAGGAAAGAAGACGGAAAGGAGCTATATTGTCCAGCTCAATACCAGCAGCAGCAACAAACGGCTTTATTCTGAGCCCAAGAGGTGGAACAAGAGAAGACTTTTTGCTATACAAATCCTCATAAAGAGGATTGAAGACACAGTTATATGCAGGGTTGGATTCGTTAGAGTATAGTTTTGTGATATATTGTAAAGATAATTTAATACGGCGTTGTGCAAGAGATGGTTCATCGGCCTCAACGTAAAGACTGTCAATAGGTAAAGTTCTGAAGGACCCAAGACAAAGTCTTAGACCTTGCTGATGGACAGGATCAAGAAGTTTAAGATTGCTTTTGCAGGCTCCACCATAGACGATGGAGCCATAATCAAGTTTAGAACGAACGAGTGATCGGTATAGATGGAGAAGGGTAGCTTGATCCCCTCCCCATTTTGAATTTGAAACCACTTTCAACAAGTCAAGTGCTTTCAGGCATTTAGTTTTAAGAGATTTAATATGTGGTAAAAAAGTTAAATGTGAATCAAAGATTAGACCCAAGAATTTAGCTTGCTTCACAACTTTAATTTGCGTCCCATCTAGAGACAGTTCAGGGTCTTTATGGGGTTTGTATGTACGACAAAAATGCATGCAGTTAGTTTTCGATTTGGAAAATTTAAAGCCGTTTTCAAGACACCATTTATTTATTTTGTTTAAACACAACTGCAATTGCCGTTCAATGGTATGCATATTTTTACCACGACAAGAAATATTAAAATCATCCACAAATAACGATCCATCAATTGAATCGTTTTAAACTGTTGATCTTGATGCTAAAAAGAGTGACAGATAAAATACTGCCTTGTGGAACACCCTGATCCTGATTGTAATGATCAGACAGGGTAGAACCCACACGGACCTGGAATTGTCTGTCGTTTAAAAAGTTGGCAATAAATTCAGGTAAACGACCTCGCAAACCAAAGTCATGTAAATCCTTCAAAATACCATGTTTCCAGGTTGTGTCATATGCTTTTTCAAGTTAAAAAAAAAGACCTTGCAGACACAGCATGTTGTTTATTAATTAGTGCGTTTTTCACAAATGATTCCAGTCGCACTAAGTGATCGACAGTATTTCTGTTTTTTACGGAAACCACACTGTATATCTGTGATAAGATTATTTGTTTCCAAGTACCAAACAAGTCGATTATTTATCATGCGTTCCATGGTCTTGCAAACACAGTTAGTTAGTGAAATAGGTCGATAACTGGACGGATCGGTATGATCACGTCCAGGTTTAGGTATTGGTACTACTATGGCGTCACGCCATGAAGGAGGAAAGTTACCCGATGTCCAAATATCATCAAAAATATGGAGAAGAGTTTCTAGGCAGGATTCCGGTAAGTGCTTCAGGAGTTGATAATGTATGTTATCAGCTCCTGTAGCAGTGTCATGAGCTTGATCAAGAGCAATATGGAGTTCATGAATAGAAAACGTTTCATTATAATCTTCCACATTATCAGAATTGAAATTAATAGTTTTCTTTTCTTCTTGTTTTTGATATTGCTGGAATTTTGGAACATAATTTGAAGAGGAAGAGTGTTTAGCAAGGGTTTCACCTAGTTTATTAGCAATATCTGCTTTATCAGTAAGCAATTGATCTCCATGTTTAAGATGATGGACAGTAGATTTAGTACCTTTTACCTTTGATTTTCTGGACCATATTCCATACCTTGGACATTGGTGTTCGAGAATTTATTTTGGACACATAATTTTGCCAAGATTGGCGTTTTTCCTGTTTAAAAGTACGCCGTGCTTCAGCATTTAAAATTTTAAATTTATTTAAATTATGCACCATAGGATGGCGACGGAAATGATGTTCTGCTTTTTTCCTTGCCTTCCTAGCTTGCTTGCACTCATCGTTGAACCATGGTTTTCTTATGCGTGGAACTACAGAGGAATTTGGTATACACTCATCAGCTATGGAATTCAATTCATCAGAAAAACATTTAATAGCATCAGGAACGTCAATAAAACGTTCGGGTTTAAGTTTTTCAGCGCACAGTGTTTCATATAAAGCCCAGTTAGCCTTTTTAAAGTAATTCTCACTGCCACAGCCTGCATATTAGTATTAAGTGGAACAGGGCTTTGAATAACGTTTTGTCTGACTAGAATGGATGATCCGCCACTGGCCCTATCACCCGGAGGTGAAAAACAATGATATGCATTAAAATGACGAAGGTCAAATGTATCTGTTTGTTTTAAGTATGTCTCTTGGAGACATATCGCTGAAGGTGTGAAATCTTGGACTAATAGCTGTAATTCATGTAAATTAGTCCTCAGTCCTCTGCAGTTCCACTGTACAATATTATTGGAATAAACTATCTTTTGGGGGGATTTATTGGGGATCTACCCCGCACTCTTTTGGAGGGCGACAAGCTATGTGCCCTAGAATGGACGTTTTCAGAAACGTCCATGTCTTCAAGAGACCCATATTTGTTGAACAATTGAATTCTATTTTGTGACCCTTTAGGAGCTCTGCCACTTTGTTGTTTTGAGGCATCAGACTTAGGCTTAGATTTACTTTTAACAGTTTGCTGACTGTCAGCTGTCGATTTAGACTTCGAGAGTGACTGAGATGATGATGGTTTGTGATCAGAAGACGACTTTGAGGTACTAGGAAGTGATTCCTCAGTCTGAGATTATACAGCAGGGTACAAAAGCTGTGGAGAATCGCAATTCACCCATGTCAAGGTAGTTTGGCAGCCTGTGGATGATTTTGTTCTTTTTGAGCTTGACTCAGATGATGTTTTTGCTACTGTAGCATAACTTTCTGGAAGATCAGATCTCTTTACCATTTTTTTGCCTCGGAAAAGGAGATATTTTGAGTAAACTTTATTCTATTTATCTCCATTTGCTCTTTCCAAATTGGACACTGTTTAGAAAATGACGAATGATCGCCTGAGCAGTTGGTGCATTTTTTATAGCCACTGTCACAATCTTCTGTTGTGTGTGTTTTCTCACCACAGTGGGCACACACAACAGACAATGTGCAAGTATTTACACCGTGTCCATATTTCTGACACTTAAAACACCTAAGCGGGTTGGGGATGTAAGTGTCAACACTGATATTACAATATCCTGCTCTTACTGATTTTGGAATACTTGGAGAAGAGAAGTGGAAGAGATATGTGTTAGTAGGTTTTGTTTCTGAGTTTATCCGAGTTGTAAATCTTTTAACAAAAGTCACCCCTTGATCTTTCATTTCTGATACGATGTCAAACTCAGTCATAGCTGCAAACAATTGATCTCGGTCTCTAACAATGCCTTTGCTCGTGTTCAGAGTCTTGTGTGGAATAACTGAAACCGGGACTCCAACAAAGAGCTCAGTTGACAACAGGTTGGTTGATTGCTGTTTCCTGCTACATTCTACAAGTAGGGAACCTGAACGCAGTCGTCTGATATTTCGTACCTCACCTGCTATGCCATGTATACCTTTAGATACCGCAAATGGGTTTAATTTGAAAGGTGATTTGTCAAGAGTCTCGATCACTAGAAATCGTGACCAGTATTCAACGGACGGAATAGACGGTCGTACTTCATCATCATCATTGTCAAGTTGACGCTTGTTTCTTTTAATGGGGGTTGTGTAAGCCATAGTTACTTTAATATGGTTCATCATCTGAGCTCCCCACCCACCACGGAGTATCACAAGGACAGTGCTAAAAACAAGTGGGCCTCCGACTTGCAGCACCAAGGATACTCAGATGATATACTCCAGCAGAAGAATTATAAATAATTGATCTACCAGATTGGCCCATGAGCCACCGCCTTCGGGCATAAGACTCTAGGCAAAATTCATATATCATATTTCACAATCCAAAACGTTAGAGATCAATAGTAGTGCCAAGAAAATTCGAACAATTCAAAATAATATTTGTGCAATGACACATACACAGTCCATGCACAGGGCTTGGCATGACCAGCCGATTGGTCGAACCGGGCCCATTCGACCACCCGTCTAGGCGAAGTCAGGGCCAAAGTGGTATATTGAGCAACAGGAACACGGTTGCAGGTCCCTATTGCCCTCAACCACCAGGATCCCCTCCTCCGCCGACACAGGGCCGCAACCCACGGCAAACGGGTTGGTGGACCAAATATCCCCCCGGGTCCACAACGGGGGTGTCGGCGAGCTCTTGGCGTTACCCAGCACCCACCACGAGGAGGTGGCTCGCCACGGGTGCCGCTTGCGCATAGTGAAAGAAACACCCATGCATCTTCACTCCACCGAATACTGTAGTAAGAGCATCAGCATCCTACTCCTAACAGAGTTACCCCTGTCCACTGAACAGTTGTCTGTCCCACTATTATTTCACGCCCCAATTACCTCATTAATTATGTCCAGGGGTCAAACTGTAATTAGCCTTTGGGATTTATTAGGTGTGAATTTGAGGCCTTGCAGACCGTTTTACCATCACCCACCAGTTATCTCCCCTTGTGGATCTTTACAAATTGTAAATGTCTTATAAAGGTGAACTTTTTTTCTAGTGATCATTCAAGGACATACCTTTATTCCTTGCAGATGCAACAAATACTATTCTTACCTTTGTTGTACTTCTGACAGGTTTGATGACTGGAAAATGAGGCAAGAACCATTTACTTTGACATATTTCTGATTCAGGTACCTTTCCGATGTAGCCCTTCTGTATGTACTGTTCTATGACATCATTGTAAGCTTTTGAAATGGTTTGATCTTTTGATAACTTCTTTTCTATATTGACAAAACGACTGTATGCAATGTCATAATTGTTTTGCAGTTTATCATGACTCTCCTCCCACGGAATGCCAACCTGATATCGGTCCTCTTTGTACACAAAAGGATTGTTTTACGGCCTTAACTGCTACATCCTCATCAACAGTTCTAACTGTTGTTGAGCCCAAAATGCTTTCCGACTCCCAAAATAAATGAATCAAAGATTCAAGATTCGCATCTGCTTCTACCCCTGTATTCCTGCTGAAGAATGAACCTGCGACACGTGTTGCATGCTTATCTAAACCTGGTATCTGACCCACACAGGTCCATCCTAGAGGTGTCAACCTTGCTACTGGCTCTCCCGAACCCCACGGGTTCTTTGAGAGAGGAATGCAGTTCTATATAGTCCATACCTATCAGGATGTCAACTATGGGCCGAGAACATACCTCTTGAAATTGAATATTCCTCAAATGTGTCCATTGTTTGGCATGTTTACGCCAATCAATAACTTCCTTTCTACCTGTTACTTTGGTAGTTGTCAAAACTGTAATGGTCATATCTACTGAACCATCCATACTCTCCAGACCAGCATCAATTAGCATACTGTCAAAGGTCTCTTGTTTATTATTCAGGACATTGATCGACACTTGTTGTGCATTACCTTGAACACCAAGTTCATATGCTATATCCTCTTTGATGTAAGTATGCGTACTTGCATAATCAAGCAATGCGTTCACAGCCATTCTACGATTACCATTCTTAAGAGTGACAGGTATTGTCCTCAAAGCAACATAATGTGCTTTTTGTTTAGAAGTTGACAAGGTGGTTGTCTCTGATCTACCTTCGGGAGGCATCTGTGTGGTTGTACCTTTAACCTCTGAAATACCAGTCAGTCCTATCCTTCCTGGCCACTTTGCTGTTGTCACGAAGTAGCCTATTATGATATGCTATACAGCCATCAAGCCCGCATTTCACAATTCTACTGCATGATTTACCCAGATGGCCGATGTCAAGGCAGCGAAAGCATAAACCTAACTGTTTAGCCCTGTCCCACCTCTCCGGTACACCAAGAGATTTGAAGTGTGAACATCCCCAAGTGTCATGATCTGTTCCATGGCAAACATGACATTTCCTCACCTTGGCCGTGTTGTGTATGTTTTTGAATGTTCCTTTCTTGTAACTATCTCTCTTATCTGTTATCTTGGATCTGCTTACTATTCCATGTTTTGTCTCTGACGCTATTGTCTGAAACTCTGCTTCTTGTAGTACCCATTCCCTAAGTGTCTCAACTGACTCTTGTCTTTGGTGCTCAAAAATCCATCTATGAAACTGCGCTATCACAGCCTCATTCATTTTTTGAACCAGTATAGAATACAACACCAAACCGACCACAGCCACATCAAGCATGTCAGCGAACTTGTCCAAATCTTTTGTACTACCTGGTCTTATTGGCCTGATATTATGTATTTCCTCCAGTTTCAGCGCTATCTGACGTCGTTTGCCGCCATACTTCCTATCCAATTTGTCTAAAGCTACATAATAGGCTGAAGCACTGTGGCCTAACTTAGCCACAAGTTGTGCTGCTTCACCAGAAAGATACTGTTTAAGCTGCAGAGGCTTATACTCTTTAGTGGCTGGTGCTTTATAAACGCATGCCATAAAAGCAGCTTTCCAGCCTTCATATTCTCTGGTGTCACCATGAAATACTGTATTTGATACTTGCTTCAATTGTTTCCACATGTCTTCACCTAAATTGTGTTGCCTAGATGGTCTACCTGACGAGGAATGAAAACCTCCGGTGTCCAGTGGAAGTTGTGAAAGTTTATTTACCATATTTGTCTTTTGTGGAACACACCCTATGGTATATGAATCAACTTTGTCCCCTTGACCAATGTCTGAACCATGTTGTGAACCTTTACATTGCTCTTGCGAATGACTTGAATGATATAACCTAGTTATTTCGGACATGACGCTACTTGAACTAATAAGTGCTTTGGTTTTAAGAAACCCCTCAGCATTATCAAGGGCCAGTTGTATCTCTTCAACAATTCCAATTTCCTTACAAGTTTTTTTAACTTTGTCCGCGTCGCCAATCAAGTTGCAAGCCTCTAATAACTCAACTATGATGCCTATGGCCTTGCTCTGCAGAGAACTAACCTGGTCTGTGGCCTGGAGTCTCAATTTCTACTAAATTCAACAATTTGTTTTTCGCTTTGGTTAAAGCCGACTTTGTCACAGTCTTCTGTTGCTTACGTTTGGCTATTCTCAGTTCAATGTCGCTGGGAGCGACCTGTACTGTAGACTGAACAATTGGCTTGGACTCTGACATCGTGAATAGCTATTTCACAGTAACTCTTCTATGTCTTATACTACTCTAACTAAACTTAATGCTAACATAAATAAACTGAATATTCTAACCAGAGGAACCACGCTCTCCTACCAAATATTGCGCAGTGGAAATTAAACTAACTTACTAAGATAAATTTTGACTTACCTTTCAACGAACTAAACGTGAAATCCCCTTGTAACCAACTAAACGTGAAATTCTCTTGTAACGAAATGAGAAAATAAACTAATAAATTATGAACTTTAAACTGAATATGAAACTGTTGCCTATTTCGATACTATTAAATTGTCAATGGGTAACTTTCTCCAACTATGTTTCTATTTCTAATATTTCTAATACTTGGGGAAAGCAACCCATCAACACCCTTTCACCTCTGACACTCAAAGTATACTATTTTTCTTAACGCTGTTAACGATGCGCAGTCAGTCGGACCTTGCACAAAATCTGTGCATCATGAAAAGTCATGACCTGGCCGCGAAGCGGATGCGTTTATGCTATCAAACCGAAAACATCCGAGAACATAAACTCCTCAGAACAATAATGTTATGTATATGAGTACAAATGTTCATATCAGTTATTTGTAATAACGTACCTCATCATGTGTTCATATACATGTGTATATTTAAATATATATCAATGAATTGAAATATCATATTTATTCAATGTTCAAAACGTTGATGTTCTGCTAAGCTTGATAGTTATGAAGATGAATATTATATGTTCAAGCCAATTGCAATATTGTATTATTATTCTCATATCTCATATATTGATTTGAATTGAAATGTTTATTGGTCACACGTTGCATCTGAATAAACCTTGGAACGCTAGCAACTCCATCATTAACCTGAATTCATCTGTATTACTTTAAGGCGAAAAATACCGTGAGACATCACATGCTCAATAGTTTGCAGACAAGAAGCGTTCGATGCGAATTGACCCGGGGAAGTGAAGGTGAAAATATGCTAAAATACCTCAGTATTTTAAAAAGTCGTCTATTTCTATCGATATATAGCCATGTTGTCTACCTTTATATCAATGTATGACACTTTCGGCTCGTATCTAAAAGAACCTGACAGCAGTTTGTGTAGGTCTTTCTTCTCTGGTTGGAACATGATTTCTGCATCACAAGCGTTCAGTGCGCCTTTGCCGATCGAAAGTCGTGGTGAGAATGCGCCAAATTAGCTGAATACATTAAAACTTCGTCTATTTTTATCAGTAGGTTGTGTTACGAGTGTGTATTTTCTGTATATTTTTGTTATTGATTAAGTAATAATTATTATTGGGTCACAACATTTAGTGTTTTGAAATATAATATGATGGGTCACATTTCGTTTTAATAGCTGGTCAACACTTTTAGCATTCTGGTTTTCTGGAATTTATCTGCTCCTAGTTTTCTATGTGTCTACTTCCGGGAGACTTATTCGAGGGCATTCTACAGTGTGGACGATGTTCTTTTGTGCTCGAACTTTCGGGAAATGACTTGGTAAATATATATAAAGGCTGGCTGCCATGTTGAGGGCGACACTCACACTCATTCACATCACTGCCAACGCTTTAAATACTGTCAACGCCTGAATCTACATTATCTTCTGTCGCACGATCGCTGTGTTTGCATTTTGCCATAGCTGTTCTCTCTCATACCAAGACTTTGGTGAGTTTGCTATATTGAATTTTGTCACCCACTGACTTAGATTTTGTCTCTCTTGAATTGTACCTGATATCTGCATTGTTATATTGACTTCTGACTTTGTATACCTTGCTGTCATTGCATAATAACAGAAATTTGAACGTAAACGACTTGTCTTTGTTCTGTATTGCTGGTTCACTTGGGATTTCTTTAATAGTTTGTCACGGTAAATTCTTAACCATAACAATTGCCAGATTATCTACCTTCATATCAATGTATGACCCTTTCGGTCAGAATTTAAAAGAACCAGGCAGCACCGTGTGTAGGGTTTTCTTAAAGAGCCAATATACTCTAGAGGGTGTAAATGTATAAATCACTCATTGACATCATTATAAATGAAACCTAATCACTGAAACTGCTCATTTCGATCTTTAATTACCTGAAATTGACCTTTTTGACAACAGTGCACAATTCTCAGCCGCAAGCCAAATTTCAACCAATCAGAGCAGCGCGTCTCCGTGACGTAATAGTAGGCGTAGATATGAGGATCTATGCAGAATTTATCTGCATTTCAGGAAATAAGTTATTTCGTTTACAGGTTTGTACAAACCTGAAATCATGGCAGCTGCTGTGAAAAGTGAAAGCTTCATGTTCTCACAACCTACTATCATTTAGTTTTCTCTCCTGCTTTTCCTAGTTTCCGAATTACAACACTTGTTTTCGTAGAGGATTCTGTCAAAGTCACTTAACTGGTGTCGCTAGGTTGTAATCCGTGTTAGGTGGTATAAACCTACACCTATTCACTTGATCCTCGGTTAATGAATTTTATAATTAGTGGTAACACCACTTCGATTACCCGACAAAAGTCCCTATTTGGCATTACAATTAACCAATAACACACTGATTGATTAATTACTTTTATGCGTATTTAAATGGGGATTTGTCAAAAGATAGTGTTTCTGTATGTACATTTACTAGTCTATACTGAATACACTCTGTCGTGTCTGTGTCTATGTAAAAACAACACCCTTCTTTCTAAGGATTAACTGCCAAAACATTGATTGCTCATTACTGGCTAATTAAATTACTTTCTTAAAGGAATGACACACATTATGCAATCAGTTGCCAGGTGTGCTATCATGCGTGACCAATGAGACTATACACTAGTGTGAGAAATCTGAAACGATACATCACTTTTTCGTATATTATATAATTAGACTGTTTAAAGACACATCACTTGGGAAATCTGCAGATGAATGGTATATCACTCGTTTTTGTGGATACTTATGGATACATTCCTTGAACAAGGTAATAGCCTGACATTGCTCCTATAACTTTAATTTGTTTCAATCTTAACAGCTGCATTTTGTTTTTAATACGTTGTCGTAGCATTCAACAGAATCACTGTTTTCGTCATGAATGATGCAGACAACATACACTTGGGCGTGCATCCGAATTATGATTCACATTGAAAAATTATAAAATATTTAACGTCTAGATATTACATTCCTGTTATACATTCGCTGTAAGTATCAGCAGTTCGCTTCTTTTTATGAAGTTTCAGAATGCACACAAGTATGATTATAAAGTAGAATTAGAATTAAAAGACCGAATATAAAGACCACACTGACAAGTGTCTACATACTGGTGAATGAACGTTTACAAACCAAGTAAATTTAGCAAGTGAAGAAATTTATCGCGCATTCGACCCCCACTCACCTCGCTTCCGTGGAAGAAGTCGTTATGTTACAAGTTGACATGCAAAATCCTTTTGGTCATGATTCAAATACACATTTAACTACTAGTAGAAAGTACCTTTGATTTTCTAACTTGATGGAAACAAACCTTAACCTCAGTATTTCAAGCGGACTTCTTGGGATATCTTGTTTGGTCCATTCAACTACTCGGAACCAAGGAATAGGAAGGGTCTGGCACAGCAGAAGTATTGGTGACTTTGATCTTATTTTGAGCATTTTGATCTGAGCTCCAGATTTTCTTTAAGGGAGATTTGTAGTCATCCAGAAGTTACCTAGCCATGTTTCAAATGAAGGGTATTACATTTGTCAAGTCTAAATGTCATGCCAATACCACTAGAAAAGAACTGAACTAGAACAACCTGTTCTTTCAAATTGGTATCTCCAATGGCAAGGGGCTTGATGTCATCCATGTAAAGGGGATGTGTAAAAGGTGTTCAGGATCTGTACTGAGAAGGTCAGACAAAAAAGCAAAGGACTAAACGAGTTCCCTTGACTATGCCCCTTCTGACTGGAACAGATTCTGAAGTCTGCACCTGTATCGTGTTCAGAAACAACTTGTCATTGTCAATGGCAATCTAACAGGTGTGCAGTGCAGGGATGAGATCACTTGGCCTCATTTGGAGCTGTTCAATAAACGACAGAGACGTAACACAACGCTTCCACAAGATAATGCATGTCCACTTGTAGCTCATGTTGTGACAGATTTCCAGAGACAACAGAACATTCCCAAACAGTTGTTACTCTAAATCTGTCTGCTATTGAGCGTGCTTGGGATGAAATGGAGCAACCTTTAAGCCCAGAATCAGCCACTGCTGTTAGTTTAGACATGGAACAACATTTCTCAAGCTTTCTTCCTCCCTTAGTGTCGTCCATGTCACGCTGGCAACAACACGAATGGTGGACAAACAGATACTGAATTTGTGAACTGACTTTTGACAGCACATCTCTTCAAGAGCATACAGATTTTGATATCATCCTGTTAACTGTGAGAAAAAACACAAATCATGTTATTCCTTAATGTAAAAAGATAAGATGATTTGTGGTGTTATCTTGCTGAAGTGTGACATTACATCTCATGATAAACTCTCCTGCCATCTCTGAAATAAAATCAGAAATATATTTTGAGTCATCACTGTTGTAAAATAGATTTATTTCAGTGGATTGTCAGTGGGTATAGTAAAGTGTTCATCACTGACACAAGTTCTACAATATTATGAAGCTGATTTCACTCCCATTTCCACTGCATTTTGCAGGAATAAAAACTTATTCCAACATGAGTAATCTTGTAACAACTATAAGATCAACTGCATATTTACTATCTTAAAAAAATTACCAGAAGTGACATATTGCTAGACTTCACAATGCACACATCAGCATATTGTATGGCGCACTTTAAGGCTAAAAATAATTTAGTTACATTGTTCTTACCTTGTATCCAAATGCACAGAAGTTTCAGTTGTTTGGGCTAAAAATCAAATTAAATTACTAACACTAATGAAATTCCTAAGTAAGCTTTAATATCATAACTACTAAGATTCGTTTCTTGTAGTAAGTGCATGTTAAAGTGTAAAATTCCTGAAATACATGACTAAAGATGTTAGAGAGTCCTGTCCATTTCTAGTTCAAATGAGGTAATTGAATGAGTAGCTTTATTTACATTAGAAATGAACCCTGACCAAACTTCATGGATAACAACTTCTGTGAACGTATAAAATTTTGTGGATTTCATCTTCTTTTCATTCTGATGAGTCGTGGGGTCTCTTCAGGCCCAATCATCAGGTAAAACTAATGACAAGTACAGGTACAGTAAAAAGATTAGGAAATCTAGGAACTTCTATTTGTCAAGCAGGAATGTACCGGAATATGTATTGAAACTTTGCATCCACGAAATGAAGAAGTTTTTTCTGCATGTTTGATCAATACTGTACTATCTAATTTCTACAAAAAAAACCAAACAAAAAAAAACAAAAAAAAAACAGTCAAAGAAAAAACATTAATCCCAATGACGACAGCATTAACTATAGTGATAATAGAGGGTTTCATGTAAAAATTAAGGACCTAAGTTAATGGGTGAAATTTAGTTTGTTGCAGTCAAACTTCTCGCTTCCAGTCTGGTTCCCGACTCAAAGTGCGCTGTGACAACTTGCTACAACCTTAGGTGATGTGACAAAAAATCAGGAAAGAAAAGATGTCTTAGTGAATGAGATGTGAAGTGGTCTATAGTTTGCTCTCAAATATGCATGCACAGACAGATGCATAATATAATGTGTACTAGAAAGTATATTTTTGCAAATGGCCTTGCCTCCTATCTATAAATATTGACCCAGTGACCAAGATGTTTCATCCAAATCTGTACATACTAACATGCTGTTATCATCTGTCAACACCTCAACCAGACAATGACATCAATGCATTAATTACTAAGTCTTAAAACTGTTCAAGGTGCAACATGTATCTGGAAGTTAATTAAATAATCACATTTCATAACTGCCACAAAGATTACTTCAACCCTCAACCCTTTGACAGACATATCACCAACACTTAATGGGGTTAGGACTACAAAAATGCATGAAAAATACATATTATGCTATACTTCAGGTAAGATAGAAAGTGACATACTCATGGGTGCTATACTATAGTCACTTTCAACTAATCTTGGCTGAAGCCTTTTCCAAATTTTGCTCATATTCAACGGATCTTAGGCACATAAAAGAAACTGTGCATACACAAATTTAAAATCTAAATTTATCAAACCTGTGTAGACACATAAGGATTTAAACTCAGAGCTTAGTGACATGTATCCAACATGTATGCTCGTGCCACATTCTGTGATGTCAGTGCTTTCGTCCTTGAAACGTGCAAGATGTTGTTGCATGTGCATTTAGGGAAAGAGAAACAGAGCAAATGAATACCACACAATACTGTCACTTTGTAAAAAAACCTGCCCTTGCCATCGTTAAAAAAATTAACGGCTATTGAAATGCACGACATGCCAAGGCTAACGACTGCACATCATGAGGCCATTGGAATGGTCTGTGGGTGAATGTCTCCACGACAAGTGGCTGCACATTTCCACTGCCACTGGAACACCATTTCTGCAATGGTGACACGCTACCAGAACACAAATAACATCCATCGGCCACGTTCTGGACGTCCATGTGTTACAATGCCAAGACAGGACAGATGGATAAGGGTGACCCATCTTCGCCAGAGGCTTCAGACTGCAGTGATGACTGCCCGGACCATCCCAGGACCATAACAAGTCAGGAGAAGCTAGATTGAAAAGTCAATCACAATGATGTCAGAGTCCACAAGCGGGACAGGGGTCTAACGACCAATGTCACAAGCTTAATAACGAGTATGTCAACCATCTGCATTGAGAACAGCAGTGCATCGATGATGCACAGAGCTTATCAAACGCGCAAGGAAGGCCGTCACAGGTCATCCTGTTGGAATGTTAACTCAGGGCCATGATGGTGCAGGATAAGACTTGCCACAGGTCGAAGAATCTGATCCCTGTAGCCCACATCTATGTTGCCGTGAACAATCACCAAAGAAGTTCTTTTGTTCCACCCCATCATCACAGGCCTGTCTATAGGCACATTGATGTCCATCACTATTGGAAATGTTAAACCTGGACTCATCTGTAAAACAACATTTCTCCACCAAAACAAGGGTCTGCGGACATAATATGTGTCTACTACAAAGGTTTGATAAATTCAGATTTTAAATTTTTGTATGCAAAGATTCTGTATGTGCCTAGTATATGTACCTTTGACATTGTCATCATACTTAAGAACTGGGATAATATTTTGACAATTCACAGGTTCTTCATGTGCCTAGTATACAAAGTTAAACCAAGGAAGTATTTCTAAGGAAAGTGATATCTTTCAAAGAATAATTTCCGATATAAGAAATCCCTGTAAGGTATAAATAATCACCAGCAAACCTTCCTGTAAGTCAAAGACATTTTGGTTTTCAAAGTTTTTCGAAGCTCTCTTAGCGCTAAGATAGTCGTAAGTACCAAACATCAACACTGGCTTATGACTATCATAGAACTAACAGAATTTCGAAAACCTAGTCCCTTGTCCTTAGGACTGCTTATGGGGCTTATATTTCAAACTGTTCGCATGAAAGAATACTGGGAAATTAAACTTTCATTCAGATGTTTCTCAGCCTTTACTTACATATGGACCAACCACACATTATAATTATTTTTTTTTATAGTTGATGCACAGCAGTATTGAGTTTTATTTAGGTACTAAATAAAAGCATTGACGAGCTGATCTTCTTTCTCCCTTGTTCCTTGCATGGATGTATCATGTTCTTTAGCATGTTTCAATAAACATTCCTTCTTATTAAAAGACTCTTTGCACTTCAGACAAGAGTATGTTTTTTCTTCTTGATGTCGGTGAAAATGTGTTCGCATATTTGCTCTCTGACTAAATGATTTACCACAAACAGTGCAGACATATGGCTGCTCACCAGTGTGTATCTTCTTGTGCTCTCCTAAGCTACCTTTGTCACTAAATCCCTTGCTGCACATATCACACTGGTATGGTCTGACACCAAGGTGTCTTCTAACATGAGTCTCCATATTACTCTTCTGAGCAAATAATCTCCCACAAATGATGCACTGATGTGGTTTTTCCCCGGAGTGTAAACGCATATGAACCTTCATGGTGATCTTCTGAACAAATGACTTCTCACAAACAGGACATTTAAAAGGCCTTACTAGATTGTGAATCCTCATGTGCCTGCCAAGGGTTCTTTCATTGCTGTAGAATTCATAACACACTGGACACTGAGTAGGCTTACGCCTTTCTTCCCCTTTGACTGAAACAAAAATTGACACTTTTACAATATATTGTACTTTTACAAATAATAATATTATGCCACACTGTCAGTTTCATCTTCCCACATGAAAACACTGTCTGACAGAGTTACGGCATATTAGAATTATGAGAGTATAATAATGAATAATATGAAAGAAAATGTTTACCAAACCATTAGTCACATGAAGTCCTAAGAACATACTCTACCAAAACTGCTTACAGTCATGTCCCGATTTGTACAATATGCATAGCCTGAAATGAGTGAGTGAGTTTAGTTTTACGCCACACTATTCCAGCTATATGGCGGTGGTCTGTAAATAATCGAGTCTGGACCAGACAATCCAGTGATCAACAACATGAGCATCGATCTGCGCATGTGGGAACCGATGACATGTCAACCAAGTCAGCGAGCCTGACCACCTGATCCTGTTAGTCGCCTCTTACGACAAGCAAAGTCGCCTTTTCTGGACAGCCTGATATGACAACAGTGAAGGGCCATAACTGTGAGTGCCCAAGGTATAAAAACGCATCCACCAATGGAAATAACTTTGGAATACAGATTTCATTGCACCACTTTTTCTGCATTCTTCAAGTTCCCAACCAGTAACATCAAAAAAGAAAAATAAACTGTCAAAAACTGTTTTGACACAAAAGACAGAACAGTAAAAGAGACAAACTCAGTTCCTAAATTCCCTACTGTGGTTGATGATTAAAACAACCTTCATGCTGACACATTGGTATGGAGACCGCTGCTATACTAGTGTTTGCCCAAGCTCTTGAATTATGTGCACATATTGCATCCCTGTCAACTGCTAATTGTTAACTTTAAAGAGGAACAACTTGATCTTGGTGACAGTGGGTGGTGGGAGGTTTTTCTTTGGGATAAGACAATTCTTTATACACATACATTGTATTATAGCATGTTTATTTTCCATAAAAATGATATCCAAGATGTGACCAAAATTCTAAGCTTGGTTGATCTTACTGTGAGAAAGCCATCAGGAAGCTGGATCAAGACAGTAATTATTCATCACATTGTCCTTCACAGAAATACCCCCTTTGTGCCAACTGCTTACTATATAAGGTAGGGTAACTGATACAGATACTTAAGAAAGAAATTGGAGGCCCGTTGGGTGAGCTATCTAAGGCACCAGGCTACTAATCCAGCAAGCTTGGAGGTGCTGGGATCGAGCCCACTGGTGACTGGGTGTAAAAAACTTGGAGTCAACTTTGTGTGCAGACTCTTTCCTTGTTATCACAACCCCTAGTGTGCAGTACACAACCGCGTACTGCACTTAAAGGAACACACGAATCCTTTGGTAGATGACCAGATGGTGGCCACACAAATATGTGCAAATGCCTAGTTGCAGGTACAGCAACGTGCAGTAAACATGGACATAGTACTGTGACTACATGTCCCAGTCCACCCAGCTGTGAATGGGTACCTTGTAAGGATGGGAAAGCCACATTAACTCGGTGTGCCTGGTAAAGCTGCAAGAGCTGTATAGTCCCCAGGGAGTTGAGATTGAAAAAATACTACGTACTGTTGTGATGGACATCCAATGATCGAGGGAAAAACAGAGTGCCCTTGAAGAGTTGAACTGACTGGAAATCTTCGCTATACAAATATCTAGTTGTATTGTATTGTATTGTATTGCATTAATGCATGAAAAATTTTTGGATGAGGTCAGTAGCATCGTGACTTCTCAATCACTTGAAGACTATGAATGCTTTTTTACTAGCTCTCAATAGTATAAATAATGAAAACAGGGACGAGTATGTCACAAGGAGAGGATCAGTGGGTAAGACTCCAACAAATGACCACCCATCTCTGGAATCTATCGTTTTCATAGATGAGTTGTTTAGACAGTTGTTGCCCCTCCCCAATGTGCGTGCGTGCCTGCGTGCCTGCGTGCCTGTTCTGTCCACATTAAGCTCCATACATAAGAGCAACCTGTTAGGCTTCTCTTTTTTCACATCAAGCAACACTGCAGTGAATGTATATGTACAAGCGAAAAGAAGAAACAATCTGACTAAATTCTAATCCTTGAAATGAACACAGTCTACAGTGTTTTGAAATCTAAAAATGTTAGACATGAAACTGTTCTTGAGTTCTGGATGATGACTGGCATCTTGAGCATACTCTGAGGATGGATACCTTCTTACTTAGGACTTGATTCCATGAAACAATTATAAGATATGTCAATTTAGCAGCGGGGGATGTCGCTGGGGCGTGTCGGTAGCAGTTGGATTGGTTATCTGGTCATAACCATTATCCCTGAAGAGCTGTAGTGATAACATGCACTGTGTACTGTTTCTCACTGGAGGAAAGGAAGATCCTTTCTACATGTCACATGATCCTCCCTACCATGTTAGGTACACCAGAGCACCATTCACAATTATGTCAACATTCTCTTTAGATTAGGTTTGCCTGAATCCCACATATGGAACAAAAGTCTATGCAGACTATAATTTACAGGAATACCACTAATTTAGTCAGCTAAATTAGTTTTAAGTGGAGGAATATGATAACTATAACAGAGACAATAACTTATGGTGTTTTAGTAATACCATATGACTAAAAGTGCCTTATGGTTCAACTTCATTATTATACAACCTCACCTGAAGAAGAGACTAGAATCTGTCTCGAAACGTTGTGACCTTGTATAATAAAGAAGTTGAACCATAAAGCACTTTTAGTTTGATTCCACCAACTTGAAAATGCCTTTGAAACAACTAATACCATATGATTGTATAATATGATTCAATCTTCAATATTCGTCGATTAATCCATCACATGGGAACAATCAATGTGTGAAGGAGTAAACAAAACTGTGTTATCAGATGACTGTGATGACACCTTGAGTTAATGATGTCATGTCCTCTTTAAGGTTATATCATGAAATGATAATTCATACCAAAATTCATTATTAGCTGTAACCAGCACAACCAATACATTAGCATTCAAATATTAGGAAAATATAAATACAGAATATTAGTTTCATCATGTATCAGTAATAGCTTAGACAAAGACTCACAGACATTCTATTGAAAAAGGTATGAGTTAGGACCACACAATTTCACAGAGTTAATATCTTAACCTGAGGTAATCAGAACTCCACTGTAAGACAAACCATTCATTAAGACAAGGTTTATGTCTAGATAGTTTAATAGACTGCTTTGATGAGGTAAACATGCCATCACCTACTGAAAAATAACATCATGCAAACCAGTAAAGGGTCGTTAAAGATCCAGTCCGGAGTAAGCAATCAAGCATCCAGTAAATGTGCCTACAAGATTAATGCCACTTAAAATAGGATTAAAAGTTCTCCCTGTCTGGTCATTGAAGTTGTTCTGGCAGGACACACCCCATTTTGTTTATCCTGCATTTCATTTGCTATTTTAGGTTACACCCATTTTTTTATTAGTCAACAAATCATAATCTTTGTATTGTTTCAATCGTAGTCTCCACCACCATTTGTTCATCAGTAGGGTTTAGACTTCCAACACAGGTCAGCTCTAACCCTCAGACCAGATGGTTGTACCGACTCTCTGTGGCCACCTTTGTTATTCTATTTCTTGTTAATAAAGATGTAATTAGCTTCTTGTGACTTGAGACTCTTTGCTGAGTTAATTCCCCCAAGCAGTCCAGCACGCCAGTTAGATAAGGGATTTCACTGGAACCCTCACTTTGACCCAAGACACATATAACAGTTAACGTAACACAAACGTCAAATTTGATTGATTTGACTTCATTTGTATGGGGTAAAGTAATCTGTCTAATCTGACAGAGAAGTTTGTCGGAATCCTGTAAACACTCTGGCCTAAAGGGCAACTAGAAGAGGCCTAGCTCTAGGCCACAAACTCAGGTAAGGTTCTTCATGTTACCTCCTTGTATCCTTCTGCAAAACTGACTGAACTAAAATCTAAGGTGAGATTCTTATGGCAACCAAAAGCTAGCAGGAAGACTGTCTCCAATGATAGGATCTTCAGTGAATTGATTTGTAGGGTGCTTTCTGCAGGGAATGAAGAACTAGGCATCAAATGAACTTAAGAAATACTGCTAGTGCAGAATATCTTTTATTTGGAAGGATCTTATTAGCTTGTGAAGGGAGCTATTAGAGTCTACTGCAAGTCCTTGAATATTACACACTGAAGAAATGGCAGACCTATACCCTTCGATAGTACTATGATCAAGCTTCTTGGTGTTTCTGAGACATAGTACAAAACCTGCTATCAATGGGATACATATGGGCGAGTCAAGGTGTTGTTGGTATTGTCTCCACTCGATAAATCAGTGCCACTTGGCATTGTACACGGAAGCTGTTGAGGATCTGATCAACTGTGTTGTATCCATTACAAATCCCTGTTTTTTGAGTGAACTGCCAGAATGTTGTGAACCATGATTTGCTCTGTTCTTGCTGAGAATCTCAAGATCTATTGATCCAGGATCCCAAGATCTACCCTTCTTGGGTACCAGGAACAGTGATAAAGAGAAACCCTCCAATGTATCTTGTGTGGACATTTCAATAACCACTTTCTTCTTTATAGTTTGGCATGAAATGCATGTGGACCCAGTTTTTTTGTAAACAGCTCTTCATCCAATGATCCAATCGATCTCAAACTTTGCAAGTGGATGTTTTGTCAGACAACCTAATCAGAAATCCATGTTGAACTTGGATCTTTGGGATGTTCCCCTCCCACACCAAATGAACTCTCGAGATATATATCTTTCATTCAACAGTGGTGTAAGCAGTGTTGGACTCTTTTAATCTGTCCAAGGATCAGTGGTTAACACCTGGTCAGTATGCTCCATTTATGATGGATAATACTGAGCTATCCGCCAGAGCTGGTCAGACACTATAACCAACTGGATTCCAGAGCAATGAAAGGGTTCCCAAATCCATTGTAATCAAGGAATTACAGGAAATTGATCAGACAGCTAGATCTTTAATTGATATCTTATCCTAAATTAACTGGTTTGTTGTAGGGGTCTGTGCACTACTGCCACCTATCTTCCAAGATTACTTGGGAGTTAAGAAAGACACCTTAGACAATCGTGAGGCTACCCTAGCGCATTCCTTTCTTGATGTTATTCATCTGGGTGTATCAGATGCCACTCAAACGACATGACTACACTGGGTCAACTGACTGCCCTGGAGTAAATTCATCGGTTAGGTTCAGTGAGGAATCTACCGGAAGTGGCCAAGGAACAGCTCTTTTGACACCATTAGTTTCCTTTGTCCCCTTTACTTGCCAGTATCAGCTAGCCATCAGGTCTAAGGATGCTATAATTGTGAGGAATCTTAATGAAAAGTTAGCTTTGGCCTTCCTAGCACATACTAGGCTGTACTCTTCTGCTAAAGAAATCTCGCCCTCCTCCATCAGCTCATTCAAACTCCTTTCAGAGATTGCATTAATCAGAGCCTTGGACTCCAGATCCCAATCATCATACACTTGGGATGCCTCCAACAGTAGCAGAGGTCGATTAACTAGACCTTTTCATGTCTACAGACCAGGCAGCAGAAGATTTTGACTTAGATCTTCAAACAATTTCTGCTCTTCCTCATGAATCGAAAATGTCCACTGACTTTAACATAGATTCTACCATGACTCAAGAAAATACTGGTTTCTGATTGGTTGTTCAGAAAAATCACACGGATCACTCAAATCAATTCTGGATTGACGCCATCTGATTTTAGGCCATTTCACCTCGCATTAACAAGTCTTATTGTGAGAACTACTTCCATTTGACCACAATGATGGCAGGTCATAACAACAACAATTCCATGGATTTTGACGCTGACTTGGGAATTTGCCACATAGGTCTATGCAGTTCAAAATTTTTGGATTGAACATGCGTCTGATTTCACTGTGCTTCACTACGCATGTATATACAAGATTGCCACACTACTTCAGCTTGACCACCAACATGACTAATATGAACACAACAGTCATGATCGAAAAGCTGTTAAAAAACATTTATTCAAACTCAAAAAATACAATTATATGATATTTCCTCCACAATTCTATGGGAATTTCACTATCATATTACTCTCTATTATAAAAACATTCAATTACAATACACAGCCCCTAACATAAACAATATCTAACACATAAGTCAGAATGCCTTGCCAAAATACACCCCTATCTATATAAAATTGTGCAGCAAAACGTTAGTAAGCATTTACCTACCTCGAATATGGTATATTTGTTTCCATGTAGAATGGGAAATTCGCAAGATAACGGTTCTGGCGAAACACCAGATTTATGCTACTCATACTCCATCATGTCACAATAATATCTATATGTAAAAACTTGAACCACCAGAGTTCTGCTCTGCCATCATCCCCCCAAGGCAGTCACTGTTATGTTCGTACACTTTGAGAAAAGCTTGGCCTCAATCCATCCATATGATGAAAACAAAGTTTCCAGGAATCCCCAGTTAGTCGTGTACACACATTTTGACAACATGACACTGTCACTCTTTTGCCGCATGCCAGGGTGGAGGCAAGTACATGAGAGTACAATCGACACTCGCTGAGCGTAAAAATCAACAGTTTTTCATGAGATACAGATCGTAGGTCTATCACAAAAGGATCTAATCTTCAATTCTGGAGGGTTCTGATTCCACATCCAGTCAAGTATTTTCCACTTTCACTTGTCCGCCATTTCAAACTGTTGCGTAACTCTACTTCCATGAAAATAATTAGGTCAGACGATTCCATTATTGTGTAACCAAGGGGATAGAGTATCACAGCAAACAAAACAATAGGCTGGTTTCAGTCATTGGAATGATAAAAACAAGCTCTTAGGTATCACATTATTGCATTAAATAAACAGTTGTTTGTTTTCTTTAGACAGAATACTTTTTATGTTGAAATGTTTGAAAAATACGAAAGACACCAACCACTCCCTTTACAGACGAGATCAACTGACCTCTCATCCCTTGCCGGATCACGAAGTGTCTACCGCAGAGCGAGGAAGTTCGATTTTAAATGGGTCATGGTAGATTGGAGATAAACCTACTGTGTCTGAAAATCAGAGACATGCTGTACTGAATTGATGGCGACTAAATATCATAACTGAAACCTCACGAGGCGCGTTTGGTATCTTTCCACAGATATCTTTACACTCTGTGTAATCACTCTTTGTTATCATCTGTATATACAGACTTTTTTCATGTCAGTCAGTGGCCACTCTGGCAATAGAGCAGTTACTATAGTTTGGCATGAAATACATGTGGGCCCGTTTTTTTGTAAATAGCTCTTCATCCAATGATCCAATTGATCTCAAACTTTGCAAGTGGATGTTTTGTCAGACAACCTAATCATATTGTAAATCACAGATATCCATTTGTATGATGGAATCTGTCTATGTAACTGTCAACAAAATAAACAGTAGAACGCAGACGGATTGAGCCAATGACCTGTAACAGAAGCAGTGTTGGATCAGTAAGGTCAACATTTGTCAAGGTAGGTCAGCTCTGCATGTGACAGGTATGCAGAGGTGTCACAGGTCGTCAATAGGGTAAGGTGGATGCCAACTGTTAACCATCATACAGAGTTTGTTTCTCAGAGTTGTTCAGCATGAACCACAAAACTCATTAGTGAGAATTATCCTTTAGGTTAAAATCTTTAAATTTGTAATGTTAATGTCATATTTTGTTTATGCAGTACCCAAGTGGAAATGCATTTTAAGAACACAGAAAATATATTTACACAAAATCATTAATCGGACCACCTTTGGTTAGAACTCAACAACTTTTTAAGTCCCATTCCCTCGGACACAAGCACACTCATTGAAGAAAAGATATAATGAAGACAGAACTGTGATGTTCTGATGTTGTTCACATTCCAAATTAAGCAATGCATTTCTAATAGCTTTAAGCATATAGATAGTTAATATACTCATGGAAAACTTCAAGGGAATGCATGTTTTTTAGGGCAATTCAAAAGTTCTGTTTACTAACTTCAGCGCCGTGTATTATCGTTTTCGTGAAGAGCAGTTCACTCAAACTCACCATAACGCTTTCCATGCACGTGCACTACATGCTGCTAAAGTTACATGCACTTAGATTTACACCCGACATGTATGTGCACTGTCAAACACAATGGTTAAACTCATTGTTAACTTGGGGAGACAGTACTTAACTTTGGCACTGGGAAATGGGAGGCAGTTGGCATGGTTAATGGTGGAAGCTCATTATGACAGGTTGCAACAACTTTTCACAAGTCTGTTAGCGTGATATCCAGACTTTGGAATCTATAGAGCGACTGGTGATGTCAAAATGAGGCATGGTTGGGGACAGAAAGAAAATCACCCCATGGGATGACCGGACCCTACGCCTTATTGCTCTGCAAGACAGGTTCAAATCCTCCTCCAAAATCAATACGGAATTCAGGCAAAGAACAAATGTCAGAATTTGTTCTTGTACAGTGCGTAATCGTCTTAAATCGGCTGGTCTAAAAAGCCGCTGTCCATTGGTTGGAATCAACATGACTGGTCAACACAAGAGCTTGAGACTGCAGTGGGCACCGAACCATGGAGGAAGAACCGTACGTCAATGGAGAAACACCATGTTTAGTGATGAGAGCAGGTACACACTAGACCATAATGATGGTCGAATTCGAGTTTGGAGATGCGTTGGGGAACGTCACAGTGCCTGCACCATCAAACAGCATGATTGTTGGAGGGGGCTCTGTTATGGTGTGGGGCGGGGTTACCTTTAACCACAAAACAGATCTTGTGTGTGTTGATAACAGGTGTATGATATCGTGACAAAATCTTTAACCCGATTGTGATGCCCTTTGCACATACAGCAGGTCAATTGTTCCAGTTCCGCCCTCACATCGCTCATGTTTGTCGGGACAGACTGAGGGCTGCAGGTGTCTGGGTGTTGCAATGACTTTATAAAAGTCCTGACCTTAACCCCATTGAACATCTTTGGGATGTTCTCAGCCGCAATGTTCGGGACAGACCTGTTCAACCCAACAATTTGGATGAACTTTTCGTAGCTCTCCAGGAAGAATGGCGTAGAATTCTGATTGGTGCCATCAGTACACTCATTCACAACATGCCACAACGATGCCAAGCAGTTCTCCATAGACATGGGGCACACACCCGATATTGATTTTCATCACTTGACATAAGCCTTTTCATCTGTATGAACTTACAGTTTCAAAGGTTAAAAGTCACAGCTATTTCATGCATTCCCTTAAATTTTTCCATGAGTATATAAAGCTTTGCAATCTTTCGGACTTATATGAAACATATGGCTTGCTACGTGTATGTAGACATCATATTTTCATATGACATGAATAAATATTGAGGTAAAAACACAGAAATAAGATCAAATTGTCACTATACCATCCAGGCATCAGAAAAAAACTACACTGCTGGGATATTTCGTTACAATAAGATAATGAATACCATGGATATTTTTAAATAACGGCATGTGATGGGCATCCGGCCTCCTCACTTTTCAGGGTGAAGAAATTCTGCTAATGTGGACAGGAGCCCAGTCCCTTTGTCCGACACGGTTGAAGGAGCGGGTGCTGACCAATTTGCAGCTTGGTTTCGTAATTAGACGGTTGGCGAGAAACATTATTCACTCCACATCAGTGCCCATTTAAGGTTCAGTAATGAATGAACATCAAAGGTCCAATGCTGCAAGAAACTGTAGGTCACAATTGACAAGTGTTCCAAGGTCAAGGTCGCAGAGCAGTAAGTATCTTGTGTGGCCACAATTGACATCAATGGTTGCTTGGCAACGGCGTCCCATAGACTGGACCAGATTGTGGATGCATTGCCTGGGAATGAGTTGGTACTCTTACCTCAAGGCCACAAACACAGCAGGCAACATCTGTGGCTGAGGGTCACACTGTCGCACATGACGATCCAATACATCCTACAAATGTTCAATAGTGCTAAGATCCAGTGATCGTGAGGGCCAATCAAGAACCTGAACGTTGTTCTGGGCAAGGAAATCCCTGATTATTCTTGCTGTATGCGGCTGAGTGTTATCATGCTCAAAAATGACATTCTGGCATGTTCATGCAAGGAAGTACATGAGGCCTGATGATTTCATCCTGGTAATGTCGAGCTGTCAAATTGCCCAGGACCTGAATGAGATCTGTCCTGCCTCTCTATTAGATTGCAGCCCAAACCATGACACTTCTACCACAAATCAATCCACATCCTATACACAATTTGGAGTGTAGCATTCGTTACGATATGCACATGCTCTTCCGTTGGGACGTCGCAGCATGTAACGTGACTCATCACTGAAGATAATGCAATGGCCATGGGAGATGTTGGCAACACCACTGTCTGCGTTGTTGCCGATGATGACATGTAAGGACAGGTCCTTGCAAAGGTCTTCTGGAATGAATACCAGGCTCATGTAAGTCTGATCAGAAATTGTTCTGAGTCCTGGCACTACCAATGTTGTGGAGGATGCTGTGGTGAACCTGTTCCACAAATGGAAAAGGAAAATAAACCTGTCCTGACTGGGTGTGGTCACATGGGGTCGACCTGTGTTGATCCTTGCTGCTGGTAGCAATGTCAAAGTCTTGCTATGGTACTCTGTGACACATTCAGTTGAGTTGCAATTGCAGAATGCGACTCCCCAGCCTCCAAATGACCAATCGCATTGTTGCGCTGAGCTTCAGTAAGTCTAGGCATGACTTAAATACCAAATTTAAGGTTGTCAACTGTGGCAAGAGCATTGAAACCCCCCGACTTCTATTGAAAATGACGCATGGAATATGCATCCGAAAGGAAACGTATGAATTTCTTCCTGTTCACAGGAAAAGAGATTTTGGTGCATTTTGGCGTGTTGTCCTCAATGAAAATGGATTCAAACTCGAAAATGTTTGCAAATGTTTGCATTCACCAGATATATACTGATTACATAGACACCAATGATTCAAATCCGAAAAGTTACATGGAAAAATACTAAATATGCGTTTCTTTTTTGAGTAGTTTAATTTAAGTTTATGCACAGACTTTGTAAATGTTAAATGTGCAGGCGTTATGTTTGACACAGTTCCGGGCACAAGAATTTCTGAGAAACTTATGAAGGGAAAGTAAGTACACATATATTTCAATCATCAAACAAACATCTTTTTGACAGATATTGTAATTCGGCTTTTTCAAAGTAAAATATTATGGCTCATTTGAAGTATCATGTTGGTATATATGACAATGTAAAACTTTTTATAATAATAATAATAATGTCCAGGAAACAGTGCCTTGGAAAATGATGCTTTCAAATTTCTCTGGAATAGGACAATATGCAGCCTGAGACGAATTCAAGCCAACAAACCTGATGTTCAGAAACTAGGAGTGTCAAATAATAAGTAATAAACAATACGTAATTCATATTAAAAACTACAATCTTCAACTGATACAGAAAAGTGTCACATAATTAATGACTATTTGAGCTTAATTTGATTTAGTTTTGCTAACTTTTTTAGGAAACAGAAATATTTATCAAACACAGATAAGCAGCATCGAATTACGTGATAAAAATCAGAAAGGACACAAAATATGCACCCTGTCAAAATTTAACTTTAGCACAAAAGTCATCCAATTTACGAGTGTAAGCACACAAAATCATGAATATATGATTAAACACCTTTACTACGGTAATTGTTCTGCTGTAATTTGCTGCTTCTTAAAAAATCAGTCTTAAAGGTCACATACACCACAAAACACTTTACTGATTTTGATACCTTTCGATATGGACTTAGAGAAACAACTTATCAAAAATGCAAATTCAACTCATAAAGTTGAAATATAAAGCAATGAAAAAGAAAACCATCAAATCAGAATACAAACAATTCTCTAATTCACCCCAATGCTGGGGTGAAAATTGGTTTCAACAGCTGTGCTGCACTGCACCAATTGCGATTAGGCTCACACGGCTTGAACCCGGGAAGGCAACTATTATCACTGTGATCCAAGGTGGAGAACAAGAGACGTTTCTTATGATTACAAGCATCCTGGGTCTTCAAAAATAAAAATACACTGCTCCCACACTGCTCCCTGTCAGCAAGAATGTGTAGCATAAGAAATACTAAATATATTGTGAAGAATTGCTCAGCTTGAAAACTGAAATGTTTAAATATATGTCTATGGAAACATAGAAGAATATGTGTTTGTCCTTGGACGAATGACTGTTTCCAGCCACACAGTAGTTCACCATCTCAGTATTTACTGATTGTTTGAACACAAATGCAGATGGCATGTATTTACAAACCTCAATCTATATATACATTCCTTGTAAATAACAACTTCTTCCATTGTATATGATGTGATGTTTGGGCATGGATTCTTATACCATTGTCACTTTTGCTTGACAATGATGTATCAATCCACATCGAAACGTCACATCACATAAGATAAAAGGAGTTGTTATCCCTAAAGAATCTTACTTTCTTATTACTTACCATGCGTCTAAAATGGCAATCAAACAGATCATCACCATATACACATAAGCCCTAGTAATGGTACTGGCAAATGAAGCTGCCAATGAAAGACTATACACTTCAGTGCATACCCATTTCAATTTCTTGGGTGCTTAATTTCGAGGGAAGTGAACCCGAGTACAAAATATTTCACTTTCGATTTGCGATTGTATGCTTTTAGTTCCGTTTTTTTACTTTTGTTTTTTCAGGTCCATGAGACCTTTAAAAACAGTATTTTAATATACAACATCACAAAATTACACAGTGCATAATGTCATGGTGAGGAATGTCCACGTTCAAGTTGGAGGCAACTGAATGATGTTGTTCACTGCAAAGGCTACAAATATATAAAAGAATTTCCTATTGATTTTAATTAATAAATTATTTGAACTTCTAGGCCACATATAATAAAAAAAATATAATGTAACTTGTATAACTAATGATTATGGCAAAAACTTCTACAGTCTTAAACTGCTAAAAGTCTACTACATTTTTAAGTCTAGACCACATAGAGGTGTAAACTGTTACTGCTCCAATAATTGATATAGCATGTTTGGGGACTTACTTCAAAATCGAATGCTCCCAACTGTGTTGTCTTGATCTCAGGGAACTAATGAGTCCAGAGACTATGTCATTTACAACAATGTTTGGAACGACCTGGACCTTGTCCAACAGTTACAGCCCTGTTGAAAAATGACAACTCCACAACTCTACAAGTTAAATGTAATTTCGGAATAAAATTGATATTTTATACTTATCCTGACTCATGCTTATTTGCCTATCTCCTCTTCCTGGTGAAGGTAGTGGAAGTAGAAGCTCCCTTCTAAAAGAAGCGGACGTAAAAATACATTCACCCATGAGTAGCCTCCCTTTACCCACGCACATGGTCAGCTGATCGCCAGTGATTGTCACTCTCTCCTTAATAATCGCCCAACACGAGAATTACAGGAATTTAGCATGCCTGTGAGGGGCGGTTGGGAGGGCTTTCATCATGAGTCAGGATTACATACTTTTCCTTATCCTGACTCATGCTTAAAGGGGCACTAATGCGGAGCAATTTCCGAGGACTGGTGTAAACTTTTGTTATTGTTTTTCTCCCGTGAGTACCCGGATGATATCCCAGAATTCGTGACTGGTTCGTGACCTCTGCTGCGCAGTCCGTAGGCGCAACTGATAGTTTAATTATAGACAGATCAGCTGAGGTGAAGTCATTTTTTACTTCATTACAAATGTATTATGAAAACAAATGAAACAATGAAAGTTAATCATCTGCCAGTAGTAGAAATGGTAAAAAACTATTAGGACGGAAACATAAAGAAGCCAATGTACGTCTCTATACTTTGCCTCATAACCCTAATTAGTTTATTGTCATTTGTATGATTCTGAAAATTAATAAAAGAACACGCGATCTGCTTATACTCATAGTAAATTTCTAACATAACAGCAACATTTATACATTGTATAGATTGCCAATGTGGATCCTATTTCACACACATACGCAATCTAGTGTCTGTTTTCTGTCATACAGATTCTGCTGAATGCTACAACAAATAAATTTAATACAAAATGCAAATAATGAATGTAAAACAGACTAATTTTATAGCAACAATGTCAGGCTACTACCTTGTTCAGGAGTGTATCCATCAATATCCACATAAAAGAAATCGTATTCCATTCATCTGCAGCTGGTAAATAATCCTGCTCTGTGTCGCGTGTCTTACAACTGTCTCATTTGCGAAAAAGTAACACATCGTTTCACGTCTTTCGTTGGTGAAAACCAGATAAACCTCTCATTGGTCTCCCAAGGTAGCACACCTGGCAACTAATTGTATGATGTCCACTATTCTAAGTAATTTAGTAAACCAATAATGAGCAATCAATCAATCAACGTTAATTCTTTGAAGGGAGGATGTTGTTTTTGCACTCACACTTTACGACAGGGTGTTGTCATCTACACACACTGCCTTTTGACAAATCCGCTAGAAGATAAAAGTAATTAATCAATCAGTGTGTTATCGGTTAATCCTTTGATCGATGTTTGCTTTTGTAACTCAGCTGATAAAACCTCTTGCATCACCTACATGCACATATTACATAACATACAATACATTTGCCATTACAGACCTTAATTTATAATGTTGAGTATTTACTCCAGACAGGAGAAATGCCAAATGGGAACCTTTGTTGAGTAACCGAAGTGGTGTTACTACTAATCATACCTGTTAAAAAATCATTAATTGACATCCAGGGAATGATGACAAATATAACGTGTATTTACACCATCAAGCGCGAGTTACAGCAAGGAAAATGTAATCTCTGTGTCGCATGCAAGCGCGAGTTACAGCAAGGAAGATGTAATCTCTGTGTCGCATGCAGCCTGAAAACACTTATGGGCCGAAACTGTTTTGAGGATACCAACGGAATTTCATTACATAAGGAATACACACTGGCATTTGCTGTGTACTTTGGTAAATAGGTGAAATAAGGGTTTTTTTACGTAAGAAAATTTTCAGATTTCTCTACCAAAGGCAAAGTCATCATTTTTTGTTTACAAATTCAAATAAATCAATTGTGTGTTTTTATTATCATAAATAAGAAACCATTGTAGCTACCATAGCTACCAAAATTTACGTATGATATTTGCTATCACAGCTCAACCAACACTTAAAACTACCTAAATATAAAGCTTTGCAATCTTCCGTACTGAAACAGATGGCTTGCTACGTGCCTGTAGACATCATATTTTCATGTGACATGATTAAATATCGAGGTTAAAAACGCAGAAATAGGATCAAATTGGATCAGTAACTATACCATCCAAGCATCCGAAAAGTACTACACTGCTGGGATATTTGGTTACGATCGGACAAGGAATACCATGGATATTTTTAAACAAATGGCATATGATGGGCATCCGGCCTCCTGACTGTTTAGGTGAAAAAATTCTGCTAATATGGACAGGAGCCCAGTTCCTTTGTCCGTCACGGTCGAAGGAGCGGGCGCTGACCAAATTGCGGTTTGGTTTCGTAATTAGACCGTTGGCGAGAAACATTATTCGCTCCGCATCAGTGCCCCTTTAATTGCTTACAGAATGTGACGGAAACAGCGGTGGGTCAGGCCATGCTGGATTCTGCTGGCTGTTCAAAATTACATCAAATAATTCCCCCCCCCAATAACTTATAACAGCGATAATTTGATCCTGTTCTTCTAAAATTCATTGTAGATTCTGGGGGGATCACATCCAGTTGAACTTGTCTTCCGTAGATGACTTCGCTGACTTGCAGGTGATGACATCAAATGTAACTAGCGTCCTGCTAGTTACTGATACAACTAAATGTCAAGATATAGCAATCGAGACTAGTTGCGACCCTTCTTCACGTACAAGTATCTTCATTACGAGTACAGGGTCATAATCACTCGTGCTAGTCTGTTCAAGACGTGCGCGTGGACTTTCCACTATTATTCTGCAGAGCGTCTGGCTTCCATAAAGTCATGTGATAAAATGGCTGAGTGAACTCAGCGCCTTCCAGGCACTGTTAGTTGCTGAGCAAAGACAAGAGGCCCAAACTGATGAATGCCAGAGACGTCCTCAATGGCTGTCTCATAGATAATGGCTGGCAAACACTGCGTTTGACTTCCAAAAGCAGCCCTCCATTATAGTTGATAGCGAGCAATTCCCATGTAGCGCTAGTGTAGAGGCCTAGATTCTGACTTCGTGTGGGTGGGAGGCTCGTGGAGGTTCCAATCCTTCTACTGCTCTCAATATAACAGCTCTGATCCACACTGAGATAGTGTTATCATGAAATGATAATTCATACCAAGAAATGATAATTCATACCAAAATTCATTATAAATTGTAACCAGTACAAGCAATATATTGGCATTCAAATATTAGGAAAATATGAATATAGAATATTAGTTTCATCTTGTATCAGTAATAGCTTAGACAAGACTCCTCTCAAAAGTAGTAAAGCTTATCTCACAGGCATTCTATTGAAAAAGGTATAAGTTATGACCACACAATTTCATAGTTAAAAATCCTAGCCTGAGGTAATCAGAACACCACTGTAAGACAAACCATTCACTAAGACAAGGGTTATGTCTAGACAGGTTAATAAACTGCTTTGATGAGGTAAACATGCCATCACCTACAGTAAAATAACATTATGCAAACACCAGTTAAGGGTCGTTAAAGATCCAGCCCAGAGTAAGCAATCAAGCATCCAGTAAATGTGCCAACAAGATTAATGTCACTTAGATAACAGGATTAAAAGATTAAGTACTCCCCCTGTCTGGTCACTGAAGTTGTAATGGTAGGACACACCCCATTTTGTTTATTCTGTATTTCATTGGCTATTGTAGGTTACACCCATTTTTTTATTAGTCAACAAATCATAATCTTTGTATTGTTTCAATTGTAGTCTCCACCACCATTTGTGGTGCGTGCGATGTATATCTTCAATGCTCTGACTGGATCTAAGGATACATCTTGAGTATCATGAGGGCCCAGGATTGAAGATAATGCAGGTATGTGGAATTGTCTATCCGGTTGATCTGGCAGTTTAGTTTTCACAATAAAATCCAATCGCAGACCCAGATGAGCTGTCTGCTGATGATTTGCATGAAAGCTTGTGCAGCTGAAGTCTGGAGCATGAATTTCTGACATTCGTGCAGTTGTAGCCAAGGCAAATAAAAACAGCGTCTTCTGAGTTAGCAGTTCAAATGAGTTTGAGTTTGAGTCAGTTTGGTTCCCGTTTCCATGGTGATGACTGAGATGAGAGCTGCCAAATATGTAGATAATGTAGAGCCTTTCAGACCTCTGGAATGTCGTAGGTGACATAAATATTCTGCTATCTGCGGATATGTAGCCTTCATCGCCGTGAAGCCTTTCTTCCTTTCTTATGTCTCAAACCGCTTCTACTTGTCGTCATAAAGGGTGCAAGTGGATTTCCATAAGGCTTAAGTAACTGCCTTCGCTGCTCTCTCCGAGTATCCTCTGTGTTTTAAACAGATTTTGATATGTTCCACATGTGAAGTCGGAACGCAGGTGGGTTGTCGTGTGCCTGTTTCATGTGGGGGTGGACGAGAAGATTTTTCCACTCTGGTAGTTGTAGCACTGGTTGTCCTAACTCCTCTATGAGTGTTGGAAACCAATGTCTAGTTGGCCAGTAAGGCATGACCAAAGTCAGTTGTAACCTCTTGGTTGCTTTTATTTTCTCAATAACTTTTGGTAGCAGCACCGGAGGGAGAAACGCAAACGCGTTTAGTCCTTCCCATGGGATGCTGAGGGCGTCTGTTGCCCAGGCTAACAGATCTGGTACCGGTGATACAAAGGTTGTCTGTTTGTTGAACCTTGTTGCAAATAAGTCTATTTGCTGTGAGCCGAATGTCTGGCTCATTAGTTGATACAGCATCCACTCTATTGGTGATGGACGAAGAGGACAAGATAAGATGTCTGCTATGATGTTGCAGACTAATGGTATGTAACATGCTTTCATTTGGAGATTCAGACTGTCGACCATGTCGAAGAGATGAAACAACAGCTGTAGCAGAGATGGCGATCTCATTGACCCTTGCTTGTTAATGGAGAAAGCCACTGTTGAGTTGTCTGTGTGAATCATTAGTAGCTTTCTCTCAGTGTTGTCGACTAGTGATGGACAGCATAATCACGACTTTCATCTCCAACTGTTTGATGGGAAGAGTTCGATCTTCCTTCTTCCAGTTTCCAGCTGCAACATCGTTGTTTAGATGGGCAGCCCATCCTTGAAGAGACGTGTCTACACAGAGATGGTTGTTGAATGACAACTGTCACATATAAGTTCCTGCGCACACATTTGAGTGGCAAGTTCCCCATAGCAGGTGTGGTTTCAAACATCCAACATCGTAAACCGGTCAGTGCATGAAACCGTGACACAGGAATCGCTGTCATAGATGTAGCTGTAGGCGTCTTCGTCTGGTCATATCCTGAGATGACATGACACTGTCAAAACGGTAGTGGAGAGAGTAGAACTTGTTCTAACATGAACTTGAACGCAGGATGTGTGAGCATGTGCACTCACTCAACGTAGGTGGATCTCCATCCAAACTGCGATGACATGACAAGGACGACGGTTGACGATCTTCTTGTTCATCCCCTGGAGTGGATGCATATGTAGTCTTCACACGGAGCAGCAGTTGCAGCAGCCGGAGGCAATCTTGTTGAACATGTGTGTACATACGCCTCCTCTTCATCCCCTGGACTGAGTGCAGATCTAGATGAGTGATCACACGGAGCTAGTCTTCGCTCTTGTTCAAAAAGGCCGCTTTCCCAAGCTCACGTAGCATGAGGGCGTCTGCGGCTGCATTGAGTGTAGTGATGGCTGACTCGTAAAATTGTCTGCTGCAATGACCAAAGCTGCTGACAAAGTCTGCATTGTCTGATGACCCTCATAAAGGTTCCGGAGTGGTGCCAATGCAGTCAGGGCAAAGTTGTTTATGCCGGTTGACAATCTGCTCGTTGTGTAGAATCAACGGCGGCTCATCGTAGATATGTTGTTCCTGTAGAGGGACGATCTCGTCGCCAAAGGACACCTCTTTGAAGCATGTTGATTCTGCGATGACTCCGTTGTCGACAACTTCATCTTCGCAACGATGAGATCTAGACTTCTTAGGCTGCGACGGAGACAGGCCTAACTGGTCACTGGAACGAATTTCAGCAGTTAATAATAAACGGTAACCCGAAGCTAAATCATTTCCGATTTAGACCTGGCTAATAAAAGTCGACGTTGTCTGTCCCTAGCACGCCTGTGAACAGAATGAATTTATGAGATAAATTTCTGCAAAATTCACAGCAAAAAGTGGAAGAACATATGGGGTTCAGGTGCAGGTTAACTGTTGACAACCGAATCTACACTGCAACCACGATTTCATCAACTGAGACTTTGTCTGAGTTGAGGAATTATGTGCTATATAAACACACGATAATCACAAATTTAACCAATTATGACACATATTTATAAACAAAATAACGCATACAACATAAATTAGTTAAAGGACTGGAATCGTTGAAAAACTTTTTGCTGTAATCTGGACCCTAGGTGCCTCCAGCCGCCCTCGTCGGGAGATAGGAAGAGAGTGTCAATCATGGCCGATCAGCTGACTATGTGCGTGGGTAAAGGGAGGCTACTCATGGGTGAGTGTAGTTTTAAGTCTGCTTCTTTTAGAAGGGAACTTCAAGGGATTTCAGGTGTTCCACTACCCTTGCCAGGAAGAGGAGATAAGCAATTAAGCATGAGTCAGGATAAGGAAAAATAACAATATTTGGCTTGAAAATCAAAATGCTTAGGTGGCAATGAAATTCTAACATAACTGTCAAAGAATTCCAATTTACATAAGACTGTTTATACATGTTACTCAAAACATTAGACAGATAAGTGAATTAAATTTGTCAATGGTATTCAGACATACTGTACCTGTTCCTTTCAGCTGTGTCCCTGTGTCAGTCTGTGCATTATCTTCTTTTACAGCTGACATGTCAACAGAATTGTTGGCCTGGATATGGTTGGAGCTTTCCTTTTTTCTTGTTGTTACCTTTTCTCCCTCTCTACGTGGTGGTTTCAAAAGTATACCTTCCTGAGACTTATGTAAAATTTCAGAAGCATTTAGGTTCAGCATAGAGCATGAACTTCTTTGTTCATTTGAGGCTTCCCTTACAATATTCTGACCTGAAATTGTCCTGTTAATCCTTGTAGCCTTCGCACGTTTGAGGTCTGGACGAAAAGAATTCACAGTTTCCACTGCAACACTGTTGCATTTTAAAGCGATATTTTTTCTAGTTTTTCTCTTAGCTATCTTGCTGAGTACTTCCCTTTCATAATTTTTGCACTTTAAACTTTCAAGATATTCTATTCCTTTCTTTGATGGTTTTCTCTTTCTTTTTGGCCATTTTTTAGTATTATTAGTGACTTCAGAATCATCACTGTTGAGTATACCAGAGGCAGAGTCAGTACTTATCTCTTGTGAGGTATGTTGTATTCCATTCAACTGTGGATGTAAAACTGAAAGCTGCGGCTTACTGACTGATTTTTTTAACTGGGAAATCACCTCATCCAGTCTTAATGATGCACTTATCATCCTGGGCCTTTTCTCCTTGACATTCCTAAACTGTAAAGATGTTCTCAGAGTATCTGTGTGTGTGTCAATGACTGATTTTGAATGCAATACACTTGGAACAGTGTCAGTGACAGAGGGCATTGTTTCCATATTTAATGGGTAGTTCTTAGTCCTTTCTGTGCTACAGTTGCCTGTACTGGGAAATTGTGTCACTGAATATTTCAAATCACATAGTCGTTTCGAATGAGTGCCTTTTTGAGATGGGAAAATCTGTGAGGCATCAATGTTTTGCTTCCCTGACCTTGTACACAGTTCAGCTATTTGCCCCTCGGTAGGACTGACTTCTATCTGATTATTACTTTCAACAGAAACTGCATGGTCACAGTTTTCTTCTTTTCTCATCAGAATGCACATTCTGCAACTGTTACTGATTTTATTTCTTTCAAATATATGTGTGGAATTAGCTTCCAATTCTTCAGCAATGGTTTTGGCTACTCTACTCCTAACTTTTGAAGACTCACAAATACTCATTTCTGACATCACATCCATTTGTGCATTTGGATATATTTGTACATCTGTGTCACAAACAGAGGTTGACGCAGTATGCAAACTGTTTAATTTTACATACTTGGATGACGATTCCCAAGAATCAGTAGTAAGGTTTCTTTCTGTGTGAGGATGTTCCATAGAAGCCAATGCAACATGTTTTCTGTTCTTTTTATCTGTCACAGGACTTCTTTTATGATTCTTCTTGTTGAATGAACATATCTGTTTTACCAATGGTTCACTATCATCATTGTTGTCAAATCTTGAATCCTGTGGCAAACAGGGTTGGATCAGGTTGTTTGAAAGCAACATGAGGGATGATTCAGTTGTTTTCTGATTACAAACATCATGTTCTTTTGATGCAAATTTTGAGACCATATCGCTTGGCAAGTTAATATCCTGATCACAATCTAATTTGTCAGATGTCTTTACCATTAGCAAACTGCAGGAATTACATGGAAAACATGTGCTGGAAGACAGCAACCCATCTGACTTTACCCAATATACTGGACAGTTAACGGACTGGCAGCGTGGAAAGGGATGTTTATGTTGCACAATAGCACTTGGGTGAATGTCAGTTTGAAGGAATTTTAAAGATATTCCTGGACAAAATGTGGCATCTTTGTGAAAATGTCTCAAAATATTTAAGAAGTGGACGGTATCAAACAATCCATTTATCACTAGATCATAAATTTCTACAGGCCTAAACAGAATATATATTTTGCAAGTTCCACGATGAGAAATGGATATTGATAATGGATCAATGTTTTCTCCAAGAATGCCAAACAAATGGTCATAGGTTATCACAACACATTCTTCATTCTCTGTCCGTTTAACCACCTGCAAAAACAGAAAAAAAACTGAAATTATTACATGGTCATTAACAAATAATGCATTCAGTTCTATAATTAAAAAAGAGGGGCAATCTATGTCACCTCATGCATTGTAAACAGTTATTTATGCGGACAGTTCAGAAGCTTAATGCACCCTCGTGGGAGCCAATTCACAGCAACTATTTTCAGTTACTTCTGTGGATGGCATTTAGAAGTTTGCATGATGAAGAGGAACAATTTTATGGATGGAAGACTCTTCTATTACAATAGATGCAGCATTTTGGTGCAGATATTAACGTCATTATCACACTTCATTTGCCTACTAACTGTATTATCATTTGCACCAAAACATCCCATTTATTGACATAAAGAAGGTACATCTCCATACATGAACTGATGTTCCCATACAAGTACGGCAATGGAAGTGAAATGTTGTTTCAACATATCACATTAATACTAGAAAAGCCAGTTTCGTACAAAATTTTGTTTAATGTGCACATGAACATGGTTGGAATAAAATATGAAATTGTCCATTTGTTGCTGTACATTTCAGAGACTAACTGAACTTAAAAATTGTACTGCAAAAAAACACCATATCAGTGGAAGTTTTTCAAACCACACACTTTCATTCATTTTAATTAACAATCAAAATGCTGGTCTGTGTTCAAATTTGACAATTTTGACACTTTTTCAGAAATCACATTTAGACTTCACACAAACAAATTCACCACCTGTGGTACCATTAGGATACCTCAAAGCAGGGATAATCTACAACAGGGATAGGTCACTTGCTCGCTTTCTTTACCATTTGTACTAATTAACTTGTGCCTCGTCATGCACACAGTGACTTGGCTCGTTCCCAGCCCAACTTCAGCTGTGTTTAACTTCAGCCAGTTTATTGCTTCAGTCAGAATTTTGAATGAATGAATGAATGAATGAATGAATGAATGAATGAATTATGTGAATGAATGAAAGAATAAATGATACACACCAGCCTTCCCTCCCAAACATGTTAAAGAATACAAAAGTATCGCGAGAACACATGTGTTAACATCAGCTGTCCTCTTAGAAAATCTACTTTGATACAGTTTTGTTTACATTAATAATTAATTCAGAAATCTTATTGCATGTACGGAATGGCATGGACATTAACAAAATATTAACAAACACGGTCACACACTCCTCAAAAACAGAAAGTGTAAAACTGTCACAAAGTGTTCTAACACCTTTCCAGTTTGGCAAATAATAAGATTCAACAAGAAAGAAAGAAGTTATGGAACTATAACCCACAAGCATCAATGGCGGATCAGAACAGATCAGCGATATGTCACATTTTTCACACACCTCAAATACACCCTAACATTCTTTAATAGATTATAAAACTATCACTATTACTTGCAAACCCATTTCACCTGATAGTATATTCCCCTCATATGAATTAAAGGTATATGTTAAAGATGTTTTTGAGGAAATATCTAGGAATAGTCAAAACAAAAGTGTGTAATATTTCAGTGGCAGATCAGAACAGATCAGCAATATGTCTTAGTTTTCACACACCTCAAATACACCCTAACATTTTGTTTCAGATTATGAACTTATCACTATTACTTGCAAACACATTTCACTGGATAGTATATTCCCCTCATATGAATTAAAGGTGTATGTGAAAGATGTTTTTGAGGAAATAACTAGGAACACTAATACCAATTATTTGACTTAAACTGAAGTGACAAAATAGTTAACTTATCTTCCACATGTAGGATTTAAGTTGTTACGACGCCCAGCGAATTTAATCAGCGGCTGAACATGAATCGGGCTCATTCTTACATACTGTGCTGCCGCAATATTGGCTACACTGGTTACGTAACAATCCGAGACAGTGGTTCAGGGGCTTTTTGGGGAGTTTCTTCTCCCTCTAAATATATTGTCTCCCAGCTCAAAGTCAGTCTCATCAGTGGCCTCTATGAGTGTTGATGATGGCGCTGCATTGTCTGTACATGGAATGAATTAGCAAGAGGGGCCAGGGGGCCAACTCTCTGGTTCTGACCAATTGCATCCCACAACATGATTCTTGAACCACCCCGCAAGAGTCTCTGGAAAATCATTCCCCACACTTTTGTCAGACTCTCACTCTGTCATCAGCTGTCAACATGCAATATAAGCTTCCATCAGAAAAAGGCACAGTTCTCCACTCTTGTTAATGTCAATTTTGATGTTGAGTTGCCCACTGCAGTCGCATCTGGCAGTAACGAGCACTGAGGACATTGAGGAGAAAGAAATTTTGGTTTGAAAGGTTGCAATTCTTTTGGAATTCAGTATATATAAGATTGGAAAAACCAGACAGATCTGAAGGGCCAGTAACTAAAGATGAACTCCTAACAGCACCTTAAAAACGTAAAAATAACAAGCGTCCAGGTTCTGATGGCTGGAATTTTCTGGATTGATCATTCAAAACCACAATAGACCCAAAACTAAATTGGATGCAATTCAGGCTAATTCAGAGAATTCTACCCATATGCATATTGCTGAAAGTAATCTATGTTCTTTTTATGGGACAGAATGTGAATCAGTAGTTTATCTGCTCTGAAATTGTTGAGCAATCAAGAACTATTGGCATAAAATCTGATTTTTTAAATAAATTGATATTTATACTTATACTTATCCTGACTCATTCTTATTATGCTTATCTCCTCTCATAGTGGAACACATGAAATCGCTTTGAAGTTCCCTCCTTGGAAGCAGATGTACAATCAAACTCGCCCATGAGTAGCCTCCCTTCGCCACTAATGAGACTGACTTAGAGATATCCTAATGTTACCATTGGTGGTGATTTTGTTTTTGTCTAAATGTGATTTCCGAAATAGTGGTTGCGTGAAATGCCATGCTTGTCACTCTCGGACACATGAAATTACTGTGAGATCCAACGTGCCACATCATGAGTCAGGATTAGTATAAAATATCAATTTTATTCAGAAAACTACACATTATATACTCCATTATGTATGCTTATTATGCTTGCAGAATCCAACAGAATTGGTGGTGGGTCAGGCAATAATTGGATTCTTCTGGCTGTCTTTAAATATGTCCAGTATTTTGGCCCCCTCTGTGGTTATGTAGTAGTTAGCGAACACCATATCTGATTTCCATAAGCAGCCATCCATTATAGTTGTGAGCGAGCAATTTCCATGCAGAGCAAGTTTAGCTGCCAGAGCAGTTACTTCCTGTGGATTTGAGGCTTGCAAAGGTTCAAGTCCGACTGCTTCGTAGGCTCTCAGTGTAACGGCTCATATCCACACTGAGATTGTAATTTGGGATATATCTGTAGGTGTCTCAGTAGATAAGGAGATGAATAGGCATCATCTCCTTGTTTTCGTTCTAGATTTTCAAAGTTCCCACAGGGCAGAGATAAATCCTGCTTATCTTCTGTGGACTGTTTACAATGAGAGGATGTGGAATTGTCTGTCTGGTTGACCAGGCAATTAAACTTGGGTCTTCCAACTTGAATGAGAGCAGTAGAACTGCAGTAATTCTGGCACATTTGTCAACTTGATCCGTGTTGTCATGGTTATAATGTTGCTTAGTGCTGCCGGGTAAATTGATAATGTGCAACGTTTGAGTCCTTGAGTATGTCATAAGTGACATAAGTGGTCTGTCGCTTGAGGATGTCGGGATTTCGATGCTGTAATGCCTGTTTGGGACATGTCTCAAATAGCATCCATTTGTCATCATATGATGTGCCAGTCGATCTGCATAAGAGCCAATGTTACTCCCTTCGGAATACCCACATTTCATCTAGCAAATTTTGATATGATCCATACAAGTAGTTGGAATGATGATGGATTCCCGTGACCTTGTTTGATGCAAGATTGGATGAGTAGATTCGCCCATTCTGGTAGTTTTAGTGATGGCTTTCCTACTTCTTCTATGAGTATTGGAAACCATTCTCTTGCTGACCAACAGACCCAAACCAAAGTCAGTTGTAGCATGCTCATTTGTTTGAGTTTCCCATGACTTTCAGTTGTAAGACTGGGCACACATAAGCGTTCAGTCCTTCCACGAGATGCTGAGTAGAACGTCTGTTGCCCATGCAAGTGGATCTTGTACTGGAGATACGAACCTTGGTATCTGTTTGTTGAATCTTGTCGCAGTTAGGTGTATTTGATTCAAGTGTTTGACTGACTAGCCGAAACGCTTCCTGATGTAACACCCATTATGTTGGAGATGTTTGCAGGGGATGCAATCTGTCATGATGTTCCATGGAATGTGGCATGCCTTTATGTAGAAGTCCAGGTCGTTGACAATGTCAAACTGTTGAAAGGTTAGCTGTAGTAGCGTGTGTTGATCCTTCCTGGTATATGTAGAATGCTACTGTAGAGTTGCCGATATGGACCATGAGTAGTTTGTTCCTTAAAGCGGCCAATAAATGTTGTATTGCATTGACATCACCTTTCATCTACAAGAAGTGTAGAATGCATTCGTGGCTTGTCCGAGTTCCAGATGCTTCATAGTATGGGTGGGCTTGCCATGTTTGTTGCGATGCATCTACATAGAGATTATTGTTGCAGTCCAACTCTATCAAACAGGTTCCTGTGCAAAAATTCGTCCTGTGAATCCACCAGGGCAGGTATGGTCTCAGTGCTTCCGGTAGGGCTATCCTATCCGAACTGTTCAGGCTAGTATTCTGGAAGGGCGTATAAAGAGCGCAGGTCTAGTCATCCGTCCTGTGCTGAAGTGAGTATACCGAGAAGACACTGACACTGTCGTAGTGCTTACTCTGTCTCATCATGAATCTTGGTCCAGCAGTCTTCTGGAGACTACAATGCAGTTCAATGGAGTAATGAATCGAATCTCTAGAAATTGTAGATCCTGCTGAGGCTCCAGCTCTGATTTAGTAGATTTACAAGCCATCCATGTTGTGTGAGCAGTCTGATGGTGAAGTCCAGTTGCAGTCATGATTAACTTAAATGCCTTCATTCAAGTAGAAAGCACTATGTAGACCTCAATGACGTAAGTATGTTACGATGGGCTTCATTACTCGAGTAAACTACTGAGGGGCTGATGACATTCAAAACAGTAAGATGTTCAACTGGAAGTGACTGCCATTAAATAGGAAGTGCAGATATTTCCTGGATTCCGGATGTAACCTGAACTTTTCTTTTGAATTTTCCTTTGTTACAAGGTAAATTGGGGAGTAAAATCTGGATTAAATTCCTCGACTGTGCCTTTCTCCTGTAGGGACGAGATGACATCCACTAGTTTGTCCACTTGATCCTGAGTGTACATGAAGAGAGCTGGGTCTCTTGTGAGAGGCGGAATGACCTGCAGTGGGATCTTGTAGCCTGTCCTTAGGATCTGTGAGATGAAGATGCCCCAATTCTTCCAGTAGTATTGCAGACGTCCACCCCCTTGTGATGGTTGTACAGGAACGGCTGGGGGTGGAATACTTCAGTAGTTTCAAACATTCTTGTCAGTCCTTTCATCCTCTTGCACCCCAGGAAAGACATACTTTCCAAAGGGAGCTCTTGTTACTTGGCAAAAAGAGCCCCTGCCACTCCGAGAGTTGACATACTTCTTATCCTTGGCTTTTTGCACTCAAGAGTACTTCGAGTGCGTGAGTGAGTTGCGTTTTACATCACACTCAGCAATATCCCAGCTATATGGCGATGGTCTGTAAATAATCGAGTCTGGACCAGACAATCCAGTGATCAACAACAGGAGCATCGATCTGCACAATTGGGAACTGATGACATGTGTCAACCAAGTCAGCAAGCCTGACCAACCAATCCCGTTAGTTGCCTCCTGCGACAAGCATAGTCGTCTTTTATGGCAAGCATGGGTTGATGAAGGCCTATTCTACCCCGGGACCTTCACAGGTCCGATGTTTTGTAGAGTTGCACTGAGACGTATGTCTGATGATGGTGGCCAAAATACCGATGCTCTTGATCATCTTGACTTCCCGTGAGTCATAAGTAACTGTCTTGGCGATGTCTTCAATTCTTCCTCTGGAGAATGGTGGATGATGACCAAGGGAGCCTGTAGTAGTGGCTAGATAAAGATTCACCCCAAGACGATGCCATCAATAAGTGCAGAGAGGATCATCCTGTCTTCGTGAAAAGTGGAGATGACTGCCTCTTTGATAGCACAGGATCATGCAAGTCCAAAGGTTCGCTTGGGTAGTAATATCCATTTGTGCTAGACATTCATCAACCACCTTAAAAGTGTGGGTATGAGCCTTGCTGATGAGCTTGTAGTTGTCATCCACTTCAGGCGCTTTCACAAAGGGCTCCATGTGATGCAGAGGAAACCTCTGTGCATTGAAAGATGGGATATGTTGATTCTGATGCTTAGTTGCTGAGTTTAAGGCTGTAGATAAGCTGTCTGGGGGGTAGATATCGGTGCAATCTGTGGAAAGATGGATTTCTTCGATGGTAATCCACAACCCGTTGGTAATCCACTATGTAATCTCCAAGTCACTGAATACAACCTCCTAATCAGCCTCTGATGCAGCTTGGCAAAGCTCTTATCTGTCCAAGAAGTCATCCCTGTTCACCACCTTGTGTGAATGTCTTTGATGCTCAGACTGGGTTTGCTGAACATCATCCCAACATCATCAGACTGTTTCTCTTGCCTCCGTGAACTCTGGAGAGGTCTTCATGCCCTAAATGCATTCCTGCAGGCCTATGTGCGTGCTCCAAATCTGACAGCAACAACGAGCAGTGTCAAGGTCGGTAATGTCTGGGTGATGCATACAGTGTATCCTTCTGGTTGGAATGTGATCTCTATGTGCATGCGTAAGATAAGTCAGCGAGGTAGCTTCTTCCAGATTGAGACGAGATGACACAGATGGTGAGGACTTCCTTGAATGAAAGCTTTCATCCAACTCATCTGAAAGTGCCGTTCTGCCTGTGGATTGTGCGTCAAAGGCTAGTGTCATGACTGACAATTGGAGTTTCCTTTCCTCTGCACCGTTCATCATGTGTTCAGTGAACTGCTGCATGAAGCCAGTGTCAAAAGTCTAAGGTGCAGGCTGTGGCAGTAGCTCAGCAGATGATGAGTGTTGAGGTTGCCTGCTGATGTGCCAGATGTCTACCTTGAAGGCAGGCTCTCCACTGAGTGAGGTGCTAGTCTGGTGACAGTTGATTATCAGTACCTCGGGAAGTAGTAGACGCAGCTCATCGTAGATGTGTCTCCCATTGAGAGGGTTGATGTCTTCATCAAGAGGGTTTATGTCTTCATCAAAGGACTTTGATGATCTAGATGCTGAAGACTTAGATCTTGATGTCTGAGACAATGTAGACAACTTCAGCTTCTTGGGTTAAGGTGACCCCAAGTCCGAGGCAGCCTCTTCTGTGACATGGCTGCAGCCTCTGTGCTGCCTCGACCCTGCACCCGATGCATGTCAGGTGTTCACTACAAACGTACATGAACAGCAGATAAACACACTTTTCCTAGACACATCATCAACCATTTTACTGGGCATGACTAGAGAGTGCCTTCGTAATTTGTCCTTTGCACGTCTCTGAACAGCAAATAAATATAGACAAATATCAGACAATTCCTTCGAGTTGACTACGAACACAAGTGTGCAAGACGGACAAAATACATGCGGATCAGCTTCAGACAGCTGGTACCTACACTGATGAAAAACATGTCAAACAACATGAAAAATATGTAAATTTTATCAACAATTTCACATCGTAATGATAAATAATACAGACTAAAAGCCGTATACAGCTAAATTTTGACTAAAGGCCCGAAATATGAAAGGATATAGATGCTGTATAGGGTCACCAAATTGCCTCCATCTGTCTCGTCCGGCTCGGGAAAGGCAAAGGGAGACTACTTGTGGGTGAGCATGATTGTACATCTGCTTCAGAGAAGGGAACTTCAAAGGGATTTCAAGTGTTCTACTATCATGGTGTAGAGGGAGGAGATAAGCATAGTAAGCATGAGTTAGGAAAAGGACAAATTTCCCATTTTGGCTGAAGTTGGTACTTTATATCTTCACTTTATATCTTCTTGATTCTTTGCGGGTTCACCACACTTCTTACATATTCTTTTGGCTTGATACTTCTACTGGTCAAATATCTTGTTTATAAATGTAAGTTGTGAAAGATAATTCCTATGTTATCACACTTCAAGAAGGAATTAAAATTATATTTTAATAACTTATTTTAATAACTTATATTGGCTGAGTGACTATAGTTTTATGCCGCACTCAGCAATATTCCAGCTATATGGCAGCGGTCTGTAAACAATCAAGTCTGGACCAGACAATCCAGTGATCAACAGCAGAAGCATTGATCTACGCAACTGGGAACCGATGACATGTGTCAACCAAATCAGTGAGTCTGACTGCCTGATCCCATTAGTCCCCTCTTACGACAAGCGTAGGTACCTTCTATGGCAAGCATGGGTTCCTGAAGGCATATTCTACCACGAACGTTCATGGGCCTGTAAAAGTGATTATTCGAATGATACGGTAGAGAATGCAGGGATATGAAAGAGAGACCAAGTGAGATGTCTTTGCTTTGCTGAGTTACATGCAACATAAAACACAACTTTGCAGATTTTGATCCCTTTTGGTATGCACTTAACAAATCAAATTATCAAATATGCCGATTCAATCTATAAAGTTCTATAACGCAATGAAAAAAAGCCCACAAACCTGGAGGTCAAGCGATTCACTAGTTTTACCCAGCGCTGGGGAAAAAAGTGGTAGTGAATAGGTTCACGGAGCTTGAAACTATGCCTGCCAGAGTATGAGGTCGTGAGCAGTAGTCTAATCTTGTTTGTGTGCACAAACAAGTAAATAATCTACTTGTTACATAAAAAAACATGTTGATCGTGAAAAGCAGATTCTGTCAAAGAGAAAGCTCAATGTCTGGTTTACTGACACTTACATGTCTGCCTGTCTGTCTGCTAATGACAATATCCACAACTTCATTCACTGAGCACATGCAACTAACACTTACCAGGCTTATAAGCCATAAACGAAGAGCCATATCGGCACAGTGGCCGAAGAAGAAACTTTTGACACTTGAGTGCACACCCACCGGCTCTGACTGCTTTGTTTCGGGGGGAGGTAAACCCAAGTCCAAAATACTGCACTTTTGATTTATGATTATATGCTCATAATTTTGTTTATTTGTTTTTTCTTTATCAGCAATGCATTTTATATATCATGAATAAGTGATAACTGAGTTTGAATCATGTTTGATTTTTGTGACCTTTAATTATTTTTATTTTATTTTACTTTTCTATCATTTCGGTTCTTCATGTTTTTTTCTGGTTTTTCTTTCCTTTTATTTTCTCTCTTCTTGTTTGTTCACGCACGCACGCACGCACGCACGCACGCACGCACGCACGCTGACAAAAGTGCAACCCCTCTTTTCCACAGGGCTGGATCTGCCCATGAAATATACTGCACTGATGTGCCGAGGCAACTAACTGTTCCACTTTATATTGCTAACACTCTGTAAGAGTTAACAACATAGAAGTTTTCAAAATGTCCTAATGGTTAGCACCAGGTTTGATCTCCTGGTACTCTTGAAGGACGATATCCAGGTGCGCGGATTTAGGTTGAATGTAACCGGCTTCGCCAGGCGGATACTGTATGTCTTCCCGATTTCGTTGACAGTACACCACCCATGGCTCAGTATCACTTTCCTTAAAGGTGTGAGACCAGTTATGGAACGCTGAGACCCGTGTGAATCCCACGTATGTGGCCTCATCTGTGGCTGGGTGTTTCCAGACGTTTTACAGGTGCTGGTGGTGGTTTGACTGGGTCCTGGTTTGGACCTCTACAAACTGTAGCTCACAGTTTACTGCAAAGCCACCAACATGCACTCGTACCTGTTGTATACATCTTTTCACCCTAAACATATTAAAATGAAAGGTCCTTTCAGTCAATTTCTACAATTGAAACGCATCTGTTCAACCCCTGAGGAATATGAAAAACATAGCTTCAACCTTATCAACTACTACCTAAAATGAGGGTATCCAAAGAAATATATACAACAAAACAAAACCAGGCCCGATTTTAAGGACAGAAAATCTCTCTTATCCTCCCAAACAAAACAACAACGAAATAACAACAGAATGGTTCTAGTTAGCAACTATAATCCCATGAATATGGAACTCAATGCCATTGTCAGAAAACGCCATCACATATTAAGTGGCTCAGACATCTGCCTAGACACTTGCCTCTTGTATACCTTGTATAGCTTGCCACTTGTATACCTCCTCACTTGCAAACACTACAAGAAACAGTATGTAGGTGAAACCAAAAGATGTTTCAAAATCCAATTAGCAGAACACTATGCTGATATCACACATAAGTGCAACAAATCTGTCGCACTTCACTTCAATTCGGAATATCATGGCAAAAATGATCTACAATTCCAAATCATTACCCAACTCAAAGACAATCCAGACTCTGAGACAACCATGGAAAAATGAAGATCTCTTGAATTAAAGTGGATATTTGAGCTCCATACATTCCTCCTGCAAGGACTCAATGACAGGATTGTAGGCTGAAATATTCCTTTCACCTTACCTATAAATGTTACAGACGAATATGTCATCAAGTGTGGTTACACCCCGCATCACTAAATAGATAAATGATATCAGATGGATGTGTTATTACATGTGTACACACCCAGTGTCATTTCGACAATAACCGTTACATGAAAAAAAAGACAATAAGAAATAAGAATTCTTAAGATTGAGGGTGGCTCAGCATACCATCTTGTAGAGGTAGCACCAGAGGGTTCATGTTGGTGTGCCACGTTGTTTGGTGTGACCAAAAGCATTTTCATCTTCTTGGTGTTGATTAGTTTCTGTAGAACCCACAGAAGGAGAACTGCAACATGTGAGCATTCACACCCTCCCAAAGAGAAGCTCATAGTATCATGGTCCCAAGCTATTGAGTCTGGGACTGGATACACATACCCAGGCAGTCAAACATCTTACCTGGTCATGAATAGTAGGTAGGATGTTCTATGCAGGAGTTTAGTAAGTCCCACATATACGATACTTATAGGATATGAAAGGGGAATGAGTTTTGTATCCTATTTATTATCCACGTTCTAAGACATGAAAATATCGTTAAAATACATAATGCGGAATAATACATCATACTGGTGATTGGAATGTCAACCACTTCACTCCAGGAAAACTTACGCTGCGTAGAGACAATGTTTTTCCTATGACTAATCAAGAAAACAAACAAATAAAGACATAAATCAAGTCAGAATCAAAATTAATTCTTTTCAATTAAGGACTTGGTTTCAGATGCAATAATGTAATTCATCAAAACACTTGTGAAGTGTTAACATTTTGAACTTGACTGCGTGACCTAAATCTTGCCTGAACGTTAGTCGGCCATCGCTTTCGTGCTAGTCGTCATGTTGAGAAGTGTTCACAAAGAAGATAACAGGGAGCATTTAATTAGGCTTGGAATTCCCACTTGTCGAGATTTGATGTTCATGTTGAAGAATCCACCGAAAAACACAGCCTACAACCTTAAATGAAGATGATTTCAAGGTTATTGTGTTCAGACTTTGGGAAGTGCTTTTCACCCCTACATAAGAAACCACGGGAGGTATGGCAGATCTGCATTTGTGTGGGAGGATGCTAGTGGATGCAGCTGACAGTGGCCCAGTGATCAAGATACAAGAGTGCTGCTCATCTTTTGATGTGTGTTACTGTGCAATCCTGACAAGATACACGCTGAAGGTATTCAATCTCCAGATCATAATCACAACTCTTCTAACTGTCTATCAATTTTTACCAAATCAATGACTTTTACGGGCGACAAATACAAATAGTGGTAATTTGCTGTGAACATCACATCTTCAAAACAATAAAGCTCGGGCACCCATAGCATACAGCATAATCTCAGAAAAAATGCAGTGAAAGTAGTAAATGTTCCATTAATCCTGAATGAAAAAAGTTCACAACATGAAAAGTTCACAACATGAGAAACTGACGTGAAAGTTGAATGTTGCCAGTATTTAGTAGAGAACATTGACAGTTTCATTCCTCAGTCTGCAAGGATGGCAAATCATGGAATGGACAGTAAAAAATATCCTTGTAACTTGAGGTGAGTCCAGTGGTCACATCCTCTATACATACATTCTCCCCATGAAGTGAAATAGATGGAATCAGAATGTACTTTTTCCAAAGGCACAGATCTGTGACAAACACAGCATTTCTCATTCTCTGTGATCTCGTCAGATGAACTATCAGAAACTGTGGCACTTTTAACCTGATGTGCAGCTTTTGTCTTTTTGATGTTGGAAGGTCCAGGCTGTTGGAGGCCAGATGATGAAGCTGTTGCTTTTTTCTTGGGTATAGATAAAGCCGTACCAGTGACCAGGATGTTATGTTGTACAATTTTCTCCCCTTGTGGAGTCTTCAGAGATGGCCTTTCCTGACACAACTCTGTTGATTGTCCTCCTCCTCTTGGTAACCTTGTTAACTCCCTTAGCAGCTTCCTCCCTAGACTTTAGGAATGTTGACGTTGATGTCAACTGAGTTCAAAGTGCCCTCTCTTCAAAACCTTTGCCGGAATGAACGCTGACTGGTCAACAGAAAGTGGGTCAAATGGATGGATTCCAGATTTCCTGAAAGAACTTCTCAAGTTGTCAGGAGAAAGTGCCTTGCCATATGCTTTACATGTGAGATCGCAAACAGAATATCGATCAATACCAGTGCAAGCATTAGATCCCATAAATTTATGACACTTGTTGTTGTATATCCTTTCAAATGGGCCAAAGCATCCTAAATCAAGTGGCTGCAGAACATGACTTGTGTGTGCAGGGAGGATGAACAGAATAATATTGTGTTCTTTGGCCCAGTCAATAAGAGGAAGAGAAATACGGGACTTGCGACCTCATACAGGATCAGTATCTTCTTGTTTGAATGTCGGCCTTGTACAAACTTGGCAAAATGATGTTCAAGGCAGTACCGGAAAACCTCAGTATTGAAGCTCCTGAAGTGCAATCTTAGTAGTTCTGGCCTCATCCTCTTGCAGCAGCTTCTTAAAAAGTTACAATGGATGGAGGCGAATGGTTTTGTTTCAGTCCCTTTTCATCAACATTGTAGATTCTCTCTGGTGAATTAAGGAGGTAATATTTACTGAGAATTTTCTGGAGCTCTTCAAAGTATGCTGACACATTCTTGTGATGTGGCCTTTGCCCGCTGTAGCTCCAAACTCGGCTTGCACACCTTCAGTTCAGGCCATCTCTTCATGAAGTTGTAGAACCACATCAAAGTGAGGGGATGGTCTTCATCACGCTTACCAAGGGCTACAACATAAGTACTTGCCATGCCCACTACTTCTGCTCTGCTATAGCCATAACCTGAACCAGCCATAACCTTCAGATGTTCAACAAGATGCAATTCCTCTTCTTGGTTGAGCAGCGGCAGTATACTGGACTTGACAACTTCAGGGTTCACATAACCTCTGACTCAGTCATGCAATGTTGCCTCAGGAATATCATATTTTCCTGCTGCTCCACGGACAGAAGCACCACCTTCAACAACTGAAACATAGGCATTTGTCATTGCTGTTGGTGAGTAAGGCCTGTATCGCCCTCAAAGCCTTGAATGCAAGTCAGGACTTGTGCACATATTCTGAAAAAGAAATAAAATGTATTGATGATTTATTTTATTTTCAAGAAATATGTACGCAAATATGAAAAAATGTTATTTACTTTCAACAAAATTTACCCCACCCCCCCGAAAAAAAAATCACCATCATTGATTTGTCTTTTTTATGTAATCAGTATCAGTTTGGAGAATTTTCCTGAATAAATACAAGCATATTTTCTCAATTAATTACTTAAAACAATTTCATTTGATCCTATAAGGTCATTATAATGACTATTCATTGGTAACCTTTGATGAAATTTTGCTCTTAAGATATAAAGAATATGTCTGATTTGGGCTTCCATGGTTTTTTTCCCAAGCAAGACCCTACCCACCGGGGTCATGACCTTTTAGCATCAGTAGTTACTTATGCAGACGACCAGTAGATAGGTGCTGTCATGACTGAAAACTATTTTCTAGGGTACATTTTCATCCTGATGTTTTTGGAATTAGTGCAGAAGCATAAAGATATGTATGCTAGATAACTTTTGATAAGAAGCTCACCTTGGACACATTTGATTTCCACATTGTGACGGCAGAGACGAGTTGACGACTTCTTGTTTATAAACATGAAATCTGATGTCATGGTTTTATCTGTACCAACCACGTGAACATGGAAATGATAGGTGCGCGAAAATACATTACGGCAGGATAACTCATGATGAACATTTGATACATGAGAAATCACTTATCTATTCATTCTGAGAAGAAATTAACAATCATTGTGCAATTAGAAATCACTATGAATTAACTTTCAAGTTTGAAATGTGGTATAAATTCATCATCAATATGTATTAACTTTCAACTGTAGCATAAATTCATCATCATAATGTAAGTAACCCTTCCCAGTGATTGCGATGTCACACGCATTGTGATGTCATGGCACAGAAATGACATCATAGGGTTGACATCATAGCATCAACTGTCAGTTCATGTAATGAAGGGGTCTGAAATGACCCCAAAATGTTGTGTGACAAAGAATTAAAAGAAGATTTATCCATAAAAGATCTTGGTCATTTTCAACAAATTCTAAATGCCACTAAAAGACATCATAAATGTTCTTTGTTTGAAAAATAGACAAACCATACTATGGATATTCAGACCGGTCAATTTTCTAAGAATCTGATTGTCATCCATGTTGTCAAGGTCTTCTGAATTTGGCTAATGACTATGAAGAATTTTCACTCTGACAAGTATTCGAGTAACTTAGTTTTCTTCTCGGATAATATTTTCTTCTTTTTTTTTAAGTTTGAAAAGATGTTTCCATTCACAGGAATGGAGATAAGGAAACTAATAATGCAATGTCTCTTCACAAAAATACTCAAATAATTAAGAAGAAAATACTGGGAAATTGTAATATCTGACTGGGTTAACCCCCTGGATGCCAGGGACATATATGTCCTTCCTCTACATGCCTCACTTTGAAGTCCAATAAAATTCTAAATATACCACACATATATAAACACTTCACTGTTTTGAATTCTGTGGACAATTCCCTGTTTCTTGATACCATCCACTATTATCTCAGACCAAGCTGAAGTGCTTAAAATTGCCTTTCAAAATAGGATTCATCATAAATGTTGTCAATTTTCAAACCGTAGAAAATCGAGATTCACAGCATAATTTGCAGTATGTTTTGAAATGTGAAAATCGGATAATTACTGGGAGTAATGAATTTCAAAAATAGCATATTAATGATCACTGATATCAAGTTTTCATGTAACCAGTAATGATAATTCTGAAACATCACCGATGAGCCCAGAATCGGTTGGGATGTTTTCGAAAATACACTTACACGAACGCCGAAGTGCGCTTTCCGCCATATTAGGTTAGTGTTTACAAAATCACATTTCAAGAAGGCCTGCATTGAGACACCTATAACATCACGTATATTTCATAGTCAGCTCAGACAAATGCATCGTTGAATTCCCCACACATCTTAGAATTAAATTACAAATGGTCTTTGTCACCAATACCATCTGTCTAGGTAAAAATAAACAAAAGATAATTGGTATGAAAACGAACGCTGTGCTCGAAAGACAGCACTTGTTTGAAATGTAAACAAAGAAAAATTCCACTTTTACACTGCGTAGCATTTTCGGAAATTTTCTAAGATCCAGCCGTCTAATCATTGCTTACAATGGCTTAATACGGTTAGCATATTCAGAAGAGTATTGTAGCAAGAAATAGCAAATTAAAAACAGATACAATAAAATCATCTGGTAATTCATAAGAAACTGTCAAACTTTTAGTGCAGCGTGATGCCATGACTGACGCAAAATCACGCAGAACAACAACAGTACACATCTGGCATTTCTGGCTTCTTCTGTCATTTACAATGTAAATGATAAAAACATATAACAATACAACAATAGTCAGAATAATTCTGATTACTTACATCTCACATTTATGTACAAAAGATCCCTGAATCAAGGAAAAAGTATTCGCAAAATCCTGTGTACACTTGTCAGCGAAACCACCATTTTGAAAGAAATCGGTCATCTGTAGTGATATCACACTTCAACATTGTTGCTCATATTAGACAATTTCTTTGAGGTGAAGGTCAGTTGAACAAGAGTAAACACAATGCCCATACCATTCCGATTGCACTTTTAGTAGTCTATTGTAATGTATATTTTGCATATCGTTCAGATATTTTTTCACGAAACTGATTTCAGTATCTACATATATCCATGTTCAACACCATACCATATGTGGATATAAGGTATGCGTTTTTATTCTTTGAAAGCTTTTGATTGTTTGAATAATATTTACATGGGAAATTGACTCAGTAAGTGTCCTATACCACATTTTAAGCCTCTACACAAGTGTTGGAAGATCACACATAGCCATTACTGCAACATGTGCTTTAGTTCCCATGATGTACAATATTCAATACGTTGGGACAAATATTGCAGTTTCCTATGAACAGGTTAATAAACAGTGATTTAATTCCAACTTATAAGTAAAACTGATAATATTAATGAAAATGATTTGTACATTTTATGAAATGTAGGGGCACACACATTTAAAGGAATTGTCTTGTTCATTGTATTGGTTTGTGTCGTTTTCATAGACAAAACACTTATGAATATTGATTGACTAGGTGCGAATTTGTCAAAAACGCTTTATGATTCATTATCATTTTTTTTCGATAATAAAGTCAATTCAAATTCGAGTAAAATATATCTGATGGCTGAATATCTAACCCAAAAAATATTTATGCGAAAATTGTTAAGAAAATATATGAACAGGTCATGTCCTAATTTGGACAAGCCTTACATCCATATTCCAATACTTCTGCACTGAAAAAGTGATCTCTTTGTCTAAAAACTAAATTTCATTGCATACATATGAAGTGAAATAATTTCATAATCATAAGAAGAAAAGTCTGTTTCCGAAATGAGTATTCAATGAATATTCAGGTGTTGTGAAATTTTCATTTACACTAAATTGATGCTAGACAGGTGCGCGTGTTGCTCACAATAAGATATGTAGTAAAACCATGTAAATGTTGATATATTCAGGACACTATTTCAGTGGTAAAACCATTCATTTTATATATTGGCTAAAAAGTGTTGAATTCTGACACAGAAGCTGAGATCTTTTACACATTGAGTGGAAATTAGGCTAGATATATACTTATCAGCAACCAGAGTCGTCTTTTCCGATGTCACAAAATGCCTCAAACATGCCGTGATGTCAACTAAAATGTCGCATTAATTTCAGTTTTATTTCATTACATTTGAAAATGTGGCTGTTACTCCGTTAATAATGATGCAAAATTAATCAAAATACATCTACACAAACAGGAGAATATGGGAATCTAAGAACTAAATTATGTATCGGATAGGGACATCCAAATCTCTATTACCTGCTTTTTGATGTAGTACACTGGCATCTTTTCTTACAAATTGTGAAACTACCAAAAGGTACCCTCTCACATTGGAATAGTATTGGAATAGTTTGGTTCACTGTGAACAAAACATAACGAAAATATACTGTCCGTATCCACAGCAAATTCTCTCCATGTGAGTTACATTGACCTAAAGTAAACCATAGCGGAGTTATGCCCCCTTATCTTTATACATGCATGACCTCTCTGTCGATGTTTGACATCATTGAAGAAAATCGATTTTTGACATTTATTGCAGGTCAGTTTTGATTTTGTGAGTATGACGTTATGCACTAGCACATACATCCATTTCATATACACTTATGTCATTCAGATATCAAGCTGTATTTTCTTCGCTCATACTTTCTGTAAAGATGACAAATTAAAAAATTCGTAGCAGAGTGCTTTTATTGGTGCACGATACAAAATGGAGAAATTTACTGTTTTTCAACACACACAAAAGATTTGGACAACTTTTAGCCGTGCCTATTTCTCAAACCCCTGAGGTAGCTGCATGGATAGGAAATTATTATTTTACATTTCTGAGCAATTTTATAGCCGTACGCAGATCCAAGACCACGCGAGCGCAAATCTCGCACAACATTCACTTTTCAAACCTTACGAAAATGTGCGCCTGAAAAAAAACTCGGCATCCAGGGGGTTAAAGATGAAGTCATCAGAAACATTTACCCCAATTTATTTTTGCACAAGTATCATTTTTAATATCTGAATAACAATTCTGCTGTTTCAGCACCAGCCATTATGCATATTCAGCAGGCAAATCCATCAACTTTTGTACTTGTGACGTGATGTCACACGTTAAAGCACTAAAGTAATGTAAACTGCTTTATTTTCTGCCATTCTCATAATTAGTGAGATGTGATATTTTATTGCATGGGTTTGCACATCACTGAACACTTGAAATAAACACCATGAACAAGGTAAATAATTTTGGCTTCAGTTCAGACAACAGATCCGTTAGTCAACTACCGGATGTTGTTCATACATAACATTACAATTCTTTTGAACATGATATAAACCAATTGAAAATTTTAGCTGTATTTTATTTCAGTGCTACTTAATGGATAGTTAGTTTAGCCAATTGTCCTATGACCCTGCATGTTCTTAATAAGTATTGTACACTGAATTTCATACATAGTGACCCAAATGAAATAAATATTCTGTTCTTTTCTGTTAACTGCAAACCCTCTGCTCAAAATCCATCTGCAAGTGATGGCATCATTTTGGACATCTGAATGTTTTACTCTCTTGTGAAATACCCACACCAAAGTTATGGCCAGAATTTTAGGAATTGGGACCAGAAACATATGTTACAGTCAATGCCTACAATCAGGCAATGTGCACAATGAATGAAATAACTAATCATTGAGTACATTGTCTAAAACTTTCAGGCATTGTGTACATTGTGGCCTGATTGATTAACCAAATTTTCATACAGACTGACTTATTATTGAAAAGGGATTACGAGAAGACAACTTTAGCCTGGATTTTATTCTGTTTGAATAAGTGACAAATATCTAACAAATTAATTGAAGCAGAAATGATTTCAATACTGAAGTAAATTACAGAAATGAATTAGTAGCATCTGCTGTTACACAATAAACTCAACTTATCACTACAAGCATATCTTTCAGTTTCACATCATAGTTACGTCGTTGCACTCATCCACTGAGAAGTGCAGCAAGTAGCAAGAAGATATCCATGGGGTGATATGCTACTTCACTTGTACGTTTGGTGGTGAGTGAAGGAAAGACACAGAATTAAGTAAAGTGAGTTTGGTAAACCAGGATCCACTTATGTGATCCACTGGCCATTGACTGCATGTCCCCCTGCAAGACTTTCCTGTCCAATAATCTTTGGAGACAATTGGTTTCACAGCAACACCTTTTGTTGTAACACATTTCCTCTTCTTTTGAGACCCGTGAAGGTCTTGGGGTAGAATAGGCCTTCAGCAACCCATGCTTGCCATAAAAGGCAACTATGCTTGTCGTAAGAGGCAACTAACAGGATCGGGTGGTCAGACTCGCTGACTTGGTTGACACATGTCATCGATTTCCAATCGCGCAGATCGATGCTCATGTTGTTGATCACTGGATTGTCTGGTCCAGACTCAATTATTTACAGACCGCCGCCATATAGCTGGAATATTGCTGAGTGCTGTGAAAATCTAAACTCACTCACTCACTCCTCTTCTTTTGACATTCTATGTAAAGGGATCTTAATAATGCCATAGCATCACACCTGACATCTGAGCAATAAAGATTGCTGTATCAAAATAAGCCTCAGTGATCACCAAATGAAACCCATGCTAATCTTGTCTTCTCAATAACAGCCGTTCAGCTATCAATCAATCTGTACAATAATTGGGTTAATTAATTAGGCAACGTACACAGTGCCTGGAAATTTTATTTTCAGTCATTAATAAACATTGCTTCATTCTCAAAGCTATATCAAAACAACTCACCCTGTAAGAAACATCATCAAATTCACCATTCTTCAAAATGAACAAGCATACTGAAATAATCTTGCTTTTTGTCTGATCTGTTTGGGTAGTTTTTTCTACTAACCCATGAACGTTCATGCTGAATCTTGTATCATTTCACCAAGTCTTGAAGTTGTTTGCAGTCAGAAGAATGATTCAACCATACCTCTAGTAGGTTCTACTTTTACTTCTCAAACACAGTTATCACCTGACGCATCCGTGTCCAGAAGAAACATGCAGAGTGAGAAGAGTTAACAAATACATCTCGACAGTTAACTGTACGTCTGTGTTCAACACATATCTTTCTGCCTCCTTGTGTTACTATTTGCCAGTCGGCAGTCCCATTTCTTCTTCCACTTTTCTCACTGCGAAATCTCAGTGTATTTCCACCTTCCCTTGAAAAAGGTTGCACGATACTGTGATTGGAAGCAAAGGACCAAATAATGTAAATGACCGATAAATTTTCACTTTTAAGTAGTAGTGATGTCGTATTGAGTACAAGTTCTTGACATCACGTTTGATGTGCTCGGATGCTGCCCAAAACGGCAGGCTGGCAAAACTGCACCGCACTTGATTACCAAAAACAGCCACAAAGACTGTGATCGCGATACTGCTGCGCCATTGCTTGCGTATACATGTAGGATCCATCCACCATCTCCACATGATTGGTGCAGCATGTCTACAAGCACGTTCCAGTATACTTACATCTAATGTTTCAGAATGTCTACATGTACGATCCAACATGTCTAGATGTAAGATAACGTTACAAAATGTCTACATGACCGTTCCTGCATGTCTACATGTACGCTCCAGCATGCACTGGGAAAAAAGTTCACCTTTACAAGCTTGTAAATCTCTTGTAAAGATGATGTTTACATTTACAAGCTTGGAAAGATGATGTTTACAAGACATTTACAACTTGGAAAGATCCACAAGGGGAGATAACTGGTGGGTGATGGTAAAACGGTCCGCAAGGCCTCAAATTCACACCTAATAAATCGCAAAGGCTAATTACAGTTTGACCCCTGGACATAATTAATGGGGTAATTGGGGCGTGAAATGAGAGTGGGACAGACCACTGTTCAGTGGAGAGTGGTCACTCTGTTAGAGGTAGGATACTGATGCTCTTACCACAGTGTTCGGTGGGGTGAAGATGCATGGGTGTTTCTTTCACTATGCGCAAGCTCTTTAGAAAAGAATTCTGACTCAGTATCCCACTTATTTTGTGTTTGGGAACAGTGAATAACAATACCATAAACAATATCACCTTATCACCTGTGATAATATGCTAAATGATAGAGATTGTGTTGTGATAACATAACACATGACAGTATATGTTGCTATGAATCATGTGGTCGATCCAACCTTTACCAATAGTACCAGTTATACATATGGGATAGATCACCTTTTGAAATACTTTACAATCATATTTGCTTTCTGTTGTTTCTGTTGATTCTTCCTTTCTGTGGTCAGCCAAGCAACAATCCACCATAATCCCATAAAATCATTGAGGCATGAAGTCCAATAAGCCGAGTGAACTGTACCTAACTGAATAATTTTAAGCTTCGTGGGACTACACCTGTTGTACACGGGTTAGTGGCAGTTAACACATACTGCTATATGTAACATAACTAAACAACAACCTTCAGGAATGGAACTCCATCACAGAAATGTGCCCTGGACAAATAACAGGTAAGAGGTTGGCATGGGAGGTTAAAGTAACTTGTTCGAAAAACCCATCCCAACGTTTTCGAGGTGATAAATTTCATGTTGGACTGGGGACGCAAATTAATAAACTGAACATGGTGCAACATAGTGCTGGCCAGACACTGTCCCAAAGAAAAAGAAACATCAAGACCTCCAGAGAGAACTGCCCACCCTGGAGCATAGGGCATTATTGATATGTTGTATTATTTTGACAGGTTATCTCATGGAACGAAACTTTCTAAAAGGTCACATAAAAAAGGAAAACACAACTTTGCAGATTCTGATACCTTTCGGTATGCAGTTACCGAAACAAATCATAGAAAATGCCAATTCAACCTATAAAGAAAAAAAACCGCGATGGAAAAACAAATCCGCGAATACGGAGTTGAAGCGATTCACTAAATTTCACCCAGCGCTGGGGGAAGAAGTTGTTTCAACAGTTGTGCTGCGCTGCGCCCATAACGCATGCGCAGTGAATAGGTTCGCGGAGCTTGAAACAGTATGCATGCCCGGAGTATGAGGTCGTGAGCAGTAGTCTAATCTTGGTTGTGTACACAAACAAGTAAATAAGCTACTCGTTACATAAAAAAACATGTAGATTGTAAGAAACAGCCTCTATCACAGAGAAAGCTTAACGTCTGGTTTATTGACACCTATATGTATGGCTGCCTGTCTGCTAAAGACAATATGCAATACACAGCTTCAATCATTGACCACATGCCATTTAAACTTAACACCTATCAGGCTATACGCCATAAACAAAATAAATTGATTATTGACTCATGCACCCGAGTCCTGTCTCAGACACATTATGCAATAAAGCAGATGTGATACTTGTACATATTACATGTTTTTTATGTCTCTGGGTTGCAAACAAACTACATCCGTTTTTCATGGATGACTGGATCTCACGGAAACTGGTGCAAACGCTTGTCAGTTTCAAGTCCTGCTTTGTACTTGGACGAATGACAGTTTCCAGTAGCTCACCATCTCTGCTGAGATGATTTTTGATTGGATCGAACGCAAATTCAGAGATTTACAAAACCCAACATCTCTACATACATTCTTTATGGATAACAACGTAGTGTATAAGTTTGGTTTTTTTTGACAACGCTATATCAATCCATACTGAAACCATGCATCATATACAAGACACAAAGTTGATATCCACAAAGAATCTTACTTTCTTGTGACTCGCCATACTTCTAAAATGCCCATCAAATACATCTTTCTGAACACACTATGGGCCCACCTTATGAGCGCTCGGCGTATCAGCAAATGAAGCAGACAATCGGTTGCCGTCGTTACACTTGAGTGCACATCCACCAGGTATGACTGGGTTTGGTCTCCCGCGGGCTTCCTTAGGAGGGACGAAAGTCCAAGTACAACCAGGCATACTCTACAATACTGCTCCCTGCTACAACATATTGCACTTCTGAATCGCTACTGTACGCTTGTAATTTTATTTATTTTCTTACAAACAGCAGAACTGATATAATGGAATATATGTTACTAGTACTTATAGTGGTGGAATATTTGACATGTTGATATTTCATATGTTTTTTTTTTTGGGGGGGGGGTTATCTCGTGATCAATAGTAGTAAGTTCTTATCCACCTTGTGCCTGTAAAATACACAGAATGACCTTCGTTCGGCTTTGTGCATTGTCATTTTATTCATATGACATAGGAACCATATTTGAGGTGTGGCGAGTCACACTGCTTCCATTTCCCCCGCAACTCTACTGCATCTTTCTTGGATAAAAAATTGGATAAAAAACATTTTGAAATTGTTTCTGATGAGTTGTAGGCTGGTTTGACATCTTGAAGTGTCATCATCGCGATAATGCGCTGAGGAGCGGGTGGTTTAGGTGGTGAAAGTTGTAATGTGCTGAATTTGTTTCATGACGCGTGAACAAGGAATTTAGCATATCATAACATTGAAATACATTTGATGTTCGCTTGATAGTGCTCCGTGGTCAATACTGCAGTGTTGATGGAAATGGTATTCTATAATGCGGAATTTGTTTCACTTTTATAATACTCATGTCTTTCATGCGAATGAAATTACCCCAAAACAAATAGACAGTGTCAAGCTTACACTAGATGTTTATTTACAGATTACAACAAGAAAGACGAAGATTAAAATTCATACAAAAACATTCCAATTACAAATTTACGGAAAATATGTTACACATTATTATCAAATATACAATAAAAAAACAATGTGGTAGCATTGTAGTTGTGCATTCTTTAATACTGGTTCATATTTTGCTTTCTTATGGCTCGGGAGGTCTGCCTGTCGCATCCCTTCAACTCCCTTTCTCCTTTGAAAGATCACACGGATTAATATAGACTAACAGTTAGTCTCTGAAATGAACATATTTCACTGAAAACGTTCATAGTGAAAACAAATAATGAAATGGAGCCCTGAGACTTTCTTCATTTTCTGAAGCTAAGGAAATCTAGACTTGCCATATGTTCTAGACTTGCGTGGGCTTTCTTGGCTTTCAGGGTCTGTACGACAGACTAGGATTAATACTGTGGGGTGAGTGTTACTGTATCTCCCAGCCTTGAACAAAGCCTCAACACATAGCAAGGCCTAATCCCTTGTTCATTGATGAGCACGTCATGCCAGTAAGAGTTCATTAATTAACAAGGCCTAATACCTTGATATCATCTCAGTTGAGATTCATCAATTAACATGCCTTCTTCCTTGTTAATTGATGGTAAGCTAAGTTACATAGTGCATCCTCTTAAAACAGTTTCATCTAATTCTTGATTCCCGAAAGCTAGTTAAATTGGTTTTCATGTTTACTTACTGTAGTTTTTCTGGAACATTTTCTCATGACATCACTCTGTTTGTTTTGGTTGTTTTTCTTTCTTGAGACAGTTTCCTTTTTTTGTCTGCAAACATCTTGTCATAGCCACTGCAACAAACAAGATACAATACCCTGACAGAAACTTTATGTTTCAATAAAACTGACGTATATTATAGAGTGATTACAGAATTATAACAAGAAGTCGTCACCAAACACATGCAACCGATTCAAACGTTTGAACAAAATCGCCCTTGAACATCACATTTTGTTGCATAATTTTATTGTGCAACAAAAGTCACGTTTGGAGCTCAAGAAATGAGCATTCTTATTTATATGACAGTAGGTTGTGCTCATTATTTTGTTGTGCACTGATGCATATAGGACAGAGCATTAAGCAGAACTGCAATACCTTGAAACTCAGCGTGCAGAATAACAGGGAGAGCTGCCTTAGCGTCCTTATTCTGTCCTGTTTCCAACCTGAAAAAATACAATTCAAAATTTATTACACAATGAAGATAAATTCATGTCGAGGTTATTGTAGAAACACCAGAAGTTTGACTTGTTGAATGGTTTAATGCATTGAAACTCTTGCAGTTACTGTATTTAAGTCATATTAAATTATATTCTTACATCTGTTGTGGATTTAGGGTCATTCCTCTTACAGACTCAGCATTCCGTAGAGCCTGCCTCACAGTTGTCTGTGAAAGTAAATTCATGGGAAAAATGCAATTAGCATTTTGAAAAACCTAACAAAATGACTAGCAGGTATTACAACTAAAATCTTAAATAAAGTCGAATTACTGCTAATACAACATCGTATAAGAATTTCCTGTCTGAAAACGTTACAAACATTTAAAAAGAGATAAACAATCAATTTAGTTTTTAAAATATATTTGTGTTAAATTTGATTTTGAAATGCCTCAGCGATTTTGAAAAGGATATATCTATTAAGGTCACTAGTCCATCCATATAATGACATGAGATATTAGAACCCAAAATACGTATATGCATAAATACTGGGATTAGTCTGTATTGCTCCGTCATTGTTGTTTTTGATGAAACCTATGTCTTAAAACATAAAACAGAACGTTTTACGTCTGTAAGAATACGTCCAAAATCAGTCTTATACTAATTATACGTTATAATTGAAGTTACATGCAACAGGTAATCCTTCAGCTCAACCACTAAAAAAACAGCTGGTGTTACCTATATATATATCTAGGGAATATATTCCACCCCCATAGCCTGATTAAGTCCCAGGAAGAATATTTATGACATGTAGTAAACCTTTGATCAGCCAATTAGTCGGGCTGTTGTTCTCATATCGTGATTCAATATACTAAACACTTACTGAATGGCAGGGATACTCTACGACTCTGTGTATTGAGCTCCCTGCTAAATGATATGGTAGTCTTGAGTCTAAGATTTCTCAACAACCCTGCTGCTGAAGGAACACATAGCGTCATCAGGATTACCTTACTGATTTTACAAATGATATACTTGCGTCATCTGCAATATACTCACCTGAGCTGAATGTGCCCTCTGAAGAAATATCGCTGACAGACATTCTGAACGGCTTTGTAGATGTAAAGTCTCAAATTCACGACAGCAAAAATGTCCGTATGTTGGTGTGCAATGATCAACTGCATTTTCCAAACGTGTGTTCATATATGTATTTAGATCTCAAAAGGTCATCAAATTACTTTGAGTTACTCTTCCTCTCTGTAACTTCTCTACATGTAAACATGTAAATAAAGGTATGTCACTTTAATATGAATTTTACCAATTGACCATGTTGAAATAGACTATTGTTCACCGAGACTAAGCGTTATCAAAACACTAACTCAAATCAGCCAAATAATCCCACTAGTGATATCCTCTTTGGACTGAAGTTGTTTATTTGAAGAGTAAGAGGATTATAAGGCATGCTCAACTGGGTTTGGTCGTTTAACTAATCCCTCACAGCCATCACCAGCAGAGGGAATGATTTACACATCTCATTTTTTGTGCTTAATTATTGTGTTTGTTTTTTATTGAAAAAAAATGAAATGGGATTGTGAACAGCTTTATAGTTTATATCGACACCGGTACGATACAACATACAATACAACATTTAAATGCAGCATGTGTTGTCACATATGCATATAAATTTGAATTACAAACATGGGTAAAGCTTGAAGACAATCTTATATGGAAATAGTGAATTATCTGATCTTAATAATCTGTCCATCTTAAAATCTGCCTACGTCTTCGTCACTTCTTCTTTTAGATTTGATACTAAACATGATTGAAGAATTAACCTCGTGGTTTGTCATATGATAATCTTGTATTAGAACTTTGGTGTATTTACCTTTGTAAAGTGCATTCCACACATACAAACTAATTGTATTAATATAGAGCATTTATGAGAATAATTATTTTTGGTGTCTTGATAGTAAAATTATGGATGCTCACCGAAGTAACCATAGACTAAAGACAAAAAACATCTTCAAGCAGAAAGGAAGACCATGATAGAGTATGGAAAAGTTTTTCCCAGTTTGTTGAGTCAGTTGTGTATAAAGTGAACTATCACTGTTGACACTGATGATGTATGATTGTGTAGCACTTTAAGAATTTCTTATATTTGCGAAAGTTACCAAATGCAAAACAGAGAGTACAGTTATGTAAGTTATGTTTTATGTATGAATGATACATTAAAAAATTATGTACGCCGAAACAATGTAAACAATGTAAACAAACAAATGATAGACCGGCACGCACCATTTAAATATTCTGTAACATACTTCTTGTAAATGATTATATAAATCTTGTTACACAATGATTTGTATTAATTCGTTTGAGTATTTGCTCCAATCCACACGTACTGACATCACAACCAATTATCTATTGACATGTTTATGAGATTTCTTGAATACGCCAATTGCATAACACCGTTAATGAGCACCAACATAAAAGGTCTGGTGACAGGTGTTATTTAGAGAATGCATATAGTTCCCACGGAGTAGAGTGGTGAAATCACCGTAATGAGCTTGGGATGATGATCTCGAACAGAGGCAAGACATCTGTTTTAACAGTCACAAGTACTTGGTATATAGATCAATGCTGGCCGTACACATCAACTTTCATGTTTTCATGCACCAGACGCAGTTGCATTGATATAAAGCACAAATGGACTATACAAATTATGGCTTATTCCTTTCCATTATTCCATTCAGTTTTCATGAATAAATATGTCACATGCAAGATCTATTATGCATATCAACAGTAAGAACTCTAACAGAACAAAAAAAATAATAAATTAGTAAGTATACAGAGTCATGGGGATTCTTGAGAAATGGAAAACATTGAAAGAAGTAGTTGTAAAATCCTTCCTAAATTTACAAAAGTTTACAAGCCTTGTAAATGTTTCTAAATATGACATTTACATTTTGTAAATTTTTGTAAATCACCATTTTTTTCGTGTGTTTGTGTGTGTTAGTGTGTGTATTTGTATGTTGATTGTGTGTTTGTTGGTGTGTGTTTTGGTGTGTCTGTGTGTTGGTGCGTGTATCTTGACGTTCTGGTGTGCTGGTGTGTTGGTGTGTGTGTGTGTTGTTTGTATGTTGATTGTGTGTTGGTGTGTGTTGGTGTGACTGGCTTAGTGCATTAGTGTGTGTGTGACGTGTGTTGATGTGTGTGCTGGTGTGTCTGCCTGTGTTCGTGTTTGTGTGGTGATGTGTGTTTTGTTGTGTCTGTGTGGGTGTTGTTGTCTTTGTGTCTTATGGGTTTGTGGCTTCAATTGTGTGTTTGTGTTGGTGTATGTGTGGTGGTGGAAACATTAATGTCAGTGTGTTGGTGTGTGTGCGAGTTTTGTGTGTGTTAATGAGTATTGGAGATGTGGGTGGGTGCTAGTGTGTGTGTTTGTATGTTGATTGTGTGTTTCATGGTGTGTGTTTTGTTGTGTCTGTGTGTGTGTTGGTGCGTCTATGTTGGCGTGTTGGTGTGTGTATGTGTTGGTGTGCAGGTGTGTGTGTTGGTGTAGGTGTGTGTTGGTCTGTGTGTGTTTGTATGTTGATTGTGTGTTTGTTGGTGTGTGTTTTGTTGTATCTGTCTTTGTGTTGGTGTGTTGGTGCGTGTGTGTTGATCTGTGTGTGTCAGTGTGAGTGTTTGTATGTTGATTGTGTGTTTGTTGGTGTGTGTTTTCGTGTGTCTGTGTGATGGTGTGTGTGTTGATTGGAAGGTAGTTGTGTGTGCCTTGGTGTGTGTAAGTGTTGTGTGTTTGCTGCTGTGTGTTCGTGTGTTAGTTTGTGGGTGGGTGTGTTTAGTGTTGCTATGTGTGTTGGTGTGTGTGAGGGTGTTTGTGTGTGTGTCGATGTGTGTGCGTGTGTGGTCCGTGTGAGTTGGTGTTTGTGTTGGTGTGTCTGTATGTGGGTGTCTTGGTGTCTGTTTGTGTTTTGGTGTGTGTTGGTGTGTTTGTGTGTGTATTGGTGTTGTTGGCGTATGTGTGTTGGAGTGTGTTGGTGTGCCTGTTTGTTGCTGTGTGTTGGTGTGTGTTTTGGTCCGTTGGTGTGTGTGTATTGTGTGTTTTGGTATGTTGTGTGTAAGTTGGTGTCTTTATCTTGGTGTGTGCGTGTTGAAGTGTGGGTATGTGTGTTAGGGTCTGTTGGTGTGTGTTTTCGTGTTTGTGTCTATGCGTTGGTGTGTGTATGTATTAGTATGTGTATGTATTAGTGCGTGTTAGAGTGTGTTGGTCTGTGTGTGTGAGTGTGTGTGTTTGTATGTTGATTGTGTGTTTGTTGGTGTGTGTTTTGGTGTGTCTGTCTGTGTGTTGGTGCGTGTATCTTGACGTTCTGGTGTGTTGGTGTGTGTGTGTTGTTTGTATGTTGATTGTGTGTTGGTGTGACTGTTTTTGTGTATTGGTGTGTGTGTGTTGGTGTATCTGTCTGTGTGCGTGTTTTTGTGTTGATGTGTGTTTTGTTGTGTCTGTCTTTGTTTGGTTGTTTTTGCGTCGTCTGGGTTTGTGGCTTAATGTGTGTGTGTTGGTGTATGTGTGGTGGTGGAAAAATTAATGTCAGTGTGTTGGTGTGTGTGCGAATTTTCTGTGTGTTAATGAGTGTTGGAGTGTGGGTGGGTGTTACTGTGTGTGTTTATATATTGATTGTGTTTGTTGGTGTGTGTTATTGTGTTTTTGTCTGTGTGTTGGTGTGTTGGTGCGTCTGTGTAGGCGTGTTCGAGTATGTGTTGGTGTGCAGGTGTGTGTGTGTGTTGGTGTAGGTGTGTGTTGGTCTGTGTGTGTTTGTATGTTGATTGTGTGTTTGTTGGTGTGTGTGTTATTGTGTCTGTCTGTGTGTTGGTGTGTCTGTGTTGGCGTGTTGGTGTGTGTTTGTGTTGGTGTGCTGGTGTGTGTGTTGGAGTGTGGGTGTGTGTTAGTGTGTGTGTTTGTATGTTGATTGTTTGTCTGTTGGTGTGTGTTTTGGTGTTTCTGTCTGTGTGTTGGTGCGTCTGTGTTGGCGTGTTAGCGCGTGTATGTATTGGTGTGGAGGTGTGTGTGTTCGTGTGCAGGTGTGTGTTAGTGTGTGTGTGTGTGTTTGTATGTTGATTATGTGTTGGTGTGTGTTGGTGTGTGTGTGACGTATGTGTTGGTGCGTGCGTGTTGGTGTATTGGTGTGCCTCTTTGTGTGTTGGTGTTTTGGTGTGTGTGTTTTGGAGTGGCTCTTGGTGTGTTTGTGCGTGTGTTGCTGGCGTAGGTTGGTGTGTCTGTCTGTCTGTGAGGGGATGGAAGTGTTGGTGTGAGTGTGTTGGTGTCTGTATGTGCTTTGGTGTGCATGCTGGTGTCTTCGTGAGTGTGTTGGTGTGTTTGTTGTTCTGTGTTTGTGTGTCTGTGTGTGTAAGTGTTGATATGTTGTGTGTGTGTTGGTGTGTGTGTTGATTGGAATGTAGTTGTGAGTGCGTTGTTGTGTGTAAGTGTTGTGTGTTTGCTGGTGTGTGTGCGTGTGTGTGTTGGTGTTCTTGTCTGTGTGTTTGTGTGTTAGTGTGTGTGTTTAGTGTTGGTATAAGTGTTTGTGTGTGTGAGGGTGTTTGTGTATGTGTTGATGTCTGTGCGTGAGTGTTCCGTGTGAGTTTGTGTTTGTGTTGGTGTGTCTGTATCTTGGTGTCCTAATGTGTACTTGTGTTTTGGTGTGTGTGTGTTGGTGTGTTTGTGTGTGTGTTGGTGTTGTCGCCGTATGTGTGTTGGACTGTGTTGGTGTGGTGTTGGTGTGTCTGTTTCTTCCTGTGTGTTGGTGTGTGTTTAGGTATGTAGTGTGTGTGTGTGTCTCGCGTGTATTGTGTGTGTTGGTATGTTGTGTGTAGGTTGGTGTGTTTGTGTTGGTGTGTGCGTGTTGAAGGGTGGGTATGTGTGTTAGGGTCTGCTGGTGTGTGTTTTGGTGTTTCTGTCTGTGTTGGCGTGTTAGTGTGTGTATGTGTTGGTGTTGTTGGTGTATGTGTGTTGGAGTGTGTGTTGGAGTGTGTTGGAGTCTGTGTTGGTGTGTGTGTGTTGTGTGTATTGTGTGTAGTGTGTGTGTGGGTGTGTTGTGTATAAGTTGGTGTCTTTGTGTTGGAGTGTACGTGTTGAAGTGTGGGTATGGGTGTTATTGTCTGTTTCGTGTTTCTGTCTGAGTGTTGGTGTGTGTTTGGTGGTGGAAATATTAGTGTAAGTGTGTTGGTGTGTGTGCTTGTATGTTGAATATATGTTTGTTGGTGCGTGTTTTTGTCTTTCTCTCTTTGTGTTGGTGCGTCTGTGTTGGCGTGTTGCTGTGTGTATGTGGTGTGCAGGTGTGTGTGTTGGGTTAGGTGTGTGTTGGTCTGTGTGTGTTTGTATGTTGATTGTGTGTTTGTTGGTGTGTGTTTTGGTGTGTGTCTCTGTGTGCTGTCGCCGTATGTGTGTTGGAGTGTGTTGGTGTGTGTTTGTGCGTCTGTTTCTTGCTGTGTGTTGGTTTGTATTTTGATCTGTTGGTGTGTGTGTGTGTTGTGTGTATTGTGTGTGTCGGTATGCTGTGTGTAAGTTGGTGTCTTTGTGTTGGTGTGTGCGTGTTGAAGTGTGGGTATGTGTGTTAGGGTCTGTTGGTGTGTGTTTTCGTGTTTCTGTCTGTGTGTTGGTGTGTTGGTGTGTGTATGTATTAGTGTGTGTTAGAGTGCGTTGGTGTGCTGGTGTGTGTACTGGTTTCACTGGAAAAAAAGTTCACCTTTACAAGCTTGTAAATCTCTTGTAAAGATGATGTTTACTACACATTTACAAGCTTGGTAAGATGATGTTTACAAGACATTTACAACTTGGAAAGATCCACAAGGGGAGATAACTGGTGGGTGATGGTAAAACGGTCCGCAAGGCCTCAAATTCACACCTAATAAATCGCAAAGGCTAATTACAAGTTTGACCCCTGGACATAATTAATGGGGTAATTGGGGCGTGAAATGAGAGTGGGACAGACCACTGTTCAGTGGAGAGTGGTCACTCTGTTAGAGGTAGGATACTGATGCTCTTACCACAGTGTTCGGTGGGGTGAAGATGCATGGGTGTTTCTTTCACTATGCGCAAGCTCTTTAGAAAAGAATTCTGACTCAGTATCCCACTTATTTTGTGTTTGGGAACAGTGAATAACAATACCATAAACAATATCACCTTATCACCTGTGATAATATGCTAAATGATAGAGATTGTGTTGTGATAACATAACACATGACAGTATATGTTGCTATGAATCATGTGGTCGATCCAACCTTTACCAATAGTACCAGTTATACATATGGGATAGATCACCTTTTGAAATACTTTACAATCATATTTGCTTTCTGTTGTTTCTGTTGATTCTTCCTTTCTGTGGTCAGCCAAGCAACAATCCACCATAATCCCATAAAATCATTGAGGCATGAAGTCCAATAAGCCGAGTGAACTGTACCTAACTGAATAATTTTAAGCTTCGTGGGACTACACCTGTTGTACACGGGTTAGTGGCAGTTAACACATACTGCTATATGTAACATAACTAAACAACAACCTTCAGGAATGGAACTCCATCACAGAAATGTGCCCTGGACAAATAACAGGTAAGAGGTTGGCATGGGAGGTTAAAGTAACTTGTTCGAAACCCATCCCAACGTTTTCGAGGTGATAAATTTCATGTTGGACTGGGGACGCAAATTAATAAACTGAACATGGTGCAACATAGTGCTGGCCAGACACTGTCCCAAAGAAAAAGAAACATCAAGACCTCCAGAGAGAACTGCCCACCCTGGAGCATAGGGCATTATTGATATGTTGTATTATTTTGACAGGTTATCTCATGAAACGAAACTTTCTAAAAGGTCACATAAAAAAGGAAAACACAACTTTGCAGATTCTGATACCTTTCGGTATGCAGTTACCGAAACAAATCATAGAAAATGCCAATTCAACCTATAAAGAAAAAAACCGCGATGGGAAAAAAAATCCGCGAATTCGGAGTTGAAGCGATTCACTAAATTTCACCCAGCGCTGGGGGAAGAAGTTGTTTCAACAGTTGTGCTGCGCTGCGCCCATAACGCATGCGCAGTGAATAGGTTCGCGGAGCTTGAAACAGTATGCATGCCCGGAGTATGAGGTGTCTTCGTGAGTGTGTTGGTGTGTGTGTTGATTGGAAGGTAGTTGTGTTTGCCTTGTTGTGTGTAAGTGTTGTGTGTTTGCTGGTGTATGTGCGTTGAAGTGTGTGTGTGTTGGTGTGTTGGTGTTCTTGTCTGTGTGTTGGTGTGTTAGTGTGTGTTGGTGTGTGTTTAGTGTTGGTATGTGTTTTGGTGTGTGTGAGGGTCTTTGTGTGTGTGTTGGTGTTGTCGCCGTATGTGTGTTGGACTGTGTTGTTGTGTGTGTTGGTGTGTCTGTTTGTTGCTGTGTGTTGGTGTGTGTTTTGGTCCGTTAGTGTGTGTATGTGTGTATTGTTTGTGTGTTGTGTGTAAGTTGGTTTCTTTATCTTGGTGTGTGTGTGTTGAAGTGTGCGTGTGTGTGTTAGGGTCTGTTGGTGTGTGTTTTCGTGTTTGTGTCTGTGTGTTGGTGTGTGTATGTATTAGTGTGTGTTGGAGTGTGTTGGTCTGTGTGTGTGAGTGTGTGTGTTTGTATTTTGATTGTGTGTTTGTTGGTGTGTGTTTTGGTGCGTCTGTGTTGGCGTGTTGGTGTGTGTATGTGTTGGTGTACAGATATGTGTGTGTTGGTGTGCAGGTGTGTGTTAGTGTGTGTTTGTATGTTGATTGTGTCTTTGTTGGTGCGTGTATCTTGACGTTCTGGTTGGTTGGTGTGCTGGTGTGTGTGTTGGTGTGTGTGTGTTGTTTGTATGTTGATTCTGTGTTGGTGTGACTGTCTTAGTGTATTGGTGTGTGTGATGTGTGTGTTGGTGTATCTGTCTGTGTGCGTGTTTTTGTGTGGATATGTGTTTTCTTGTGTTTGTCTGGGTGTGGTTGTTTTTGTGTCGTCTGGGTTTGTGGCTTAATGTGTGTGTGTTGGTGGAAATATTAATGTCAGTGTGTTGGTGTGTGTGCGAGTTTTATGTGTGTTAATGAGTGTTGGAATGTGTGTCTTTGTATGTTGATTGTGTGTTTGTTGGTGCATCTTTTTGTGTTTCACTCTGCGTGTTGGTGTGTTGGTGCGTGTATGTGTTGGTGTGTAGGTGTGTGTTAGACTGTGTGTGTTTGTACATTGATTGTGTTTGTTGGTGTGTGTTTTGGTGTTTCTGTCTGTGTGTTGGTGTGTTGGTGCGTCTGTGTTGGCGTGTTGGTGTGTGTATGTGTTAGTGTGCAGGTCTGTGTGTTGGTGTCTTTGTTTTCTTGTCTGTGTGTTCGTGTGTTAGTGTGCGGTTGTGTGTGTTTAGTGTTGGTATCTGTGTTGGTGTGTGTGAGGGTGTTTGTGTGTATATTGATGTGTGATTGTGTGTGTGTTTGTGTGTTTGTGTGTGTGTTGGTGTTGTTGGCGTATTTGTGTTGGAGTGTGTTGGTGTGTGTGTTGGTGTGTTTTGGTCTGTTCATGTGTGTGTGTCTTGTGTGTATTGTGTGTGTTGGCATGTTGTGTGTAAGTTGGTGTCTTTGTTTTGGTGTGTGCATGTTGAAGTGTGGGTGTGTGTGTTAGGGTCTGTTGGTGTGTGTTTTCGTTGTTTCTGTATGTGTGTTGGTGTGTTCATGCGTGTGAGTTGACGTGTTGGTCTGTGTATGTATTATTGTAAGTTAGAGTGTGTTGGTGTGCTGTGTGTCTATTGTTTTGTGTGTGTGAGTGTGTGTGTTTGTATGTTGATTGTGTCTTTGTTGGTGTGTGTTTTGGTGTGTTTGACTGTGTGTTGGTGCGTATATCTTCACGATCTGGTGTGTTGGTTTGTTGATGTGTGTGTTGTTGTGTGTTTGTGTTGTTTGTATATTGCTTGTGTGTTAGTGTATTAGTGACTGTCTTAGTGTATTGGTGTGTGTGTGAAGTGTGTGTTGGTGTATTTGTTGGTGTGTCTGCCTGTGTGCGTGTTGATGTGTGTTTTGTTGTGTCTGTCTGGGTGTGGTTGTTTTTATGTCGTCTGGGTTTGTGGCTTAATGTGTGTGTTGGTGTATGTGTGGTGGTGGAAATATAAATGTAAGTGTGTTGGTGTGTGTGCAAGTTTTGTGTTTGTTAATGACTGATGGAGTGTGGGTGTGTGCTAGTGTGGGTGTTTGTATGTTGATTGTGTGTGTCATAGTGTGTGTTTCGTTGTGTCTGTCTGTGTGTTGGTTCGTCTGTGTTGGTGTTGGTGTGTTCTTGTGTTGGCGTGCAGGTGTGTGTGTTTGAGCGTGGATGTTTGTTACTGTGTATCTTTATATGTTGGTTTTATGTTTGTTGGTGTGTGTTTTTGGTGTGTGTCTCTCTGTTCGTTGGTGTGTTGGTGCGTCTGTGTTCGCGTGTTGGTGTGCATGTGTTGGTGTGTTGGTGTGTGTGTTGGTGTGGGTGTGTGTTGGTGTGGGTGTTTGTATCTTGATTGTGTGTTTTGGTGTGTCTGTCTGTGTGTTGGTGTCTTGGGGCTTCTGTGTTGGCGTGTTGGTGTGTGTATGTATTGGTGTGCAGGTGTGTGCTAGTGTGTTTCTGTTTGTATGTTGATTATCTGTTGGTGCGAGTTGGTGTGAGTGTGTTAGTGTATTGATGTGTGTGTGACGAGTGTGTTGGTGCGTGCGTGTTGGTGTGTTGGTGTGTCTCTTTGTGTGTTGGTGTTATAGTGTGTGTGTTTTGGTTGGTTCGTGTGTGTGTTGGAGTGTCTCTTCGTGTGTTTGTGCGTGTGTGTTGGCGTGTGTTGATGTGTCTGTCTGTCTGTCTGTCTGTGAGGGGATGGAAATATTGGTGTGAGTGTCCTAGTGTCTTCGTGAGTGTGTTGGTGTGTTTTTTGTTCTGTGTTTGTGTGTCTATGTGTGCAAGTGTTCATATGTTATGTGTGTTTGTTGGTGTGTGTGTGTGTTGGTGTGTGTGTTGATTGGAAGGCAGTTGTGTGTAAGTGTTGTGTGTTTGCTGGTGTGTGTGCGTTGGAGTGTGTGTTGGTGTTTTTGTCTGTGTGTTGGTGTGTTAGTGTGTGTTGGTGTGTGTTTAGTGTTGGTATGTGTGTGAGGGTCTTTGTGTGTGTGTTGGACTGTGTTGGTGTGTGTGTTGATGTGTGTATATGTTGCTGTGCAGGTGTGTCTGTTGGTGTGGAGGTGTGGGAGTGTGTGTTTGTATGTTGATTGTGTGTTTGTTCGTGTGTGTTTTGGTGTGTCTGTCTGTGTGTTGTGTATGTGTTGATGTGCATTTGTGTATGTGTTAATGTTGTTGGTGTATGTGTGTTGGAGTGTGTTGGTGTGTGTGTCTGTGTATTGTGTGGTTTGGTATGTTGTGTGTAAGTTGGTGTCTTTATCTTAGTGTGTGCGTGTTGAAGTGTGGATATGGGTGTCAGGGTCTGTTGGTGTAATTTTTGGTGTGTCTGTCTGTGTGTTGGTGAGCAGGTGTGTGTTTTGATGTGGGTGTTTGTTACTGTGTTTTTGTGTCTTGATTGTGTGTTTCTTCGTGTGTGCTTTGGTGTGTGCTGGTGTCTTCGTGTGTGCTTTGGTGTGTGCTGGTGTCTTCGTGAGTGTGTTGGTGTGTTTGTTGTTCTGTGCTTCTGTATCTGTGTGTGTAAGTGTTAATATGTTGTGTGTGTGTGTGTGTGTTGGTGTGTGTGTTGATTGGAAGATAGTTGTGTGTGCCTTGTTGTGTGTAAGTGTTGTATGTTTGCTGGTGTGTGTGCGTTGGAGTGTGTGTTGGTGTTCTTCTCTGTGTGTTGGTGTGTGTTGGTGTGTGTTTATTGTTGGTATGTGTGTTGGTGTGTGTGAGTGTGTGTGTGTTGATGTGTTGGTGTGTGTGAACGTGTTGGTGTGTGTATGCATTAATGTGGGATAGAGTGTGTTGGTCTGTGTGTGTTACTGTGTGTCTTTGTATATTGATTGTGTGTTTGTTGGTGTATGTTTTGGTGTCCCTTTATGTGTGTTGGTGTGCTGGTGCGTCTGTGTTGGCATGTTGATGTGTGTATATGTCAGTGTGTTCGTGTGTGTGTTGGTGTTGGTGGTGTCTTACTGTGTGTGTTTGTATATTGATTGTCTGTTTGTTGGTGAGTTTTGGTGTGTTGGTGCGTCTGTGTTGGCGTGTTGGTGTGTGCATGTATTGCTGTGGAGGTGTGCGTGTTCGTGTGCAGGTGTGTGTTAGTGGGTGTGTGGTTGTATGCTGACTATGTGTTGGAGTGTGTTTGTGTGAGTGTGTTAGTGTGTTTTAGTGTGTGATGTGTGTGTTGGTGCGTGCGTGTTGGTGTGTCTATGTGTGTTGGTGTTTTAGAGTGTGTGTGTTTTGGTGGGTTGGTGTGTGTTGGAGTGGCTCTTGGTGTGTTTGTCCGTGTGTGTTGCCTTTGGTTGGTGTGTCTGTCTGTCTGTGAGGGGATGGAACTATTCGTGCCTGTATGTGCTTTGGTGTGTGTTTTTGTGTTTGTTGTTCTGTGTTTGTGTGTCTCTGTGTGTAAGTGTTGATATGTTGTGTGTGTGTTGTGTGTTTTTTGATTGGAAGGTAGTTGTGTGTGCGTTGGTGTGTGTAAGTGTTGTGTGTTTGCTGGTGTGTGTGCGTTGGAGTGTTTTGGAGTGTGCGTTGGTGTGTCTGAGTGTTCCTGTGTGTTGGTGTGTATTTTAGTCCGCTTGTGTGTTTGTGTCGGTGTGTGGGTCTGTCTTGTGTGTGTTGGTATGTTGTGTGTAAGTTGATGTCTTTATCTTGATGTGTGCGTGTTGAAGTGTGGGTATGTGTGTTAGGGTTTGTTGGTGTGTATTTTCCTGTTTCTGTCTGTTACGCAGTGTTCTATCAAAACTAAACTGCTCGCCAATCTAACAGATACAACATGGAAGGGGTCGTCAAAAACACGACCGCTCCCGCCCGAAGTTCTACCAAACTCTATTGAAAACTGCTATCGGGGAAAAAACTCGTGCAGGCTCAACTCCACGTGTTTCACGAAGTCAAGAGTGTTTTCGCGAATGTACGTCGCATTCAGCAATATTCCAGCTAGAAGGCGGCGGTCTGTAAATAATCGAGTCTGGACCAGACAATCCAGTGATCAACAACATGAGCATCGATCTGCATAACTCGGAACCAATGACATGTGTCAACCAAGTCAGCGAGCCTGACCACCCAATCCTCCCGTTAGTCGCCTCTTACGACAAGCACAGTCGCCTTTTATGGCAAGCATGGGTTGCTGAAGGCCTATTCTAACCCGAAACCTTCACGGGTCCATTTCAAATGAACGAATCAATCACAAAACAGTACATAATATATAAACATATGTGACAATGACGCAACTAAACTTCAGAAAGTCCACACATTTCCTTAAATACAAAGAAAGACATCCTGAAAGAAAGTTCTTGTAATATCCAGTCCTGGAAATGGAAAAAATGCAAGTCTGTTCATAACACTTCGGTAAGTATAATGTTCAATGCCACAAAACACAGTTTATCTCCTGAAAAGAAAAAACATGTCAATATGCAGTCAATTGAATACTTCCCTTAATGATTATGTCCTGGCTTCGATTCCATCGAATCGTCCATCTCTGAATTGTTCTTTAAACCCTCCATCCATGAAATCTTGAATTTAATGTCTTTAATGCTTGAATGTTCCACACAAATTATGTTTCACTTAATTCCATGAATCCTGTTTCTTGAATCTTTCTGCTGCTCCTCTATGAATTCTTCTGCTGCTTGAAGCTCCTCTATCCGTTCCTTGAATCCTCCTGTTGACCTCCTGTACGTTTCTTGAAGCATTCTTCGGTGTTGGTTTCTGACACATTCCATTCAAGTGGACACACCTTTGTCACGGGTCTTGTCATAACGCCTTGATTCGTCTGTATGTCGACAACTCGAACGTGCCCATCTCTGCCTGGATGTGTCTTTATGATTCGTCCTGTGATCCAGCTCCCTCTTGGTGATTGCGGGGAAACAACCACAACGACATCGTCAACCTCAAGATCACGACTTGGTGTCAACCATTTCTTCCTTACTTGTAGAGATGGAAGCCATTCAGACATCCACCGTTTCCAAAAGTGGTGTACAAGTTCTTGGACTCTTCTCCACCGTCTCCTTGGGCTGAATTCTGCATAATCAACTGACTCTGGAGCAAAGTTTCCACCACACTGACCGTGAAGAAAATGATTTGGTGTAAGTGGAACGTCATCATTTGGGTGTGTGCTTTGGTAAGTTAAAGGCCTTGAATTGATCAATGATTCAGCGCCAGTAAAGGCAGTGATAAGTTCTTCATCGGTAATGTCACTATTGCCTAGGATTGCATATATAGCTCTTTTCGAGGCCTTGATCATTGCTTCAAAAATGCCACCAAAATGCGGAGCATATGGTGGGTTGAATTTCCAAACAACTCCACGATTTGCCAATGAACTTTGGATATGATTTCTATCAAGTTGGTCTACAAGTAGTTTCAACTCTTTGACAGCTCCTGTAAAATTTGTTCCATTATCTGACACCACAACACTAGGCAAGCCTCGGCGGTTTACCATCCTGTAAGAGGCATTTAGGAATGAGTCGATGTCAAGACAATATGCCATTTCCAAGTGCACAGCTCTCGTTGCCAGCTCTCGTTTCCAGAAAAGACAAAGATAGCGCTTAACTCTTTGTTTTCCTCTACCTTGTATTGTCATGAAAGGTCCTGCAAAATCAACACCAGTTTGATCAAACGCCCGTAACGAGTACTTCAGTCTAACCTGTGGAAGTGGAGCCATAATCTGTACAATAGGCTTTGCCTTGAGTCGGCGACACCATGGACATTCCTTTTCATATTCACGGATTTCTTCGCGAGCAGATATGATCCAGTAACGTGCAGATAGTAATGCAAGAATCTGGTTTATACCAATGATGTGCTTTCCATCTTCATGGCATTTTTTCACTATCAGTTTTGTTACCCAGTTTCTCCTTGGTAATACTATGGGGAACTTTGCATCAAATGGTAAAAACTTGGCATGTTGCAGTCTACCTCTACATCTGATCAACCCATCTTCATCAAGCATGGGATCCAGTCCAATGAGTTTACTGCTTGTCGACAACTGCTTTCTATTTTCCAGAGCTGAGACTTCCTTGTTGAATTCTTCCCTTTGTGCACGGCTTATGTGATAGATCTCTGCATCAAGAAGCTCCTCATAAGTAAGCTCTCCAGAGACTCTCAAACTTAGTTCAGACCTACAAACACACGAATCTACAAACCCATGCAGTAATCCTTAGGAGCTGTTGCCAATCTGAATGTCTCCTTGCATCAAGCCGCCAACACCAGTCAGATGTCACTATTGTATATGACTGCCTTTTCATTTTTCTAGGCATTTTCACTTCACAATCATCTGATGCTGGTGTCATCACAGTTTGTGTTGGTTCTTCAGCTACATCTTCTTCCAGAAAGTCAGGCCCTGACATCCATCCTTTGCTTTTAAGACCAGCAATTGTTGCACCCCTAGACAGAACATCTGATGGATTTTGAAGGGAAGGAATATACTTCCATTGGCTAGGAGTGGTGTATTCTTGGATGAAAGCTACACGATTGGCTACAAATGTTTTGAACTTGCGGCTGTGGTTTTTTATCCAACACAACACATTTTGACTATCTGTCCAAAGTGTCACAGCAGCAATATTCATTTCAAGAGCTTTAAGAACAGGCAAGATCGATTCGAGGAATGCTGACTGATTTTAGAGGTGCCATCCGACTTTTTGATGCTGTTAATCGACTGGTCTTCGTCCTATTCTGATAGGTAGTCACACTATATACAACTGCCCCATATGCTTTTTCTGATGCATCAACGAACACATGCAATCTCCTGTTTTCAATGTCCAAACTGAACTGCAAGCACCTTGGAATGGTAACACTTTCTAATTCTTTCACTTGGCTGAGCCAAAGCAATGCTTTTTGTTTCAAATCAGTTTGAAGCTCTTCATCCCAATCTAAGCCCTTAAGCCAGATTTCCTGCATTAAGATTTTTGCTGTGATGATGAATGGTGCCACAAATCCCAATGGATCCAAAACCTTAGCCAATTCTCTTAGAAAACCTCTCTTTGTAAGTATCCAATTGTTTTGTGCATTGGTATTATGAAAGCTGAACTCATCATGTTTAGCAACCCACGTCAGACCAAGTGTTTTAGTAGGAGGCAACTCGTTTCTACCAAGATCAACTTCAGTAGCTTTGTTTTCGATTGGAACTCTCTGCAAGACTTGAGGAGAATTGCTTAGCCACTTTCTTGCACACATTCCTGCATTTCCCCACAACTCCGAAAGCTGTTCATACAGCTCAATGGCTTCCAACTCATTTCTAACAGAGTCTTTGTTGTCATCCATGTACGTCGATTTTAACACAGTTTCAGCAGCTTTTGGTAAAGTGTCTTGAAATCGTCGGGCATGTTCTTGTGTGATGTACTGAGCTAAAACGGAGAAGCATTGACTCCAAATACTACTCGCGAGAACTGGTAAATATCTGGTCTCTCATTCTGATTGTTTGATCTCCAAAGAAATCGAAAGAATGACTTGTCTTTTGGCAACATTTCTATTTGAAGATACATTTCTGCTATGTCGCATACTATGGCTACTGGGTATCTTCTAAAGCGAAGCAATATCTGAAAGAGATCACCTTGTAGTTTGGGACCTTGGTGAATAGTGTCATTCAGTGATACGCCTTCACATTTTGCGGATGCATCAAAGACAATTCGGACTTTCGTTGTTTCCCTATCTGGACGCACAACAGGAAGATGGGGTAAATACCATCCACGTGATGAATTGTTTTCATCAAGAGACACCTTTTCAATGTAACCTTTTTCAACATACTGAGATATGATACCATCATAGGTTACAGCAATCTGTTCATTCTTTGATAACTTCTTCTCAGTGTTACAGAGGTGTTTGTAAGCTATATCCCAGTTGTCTGGTAAAGGACTCACACTCTCCTTCCAAGGAATGCCATTTTCAAACTTGACTGTGTCTTTCACAGATGCTAAGACAGATTCATCATCCTTGGTAAGGGTTGATGTGACAGACTGAACGTCATCAACTTCCCAGAGTTTCTGTAACATTGAACTCAACTCAGTTTCCCTTTTGTCAGTGAAATATGTGCCTGCACTGTGACGAACATCTCTGAATCCTGGTATTCTACCAACACAGGTCCACCCTAAGGGAGTCAGTCGTGCTATTGGATCACCTTCTTTACCAATGATATCCTGATAGGACCTATGTAGTTCAAGATAGTCCATGCCAATAAGGAGATCTATGATTTGAGGAGACTTAACCTTAGGAAAATCAATGAATTTCATGTTGCCCATTGAGGACATTAACAGAAACGTTTTGTGAAGGACCAGATAAGCCTAATTCTAAGGCTGCATCCCTGTTCATATAAGTCTGTGTACTGGCATCATCTAATAGTGCATTAACAATAATTCTTTTGTTTCCATTCTTAAGAACTACTGGCACTGTCCTCAGTGACAACAACGTTGACCTGCTGGATTCAGATGAGGACATTGTAACTACAGGTGGAGACTGTGTGTCATACTGTTTTTGATTTTCAGTTTCTGTGGCTTCACTTCGTTTAGTCGCGTGAAGAAACCTGTTGTGTGATGCAGTACAGTTATCTCTTCCACATGTTATTCTACGATTACAACTTTTAGCCTGGTGGTTAGTGCCAAGACATCTGAAGCAAAGGTTTAATTTTTTAGCAGTTTCCCATCTATCGGGAGCACTCATCAACTTGAATTGTTTACACTTCCAAATGTGATGACTGTTTTTACAGAGAGCACACTGAACTCTCATGTCAGTCTGTCGATCACCAAAGAACGAACCTGATTTGCTCTGACCTCTAGCTATAGTCTTTCCCTTCTGGGATAGACCATGCAATGTTTCTGATGCCATAACACTAAATTCAGCCTCTTGCAACACCCATTCACGCAGTGTTTCCACTGACTCTTGGCGTTCTCGGTCAAATACCCATCTGTGATAATCAGTTAACATGGACTCTGTCATTTTCTTTAGTAACTGATTGTGTAATGCTCCACTTCCTAACTCTTCTAGCCTGTCAGTATCTCTAAGATTGATCACGACTATGTCCAACATGTCTGCAAACCTCTCAATATCCCTGGACGAATGGGCCTAAAGTTGGACACTTCTTCCAACTGTAAGGTAATTTGGCGTCTTTTGCCACCATATTTCCTCTCCAATCTATCCAGTGCTACGTCATATGCAGCCGCACTATGACCCAAGTCTTGAATGACTTTCATTGCGTCCCCAGTGATGTACTGACGTAACTGTAAGAACTTATGTTCAGATGTAGCTGGAGCCTTGTGGGCACAAGCCATGAAAGCCGCTTTAAAACCTTCATACTGTTTGACATCACCCGAAAAAGTAGGAATGGAAACGCGTCTCAATTGCCTCCACATATCATTTCTCAAATTGTAACTGCTCGTCGCTACATTTTCTTGGGAAGCTGTGTGCCTAACATGTTCTTGTGTAGGGGTTTCCGGCCTATTCAACTGACCTAAATCAATTGCATTGACTTGTGACGTCTGACCTGAGTTATAATCAATTAACCTAGACTGTGGTTCCACTTGCTGTGTGTGAGAATTGACAACAGGAATATACTTTCCTTCTCCAACCCTAAACAATCTAGATATTCCAGTTCTACCACTGCTAAATGAGCTCGCATCTGACCTATCTCTCAAACACCCTTGAGCTCGTTCTTGTACTCCATTCCCAGTTACTTCCATTTGGGTAATCTCGTCTGTAACTTTTGTCATGTTATCTCTATCTCCTATTCTTTGAAATGTTACAGACAACGACACACATATTTCGATAGCCCAAAGCTGATAATCATTAACTATGTCAATTGCATTTCTGATTTCTCTCCGGTTCTGAACATTCTGTTCATCAATAAGTCTCTCAAGTCTATTGGTTGCTTTAGTAAATGCAGATTTCGCTGTAGCCTTTTTGCGTTTAAGTTCTGCTATCTCGGTTACATAGTCACGGCCGTCATGGTTAATCTGTTTTGGTTCTGTTTGTGACATGTTTCAGTGTGTATGATTAACTAACTAATAGTGATCTAATCACACAGTACAATTGTTTACTACCTAAATTCAATTAAACTTACCTTAATAAGTGTTCGCACAACAACAACCACTAACTTGCGAACTGAACCCTATTCCCAGATATAACACAACACTAAACTTAACAACCACGCTCTGCTACCATTTTTGTTACGCAGTGTTCTATCAAAACTAAACTGCTCGCCAATCTAACAGATACAACATGGAAGGGGTCGTCAAAAACACGACCGCTCCCGCCCGAAGTTCTACCAAACTCTATTGAAAACTGCTATCGGGGAAAAAACTCGTGCAGGCTCAACTCCACGTGTTTCACGAAGTCAAGAGTGTTTTCGCGAATGTTCGTATTTCAGAAACAAAACGCAGGCGAATACTCTACGTTCACAAACACCGTTCCTTCTAATGAACATCCCCCCCCTACAAATGATAGATCCAAGTCTATCATTTCAAATGAGTGAGTTTACTTTTACGTCGCACTCAGCAATATTCCAGCTATAAGGCGGCGGTCTGTAAATAATCGAGTCTGGACCAGACAATCCAGTGATCAACAACATGAGCATCGATCTGCATAACTCGGAAAAAATGACATGTGTCAACCAAGTCAGCGAGCCTGACCACCCGATCCTCCCGTTAGTCGCCTCTTACGACAAGCACAGCCGCCTTTTATGGCAAGCATGGGTTGCTGAAGGCCTATTCTAACCCGGGACCTTCACGGGTCCGTTTCAAATGAACGAATCAATCACAAAACAGTACATAATATATAAACATATGTGACAATGACGCAACTAAACTTCAGAAAGTCCACACATTTCCTTAAATACAAAGAAAGACATCCTGAAAGAAAGTTCTTGTAATATCCAGTCCTGGAAATGGAAAAAATGCAAGTCTGTTCATAACACTTCGGTAAGTATAATGTTCAATGCCACAAAACACAGTTTATCTCCTGAAAAGAAAAAACATGTCAATATGCAGTCAATTGAATACTTCCCTTAATGATTATGTCCTGGCTTCGATTCCATCGAATCGTCCATCTCTGAATTGTTCTTTAAGCCCTCCATCCATGAAATCTTGAATTTAATGTCTTTAATGCTTGAATGTTCCACACAAATTATGTTTCACTTAATTCCATGAATCCTGTTTCTTGAATCTTTCTGCTGCTCCTCTATGAATTCTTCTGCTGCTTGAAGCTCCTCTATCCGTTCCTTGAATCCTCCTGTTGACCTCCTGTACGTTTCTTGAAGCATTCTTCGGTGTTGGTTTCTGACACATTCCATTCAAGTGGACACACCTTTGTCACGGGTCTTGTCATAACGCCTTGATTCGTCTGTATGTCGACAACTCGAACGTGCCCATCTCTGCCTGGATGTGTCTTTATGATTCGTCCTCTGTGATCCAGCTCCCTCTTGGTGATTGCGGGGAAACAACCACAACGACATCGTCAACCTCAAGATCACGACTTGGTGTCAACCATTTCTTCCTTACTTGTAGAGATGGAAGCCATTCAGACATCCACCGTTTCCAAAAGTGGTGTACAAGTTCTTGGACTCTTCTCCACCGTCTCCTTGGGCTGAATTCTGCATAATCAACTGACTCTGGAGCAAAGTTTCCACCACACTGACCGTGAAGAAAATGATTTGGTGTAACTGGAACGTCATCATTTGGGTGTGTGCTTTGGTAAGTTAAAGGCCTTGAATTGATCAATGATTCAGCGCCAGTAAAGGCAGTGATAAGTTCTTCATCGGTAATGTCACTATTGCCTAGGATTGCATATATAGCTCTTTTCGAGGCCTTGATCATTGCTTCAAAAATGCCACCAAAATGCGGAGCATATGGTGGGTTGAATTTCCAAACAACTCCACGATTTGCCAATGAACTTTGGATATGATTTCTATCAAGTTGGTCTACAAGTAGTTTCAACTCTTTGACAGCTCCTGTAAAATTTGTTCCATTATCTGCATCGGCGGTTTACCATCCTGTAAAAGGCATTTAGGAATGAGTCGCTGTCAAGACAATATGCCATTTCCAAGTGCACAGCTCTCGTTGCCAGGCATGTGAAAAGACAAAGATAGCGCTTAACTCTTTGTTTTCCTCTACCTTGTATTGTCATGAAAGGTCCTGCAAAATCAACACCAGTTTGATCAAACGCCCGTAACGAGTACTTCAGTCTAACTTGTGGAAGTGGAGCCATAATCTGCACAATAGGCTTTGCCTTGAGTCGGCGACACCATGGACATTCCTTTTTATATTCACGGATTTCTTCGCGAGCAGATATGATCCAGTAACGTGCAGATAGTAATGCAAGAATCTGGTTTATACCAATGATGTGCTTTCCATCTTCATGGCATTTTTTCACTATCAGTTTTGTTACCCAGTTTCTCCTTGGTAATACTATGGGGAACTTTGCATCAAATGGTAAAAACTTGGCATGTTGCAGTCTACCTCTACATCTGATCAACCCATCTTCATCAAGCATGGGATCCAGTCCAATGAGTTTACTGCTTGTCGACAACTGCTTTCTATTTTCCAGAGCTGAGACTTCCTTGTTGAATTCTTCCCTTTGTGCACGGCTTATGTGATAGATCTCTGCATCAAGAAGCTCCTCATAAGTAAGCTCTCCAGAGACTCTCAAACTTAGTTCAGACCTACAAACACACGAATCTACAAACCCATGCAGTAATCCTTAGGAGCTGTTGCCAATCTGAATGTCTCCTTGCATCAAGCCGCCAACACCAGTCAGATGTCACTATTGTATATGACTGCCTTTTCATTTTTCTAGGCATTTTCACTTCACAATCATCTGATGCTGGTGTCATCACAGTTTGTGTTGGTTCTTCAGCTACATCTTCTTCCAGAAAGTCAGGCCCTGACATCCATCCTTTGCTTTTAAGACCAGCAATTGTTGCACCCCTAGACAGAACATCTGATGGATTTTGAAGGGAAGGAATATACTTCCATTGGCTAGGAGTGGTGTATTCTTGGATGAAAGCTACACGATTGGCTACAAATGTTTTGAACTTGCGGCTGTGGTTTTTTTATCCAACACAACACATTTTGACTATCTGTCCAAAGTGTCACAGCAGCAATATTCATTTCAAGAGCTTTAAGAACAGGCAAGATCGATTCGAGGAATGCTGACTGATTTTAGAGGTGCCATCCGACTTTTTGATGCTGTTAATCGACTGGTCTTCGTCCTATTCTGATAGGTAGTCACACTATATACAACTGCCCCATATGCTTTTTCTGATGCATCAACGAACACGTGCAATCTCCTGTTTTCAATGTCCAAACCGAACTGCAAGCACCTTGGAATGGTAACACTTTCTAATTCTTTCACTTGGCTGAGCCAAAGCAATGCTTTTTGTTTCAAATCAGTTTGAAGCTCTTCATCCCAATCTAAGCCCTTAAGCCAGATTTCCTGCATTAAGATTTTTGCTATGATGATGAATGGTGCCACAAATCCCAATGGATCGAAAACCTTAGCCAATTCTCTTAGAAAACCTCTCTTTGTAAGTATCCAATTGTTTTGTGCATTGGTATTATGAAAGCTGAACTCATCATGTTTAGCAACCCACGTCAGACCAAGTGTTTTAGTAGGAGGCAACTCGTTTCTACCAAGATCAACTTCAGTAGCTTTGTTTTCGATTGGAACTCTCTGCAAGACTTGAGGAGAATTGCTTAGCCACTTTCTTGCACACATTCCTGCATTTCCCCACAACTCCGAAAGCTGTTCATACAGCTCAATGGCTTCCAACTCATTTCTAACAGAGTCTATGTTGTCATCCATGTACGTCGATTTTAACACAGTTTCAGCAGCTTTTGGTAAAGTGTCTTGAAATCGTCGGGCATGTTCTTGTGTGATGTACTGAGCTAAAACGGAGAAGCATTGACTCCAAATACTACTCGCGAGAACTGGTAAATATCTGGTCTCTCATTCTGATTGTTTGATCTCCAAAGAAATCGAAAGAATGACTTGTCTTTTGGCAACATTTCTATTTGAAGATACATTTCTGCTATGTCGCATACCATGGCTACTGGGTATCTTCTAAAGCGAAGCAATATCTGAAAGAGATCACCTTGTAGTTTGGGACCTTGGTGAATAGTGTCATTCAGTGATACGCCTTCACATTTTGCGGATGCATCAAAGACAATTCGGACTTTCGTTGTTTCCCTATCTGGACGCACAACAGGAAGATGGGGTAAATACCATCCACGTGATGAATTGTTTTCATCAAGAGACACCTTTTCAATGTAACCTTTTTCAACATACTGAGATATGATACCATCATAGGTTACAGCAATCTGTTCATTCTTTGATAACTTCTTCTCAGTGTTACAGAGGTGTTTGTAAGCTATATCCCAGTTGTCTGGTAAAGGACTCACACTCTCCTTCCAAGGAATGCCATTTTCAAACTTGACTGTGTCTTTCACAGATGCTAAGACAGATTCATCATCCTTGGTAAGGGTTGATGTGACAGACTGAACGTCATCAACTTCCCAGAGTTTCTGTAACATTGAACTCAACTCAGTTTCCCTTTTGTCAGTGAAATATGTGCCTGCACTGTGACGAACATCTCTGAATCCTGGTATTCTACCAACACAGGTCCACCCTAAGGGAGTCAGTCGTGCTATTGGATCACCTTCTTTACCAATGATATCCTGATAGGACCTATGTAGTTCAAGATAGTCCATGCCAATAAGGAGATCTATGATTTGAGGAGACTTAACCTTAGGAAAATCAATGAATTTCATGTTGCCCATTGAGGACATTAACAGAAACGTTTTGTGAAGGACCAGATAAGCCTAATTCTAAGGCTGCATCCCTGTTCATATAAGTCTGTGTACTGGCATCATCTAATAGTGCATTAACAATAATTCTTTTGTTTCCATTCTTAAGAACTACTGGCACTGTCCTCAGTGACAACAACGTTGACCTGCTGGATTCAGATGAGGACATTGTAACTACAGGTGGAGACTGTGTGTCATACTGTTTTTGATTTTCAGTTTCTGTGGCTTCACTTCGTTTAGTCGCGTGAAGAAACCTGTTGTGTGATGCAGTACAGTTATCTCTTCCACATGTTATTCTACGATTACAACTTTTAGCCTGGTGGTTAGTGCCAAGACATCTGAAGCAAAGGTTTAATTTTTTAGCAGTTTCCCATCTATCGGGAGCACTCATCAACTTGAATTGTTTACACTTCCAAATGTGATGACTGTTTTTACAGAGAGCACACTGAACTCTCATGTCAGTCTGTCGATCACCAAAGAACGAACCTGATTTGCTCTGACCTCTAGCTATAGTCTTTCCCTTCTGGGATAGACCATGCAATGTTTCTGATGCCATAACACTAAATTCAGCCTCTTGCAACACCCATTCACGCAGTGTTTCCACTGACTCTTGGCGTTCTCGGTCAAATACCCATCTGTGATAATCAGTTAACATGGACTCTGTCATTTTCTTTAGTAACTGATTGTGTAATGCTCCACTTCCTAACTCTTCTAGCCTGTCAGTATCTCTAAGATTGATCACGACTATGTCCAACATGTCTGCAAACCTCTCAATATCCCTGGACGAATGGGCCTAAAGTTGGACACTTCTTCCAACTGTAAGGTAATTTGGCGTCTTTTGCCACCATATTTCCTCTCCAATCTATCCAGTGCTACGTCATATGCAGCCGCACTATGACCCAAGTCTTGAATGACTTTCATTGCGTCCCCAGTGATGTACTGACGTAACTGTAAGAACTTATGTTCAGATGTAGCTGGAGCCTTGTGGGCACAAGCCATGAAAGCCGCTTTAAAACCTTCATACTGTTTGACATCACCCGAAAAAGTAGGAATGGAAACGCGTCTCAATTGCCTCCACATATCATTTCTCAAATTGTAACTGCTCGTCGCTACATTTTCTTGGGAAGCTGTGTGCCTAACATGTTCTTGTGTAGGGGTTTCCGGCCTATTCAACTGACCTAAATCAATTGCATTGACTTGTGACGTCTGACCTGAGTTATAATCAATTAACCTAGACTGTGGTTCCACTTGCTGTGTGTGAGAATTGACAACAGGAATATACTTTCCTTCTCCAACCCTAAACAATCTAGATATTCCAGTTCTACCACTGCTAAATGAGCTCGCATCTGACCTATCTCTCAAACACCCTTGAGCTCGTTCTTGTACTCCATTCCCAGTTACTTCCATTTGGGTAATCTCGTCTGTAACTTTTGTCATGTTATCTCTATCTCCTATTCTTTGAAATGTTACAGACAACGACACACATATTTCGATAGCCCAAAGCTGATAATCATTAACTATGTCAATTGCATTTCTGATTTCTCTCCGGTTCTGAACATTCTGTTCATCAATAAGTCTCTCAAGTCTATTGGTTGCTTTAGTAAATGCAGATTTCGCTGTAGCCTTTTTGCGTTTAAGTTCTGCTATCTCGGTTACATAGTCACGGCCGTCATGGTTAATCTGTTTTGGTTCTGTTTGTGACATGTTTCAGTGTGTATGATTAACTAACTAATAGTGATCTAATCACACAGTACAATTGTTTACTACCTAAATTCAATTAAACTTACCTTAATAAGTGTTCGCACAACAACAACCACTAACTTGCGAACTGAACCCTATTCCCAGATATAACACAACACTAAACTTAACAACCACGCTCTGCTACCATTTTTGTTACGCAGTGTTCTATCAAAACTAAACTGCTCGCCAATCTAACAGATACAACATGGAAGGGGTCGTCAAAAACACGACCGCTCCCGCCCGAAGTTCTACCAAACTCTATTGAAAACTGCTATCGGGGAAAAAACTCGTGCAGGCTCAACTCCACGTGTTTCACGAAGTCAAGAGTGTTTTCGCGAATGTTCGTATTTCAGAAACAAAACGCAGGCGAATACTCTACGTTCACAAACACCGTTCCTTCTAATGAACATCCCCCCCCTACAAATGATAGATCCAAGTCTATCATTTCAAATGAGTGAGTTTACTTTTACGTCGCACTCAGCAATATTCCAGCTATAAGGCGGCGGTCTGTAAATAATCGAGTCTGGACCAGACAATCCAGTGATCAACAACATGAGCATCGATCTGCATAACTCGGAAAAAATGACATGTGTCAACCAAGTCAGCGAGCCTGACCACCCGATCCTCCCGTTAGTCGCCTCTTACGACAAGCACAGCCGCCTTTTATGGCAAGCATGGGTTGCTGAAGGCCTATTCTAACCCGGGACCTTCACGGGTCCGTTTCAAATGAACGAATCAATCACAAAACAGTACATAATATATAAACATATGTGACAATGACGCAACTAAACTTCAGAAAGTCCACACATTTCCTTAAATACAAAGAAAGACATCCTGAAAGAAAGTTCTTGTAATATCCAGTCCTGGAAATGGAAAAAATGCAAGTCTGTTCATAACACTTCGGTAAGTATAATGTTCAATGCCACAAAACACAGTTTATCTCCTGAAAAGAAAAAACATGTCAATATGCAGTCAATTGAATACTTCCCTTAATGATTATGTCCTGGCTTCGATTCCATCGAATCGTCCATCTCTGAATTGTTCTTTAAGCCCTCCATCCATGAAATCTTGAATTTAATGTCTTTAATGCTTGAATGTTCCACACAAATTATGTTTCACTTAATTCCATGAATCCTGTTTCTTGAATCTTTCTGCTGCTCCTCTATGAATTCTTCTGCTGCTTGAAGCTCCTCTATCCGTTCCTTGAATCCTCCTGTTGACCTCCTGTACGTTTCTTGAAGCATTCTTCGGTGTTGGTTTCTGACACATTCCATTCAAGTGGACACACCTTTGTCACGGGTCTTGTCATAACGCCTTGATTCGTCTGTATGTCGACAACTCGAACGTGCCCATCTCTGCCTGGATGTGTCTTTATGATTCGTCCTCTGTGATCCAGCTCCCTCTTGGTGATTGCGGGGAAACAACCACAACGACATCGTCAACCTCAAGATCACGACTTGGTGTCAACCATTTCTTCCTTACTTGTAGAGATGGAAGCCATTCAGACATCCACCGTTTCCAAAAGTGGTGTACAAGTTCTTGGACTCTTCTCCACCGTCTCCTTGGGCTGAATTCTGCATAATCAACTGACTCTGGAGCAAAGTTTCCACCACACTGACCGTGAAGAAAATGATTTGGTGTAACTGGAACGTCATCATTTGGGTGTGTGCTTTGGTAAGTTAAAGGCCTTGAATTGATCAATGATTCAGCGCCAGTAAAGGCAGTGATAAGTTCTTCATCGGTAATGTCACTATTGCCTAGGATTGCATATATAGCTCTTTTCGAGGCCTTGATCATTGCTTCAAAAATGCCACCAAAATGCGGAGCATATGGTGGGTTGAATTTCCAAACAACTCCACGATTTGCCAATGAACTTTGGATATGATTTCTATCAAGTTGGTCTACAAGTAGTTTCAACTCTTTGACAGCTCCTGTAAAATTTGTTCCATTATCTGCATCGGCGGTTTACCATCCTGTAAAAGGCATTTAGGAATGAGTCGCTGTCAAGACAATATGCCATTTCCAAGTGCACAGCTCTCGTTGCCAGGCATGTGAAAAGACAAAGATAGCGCTTAACTCTTTGTTTTCCTCTACCTTGTATTGTCATGAAAGGTCCTGCAAAATCAACACCAGTTTGATCAAACGCCCGTAACGAGTACTTCAGTCTAACTTGTGGAAGTGGAGCCATAATCTGCACAATAGGCTTTGCCTTGAGTCGGCGACACCATGGACATTCCTTTTTATATTCACGGATTTCTTCGCGAGCAGATATGATCCAGTAACGTGCAGATAGTAATGCAAGAATCTGGTTTATACCAATGATGTGCTTTCCATCTTCATGGCATTTTTTCACTATCAGTTTTGTTACCCAGTTTCTCCTTGGTAATACTATGGGGAACTTTGCATCAAATGGTAAAAACTTGGCATGTTGCAGTCTACCTCTACATCTGATCAACCCATCTTCATCAAGCATGGGATCCAGTCCAATGAGTTTACTGCTTGTCGACAACTGCTTTCTATTTTCCAGAGCTGAGACTTCCTTGTTGAATTCTTCCCTTTGTGCACGGCTTATGTGATAGATCTCTGCATCAAGAAGCTCCTCATAAGTAAGCTCTCCAGAGACTCTCAAACTTAGTTCAGACCTACAAACACACGAATCTACAAACCCATGCAGTAATCCTTAGGAGCTGTTGCCAATCTGAATGTCTCCTTGCATCAAGCCGCCAACACCAGTCAGATGTCACTATTGTATATGACTGCCTTTTCATTTTTCTAGGCATTTTCACTTCACAATCATCTGATGCTGGTGTCATCACAGTTTGTGTTGGTTCTTCAGCTACATCTTCTTCCAGAAAGTCAGGCCCTGACATCCATCCTTTGCTTTTAAGACCAGCAATTGTTGCACCCCTAGACAGAACATCTGATGGATTTTGAAGGGAAGGAATATACTTCCATTGGCTAGGAGTGGTGTATTCTTGGATGAAAGCTACACGATTGGCTACAAATGTTTTGAACTTGCGGCTGTGGTTTTTTTATCCAACACAACACATTTTGACTATCTGTCCAAAGTGTCACAGCAGCAATATTCATTTCAAGAGCTTTAAGAACAGGCAAGATCGATTCGAGGAATGCTGACTGATTTTAGAGGTGCCATCCGACTTTTTGATGCTGTTAATCGACTGGTCTTCGTCCTATTCTGATAGGTAGTCACACTATATACAACTGCCCCATATGCTTTTTCTGATGCATCAACGAACACGTGCAATCTCCTGTTTTCAATGTCCAAACCGAACTGCAAGCACCTTGGAATGGTAACACTTTCTAATTCTTTCACTTGGCTGAGCCAAAGCAATGCTTTTTGTTTCAAATCAGTTTGAAGCTCTTCATCCCAATCTAAGCCCTTAAGCCAGATTTCCTGCATTAAGATTTTTGCTATGATGATGAATGGTGCCACAAATCCCAATGGATCGAAAACCTTAGCCAATTCTCTTAGAAAACCTCTCTTTGTAAGTATCCAATTGTTTTGTGCATTGGTATTATGAAAGCTGAACTCATCATGTTTAGCAACCCACGTCAGACCAAGTGTTTTAGTAGGAGGCAACTCGTTTCTACCAAGATCAACTTCAGTAGCTTTGTTTTCGATTGGAACTCTCTGCAAGACTTGAGGAGAATTGCTTAGCCACTTTCTTGCACACATTCCTGCATTTCCCCACAACTCCGAAAGCTGTTCATACAGCTCAATGGCTTCCAACTCATTTCTAACAGAGTCTATGTTGTCATCCATGTACGTCGATTTTAACACAGTTTCAGCAGCTTTTGGTAAAGTGTTTTGAAATCGTCGGGCATGTTCTTGTGTGATGTACTGAGCTAAAACGGAGAAGCATTGACTCCAAATACTACTCGCGAGAACTGGTAAATATCTGGTCTCTCATTCTGATTGTTTGATCTCCAAAGAAATCGAAAGAATGACTTGTCTTTTGGCAACATTTCTATTTGAAGATACATTTCTGCTATGTCGCATACCATGGCTACTGGGTATCTTCTAAAGCGAAGCAATATCTGAAAGAGATCACCTTGTAGTTTGGGACCTTGGTGAATAGTGTCATTCAGTGATACGCCTTCACATTTTGCGGATGCATCAAAGACAATTCGGACTTTCGTTGTTTCCCTATCTGGACGCACAACAGGAAGATGGGGTAAATACCATCCACGTGATGAATTGTTTTCATCAAGAGACACCTTTTCAATGTAACCTTTTTCAACATACTGAGATATGATACCATCATAGGTTACAGCAATCTGTTCATTCTTTGATAACTTCTTCTCAGTGTTACAGAGGTGTTTGTAAGCTATATCCCAGTTGTCTGGTAAAGGACTCACACTCTCCTTCCAAGGAATGCCATTTTCAAACTTGACTGTGTCTTTCACAGATGCTAAGACAGATTCATCATCCTTGGTAAGGGTTGATGTGACAGACTGAACGTCATCAACTTCCCAGAGTTTCTGTAACATTGAACTCAACTCAGTTTCCCTTTTGTCAGTGAAATATGTGCCTGCACTGTGACGAACATCTCTGAATCCTGGTATTCTACCAACACAGGTCCACCCTAAGGGAGTCAGTCGTGCTATTGGATCACCTTCTTTACCAATGATATCCTGATAGGACCTATGTAGTTCAAGATAGTCCATGCCAATAAGGAGATCTATGATTTGAGGAGACTTAACCTTAGGAAAATCAATGAATTTCATGTTGCCCATTGAGGACATTAACAGAAACGTTTTGTGAAGGACCAGATAAGCCTAATTCTAAGGCTGCATCCCTGTTCATATAAGTCTGTGTACTGGCATCATCTAATAGTGCATTAACAATAATTCTTTTGTTTCCATTCTTAAGAACTACTGGCACTGTCCTCAGTGACAACAACGTTGACCTGCTGGATTCAGATGAGGACATTGTAACTACAGGTGGAGACTGTGTGTCATACTGTTTTTGATTTTCAGTTTCTGTGGCTTCACTTCGTTTAGTCGCGTGAAGAAACCTGTTGTGTGATGCAGTACAGTTATCTCTTCCACATGTTATTCTACGATTACAACTTTTAGCCTGGTGGTTAGTGCCAAGACATCTGAAGCAAAGGTTTAATTTTTTAGCAGTTTCCCATCTATCGGGAGCACTCATCAACTTGAATTGTTTACACTTCCAAATGTGATGACTGTTTTTACAGAGAGCACACTGAACTCTCATGTCAGTCTGTCGATCACCAAAGAACGAACCTGATTTGCTCTGACCTCTAGCTATAGTCTTTCCCTTCTGGGATAGACCATGCAATGTTTCTGATGCCATAACACTAAATTCAGCCTCTTGCAACACCCATTCACGCAGTGTTTCCACTGACTCTTGGCGTTCTCGGTCAAATACCCATCTGTGATAATCAGTTAACATGGACTCTGTCATTTTCTTTAGTAACTGATTGTGTAATGCTCCACTTCCTAACTCTTCTAGCCTGTCAGTATCTCTAAGATTGATCACGACTATGTCCAACATGTCTGCAAACCTCTCAATATCCCTGGACGAATGGGCCTAAAGTTGGACACTTCTTCCAACTGTAAGGTAATTTGGCGTCTTTTGCCACCATATTTCCTCTCCAATCTATCCAGTGCTACGTCATATGCAGCCGCACTATGACCCAAGTCTTGAATGACTTTCATTGCGTCCCCAGTGATGTACTGACGTAACTGTAAGAACTTATGTTCAGATGTAGCTGGAGCCTTGTGGGCACAAGCCATGAAAGCCGCTTTAAAACCTTCATACTGTTTGACATCACCCGAAAAAGTAGGAATGGAAACGCGTCTCAATTGCCTCCACATATCATTTCTCAAATTGTAACTGCTCGTCGCTACATTTTCTTGGGAAGCTGTGTGCCTAACATGTTCTTGTGTAGGGGTTTCCGGCCTATTCAACTGACCTAAATCAATTGCATTGACTTGTGACGTCTGACCTGAGTTATAATCAATTAACCTAGACTGTGGTTCCACTTGCTGTGTGTGAGAATTGACAACAGGAATATACTTTCCTTCTCCAACCCTAAACAATCTAGATATTCCAGTTCTACCACTGCTAAATGAGCTCGCATCTGACCTATCTCTCAAACACCCTTGAGCTCGTTCTTGTACTCCATTCCCAGTTACTTCCATTTGGGTAATCTCGTCTGTAACTTTTGTCATGTTATCTCTATCTCCTATTCTTTGAAATGTTACAGACAACGACACACATATTTCGATAGCCCAAAGCTGATAATCATTAACTATGTCAATTGCATTTCTGATTTCTCTCCGGTTCTGAACATTCTGTTCATCAATAAGTCTCTCAAGTCTATTGGTTGCTTTAGTAAATGCAGATTTCGCTGTAGCCTTTTTGCGTTTAAGTTCTGCTATCTCGGTTACATAGTCACGGCCGTCATGGTTAATCTGTTTTGGTTCTGTTTGTGACATGTTTCAGTGTGTATGATTAACTAACTAATAGTGATCTAATCACACAGTACAATTGTTTACTACCTAAATTCAATTAAACTTACCTTAATAAGTGTTCGCACAACAACAACCACTAACTTGCGAACTGAACCCTATTCCCAGATATAACACAACACTAAACTTAACAACCACGCTCTGCTACCATTTTTGTTACGCAGTGTTCTATCAAAACTAAACTGCTCGCCAATCTAACAGATACAACATGGAAGGGGTCGTCAAAAACACGACCGCTCCCGCCCGAAGTTCTACCAAACTCTATTGAAAACTGCTATCGGGGAAAAAACTCGTGCAGGCTCAACTCCACGTGTTTCACGAAGTCAAGAGTGTTTTCGCGAATGTTCGTATTTCAGAAACAAAACGCAGGCGAATACTCTACGTTCACAAACACCGTTCCTTCTAATGAACATCCCCCCCCTACAAATGATAGATCCAAGTCTATCATTTCAAATGAGTGAGTTTACTTTTACGTCGCACTCAGCAATATTCCAGCTATAAGGCGGCGGTCTGTAAATAATCGAGTCTGGACCAGACAATCCAGTGATCAACAACATGAGCATCGATCTGCATAACTCGGAAAAAATGACATGTGTCAACCAAGTCAGCGAGCCTGACCACCCGATCCTCCCGTTAGTCGCCTCTTACGACAAGCACAGCCGCCTTTTATGGCAAGCATGGGTTGCTGAAGGCCTATTCTAACCCGGGACCTTCACGGGTCCGTTTCAAATGAACGAATCAATCACAAAACAGTACATAATATATAAACATATGTGACAATGACGCAACTAAACTTCAGAAAGTCCACACATTTCCTTAAATACAAAGAAAGACATCCTGAAAGAAAGTTCTTGTAATATCCAGTCCTGGAAATGGAAAAAATGCAAGTCTGTTCATAACACTTCGGTAAGTATAATGTTCAATGCCACAAAACACAGTTTATCTCCTGAAAAGAAAAAACATGTCAATATGCAGTCAATTGAATACTTCCCTTAATGATTATGTCCTGGCTTCGATTCCATCGAATCGTCCATCTCTGAATTGTTCTTTAAGCCCTCCATCCATGAAATCTTGAATTTAATGTCTTTAATGCTTGAATGTTCCACACAAATTATGTTTCACTTAATTCCATGAATCCTGTTTCTTGAATCTTTCTGCTGCTCCTCTATGAATTCTTCTGCTGCTTGAAGCTCCTCTATCCGTTCCTTGAATCCTCCTGTTGACCTCCTGTACGTTTCTTGAAGCATTCTTCGGTGTTGGTTTCTGACACATTCCATTCAAGTGGACACACCTTTGTCACGGGTCTTGTCATAACGCCTTGATTCGTCTGTATGTCGACAACTCGAACGTGCCCATCTCTGCCTGGATGTGTCTTTATGATTCGTCCTCTGTGATCCAGCTCCCTCTTGGTGATTGCGGGGAAACAACCACAACGACATCGTCAACCTCAAGATCACGACTTGGTGTCAACCATTTCTTCCTTACTTGTAGAGATGGAAGCCATTCAGACATCCACCGTTTCCAAAAGTGGTGTACAAGTTCTTGGACTCTTCTCCACCGTCTCCTTGGGCTGAATTCTGCATAATCAACTGACTCTGGAGCAAAGTTTCCACCACACTGACCGTGAAGAAAATGATTTGGTGTAAGTGGAACGTCATCATTTGGGTGTGTGCTTTGGTAAGTTAAAGGCCTTGAATTGATCAATGATTCAGCGCCAGTAAAGGCAGTGATAAGTTCTTCATCGGTAATGTCACTATTGCCTAGGATTGCATATATAGCTCTTTTTCGAGGCCTTGATCATTGCTTCAAAAATGCCACCAAAATGCGGAGCATATGGTGGGTTGAATTTCCAAACAACTCCACGATTTGCCAATGAACTTTGGATATGATTTCTATCAAGTTGGTCTACAAGTAGTTTCAACTCTTTGACAGCTCCTGTAAAATTTGTTCCATTATCTGCATCGGCGGTTTACCATCCTGTAAAAAGGCATTTAGGAATGAGTCTGTCAAGACAATATGCCATTTCCAAGTGCACAGCTCTCGTTGCCAGGCATGTGAAAAGACAAAGATAGCGCTTAACTCTTTGTTTTCCTCTACCTTGTATTGTCATGAAAGGTCCTGCAAAATCAACACCAGTTTGATCAAACGCCCGTAACGAGTACTTCAGTCTAACTTGTGGAAGTGGAGCCATAATCTGCACAATAGGCTTTGCCTTGAGTCGGCGACACCATGGACATTCCTTTTCATATTCACGGATTTCTTCGCGAGCAGATATGATCCAGTAACGTGCAGATAGTAATGCAAGAATCTGGTTTATACCAATGATGTGCTTTCCATCTTCATGGCATTTTTTCACTATCAGTTTTGTTACCCAGTTTCTCCTTGGTAATACTATGGGGAACTTTGCATCAAATGGTAAAAACTTGGCATGTTGCAGTCTACCTCTACATCTGATCAACCCATCTTCATCAAGCATGGGATCCAGTCCAATGAGTTTACTGCTTGTCGACAACTGCTTTCTATTTTCCAGAGCTGAGACTTCCTTGTTGAATTCTTCCCTTTGTGCACGGCTTATGTGATAGATCTCTGCATCAAGAAGCTCCTCATAAGTAAGCTCTCCAGAGACTCTCAAACTTAGTTCAGACCTACAAACACACGAATCTACAAACCCATGCAGTAATCCTTAGGAGCTGTTGCCAATCTGAATGTCTCCTTGCATCAAGCCGCCAACACCAGTCAGATGTCACTATTGTATATGACTGCCTTTTCATTTTTCTAGGCATTTTCACTTCACAATCATCTGATGCTGGTGTCATCACAGTTTGTGTTGGTTCTTCAGCTACATCTTCTTCCAGAAAGTCAGGCCCTGACATCCATCCTTTGCTTTTAAGACCAGCAATTGTTGCACCCCTAGACAGAACATCTGATGGATTTTGAAGGGAAGGAATATACTTCCATTGGCTAGGAGTGGTGTATTCTTGGATGAAAGCTACACGATTGGCTACAAATGTTTTGAACTTGCGGCTGTGGTTTTTTTATCCAACACAACACATTTTGACTATCTGTCCAAAGTGTCACAGCAGCAATATTCATTTCAAGAGCTTTAAGAACAGGCAAGATCGATTCGAGGAATGCTGACTGATTTTAGAGGTGCCATCCGACTTTTTGATGCTGTTAATCGACTGGTCTTCGTCCTATTCTGATAGGTAGTCACACTATATACAACTGCCCCATATGCTTTTTCTGATGCATCAACGAACACGTGCAATCTCCTGTTTTCAATGTCCAAACCGAACTGCAAGCACCTTGGAATGGTAACACTTTCTAATTCTTTCACTTGGCTGAGCCAAAGCAATGCTTTTTGTTTCAAATCAGTTTGAAGCTCTTCATCCCAATCTAAGCCCTTAAGCCAGATTTCCTGCATTAAGATTTTTGCTATGATGATGAATGGTGCCACAAATCCCAATGGATCGAAAACCTTAGCCAATTCTCTTAGAAAACCTCTCTTTGTAAGTATCCAATTGTTTTGTGCATTGGTATTATGAAAGCTGAACTCATCATGTTTAGCAACCCACGTCAGACCAAGTGTTTTAGTAGGAGGCAACTCGTTTCTACCAAGATCAACTTCAGTAGCTTTGTTTTCGATTGGAACTCTCTGCAAGACTTGAGGAGAATTGCTTAGCCACTTTCTTGCACACATTCCTGCATTTCCCCACAACTCCGAAAGCTGTTCATACAGCTCAATGGCTTCCAACTCATTTCTAACAGAGTCTATGTTGTCATCCATGTACGTCGATTTTAACACAGTTTCAGCAGCTTTTGGTAAAGTGTCTTGAAATCGTCGGGCATGTTCTTGTGTGATGTACTGAGCTAAAACGGAGAAGCATTGACTCCAAATACTACTCGCGAGAACTGGTAAATATCTGGTCTCTCATTCTGATTGTTTGATCTCCAAAGAAATCGAAAGAATGACTTGTCTTTTGGCAACATTTCTATTTGAAGATACATTTCTGCTATGTCGCATACTATGGCTACTGGGTATCTTCTAAAGCGAAGCAATATCTGAAAGAGATCACCTTGTAGTTTGGGACCTTGGTGAATAGTGTCATTCAGTGATACGCCTTCACATTTTGCGGATGCATCAAAGACAATTCGGACTTTCGTTGTTTCCCTATCTGGACGCACAACAGGAAGATGGGGTAAATACCATCCACGTGATGAATTGTTTTCATCAAGAGACACCTTTTCAATGTAACCTTTTTCAACATACTGAGATATGATACCATCATAGGTTACAGCAATCTGTTCATTCTTTGATAACTTCTTCTCAGTGTTACAGAGGTGTTTGTAAGCTATATCCCAGTTGTCTGGTAAAGGACTCACACTCTCCTTCCAAGGAATGCCATTTTCAAACTTGACTGTGTCTTTCACAGATGCTAAGACAGATTCATCATCCTTGGTAAGGGTTGATGTGACAGACTGAACGTCATCAACTTCCCAGAGTTTCTGTAACATTGAACTCAACTCAGTTTCCCTTTTGTCAGTGAAATATGTGCCTGCACTGTGACGAACATCTCTGAATCCTGGTATTCTACCAACACAGGTCCACCCTAAGGGAGTCAGTCGTGCTATTGGATCACCTTCTTTACCAATGATATCCTGATAGGACCTATGTAGTTCAAGATAGTCCATGCCAATAAGGAGATCTATGATTTGAGGAGACTTAACCTTAGGAAAATCAATGAATTTCATGTTGCCCATTGAGGACATTAACAGAAACGTTTTGTGAAGGACCAGATAAGCCTAATTCTAAGGCTGCATCCCTGTTCATATAAGTCTGTGTACTGGCATCATCTAATAGTGCATTAACAATAATTCTTTTGTTTCCATTCTTAAGAACTACTGGCACTGTCCTCAGTGACAACAACGTTGACCTGCTGGATTCAGATGAGGACATTGTAACTACAGGTGGAGACTGTGTGTCATACTGTTTTTGATTTTCAGTTTCTGTGGCTTCACTTCGTTTAGTCGCGTGAAGAAACCTGTTGTGTGATGCAGTACAGTTATCTCTTCCACATGTTATTCTACGATTACAACTTTTAGCCTGGTGGTTAGTGCCAAGACATCTGAAGCAAAGGTTTAATTTTTTAGCAGTTTCCCATCTATCGGGAGCACTCATCAACTTGAATTGTTTACACTTCCAAATGTGATGACTGTTTTTACAGAGAGCACACTGAACTCTCATGTCAGTCTGTCGATCACCAAAGAACGAACCTGATTTGCTCTGACCTCTAGCTATAGTCTTTCCCTTCTGGGATAGACCATGCAATGTTTCTGATGCCATAACACTAAATTCAGCCTCTTGCAACACCCATTCACGCAGTGTTTCCACTGACTCTTGGCGTTCTCGGTCAAATACCCATCTGTGATAATCAGTTAACATGGACTCTGTCATTTTCTTTAGTAACTGATTGTGTAATGCTCCACTTCCTAACTCTTCTAGCCTGTCAGTATCTCTAAGATTGATCACGACTATGTCCAACATGTCTGCAAACCTCTCAATATCCCTGGACGAATGGGCCTAAAGTTGGACACTTCTTCCAACTGTAAGGTAATTTGGCGTCTTTTGCCACCATATTTCCTCTCCAATCTATCCAGTGCTACGTCATATGCAGCCGCACTATGACCCAAGTCTTGAATGACTTTCATTGCGTCCCCAGTGATGTACTGACGTAACTGTAAGAACTTATGTTCAGATGTAGCTGGAGCCTTGTGGGCACAAGCCATGAAAGCCGCTTTAAAACCTTCATACTGTTTGACATCACCCGAAAAAGTAGGAATGGAAACGCGTCTCAATTGCCTCCACATATCATTTCTCAAATTGTAACTGCTCGTCGCTACATTTTCTTGGGAAGCTGTGTGCCTAACATGTTCTTGTGTAGGGGTTTCCGGCCTATTCAACTGACCTAAATCAATTGCATTGACTTGTGACGTCTGACCTGAGTTATAATCAATTAACCTAGACTGTGGTTCCACTTGCTGTGTGTGAGAATTGACAACAGGAATATACTTTCCTTCTCCAACCCTAAACAATCTAGATATTCCAGTTCTACCACTGCTAAATGAGCTCGCATCTGACCTAGCTCTCAAACACCCTTGAGCTCGTTCTTGTACTCCATTCCCAGTTACTTCCATTTGGGTAATCTCGTCTGTAACTTTTGTCATGTTATCTCTATCTCCTATTCTTTGAAATGTTACAGACAACGACACACATATTTCGATAGCCCAAAGCTGATAATCATTAACTATGTCAATTGCATTTCTGATTTCTCTCCGGTTCTGAACATTCTGTTCATCAATAAGTCTCTCAAGTCTATTGGTTGCTTTAGTAAATGCAGATTTCGCTGTAGCCTTTTTGCGTTTAAGTTCTGCTATCTCGGTTACATAGTCACGGCCGTCATGGTTAATCTGTTTTGGTTCTGTTTGTGACATGTTTCAGTGTGTATGATTAACTAACTAATAGTGATCTAATCACACAGTACAATTGTTTACTACCTAAATTCAATTAAACTTACCTTAATAAGTGTTCGCACAACAACAACCACTAACTTGCGAACTGAACCCTATTCCCAGATATAACACAACACTAAACTTAACAACCACGCTCTGCTACCATTTTTGTTACGCAGTGTTCTATCAAAACTAAACTGCTCGCCAATCTAACAGATACAACATGGAAGGGGTCGTCAAAAACACGACCGCTCCCGCCCGAAGTTCTACCAAACTCTATTGAAAACTGCTATCGGGGAAAAAACTCGTGCAGGCTCAACTCCACGTGTTTCACGAAGTCAAGAGTGTTTTCGCGAATGTTCGTATTTCAGAAACAAAACGCAGGCGAATACTCTACGTTCACAAACACCGTTCCTTCTAATGAACATCCCCCCCCTACAAATGATAGATCCAAGTCTATCATTTCAAATGAGTGAGTTTACTTTTACGTCGCACTCAGCAATATTCCAGCTAGAAGGCGGCGGTCTGTAAATAATCGAGTCTGGACCAGACAATCCAGTGATCAACAACATGAGCATCGATCTGCATAACTCGGAACCAATGACATGTGTCAACCAAGTCAGCGAGCCTGACCACCCGATCCTCCCGTTAGTCGCCTCTTACGACAAGCACAGTCGCCTTTTATGGCAAGCATGGGTTGCTGAAGGCCTATTCTAACCCGGGACCTTCACGGGTCCGTTTCAAATGAACGAATCAATCACAAAACAGTACATAATATATAAACATATGTGACAATGACGCAACTAAACTTCAGAAAGTCCACACATTTCCTTAAATACAAAGAAAGACATCCTGAAAGAAAGTTCTTGTAATATCCAGTCCTGGAAATGGAAAAAATGCAAGTCTGTTCATAAGACTTCGGTAAGTATAATGTTCTATGCCACAAAACACAGTTTATCTCCTGAAAAGAAAAAACATGTCAATATGCAGTCAATTGAATACTTCCCTTAATGATTATGTCCTGGCTTCGATTCCATCGAATCGTCCATCTCTGAATTGTTCTTTAAACCCTCCATCCATGAAATCTTGAATTTAATGTCTTTAATGCTTGAATGTTCCACACAAATTATGTTTCACTTAATTCCATGAATCCTGTTTCTTGAATCTTTCTGCTGCTCCTCTATGAATTCTTCTGCTGCTTGAAGCTCCTCTATCCGTTCCTTGAATCCTCCTGTTGACCTCCTGTACGTTTCTTGAAGCATTCTTCGGTGTTGGTTTCTGACACATTCCATTCAAGTGGACACACCTTTGTCACGGGTCTTGTCATAACGCCTTGATTCGTCTGTATGTCGACAACTCGAACGTGCCCATCTCTGCCTGGATGTGTCTTTATGATTCGTCCTGTGATCCAGCTCCCTCTTGGTGATTGCGGGGAAACAACCACAACGACATCGTCAACCTCAAGATCACGACTTGGTGTCAACCATTTCTTCCTTACTTGTAGAGATGGAAGCCATTCAGACATCCACCGTTTCCAAAAGTGGTGTACAAGTTCTTGGACTCTTCTCCACCGTCTCCTTGGGCTGAATTCTGCATAATCAACTGACTCTGGAGCAAAGTTTCCACCACACTGACCGTGAAGAAAATGATTTGGTGTAACTGGAACGTCATCATTTGGGTGTGTGCTTTGGTAAGTTAAAGGCCTTGAATTGATCAATGATTCAGCGCCAGTAAAGGCAGTGATAAGTTCTTCATCGGTAATGTCACTATTGCCTAGGATTGCATATATAGCTCTTTTCGAGGCCTTGATCATTGCTTCAAAAATGCCACCAAAATGCGGAGCATATGGTGGGTTGAATTTCCAAACAACTCCACGATTTGCCAATGAACTTTGGATATGATTTCTATCAAGTTGGTCTACAAGTAGTTTCAACTCTTTGACAGCTCCTGTAAAATTTGTTCCATTATCTGCATCGGCGGTTTACCATCCTGTAAAAGGCATTTAGGAATGAGTCGCTGTCAAGACAATATGCCATTTCCAAGTGCACAGCTCTCGTTGCCAGGCATGTGAAAAGACAAAGATAGCGCTTAACTCTTTGTTTTCCTCTACCTTGTATTGTCATGAAAGGTCCTGCAAAATCAACACCAGTTTGATCAAACGCCCGTAACGAGTACTTCAGTCTAACTTGTGGAAGTGGAGCCATAATCTGCACAATAGGCTTTGCCTTGAGTCGGCGACACCATGGACATTCCTTTTCATATTCACGGATTTCTTCGCGAGCAGATATGATCCAGTAACGTGCAGATAGTAATGCAAGAATCTGGTTTATACCAATGATGTGCTTTCCATCTTCATGGCATTTTTTCACTATCAGTTTTGTTACCCAGTTTCTCCTTGGTAATACTATGGGGAACTTTGCATCAAATGGTAAAAACTTGGCATGTTGCAGTCTACCTCTACATCTGATCAACCCATCTTCATCAAGCATGGGATCCAGTCCAATGAGTTTACTGCTTGTCGACAACTGCTTTCTATTTTCCAGAGCTGAGACTTCCTTGTTGAATTCTTCCCTTTGTGCACGGCTTATGTGATAGATCTCTGCATCAAGAAGCTCCTCATAAGTAAGCTCTCCAGAGACTCTCAAACTTAGTTCAGACCTACAAACACACGAATCTACAAACCCATGCAGTAATCCTTAGGAGCTGTTGCCAATCTGAATGTCTCCTTGCATCAAGCCGCCAACACCAGTCAGATGTCACTATTGTATATGACTGCCTTTTCATTTTTCTAGGCATTTTCACTTCACAATCATCTGATGCTGGTGTCATCACAGTTTGTGTTGGTTCTTCAGCTACATCTTCTTCCAGAAAGTCAGGCCCTGACATCCATCCTTTGCTTTTAAGACCAGCAATTGTTGCACCCCTAGACAGAACATCTGATGGATTTTGAAGGGAAGGAATATACTTCCATTGGCTAGGAGTGGTGTATTCTTGGATGAAAGCTACACGATTGGCTACAAATGTTTTGAACTTGCGGCTGTGGTTTTTTTATCCAACACAACACATTTTGACTATCTGTCCAAAGTGTCACAGCAGCAATATTCATTTCAAGAGCTTTAAGAACAGGCAAGATCGATTCGAGGAATGCTGACTGATTTTAGAGGTGCCATCCGACTTTTTGATGCTGTTAATCGACTGGTCTTCGTCCTATTCTGATAGGTAGTCACACTATATACAACTGCCCCATATGCTTTTTCTGATGCATCAACGAACACGTGCAATCTCCTGTTTTCAATGTCCAAACCGAACTGCAAGCACCTTGGAATGGTAACACTTTCTAATTCTTTCACTTGGCTGAGCCAAAGCAATGCTTTTTGTTTCAAATCAGTTTGAAGCTCTTCATCCCAATCTAAGCCCTTAAGCCAGATTTCCTGCATTAAGATTTTTGCTATGATGATGAATGGTGCCACAAATCCCAATGGATCGAAAACCTTAGCCAATTCTCTTAGAAAACCTCTCTTTGTAAGTATCCAATTGTTTTGTGCATTGGTATTATGAAAGCTGAACTCATCATGTTTAGCAACCCACGTCAGACCAAGTGTTTTAGTAGGAGGCAACTCGTTTCTACCAAGATCAACTTCAGTAGCTTTGTTTTCGATTGGAACTCTCTGCAAGACTTGAGGAGAATTGCTTAGCCACTTTCTTGCACACATTCCTGCATTTCCCCACAACTCCGAAAGCTGTTCATACAGCTCAATGGCTTCCAACTCATTTCTAACAGAGTCTATGTTGTCATCCATGTACGTCGATTTTAACACAGTTTCAGCAGCTTTTGGTAAAGTGTCTTGAAATCGTCGGGCATGTTCTTGTGTGATGTACTGAGCTAAAACGGAGAAGCATTGACTCCAAATACTACTCGCGAGAACTGGTAAATATCTGGTATCTCATTCTGATTGTTTGATCTCCAAAGAAATCGAAAGAATGACTTGTCTTTTGGCAACATTTCTATTTGAAGATACATTTCTGCTATGTCGCATACTATGGCTACTGGGTATCTTCTAAAGCGAAGCAATATCTGAAAGAGATCACCTTGTAGTTTGGGACCTTGGTGAATAGTGTCATTCAGTGATACGCCTTCACATTTTGCGGATGCATCAAAGACAATTCGTACTTTCGTTGTTTCCCTATCTGGACGCACAACAGGAAGATGGGGTAAATACCATCCACGTGATGAATTGTTTTCATCAAGAGACACCTTTTCAATGTAACCTTTTTCAACATACTGAGATATGATACCATCATAGGTTACAGCAATCTGTTCATTCTTTGATAACTTCTTCTCAGTGTTACAGAGGTGTTTGTAAGCTATATCCCAGTTGTCTGGTAAAGGACTCACACTCTCCTTCCAAGGAATGCCATTTTCAAACTTGACTGTGTCTTTCACAGATGCTAAGACAGATTCATCATCCTTGGTAAGGGTTGATGTGACAGACTGAACGTCATCAACTTCCCAGAGTTTCTGTAACATTGAACTCAACTCAGTTTCCCTTTTGTCAGTGAAATATGTGCCTGCACTGTGACGAACATCTCTGAACCCTGGTATTCTACCAACACAGGTCCACCCTAAGGGAGTCAGTCGTGCTATTGGATCACCTTCTTTACCAATGATATCCTGATAGGACCTATGTAGTTCAAGATAGTCCATGCCAATAAGGAGATCTATGATATGAGGAGACTTAACCTTAGGAAAATCAATGAATTTCATGTTGCCCATTGAGGACATTAACAGAAACTTTTTGTGAAGGACCAGATAAGCCTAATTCTAAGGCTGCATCCCTGTTCATATAAGTCTGTGTACTGGCATCATCTAATAGTGCATTAACAATAATTCTTTTGTTTCCATTCTTAAGAACTACTGGCACTGTCCTCAGTGACAACAACGTTGACCTGCTGGATTCAGATGAGGACATTGTAACTACAGGTGGAGACTGTGTGTCATACTGTTTTTGATTTTCAGTTTCTGTGGCTTCACTTCGTTTAGTCGCGTGAAGAAAACAGTTATCTCTTCCACATGTTATTCTACGATTACAACTTTTAGTCTGGTGGTTAGTGCCAAGACATCTGAAGCAAAGGTTTAATTTTTTAGCAGTTTCCCATCTATCGGGAGCACTCATCAACTTGAATTGTTTACACTTCCAAATGTGATGACTGTTTTTACAGAGAGCACACTGAACTCTCATGTCAGTCTGTCGATCACCAAAGAACGAATCTGATTTGCTCTGACCTCTAGCTATAGTCTTTCCCTTCTGGGATAGACCATGCAATGTTTCTGATGCCATAACACTAAATTCAGCCTCTTGCAACACCCATTCACGCAGTGTTTCCACTGACTCTTGGCGTTCTCGGTCAAATACCCATCTGTGATAATCAGTTAACATGGACTCTGTCATTTTCTTTAGTAACTGATTGTGTAATGCTCCACTTCCTAACTCTTCTAGCCTGTCAGTATCTCTAAGATTGATCACGACTATGTCCAACATGTCTGCAAACCTCTCAATATCCCTGGACGAATGGGCCTAAAGTTGGACACTTCTTCCAACTGTAAGGTAACTTGGCGTCTTTTGCCACCATATTTCCTCTCCAATCTATCCAGTGCTACGTCATATGCAGCCGCACTATGACCCAAGTCTTGAATGACTTTCATTGCGTCCCCAGTGATGTACTGACGTAACTGTAAGCACTTCTGTTCAGATGTAGCTGGAGCCTTGTGGACACAAGCCATGAAAGCCGCTTTAAAACCTTCATACTGTTTGACATCACCCGAAAAAGTAGGAATGGAAACGCGTCTCAATTGCCTCCACATATCATTTCTCAAATTGTAACTGCTCGTCGCTACATTTTCTTGGGAAGCTGTGTGCCTAACATGTTCTTGTGTAGGGGTTTCCGGCCTATTCAACTGACCTAAATCAATTGCATTGACTTGTGACGTCTGACCTGAGTTATAATCAATTAACCTAGACTGTGGTTCCACTTGCTGTGTGTGAGAATTGACAACAGGAATATACTTTCCTTCTCCAACCCTAAACAATCTAGATATTCCAGTTCTACCACTGCTAAATGAGCTCGCATCTGACCTAGCTCTCAAACACCCTTGAGCTCGTTCTTGTACTCCATTCCCAGTTACTTCCATTTGGGTAATCTCGTCTGTAACTTTTGTCATGTTATCTCTATCTCCTATTCTTTGAAATGTTACAGACAACGACACACATATTTCGATAGCCCAAAGCTGATAATCATTAACTATGTCAATTGCATTTCTGATTTCTCTCCGGTTCTGAACATTCTGTTCATCAATAAGTCTCTCAAGTCTATTGGTTGCTTTAGTAAATGCAGATTTCGCTGTAGCCTTTTTGCGTTTAAGTTCTGCTATCTCGGTTACATAGTCACGGCCGTCATGGTTAATCTGTTTTGGTTCTGTTTGTGACATGTTTCAGTGTGTATGATTAACTAACTAATAGTGATCTAATCACGCAGTACAATTGTTTACTACCTAAATTCAATTAAACTTACCTTAATAAGTGTCCGCACAACAACAACCACTAACTTGCGAACTGAACCCTATTCCCAGATATAACACAACACTAAACTTAACAACCACGCTCTGCTACCATTTTTGTTACGCAGTGTTCTATCAAAACTAAACTGCTCGCCAATCTAACAGATACAACATGGAAGGGGTCGTCAAAAACACGACCGCTCCCGTCCGAAGTTCTACCAAACTCTATTGAAAACTGCTATCGGGGAAAAAACTCGTGCAGGCTCAACTCCACGTGTTTCACGAAGTCAAGAGTGTTTTCGCGAATGTTCGTATTTCAGAAACAAAACGCAGGCGAATACTCTACGTTCACAAACACCGTTCCTTCTAATGAACATCCCCCCCTACAAGTGATAGATCCAAGTCTATCATTTCAAATGAGTGAGTTTACTTTTACGTCGCACTCAGCAATATTCCAGCTATAAGGCGGCGGTCTGTAAATAATCGAGTCTGGACCAGACAATCCAGTGATCAACAACATGAGCATCGATCTGCATAACTCGGAAAAAATGACATGTGTCAACCAAGTCAGCGAGCCTGACCACCCGATCCTCCCGTTAGTCGCCTCTTACGACAAGCACAGTCGCCTTTTATGGCAAGCATGGGTTGCTGAAGGCCTATTCTAACCCGGGACCTTCACGGGTCCATTTCAAATGAACGAATCAATCACAAAACAGTACATAATATATAAACATATGTGACAATGACGCAACTAAACTTCAGAAAGTCCACACATTTCCTTAAATACAAAGAAAGACATCCTGAAAGAAAGTTCTTGTAATATCCAGTCCTGGAGTGAGTGAGTGAGTGAGTGAGTTAATATTTAACGTCACATCGGCAATATCGCAGCCATATCGTGACGAGAACATTTAATACTAAAATGAAATATATATCTATTATAAAACCTGTCAGCGAAGGACAGTAAAACAACTAGGATATCACAGAGTAGAATATAAAACTAGTAACTATACCTAAAACAATTTATCTATACAGGACAATACAATGTAAAAATGGGCTATAGATTGCTAACAACTGAAGGTAGATCACCATACTAGGGACCATGGGGACTTACAGTACCTTTGCTACCTGCATGGACCCTAGCTGGATTTACATCATTCCCTCAGACGTCAGCAGTTTGTGAAATCTAGCCATACAATAAAAAGACGCATATTCTACGATTAAAAACCTGGAAATTTAGAATTGACTTTAACTGTTTGTGGACTTACGTACCCTCTCAGGAGGACAATAATTTTACAATACTTCAACCCCCTTTGAGGGTACAGCCACTAACAATTCTAGTTACAAATCTAAACAACCAATAATTAAAATACATCTATTTACAGAACACGTTATTCAAACTTCTACCAAAAAATCAATTTCTTTTAAAAAACCAACGATTAAATGAGAATTAATGTTAGTAAAAAGATCCTTTACAGTTTTGACATTGAAATATTTATCCCTTGTGATGGAGAATTCGACACAGTCAAGCAGAATATGCTTGACCGTGACTCTCTCATCACAAGGGATACAAAACGGAGGATCCTCACCTTTCAATAGGTATTCATGAGTATATCGTGTGTGGCCAATACGACATCGTCTTAAAATAACCTCTTCAAATCTGGACTGACAGCCCAAGTAGGTGTAACCAATATACGGTTTTATTTCATGTAATTTATTTATACCTACTTGGGTGTCCCACTTCTTCTGCATCAGATCACGGATGTAAGTTCTAATGCTAGCTTTGTAATCAGTGTAAGGAATAAGAAGTGGTGTCACAGATTTGTTGAGAGCTGCCTTGGCAGCAAGATCAGCCATTGCGTTACCGGAAATGCCAACGTGGCTGGGTAACCAACAGAAGACGATGTCGTATTGGCCAGTAGCAAGATTATTATACAATTCAATAATGTCAATTAAAAGTGGATGTTTACATGATAAATTTTTAATCGCCTGGAGACAAGAAAGAGAGTCTGAATAGATTATATATTGTTTACGTTTAGGGTGTCTTTGAATATATTTAAGAGCCGTTAATATGGCGCTAGCTTCAGCTGTAAAAATAGAACTACTATCTGGTAATCTAGAAGATATTGTTCTGGATCCAGTGACAGTGGCACAAGCCACAGCGCCACCATCCTTGGATCCATCTGTAAATAAGGATTTATAATTGCTATATTTATGTTTTAATTGATTATATTCTTGCTTATATTGTAATTCATTAGTCTCTGATTTTTTAAATGTGGTCAATGTTAGGTCTACTTGAGGCCTGACCAACTGCCAGGGAGGAGAAGAAAGAAGACGGGAGGGAGCTATGTTTTCCAGCTGAATCCCAGCAGCAGAAAGAAAGGGTTTAATTCTATGTCCCAGAGGCGGGACAAGAGAAGACTTTTTGTTGTATAAATCCTCATAAAGGGGATTGAAAACACAGTTATATGCAGTGTTAGAATGATTAGAGTATAATTTAGTAATGTATTGTAAAGCTAACTTTATACGGCGCTGCTCAAGAGAAGGTTCATCAGCCTCAACATAGAGACTGTCAATAGGTGAAGTTCTAAAAGATCCAAGACAAAGCCTCAGACCTTGATGATGAACAGGATCAAGAAGTTTAAGATTGCTTTTGCAGGCTCCACCGTAAACGATTGAGCCATAATCAAGTTTAGAACGAACTAGTGATCGATAGAGATGGAGAAGGGTAGCCTGATCCCCTCCCCATTTTGAATTTGAAACAACTTTCAACAAGTCAAGTGCTTTCAGGCATTTAGTTTTAAGTGATTTAATATGTGGTAAAAAAGTTAAATGTGAATCAAAGATTAGACCCAAGAATTTGGCTTCCTTCACAACTTTAATGGGCGTGCCATCTAGAGACAGTTCAGGGTCTTTATGTGGTTTGTATTTTCGACAAAAGTGTATGCAGTTAGTTTTCGATTTAGAAAATTTAAAGCCGTTTTCAAGACACCATTTATTAATCCTGTTTAAACACAACTGCAATTGCCGTTCAATGGTATGCATATTTTTATCACGACAAGAAATATTAAAATCATCCACAAATAACGATCCATCAATTGAATCGTTTAAAACTTTTGATAAACTGTTGATCTTGATGCTAAAAAGAGTGACTGACAAAATACTGCCTTGTGGAACACCCTGATCCTGATTGTAATGATCAGACAGGGTAGAGCCCACGCGGACCTGGAATTGTCTGTTATTTAAAAACTTGGCAATAAATTCAGGCAAACGACCTCGCAACCCGAAGTCATGTAAATCTCGTAAAATGCCATATTTCCAAGTAGTGTCATATGCTTTTTCAAGATCAAAAAAGATAGACACAGCGTGTTGTTTGTTAATCAGTGCGTTTTTTACAAATGATTCTAAAAGCACTAAGTGATCGACAGAACTTCTGTTTTTGCGGAAACCACATTGTATATCAGTGATAAGGTTATTAGTTTCCAAGTACCAAAAAAGTCGATTATTTATCATGCGTTCCATGGTCTTGCAAACACAGCTTGTTAATGAAATCGGACGATAATTGGATGGATCCGTATGATCACGTCCAGGTTTAGGTATTGGTACTACTATGGCGTCACGCCATGACGGAGGAAAGTTACCCGATGTCCAAATATCATCAAAAATATTTAGGAGAGTTTCTAGGCAGGATTCTGGTAAGTGCTTCAGGAGTTGATAATGTATGTTATCAGCTCCAGTAGCAGTGTCATGAGCCTGATCAAGAGCAGAATGGAGTTCATGAATAGAAAACGTTTCATTATAATCTTCCCCATTATCCGAATTGAAATTAATAGTTTTCTTTTCTTCTTGTTTTTGATATTGCTGGAATTTTGGTACATAATTGGAAGAGGAAGAGTGTTTAGCAAGGGTTTCACCTAGTTTATTAGCAATATCTGATTTATCAGTAAGCAATTGATCTCCATGTTTAAGATGATGGACAGTAGATTTAGTACCTTTACCTTTGATTTTCTGGACCATGTTCCATACCTTGGACATGGGTGTCCGAGAATTTATTTTGGACACATAATTTTGCCAAGTTTGGCGTTTGTTCTGTTTAAAAGTACGCCGTGCTTTAGCATTTAAAATTTTAAATTTATTTAAATTATGAACCATAGGATGGCGACGGAAATAATGTTCTGCTTTTTTCCTTGCCTTCCTAGCTTGTTTGCACTCATCGTTGAACCATGGTTTTCTTATGTGTGGAACTACAGAGGAATTTGGTATACACTCATCAGCTATGGAATTCAGTTGATCAGAAAAAGATTTAATAGCATCAGGAACGTCAATAAAACGTTCAGGTGTAAGTTTTTCAGCACACAGTGTTTCATATAAAGGCCAGTTAGCCTTTTTAAAATTCCGTCTTGATGATGGAGGAACATCAGATGGAGTTACAGCTTTTAATATAGTAGGAAAATGGTCACTTCCACACAGGTCATCGTGGACTGACCATTCGAATTCATTTAATAGTTCTGAATTTGTCAATGACAAGTCGAGAGCAGAATAAGTCCCTGTACCAGGGTGTAAATATGTGTTGGAACCATCATTATAAATACATAAGTCATTGTCAGAACAAAAGTCCTCCAACAATTTGCCTCTAGTGTTTGTATTAACACTACCCCAGAGTGGGTTGTGCCCATTTAAATCACCCATTATAATACAGGGCTTCGGTAGCTGATCATATAGAGCTTGAAGATCGGTTTTGGCAAAAGCCGAAGACGGTGAAATATAAAGACAGCATAGCGTAAACGCTACATGTAAAGTAATTCTCACTGCAACAGCCTGCATATTAGTATTAAGTGAAACAGGGCTTTGAATAACGTTTTGTTTGACTAGAATGGATGATCCTCCAGTGGCCCTATCACCCGGGGGTGAAAAGCAATGATATGCATTAAAATGACGAAGGTCAAATGTATCTGTTTGCTTTAAATATGTCTCTTGGAGACATAACGCTGAAGGTGTGAAATCTTGGACTAATAGCTGTAATTCATGTAAATTAGTCCTCAATCCTCTGCAGTTCCACTGTACAATATTTTTGGAATAAACTATCTTTTAGGGGGATTTATTGGGGATCTACCCCGCACTCTTTTAGAGGGCGACAAGCTATGTGCCCTAGAATGGACGTTTTCAGAAACGTCCATGTCTTCAAGAGATCCGTATTTATTGAACAATTGAATTTTGTTCTGTGACCCTTTAGGAGTTCTACCACTTTGATGTTTTGAAGCATCAGGCTTTGGCTTCGGTTTACTTTTCACCGTTTGCTGACTATCAGATGTCGATTGAGACTTTGAGTGTGACTGAGATGATGATTTGTGATCAGAAGACCTTGAGGTACTACGAAGTGATTCCTCAGTCTGTGATGATATAGCAGGGTACAAATGCTGTGGAGATTCGCAATTTACCCAAGTCAAGGTAGTTTGGCAGCCTGTGGTTGATGTTGTTTTAGAGCTAGAAACCGATGATGTTTTTGCTACTGTTGCATAACTTTCTGTAAGATCAGATGTCTTTACCAGTTTTTTGGCCTCCGCAAAAGAGATATTTTGTGTAAATTTTATTTTATTGATCTCCATTTGCTCTTTCCAAATAGGACACTGTTTAGAAAAGGACGAATGGTCGCCTGAGCAATTGGTGCATTTTTTATAATCGCTGTCACAATCTTCTGTTGTGTGTGTCTTCTCACCACAGTGAGCACACACAACAGACAATGTGCAGGTAGATACACCGTGTCCATATTTCTGGCATTTAAAACACCTGAGCGGGTTGGGGATGTAGGTATCAACTTGTATGTTGCAGTAGCCTGCCTTCACTGATTTTGGAGCATTTGGACATGAGAAAGTAAACAGATACGTATTTGTTTTGACGGTTTCATTGTTTCTGCGAGTTGAAAAGCGCTTGACATATAGTACACCTTGATCCTTCATTTCAGATCCTATATCAAGTTCCGACATGTCATCAAACAATCGATCTCTATCTCTCACGATACCTTTACTTGTATTCAAGGTTTTGTGTGCAGAAACCGAGACGGGAATGCCCACGAAAGATTTAATATTCATCAGATTTGTTGCTTGCTGCTTTTTCCCACACTCGACTAGCAGGGCACCCGAACGTAAGCGTCTGATGTTCTTCACATCCCCAGCAATGCCTTGAATACCTTTGGATACAGCAAAGGGGTTCAACTTCAAAGGTGTCTTATCAGGAGTCTCAATCACAATGAAACGTGGCCAATACTCAATCGATGTAGACGGTCTATGGTCAGTATCAACAGGGTCAATATCAAGTGGACGTTTTGCTTTTTTGGTTGGAGTTTCATAAGCCATGGTTAGTGTAATACGGTTCATCATCCGAGCTCCCCACCCACCACGGAGTATCACAAGGACAATGCTAAAGTAAGCGGGCCTCCAGCTTACAGCACCAAGGATACCCGGATGATATACTCCAGCAGAAGAATTAGAAATAATTAGTCTACCAGATTGGCCCATGAGCCACCGCCTTCTGGGCATAAGACTCTAGGCAAAAATTTAGAACTTCAAAAATGCATTTTAAAATTCGAAAAGCTCAGTGAACAAATAGGCCAAGACCGAAAGTAAAAAACCAAATAAAATTTGTGCAATGATATATATACTCCATGCACAGGGCTTGGCATGACCAGCCGATTGGTCGAACCGGGCCCATTCGACCACCCGTCTAGGTGAAGTAAGGGCCAAAGTGGTGTGTTGGGCAATGGAACGCAGTTAAAAGCCCCAGTGCCCTCAACCACCAGGATCCCGTCCTCCACCGACACGGGACGCAACCCAAGGCAAACGGGTTGGTGGACCAAATATCCCCCCGGGTCCACTACGGGGGTGTCGGCGAGCTCTTGGCGTTACCCAGCACCCACCACGAGGAGGTGGCTCGCCACGGGTGATTCCAGTCCTGGAAATGGAAAAAATGCAAGTCTGTTCATAACACCTCGGTAAGTATAATGTTCAATGCCACAAAACACAGTTTATCTCCTGAAAAGAAAAAACATGTCAATATGCAGTGAATTGAATACTTCCCTTAATGATTATGTCCTGGCTTCGATTCCATCGAATCGTCCATCTCTGAATTGTTCTTTAAACCCTCCATCCATGAAATCTTGAATTTAATGTCTTTAATGCTTGAATATTCCACACAAATTATGTTTCACTTAATTCCATGAATCCTGTTTCTTGAATCTTTCTGCTGCTCCTCTATGAATTCTTCTGCTGCTTGAAGCTCCTCTATCCGCTCCTTGAATCCTCCTGTTGACCTCCTGTACGTTTCTTGAAGCATTCTTCGGTGTTGGTTTCTGACACATTCCATTCAAGTGGACACACCTTTGTCACTGGTCTTGTCATAACGCCTTGATTCGTCTGTATGTCGACAACTCGAACGTGCCCATCTCTGCCTGGATGTGTCTTTATGATTCGTCCTGTGATCCAGCTCCCTCTTGGTGATTGCGGGGAAACAACCACAACGACATCGTCAACCTCAAGATCACGACTTGGTGTCAACCATTTCTTCCTTACTTGTAGAGATGGAAGCCATTCAGACATCCACCGTTTCCAAAAGTGGTGTACAAGTTCTTGGACTCTTCTCCACCGTCTCCTTGGGCTGAATTCTGCATAATCAACTGACTCTGGAGCAAAGTTTCCACCACACTGACCGTGAAGAAAATGATTTGGTGTAAGTGGAACGTCATCATTTGGGTGTGTGCTTTGGTAAGTTAAAGGCCTTGAATTGATCAATGATTCAGCGCCAGTAAAGGCAGTGATAAGTTCTTCATCGGTAATGTCACTATTGCCTAGGATTGCATATATAGCTCTTTTCGAGGCCTTGATCATTGCTTCAAAAATGCCACCAAAATGCGGAGCATATGGTGGGTTGAATTTCCAAACAACTCCACGATTTGCCAATGAACTTTGGATATGATTTCTATCAAGTTGGTCTACAAGTAGTTTCAACTCTTTGACAGCTCCTGTAAAATTTGTTCCATTATCTGACACCACAACACTAGGCAAGCCTCGGCGGTTTACCATCCTGTAAAAGGCATTTAGGAATGAGTCGCTGTCAAGACAATATGCCATTTCCAAGTGCACAGCTCTCGTTGCCAGGCATGTGAAAAGACAAAGATAGCGCTTAACTCTTTGTTTTCCTCTACCTTGTATTGTCATGAAAGGTCCTGCAAAATCAACACCAGTTTGATCAAACGCCCGTAACGAGTACTTCAGTCTAACCTGTGGAAGTGGAGCTATAATCTGCACAATAGGCTTTGCCTTGAGTCGGCGACACCATGGACATTCCTTTTCATATTCACGGATTTCTTCGCGAGCAGATATGATCCAGTAACGTGCAGATAGTAATGCAAGAATCTGGTTTATACCAATGATGTGCTTTCCATCTTCATGGCATTTTTTCACTATCAGTTTTGTTACCCAGTTTCTCCTTGGTAATACTATGGGGAACTTTGCATCAAATGGTAAAAACTTGGCATGCTGCAGTCTACCTCTACATCTGATCAACCCATCTTCATCAAGCATGGGATCCAGTCCAATGAGTTTACTGCTTGTCGACAACTGCTTTCTATTTTCCAGAGCTGAGACTTCCTTGTTGAATTCTTCCCTTTGTGCACGGCTTATGTGATAGATCTCTGCATCAAGAAGCTCCTCATAAGTAAGCTCTCCAGAGACTCTCAAACTTAGTTCAGACCTACAAACACACGAATCTACAAACCCATGCAGTAATCCTTAGGAGCTGTTGCCAATCTGAATGTCTCCTTGCATCAAGCCGCCAACACCAGTCAGATGTCACTATTGTATATGACTGCCTTTTCATTTTTCTAGGCATTTTCACTTCACAATCATCTGATGCTGGTGTCATCACAGTTTGTGTTGGTTCTTCAGCTACATCTTCTTCCAGAAAGTCAGGCCCTGACATCCATCCTTTGCTTTTAAGACCAGCAATTGTTGCACCCCTAGACAGAACATCTGATGGATTTTGAAGGGAAGGAATATACTTCCATTGGCTAGGAGTGGTGTATTCTTGGATGAAAGCTACACGATTGGCTACAAATGTTTTGAACTTGCGGCTGTGGTTTTTTATCCAACACAACACATTTTGTCTATCTGTCCAAAGTGTCACAGCAGCAATATTCATTTCAAGAGCTTTAAGAACAGGCAAGATCAACTTGACTCCTAATACTGCCGCCACCAACTCCATTCGAGGAATGCTGACTGATTTTAGAGGTGCCATCCGACTTTTTGATGCTGTTAATCGACTGGTCTTCGTCCTATTCTGATAGGTAGTCACACTATATACAACTGCCCCATATGCTTTTTCTGATGCATCAACGAACACATGCAATCTCCTGTTTTCAATGTCCAAACTGAACTGCAAGCACCTTGGAATGGTAACACTTTCTAATTCTTTCACTTGGCTGAGCCAAAGCAATGCTTTTTGTTTCAAATCAGTTTGAAGCTCTTCATCCCAATCTAAGCCCTTAAGCCAGATTTCCTGCATTAAGATTTTTGCTGTGATGATGAATGGTGCCACAAATCCCAATGGATCGAAAACCTTAGCCAATTCTCTTAGAAAACCTCTCTTTGTAAGTATCCAATTGTTTTGTGCATTGGTATTATGAAAGCTGAACTCATCATGTTTAGCAACCCACGTCAGACCAAGTGTTTTAGTAGGAGGCAACTCGTTTCTACCAAGATCAACTTCAGTAGCTCTGTTTTCGATTGGAACTCTCTGCAAGACTTAAGGAGAATTGCTTAGCCACTTTCTTGCACACATTCCTGCATTTCCCCACAACTCCGAAAGCTGTTCATACAGCTCAATGGCTTCCAACTCATTTCTAACAGAGTCTATGTTGTCATCCATGTACGTCGATTTTAACACAGTTTCAGCAGCTTTTGGTAAAGTGTTTTGAAATCGTCGGGCATGTTCTTGTGTGATGTACTGAGCTAAAAACGGAGAAGCATTGACTCCAAATACAACTCGCGAGAACTGGTAAATATCTGGTCTCTCATTCTGATTGTTTGATCTCCAAAGAAATCGAAAGAATGACTTGTCTTTTGGCAACATTTCTATTTGAAGATACATTTCTGCTATGTCGCATACTATGGCTACTGGGTATCTTCTAAAGCGAAGCAATATCTGAAAGAGATCACCTTGTAGTTTGGGACCTTGGTGAATAGTGTCATTCAGTGATACGCCTTCACATTTTGCGGATGCATCAAAGACAATTCGGACTTTCGTTGTTTCCCTATCTGGACGCACAACAGGAAGATGGGGTAAATACCATACACGTGATGAATTGTTTTCATCAAGAGACACCTTTTCAATGTAACCTTTTTCAACATACTGAGATATGATACCATCATAGGTTACAGCAATCTGTTCATTCTTTGATAACTTCTTCTCAGTGTTACAGAGGTGTTTGTAAGCTATATCCCAGTTGCCTGGTAAAGGACTCACACTCTCCTTCCAAGGAATGCCATTTTCAAACTTGACTGTGTCTTTCACAGATGCTAAGACAGATTCATCATCCTTGGTAAGGGTTGATGTGACAGACTGAACGTCATCAACTTCCCAGAGTTTCTGTAACATTGAACTCAACTCAGTTTCCCTTTTGTCAGTGAAATATGTGCCTGCACTGTGACGAACATCTCTGAATCCTGGTATTCTACCAACACAGGTCCACCCTAAGGGAGTCAGTCGTGCTATTGGATCACCTTCTTTACCAATGATATCCTGATAGGACCTATGTAGTTCAAGATAGTCCATGCCAATAAGGAGATCTATGATATGAGGAGACTTAACCTTAGGAAAATCAATGAATTTCATGTTGCCCATTGAGGACATTAACAGAAACTTTTTGTGAAGGACCAGATAAGCCTAATTCTAAGGCTGCATCCCTGTTCATATAAGTCTGTGTACTGGCATCATCTAATAGTGCATTAACAATAATTCTTTTGTTTCCATTCTTAAGAACTACTGGCACTGTCCTCAGTGACAACAACGTTGACCTGCTGGATTCAGATGAGGACATTGTAACTACAGGCGGAGACTGTGTGTCATACTGTTTTTGATTTTCAGTTTCTGTGGCTTCACTTCGTTTAGTCGCGTGAAGAAACCTGTTGTGTGATGCAGTACAGTTATCTCTTCCACATATTATTCTACGATTACAACTTTTAGCCTGGTGGTTAGTGCCAAGACATCTGAAGCAAAGGTTTAATTTTTTAGCAGTTTCCCATCTATCGGGAGCACTCATCAACTTGAATTGTTTACACTTCCAAATGTGATGACTGTTTTTACAGAGTGAGTGAGTGAGTGAGTTAATATTTAACGTCACATCGGCAATATCGCAGCCATATCGTGACGAGAACAAATATCACAAAAAATAATACATATGGATATTATGAAGAACCTGTCTATGAAGGACAGTAAAACCACTAGATTATCACAGTTAGTATTAAAACTAGCGTGGAAACTTAAAAAATTATAGTATCACTATTTGAACAGTACAATATAAAAACAGGCTATAGATCGCCAACAACAAAGGGTAGATCACCATACCAGGGACCATGGGGAGTTACAGTACCTCTGCTACCTGCATGATCCCTGGCTGGATTTACACCATCCCCTCAGCTGTTGGCAACTGTATGCAAGATTAGCCACAAATTAAAATGACACATATTCTACGATTAAAAAAAAGTGGAAGATTCAATCTGACTTAAACCGTTTTGGGACTTACGTACCCTCTCAGGAGGACAATAATTTTACGGTACTTCAACCCCCTTCGAGGATACAGCCACTAACAATCTTAGCTGCTAATTGAATTTCCAATCATAAAATACTTATTTATTTACATGTCAGTCAATATATTCAATTCTTTTAAAAATGCAATAATTATATGAGAACGTACGTTACTAAAAAGGTCCTTCATAGTTCTTGATTTAAAATAATTGTCCCTTGTGATGGAATATTCAACATAGTCAAGTAAGACATGCTTGACCGTGATGATTTCATCACAAGGGATGCAGAACGGAGGAGCCTCACCTTTCAAAAGATATTCATGGCCAATACGACATCGTCGTAGTATGACCTCTTCAAATCTGGACCGACAACCCAAGTAGGTGTAACCAACATATGGTTTTATTGCATGTAATTTATTGATACCTACTTGGGTGTCCCACTTCTTCTGCATCAGATCACGGATGTAAGATCTAATTTTAGCTTTATAATCAGTATAGGGAATATGAAGTGGTGTCACAGATTTCTTGAGCGCTGCCTTAGCAGCAAGGTCAGCCAAAGTGTTACCAGAGATTCCAACATGGCTGGGTAACCAACAGAAGACGATGTCGTATTGGCCAGTCGCAAGATAGTTGTAAAGTTCAATAATTTCTATTAAAAATGGATGTTTACATGCTAGATGTTTAATAGCCTGACGGCAAGAAAGAGAGTCTGAATAGATTATGTACTGTTTATGTTTAGGATGTCTTTGAATATATTTAAGAGCTGTTAATATGGCGTTAGCTTCTGCTGTAAAAATAGAACTATTATCTGGTAATCTAGAAGATATTGTTCTGGATCCAATGACAGTGGCACAAGCCACTGCGCCACCGTCCTTGGACCCATCTGTAAATAAGGATTTATAATTGCTATATTTATGTTTCAATTGATGATATTCTTGTTTGTATTGTAATTCATTAGTTTCTGATTTTTTAAATGTAGTTAATGTTAGGTCGACTTGTGGCCTAACCATCTGCCAAGGAGGAGAAGAAAGAAGACGGGAAGGAGCTATGTTTTCCAGCTCAATGCCAGCCGAAGAAAGAAAGGGTTTAATTCTGTGCCCGAGAGGTGGAACAAGAGAAGACTTTTTGTTGTACAAGTCCTCGTAGAGAGGATTGAAAACACAGTTATATGCAGGGTTAGATTCGTTAGAGTATAGCTTTGTTATATATTGTAAAGATAATTTTATACGGCGTTGTGTTAGAGATGGTTCATCGGCTTCAACATACAGACTGTCAACAGGAGAGGTTCTAAAGGACCCAAGACAAAGTCTTAGACCTTGATGATGAACAGAATCTAATAATTTTAAGTTGCTGTTGCAGGCTCCACCATATACGATGGAGCCATAATCAAGTTTAAAACGGACAAGTGATCGATATAGATTGAGGAGGGTAGCTTGATCACCTCCCCATTTAGAATTTGATACCACTTTCAACAAATCAAGTGCTTTCAGGCATTTAGTTTTCAGAGATTTAATATGAGGCAGAAACGTTAGGTGTGAGTCAAAAATTAATCCCAAGAACTTGGCCTCCTTGACAACTTTAATGGGAGTGCCATCTAGAGATAATTCAGGGTCTTTATGTGGTTTATATTTACGACAAAAATGTATGCAATTAGTTTTCGATTTGGAAAATTTAAAGCCGTTTTCAAGACACCATTTATCCACTTTGTTTAAGCACAACTGCAACTGCCGCTCTATGGTATTCATATTTTTACCACGACAAGAAATATTAAAATCATCCACAAATAACGAACCATCAATAGAATCATTTAAAACTTTCGATAAACTATTTATCTTTATACTAAAAAGTGTGACAGATAAAATACTGCCTTGTGGAACACCCTGATCCTGATTGTAATGATCAGACAGGGTAGAACCCACGCGGACCTGAAATTGTCTATCATTTAAAAAGTTGGCTATGAATTGCGGCAAACGACCTCGCAAACCGAAGTCATGTAAGTCTCTTAAAATACCATGTTTCCAAGTTGTGTCAAATGCTTTTTCTAAATCAAAAAAGATAGACACGGCGTGTTGTTTTTTAATTAGTGCGTTGTTCACAAATGATTCCAAACGCACTAGGTGATCGACAGTACTTCTATTTTTACGGAAACCACATTGTATATCAGTGATAAGATTATTAGTTTCCAAGTACCAAACAAGTCGATTATTTATCATGCGTTCCATGGTCTTGCAAACACTGCTAGTCAGTGAAATAGGTCGATAATTAGACGTATCAGTATGATCACGTCCAGGTTTAGGTATTGGTACTACTATAGCGTCACGCCATGAAGACGGAAATTTACCTGAAGTCCAAATATCGTCAAAAATAGATAAGAGTGCCTCCAAACAGGACTCTGGTAAGTGCTTCAGGAGCTGATAATGGATGTTATCAGCTCCAGTAGCAATGTCATGAGCTTGATCAAGAGCAGAATGGAGTTCATGAATAGAAAATGTTTCATTATAATCTTCCCCATTATCTGGGTTGGAATTAATACTTCTTTTTTCTTGTTGTCTTTGATACGTTTGGAATTTAGGTACATAATTAGAAGAGGAAGAGTGTTTAGCGAGGGTTTCACCCAGTTTATTAGCAATATCTGATTTATCAATAAGCAATTGGTTTCCATGTCTAAGATGATGGACAGTAGATTTAGTACCTTTACCCTTAATTTTCTGGACCATGTTCCATACCTTGGACATGGGTGTCCGAGAATTTATTTTCGATACATAATTTTGCCAAGATTGGCGTTTGTTCTGTTTAAAAGTACGCCGTGCTTTAGCATTTAAAATTTTAAATTTATTTAAATTATGAACCATAGGATGGCGACGGAAATAATGTTCTGCTTTTTTCCTTGCCTTCCTAGCTTGTTTGCATTCATCACTGAACCATGGTTTCCGTATATGTGGAACTGCAGATGAATTTGGTATACATTCATCAGCTATGGAGTTCAGTTCATCAGAAAAGCATTTAATAGCATCTGGAACGTCAATAAAAAGTTCAGGTTTAAGTTTTTCAGCACACAGTGTTTCATGTAAAGCCCAGTTAGCCTTTTTAAAATTCCGCCTTGATGATGGAGGAACATCAGATGGAGTTACAGATTTTAGTATAGTAGGAAAATGGTCACTTCCACAGAGGTCATCGTGCACTGACCATTCGAATTCATTTAGTAGTTCTGAATTTGTGACTGACAAGTCGAGAGCAGAATAAGTTCCTGCACCAGGATGTAAATACGTATTGGAGCCATCATTATAAATACATAAATCATTATCTGAACAAAATTCCTCCAGTACTTTACCTTTACCATTAATTGTTGCACTACCCCAGAGTGGGTTGTGTCCATTTAAATCTCCCATAATAATGCAGGGTTTTGGGAGTTGATCATATAGAGCTTGAAGATCGAGTTTGTGAAACGTTGAAGACGGAGAAACATACAGAGAACGTAATGTAAACGCAACGTGCAAAGTTAGTCGCACTGCAACAGCCTGAAGATTAGTAGTAAGTGTAACTGGGCTATGGATAACGGGCTGTTTAACTAGAATGGAAGACCCTCCAGTGGCCCTGTCACCCTTAGGCGAAAAACAATGGTATGCACTGAACGAACGTAGGTTAAGAACATCTGTCTCTTTCAAATATGTCTCCTGCAGACAAAACGCTGAGGGTGATAAATCTTGGATTAAAAGTTGTAATTCATGGAAATTATTCCTTAGTCCCCTACAGTTCCATTGTATAATAGGATTATGATAATCTATCGTTTGGGAGGATTTATTGGGGATCTTCCCCGTACCTTTTTGGCGGGCGACAAGCTGTGTGCCCTGGAGCGGACGTTTTCAGTCACGTCCATGTCCTCAAGGGATCCATATTTGTTGTATAAATTGATTTTATTGTCTGACCCTTTGGGTGCTCTACCACTAAGTTTTTTCAAAGAATCTGGCTTTGTACCTTTGCCTTTAGAGAGTTGTTTAGACTTTGTAGGCTGAGATGATGCGTTAAGATCAGAGGATGTTTCACATTGGCTTTGAGATGTACTAGGAACTGATTCTGTTGTTTGGGTCGATATTGCAGGTGAGAATATCAGAGGAGATTCCGTTTTAACCCAGGTCAGGTTTGTCTGACAGCATACAGATGACGTTGTTGTTTTAGCGGTTACTGTTTCTGACGATGTTCTGGTGATAGAAGCATAGCTTTCCTTATGCTCTGAGCTTTGAACTAGCTTTTTAGCTTCCGCAAAACTAACGTTTTGAGTGAATTTTATCCTATTTATCTCCATTTGATGTTTCCAAACAGGACAACTTTTAGAGTTGGAGGAGTGGTCACCCGCACAGTTTGTACATTTTTTAACATTACTGTCACAATCTTCTGTTGTATGTGTCTTTTCGCCACAGTGAGCACATACAACAGACAATGTGCAAGTATTGACGCCATGACCGAACTTTTGACATTTAAAACACCGCAAAGGGTTTGGAATGTACATGTCCACATTGATGTTACAATAACCTGCTTTAAGAGATTTTGGAGCAGCTGGTGAGGAAAAGGAGAACAGGTAAGTATTGTTGTTAGTTACAACATCATTCTTCCGGATTGTGAAACGTTTTACATTGAGTACACCCTGATCTTTCATCTCAGAGATGATGTCAAGCTCTGTCATATCCGCAAACAATCGGTCACGATCTCTGATGATTCCCTTGCTCGTATTCAGTGTTTTATGAGCCGTAACCGTGACTGGAACGCCGACAAACAATTCTGTGTTCATAAGGTTTGTGGCTTGTTGCCTTTTCCCACATTCAACCAACAAAGCACCGGAACGCAAACGTCTAATATTCTTGACATCACCTGCAAGGCCCTGTATACCCTTGGATATGGCAAAAGGGTTCACCTTTAATGGAGTCTTGTCAACAGTTTCAATTACAAGAAATCGTGGAGAGTATTCAATTGACGTGGGCAGTCTTTGATCAGTTTCAATTGGATCAGTGTCTTGTTGTCGTTTGGTTTTTTTAGGAGGGTTTTCATAAGCCATGGTTAATTTCCAATAGTTCGTCATCCGAGCTCCCCACCCACCACGGAGTATCACAAGGACAATGCTAAAAACAAGTGGGTCTCCAACTTGCAGCACCAAGGATACTCGGATGATATACTCCAGCAGAAGAGTTATTAATAACACATCTACCAGATTGGCCCATGAGCCACCGCCTTCTGGCATAAGACTCTAGGCAAAGTGCAAAACATAATACATCAAAATCATAAACATGTTTAGAGAACAATTCTGCCAAGACCAAAAGTAACACATTTTCCAAAAAGATTAGTATATTGACAAAAACGTAAGTCCATACACAGGGCTTGGCGTGACCAGCCGATTGATAGAATCGGGCCGATTCTACCACCCGTCTAGGTGAAGTAAGGGCCAAAGTGGTGTGTTGGGCAAATGGAACGCAGTTTAAAACCCATCTGCCCTCAACCACCAGGATCCCGTCCTCCACCGACACGGGACGCCACCCACGGCAAACAGGTTGCCCAATTTAGTCGCCTCTTACGACAAGCAATGGGGTGCTGTGGACACATTCTGTCCCGGGTCCACACGGGAGGTTTTTACAGAGAGCACACTGAACTCTCATGTCAGTCTGTCGATCACCAAAGAACGAACCTGATTTGCTCTGACCTCTAGCTATAGTCTTTCCCTTCTGGGATAGACCATGCAATGTTTCTGATGCCATAACACTAAATTCAGCCTCTTGCAACACCCATTCACGCAGTGTTTCCACTGACTCTTGGCGTTCTCGGTCAAATACCCATCTGTGATAATCAGTTAACATGGACTCTGTCATTTTCTTTAGTAACTGATTGTATAATGCTCCACTTCCTAACTCTTCTAGCCTGTCAGTATCTCTAAGATTGATCACGACTATGTCCAACATGTCTGCAAACCTCTCAATATCCCTAACATTGCCTGGACGAATGGGCCTAAAGTTGGACACTTCTTCCAACTGTAAGGTAAGTTGGCGTCTTTTGCCACCATATTTCCTCTCCAATCTATCCAGTGCTACGTCACATGCAGCCGCACTATGACCCAAGTCTTGAATGACTTTCATTGCGCCCCCAGTGATGTACTGACGTAACTGTAAGAACTTATGTTCAGATGTAGCTGGAGCCTTGTGGACACAAGCCATGAAAACCTTCATACTGTTTGACATCACCCGAAAAAGTAGGAATGGAAACGCGTCTCAATTGCCTCCACATATCATTTCTCAAATTGTAACTGCTCGTCGCTACATTTTCTTGGGAAGCTGTGTGCCTAACATGTTCTTGTGTAGGGGTTTCCGGCCTATTCAACTGACCTAAATCAATTGCATTGACTTGTGACATCTGACCTGAGTTAGCATCAATTAACCTAGACTGTGGTTCCACTTGCTGTGTGTGAGAATTGACAACAGGAATATACTTTCCTTTTTCAACCCTAAACAATCTAGATATTCCAGTTCTACCACTGCTAAATGAGCTCGCATCTGACCTATCTCTCAAACACTCTTGAGCTCGTTCTTGTACTCCATTCCCAGTTACTTCCATTTGGGTAATCTCGTCTGTAACTTTTGTCATGTTATCTCTATCTCCTATTCTTTGAAATGTTACAGACAACGACACACATATTTCGATAGCCCAAAGCTGATAATCATTAACTATGTCAATTGCATTTCTGATTTCTCTCCGGTTCTGAACATTCTGTTCATCAATAAGTCTCTCAAGTCTATTGGTTGCTTTAGTAAATGCAGATTTCGCTGTAGCCTTTTTGCGTTTAAGTTCTGCTATCTCGGTTACATAGTCACGGCCGTCATGGTTAATCTGTTTTGGTTCTGTTTGTGACATGTTTCAGTGTGTATGATTAACTAACTAATAGTGATCTAATCACACAGTACAATTGTTTACTACCTAAATTCAATTAAACTTACCTTAATAAGTGTCCGCACAACAACAACCACTAACTTGCGAACTGAACCCTATTCCCAGATATAACACAACACTAAACTTAACAACCACGCTCTGCTACCATTTTTGTTACGCAGTGTTCTATCAAAACTAAACTGCTCGCCAATCTAACAGATACAACATGGAAGGGGTCGTCAAAAACACGACCGCTCCCGTCCGAAGTTCTACCAAACTCTATTGAAAACTGCTATCGGGGAAAAAACTCGTGCAGGCTCAACTCCACGTGTTTCACGAAGTCAAGAGTGTTTTCGCGAATGTTCGTATTTCAGAAACAAAACGCAGGCGAATACTCTACGTTCACAAACACCGTTCCTTCTCCTGAACACTGTCTGTGTGTTGGTGTGTTGGTGCGTGTGTGTTGACGTGTTGGTTGTTGGTGTGTGTTGATGTGTGTCTTTGCTGGTGTGTGTATGGGTTGATGTGTGTGTTGCTGTGTTGGTGTTTTTGATGGTGTTCTTGTGTGTGTGTTAGTGTATGGCGTGTGTGTTTAGTGTTGGTGTGTGTGTTGGTGTGTGTGCGTGTTGTATGTGAGTTTGTGTGTTTGTTGGTGTATCTGTCTCTATGTTTGGTGTTCGTCTGGTTTGGTGTGTGTGTGTGTGTTGGTGTGTTTGTGTGGGTATGTGGGTGAGTGGTGGTGTTGTTGGCACCTGTGTGTTGTTGTGTGTGTTGTGTTGGTATGTGTGTTGGAGTGTGTTAGTGTGTGTGTTTATTTGTGTTGGTGGGTCTGTCTGTTGCTATGTGTGTTGGTGTGTGTGTTGTGTGTGTTGGTGTGTGTTGTGTGTATTCCGCGTTTTGGTGTGCTGTGTGTAAGTTGGTGTGTTTGTGTCGGTGTGTAGGTGTGTGTGCGTATGGGTGTCAGGTTGTGTTGGTGTTTGTTTTCGTGTGTCTGTGTGTTGGTGTGTGTTGACGTGTTCGTGCGTGTATGTATTGGTGTGTAGGTGTGTGTTGGATTGTGTTGGTGTGCTGGTGTGTGTGTTTGTCAGTGTGTGTGTTTGTATGTTGATTGTGTGTTTGTTGGTTTGGTTTGGTGTTTCTGTCTGTGTGTTGGTGCGTGTGTGTTGACGTGTTGGTGTGTGTATGTGTTGGCGTGCTGGTGTATGTGTGTGTGTGTGTGTGTGTGTGTGTGTGTGTGTGTTTGTATGTTGATTGTGTGTTGGTGTGAGTGTCTTAGTGTGTTGGTGTGTGTGTGACGTGTGTTTTGGTGTTTGTGTTGGTGTGTCTGTCTCTACGTGTTTGTGTGTTGGTGTGTGTTTTGTTCTGTGTGTGGGGGTGTTTTTGTGTTGTTTGGGTGTATGTGTTGGTGTGAGTATGTTGGTGTGTTGGTGTGTGTATGTGCGTTGGTGTGTGTGTTGGTGTGTCGGTGTGTTGGTATGTGTGTGTTTGTGTGGATTTTGTTGTGTCTGTGTGTGTGTAGTTGTTTTTGTGCTGGCTGTAAGTGTGTGATGGTGTTTGTGTGTTGGTGTGGGGGGGTGGAAGTAGCGGTGTGAGTCTGTTGGTGTGTGTATGTGCGTTGGTGTGTGTGTTGGTGTGTTTATTGTTCTGTGTTTGTGTGTCTGTGCGTGTACGTGTTGGTGCGTTGTGTCTGTGTTGGTGTAAGTGTGGTGGGGTGTTGGTGGTTTTGATGGTGTTCTTGTGTGTGTGTTAGAGCGTCAGTGTGTGTGTGTGTTTGTGTTGGTGTGTCTGTGTGTGTGTTGTTGTTTTGGTGTGTGTGGGGTGTTTTTGGTGTGTTGTGGTGTGTGTGTGTGTTGGTGTGTGTGTTGGTAAGTGTCTTGGTGTGTCTGTCTGTCTGTGTGTTGGTGTGTTGTTGTTTTGGGGTGTGTGTGTGTGTGTGTGTGTGTGTGTGTGTGTGTGTGTGTGTGTGTGTGTGTGTGTGTGTGTGTGTGTTGATGTTTGTGTGTGTGTGTTATTGTGCACATTAGGGTGGCACTTTGTTTATTGATTTTAGTGGGGTGTTCATTCACATTGTACATGCAACTCCATAAATATTACCATCACACACCCTTAATTAACAATTTATCAATGAATTAATTATCACATCCACAATGACACAAAAAATGTCGAAATAAGTTTTGTAAAAAAATTTATCAAGTAACAATAGGTTATCACTGAATTACTACTAGCCAGGATATGGTATAATTTGCAATTAAATTGCTGTGATAATGTGATGATCATGATAGTAACAGTAACTGAATTCCAACAATAGTATAACATAGTATTAATAATAATATTTATGTTTCTGTGACACCAATTTTGTAGTCTAGGACCCCTGAAAATTATGACTTGGCCCGACCTCTCAGAAACAGCTTAAACCTATCACACGTGTACTGGTTTGTGTTTACCATTACAGATGACTATTCTATATGCCTAAAAACCTCTTTGTTGAGTCTCAAAACGTAGTATTTGAAGCAAGCACGTTGCTTAAAATCAACCCTATTTTCTAGACATTCTCAATAAAGGCACAGTATCACAAACTTTCGGTTCGACTTGGCCCGACCTCTCAAAAGCAACTTAAACCTAACCAATGACACGGTTACGAAAGGAGTAACACGGCTCTGTGAAATATAATATACAAAACATTCTGTGCACCCATCCGATATTTTCCCCACCCGCTGAAATCTGAAATATCGAATTTACCTCAATAACTCATTTGTAGTCGGACAATGCCTTGGCCTCTAGACCTTACATTGCAACCGCTTGTATAAGTAAATGTCAGATTAAACAGTTCTTATTCATAAAAACGTAACAGGCATTCAAATGTCATTTTGTAGATAGATGCATAAAACTAGATGAAATACCCTGGGTTCCGTCTCCTTATAATGTCAACCAGTTTCGAAAAGTTGACCAAGACCTGTCTAGGCATGTACGCCAGGTCATTAATCCCCGCGTGGACGATGATGAACTGGAAACAATTTAGAATTAAAAATTACTTCAAACAAAAATGAATCCATATGGGCGATCAAAATATAACATGCGCTTTGTCGGTTGCAATATCCAATCATATATACTCATGGAAAGATTTAAGGGAACGCGTGAAATAGCTGTGACTTTTAATCTTTGAGTCAGTAAGAGAAAGGTTCTTATGTCAAGTGGTGAAAATCAATATCGGGTGTGTCCCCCATGTCTGTGGAGAACTGTTTGGCATCGTCGTGGCATGCTGCGAATGAGTGTACGGATGGTACCAATCGGAATTCTAGGCCTTTCTTCCTGGATAGCCACGAAAAGTTCATCCAAATTGTTGGGTTGAACAGGTCTGTCCCGAACATTGCGGCCAAGAACATCCCAAAGATGTTCAATGGGGTTAAGGTCAGGACTTATAACACCCATTGCATCCGGCCATCCATAATCCATAACGATCATGCTGTTTGATAGTGCAGTCACTGTGACGTTCCCCAACGCGTCTCCTAAATTCGAATTCGACCGTTATTATGGTCTAGTGTGTACCTGCTCTCATCACTAAACATGGTGTTTCTCCATTGATCATGACGTACTGTTCTTCCTCCATGGTTCCGTGCCCACTGCAGTCTCAAGCGCTTGTGTTGCTCAGTCATGTTGATTCCAACCAATGGACGGCGGCTTTTTAGACCAGCCAATTTAAGACGATTACGCACTGTATGTGAAAAAATTCTGGCGTTTGTTCTTCGCCTGAATTACGTATTGATCTTGGAGGAGGATTCGAACCTGTCTCGCACAGCAATAAGGCTTAGGGTTCGGTCATTCCGTGAGGTGGTTTTCTTTTTCCGTCCCCGACCACGTCTCATTTTGACGTTACCAGTCGCTCTATAGAGATGCCAAAGTCGGGATATCACGCTAACAGACTTGTGAAAAGTTGTTGCAACCTGTCGTAATGAGATTCCACCATAACCATGCCAATTGCCTCCCATTTCTGTGCCAACGTTAAGTACTGTCTCGCCATGTTAACAATGTTTTAACCGTTGTGTTTGACAGTGCACATACATGTAATGTGTCAATCTAAGTGCATGTAACTACAGGAGCATGTAGTGCACGTACATGGAAAGCATTATGGTGAGTTTGAATGAACTGCTCTTCACGAAAACGATAATACACGGCGCTGAAGTTAGTAAAGAGAAATTTAGAATTGCCCTAAGAAACATGCGTTCCCTTAAATTTTTCCATGAGTATATATTACGACTACGCACGTGAAATAATCCTAATTCTGTGCAAAATCCTACATTCTTCAACTGTTTCCTACCTTAAAGTTCTCAATGTCCCACAAGAGATCGGGAATGTCAGCCACCTTGGCTCCGGACAGAGACCTTGTCACGATCCCTTCTTTCACCGTATAACGTCCAACATACTTCAACAACGAGTCGCCAACAAATAATGCAGACATTTTCATATCATATGACTTGACTGATACTGCCCAGCTCGACCAGATTTATAGGGATACATTTGGAGAAAGTTATGTGAGACACTGAGGGTTTATGAAAACATACTTCTCTCACGGTCCTCTTTAATGCTTTTATTGTCTGTATGTGTGTTCAGGAAAGCAAGTTTATCTGAAAAGCTGGAAGTTTACAACATCCGGAAACAGCATCTCCGAGTAGCCTCTGTGTAGCAAAGCTCATGCAGTGAAAACAAATCTCTCCTGGTCCGGAGCTGGACAACCTAGAGACGTATTGGATGGTTTTTTTTTATAGTTTCGTATGTTCAAATAATGTAACCATAATATGTCATACGCAAATTCCGTAAGATGTCTCGTGTTACCTATCTTGTGATAGGTATTAAGTTTCTGATATGTTAAAATCATGCCGTGAATAGCCTCACTCGTTTATCTGTATCTGTGATAGTATTCATTGATGTCTATGCTATAAAAAATGTGCGGGAAACCTTCTATATTCTTAACCAATGAAAAAAACCCAAGCCTTTCAAGCGTTTCATGTCATATAATTGGGTGTAATATCTCCTACTATTTTTTCAGTTTATCATATGTGTATATGTTTATATATATAATGAAACAAATGTCTCATTTTAGTATTTGTAATTTAGTCAGTCATTGTGAAGAACGTTATAAAGAAACGGTGGAGTAATCAATAACTCTGAAGGGCTCTGACAGGTAATGATTAATGTTTACATCCATAGAATAGTATTATATCTACCTAACAACAACTGGCGCCAAAGGAAACTGCAAGAGGCCATCGAGATCCGGAGACAGAAACCAGCCATCAACCGCGACCAAGGAGTGTACCTACCAAGTGCCTGGGACTTATTGATAAATTAATCTCATCTACCTGTGTACATTCTATCTATGTAATTCATGTATAGCCTATCTACCCGAGTACATACTTGTGTTTGTACATCACCAACCCTCATGTAAACATGCTCACCCCCTATCGTGTGTTATGTACTTCATGTAATGCATTACCATTGGCTTCCATCATTGTTATCTTAACTATCGGCTTCCTATCAGTGCTTGTTTATACTAGCTTTCGTTAACTCATTCCACTTGTTACTTTGTTATTGTTTTACCTGTACATATAAATACACCTCTGTATCCCTTTCTCAATCACCTGATGAAGGAGTAAGCATTAACTCTGAAACGTTGTGTTCTCTCATAAAGAAGTTGATATCCATAAAAATCTTCATTCAGAGACTTAGCACTTTTGATCGAGGCTTTGTTGAAAATGTAGAGCCCAAAGGGCTTCACTTTAAGGGACCGGTTATTTTTACATGTTGCAATTGCATTTCATTGCATCACAAATAAGTCTTTAGGTAGATATAATACCAATCGATGGCCTTCAACATATGTCTGGATACATGTGTCAGGTTTAAGCTGTTTTAGGGAGCTCGGGCCAAGCCGGACCGAAAGCTTGTGATACTGTCTTTGTTGAGAATGTATAGAAAATAGGGTTCACTTTGAGCAACGTGTTTGTTTCAAATACAAGGCTTTGAAACTCTGTAAAGCCCTATTTCGGTAGATATGATACTAAACTATGGATTTAAATAGAATTTAAGATACATCTGTGAGGCGTAAGGTGTTTTTGAAAGGTCACGCCAAGTCGGGCCGAACAGAGACTTACCGCTTTTGGTCGAGGCTATGTTGAGAATGGAGAGCGAAAAGGGATTCACTTTAAGGGATCAGTTGTCTTTACATGTTGAATTTTGTAACATGAAAAGGTGATATTTAGGCACATGTAGATCTAATCTATGGGTTTGATTACAATTCAAGATACATGGGTTAAATTTAAGCTGCTTTTGAGAGGTCGGACCAAGCCGGACCGAAAGCATGTGATACCAGGGAGCCTATATAGAGAGGGGAGTGGAAACTCCTCGAAAAACCGCTGAACGTATGTCTCGCTTTGTCACGTGACCAGTGGAGACAATATGGCGGCAGCTTAGTATTAAAGATTGAGCTCGGTTCATTTTCAACTGCTGATTACATTCGCTGAGTGTTGTGACAACTCGGATCCTACACGTAGAACATAAGTCACCTGTTCTGTTACTTCAGTTCTAGTCACATATTTGTAATTAGTGTCAGTATAAGACAATATGTTTGTAGTAAAGTTTCAAGTCGGCATCTTGTAACTCTCTGGCTTCAGTTATCGGTACACAGCGAAGATAGACTGAGTTTCGTCAATAAAAGCTTCTTTCACACATTCCTTTATGTTTTAGCAGGAAATTATACCTTTAGTTGAAAGGTATCTGCAAGCAATAGTGATAGTTTTGTGACTTAAAAACATGTTGGGGTTTAATTGGGGTGTGTGAAAAATGTGGCAGATCGCCGATCTGATCTGATGCGCCATTGAAATACTACACGCCGTTGTTTGAAGTGTGTCTAGATATTGCTCAACACCGTCTTTCACATACACCTTTAATTTTTATGAGGGGAATTTACCATCAGGCGAAAGGTGTTTGCTGGTAATAGTGATAGTTTCAAAATCTAAAATAAATTGTTAGGACGTACTTGAGGTGTGTGAAATATGTGCCATCTCGCCGACCTGATCCGATCCGCCATTGAAATATTGCACGGCGTTGTTTGAGTGCTTTTGTTTCAGCTTCAAAAACTTCATTCACATACACCTTTAATTTCCATTAGGGGAACATACCATCTAGTGAAAGGTGTTTGGAAGTAATAGTGCTAATTTTATAATTTAAAAAAAATCGGTAGGGTGTTTTTGAGGTGTTGAAAAATGTGCCATCTCGCGGATCTGTTCTGATCCGCCATTGAAATAGTATAACTTTGAGTGTTTCTAGTTATTGCTCCAAAACCTCTTTCACATGCACCTTAAATATTTATGAGGGGAATATACAATGGCCCGAAAGGTGTTTGCAGGTAATATTTATAATTTGATAATCTAAACATATTGTTAGGATTTATTTGAGGTGTGTGAAATCTCGCTGATCTGTTCTGATCGCCATTGAAATACTACACAGCATTTTTTGAGTGTTTCTAGTTATTGCTCAAAAAACTTCTTTCACACACACCTTTAATTTCTGTTAGGGAAAAAAGTTCCATCTGGTGAGAGGTGTTTGGAAGTAATAGTGATGATTTTATGAATTAAAAAAATAATTGGTAGGGTGTATACATTCACAAGTATTTCATGTGTGTGAAAAATATGACATATCGTTGATCTGATCTGATCACTCATTACTACAAGCCAATGTTTGAATGTGTTTAGTCGTCCTAAAATTCATTTCTTTCAAATACACCTCTAAGTATTGAGGGGAATATTCTATCTGGTGAAAGTGTGAGGTATGACATATCTGATCTGCTCTAATCTGCCATGGATGCCTTTGATGCTTGAATGTTTTAGTTCTGAAACTATTGTTGATATTTGACAAAACTGCAAAGGACTTTTTAACGCTTTGTGATGGTTTTAAACTTTCTGTTTTTTTAGGTGGGAGTGACTGTGTCAGTTGACATTCTGTCAGTATCCATGCAATTGCGCACATGCAGGAAGACATCTGGTCATCTTCATTAACTGCCCTCTTAAAAAAAATAATTTCGACTTTGCCACGACCGTCCATTTGTCCATTATAGACTGAGTGTCTGTAAGAATGAGAGTGACTGAAGCTACAACTCATTAACATGTGCTTAACTTTCCAAACTGTATTCCTGAAGGAAAAAGAAATAAAAATGTGTTCCTCCCTCGTCACATTTTTTCTATCAAAAATTAAAAATCAAAGTCTTACTCGTCACTTTTGAAAAGAATGTGCCTGAGAAACATATTTTTATGCAGCCTAAGCATTCCACACAAACAGAAAACCACTGAAACATAATGAGACATTTTAATTGTGTAACAGGTCATTTCAAATACATATAACATAATAACCTTTAGTTTGCCATTTGGCCATCAGGGCTTGCTGCCACTTGCAGTCTTTAAAGTCTGCATACCCATTTTGTTGGAATCAAACCAATAAAAACAAAATAGTCTTCATTGTAGAGAGTTTCACAGTCCCTACAAAATCCATTAGTGAAGTGTATGGAGCACAGAGAAGTTTGCAATTAGTTATAGACTGCTGACATTCCTATGCGGCACTGAATATATAATACTATGAAGTGAAACTGGAAGTTATCCTAACATGAGGGATCAAGGATAATTCCTGAACATTAATACAAATTATGGGCACGATGCTAGTTGAAAAGAAATGAGATCTAATTGACAGAAGACCACATGGGCCTGCAGATAACTGAAACTGTTGGCCTGATACATTAACAACCGACGCTGGGCCTCTGGGCTGGCGATCGTTTCGAACGCTGTATCAAAATTGTCACATAAACAGAGAGTCTTTGAACAAGGCAATGTGTAAACACATTCTCAAGTCCTCTCATTAATCCACACATGCATCATTCGGCGACAGGAAGTGTAACCAGCTTGTTGTGACAACATTCAGGGGAGCCTACTCCAATTTACCGAGTATTACTCCGGGAGATGCCGATAGTTTCCGACAGTAAACTGGTTGAAATACTGTTAAGCGCAGCCGATTTGCGCTGAGAACAAACCAAGTCGACGTGTGCAGTGGAGCATGACGAGGCACACGTTAATTAGTACAAATGGTAAGGAAAGCTAGCGAGTGACCAATCCCTGTTATAGAGTATCCCTGGTGATACTGTCTCTTCATTGAGAATGTATAGAAAATAGGGTTCACTTTGAGCAACGTGTTTGTTTCAAATACAACCCTTTGAAGCCGTATTTCAGTAGATGTGATACTACACTATGGATCAAAATAGAATTTAAGATACATCTGTGAAGCGTAAGGTGCTTTTGAGAGGTCGGGCCAAGTCGGGCCGAACAGAGACCTCACACTTTTGGTCGAGGCTATGTTGGAAAGACAGGTACAGTAATTCACTTTAAGGGACCGGTTATCTTTACATGTTGCATTTTGTAACACTAAGATGTGATGTTTAAAGGGGCACTGATGCGGAGCGAATAATGCTTCTCGCTAACGGTCTAATTACGAAAGCAGACCGCAAATTGGTCAGCGCCCACTCCTTCGACCGTGACGGACAAAGGAACTGGGCTCCTGTCCATATTAGCAAAATTTCTTCACTTAAACAGTCAGGAGGCCGGATGCCCATCACATGCCATTTGTTTAAAAATATCCATGGTATTCCTTGTCTGATCGTAACCATATATCCCAGCAGTGTAGTTCTTTTCAGATGCTTGGATGGTATACTTACTGATCCAATTTGATCCTATTTCTGTGTTTTTAACCTCGATATTTAATCATGTTACATGAAAATATGATGTCTACAGGCACGTAGCAAGCCATTTGTTTCAGTACGGAAGATTGCAAAGCTGTATATTTAGGTAGTTTTGAGTGTTGGTTGAGCTGTGATAGCAAATAGCATACGTAAATTTTGGTAGCTATGGTAGCTACAATGGTTTATTATTTATGATAATAAAACACACAGTTGATTTATTTGAATTCGTAAACAAAAAAACGATGACCTTGGCTTTGGTAGAGAAATCTGAAAATTGTCTTACGTAAAAAAAACTTATTTCACTTATTTACCAAAGTACACAGCAAATGCCTGTGTGTATTCCTTATGTAACGAAATTCCGTTGGTATCCTCAAAACAGTTTCGGCCCATAAGTGTTTTCAGGCTGCATGCGACACAGAGATTACATCTTCCTTGCTGTAACTCGCGTTTGATGGTGTAAACCTACACGTGTTATTTGTCATCATTCTCTTGATGGTCAATTCATGAATTTATAACAGGTATAATTAGTAGCAACACCACTTCGGTTACTCAACAAAGGTTCCCATTTGGCATTTCTCCTGTCTGGAGTAAATACTCAACATTATAAATTAAGGTCTGTAATGGCAAATGTATTGTATGTTATGTAATATGTGCATGTAAGTGATGCAAGAGGGTTTATCACCTGAGTTACAAAAACAAACATCGATCAAAGGATTAACCGATAACACACTGATTGATTAATTACTTTTGTTCTTCTAGCGGATTTGTCAAAAGGCAGTGTGTGTAGATGACTACACCCTGTCGTTAAGTGTGAGTGCAAAAACAACATCCTCCCTTCAAAGAATTAACCACCCTTGCGTTGATTGATTGATTGCTCAATATTGGTCAACTAAATTACTTAGAATAGTGGACATCATACAATTAGTTGCCAGGTGTGCTATCTTGGGAGACCAATGAGAGGTTTATCTAGTTTTCACCAACGAAAGACGTGAAACGATGTGTTACTTTTTCGCAAATGAGACAGTTGTAAGACACGCGACACAGAGCAGGATTATTTACCAGCTGCAGATGAATGGAATACGATTTCTTTTACGTGGATATTGATGGATACATTCCTGAACAAGGTAGTAGCCTGACACTGTTGCTATAAAATTAGTCTGTTTTACGTTCATTATTTGCATTTTGTTTTAATTTATTTGTTGTAGCATTCAGCAGAATCTGTATGACAGAAAACACACACTAGATCGCGTATGTGTGTGAAATAGGATCCACATTGGCAATCTATACAATGTATAAATGTTGCTGTTATGTTAGAAATTTACTATGAGTATAAGCAAATCGTGTGTTCTTTTATTAATTTTCAGAATCATACAAATATGACAATAAACTAATTAGGGTTATGAGACAAAATATAGAGACGTACATTGGCTTCGTTATTTTTCCGTCCTAATAGTTTTTTACCATTTCTACCACTGGCAGATGATTAACCTTCAAAGTGTTTCATTTGTTTTCATAATACATTTGTAATGAAGTACAATTGACTTCACCTCAGTTTATATGTCTATAATTAAACTATCAATTGCGCTTACGGACTGCGCAGCAGAGGTCACGAACCAGTCACGAATTCTGGGATATCATCCGGGTACTCACGGGAGAAAAACAATAACAAAAGTTTACACCAGTCCACGGAAAATGCTCCGCATCAGTGCCCCTTTAAGTAGATATTATACCAATCTATGGATTTAAATACACTTCAAGATACATTTGAGAGGTGAAAGATGCTTCTGACGGAACGTCAAATCAGAATGTATTGACAATGTTGATAAGACTCGTACTCTACTTGAAAAGCTGGGATTCATAATAAACTATGAGAAGTCTGTACTCCAACCATCCCAATCCATTGTATTTTGGGGTTTTGAACTTCTTAATTCTGTGCAGATGACTATCTCCTTAACAGAAAAGAAAGTTAAGAAAGAATGTTCAGCAAAGGTATGGGCAGCTTATATCAAAGGAACCAGTGTCTATCCGTCAAGTGGCAGAACTCATTGGTATTATGATTTCATACTGTGTAGCCATTCCATTTGCACTATTGTTTACAAAACAATTAGAAATTGATAAGATACATGCTCTGAAGGTATGTGGAGGTAAATTTTGATCACCATATGACCATATCCCTTGCTAGCAAACATGATCTAAGGTGGTGGCATGAGAACATTACAAACAATTCAGCCCCAATCTCCAGAGATTTACCATCTCCGGTTCTGACAACTGATGCATCCTTAAAAGGATGGGGAGCTGTTTTGTATCAAGATAATGTGAAAACTGGAGGGGCTTGGCTGGCTGAAGTCTGTTCAGACCACATAAACTACCTGGAATTAAAAGCAGTGTTATTTGGATTGAAGTCGATTGTTTCAGTACTAAGAAATCAGCATGTTAGGCTAAGGATAGACAATTCCACGGCAGTGACATACATAAGCCATTTTGGAGGTACAAAATCTCAGGCTTGTCATGATATGGCGAAAGAGATTTGGTTTTTAGTCATGCAAAATAACATGGCTGAGTGCCACTCATCTACCAGGTTGCCTTAATATTGAAGCAGATAAGGAGAGCAGAATATTTCATGATGAAACTGAATGGATGCTAAATGAATGTGTTTTCAATAAGATCACCAAAGTCATTTTCTTCCCCAGTGTTGATTTGTTTGCATCTAGACTCAATGCCCAATTACCCTGCTATATGTCATGGCGCCCTGACCCATGGGCATACTTAATTGATGCATTTATGTGGGATTGGTCAGTTTATTGATTCTATGCCTTTCCCCCTTTTAGTGTGCTTGGTCAGGTCCCTCAAATGATCCAAGTCGGACAGAGCAGAAGGACTAGTCATCTTACCAAAATGGCCAACACAGAGCTGGTACCCCTTTGCCATGAGAATGTGTGTATCACCACCCTGAATCCTTCCACTGGGAAAAACAAGTTTGCATCTACCCTACAAGCCCGGAGTGAGCCATCCCCTCCACAAGAAATTAGAACTACTGGTGTGCCACTTGTCGGGGAAAATCTTTCAGCAATGGGTCTGTCCCAGCAGTCAGTGGACATCATTATGAATTCATGGAGAGAAGGAACACGGACCCAGTACAAGTCTTAACAGAAACAGTGGGTTCATTTTTGTGTAGGATTAGATAAAGATCCATTAGATTCAAACCCAGTATTACTTATTGAATTTTTAAAGAATGTATTCAATAAGGGTTATGGCCACAGTGCCATCAACACAGCCAGGAGCGCTTTATCAACAATATTATGCATGCCATCAGGCACGCCCATAGGTCAGCACACATTAGTAAAAAGATTTGTGTGTGGTGTATATAACCATGATAACTCTCGACCAGGTACTCACAGACCTGGGATGTAAGTGTGGTACTAGCATGGATGGAACGTAAGGGACAGAATGCAAAGCTTACCCTCAGAGATTTGTTCATTAATTGACTATGCTTCTTGCCCTGACAACTGGGCAAAGGTGAAGAGAAAGGCTATAGCCACATTGGAGCTCTGCTGTATGACATTGGTCATTTGAAGAAACTGGGAAACAAGGTGATTCCAAAAGATCCTGCGAAAAAATCTCAGCCACAGACATGGCATAAACCTAGAGGGGAGAAAATATCTGGAGTGAAAGTGCAAGATGTTGTTGCTGTTGCTTATGTTGTGCACATGCTTCATATGCATTGTGTTTGCGTGTGGTGAAAACATGAAATGATGGTGCATACACAAAATGAATGTCATTGTAACATTCCTCAATGGGTTTTTGTTCAACCAGACTTCAGAGTTCAGGTTCCCCTACGTTTTTTTTAAGAGTATATTTTAATATACATTTAGATGTATTTAATATATTTATATTTGGTATGGTATGATCATGTCAGCATGGTTATTTTATCAACAGGGTTGAGTATTCTGTTATGTTATAATCTTCCTGTGTGAATGTTGAGAGAGTGAATGCTTTCTCTAAATTAATGTGTTATGACACATGTATTGCAATTTGAAACGATTTAATCCAGTGTTCAGTCATTTCATGGGTCTTTGGAAAAGTATTTTTATGCATTAGAATCCATTGTTTATCTGGTTGCCACATATTTGCCTATATGTGTACTGTGAAGGGACTGGAGGCAGCTGCCCCAAACAATTCACATTCCATTAATTTGGGATTCTATTCTCTGTATTAATCTGTACGACTGAAATTTTCTGTATATATTGTAAATAGTATCTTATGACCATTGGCATGATGTTTGCCACTAATTGCAATTCATATCATTAGTACCACAAAGTGATAATTAAACATTGTATTAAGAACGTGTAATGTAATCTATTACAATAATCCATGTTCTATTCCTCATGTATATTACACATAGATTGAGTTATCACCCTTGATAAATTATGTGTATTCTAGACTATGATTTTATGTCTCATTGACAAAGATATTCATGTGCAAATATTAATGTGTACTTGTATGTGAAGGATGTATCATGTTTTTATGATATTGTCTGTTGTCACTGTTTTGTGTATTACATGGTGTCAATACCGCTTTGCTCATGACAGTCTGTGCAAATAAAACCTCACACTCATAGCTTGTGTTGGACGACCGTTATTTCCATCACTAGCCAGTTACATAAATGTAGATGAAAAATCTGATATGTGATTCAAAAACCTTTCACAACCAAAAACATACCAAATAGCAGTCATCATGTGAGACTCTCCTTTGTTTAGACCAAATCCTTAAATTTTTTAACATTTTACATAAATGTCAATAACAAAACATCATAATAATTTGAACAAAAAAGATGCTATTGCCTACATAATATTATTAGTTATAAAACGTGCAGCCTTGCAGAATTTAGACTATCAACCAAAATTATTGACAGTTATGGGTAGAACACCACGAGTGAAAAGTTATCGGAAATAGGACCATTTATGCTCACAGACCTTGCACTCTTCAGTAGTCCTAGCTTCTAACATTCTGAGCTAATACATCCGAGTCATGTATTTAATTTACTAGTACAGATACATGTGCGGTGAATTTGGAATAATACCACAAATATATACTGTTAAAATGTATTATTATGCAGCACATTCAGCACCTTGAAATGGGGACCCTCACCCCGACGAATTTTCACGAACCACTTTTTCCTTAAATGTTTGTCCTTCGGAAAGTGATGGAACCAAACCAGACATTTGTAAACGCAGCAGTGTTGAGCCTGTGTCCCGAGAGAACACAACATCATAAACGTCAGTTGTTGACGTGCTTGCTCACTCAGCCTCGTTTTGGAGTGATGACCCTATGACCTGCATAAACTTTTAGGAGAGTCTATGTGGTCTCTCATGTTACCTGATACCGAAGGAGAATTTAAAAATTAAATGAGACTTACCTGTAAGGTATTCTCCGAGGTATAGGTAACAAGTGAGATCACATGCCACACCCTCCCACCCCTGTTTGGTGGATATTGTAGTCCCTAGTACAAGAGAGATAAAGACTTCGGCTCGATTGCGCATGAGCAATCTCATGGGATCTCACCTGTCTCAATTTTTTTTATATCCAAATTTTTAAATGACAGGCAATTTCAAGTTAGCGTGGGTTCAACCCTGTCTGATCATTACAGTCAGGATCAGGGTGTCCCACAAGGTAGTATTTTGTCTGTCACATTGTTTAGTATTAAAATCAATAGTTTATCAATAGTTTATGATTCAATCGATGGATCACTTTTTGTGGATCATTTTAATATTTCTTGTCGTGGGAAAAATATGCATACCATTGAAAACCAACTGCAGTTATGTTTAAACAAAATAGATAAATGGTGTCTTGAAGGCGGCTTTAAATGTTTTAAATCAAAACTAATTCCATACATTTTTGCAGTAAATATAAAACATAAGTACCCAGAACTGTTCTCAAATGGCACTCCCATCAAAGTTGTCAAGGAGGCCAGGTTCTGATTTTCGACTCACATTTAACTTTTCTCCCGCATGTCAAATCCCTAAAAACTAAATGCATGAAGGCACTTGATTTGTTGAAAGTCGTGTCTAATTCTAAGTAGGGAGGTGATCAAGGTGCCCTCCTACACCTATATAGATCACTTGTCCGTTCGAAGCTTGATTATGACTCAATTGTATATGGTGGAGCCTGCAAAAGCAACCTAAAACTATTACATTCTGTCCATCATCAAGGTCTAAGACTTTGTCTTGGTGCCTTTCGAACTTCACATGTTGACAGCTGTACCTCGAGGCAGATGAACCATCTCTTGAGCACTGCCGTATAAAATTAGCTTTACAGTATATAACAAAACTATATTCCAATGAGTCAAACTCAGCATACGACTGTGTCTTCAATCCCCTCTATGAGGATTTATACAACAAGAAATCTTCTCTTGTTCCGCCTCTTGGTTTAAGAATAAAACCATTTATTTCTGCTGCCGGCATTGAGCTGGATAATATAGTTCCTTCCCGTCTTCTTTCTTCTCCCCCTTGGCAGGTGGTTAGGCCACAAGTTGACCTAACATTAACTTTATTTAAAAAGCCACAAACTAATGAATTACAATATGAACAAGAATACAATCAATTAAAAACTAAATATAGCAGTTATACATCCTTATTTACAGGTGGGTCCAAGGACACAGTAGCTTGTGCCACTGTTATTGAATCCAGAACAATATTTACTAGAATACCAGATAACAGCTCTATTTATACTGCAGAAGCAAACGCCATATTAACAGCTCTTAAATATATTCAAAGACACCCTAAATATAAACAATATATCAGATTTTCAGATTCTCAGGCTATCAAAACTCTTTCTTGTAAACATCCACTTTTAATAGAAATTATTGAATTGCATAATGATCTTGCTACTGGCTAATACGACATCATCTTTAGTTGGTTACCCAGCCATGTTGGAATCTATGGTAACTCACTGGCCGACCTCGCTGCCATCATGCAGTGATGTCGTATTGGCCATACCAGATATACTCATGAATGCTTATTGAAAGGAGAGGATCCTCAGTTCTCCATCCCTTGTGATGAAATAATCACGGTCAAGCATGTCTTGCTTGACTGTGTCTAATATTCCATCGCAAGGGATAAATATTTCAAATTACGAACTATGAAGGATCTTTTTCGTAGCATAACTTCTCGTTTAATTCTAGCATTTTTAAAAGCCTTAGAGTTGATAACAGACTTGTAAGTTGATAAATATTTTTTGATTGGAAGTTTAAATCGATAACTAAGATTGTTAGTGGCTGTATCCTTGAGGGGGGTTAAAGTACTGTAAAATAAATGTCCTCCTGAGAGGGTACGTAAGTACACAAACATTCAAAGTAAATTAAAACTCTCCGCTATTTTAATCGTAGTATATGTGTCCTTTCAAATGTATGGCCAGATGTGCCTAAATTGCTAACGACTGAGGTGATGGTGTAAATCCAGCTAGGGTCCATGCAGGTAGCAAAAGTAATGTAAGTCCCCATGGCCCTTAGTGTGGTGATCTACCTTCAATTGTTGGCAATCTATAGCTCATTTTTACATTGTATTGTCCACTATAAACTGTTTTAGATGTAATTACTAGTCTTAAATGGATATCTGTGATATATACTAGTGGTTTTACTGTTCTTCGTCAACAGGGTTTTAGTTTCTTATATTCATTCATTCTACAATGTCATTATTACTGGTTCTCGTCACGATATGGCTGCAATATTGCCGATGTGATGATAAATATTAACTCACTCACTCACTCACTCACTGATTGACAAATATACATTTAAACAATTTTAAATGTTTCCATTGATATGAACAGCCAGATCTGCACTGGCATCTAAAAGTAACTCAGTAACTGTGTACAACTTGGGTTATCTATTATACCAGCAATGAAGAGATCATAATTCAATTGACTACACATGTAACTTAGTTTTATAAGGATGATATTTGTGATTCTTAGGTTATAGTTACTGTTAGAAGCTACCTTCCCAGGAACAAGATCATTAAGGTAGGATGGTGCCATATTATTCTGTATTTTGCAAAAAAAGTTTCCGCTTTACCCTATGTTCTGCTAAAGATTCCCCACCAGTTTCATAATAAAGATGTTCATGTGAGTATATTTGGGTAAACCTGTTACAATTCTTGCTGTCTCTAATTGTTCTAATTTATTTGCTTGATACTGAGCACATCCATCCCATACTTCACATGCATATTCGAAATGGGGTCTTATGAACATTACATAAATTCTATTCAATACAGAGCGCGGTAATAAAAATGTGAGTTAATGTAGAAAAGATATCATTTTTGAAGTTGTTTTTACAATATTATCAATGTGGTCAGACCATGTACAATCTTTTGAAAATGTTAATCAGAAGTTTTAAAATACTGACTATGTTTCTCTGCTTTCTGCATGTCAGCGAATAGCGTTGGATTTTCATCTGCATCATGTTGTCTCAAGGACGGAATACAAGTGACTGATCCTGAATATTCAATGAAAAACCGCAGTAATTTGCAGTATGAATAGTTATTACAGGAATACAAATAAAGTAAAAAATTTAAAAAAAGGCAGTTGGGATAAGCATATGAGGTACTGCTTAACAAATGAGAACAGAGAGAAGAATATGGTGGATTCAACACAGAAAAAGTCAGAGGGCTCAGTCAGATCAGATTACCCTGTAACATCACCTCATAAACACCCACATGCTGAAAGAGTTAAAGTCATAGTCTGGAAAGTCCGTGACCAATCTAAACACAAAATATAGAATCTTAGGAGAATCCTACATATCCCTAAGAACATTCAGATATTCCAAAGAGGAACCAACAAAACGAAGAGAATTGAGGTGCGATGCAAAAGCAGAAGTGAAGCAGGTACCATTCTTCAACAAATTAAGATTAAAATTGCGGCACTCAATCTTACATACTTCTGTATTCTGTGCTCAGAGTACAGGGAGCGCAGAAGAAAACAATTTGAACCAATGCCTCTACAAAATGAGTCACGCCAAGATGTTAACATCCACAATGCTTCAAGGCCAAATAAAGAGGGCGGTGGAGTATGCATAGTTGCAAGGAGTTGTTTTGGAGTAACCAATGTGGAAAGATTCTTTTCAACAGGCTGCGAATTCATCATGGCAGATTTAACCATAACACCACAAACAACCTACAAGGTTATCTCCTTCTATGCCCCAAATGGATGTCGAGACAGCAGATACAAACTAGATCTCTTAACATTTAACATACATGCTATTCTTATGGGTGATTTTAATGCCAAACATCCAACATGGTACAGTAGTAAAGTCGACCCTTCAGGTGAACACCACCTGGAATGGATAACCAATAATGGCAGTCTGTCATAATGAAGACGGATAATCACACATACCAAAACCATAGCTCAGGAAAAAAAGATACCCTAGACCTAACCATGGTTACACCAGACCTTGCAGTTAAATCACTAAATTGGCACACAACAGAAGACATGGATAGTGATCACTTTCCTATAAGAATGGACATACAGCTGGCTGTTGCCTCAAAATCAAAGGAGACAGTATCAAGATTCAGTATCAAGAAAGCAAACAGGGATCTGTATAAACAAAGAGCAGATATTATGACAAGATCATTAAGTAGTGCATGGGAAAGTATGGATGTTAATAGCAAAATATACAGTCTCACAAACTGCATAATAACAGCTGCAAAAGAAACATATACCAGAACCACACCAAAGGAGAGACCTCCAACACCATGGTTCAATCAGAACAGCTCGGCAGGATAAACGAAAAGCTAGGAGGAAATGGAAACAAAGACCAAACATAACAAATAAGATTGCACTCAAACGCATGATGGCAATGGTGAAGAGATATCAAGTTGGCAAAAAGACAATAATTCAGAGACTTTGTATCTTCAATGAATAGAAATGCACCTCACAACATCATATGGAACAAGATAAAAGCAATCAATGGGTCCACCAAGACAGATAAGCCCCTAATCAAACATGAGGGAGGGTCCTAGTTGATCACCAAGGACAGGCTGAAGCTTTTGGTAAATACTACTCTGAAAAGTGTAACAAGACCAACGCAGAAAGAAATGATGACTTGTTCTCCAAGCAAATGGTTATGAACAACTTAGCCATATTAGAGGAGATGGAGGACCCTTGTGATACACCATTTACTATCCAAAAACTGGAAACGCCTATAGACAGTCTCAAGAACACATCGCCTGGGGTGGATGAAGTCCACAACCAGATGATTCAAGATCTATCTAAGGAGAGTAAGAACATGCTTCTGGAAAGAGGGTAGCTACCCCACTTCATGGAAGACTAGCAGAATCATTCCCCTTTTGAAACCAAACAAAGACAAGTATGCAATCAAATCATACCGACCAGTTGCCCTTACTTCATGCCTAGGGAAACTCATGGAAAGACTTGTAAACACTCGTCTGTCTTGACAACTTCACAAAGACCAAATCTTTTGTCACGCAAAGTGTGGATTTCGACCAAAATTAGGTACAGTAGATGCACTACTCCAACTAACAGAAGAAGCACATGAGGGATTACAGGCGAAGGAGTATGTCATAGTGGTTTTTCTAGATCTTGAATGAGCATTTGATAAAGTCTGGTAGGATGGAGTGTTCGATAAAGCTGTAGTAGCAGGTGTTAAAGGGCGAATGCTTAGATGGATTAGAGGATTCCTGAATGAAAGATATCTACAAGCCCAGGTTGCAGGTGAAACATCACTAAAATACCAGATAAACTCTGGAACACCTCAAGGAGCAGTCATCAACCCGACTTTATTCAACATCATGATGTATGACCTAGCTCTTGTAATAACAGAGAAATGCAATCAGGTCACCTTTGCGGATGATGGATTTCTATACTGCAGAGGAAAAGCACTGGATCTTCTGGTGAAGCATCTGAATAAAGCATTCAGGCAAGTCCAGACATGGGCTGACAAATGGAAAATGGTGCTTTCAGAAGAAAAGACTGAATACACAGTATTGACTAGAATGAGGAAGCATTCATCGCCACTTGAGAACCTAGATATAAGACTAAAAGAGAAGAAAATAAGATACAACAAAAACCCAAAGATACTTGGTATGATATTGGATCCAACTCTTAGCTGGAAACAACACACTGACGACTTGGTAGAAGCCTGCTCCAAAAGAATTAACTTTATGAAAGTTATCGCTGCACAACACTGGGGTGCAGACCTTAGCACTGTCAGAACTTTCTTCATTGCATTCATAAGAAGTAAGATCATGTATGGAGTAGAGTTGTGGTCATCTGCTGCCAAAAGCAATAAAAGCAGATTGGTCAAAATTCAAAACAAAGCTCTTCGACTCATTGCTGGTGCATTAAAGACCACACCTATTGCAACACTGGAAGTGGAGACTGACATACCACCACTAGATCTCCATATGGAGGCATGTATCATGAAGAAGTTCATAACATCTCATTTCTTGCCAAGTAATAAGCCAGGATGTCTCCAACAGAGATCATCTCCAAGAACATTCTACAATAGAGCAAGTCAGTTGCTAAAATCACAGTTTGAGATTACCCATCATACCAACAGAGGTTTTGAGCAGTGCGATCATCAATGATTCACCACCATGGTTATGGTCTCCACCAATGATCACTGAATTACTACCAGGCAACCTTAAGAAATCAGACAACTCAGCTGGGCTTGTCCAAGCAACCCTGGAGATGATCAACACCACTTATGAAAAGCATAATAAGATCTACACAGATGGGTCCTTGTCAACAGCAGCTGGCATAGCTGGAGCAGGTGTCTACTTACAGACAGCAAAGAAAGAAGTCAGGATACCACTACCACCCTCATCAATTCTTGAAGCAGAAATAGTGGTTATTCTAAGAGCAATAGAAGAAATTAGAGATGAGGAAATCAATAAACAGACACCATCCAACTACGTTATCCTCACAGATTCGTTATCTTCTCACCAGCTCACTCCTATCATCTGTGCTCAGACATCACTAATGCAATAAAAGAATGTTCATGTAACATCCAACTACAGTGGGTACCAAGTCATATTGGTATAAAAGGAAATGAACAGGCAGACCGCTTAGCCAATGAGGCAGCAACAATGGGTCCAGTCAACCAAAATGTTCCATGCCTCCCCACACTCCTAAATAACACCAATAGGAAAATCAAGGAAAAGTGGATGAAACAGTGGCAACTATCTGACAAAGGAAGGGACTATTACAAGATTCAGCCACAAAAACACTCTGGTCGATACAAGTGTTTGACCAAGTCAAATTGTCAAGATTGAAACTAAACCGCTTCCCTTGCCAGCAATATCTCCATCGTTTTGGTTTGACTGACTCACCAAAATGTACACTTTGCAATGAAGAGGACGAATCAGTAGAACTTTTGCATCTTCCGATACTCTTCAAGACTTCTTTGACAATAACAACAACCAGTGGAAAGCAGTTGACAACATCTTAGGGAAGAGAGACGAATGGATACGAGCAAGGGTCATGGTCACTAGATGCACGGACCTACACCAGTAACCAGTAAAGTAAAAAATTGTTTGTGAAACTGACGTAAACTGAATCTTTTGTGTAACATTTCAAATTCTTTACCTTATTTCTTTGTTTCTAATAACCCAAAGTATGTACTAGAAGGTTTGTTTTATGGGTCTTTTTCTTTTACTATTTCTTTTTCTACATTCCCTCCGAAGTTCTGAATTAAACCAAGGTTTATCAGTTGGTGGAATGGTGACCATTTTATAAGGAATACACACTGATATAAAATGGCTGAGATGTTCATAAAATCGTGCACAGGCTTCAACAGGGACCGTTGCACAGGAAATGCATATGATCATTTGCTGTGTACTAAAGCTGCAACCTAATACATACGAGGGGATGTCAATAAGTTTTGAGCCTTGCATAGAAAAACACAAAATATTGGTATGAACCACATTTATTTTTCCCCTTGTGAGTCAAGACACTTGTTCCATCTTTTCTGCCAGGCGCTGATGCCATCTCCGTAGAAGGCGCCATTTTGGTCCTCAAACCAAGCCTCAGTAGCAGCAATAAGCTCATTAGCATCCTGAAATCTACGACCATGCAAGTGTTTCTTGAGATTTGGGAACAGATAATAATCACTTAGTGTCTGGAGAGAAGGGGGGATGTGGCAAGATTTCGTATCCGCATTCCTGGACAGCAGCGGCTGCAACACGAGAGGTGTGTACTGGAGCATTGTCTTGATGTAGAAGAATACCACGTCTGATCTTGCCCCGGCACTTCCTCTTGATTGACTGTCACACTTGCCTCAACAAGTTAGCGTAATATTCCCCATTCATTGTTCTTCCTTTTGGTAAGTAATATAACCAGGACATTTAGAGTTAAGAAGTTTATAAAACATTGATAAATATATAAGGAGAAATTGAAGTTAAGTTAGGAAGGGTCAAAGTACTGGGAAAGTGCATTAACCAAGTAATCAAATTTTATGGATTCACTTTTCCCGGGGGAAATGGCGATTTCTCTGAAGTAACATAAAACTAAGACCTTGTGATCATACATGAGTAGGCAAATGGACATTCGGATACTAATGGTCAGTGTGTCAACAAAAGGGACACACAGAGGATCGGAATTAATTTGTTTAAGTATCTTCTGGCGCCTACCAGTCTGAAATATTATTTGATATTTTGTCAGGTATGTCAAAGTTTGGTTGATGGATGGCTAAAAGTTGATTAACGAAGATATTTTACACTGGAAGAATTTGATGGTACTGATAAAGTCTTGAAAAGGGACTAATGAAAGTAACTAATTATTAAGATTGGGTATGAGTCATTTTTGTATGACGTAGGACATTATTTCGGGGGGAGGAGCCTAAATTGTCACGACTTCTATTTTGTTAGTTGTCCGGTGAGTGGTGCGGGATTCTGGACCCCACCGTTGACTTGAGAGGTTCTCTCCGTATATTGAGAGAATGGCTCAGATGAACTTATAGTATCAGAAGTTGTGCAAGAGACCAGCAAGTTCTTCCAGGACATTGTAAACTAATGTCGTGTTTAGACCAGAGTCTAGGAAATATTTGAGGACCTTTGTTCGTTAAAAACTATACCCAAAAATAAAAGGACTTGAACGGCAAACTTATCCTTGAGTATACCGTCTGACTACATCATCCCCAGACAAAGAGTGGAGGAAATCCAGATTGCCCAGGGAGAAGGGTATAACACCCCGACACCCTCAGGTAACAGTAATCTATGTGAATGATGTCTTTGCTATCCCAGAAGACTGTCGCCATTACCTTCTGCACTGATCTGGAGGCTTTGAACTTTTCGGTCCTGGGAGAAGTGACATGTTTCCATTCCATGGATTCTTGTTTGCTCTCAGGATCATAGTGGTGGATCCAGGTTTCATCACAGGTTACTAGCCTAAAGTGAAAATCTTCTGGATTCTTGTTGTATCTGGTTTGCATGGAGTTGCTTATGGTGTCCCTTGTTTGCTTCATTTCATCTGTAAGCATTCTTGGCACCCATCTTGCGCACACCTTAGACATGACCAGATGTTCATGAAGAATTGTCTCGATGGATCCGTGTGAAATGCCTGTGGTCTCCTCTAACTCGTGGAGTGTGATTCGACGATTTTCCAGCACAAGTCTATGCACTCTGTCAATGTTTGCCTGACTAGTGCTTGTTGATGGGTGACCTGGACAGGGGTCAGCTTCAAGACTCTCTCTACCATGCTTAAATTCATTCACCCATCGTTTGATGGTAGCAGATGAAGGGGACGACTTCCCATAAACTGCTGAAAGCCTTTATTCAATGTTCTTCCCCGAGTTTCCTTCAAGAACTAAAAACTTAATTACTGCTCTATACTCAATTTTATTCATTTTCACTGCCGTGAGGGGGGTCTCTTTCTGTCAATGTGAGCTGTTCAATAACTTCTGAGAGCAGGATACCAAAACTTATATATCACATCAGCTACACCCCAAGGTTCAATGTTGTACCGCAGACTGTGACACCTGGGTATGAAAAATGCTCAAGGCTCAAAACTTACTGACATCCCCTCGTACATTTTCAGATTTTTCTAGCAATGGACAGTTGGATTTATTTTGTGTACAGTAGGACTGATGTTGTATCTTGATGCCCTAAGAATCATGCGTGGTGTTGTTCATGGTAAATGAAATGTGTGCATTTAATATCACATTCATACATGATTGTGTATTTGGGACAATACCACAGAAATATAATGAAACTGAGTCAGTCATCATGCCATCCACACGTCAGAATATCTGGAAAAAATCACTATAGATGATAAAAGAATACCAAGACTGACAGATGTTCAACGACATTGTTTGTTGTTTGCAAGGATGGGTATGACAGCAAATGTCCAATACAAAAATACAATGTCAGAGGGGACCTTGCCTGCATTATAATGATTGACCTCACAGGTAGGTATCTGACTTTCTCCAGCAAAACAATATTCAGGTGTTATCATGGCCTTCTCGATCACCCCATTTTACCCCCAATAAACATCTATGGGATACTCTTGATAGATGCTTGTGCCAGTGCTATCTGCCACCTCAACACTACAAAAACTGCACACATTGCACTTCAGCAACAGTATTGCCCCGTGGTAGAATAGGTCTTCAGCTACCCATGCTTGCCATAAAAGATGACTATGCTTGTCTTATGAGACTTATGAGATCTGGTGGTCAGGCTTGCTGACTTGGTTGACACATGCTGGATTGTCTGGTCCAGACACAATTATTTACAGAACACCACCCTATAGCTGTAATATTGCTGAGTGCAGCACAAAACTAAACTCACCCACTCACTCAGCAACAGTATCAAAACATTCAACATCCCCTTTCTTCTGTGGACCACTGGTGCCAATCTGTTATCATGCTCCAGGTGCTAACATTTTACTCTGACCAAGGGGCTTTAATAGCCTTCTGTGGTTTTACCAAAAAGCTCTCTGGATAATCATGTTTTGGATGTTTGTAAAGTAAAACATCATTTCATTTTTTGAAGACTATACTTTTTAACAATAACACTATAACTACTGTTGAATTTTTCAAATAATGGCATCTGTTGGGCACCCACCTTGATTGTCCCACTGTTTAGTTTGAACAAATTCTACCAAGGTAGATAGATCGAGGGGAGGGAGTTCAGTTTTACGCTGCACTCAGCAATATTCCAGCTATATGGCTGCAGTCTGTAAATAATCGAGTCTGAACCAGACAATCCAGTGATCAACAACATGAGCATCAATCTGCGCAATTGGGAACCGATTACATGAGTCAACCAAATCAGCGAGTCTGACCACCTGATCCCGTTAGTCGCCTCTTAAGAAAGCATAGCCACCTTCTGTGGCAAGCATGGGTTGCTGAAGGCCTATTCTACCCCGAGACCATTATGGGTGGGTAGACAGATCGAAGTCCATTTTACTATATTAAATACAACCATTGAAATCATTGGTCAACACAGATGTCAAAACGCAAGCTCCTTTGATGCACAATAAGCATTTTGCGGTCAAGACTTGGTCATGGTCATACCATACTTATTTCAGCTGGGTGAAACCCTTGAGTTAGTACTGCTACCACATAATCTGTTTACATGACCTTTATGACACAACACAATGTCTGCTTGAATAATATGTACCTCCATAATCAATTTGCATTTTCTGCAACCACATGCCTTGTACACATCAATCCATAAATTCAAACGCTTCAAGCTGAAATTGAATGGGAACTTACAAAACCATGTTTTTGTAAATATATATTTTATCTCTAACCAGTCAGTACAAGTTGGCAACAGAAAGGATTAAGATGCAGTCATAGTTACATGAGGGTGACCATTCAAATGTCCAATAAAACACAAAGTTTGTGATATATGTAGGAGCATTTCCTTGGTTATGTTCTTTAAATGAATAATAATTTTATAACATACTAATGTGATTATGATGTATGTATAACTGCATCTTTAGTGGTTCCAAGTAACCAAAAGTTGAATACACTTTCAACAAATTAGAGGAGGAAAGGATGAAACACCAAACATGGCATTCAGTTGCCCTTGAACAAGATGAGGCTTCAGCACTTGCATGAGTGTTGTTTATGTCCTTTTTATGTTGAATTCATATTCCACTTTTAGTAAGATCTCTTCCCCTGAGGTTCAACTTGCTGCCTCAGAAATGCTAAGATAAGATGAAAAAGGAAGCAATTTCATAACAAATGTATACACAAAATATTACAAAAGACTCATTCAGGCTCTAGAAACAAAATGTGACAGAGAGTGTGACAAGGGATACGGAATGTGATGAAAAATGACGATGAAAAATTCTGTGACCTGACAAACTGTTATGTTTGTTCTTTGAATGGGTGTGTGTGGATTTCACAAAAAGTCATCCCATAAATTAAAATTGACATGGATACAAATGGTGATACTACATTTGTACGAACAATTCCACAATAAGTGAAATGGCTGTTTGTCTTGACAAGATCTGTTGCTATACATGAGAGCCTATGATCTATACTAGGCACATAAAGAAACTGTGCATTGTCAAAATATTATCCCAGTTGATGAGTCCGATAACAATGTCAAAGGTAGATATAAACTTGAATGGAGGGATCATGAGAAAAGTCAATCACAATGACGTCATGAGTCCACAAGCGGGACAGGGGTCAAACGACCATGTAACGAGCTCAATAATTGATGACTACCATGGCATTGAGAACAGCAGTGCATCGATGATGCATAGAGCATATCAAACGTGAAAAGAAGGCTTGTGGGATGTCACGCCAGATTCTCTCAAGTTCTGTTGCAATGACATGTCTGATCCAGTGATGATGTAAACATTGTCGAACTGTGTTGGGATGAAGTCCAGGGATGGTCCAGGCAGTAATCACTGCAGTCTGAAACCTGTGGAGAAGATGGGTCACACATATCCACCTGTCCTATCGTGGTGCTGTTACACATGGACGTCCAGAACGTGGCTGATCGATGAAGTCATTTGTCTTCTGGTAGCATCTCACCAGTGCAGAAATGGTGTTCTGACACATTCCCCCACAGACCATCAGTTCACTCCTTAAATCAACATTTTAGATTACAATATGCAATCTCAAATTGCAGTATAAAGTATGTTTAGGTAATATGAATCCAGTCACTCTCATAGTCAGAGTGGTGTGTCCAAATGAGTACCTCTACCTGATCACCACACAGTCCATTCATGTCATTGTACAGTCCATTCATGTATTTTGCATGTTTCATTTTTAACAAGTCTACATACCTTAATAAACGTGCACCTGTTGTTGAGAAAAGATCCTAAAATGTGAAAACATATTCTATTTCCATAGTTTTCATCTGTGCTGTCATCAAAGGCCTACAGAGAGTTAGCGTTGTAGTCACTTTCATGTGTAAAACTATATTGTCACACAATACACTGTCACAGTTTTAGTAGTATATCAAAATTTTCATGCTAAACAATATGAAACGCAAACTGAGAGGCTTGGAATAGGGCTGTCCTCATATGTTCAAAAATGAGAGAAAAGTCCAGTCATGTGATCTGCCTCTGCAGTGTGATCAACGGAGCAGAAAGAAATAGATGCTGAAAAGGTGAAGCTAAAGACTGAATTAAAAAAACCACCAATATAATATGTTCCCACATGCTAACTCTACATATATGCTCTGATTGAAGATGTTGCTGTCAAAGAAATAATATTTTAAGTAGGTAGTTAATTCTGAAAGCACATGTTAAGTGACAAAATCACACTGTCACTCCTCTTTGAACATTTTAATTTGAGAGGACATATGAAATATGGAAAGATTCATCTCGCATTAAGAGCCACCAAATAATCATATAGACATTCAGTGTGACGATAATGTGGCTTCTCAACAGCTGTGGGATTTTCTGTGCTCCAGCTTCTTAGGAAAAGACTGTTGTTGATGTGACATTCGATTCCATCACTGCACCAGTACTCTCCATAAATGGCATATAATAAAATCTGAAAAAAAGCAAAAAAAAGATGTAATGCAGATATGAAAATGATCATTAATTATGTTCATTAAAGTTCACACTAGAAAAGTATTTGAGGAGAAAAATCCCTGTCATCATAAGTTCTGGAATGCCATGAAACTTGTGACATGCAAAGATATACATGCGTTCATCTTTTTTTCCTGAGTCATGTCAGTTCTCAGTAATAACAAAAACTCTGGATGTAAAGGCATGAACTTTGGGATACAGGATTCAGCCATTTGATTTCCCAAACTGTTATTGACATCATAATTTTGCACAATCCTCCAAGTGTGGAGAGCCCGAATTCGTCTTCTTATCCATCATACAAAGGTACCAAGAACATTCGTAAAATGCATTTCCATTCATGGGGGACTTATTAAGTGTCAGTTTCAAGGATTTTTTGCTGGCTAATGTGTTGCTGTTGGTTAGTGGCAATGTGGAACACAACCTGTGCCCCAAGTTGGGTGCAATGAAACATGACAAACTTGCTTGTCAACACGTGGTTGAGACAGACACAGACATGGTACCACAACAGGAAGATGCAAACATTAAATGGATTTTAACTGACATACAGTCAAAATTTCTTTTAAATCTGAAAACTATGAAGGAAGTAATTGCTAAGTGTGACAAAATGTCTGCAGTTGTGAAGCACTTGAGAACAAGAACAAGACAGCATATGGGAAGAGACAGAGTGGTTACAACAATTCTGCGACATGTTTGAGAAGCATAAAGTGAGAACTGATTTTCTGCAAGCTTGGAAAAGGGTCAAGGGAAAGCTGGGACCAGAGTGAAATAAAGTTACAAAAGTTCAAGGAGCATAAGCTTTATGTTACTAATGCACAGTACATACACACTGAACAGGAAATCTGAAACCTATAATTGCAAGATTTCTTTCTGCAAAGATAAAAAAAGAGTGTGGCCCCCATGAACAGCCACCTCCCCGTGGTGGGTGCTGGGTAATGCTCTAAGAGCCGTTCACCCCCGTTGTGGACCCGGGGGATATTTGGTCCACCAACCTGTTTGCCGTGGGTTGCGGCCCTGTGTCGGTGGAGGAAGGGATCCTGGTGGTTGAGGGCATGGGAGCAGGACCAGTGTTCCTACTGATCAACACACCACTTTGGCCCAGACTACACCTAGATGGGTGGTTGAATGGGCCCGGCTCGACCAATCAGCTGGTCAAGCCAAGCCCTGTGCGTGGATTTTATGTAATTGTATAAAATTTGATTTGGAAATGTTTGAAATTTGGTCTTGGCGCCCATGGTTTATAGAATACAGTTTGACTTGAATTTTGTTTATATGAACTTTGCCTAGAGTCTGATGCCCAGAAGGCAGTGGCTCATGGGCCCATCTGGTAGTATTGTTAATCTTTTTAATGTTTCTGCTGGAGTATATCATCTGAGTATCCTTGGTGCTGCAAGTTGGAGACCCGCTTGTATTTCGCATTGTCCTTATGATACTCTGTGATGAGTGGGGAGCTTTGATGATGAACCATATAACCAACAAACATGGAATACCAAACCCGTTCCAAAAAACAAATGTCCACTGGATAATGAAGATGAGCATAGACCACTAAAATCTGTAGAACATAGGCCACAATTTTCCGTGCTTGAGACAGTTGACAAAACACCTCTCAAACTTAACCCTTTTTGCCATATCTAAGGGTATTCAAGGCATAGCCGGTGAGGTTAAAAACGTGCGAAGATTACGATCAGGTTCTTTGCTGATGGAATGTAACAGGAAACAGCAACCTACCAACCTTATGTCAACAGTATCCTTTGTCGGCATTCCTGTTTCAGTTACAGCACATAGAACGCTCAATACCAGTAAAGGTATTGTACGAGTCAGGGATCAGTTGTTTGCTGATGTGACTGAAGCTGACATAGTGTTTGAGATGAGAGATCAAGGCGTTAAGTTTGTTAAACGGTTCTCAACACAAGAGACTCACAAACACAACTAACACGTACCTTTTTTCATTTTCAACGCCGACTGCCCCGAAATCAATCAAAGCGAGTTACAACAATATCAAAGTTGACACCTTTATTCCAAACCCATTAAGGTGTTTCAAATGTCAAAGATTTGGCCATGGAATCAATACGTGCACAAGACCTGTCACACACGCTCACTGCAGTGAACAAACTCAGAGAGACTGTGACAGTGATGCTAAAAAATGTACCAACTGTTCAGGGATTCACCCATCATACTCTAAAGACTGTCCTGTCTGGAAACACCATATGAAAATAAATAGAATTAAATTTTCCAGAAACATCAGCTTTTCTGAAGCAAAGAAACTTGTTCACTCTGAGGAAGGCACAGAAACTTATGCGTCTGTCCTCCAGACAACCCCTGAAATAACCACCAAAGTCACAACATTATCTGTTGACTGCTAGACAGACTTGACATGATTGAACTCTGAAGCACCTCAAATATATTCAAATGAACAATCGACTAAAACATCTGATTCACGCTCTGACATACAGACTCTTTCTCAAGGTCAATCATCATCTCTCACTAAGAAGAAGTCTCAAGCACAAAAAACACAAATATCTCAAAGAATTTTGAAACAAAACAAATCAAGAACTGAGTCTTCGAAAGGACATCAAAGTGATAGGACTTCAAAGTTGTCACATAATCCGATCCACTATTTAATTGGTTTGGATCTCTTGAAAGAATGGATATGGCTGAAAACATCCAGCCATGGGCGCAAAGTGTATCGCCCTCTGAAAAGGTACGGGGTAGATCCATAACCATACCTCCAAAAAGATAACTTCTCAAAACAATATTATACAGTGGAATTGCCGAGGACTGAAGAACAACCTTAACGGATTACTACTATTGGTAAAGGACATTAGTCTAATAAGCATTCTGTCTGCAAGAAACATACCTGAAGCAGACAGATAATTTCAGTTTGCGTCTTTTCAATGCATATCATTTTTTTTCTCCCGTGGTGATAGGGCCACGGGAGGATCATCCATCCTTGTGAAGCATAATGTACACCAAAGCAATGTTATCTTTCAAACTAATCTTCAAGCCGTTGCAGTACGACTTACTTTGCATGTTACTTTTACTCTCTGCTTGCTATATATTCCACCATCTTCAGCTCTTCAGCAGGCTGAAATCCAAACCCTTTACAATCAACTCCCGAAATCCTGTATTATTATCTGTGATTTTAATGGCCACAACCCACTCTGGGGTGGTACAACTAAATGCTAAAGGGAAAGTACTGGAGGAGTTTATTACAAACATTGATTTATGCATATAGAATGATTGTTCAAATACATATTTACACCCTGGCACAGGAACCTATTCTGCTCTTGATTAATCAATTACTGATTTCTGGTCTATTGAGTGAGTTTCAATGGTCAGTCAACGGCAACCTTTGTGGAAGTGACCATTTCCCAACAATCTTAAAACCCCTGAACCCATCCGATGTCCCTCCATCATCTAGATGGAATTTCAAAAAGGCCAACTGGAATTTATATGAAACTCTCTGCATTGACTAACTTAAACCTGAACTTTTCATAAATGTTCCTGGTGCTATTAAATGTTTTTCTGATAAACTGAACGACAAAACTGATCGGTGTATCCCAAAGTCCTCAGTAATTCCGCACATACGAAAACCATGGTGTAATGTTGAATGCAAACAGGCTTGCAAGGCATGGACAAAAGGCTGAACATTATTTCCATCGTCATCCTATGGTCCATAACTTGAACAAATGTAAAATCTTAAATGCTAAAGCATGGCGTGCTTTTAAACCCAATAAACGTCAATCTTGGCAAACCTATGTATCTAACATCAATTCACGTATGCCGATTTCTAAAGTATGGAATATGATCCAGAAAATCAAAGGTAAGGGCTCTAGATCTAGAATTTACCATCTCAAAGACGGAGACTAGTTATCAACTAATAAATCTGATATTGCTAATAAACTTCGTGAATCACTGACACAACATTCTTCTTCCACAAATTATGTACCTTAGGTCCAAAGGTATCAACAACAGCAAGAAAAGAAATCTATAAATTTCACTTCAGATAACGGGGAAGATTATAGCATAGTATAGTATTTTCAATTCATGAGCTCCATACAGCTATTGACCAGGCCCACAATACTGCTACAGGAGCTGATAACATACATTATCAACTTCTGAAGCACTTACCAGAATCCTGTTTAGAAACCCTTTTAAATATTTTTTATGATAATTTGACGTCGGGGAAATTTCCCTCATCATGGCGAGATGCTATAGTAGTACCAATACCTAAACCTGGACGTGACCATACCGATCCTTCAAATTATTGTCTAATTTCTCTCACAAGCTGCGTTTGCCAAACCATGGAACACATGATAAACAAAAGACTAGTTTGGTACTTAGAAATCAATAACCTCATAACAGATATTCAGTGTGGCTTTCATAAAAGCGGAAGTACCATTGATCACTTAGTGCGTTTAGAATCATTTGTAAAAAATGCTGTAAATAATAAACAACATGCAGTGTCTATCTTTTTTGATTTAGAAAAAGCACATGACACTACATGCAAATACGTCACTTTAAAAGATTTACATGACTTTGGATTGAGAGGCCGACTGCCTCAATCAGAGGCAACTGCAGTTGTGTTTAAGCAAAATTAATAAATGGTGTCTTGAGAATGGCTTCAAATTTTCTAAATCGAAAACTAACTGTATATATTTCTGAAGACAATATAAACTACATAATGACGCTGAGCTGTTCCTAAATGGCACTGCTATTAAAGTTGTAAAAGAGACCAAGTTCTTGGGATTGATTTTTTACTCACATTTAACATTTCTCCCCCATATCAAATCCCTTGAAACTAAATGCCTGAAGGCACTTGAATTGTTGAAAGTCATTTCTAATTGTAAGGGGGGAGGGGACCAAGCTACCCTCCCAGAACTTTATCGATCATTGGTCTGTTCAAAACTTGATTACTGCTCCATCGTATATGGTGGAGCCTGCAAAAGCAACCTTAAACGTCTTGATTCTGTCCACCACCAAGGTTTAAGACTATGTTTTGGGTCTTTCCAAACTTCACTCATTGACAGTCTTTACGTTGAGGACGATGAACCATTTGTTACACATCGTCGTATAAAATTATCCTTACAGTACATTACTAAAATATACTCTAATGAATCTAACCCTGCATAAAATTGTGTGTTCAATCCACTTTATGAGGATTTGTACAAGAAGTTTTCTCTTGTTCCACCTCTAAGGCACAGAATTAAACCCTTTCTTTCCTCGGCCGGAATTGAGCTGAAAAACGTAGCTCCCTCCCGTCTTCTTTCTTCTCCTCCTTGGCAGTTGGTTAGGCCACAATTTGACCTAATATTAACTACATTTAAAAAATCAGAACCTAATGAATTACAATAAAAAAAAAGATTAAAAAAATCAATTAAAAACTAAATATAGTAATTACTAACCCTTATTTACAGATGGTTCCAAGGAGGGTGGTGCAGTAACTTGTGCCACTGTCATTGGACTTGATCCCGAAGAAGTTTGACACTCAAGTAGGTATCAATAAATTACATGAAATAAAACCTTATATTGGTTACACCTACTTGTGTTGTCAGTCCAGATTTGAGGAGGTCATTATGAGAAGATGTCATATTGGCCGTACGTGGTATACACATGAGTACTCGTTTAGGGTGAGGATCCTCCGTTTTGTATCCCTTGTGATGAAAGAATTACAGTCAAGCAATGTTTGCTTGACTGTGTTGAATATTTTATCACAAGGGAACTATTTTAAATCACGAACTATGAAGGATCTTTTTAGTAATGTTAGTTATCACTTAATCATTGCGTTTTAAAAAGAATTAGATCTGTTTCAGGACTTGTAAATAGATAAATATTTTATGATCGGAAGTTGAATTAGCAGATCAGATAACAGGTATTTAGCACTGCTGATTTCACTGCTTTTCTAAATTGTTTGTTCCCACGGTATTTCACAGTATTTGCACATTTCACAGCTTCTCTAAACTGTTCTTGTCCCCGTTATTTTGCAGTAATTGCAGATTTCACTGCTTCTCTGAATTGTTTGTTTCTCTGGTATTTTGCCGCACTTGCAGATTTTGCAGCTTCCCTAAACTGCTTGTTATGTTGATACTTTGCAGTACTTGTGGATTTCACAGAGTCCCTAAAATTCTCTTTGGTTCTGTACTTTTGGACACTGAAATGTTTTACACGTTCTCTGAATGTCTGATTCTGTGCATACTTTTCCACACTTTTTCTTCTCAGTTTAGATTGATATTCTTCATTTGCTTTGTATTTTTCTCTAGTTAGTTCACTTCTCCATTTTCCAGTCATTTTAGGTGCATTTTGTGAAAGACATTGAGCTTTCCTTCTATTCTCACGCTTCTGAATTTTTTTGATGTACTGTTTTCTTTGTGTTTGTTTCACAACTATGACATTTTCATCAACAACGCGTTCTCTCTGATGGTTCACAGTTTTCACTGCCTGAGAAGGTCATTTCAGCAGATTCAATTTTATCTTGATCCTGAAAGTTTGACATGTTTTCCACCATTGTTGGAATTGTAGTTTCCATTTCATAGTCACGATGGATGGACACAGGCGTCACTTCAAACAGTGTATTAACATTAGCATTCATGGACGATGCCAAACGCATACAATGTTCATAAACCTCATGAACAGAGCTGTACGAAATGTGTACCCTCCTCATTCCTAGAATGTGAATCAAAAACAAAGAATGAGCCTCCATGTTGTACAACCGCAAATACAGCATCACAAAAGTTCGCAAAACATGAGCTATGATCTAAAAACCCTCTTTCTAATGCAAGCTAGACCAACAAAACCTCCAAAACTGCCTGTCTCTTCTGCAGGCCATAACAACCAAGAGTTTGGGTCATGCCTGTCTGAAAGTGCTACCATCAGAAGCACAAATATATTCTGGCAATTCATTGATTAACAGGTGTGTTGCCGATAGGTTGTATGGGCACATTCAAAGATCTTCCACCATATCTCCATCAATAACAACTTTGTCTAGATCATCCACTGTCCAGTTATATAATGGATTAATCTGTTTTATTGTGCAGAAACATGAGTGCACAGCAAGTGCACTGACGACCGGAGTTTGGCAAAAAGCGCTCATCCCCTTGATGAAAACGACCTGTCAGCTTTATCTGATGGAAAATGGGATTTTGTTCATCACTGTCACTATCTACCAAGTCCATAGATATAACATTGCAGTCATCATCTACAGACATGCCACTTACATCATCTACTGCTACGTCATCTGAAGTAGGATGTGTTTGATTTTTCACTGTCTTAGCCTGAGACTTCTTCCAGTATTTCCTACGTGGCATTTTTGTTGATGGTTAACTGATAATCACACAAATCAACATGATGACAATTAAAACCAAATGTTTCAAATCAATGAGTTGAGTGTTGGTGAGTCTCAAGTGAATGACTTTGACAAAGAGTTTACTGAGGAGTCAGCGAGACCACGCTGGCCATCTGCTGAATATATATACGCCACATTGTCTTATAGAGGATGACAGGCACTGGTGTCCTACACAGATCAGCTATGCAGTCTGGGTGATAAGGCTGGGGGTATCATGTTTCCTGATTTTGATGGTATCGCTATATTTGACCTAGGAGCATTTTCATCTGGTACTGGATTGGCAGTAAATGGTCGTAGAAATACACGAGCGCTACCCACAAACGCACACCGCTTCGCGGATGAAATAAACGCTCCCCCCCCCGCCCAGAACTTGCTGTTAACTAAAATTCACTTCACTTGCGCTTCTGTGTCCACAAAGCTAGCACCGTTACCACGCTTGCAGTTATATTTTCTTTATCACTAAATTAGTGACAGAGAGATACACATTCAGATTCCAGTTATCATTCGCCACAGCTCATACTCTTGTATTTGCTGCCTATCTTTCGTGTCTTATTATTGTTAAGCTAGATTTAGGTTTCATTTGCTCATTTTCAACATCTCCAGTATCTCTGCCTTCAAACTCCCCAAGACTGCCGCACGTGCACCAGAATTTCAAATCGAAACTATCCACTTTCCTTGACAATATGGACACGTCCATGAGTGCTGCACTGTACAAGTTTTCGCAGCACAACCATGATGGGACACACCACCATCTGCAGAGGTGCTGTACAGAGATTCCAATTTTCAAACAGTAGTTTGAGAAAGAAATGGCCACCATTCAAAATCTCTCTGACCACATTCAGGCAAGAAACGACATCCTCTGTCAGAGGGTTATCAACCTAGAGAGGATGCAGTCATATCTGAGGCAACAGCTTGAAAAAAAGAGAGAGTAGGAGACTGATGACATGGCACTTCTTTCCATTCCAATGGAGGACATGTCCCAGCCTCCATCTACTTCTATTTCACCAACTCAAACCTCCATCGCCACCTCCACCACTACAAACGCTACTACCATCTCTTCCCCAGATGATCTGATCTAAAATCACTTTCATCTTCAGAGATTTCAGCTAGTTTCAAACATTCACATCTCTAAACGGCCATGCTATGAAGTTTTCTTTCCTGTAACCAGATGTTCAAATAGATGTAGACATTTGATGTACTTCAGTAGTTTCAAGCCATATCATTCAGCATTGTTTCTTTCTGTATTTATCTGTAAGTTACAACACACTTGATATGGAAAACCATGTCTTTCTTTTTACGTACTACATTTCTGGAAGAGTTTCTGGAGAAAAACGTGTTAATCAGAATCTGTCTAATTTTCATAACGCACGTTTGCATAAGGTGACTAAGTCACCATAGTTCAAAGCCACTAAAGGATATCAAGTGACTGAAAATAGTGCGTGGATTATAGAAAACATCTGCATGATGTAAATGAACATAGTCAGCAGAAAGTAAGGGATATACATTGAAATTATAGTGTCAGTTTATAAATGCACTAAACATGTGGAAGTAAGACATCTTCGTCACTGCTAAGCTCAGGTTTACATCACGTCCATTATATTCCCTTACAAAGATTACAGATGTTTGCAGATAATATTTGTGTGTATTTAAGAAACCAGTGTGTAGATAATGAAGAAACTGCATATCCATATCAAGTTTGTTGTATTCCGCTACTGACCTCTAAATGCCATCAGACAGTTCTGTATATCCTGAATGATTAGTTTGGTCTGTTTGCAGAGCCATTCCTGTTTGTCTTCCTGTAGGTAGATATTTTTAGTAGTGTAGGAAATTCATATTTCAAATACCATTTACCGCTACATAACGTCGCTTGTAGGATATGTCTGTATATTTTGCCCGATTTTTTTTCTTCTGTTTTGAGATGCACTCTTATTTGTGTTCATGTAGGTAGCTATTTTTAGTAGTATAGAAAATTCATATGTCAAATACCATTTACCACTACTTAATGTCTCTTGTAGTATACATCTGTATATTTTGGCAGATTAATGTCTTCAGTACGTTGCAATCCACATTGTTTGGTCGTACCTCCTCTGTTCTTAGGTCTACAATCAAAACAAAGAGTGTTCTGGAAATGTCAGGCCCTAATCTTTCCAGTAGTTTGTATATTGTTTTACGCCGTACTCAGCAGTATTCCAGCTATCTAACTGCGGTCTGTAAATGATCGATTTTACGCCGCACTCAGCAGTATTCCTGTTATATGGCCGTCAAAGATCGAGTCTGGACCAGACAATCCAGTGATCAACAGCATGAGCATCGACCTCCGCCATTTGGAACGTAATAGTTTGTATATTGTTTTACGCCGCTCTCAGCAGTATTCCAGTTATATGGCTGTCGTCTGTAAATGATTGAGTCTGGACCAGACAATCCAGTGATCAACAGCATGAGCATCGACATGCCCAATTTGGAACATATGACAGGTTGTACCTGCGTTACACTGGGTTAGCAGGTAAATGATCGAGTCTGGACAAGACAATCCAGTGATCAACGGCATGAGCATCAACCTACGCTATTTGGAAAATCTAGCATTAGTACTCACTTCTGGTTTTCTAATGGCCAAGGAAACAGTTGATTCTTTAACAGGCCGTAACTCTGTTGTCCTTAGGTCTACAGTCAAAATACATTTGTACTTAGCTTTCTGGAAATGTCAGGATCTAATCTTGCCAGTAGTCTGTATATTTGATTGTCCTTTCCAGCATATCTTTCTGCAGTTTGTGAAATTAATGCTTAAAACTCTGTTTCCCAAATTAATGTCTAAAACTCTGTAGTGGACGGTCCAGCTAGCATCCAAAGAAACTGTTCAAGTGAAGATAGGAACGGTGGGTGTACGGGGGAAGTCTGAAGATCGTTAAGTATTGCCCTTGAGGCAATCACAGTCATAATTGTTTTGTCTATAAAAACGACACAAACCAATACAATGAACAAGACAATTCCTTTAAATATGTGTGCCTCTACACTTCATAAAATGTACAAATCATTTTCACTAATATTATCAGTTTTACTTATAAGTTGGAATTAAATCACTGTTTATTTGACCTGTTCATATGAAACTGCAATATTTGTCCCAACATATTGAATATTGCACATCACGGGAACTAAAGCACATGTTGCAGTAATGGCTATGTGTGATCTTCCAACACTTGTGTAGAGGCTTAAAATGTGGCATAGTAATTTCCCATGTAAATATTATTCAAACAATCAGAAGCGTTCAAAGAATAAAAACGCATACCTTATATCCACATACGATATGGTGTTGAACACTGATATATGTATACTGAAATCAGTTTCATGAAAAGATATCTGAACAATATGCAAAATATATATCACAATACTGAAAGTGCAATCGATATGATATGGCCATTGTGTTTACTCTTGTTCAACCGACCTTCACCTCAAAGAAATTGCCTAATATGTGAAACAATGTTGACATGTGACATCACTACCGATGACCGATTTCTTTCAAAATGGCGGCTTCTCTGACAAGGGTACACAGGATTTTGCGAGGAGTTTTTCCTTGATTCAGGGATCTTTTGTACATAAATGTGAAATGTAAGTAATCAGAATTATTCTGACTATCTGTATATTGTTATATGTTTTTATCGTTTACATTGTAAATGACGGAAGAAGCCAGAAATGCTGATAAGTACCGTTGTTGTTCTGCGTAATTTTGCGTCAGTCATGGCATCACACTGCACTAAAAGTTTGACAGTTACTTATGAATTACCAAATGATTTTATTGTATCTATTTTTAATTTGCTATTTCTTGCCATGATACTCTTCCCATGAATATACTAAGCGTATTTAGCCATTGTAAGCAATGATTAGACTGCTGGATGTTGGAAAATTTCCGGAAATGCTATGCAATGTAAAAACTGGAATTTTTCTTTGTTTGCATTTCAAACAAGTGCTGTCTTTCGAGCACAGCATTCGTTTTCATACCAATTATCTTTCATTTCGTTTTACCTAGACCGTTGGTACTGGTGACGAAGACCATTTGTAATTTGATTTGAAATATATGTGATGTTATAGGCGTCTCAATACCGGCCTTCTCGAAACGTGATTTGGTAAACACTATCCAATATGGTAGAAAGCGTACTTCGGCGTTCGTGTAAGTGTATTTTCGAAAACATCCCAACTGATTCTGGGTTCATCGGCGACGTTTCAGAATTATCATTACTGGTTACATGAAAACTTGATATCAGTGATCATTAATATACTATTTTTGAAATTCACTACTCCCAGTAATTTTCACATTTCAAAACATTCTGCAAATAACGATGTGAATCTTGATTTTGTATAGTTTGAAAAATGGTGACTTTTACGATGAAGCCTATTTTGAAAGGCAATTTTAAGCACTTTAGATTGGTCTGAGATAATAGTGGATGGCATCAAGAAACAGGGAATAATTCAAAACTGTGAAGTATATATATGTGTGCGGTATATTTAGAATTTTATTGGACTTCAAGTGAGGGGTGAAAAGGAGGGGCATATATGTCCCTGTGGCATCTAGGGGGTTAAGCCTTACTGTTCAGTTCAGCTCAACCTGATAAGGGGGCTCAGATTAGCCCCGAAACGTCGTGAAAATAAGTCAAGAAGTTGCTATCCATAAAATTTGTCCTGTAACACTCAAACATGTTATGTGTAACACTCCTGTTCCAGCTTATCCTGACTTTGAATTTTTTCTCGCAACCGATGAAAGTGATATGAGCATACGGTTTGGACTGAGTCAAAAAGATGAAAAGAATAATGTACATCCTATAGCTTTTGGTGGAAGAGCTCTTCATGGCAGTGAGATGAACTGGAGCATTACGGAAAAATAACTCTGGTTGAAGCCATCAGATCATTTCGCCCACACCTTTCAACTTTCAAATTCATTGTCTACACAGATGACATTGCTTTGAAATGGCTCAAATCCATCAAGGATGCCACAGGTAGGTTAGGTCGATGGTCGCTAGAACTGTTTACCTATACTTTTGATATTATTCATCGCAGCGGCAAAGTTAACGTGAATGCTGATGCACTTGCATGCAGGGAATATGAACAAAATATTTACTATCAGAATCAAACAGAAGAAGATGCTGAGAATACAGTCTTTCCAGTAACTTCACTTGGGCAAAGAAGCAATACCACAACGTTGGCAAACCCACATTTATCCTCACAGGTCACCCAATCCACTCAGACTGAGAATGATAGCATAGTAAGTATTAACCATGTGGATTCTGAATCACAGACATCTCATTGGTCTGTCACCTTTGAATATGAGGAGGACTATCAAACAGTACCAGCAAACATTGTTGCAGAATTACATGCCACTTATTAATTCATGCAAATATTAATTCTCATCCCAACTTATATCACCTACAAAGGATCTGTCCAGATTTCACACAGTTTTTTGACTACAAAGAAGATGATGTCCTTCCAGAAGATGAAAAGGATCGCCAAAAGATTCTATTTGAAGCCACTACCTTTGAAATTGATGATGGAATACTCTATAGATTTGTCCCACAGAGACAGAAGGGTCATGCAGACAAATTTATTAATCAGCAGGCAGTTCCAAGAACTCACAAGAACCAGGTCCTGCGATCCTACCACGATTCTGAGTCACCATGAGACCAAAATACTACTGGCCCAAAATGTACGAAGGCACCCCCACATCCACTAGCTGTAGAAGAAGTCTTCACAGGACTTGAGGTCAGACAGAGGTCAGAACTTCATGTCAAAATTAATCAAAGCTATTTGTGAAGTTTTGGCTATCAAATTCACTCATACTAGCCCATACCATCCCGAAACAAATAGCTGTGTAGAAAGGCTCAATTCCTACATCAACCAATCACTAAGAGCCTATTGTAACAAAACTTAAAATGATTGGCCCCAGTTACTGCCAGGCATTATCATGGCCTATCGAATGGCTCCAAATTCATCCACTCAAAAGTCCCCTTTTGTTATGCTTTTTGGCCAAGAAATGAGAGCTCCACAAGATGTATCATAAATTCCAAAGGAAAATTCAGGCAACAAAACAACAAAAGCTATCTTTCAAGTTGGCTTGAGGAGCTAGAAATTACAAGGACAATCACAGCAGAAAACACAGCTCAAGCAAAGGAGGTGTATTCTGAACCATACAATCATAAAGAGGAAGAACTATACAGGATTCATACAGGACTACCTCTATGAGAGCTTTGAAGATGTCAAATTTATGCCCAAAACTGCCACCCATGAAGAACATTATTAAGATGATGACTCTCCAATTTTCTGATGCAGCCGGATGCTTATATCATACCACCCCTGCAAAGATCCAACTTAATATGGAAGCGCGGAATTTCTTTATTTTATGACAGATATATAGAATCTCTCTACCATTCCATGTAGTGTGCACGACATGCACATCTGGTCATGAGATATAAATATTTCTGCGGAGAGTACAGGATCTTCTTTAACAATATCATCTGAATTAAGAGCTAATTCCTTGTCAACCATATTAAGGCTTGTTGTCCTGTCATTTCACATTGTGTTACCTGAAGACACTAGTGACATCATCACCTGAGTTATTTGCTTCACAACAAATTTTGAGCATTGATCTGATCAACCAATCTGAACAAACCTCAACCAAAACAAAATGAAAGCAAAATACACCGAACTGTAATGGAACGAACTGTAATGGAACGAACCGTAAGCAACGTGAAAAGTAAAAACAAAATACAGCTTGCTGAAACGAAATGAACAAAACCAATGCAAAATGGAAGTAAATTAAACCGAAAATCAGCCAAATGTACAGGTTGGGTGATGCTAAATGAACCAAGATTCAGTGATATAAACTCAATTAATCAAGGTAAACCAAAGCCAAAAAATCAAATAAATTAAAATGAAACAAACAGACCAGTGAGGTCATCAGTCCGAACCGCTCTTGGCTATCCAGTCAGCAGAAAGACCGTTGCCATACGTCTTAGCCACCATCATATCAGAGCTTACCGACCACTGAAGGCTAAGGCTATAGCGTTGACGCCTGAACATCGTTGCCATCGTGGGCAAGAACTTTAGAAGAATGGTAGGTTAGAAACTGGTCCGGGGTGCTCTTTACCGACAAAAGCCGTTTCTAAGTGTTAAGTGTGACGGTAGACAACAGGTATGGCGAAGATGGGGAGAACGTACTCTGCGTACAAGCGACCAACCACTATGGGGGGGGGGGGGGGGAACTTGGTAGTCTGGGGAGGGATTTGTGGCCAAGTGAAGATTGATGTTATTGTGATTCAAGGTAATCTAACAGCTGCATGGTACATCGATGAAGTTTTAAGACCAGTCATCATGGTCTTAATGCCCGGAATGTGACATTGCTTCCCTGGCCAGTGGATCTCCCGACTTGTCCCTGATTGAACTTCTGTGGAACCACCTTGGACGCCAAATCAACAAGCAACAGCCAAACATACAGACAAGAGAGGCGTTGGCACAAGCCCTACAAGGAGAATGGCGAAGAATCCTGATACATGCGATCAGAAGACATTATCCACTAGATGTGTTCATGCTTGCATACATGCCATGGGTGACCACACATGATATTGACTGTATTAAACTGTATGTCTTCACTTTAGGGACGATTATGATGAAACAGATGATGCTCGACCCCAGAGATCAGCTGACCCCCTCATCAGCTGTAAGTCTAAAGGGTTTGGCCCTCTGAGCATGACATTTGGGTGGATGTAAAGACAAACAGTTAGGTTTGCAGGGGTGTCTCTAAGGTTCTAGACAATGGGCAGTCAGTGCTAAACAGTTCACTTGCAATGAGTAGACAAGATTCACGCTGTAAAATGTCATTTTCATTTAAACATTTATTGGGATGGTAATTTCTATTGTCAACATAATAAATAACACACATTCACGTGACATAATATATACATTTAAGGGTCATATCATTAAAATAAGCAACTTTAAATAACATAACATACATTAGCAAGACAAAGTGACCATTTCCTTATGAATTAAAATGAATAATACTGACCATATATGGTGGAGGCAAAATGTACAGGCAACACAGATATACCTGAACCTAGAATCACTAGCTAAACAACTTCACAAAAGAGAGGGCATTGTGCGGGGACTCAATCAATGCCAAGTGGTAATTTGAAAGCCTGAACTTCAAGTTATCTAGTCGTTCTTCCAAATATGTGTACTTCTTTTGGGGGCAGTCTTTGGTCAGCATTGTATTGAAGCATCTTTGCCTTGTTCAGTCTTTGAAACTATGTCGTAGACACTAATATGTCTTTTCGAATGCATCACCACAAGAACCATTCTCCCCTTTTCTTCTTGTTCACAATAAACATAACCATTCACATTTTTGTTCTTCCACCATGGGAAATAGAAACAAGCCTATTATGCATTTGCCATTGTGGAAATAACGATGAAAAATGTCAATTCCAACATTCGTATAGCATGCAACTTCAGTTTATGTAAGAAAATAAATAACTCACAACTAATGAATTGAATGAACTAAACTCACTCAGAACTCAAACTCACGCGAACAGGTGAATCTGAATGCTGAAGTGATTCACTCCCAGAACAAGGATGTGAACCACTTTGATCTGAAGCAGTTAAGTGGCGTGAATCAGGATGAGCAGACGAATCAAAGTGATGAAGCGAAATGGTTCAGGTAGATGAATGGATTTGATCCTGTGAATCAGTTCGCCCCGAAGTATTGGTTTGAGAAACTGCTTTGGAATAACTAGATGAAAGCGAATGGTGCACAGAACAAGTTCTGCAACATGAGCCATTACGAAAGGTGAACCAACCCATTCATGCATATCTCTACAAGGAGAATTGATTCAGTCTGGTGAATTGATTTAGTGTGGTCAATTCATTTGGCCTGCTGAATCAGTTCGATGATGTGAAACCACATGGGAGGGAGTTCCGAAACCATCATGTGAATCAACACATGATTCATTATGATCAACAAAAACTGATTGACGAGAAACACCACTCTGTCGGGGTGAACACGACCGTTCAACTGATCTATGAGATGGATTCTATGAGGCATAAAAAATCCTCTGCCTTGGAGGACGGGGATTTCAAACAACGAGCCTTGAGGGTAGGACACTCCAAGCATAGTTTCTTAGTAGGAGAGGGGCTTTGGTCAAAAGATTTATTCCTAGCTCTATCTGCAATCCTACAAGCACAGACTCGTTCATAAGCTTTGAAATCCTAAGTTGATAACCCTTCACACTTCTCACAACGTTTCTCTAAAGAACATTCGCCCACACAATCAACACACGATATGTGTGGGTCCTAAGTCGAAAATATAGATTTACACTGAGGGCAAAACTTAAAGGTCACATGCAACCAAAAAATCAATCATAATTAAAACACAATTATCACTTATTCATGACATATAATGTACATTGCTTCTTGTAAAAAACAAATACACAAAATTATAAGCGTACAATTCAAAAGTGCAATATTTTGTACTTGGGCTTACTTCCCTCGAAACGTAGCCCTTGGGAGACCAAACCCAGTCATAGCGGGTAGGGTGCACTTAAGTGTAACAATGGCTTCTGATTGGCTGGTTCATTTGCTGATACGCTGAAGGCTAATTGTGTATACAGAAAGATGATCTGTTTGATGGGCATTAGAAGTATGGCGAGTCACAAGAAAGTAAGATTAATTATGGATAACAACTTCATTTGTTGTACTTGATGTGTCGTTCCAGTATGGATTCATATACCCTTATAAAACAAAATCATATACACTAGAAGAAGTTGTTATCCATAAAGAACGTATATAGAGATGTTGGGTTTTGTAAATACATGTTCTCTGAATGTGCACTTGATCCAATCTGAAATCATCTCAGTACAGATGGTGAACTACTGCGTGGCTGTAAACTGTCATTCGTCCAAGTACAAAGTTTGCACCAGTTTCCGTCAGATCCAGTCATCTGAGAAAAATGGATGTAGTTTGTTTGCAACCTACAGACATAAAAACATGTCATGTGTACAAGTATCACACCTGCCTAATTACATAATGTGGCAGACAAGACTCGGGTGCACGAGTCATAAATCAATTTGTTTTGTTTATGGCGTCTAGTCTGATAGGTGATTCTTCAAAGGCATTTAGAAGTTGGCGTAGCAATACATTTATCAAAAAATCTTTGTACATGTCCAATCTTACAATTTGGTATAATAATGATCTGTCATTTCTAATTTAATCCAACAACACTACTATATATACAAAATAAGCTGTATTCATTCTATGAATCATGTTAGTTGTAACGATTCACTACAAATTCAATTATGTTGTTATAGCATTTCTGTTAGCTACTTGTATCATGTTGTCATAGCATTGTGACGTCATAAGCAGAGAGGTCATGGGCAGAGTTAACAGTTAGCCTTACTGTTCAGTTCAGCTCAACCTGATGAGGGGGCTAGGATAAGCCCCGAAACGTCATAAAAATAAATTCAAGAAGTTGCTATCCATAAAATTTGTCCTGTATAGCCTGATAGGTGTCGTCAATGACTGAAGCTGTGTATTGCATATTGTCATGAGCAGACAAGCAGACAGACAGATAGGTACCACAATCAACAAGTTTTTTTTATGTAACGAATAGATTATTTACTTGTCTGTGTACACAACCAAGATTAGACTACTGCTCACAACCTCATATTCCGGACATGCATACTGTTTCAAGCTCAACGAACCTATTCAGTGCGCATGTGTTATAGGCCTGGCGCAGCGCAGCACAGCTGTTGAAACCACTTTTTCTCCCAGCGCTGGGGAAAATATAGTGAATCGTTTGAACTCCGATTTCGCTGCCTTTTTTTCATCGCATTTTTTTTCAACTTTATAGTCTGAATTGGCATTTTTGATGACTTGTTTCGGTAACTGCATACCGAAAGGTATCAGAATCTGCAAAGTTGTGTTTTACGTTGCATGTGACCTTTAAGGTTTTTGTTTGGAGGATCAGATTTCGCGATAATACAAAAGCAACTCAAACCCTATACAAGAACTATCATGTCTACTCAGTTGTGCAACAAGAAGAAGAATTATCACTTTGAGGTAGTCACGTGGCTAGATAGACTAGCGTGCACATGCTCAGCATAGGACTAGTGATCTATCCTAGGAGAGCAGCCTATGGGACACGGGACAAGAGAGGCCTACAGGGAAAGTTCTAATTCGTTCCACTCAGCATTGAAACAAAGAGAAGTGCAAATTGTCATATAGGATAAGCTTAAAAATATGGCTATTTTCTCTTGGAATTGGTAATGAAAGAATAATGTTCTTTCACTCAGGTGCTGCCATCCATCAACTCCAAAATGAAAGAATATTATCAATCTAAAATTGGTTTCTGTTGCACAAAAGAAACAGAAACAGTGGGAGCATCATACTTCAGTGTATTTCCATAAAGTAGACACTACCTTCCTCTGTTGTGAAAGTCAAACATCTGACAAAGTTCTTCCTTTTCTTGGCTTGACAAGTTGAAGTAGAGCTTGTCCATCAGCACCTGCAAAAATCATAAACATAATGTATTGATGACATTATGTTATGTTTGTGTGGGATATGTTTAATATATTGAAACTTTTGACAAATCAATGTTGGGATGTCAGATTCATTATTGCAAAAAACAAGATATAGTGGTTTAACATTCTCAAACTGCAACAAATATGACATTCAAAGTATAATATATATGATAAATGAAGCTATTTTGTGGCTACTTAAGTTCATTTCAAGGCATCAATAGTATTAATCTCACTATGGTTGCAATCTGGTAACATGAAGTGAGTTGGTGCATACAGGATTCCATAAAGTATGTAAACCATTTTGAATTAATTCTGAATAAACTTAACAAAATAGACATATACACTGTCATTGAAAAATGCCAGGATGAAGTATCACGTACATGTAATTTTTCACATCACATGGCCGCAGCTTTAGTAGCCTTTACCCATGTCACCTGTATCATTCGGCAAAGACGCAAATCGCATGCGATGTTTGGTGTGCATTACCCATCACAAAAATAATATGTTTACAGGGAGTGGCACAACCAATAATCGGACAAGCATGCTCAAAAGACATGGGTTGTCAAAGAAGAGAATATAAGTTGATGCTTAACAATGAAACATGACAAATCATTTTCTTGCAATCAGGTAATATCAGTTCTCATTCTTAAAATCAAAATAAAAAAATCAAGTATTAACTGAACTCTTGTTACGCTTTCTCAACAATCAGACAAGTATGTTGTCCTCAACCTTCCTGAATGTCATTTTTCATTGTTAAGCATCATTGTTGTTTCAGTGTCAGAGTTTTCTTTTTTTTTTTAATTCATTCTGAATTAATCCTAACTGTTCAATAAATGTTGAACAAATCTTGGTTTCATTTCCTTCCTTCAAATTGTTGACCTTACCTGTATTGGACATCAAATATTGTATATCATCGATAAGTAGGTGAACTCATATTAGTAACTGCTAAGTGCTGTATGTCTAACAACTGACATAGAGTTGCAATTGACATGGAGTGACCCTCACTATTTTCTGAATGGCCCACATTACTAAGGACCTTATACTAAGGCCAGATTGAACACTGCCTGAGGGCACAGTGATGCATTAATTTCGTGACGCATTTTTCAATACATTCTGGTTGCAGTGAAAACTTCACTTTAACCCCCAGGATGCGGAGTTTTTTTTAAGGCACACATATACGTAAGGTTTGAAAAGTGAATGTTGTGCAAGAATTGCGCTCACGTGGTCCTGGATCTGCATATGGGTGTAAAATTACACAGAACTGTGGAATATTTAATATCCTATCTGTTGGTACAAATAAATATAATTGCGACTACCTCGGGGTTTGAGAAATAGACACTGCTAAATGTTGTCCCAAACTTTTGTATGCATTAAAAAACAGAAAATTTTGCCATTTTTTATCGTGCATAAATAAAAGCACAGCTATGTCTTTTTTAATGTGTCATCTTTATGAAAAGTGTGAGCAAAGAAAATACAACCAGATGTCTGTATGACATAAATGTATATGAAATGAATTTATGTGATAATGCACAGCATTATATTCTCAACATTGAAAATCACCCGCAATAAATATGAAAAATAGATTTTCTTCTGTGACGCCAAATGTCGACAGAGATGTAAGAGGATAAGGGGACATAACTCCACTACGCTTTACATCAGGTCAATGTAACTCACATGGAGAGAATTTGCTGTGGATACATACAGTACATTTTCATTATGTTTTGTGCACAGTGAACCAAACTATTCCAATGCAAAGTTCCCCAATGTGAGTGGATACCTTTCAGTAGTTTCACAATTTATCAGAAAAGATATCAATGTACTACATGAAAAAACAGGTAATAGCAATTTGGATGGCCCTATCTGATACAGAATTCAGTTCGTAGATTCCCATATTCTCCTGTTTGTGTAGATGTATATTGATTAATTTTGCATCATTCTTAACGGAGTAACAGACACATCTTCAAATGTAATGAAACAACAGAAAATAATGTGACATTTTAGTTGACGTCATGGCATGTTTTCTGCATTTTGTGATGTCGGAAAGAGACGACACAGCTGGTTTGCTGATTTGTACATATCTCACCTAATCTCCACTGAATGTGTAAAAGGTCTCGGCTTCTGTGTCAGAATTCAATACTCTTTAGACAAAACATAAAATGAATGTTTTTGCCATTGAAATAGTGTCATGAATATATTAACAATTAGACAGTTTTACTATGTATCTCTTATTGTGAGCAACACGTGCACCTGTCTAGCATCAATTTAGTGTAAATGAAAATTTCACAACACCTGAATATTCATTGAATATTCTGTGCGGATAAAAACTTTTCCTCTCATGATTAGGTAATTATTTCTCTTCATAAGTATGCAATGAAAGGTAAAAAGAGATCGCTTTTTTTTGTATGGAACTATTAGAATATGGACGTAAGGTTTGTCAAAATTAAGACATGACCTGGTCTATATATTTTTAAACAAATTTTGTACAAATATTGTTTGAGTTAGATATCCTGCCATTAAAATATGTTTTAATCGAATTTCAATTGACTTTATTATCGAAAACAATGATAATGAATCATAAAATGTTTTTGACACTTGGCCAATCAATTTTCATAATTTTTTTTGTCTATAAATATGACGCAAACAAATACAATGAACAAGTCAATTCCTTTAAATGTTTGCCTATACATTTCATTAAATGTGCAAATCATTTTCATTAATATCACCAGTTTTACTTAAAAGGTTGAATTGAATCGCTGTTTATTAACTCATTAAGGCCGAGAGCAGCGTATATGCGTCAAATTAATTAGCTTCTCACAGCGAGAGTCGCTTATTGGGGGTACTAAAAAGCACCTCTTATTCAGCGAGAGCCGCATATTGGGGGTTACGAAAAGCACCTCTCATTCAGCGAGAGCCACGTATTGGGGGTGTTACATTTTAAATTCGTACTGTACCTATAATTTCAATCAGTTTAGCAGTAATGACCAAAGATTAGCTTTTCTTACGAGTGAGGTTACTTTCTGTGTTAATCAGAAGAACTATTAATGTGTTTTGATAACAATTACTTGCAATGTCGGGGGCTTATACAGGCAAATGAACACATGTCTGCGAGACAAGGGATTATGAGATGTTGTTACAGGAGGTACGTGTATGTTACTCGTCATTGGGAGTGAATACTAAAATACTATGTTTGCACATTGATTGAATTAACGGTGACAAGGTTACAAAACCATCTTCTAAGTTAAATCATTCATTCATTCGTTGTAATAGTCCAAATAATGAATTGTAGACATAAATAGCAATACTGTATTACACTCATGTTCGTGTTGATTTGAAATAAACCAAGTTACTAATTTAGACCTAATTCATTTGCGACTATTGATTTTTTAAGTTGACAATAATACATAATCGAATGTGAAGTGATAACTCTTGCATCTACTCATAATATACATATATAGTACACATAAACCATACAAAGGTAACTGGGGTATTTTGTTCAAGCTGTTTCATGCTTGTTTGAAATGTGATTTTTCAATGCAATTTACATAAGCATTGTGTAAGAAACGTTTGTATTTGATTTCTGTAATTATCTTATCCTGTGTAATGATCACATGTATCAGATGCATCGTTAATAAAAGGAGGACAATATATCAGTTACGGAATTGATGTGTATAATCATTCAATCAGACAACACTAAATGAGACATGTGAACACCTCTTTCAACCTCAAAATAACAGTCTCTGGCCGAATGCATGTCCAGGTAAACTTTTGTCCCGTGACAAGTGTAAAACAAACTAATGCGTTGTTACATCATTGGACAACCTGTTTTGTGGAGTCAATCTTCTGAACATCGTTTGCTTTCAAAACAAATATAAGTATGTCCATCTTCATAAATATTTGGGGAGATTCAACTTCAAGTGTATACATCACAATAAATCAGTATCGTGTTACTTTTTCAAAATTCTATATGTACTTGAATTATGGTATTTATTCGTAACAATGTGCAGATTAAATTGAAATGTTCAGCGAACCATTATGTTTGATGTACAAGTAGTGTACGCAAAAAGTATATGCAAATAAATACCATCTCTACTCAATAGTTGGATTGGGTTATGCGGGGTAAAAATAATCGGATTGTAGTGCTTTGAGCGCTTTAAAGAAAAATAAACTCGTCAAAGTGCTTGTTAGTTCTACGTGTACATTTCAGGCATCCTTACGATTATATATGTTCACAATACACAAACTTTTCATGATAGCTACAGTTGATAAAGCCAAAATCTAGCATATCGATTGGTCAACGATCTAACCAATAGTCAATCTGTATCCAAGCTGTCTGGTGACCGAACGTACTCTTCGGAAATTAAGCCCACGCCCCATCACCTGTCATTTCCAATGTGACAGGTATCTCATGATACGATTGGTCATAGATAACAAATCAGGGAGTATATTGAACAGTTAAGATACAAAACGACCTATTCGGGAACTTTGATGACGCCCACCCCATGACCCTTTGTCTTATGTATGTGCAAGGAATAGCATTATACAGTATGCATACATGTATGTTCGTGCGATAACGTATATTTTCTGCGTTAAATCTAGATGAACCAAAGCGACAAACTGTGAATCTGTTATATGTAAGTCACAGACTAGCTTATTAGTACTTTCCTTAAAATATTCAGTAAACACTAGCTATGTATCAGCGAAAACGCTTCTTTCATAGATTATTAGGCATGTGTGTAAATTCGTCTTTACTGCCATTGCCATAGATGTTTTGAACAATTTAATCTCACACAATGATATGAGTGGGACATAATTTGGTTTAAGTATGTCTTACATACAAAGATTCCAAACATGTGTGAAGAAAGGCACACTTACATAATCCCTTACTTTATGTGCTATTGAAAGTTTCTTGACACTTCTCTGTAATTATCACATGTAACAACTAATTCCGTTGATCCATCATCAGTACAAGCAGGATAGCATATTAGGCATGGCATTGATACCCTTGCGTATCATCATTCAGACTACAGTAATAAGATTATTTAGCGCTACTATTGGTCTTGAAACAACAGTCTCCGGTAAAATTTATACGTAGCCACGCCCCTACTCCCTTATTGAACACACTGTCCCGGGATAAGCGTAAAATAAACATGTGTTGTTATTTTGTCTGACAGCCCACTTGATGGTGCTACTTACGCTTCATTCTCTGTACTGTATACGCACACATGGGTGCAATCTGGTGAACCTTGATAGCGATACGATATCAGACAATACACAAATTGATACATGATAGTTAGAATATACAACCAAAACACAACATATCCACTGGTCAACAATACAATAAAAAATGCATGTATCCAATCTGAGTGACCAAACGTGCCCTTCAGAAATATAGGCCACGCCCCATCACCTTGCCCTTCCTATGTGACAGGTTCTCACGATACGATTGGTCAAAGTATCAGCCAATATAATGAGTAAGTGAGATATAATGCGTTACAGTCGTGATATTTTATTCCATCACATGACGGGAAGCTTTGTTAAGCATCGAGTAATGATAAATGTATCATGCAGTATGTACAGTGTTCCCAGAAATTATTGAGAAAATCTTTGTTTTTTTTCTAATGATGCTAAGATTGGAAAAATGGCTTTCACTATGCACTAAGCATACTAAATAAGGGAGACAACTCTTGAAGGCTTAGAAGGCAGCTCATTACGTCAAGAGTTATCTCCCTTGTCTGAGCAGACGGCTTCCTGTGTTGACATGGCAGAATTTACAGCAAGAGAGAAAAGAAAGCTCATTCTAGATGATTTTGAAAGGGGTGAAGCTGATGCTAAAGTGTTAGCTTGTAGACATGGTATTCCTCTGTCTACAGTATACAGAACTTTGAAGAATATTCAAACAGGAACCGGGATAGAGCACAAAGCAGGGGCAGGTCGGCCTAGGAAATTCAGTGTTGTGGATCGCCGAAGACTTGGGCAGATTGTGAGTAGGGGCAAATTGAAAAGTGTTGAGCACATCAGAAATGAAATGATTAGCAGAGGAAGTCCTCAGGTATGCAATGAAACAGTTAGGCAGGAATTACAGAGACTTAATTGGGTGAAAAAACGTGGAATTCCCTCGCCATTGATGAAAGATGCACAAAAGGAAAAATGTTTAAACTGGTGTCGGGCTCATGAAAATCAAGATTGGGATAATGTTTTCTTTTCGGATGAAAGTTCTGTTTGGCTTTTCCCTAATTGTGTGAAAATTTGGACCAAAGATACTGTCAAACCTATCTACCAGCGACCAAAACATAGCCCGAAGTTTCACATGTGGGGTGGCATATCGGCTAGCGGAGTGACGCCATTGTGTGTTTTCACGGGAAACTTGACAAAAGAAAGATACGTTGACATTCTAAATGGTCACCTTCTTCCGACAGCACAAACATTGTATGAAGATGACTGGATTTTCCAGCATGATAATGACCCAAAACACACTGCGCGCTACACAAAACAGTGGTTGTCGGGCGAAAATGTTCAAGTTTTAGACTGGCCCAGTTACAGCCCAGACCTAAACCCAATTGAGAATGTGTGGGGAGTCATGAAGGACAGAATAAACCAAAAGGGACTGAGAAATATTGAAGATATGAAGGCCAAGGTGGTCCAATATTGGGATACCCTGTCACACGATTACCTACAAACTTTGATGGGTAGTGTGCCTAGGCGTATTCAGGCATGCATTGCTGAGCGAGGAGGTCTAACAAAGTACTAAAACAAGACTGAGACTGTAAGAGGATGATGTTTTAACATGTTTATGTAAGTAAAACGCCAGAAGTTAATAAACGTAATGAGTTACATGACGCAACATGATTCTCAATAATTTCTGGGAATACTATATGTGTATGAATGGTGATGTATGTTTACAGCGTTAAGTTAAGATGAACAAAGTGACAAACTATAAATTTCTATATGCTCCATGTTACTTACACACCTATTGATACTTTCCTTGAAATAGTCAGTAAGCACGAGCAATGTATTGGCAAAAAATGTAGACGATTATAATGAAAGTTCCCCCCTCTTTTTAAACTCTATTATAAATGATATATTATAATTCAGTCAATACGATGAGAGAGACAGGGGGAATTTGTATATTTGTTCATCTCGTACGTACAAAGACCGCGTAGGTGTTGATAAAAATAAAGCACACACTGGCAAAGGGGTATAAGGGACACATGTAATAAATTACATGAAATGCTGTAATATATGTATTTACATCGGCCTCTTTTCCATCTTTACGACACAATTAAATAATCAGTACTTGTTTGTGAAACTAGACAGTTTCAGGCATGATTAGCACTAATTAGCCTCGTCGCAGCAATGAGGCAGTCAGCGAGGGGTGCCAGATGTTGGGCAGTGGAGCGGCTCCAGGGCTTAATGAGTTAACCCCTTCATATGAAACTGCAATATGTGTCCCACCATACTGAAATCTATACATCACAGGAACTAAAGCACATGTAGCAGTAATGGCCATGTGTGATCTTCTAGTAGAGCTTTAGAATGTGGTATAGTACACTTACTGAGTCAATTTCCGATGTAAATATTATTCAAACAATCAAAAACTTTCAAAGAATAAAAACGTATGTCCTATATCCACATATGATATGATGTTGAACAAGGATATATGTAGATATATGCTGAAATTAGTTTCATGAAAAAATATCGGAATGATATGCAAAATATATATCACAATACTGAAAGTGCAATCAGAATGATATGGCCATTGTGTTTACCTCTTGTTCAACTGACCTTCACCCAAAAGAAATTGCCTAGTATGTGCAACAATGTTGACAACGTGTGACATCATTACGGATGACCAGTTTCTTTCAAAATAGCGGCTTCACTGACAAGGGTACACAGGATTTTACGCGGACTCTTTTCTTGATTCAGGGATCTTTTGTACATAAAGTGAGATGTAAGTAATCCAAATTATTCTGTCTATGTTCTGTTATATGTTTTTATCATTTACATTGTTATCCGGGGTAATAATATGCCTGCTTTGACTGTTAGCGCTATGAGCATTCACCTCGTGAGTGGAGTTTGCTGCAATGTAAATGCACATATTATTATTATTATTATTATTATTATTATTATTGTAAATGATGGAAGAAGCTAGAATGCTGATAAGTACCATTGTTGTTCTGCGTAATTTTGTCAGTCATGGCATCAAGCTGCAAGGAAACTTTGACAGTTTCTTATGAATTATCAAATGATTGCATTGTATCTATTTTCAATTTGCTATTTCTTACTACGATACTCCTCACCTGAATATTCTAAACATATTGAGCCATTGTAAGCAGTGATTAGATGGCTGGATGTCGGAAAATTTGAGTTCTCTTTGTTTACATTTCAAACAAGTGCTGTCTTTCGAGCACAGCATTCATTCTCATGCCCAGTGTTGATTGTTTTATCTCTACGAGAGCTTTATTTTGTCTGACTTCAGTTATATGAATGATGTGTGCCGAGTACTGGCAACACTATAAAAGCCAATCAGAGAGTTTGTAACAAGCAGAGTAACACCAAACAAACATGGCTGACTCAGAAGAGTTGTTTGTGAATTGATATTCAAAAGAGAAGTAAAACCAAATAACGCAGTTGGTATTGGTGACAAAGACCATTTGTAATTTGATTCTAAGATGTGCGGGGAATTCAATGTTGCATTTGTCGCAGCTGACTATGAACTATACATGATGTAATAGGCGTCTCAATACCAGCCTTCTTGAAACGCAATTTTGTAAACACTATCCAATATGGCGGACAGTGCACTACCAGAATTATCATTACTGGTTATATGAAAACTTGATATCAGTGATCATTAATATACTATTTTTTAAATTCAATACTCACAGTATTTATCAGATTTTCACATTTCCAATCATACAGCAAAAATGCTCTGAATCGCGACTTTGTATAGTGTGAAAAATGGCGACATTAAAGATGAAGCCAATTTTGAGAGGTTATTTGAAGCACTTCAGCTTTGTCTGAGAAAATAGTGGATGGCATAAAAAAACAAGAAATTTCCAACAGATTTCAAACCTGTGAAGTATATTTTTGTACAAGATACTGAGTATTTTATTTGACTTCAACGTGAGGGTTGAAGAGGAAGGACATATATGTCTCTGTGGCATCCAAAGGGGTAAACAAAAAAGTATGGCGAATAAAGTGAAATTTAAAGATTGCAAATCCTCATAATTTTATTCAACTTAGGATAAAGTTGTTGAACACACTACATTTTGTATATTCTAGTTTCAAATCCCTATTATCGGTTTGTATTACAAGAGAGCATGCACATTACATGAAACACCAAGAACAAGTAGGCATCATCATGTATGACACATGCATTTATTTCACTGTTCCAACTACTGGGCTTACCAGCTTGTAACACAAACCAATAATAGTAATTTGAATCTATGATCATTACTTTTTCTGTATTTGATTTACATTTTTGTTTAAAGTGAAATTCATCAGTACATTTTCACTGCAAACAGACCCTCACTCATATTAATTTGTGATGCATTAATTTCTTGATATACAGTATTACAAGATACCAGCATATATACTTGTTGAAACTTGCTAGTCCTGAGGTGAAGGTGTGCCTTTTCATAGTCAGATATTCATCTTTCATGATTTTGTTTATCATACCAATAAGTTGAATTGTGCTGTAATAAGGTTAGTGCTCACAGCTCAATACCTTCGATTTTCACTGAAAACTATTGTTTCCTGCAGAAAATTCCAAAACTGTTATTTTTTCTATGGAAATTGCTATGCTTCCTTGGGTTCTCCATCATTTTATTAAATACCAAGTTGTCCATCAGTCACTAGAGGCATATTTTCATAACTCTGCGTTCAGCCTGATGCAAAGTTCCATCCAAGGACTTAGATTAAACTTCAGAACCCGACATACTTTGGAAAACTTCATACCAAAATATAATTGTAGCTGTAGATTAAGATAGTGGACAACACATTTAGTCTCATCTATTACGTTGGATACATGATTTTCCACATTGGCCAGCTTATTTATTCCAAATAGCTCTCACTGATAGTTGGAAAGCCAGTCTGTATTAACTATCAATCGTTCTGGTGATGGCATATAACTGTTATATGACTCGTAGAGTTCTGTGGGATAGCCCGTGTTGCATCCATTACCATCGAGATAAAGAATGTGGCAAGTGGGTTTACTTGAGCCATTGCCTTTCATATTGCTTTGGCGTATCACTTAGCAACTGTTGAAATGCCACCTGTTAGCTATAGGTCTTTCTGGGTAAACAAATGTATATTGTAATCAGTTAATAGTTCTAATTGCACACAAGCCCATTTTAAGCTGGCATCTCACAATCGACCCCGGCTGGAGTAATACCAAGGTGGGTCTAGGCTGTTTTGAGGAAGTTTTCTGAACATTTTGAAGACATTGGCCACCAGCAGTACATTTGTTTTTAAATACAGATCATGGTAATCGCAGGTTAAGTTTTTTCCCCACACCCTGAGGGCGAGTTGATAATCATTACTGGTAATTTTCGAAGCAGATAACTGAGGGTGTGTTGATAATCATTATTGGTAATTTTCGATGGAATTAACTCATTATGTCCGACATCCACTTTGCTTCTCAACACCTGGACCCCGTGCCGATTGCCTGGCTCACTGTGGCAAGACTAATTAGTGCTATTCACACCTGATATCCCTGACAGGTTCCGGGGATTACAGGAAACTGTCTCATCATACAAGCATGTCCTGATTGTATATTGTTTAATTGCATTGTAAAGATATGTGTTGAAAGAAAGCTGTTGTGAATGCATGTACATATCATATTTTTACATAATTTTATTGCACTTACGTAACTTTTTTGTACATGTATATTTTCTTAACATATGTATGTATCATATGTATGTAAGACATGAGACATACTTAAACAAATTGTCCCTCTCATATCATTGTGTGAGGTGTGAGGTTAAGTTTTACAAAACATCAATGTCAATGGCAGTAAAGAAGAACATATATACATGCTAAACAATCTATGAAAGAAGCATTTTCGCTGATACATTGCTAGTGTATACTGAATATTTTAAGGAAAGTACTAATATGCTAGTCTGTGACTTACATGGAGCAGATTCACAGTTTGTCACTTTGGTTCATCTAGATTCAACGCAGAAAACATACATTTATATACATATAAATATAATCTGCATATTGTTACGATGAATTTCCCTATTCAAGTACATGTTTTATGGAATTATAAAAGTGACACCATTACTGAATTATTATAATGCATAAACTTGCAGTTGAATCCCCCCAATTATTTATGAAGATGAGCATGCCTATATTTACACTGAATGCAAACGAGGTTCAGAAGGTTATTGATGTGCATAAATGCATGAATATTACACAGAGGGCATGACTCCAATGATATAACAGTGCATTATTTTGTTTTACACTTGTCACTGGACAAACCTTTGAACAAGGGCGTAACTGGACATGCATTCTATTAGAGGCCGATATTTTGAGGCTGAAAGAGGTGTTCAGATACATTGTATCTCATTATTGTTGTCTGATTGAATGATTATACACATGTATATCAATTAGGCACCTGATATATTATCCTGCTTTTATTGATGATGGATCAATAGGGACTTAGTTCATTGATATACGTGATAATTACACTGGATCCGATAATTACAGAGATCAAATACAAACATTCTTACACAATGCTTCAGTAAACTCCATTGAAAAATCACAATTCAAATCAACATGAAACTTTCAACATCTTGAACAAAAGTGCTTCAGTTACCTTTGTATGGTTTATGTGTAATAACTTATGATATTACTTGTGTCTGTGTCTGAGTATGTTTGAATTACCAACTGTATTTTGTAACAAACATAGTAAAAGATGTCAATGTTGCAATAACACTGACGCATTTATATATATGTAATAGGCGCAGTCTGGGAGGCTTCAATACAACCTTCATATATATAAACAACACAATGTGATATATCATAAAAACACCTCTAAAACTTGCAAACTATACTTCTATAGACTCAAGGTGAATATACACATCTTGTTATCATGGCCCTACCCACTCTTGTCCTCACAGGGGACCTCACCATAGAACTAACAAACCCAGAACTACTGACACAATTCTCCGTCCCTATTGAAAAAATATTCAGAATCATCCTCAGATTCTGATGCTGCTTGATATGACACCTCACAGCTGCTATCTTCAGAATTATCCAACAAGTTGTGCGGTCTAGGACAACACTGAAAAGGCTTAAGAAGATCTACATGAACACTAATAACTGGAGCCCCAGCATTTTTCTGAATCTGCTAGGTAAGATCTGATATCTTACCAACAATGAGATATGGACCATCCAATCCCAAAGCTAACTTTTGGCTTGCTTTCGGTGGATACCACCTCCAAACAAAGTCTCCAATCTCAAAGGATCTAAATTTCAAGCCCTCATCATAATTCCTTTTCTGAGTCGACACAGCAACTCCTAATTGATCTGAAGCAAACTGAAAGACCCGCTGCATAATTTCCTGTAACCACTTGACATATGCAACTGGGAAACCTGGACCCTGTTCCCCTGATGGACTTTCCCCTTATCTCCTGTCCTAACATCATTAAGTTTGGAGAACAATGTGTGCTCTTATGCTCATCTCAACAGCATGCCATATGAAGATAAGGAAGATGATCATCCCAATCCAAAGGTTCTTTATGAGCATAAATGGATAACATCTGCTTGAGAGTTCTATTAAATCTCTCTACCATACCATCTGACTGTGGTCGATAAAGAGTGATTCTAGTCTTTTCTGTTTCCAACAACCTACAGACTGCAGCAAACAAACTGGACTCAAATTCTCTTCCCTGACCTGTATACAACCGTAGTGGGCAACCAAAATGACAAAAGACTTCAGAAACCAACTTATCTGCAACAGTGGCTGCTGTGTGTTTGGGAATTGTAAATGCCTCCTCCCACTTTGTGAAATAATCCCCAACAAGCATGTTATACTCATTTCCATGACGACTGATGGATAGAGGACCCACAATATCGATTGCCACACATTCCAAAGGTGAGCGCACATTCCAAAGGTGAGCGCACGTTAAACGTCTTCAAGGGAGACTTTCCTTTTCCAGGACATGGCTTATACCTAGCACAATGTGAGCAAGACTTGCACCAACGTTTGATGTCCTTAGGTATGTTAGGCCAGAAAAACCTGTATTTGATAGTTCTGAGTGTTTTGTCTCATCCTAAATGACCTGCTGATCTGTTAGTATATAGATATTGTAACATGCTATCACGCACAATGGCAGGAGCAACTAACAGTAGTCAGGGACCAAAGAAATCACACTCATTTTTCCTGTACAAGAGCCTGTTTTGAACAACGAAGTTATGCCACTGTCCCCAAAGATTTTTAGCATTAGCAGAATAATATATTATTTCTCCTCTGCGTGGTGAAACAGTGCTCTTTTTCAATAACTTCAAAATAGGCCCTATCCCTAAATCAGCTTCTTGTCCTTCCAAAAGTTCATCCCTAGTCCAAACAGATAACCAGTTTGGAATGCCATAAGATGTATCAGCATCAGATGGAGGCAAGATACACCCATCCGACTCATCTGAAGACTGGTCCCTTTCACTAACAGAAAGTGGAGCAAGTGCTAGTTACAACACCTGTCAACCTCTGTGGAACAGTGACTTTCTACACAATCGGAACATTTCTGGACTGGTCTATGGCACAAACCATCAGCTCTGCCATGATTAGTGCCTGAACAATATTGGATCCGGAAGCTATATGTTTGAATGACACTTAACCATCTTGCCAAAATTCCCACTGGTTCTTCAACCAGTTAAGTGGAGCATGACCTGTTCAGACCATGAACTGCCTCCCATACAAGTAGTGTCAGAATGTTTTCAGAAACATAACTACAGCTAGCAATTCCCTCTTTGTAGTGCAATAATTCCTTTGCGCTGGACCCAGTGTTTTACTGGCATATGCTAAGACTTTTTCAGTCCCATCATGCACTTGCGAGAGAACAGCTCCTATACCATATGCACAGGCATCTGTATTAAGAATAAATAAGCCTTCTTCCCTTGGAAATGACAAAACTGGTGCATGCATAAGACACTGTTTTAACCGACTAAATGCTCTTTCACACTTCTCAGTCCACAAGAAAACAACAACTTTCCAAATGAGCCGATTCAAAGGAAAACCATACCATACCAATGATACTACTCAAATGTCCTAGGTCTGCAACCACAAACTCTTGCACAAATTGTGCTCTACCAACAGTAAACATAAATGCTGCACAACCATACACATTAACAGAAGCACCCTTTGCTGTAAAAATGTCCCTCTAAATGACATTCAAAATGGAATCATTGAGACCCAACTTTTGGAAATCCTGATATGACAGTATTGAAACAGGAGAACCTGTATCCACAAGTACTGTGTATATGTTTGACACAATTTTAACATCCAGAAAAAGACAAGATTTACCACTAGTACTACTACGTAATGCAACTGGCTCTCATACACTAGAATGACTATCATCAACATGTGACGACACCTTCCGTGAAGTACAACTTTTAGTTGGCCCCTCATTTTGCTCAACACTGGCTGAAATCTTGGCCTCGATTCCAGCCTCACTCAGTTTCCCTCATTCGCTTTCAGATTGCATACAGAAGCCAATAGGGATGTACAAGCCAGGAGAGTATGGACATGTTTATACAAGTCAGCATAGGATGAACTCATCAACCAACGCTAAGTAACATGTAACATGTCCCACTCTCCAGCTCTGTACCACCCACTGGCCTCTGTATGCCACCTATTGTCACTGGCCTCTACATGTAATCCCTTGTTAATGCATTGCTCCTGTACTCCCATACTACCTATCAATCATTCTAACAACTTGTATAAACATGTCCATACTCTCCTGGCTTGTACATCCCTATTGGCTTCTGTATGCAGTCTATTATTATGGCTTCTACATGTAAATACTGCGCTGTCCAGTTAGTTCCTGGTGTGTTTGCTCATTATTTACTGTATATATATATACTATCCTGCCTTATCTGCCTCTTACTTGCTTAACAACGATACAAAAAGCTGTATCGAAAAATCGCTCCAACTGATTAAAGAAGTTGCTCATCCATAAAGTTTTGTCCTTATTTGATTCACCAACTTCTAAACATGCCTCTCAAAGAAGTAGATGCTGAAATACCAAGAAAACTATACAAATACACTTTAGAAAAACACTCTATAACCAACAATCTGTGTCAACAGGAAAAACCTGTTTGATGAAATTCCCTTCAATAACACTAACAAAAAACTCAACACATCACCAGTGCTGTCAAGAATCAATTAAGTATCACTAAGAAAATGACAAATCCTGGTCATGGCACCCAATCTGTAATAGGAGCCCTCTGGGAGGCAGCCCAGTGACAGGAGTTCAATGCAGAGTGTATCTTGGTGTTTCCTCATTAATGGTTTATTATGGACTTTTCGTTGTGTAATTTTAATAAATGATGGAAACCTACATACCAGCGAAACAGTGTACATTCTTCTTCAGTTCAGCTTGATTTGTCATCTTTTTCAACAAAATATGACCCAAGGCAAAAATCTAAACAATAATAATTTGTTCTGTTAAATAAAATGTAAGAAAAATAAGCAAACAAATTATAACAGGGTTCTCTTGTGTTGTCGTTCTAACCTTGCTGTGGGATGCTTGGGGAGGATTTTGTAGGTTGAATTGTCACTCAGGATGGTGTTCATCAAGTTCAGGAAGTCAGGGGTATCCATAACTACTGCTGCTTTGCCTTTGTCTGCTTCGGTAATGGTTATGGTTTTGTATTCATGGAGTTCTTTGATGGATTTTCGTTCTTGTGAGGAGAGGTTGCTGCGTTGTCTAGTGTGTTTTCTAATGATATCAGCTATCAGATGTCTCAGGTATTTAATATTGCCATTGGAGATAATTGTTGAAGGCCAGTCTCAATGCTAGTGATGAATTCACCTGATGGTGTGATTTTGCAGGTTGGGATGAATTGTAGGCCCTTCAACAGAAGGGAGGTCTGGGCTGGTGACAGGGTTTTGGAGCTAAGGTTGACGACTGTCTTTTGGTTGTAAGTTCCACGACTGATGATAGTAGTGCTACCACGGGAGGTGTTGACTATTGCTTATTGTTGGAGATTGCTGGACATTTTTTTTTGACGCTGCTGAATCTTGTCGTTGAGGGTGACATTGCTGATGGTAGTGAGGGTCTGGACAACACTTTGAAGACCATCCTTAAGGCAAATGGACGAGGTACTAGCAACCTGACTATGGAAAATCCCTGAGGCTGCATATACCAACTAAACTGCAATTGTGACAGTAGCTACATTGGACAAATGCCATGTCCATTTGATATACGTCTCAAAGAACACAAAACATCAGTTGGAAAGGCCGACAACAAATCTGCCCTTTCAGAGCACATCAAAAACAACCCCACCCATTCCACTGACTGGCAACAGACTAGCATCCTGGCTACCAACATTCACGATTGGCGCAAATGAAAACTACTAGAAGCCATCAACATCAGGAGAGTAACCCTAGAGATTATTAGAGATCAAGGTGTATATCTCCCCATTGCCTGGAACATCACAAAAAGCCACCCCTGATGTCATTTAATCAGCTGTATATCACTCCCCATCATAATTGTTTATATAACATCTATTTCATCTATCTCCTTAAATGTATACACATGCACACCTCAGGTTTCCTCTAAATCTAATTATCTGTATACAATGTACTAATTAGGAGATACTAGGTCCTAATTAGGAGATATTAAGTCCTAATTAGGAGATAAAAAAATTCAGGCTGTGGCACTAGGGCATTTCCGTATGTTTCCGTAAAAGTACTAAGTTGATTTAAGTCTAAGCTGTTCAAGCTTGTATATATAATTACTTGTATTTATACATATTTCACAATATGAAACATGACAACATAGTAATACCTAAAAAGTAAATTCAGACTATTCTATTGTAATTGAATTTTTTGCATATCTTTGATATTAATAATTATCATCATTCACTTGATGGTCAGTGTATGGATTAATAACAGAGGCTCGGGGAATACAACCTTACGAGGGACTGATAAAATCCTGTATTTCCCGATGTGATAACTCATTTATCTAGCTGAATGTTTTCATTAAATCAAAACAAAACAACACGCATCGAATCGACTTGCTGCCATGTTGACACCAGCTGATCGTTTCACCTAAATGCACAGCACGTTACTAAAGGCTTGTCGATGCACGGTTTTCTCACTTCGCGTTGTCACCGAGGCGTAGCGGGGTGATATGACTTTTGCAGCGAGAGTATACAACTTTTATACTCCCGCTGGTGGATTGTGATGGATGTACATGGTATTTTATCAGAGTCACGTGGACCAATCAAAACTCGACATTCTTACATGAGGCTAGATAAAATTAGTGATGACACTACCTAGATTACCCAACAAAGGTTTCCATTTAGCATTTCTTGTGTCTGGAGTAAATACTCAACATTATGAATTGAGATTTGATGTGGCTCATGTATTTTTTTTATAGGATAGTGGATGTCATGCAAGTAGTTGTTAGGTGGGCCATCTTGGATGACCAGTGAGACTATACACCACTGATGCATATAAATGGCATATTGTTAATTTATTTTACATAAGAGAGAGGAAAGAGGTTGACGCAGACCTCCATTTTAAGTTTTTGGGTCTGTAACCACTTGAACATTCTGCTAATACAAAGGTTCCTGATGGGTTCCCGTCGAGGGTTCAACTAATTCATGTCGCATTGGAATTTTTCTGAGGTGGTCTCAGAGATTTTGCTCTGTCAGGTAAGCATACCTTGGCATGGCATTTTCCCAATGTGTTCCTTGCCTGACTTGACATTGAAGCATGGATTTTCAGGCCATCCTGTCACTTTCGTACACTAAAGTAGTGTGGTTTTAAGATTGTTGGACCATGATATTAGTCAGGTTGTGTCCTTCCCCTGGGACAAGTTCCATCTCCAGTATGACTGGTGTCATTTGTCAGGTGAATATGTGCACTTTTTGTGCTACGTTGGCATCATTATGCCATTCTAACCCCCTCGTAATCGAACACTGTTGTATTACGTCACAATGTGATGGACGTCACGATACATGTCTGTTGCCTCAGCCTCCCAATGTAAACTACTCCGAGGCATTCCATTTCTTGGCTGGCAGCTGTGTCACTCAGCTAACCGTTCTGGTGTAAACATCATGTTTATGTTTTAGGACAGATAAATTGTCTCATCGGCCGACTCACAATTTTACAGCAACACAGTAATGTTCGCAATGTTTACATTCCCACAATGCAATCGTTGAATGTTGCTTGACTACTCAGCTTCATCTGGAGGTGCTGATCTAACATTACGTTGGTAGTAGAAATGCGACATTGCCTCATATCATTTACGTTAATCACAGTTGTAGCTAAAATAATTTAGAGAGGATATTTAATTCAAACGTAAACGTCACCAAACTGTTTCTCATTTCTTTTTATGGTAAAATAGATCTTAACCGATGGGTGCAGACATGTCAAAAGAAAACTGCATCAGTTAGCCCTGTGCGAGGACTCTTAATTTAGGTCATTACACCGTCATTTGCTTTCTGCATTAAATTAATCGAAATTATCCTCAGAAAGTATTAAATTTGGCATCTTAAAAAAGAAATATAGTTTGCCCTACCACCATATATAGTGTAATAATACACACTTTTGGCCTGAACTATTATAACGTTAAAGCACTTGAACACAAGCATCCTCTTTCTTTAACTAAACTGAACCACAAAAGAAACTTCATATTTCAAAACCAAATGCAAAATGTTCTTTTTGCAAAATGGTGTTTTTATCATGATTTTATCGTTTTGTTAACATGGCTCTCAGTCAAAATTGACAGTTATTACCAACATCAGTGTGTTTTCTGATGAACAAGCTTATTGACTAAGCGCCTAAAAAGGCAGATGAGGTAATAGGTTCTGCATGACATTCATGAAAATCGAAAATGCACCTGCATATTGTGACAACCCTACCAATGAAAACAAGTCCCTAACTCGCCCAAACTTGTGTTTGTTTTGACACAATCTTATCGCGGAAGAAACCTCTGCTGTCACTGACTGACCTTATGTAGTCCTGTCCTTACTGCTCATTACTGCCAAAACCAACTTCAGTGGGCAACTCACCATGGGAACTGGTTTGCAATGAGTGCATTTTGAAAGAGATTCATGGGTTGGTCCAAGCATCATGGTGCTGGGTGCAATTGGTCTGAACCAGTTAGTTGACACTGTGGCATTCCAGAATCTTGAGTCCAGAATGAGGAAATGATGTGACTACTGTTCACTATGTTGACCAAGTCACATGACCCCACCCCATTGTACCACATTTTGGACATCATTTCACTTCCTAAGACAACATGGCATCCAAACAATAGTCTGCTCTCAGTTAGGATTATACAACACCTTTGGGATGAGATTCAGATAAGACTGAATGCCTTCCAACCAAGGGTGACAGCTGCAACTGGACTCAAGTATTTCGCAGAGTATGGCCCCAAGAGCCAATGGCTTTCATCTACCTGCTATTATATCCATCAATGTCCATGGAGACTATACACAATGCTGACATGAGGTTATCTTCATGATACCATTTTTGGTGATTTTGTTTGTGTGAACCCTGAGTGTGATTCTTGCAAATGTGTTAACCATAATTATCAAGTTTGAAGTTAATCAGTAGTATACATGATTGTGGTACTGTGACAGGTCCTCCCCAAAGACTTGATTTAAGAAATTAAGCCTTTTGGTGAGTGCCTATCACAGTACTGCTATCATGAACACTTCAATCGAGGTGCATACAAAATTTGAGTAAAATTGGTGGAATAGTTTTCGAGCTGCAGACTTTTAAGCGAGCACGTTGTCAGCCTGGTGTATAGGTTTTTTAGATTGTTAGAATTGAAAACACGAAGATGGTGATGATCCAACAGATTTCATTTCGGGCTTCAATGGATCTCTGGCCCAGGAGTCTGGTGACTTTGTCGTTGATGGCATTCACCACTCGTGGCAAGCATGTGACCCATTCCCTGCTTCTGTTTCCAGGATCAATTAAATACTGCAAGTACTGATGTAAGAACAGGCGTTTGGCTTGGGTCTGATTGAATCTCTCAATGATGGCTTGGCTGCGGTGAGCTCCCACCATGCCTCGTCTCACACTGACATTGTGCTTGCCCAGCAGCTGCAACACGGCTCACATGAACTCACGTCTGGGATCGACTTGCAACACAGTCAAGCAACTGTGTTTATAGATTTGGTGACTTTGTTCAAATATTTCAGACGTCAGTGGTTTGGCTTCTTTGTATCGAGTGCACATGGTCACGGTGCACTTTTGACCGTTTTTTAGGTCTCACCCTGTCGTGCGGAAGAAACAGGAGATCACCTTGGTGAAAGCAATTTGGCATGGAAACATTGTATTGTCTTCTCAGGATGTACCAAGGCCCCGGCTGGTAGACATGCCATATGGCTTGTTTTTCAAGCCATGTTTTGGCTTTCTCTTCCAAGACTCGCATGACTTTGGCAAGCTTCAGGACGGCATCAGTACCCCCCAGTACTCTCAGGCAATAATAAATTTTCTCTATGGTGTTCTGTAATGCAATGTCAGTGCGTGAGTGATCAATTAATTACGTGTACGTGTAAGTTGTGATACTGTCAACGTTGATCCATCATTTCATGTTCATGGGAGACAGCGAAGTCTTGTTGATCGTCAGTCCGTATATCTTGAGTCCCTTACTTCTCCGCATGTTCATTTGGTGCTTGAATGTTTTGGTTTCAAACAGGGCTTTCTTGGATTGGATGTGCTTGATGTGCTTGTTCAGCAGGGTATCCGTGTCCATGTATAGCATTTTGCATTTATCGCTGGAATGTTTCTTGAGCTCGTTGTAGTAGAAGTCATACATCACATGTTTGCGTAAGTTAAGAATGCTCATTCTGACGTAAACGGGTAGATTGAATATGATGTGCTTATTGTTCATGTGCACTGCTAAACCAGTATCAAAGATGTTGCTCCGGTTGAATGCTGGGCTGGTAATGAGTTTCCTGGAAATGTTGCCTTCGAGACCTTTTTCCATGAACAGGTGCAAGTCATAATCAGTTTCAATTCCATGAGAGTCGTTTTCAGCAAGGCATCCCACAAGAGTCCTGGAGATGAATAGTAACACATGTGATCCAATCCTTACTTTTTCATGCACAGTTTTCTGAAATTTCTAACATGGTCTGCAACATCTCCTCGGTTTTCAGGTGAGGTCGTGGTAATTGCCCAGGGTGTTTGTATCTGAGTTTGTTCCACACTTCAATAGCATTCACGGAATGCTCCTGGGTGATGTCTGAGTATGTTAAACTGCTGCAAAAATGTTCGATGGAGGTAGCTGGGTTTCGTCAAACTTGGTCCAGTCATCCATGTAGTCGTAAGGATATAGATGCCTTTTCTCAGCAGCAGATGTCTAGTCCCAAGGTCGGTGTGGTGACTGGTGATGTCAAAGTCTGCTGGGTCGTTGGATTTCACTGTCCTGAGATGACAGTTGGAACTGAATGCTGTTGATGAATTTCAGTCCATCCAAGGAGAACGAGATGTACTGTTGGGGATGCATGTTATTCTGCTGTTGACTTTTGCGATGGCCTGTATGATCAGGTGGGAATCGTACCTGCAAAGATTGTGAATGATGATGGGGATTTTGATGGTGTTGGGGTTGATTCTGAGCTTAAGGTTACATGCGTTGTGAATGGCACCTTTCTACATGCCGGTGACTTGGTAGTGATCCGTTCAGGGGTTAGTCGCACACGTGGCAAATTTTGACATTTTCATCAGTCAGTTTGTCATCCAGCATCATGTGCATGATAGCGGGATATGATAACTTATCCCTCATGATTTCCTCTTCAGCTGTCCAGACTCGATTATTTACAGACCACTGCCATATAGCTGGAATATTGCTGAGTGCGGCTTAAAACTAAACTCACTCACTCACTCCTCTTCAGCTTTCAATATTTTGACGGGACCTTAGTAGATCAAAGGAGCCTCTGTTCGTCGTTCATTGTTCATCGTTTGTCACATCAGATGACCTTGTAACCAAACCTGCAAGCATTATGTTCCTGTGATTGGTAAGTGAAACTCTTGTCCGAGGATGGAGAGATGGTGTCGACATTTTTTACAAGGACTTCGAAGTCAGTAAGGCACAGGCTTTTGATGTCTGTGGTTGATGAATTTCAAGCCATTGTCATTTTTGTTTGGCATGTCGATTCGGATGGCTCCCAGTGCGATTCCATCAGGTTGGCTTGCATGAAGCCATGCAGGCACTGTTTACAAAAGTGCTTTTTTCCGTCATATTTTGATTAGTCCTGCAACATTCAGCTCATACTTTACATCGCCATGTAGAGATACTTACCCTCTTTTCCTTTGGTCAGAAATAAATTAATCCTGCTCATGTCGTTGGACATGCAGCTGATTCAGTGGTTTTATTGAATTCATGTCTGAAGACTTTGATGGCCAAATTGTTAGTATTTTTAATCGCGTCTCGTAGGATATGGGCGTCAAGCATTCCAAGACAATGAAGTCGAGCCTGGACGTCTTGATCGACGGATAGCTGGAACGCCTGCACAGATTACCTCTCAGTTCGAAATTAGCAGTTATGACTGCCACCACCACACAGAAATTATTAATACAGTCAGGCCACGTTAATCGGGACACTTCTGTTTTTCATCAAAAACGTTCGATAGTGAAACGTACGGACTACTGAAATGAACTTAAAATTATGAACACCACTACAGTAGAGTTACTTTGCTTTGACATGGCAATACAAAAAAATACGAACATATACAAGTTTCAAAAGACTTTATTACAGTTTGCAGACATAACTTGAATATTCATATAACAACCAACCAATGCATATCATGTCTGCATAGATTATACATACATGTAACAAAACTCACTTGTGAAAGAAATCTTCTCGGAGATAAAGAGCTTGTGGCCGGTCATCTTAAGCACACTGGATGAAATGCTTGACGAGATATTTCTTGTAGTGGGACTTGAAAGTTCTGCGATGTTGTGTCCGGGGGCAAGAAATGAACTTTCACGCTGGCAGCATTGTCACAAAATAAGATCTGTCTGTCAAATGACCTTAGCCAATCACAAAACATATCCAATGTCATCCATGCTTTCTTGTTAAACTGATATCGGACATACATTTCTGGATTAAGGTCTCTTCCAAAACATCTTTGATGTCTCGTCCATGTTATAATCTTATAATTTTAACATGATCGGTGTTTTATACAGCAAGTAAGCATGACAGGCAGTACTCAAACTAACCAAAAGTGAGACCTACTAATTGATCAAAAACACAAACTAACGACATGTTCAACTTGGAAGTGTCACTTAAAGGTCACGTTCAACCAAAAAATCAAACATTACTAAAACACATTTATCACTTATTCATGACATATAATATACATTGCTGCTTTTAAAAAAACAAATAAGCAAAATTGTAAGCGTACAATCGCGATTCAGAAGTGCAATATTTTGTACTTCGGCTTACTTCCCTCGAAACGAAGCCCTCGGGAGACCGAACCCAGTCAAAGCGGGTGGCTGTGCACTCAGGGGTAACGACGACTCCCGATTGGCTGATTGATTTGTTGATATGCTGGGGGCTCATTGTGTGTACAAAAAGATGATCTGTTTGATGGGCCTTTTATAAGTATGGCTAGTCACAAGAAAGTAAGATTCTTTATGGATAACAACTTCTTTTATTGTACTTGATGCATCGTTTCGGTATGGATACATATACCATTGTCAAACAAAATCATTTACACTAGAATAAGTTGTTACCCCTAGAGAATGTATATAGAGATGTTGGGTTTTGTAAATACACGTTTTCTGAATTTGAGTTCGATGAAATAAAAAATCATCTCAGTAGAGATGGTGAAATACTGCGTGACTGGAAAGTGTCATTCGTCCAAGTACAAAGTAGTACTTGAAAGAGTTTGCACCAGTTTCCGTCAAATCCAGTTATCCGAAAAAAATGGATGTAGTTTGTTTGCAACCCACAGACATAAAAACTTGTCATGTGTACAAGTATCACACCTGCCCAATTACATAATGTGGCAGAGGCTGGACTCGGGTGCTTTTTTTGCATCGCGTTTTTTTTCAACTTATAGACTGAATTGGCACTTTACATGATTTGTAAGTGCAATACCTAAAGGTATCAGAATCTGCAAAGTTGTGTCTTACATTGCATGTGACCTTTAACAATTACCACTAAATGGGGCTCACGTTGTGAGGGGATTATCCGAACCTTTTTGATGTACCGCCGGATTAATGAAGCAAATCTATGTGTAATTAGCTAATCTGTTACTGCTAATTAACGTCCCGATACGGAGAGAGGAGCACCGGATTAATGAATCAACAGGTAATGAGTTTATATGGTAAACAAGATTGGTTACAGCTAGTTATTGTTCGGATATCGCGGGAATCAGATTATCGGGGTCTGGACTAATGCGGCCTGACTGTATCATTGTTGTCTATAATTTTTATGCTAACGATGGCCTTTTTATTTTTGTGGTAGGGTGGCAGGTCCATGCACGATCTTGGCTATGTCTAGGTTGACCATGTTGATCATGTGCACGGCCCAATCCGAGCCCATGTGTGTGTAGCATTCGAGGGTTTCTCGTATTTTTGCGAATGAGGTGTTGTTGGATGTTGAAATTTGACGCTTCCCAGATAATTCACTTCCTCACTGACTTCATTGGATATCAGGGGTTTGCGGTTGTCAACTTCAATGTTTTTGTCAATGTTCATTCACCATACTCTCGGATACTTACCTACAGCATGCCTGATTGGCATTAATTCCAATGGTTTGCATTCCTAAAGCAGTCTGAGTAGTTTGGCTTTCCATGCACGCGACTATCTTCTGAGTCCACGCCCCTTTGCTGGGAGCTTGAGTGGGAGGTGGTTCACAAGCAACTTCAACAGCTGAGGTATCCTCAGAGGGAAGTAACAAATCACTCCTTGTTCTTTGGCAAGCTTTTTCAGTTCTCACTTGGCCCTGCTGCTATGTTCAGATATGAAGTCGAACACTGTTTCCAGTTTTTCACATATGATGTAGTAGAAAGTATGTCTCACTATTAAGTATTAGCAACCCCAAGAACATGTTGGATAGTTAAACTTTCATACCGATAAACAAATTTAAGAAACAGTGGTGAAAAAATGTTTGCTTGAGTGTTTTTCAGATTTTGATCCTTAGCAGTCTATTGCATTTGATGATGTAGTATCCTTCCGTTAAGTAGATGAGATGGCTTGGACCACATCTGCTCTTTGGGCCTTGCAGTGGCAATAACATTCTAGTCAAATTGTTTGATGACGAACTCAGTCGTGACTAAACCCAGTGCCATGAAGATGAGATCTCGGTCTTCCTGCACCTTGGAAGGCGTGTACTACTGAGATAGGGTGGGTGTGTCAAAGATTAGCTTTTCTTTCGAGAGAGGTTACTTTCTGTGTTAATCAGAAGAACTATTAATGTGTTTTGATAACAATTGCTTGCAATGTCGGGGCTTATACTGGCAAATGAACACATGTCTGAGATAAAGGGGATTATGAGATGTTGTTACAGGAGGTAAGTGTTTGTTACTCGTCATTGGGAGTGAATACTAAGATACTGTTTGCACATTGATTGAATTAACGGTGACAAGGCTACATAACCTTCTTCTAAATTAAATTCATTTTGTGGAGTCCATTGTCAATCTTCTGATATTCGTTTGCTTTCAAAGCAAATATAAGTATGCCCATCTTCATAAATATTTAGGGAGATTCAACTGCAAGTGTATACATCACAATAAATCAGTATCGTGTAGCTTAGTTTAATTCTATAATACATGTACTTGAATTGTGATATTTATTCGTAACTTGTTATGTGCAGATTATACTGAAATGTTCAGCAAGCCATTATGTTTGATGTACAAGTAGTGTGCGCAGAATGTATATGCAAATGAATACTATCTCTACTCAATGGTTGGATTGGGTTATCCGGTTTAAAAATAATCGGATTGTCGCGCTTTGAGTGCTTTAAAGAAAAATAAACTTGTCAAAGTGCTTGTTAGTCCTACACATACATTTCAGGCATCCTTACGATTATGTATGTTCACAAACTTTTTCATGATAGCTACATTTGATAAAACCGAAATCCAGCATATCGATTGGTCAACAATCAAACCAATAGTCAATCTGTATCCAAGCTGTCTAGTGACCGAACATGCTCTTCACAAATTTAGCCCACGCCCCATCACCTGTCATTTCCTCTGTGACAGGTATCTCATGATACGATTGGTCATAGAAAACAAATCAGCCACTACATGGAACAGTTGAGATACAAAACGTCCTATTCGGCAACTTTGATGATGCCCATCCTATGACCCTTTGTCTTATGTATGTGCAAGGAATAGCATTATACAATATGCATACATGTATGTTCGTGTGATAACTTATACTTTCCGTGTTAAATCGCGATGAACCAAAGTGACAAACTGTGAACCTGTTCCATGTAAGTCACACATTAGCTTATTAGTACTTACCTTAAAATATTCAGTATATACTAGCAACGTATCAGCGAAAACGCTTCTTTCATAGAAGATTATTAGACATGTGCGTAAATTCTTCTTTACTGCCATTGACATAGATGTTTTCAACAATTTAACCTCACACAATATGAGAGGGACAATTTGTTTAATTATGTCTTACATACAAAGAATACAAACATGTGTTAAGAAAATACACCTGCACCAGGATTATTAGGCATGTGCGTAAATTCTTCTTTACTGCCATTGACATAGATGTTTTGAACAATTTAACCTCACACAATGATATGAGAGGGACAATTTGTTTAAGTATGTCTTACATACAAGGAATACAAACATCATGTGCTAAGAAAATACACATGCCACCAAAAGTCTACAAGAGAAAGTGTATTAAAATTACATAAAACGTTACATATATGACATGTATTCACTCCTGCTTTCTTTCAACATGTTCCTTTACAACGCAATTAAACAATTAAACAATCAGGACTTGTTCGTATGACGATTTCCTGTAATCTGCAAAACCTGCCAGGGATATCAGGCATGAATAGCCCTAATTAGCCTCACCACAGCCAGCCAGGCAATCAGCACGGGGTTCCAGGTGTTGAGCAGTGAAGTGGTTCTCGGGCTTAAAGGGGCACTAATGCGGAGCAATTTCCGTGGACTGGTGTAAACTTTTGTTATTGTTTTTCTCCCGTGAGTACCCGGATGATATCCCAGAATTCGTGACTGGTTCGTGACCTCTGCTGCGCAGTCCGTAGGCGCAACTGATAGTTTAATTATAGACAGATCAACTGAGGTGAAGTCATTTTTTACTTCATTACAAATGTATTATGAAAACAAATGAAACACTTTGAAGGTTAATCATATGCCAGTGGTAGAAATGGTAAAAAACTATTAGGACGGAAAATAACGAAGCCAATGTACGTCTCTATATTTTGCCTCATAACCCTAATTAGTTTATTGTCATATTTGTATGATTCTGAAAATTAACAAAAGAACACACAATCTGCTTATACTCATAGTAAATTTCTAACATAACAACAACATTTATACATTGTATAGATTGCCAATGTGGATCCTATTTCACACACATACGGGATCTAGTGTCTGTTTTTTGTCATACAGATTCTGCTGAATGCTACAATAAATAAATTAAAACAAAATGCAAATAATGAATGTAAAACAAACTAATTTTATAGCAACAATGTCAGGCTACTACCTTGTTCAGGAGTGTATCCATCAATATCCACGTAAAAGAAATCGTATTTCATTCATCTGCAGCTGGTAAATAATCCTGCTCTGTGTCGCGTGTCTTACAACTGTCTCATTTGCGAAAAAGTAACACATCGTTTCACGTCTTTCGTTGGTGAAAACCAGATAAACCTCTCATTGGTCTCCCAGATAGCACACCTGGCAACTAATTGTATGATGTCCACTATTCTAAGTAATTTAGTTGACCAATAATGAGCAATCAATCAATCAACGCAAGGGTGGTTAATTCTTTGAAGGGAGGATGTTGTTTTCGCACTCACACTTTACGACAGGGTGTTGTCATCTACACACTCTGCCTTTTGACAAATCCGCTAGAAGATAAAAGTAATTAATCAATCAGTGTGTTATCGGTTAATCCTTTGATCGATGTTTGCTTTTGTAACTCAGCTGATAAACCCTCTTGCATCACTTACATGCACATATTACATAACATACAATACTTTTGCCATTACAGACCTTAATTTATAATGTTGAGTATTTACTCCAGACAGGAGAAATGCCAAATGGGAACCTTTGTTGAGTAGCCGAAGTGGTGTTACTACTAATTATACCTGTTAAAAAATCATTAATTGACCATCCAGGGAATGATGACAAATAACACGTGTATTTACACCATCATGCGCGAGTTACAGCAAGGAAGATGTAATCTCTGTGTCGCATGCAGCCTGAAAACACTTATGGGCCGAAACTGTTTTGAGGATACATACCAACGGAATTTCGTTACATAAGGAATACACACAGGCATTTGCTGTGTACTTGGGTAAATAGGTGAAATAAGGGGTTTTTTACGTAAGAAAATTTTCAGATTTCTCTACCAAACGCAAAGTCATTGCTTTTTGTTTACGAATTCAAATAAATCAACTGTGTGTTTTTATTATCATAAATAAGAAACCATTGTAGCTACCATAGCTACCAAACTTTACGTATGATATTTGCTATCACAGCTCTACCAACACTCAAAACTACCTAAATATAAAGCTTTGCAATCTTCCGTACTGAAACAAATGGCTTGCTACGTGCCTGTAGACATCATATTTTGATGTAACATGATTAAATATCGAGGTTAAAAACACTGAAATAGGATCAAATTGGATCAGTAACTATACCATCCAAGCATCCTAAAAGTACTACACTGTTGGGATATTTGGTTACGATCGGACAAGGAATACCATGGATATTTTTAAACAAATGGCATATGATGGGCATCCGGCCTCCTGACTGTTTAGGTGAAAAAATATGGACAGGAGCCCAGTTCCTTTGTCCGTCACGGTCGAAGGAGCGGGCGCTGACCAAATTGCGGTTTGGTTTTGTAATTAGACCGTTGGCGAGAAACATTATTCGCTCCGCATCAGTGCCCCTTTAATGAGTTAAAACATTGGGATAAGAAAGTTTCTGACATATGTGCATATGTGTCCCATTTAGTGGTAAGATCGTGAAGAGAACAAATACTCTCATCATTACATATCAATTTATAGATAAATTTACAATCTCATGATGAGATAATATCTGGGAGAATCTTACAATTAGTATTTAAATTTGTTCTATTAACTGGGTTCTCTTTTGAAATTTTAGTCAAGGTTTTTGGTATGAAACTTATCCGTCTGAAGTAAGAAATGAAACATGTGTAACTACTCGTCTCTTTCCGTGACCTACAACAAGACTCGTACCCATCCCGTACACCATTATTGCCAAGAATCATGGCAAAGCAATCAAATTGTGCTTAGTAAAACACATTTCAAAACATGAAAATGGTGGAACGGTTGTACTTTGAAACATAGTTAAACTATATATATGATGAACGACTTTTCAAAACTGAAACATATTTGCAAAGGGAATGACCGTATTACTGTTTTGCCCATGGGATGTAGGATAGTCCATGAGCCATGTTTGGAAATTCAGAGTTATCTTTCCTTGATAATAGTACTAGACTGTTTTTATCTTCATGCCTGTTTGCGCTTAGACAAGATGCAGTCATAAACATGGCCATGAGAGGGGTACGAGATGCTATCCAGCTTGCCGGAATGACATGTGTAGTTACGAATGGAAATGAAATTTAATCTTAACTCGGACTTCAAAACATTTAATTCTTTTAAGTGTCCTGAATCAATCATTAGGTCCTGAATATATCTAATTCCACAACAATACCATTTGATATATATTTCAAAATCTTCATAAGGAACGAAACTTATGAAGGGGAGATTTCTGATTTCATCAATATTCCTAATATCATAATTTTGCAACTTATTATAAATAGCTACAGTATCTATCCAAAATTCACTCTTGATGTCTTCAATTAGCTTTTTTAACTGATGCTTTAGGAAATTCATGAAATCGATACGGTCTTGTCTTCCTATCGAACATCATGCCAAGTGTTGCCAAAAGCCATCTTTTTTGTGCCAGGCGTTTAATCCATTTTAATTTCAAGTTTTTACAAAAGGCTTCAACACCAACCATGACAAGACCTCCTTCTGAATAATCATTCATCAACATTCCTTTTTGTATTTTATCTTGTTTCCCATTCCAAATAAACTTAAACAGGATTGAACTTAATGATTTAAAGAAGATTTTGTCTGGCAATGGAAGAGCTGAAAATTGATTATTTGTGATTTGATAATTGTTAATTTACCATTTAATGTTAGTGGTCTTTTTCACCAGGAAAAACAAATTTGTCTTGCTTTATTCATTTCTTTATCAAATTTCAAAGAAATCATTTGTTTCAATTCTGTTGTAAAATTTATCCCTAAAATTTTAAAAGGTTCTTTTGACCTGTGTTTTCATTCACCTTTAGGCAGCTCTCACCTCGCTACAAGTAAGTATTGCCTTGTTATATATATAAGAACTATGACAATACATTGGATTGTTAGCCTTTCACCAGGCCAACTCCATGCTCACTAAAGAGTGATTAGTTCTTCAACTTTTTGACAGATTTTGTGAAATTTTGCATGTATTTTGGAGATGGTTAAGCTATAATGACATGATATTGGGAACACTCTTGATGACTTCATTTGATTATATAAGACTTAATTATGAATAAAAAGCTGAACATTTGGCTTTTCCCCAGACACCTTTTCCCCCGTGCTCACCTCAAAGTCCGTATCTTGAAAACTATTCCACCAATTTTACTCAAATTACTGTGATAGGGATTCACCAAAGGCTTAATTTAAAAAAGTAAGCATTTGGGGAGGACCTGTCACAGTACTGCTATTGTGTATACTACTCAGTCCTCCGTTTTTATTGCTACTGAGAGTAGATTAAAGTGTGTGCTTCAAGAAACCACTTTCAGTGCGACACTTTTTTGGGGGGTTCTTGTATAATAGTTCAGGGCGAAAGTGTCCTTTGTATCATGATATATGGTAGTAGAGTGAACTGTATTTCTTTTCTCAGTGTGTCACATTGATGGTGATGGACACTACTAATTAATGCAAGTCAACCTTGTGTTCATGGTCAGGCTAATGGATGAATCATCAACACAACATTTACATCTCTTTGGTTCATTTCTATCTCATTTCCATTCATTTGAGCTATTCATCTAATTCAACAGAAACCTGCTTCCATGTTACATGAATGTTGAATGTGGGAGTCACTTGTTGCACATGTATGTGACATGATGCACACACACTACACATCCGTTAACACATGTGTAAGGGCATGAAGTATGTGCAAAGTAACAAAAAAAATATATTTAGATGCCTAATGCACAATACTTTAAAGGATATGTGTGGTGTTTTGGAAAGACATGAATCATTTGGTATTGTTAGTCATATTCAAAACACTTTTCAAAATATGTAGGTTGTTTAAAGGTATTTTAAAAGTAATTCCCCCGAAACTGACTTGTATTTTCCTTTTACACCATTTTATTTTCAGACCATGATAAAATATGGTATTGCTCTCAGAACTCTTCCATATTGATGGCATATTTACTGAGTCTTAACTGACCCCAAAAGATAATACTTTTGGTTAATCTTGAGAGGACAGAAAAATGTTGTCCAGGTGAAAAACATGTTGACTAAGTTTTGGTCATTGGCAAGTTGTATGTGTACAGGAACTTTTTCCGAAAACTGAAAAAGGTGAAATTCACTCTTGATCTGAAATGTTGAACAGCTCTTTAAGCAACTGAATCTTTGATACAGTTCTTTAAGCAAGGTATTTTTATTTCTCCTTGCAGTTGCTGAAGAAATTGAAGAAAGGAAAGAAAGCACCACCAGTTCACAAACCTAAGAAGCAATAAAAAAAAATAATAATATGGAACTTTACTCTGGTACATTACCTTCATTTCTGTCTTGGCAATATGTGATAGTCCCATTCGATCTCGTGTATGAAAATAAGTCATCAGATAATCCCGCTGGCTCTGTACCTAAAACAAGTATCAATGTGCACAAGACAGACAAACATGGAATTAAATATAGAAGTTGGTAATGGGGGGTTTTACCACAAATGGGGCTTATTGTTTTTTTATGTTTAATTCCGGTCAATTAAAATCCACCAATTAAAATCCATCAATGGTGTCAGTCAAGCCATCCTCTTATGTGTCACCTACCTAGACCAAATCAAAAATAAAAAAACACAGTACTGACCAGGGTTTGAACGCTAGAACTCTATCACGTTCCCTTAACACCATCTGTCTCGCATATTTTCATGTTTATGTACCACTTTTATTGTGATCAACGTGTTCTAGATTAACTAAGAGCATCATGTTTGTATTTGTATTTGTGCAGAGAATGAATGGAAATTGTATCATCAAATTGTGGTACCAAAAGTATTTTGAAAGTATGTACTTTCAATGGCACATGAAAGTCCAATGGCAGGTCATCTGGGTGTAAACAAAACTTGAGAGAAAAGTTTGGCACATTACATTTCTTTTAGCCCAGTTTGAGACAAGATTTGGCTGAATTTTGTAAGACCTGTCATGCATGCCGAATTGTTGGAAAACCAAATCAGAAAATTCCTTCTGCTCCCTTGAAACCTATACAGGCCTTTGAGGAACCTTTCAGTAGAGTTATTATTGACTGTGTCAGTCCACTACCTAAGATCAAGTCTGGTAATCAGTATTTGCTCACTATCGTGTGCCTCTTTCCTCAAGTGAGTCCACTTCGAAGGATTGTTGCTCCTGTGATTGTCAAGACATTGATCAAGTTCTTCACCTTAGTTGGTTTGCCAGATGTTGTTCGGTCTGATCAGGGCTCAAATTTTATGTCTAAGGTGTTTCAATAAGCTATGTACCAGTTAGGTATTAAGCAAGTTAAGTCTAGTGCTTATCATCTGGAGTCGCAGGGGGCTTTAGAGAGGTTTCATCAAACTTTGGAGAATATGATTAAGACTTTTTTTTTTGAGACAGAGAAAGATTGGGATGAGGGTGTGCATTTGTTGTTGTTTGCTATCAGGGAGTCAGTTCAGGAAAGTTTACGGTTTAGCCCCTTTAGCTTGTATTTGGTCAGTGTGTGGGGGCCACTGAAGCATTTAAAAGAACAATGGCTCAATGACAGTCCTGAAATCAATCTTTTAGATTATGTGTCTACATTTCGGGATAGACTTTCAAAAGCAAGTACATTGGTCAGACAAAACTTGAAAGTTTCACAAGCCAAAATGAAACAAAAACTATGACAGGACATCAAACAGAGAAATTTCTTTTGTTAGAAAGTGTTAGTTTCTCTTCCTGTTTCTGGTCAACCTCTGACTTCAAGATATCATATGTTGTTGACCAAACGGTTAGTGACCCAGACTATGTCGTCCTGATGCCTGGTCATCGTATACAGAAGAGATTGTGTCATGCAAACATCATAAAGAATTATCATGACAGATTAGAAACCAAACATGTCAACTGTATTGCGACACTCTCCTTAGCTAGAGATTGTACTAAAGACAATAGTGAACATGTTGACAACATAGAGGATGGTATTAGCAATGTAAAGTTTGATGACCTTAGAGATAATGTTTCACCAAAGAAATTCTGATGAGCTAACTCACCTTGATGAGAAGCTTTCACATTTGTCCCCTGAACAGAAAGTTCAAATGTCAGATTTGATTTATGAGTTCACTGATTTATTTCCTGATGTGCCTGGTTGACCTATGAACTAATGTTGTTAGCCATGATATAGATATAGGTGATGCTGTGCCTGTAAGACAACACCCTTATTGGATGAATCAATGAAGCGTGAAATTCTGCGGAAGGAAGTGAAATACATGCTGCACAATGACTTTATTGAACCCAGTGACAGTCCGTGGAGTTCACCATGTGTTCTTGTGCCGAAGTGTGGTGGAAATGGTTGTTGCTGCTATGCGGACATGAAAGCTGTCAATGCACTCTCATGTACTGATTCGTATCCTATTCCGAGAATGGATGATTGCATTGATAGCATTGGTCAAGCTGGAAATAAAGCTGGATTTATAAGCAATTAAATAAGTAACTTTTGAAGGGCTTCCAGCAGATTCCACTCACAGACCGTGCAAAGAAAATATCAGCATTTGCTATATCAGATGGACTGTATCAATACAAGGTGATGCCGTTTGGTCTGAAGAACGCACCAGCGACATTCCAGAGACTCGTCAACAAATTGACATCTGGTCCTGACAGTGTTGAGGCTTACACGAATGACGTCATCAGTCTAAGAGAGACCTCATGAGATTCCTGGGTATGGCAGCCTATTACAGAAAGTTTTGTCAAAATTTCTCTGATGTTGTATCACCACTTACCAAGCTTTTTGAGAAAAATGTAAAATTTCAGTGGGACAGAAGTTGTCAGACTGCATTTGAAAAAGTCAAAACCATACTCATGAATTCTCCAGTATTGCAAGTCTGACAAGCACCAAAGACATTATTCTTATTCTACAATTGAGAAAGAGACATTAGGTATTTTGTTAGCTTTACAGCATTTTGAAGTGTGCCTAGGTACCACTACTTTGCCCATGGAAGCGTTTACTGATCACAATCCCTTGACTTTTCTTCAGAAAATGAAGAACAAGAATCAAAGACTCTGGAGGTGGAGTTTGACATTGCAATCATTCAGTCTTGTGATCAAACACATTAAAGGCAAAGACCAATGTTTGTGCTGATGCACTTTCCAGGCTGTAAATGCATTATGACTTGATGATGCTGTATGCTTGTATCATTTTGATTCTGCAAGATGTTTCTCATGCTATTCATATTATTACATGTCATGTTACTATGTTTGTTATCTTGCTCTGATTATAACAGAAAGTTTCTGCAAAACTCTCTTTTTCTTAAGGAGGGGGGAGTGTTACGAGAGTGTATTTTCTGTAAATTGTATTATTAATTAAGCAATAATTACAATAAGAATGAAGATTTTTATGGATATCAACTTCTTTATGAGAGAACACAACGTTTCGGAGTTAATGCTTACTCCTTCATCAGGTGCATCACATTTCGTATCATAAATGTTTCAGTATTTTGGTAGCACGCTTTCAGGAAGTGCTTTAGAGTTACCTTCTCCTGAGTTTGTTTTGATTATTTGTGTGTACTTCCAGGAGACTGCTAGAAGATTCCACATTGATGGCGGTGGCTGTAAGTGTTCGAACTTTCAGGAATTGACGACCGAATATATAAGTAATTGGTTGTTGTGTTGTCGACACGGACATATACATTTACTGGAGTAACATCATCAATCTCTGTCAAAGCTTGACCTACATACCCGCTCCCTGACCGCTCGCTGTGTTTCATTCGGCATAACGGTTTCTCACTCTCATGTCAAGACTTCGGTGAGTTGACATTATATTTGTGACCCATTACTGTAGATTTGACTCATTTGCATTGTACATGAAACCTCTCTTTTATGAAACCTCTCTTTGAAACTGTATATTTTTGCCTGTCTTGGCTCAATATAAAGAATTTTTGAAAATCTTAAATTTGTCAGTGTTATATATTTGCTGGTTCTGAGGGGATTTCTTACATTATTTCATTCGATCCCGAATACGAGTCCATGGGAGCAGTGTCACAGGTGTTAGCCAAGCATGACGTCCTGGCGTGGCTGGAGCTCACCAATGCCAAGCCATCATTGCAAGATTCAACAGGACTTTAGCCGAATGATGGAATGGGTGGTGTGCTGACTGCATGTGGTGTCAGCGATCAACAACAAAGTCACTCGACTCCTTGATAAATGACCCATCGAAGCCATTAGAATGAAAAAATGTGATGACTGAATAGGCAGCACTATCACGCTGCAGCGGCAAAGAGAAAAAACTAGCAGACCAGGTCTTTGTGAGGTATCTGTACCAGCCTGGAGAGCTTGAAGGAGGTGATAAACATTGCGCCACACACTCCATATGCTCCATGAAAATGTAGTGTGTCAACCGAGTGGATATCAAAGACGGCAAACCAAATTTGTATGCAAGACAGACCAGGTAGAGGCTTCATCTGAAAAGAATTACAAATCGTCCCTCATGACAAGGTATTGCCCCCATCTCATTACAGATTTATCTCTGTCTCTCATTATCAACATGTTGAGATCAATTGAAAAACAGTTGTTCCAACACGTTGGAGTGAAAATCTTCACAGACCCACTCCATCAAGTTGTCTCCAAATATTACAGCTATGTTTGAGTAAACTGCTTTGTGAATGTTGTTATTGATTAGGTTTCAAATAAAAATATTTTTAAAAACTAGCAAAAGACCCCTCTGGCCATAACCCACGGAGGGAGAAATGTATGTATGATGGTGGTCGTAATATGCTGGCATTTCTCTTGTGGGGTTGTGGTCGACTATGCTCTCCCTGAGAACACATTGTATTTTTTTGGATTGGCAGGCTTTGAACCTTGGTTGCCTTGATTATACCCCAGCAGACTGAACCACTGAGGCCCTGATAGCCAAGTGCTTGGTTTAACAGGTCAGTCCTGAGATTGCATCCTCCTCCTAAGCTTGGCTCCATCTATACAAGCACAAAGAAAGTCACTGATCGGTTCTGCGGAACTATTTTATAGTGAGTAAAAAGGGATGGCTCGTCTAGCACACATTGGGTCTTTTCAGCTTGAATAAAGGTAATTCTACCATGGCTCCCGAAAATACTGGATTCTGATTGGTTGTTCAGAAAAATCAGACGGCATCAATTCTGGATTGATGCTATCTGATTTTAGGCCATTTCACCACGCAATAACAAGTCTTATTGTGAGAACTACTTCCATTTGACCACAATGATGGCAGGTCAGGATGACAACGACTCCATGGATTTTGACGCTGACTCGAGAATTTGCCACATAAATCTATGCGGTTTGAAATTTTTGGATGGAACATGTGTCTGATTTCAAGGCACTTCACTAGACAGACAGACAGACAGACAGACAGACAGACAGACAGACAGACAGACAGACAGACAGACAGACAGACAGACAGACAGACAGATATCCACCCACTTGTGCATCCTCAAGGCACTACGCATGTATATACAAGATGGCCACGCTACTTCAGCTTGACCACCAACATGACTGATATCAACACATCAGACGTGATGGAAATGTTAATAAAAAACATTTATTAAAACTAAAAAAATACAATTATATGATATTTCCTCCACAATTTTATGGGAATTTCACTCTCATATTATCCTCTATTATAAAAACATTCAATTACAATACACAGCCCCTAACATAAACAATATCTAACACATAAATCAGAATGCCTTGCCAAAATACACCCCTATGCTGTACAAAATTGTGCAGCAGAACGTTAGTAAACATTTACCTACCTGGAATATGGTATATTTGTTTCCATTTAGAATGGGAAAAATCGCAAGATAACGGTTCTGGCGAAACACCAGATTTATGCTACTCATACTCCATCATGTCACAATAATATCTATATGTAAAAAATTGAACCACTGGAGTTCTGCTCTGCCATCATCCCCGCAAGGCAGTCACTGTTATGTTAGTACACTTTGAGAAACAACGTTTCCAGGAATCCCAAGTTAGTCACATGTACACACATTTTGACAAATGGCACTCTCACTCTTTTGCCACATGCTGTGGCATGAAAACACAATCGACACTCGCCAAGCACAAAAATCAACAGTTTTTGATGAGATACAGATCGTAGGTCTATCACAAAAGGATCTATTCTTCGGTTCTGGAGGGTTCTGATTCGACATCCAGTCAAGCATTTTCCACTTTCACGTCAAATTTAAAACTTTTGCAAAATGTAAACACTATCTTGTCCGCCATTTCAAACTGTTGCGTAACTCTACTTCCATGAAAATAAGTAGGTCAGACAATTCCATCTTTGTGTAACCAAGGGTGTAGAGTATCACAGCAAACAAAATAATAGGCTGGTTTCAGTCGTGTAGAGTTGGGATGATAAAAACAAGCTCTTAGGCATTACATTATTGCATTGAATAAAGAGTTGTTTGTTTTCTATAGACAGAATATTTTTTTATGTTGAAATGTTTAAAAAATACGAAAGGCACCAACCACTCCCTTCACAGACGAGATTAACTCGCTTCTCATCAATTGCCGGATCACACAGTGTCTTCCGCAGAGCAAGGAAATTCGATTTTAAATGGGTCATGGTAGAATGGATAAACCTACTGCGTGTTCGGTTCCAATTCAAATTTAGTCGCCATCAATTCAGTATAGCATGTCTCTGATTTTCAAACACAGTAGGTTTATCTCCTAAATAAAATACAAACATGATGCTCCTAGATGATCTAGACCATGCTGATCATGATAAAAATGTCAAAAGATGCTGAAAATCAGCATAGAAGCCACAGTCGGGTAATTTAGAATCGGTTATATAAGCATGTAAAAACGAATGAGCTATGTATAGCTTGAATAAACAACCACCAAAACATCAAGAAAGGTGGTGTTCAGAAAACGTGATGGACATCTGATCCAGAGTTCGGTTTTTTTTGAATTTTTGAATTGGTCTAGGTAGATGACACAGAGGAGGATGGCTCAACCCATACCTATAATGGATTTTAATTGGTGGTGGGACCGGAATTAAACCTAAATAAACCCATAAGTCACATCTGCAGTACTAACTGCTGATATTTTCACAAGAATCTGCTGTCAGGGACCTGGTCATATCAAAATAATATGACACCACTAAGACAAGATATATATAGTATATTGCTAATGGTCACACACAAACATTAACCAAAATACACAGAGCCATTTAGAAAGAGGTCAAATGCAAAATGTTATATTTGGGATTACACTTTCTTACTTAAGTACAGATTCTAATACTTTTGTTGGGCTGAGTCCCATTCAGGATTTGAACCCACATGCCCAAAGCCAAGTGGTGTACGAACAATTCCCCATCAAGACAATTCCAGACATGACATTTCCCCACATCTGTATGTTTTGGAACCAGGAGGACAATTCCCCTCACCCATCACAAATATTGAACAAACACAAGCTGAGATTCTATATATTTTTCATTAAAATTGTTAAATATACAAAATCATATAATGAGTTTACTTTTCATCAGTTCATGGAGAAAGTTAATCTTGGACGTTATACAGCTCTATGTGGTCCTTGTTAGATGGGCTGATTGGACACAGGAAATCATTAATTGCTTCATCTTGAGTCCCATCTTGGAAACCACAGGAAATCATCATGAAAACATTCTGCTGACCTCACTGACCAACAAGTGTCTTCCTGGGAGACGACATTTGGTATTACACTGAAAATCCTTTGATGTTTCGCCGAGTCTTGTTTTAATGGATTAGTGAGGTGAGTTACACTATAAACTGAACGACGTAATGAAACTGGTGTTCATGAACATGATATCAGCTCACTGGTTGTTTATTTCCATTGATATCAACTCAATGTTTATTGATCATCATGAGTGTCATGGTATATGCAGATGCAGTACCGTACCCAATGAAGCTCCAGTAGAAAGTGTGATGTTTAAAGTAATAAATGCTTGATGGTGGATAGTCTATAAATAAATGTAATTGTACTGTTACTGTTTACATTTACATCTATTTACATTTATCTATTTATCTTCCCTTCACTTATCTGCTAGGTGCGCTGACCTGGACCAACGTTGAACTAAGAGCGCATGTCATATGTGCGATATCAGCTGTAAGTGTTACTACTACACTTATAGACATTCAACCAGAGTATCCTTCGATGTTCATGCTTGTGCATGGACAGTAATCTTTTCCCTTTTACGATGATATGTCAAGTGTTATGTCTTGAAATATTTATTCCATGATTTTATGATACACCTGGGATAGTCATGACTGCATATATTGCAAGAATGAATCGCAAAATTGCAGTTCAAAATCAGGCAGTGGAATCAGCTGATTGTTTTCAGGTCATGTGTCATTGGCATTTTGCAATTGGTAATTTAAGTCTGGCACTAGATGTTTGTATATCACACATTTAAAACTGCAGTGTATTTACATTGTATATGTACTCAAATTATTTTCATATTATGGACGATTAGGCTGCATTCATGTAATTCACTACAGCTGATAGAGTGAAACACTGAAGTCTTGTTATGTGAATTTCGTCAAGTCGTGCAAGATGGGATTCAGATTTTTGACAAAACAAATATTTAGTAGGTGCAGAGATATGTGAGAAACAAAGGTAAAGTAATCATAAAGTAACAGTAACATATGAATTATGCCAAGCATCACTTACATGTAGCCAATGTTGATCTACAATAAACATGGGCATAACTAAAATCTACTTTTTTATATGTCTGTAACAGTTTGTGATGCATGGAATATTAAATCATTGTATAGATAAATAATGCATAAAATACTGCAAATTTCTGCAATGACTGCATTTTAATTATCCTGACTATAGGGTCTAAATTTTCTATTGTTTTTCTTAATTTTCAATGAAAGGGAATAATATTAAAACATTCATTTATTTAATACAATATTTCAGACACAGAAGAAACAATACTACTACAAGGTTAGGTACATATTCAAGGGCACTTTCCAAATTGTATTTTTCATTACACAACTAAAAATGTAAAAACATAAATACATGCATAAACACATCTTCATAGAATATTTGTGGGGTTAAATTTCACTCTACCATAACTCCCGAAAATACTGGATTCTGATTTGTTCTTCAGAAAAATCAGACAGCATCAATTCTGGATTGACTCTATCTGATTTTAGGCTGTTTCATAAACATGTCTCATTGTGAGTTCGAAATTTTTGGATTGAACACGTGTCTGATTTCACAGTGCTTCACTATGCATGTATATACAACATTCCTGCACTACTTCAGCTTGACCACCAACATGACTGATATCAACACAACAGATGTGATGGAAATGCAGATAAAAAAAACCACATTTATTCAAACTTAAAAAATACAATTATATGATATTTCCCCCACAACTATATGGAAATTTCACTATCATATTATCCTCTATTATAAAAACATTCAATTACAATACACAGCCCCTAACATAAACAATATCTAACACATAAATCAGAATGCCTTGCCAAAATACACCCCTATCTATATGAAATTGTGCAGCAGAACGTTAGTAAACATTTACCTACCTGGTATATGGTATATTTGTTTCCATTTAGAATGGGAAATTCGCAAGATAACGGTCTGGCAAAACACCAAATCTATGCTACTCATACCCCATCATGTCACAATAATAATAGATGTAACAGTTGAACCACCAGAGTTCTGCTCTGCCACCCTCCCCGTAAGGCAGTCACTGTTTTGCTCATACACTTTGAGAAAACAAATGTTACCAAAACAAGAAACACTTATTTCATGTAACTCTATCATACACATCCTCTTGGGTGATCAGTATTATATGTTGTTTGTTGAGACAAATCTCTGTAAAAGACTATATATTTCAAGCGATGTAAGTGGTTTTAAACTTTTATAAGAAATGAACACTGACTGATGGACATACTTTATAAAGGGTAAATATTATATTTCAACCTATGATGACTGGTGTTTCTGCTGCAATCAACTAACTCCTTGGATAACAGGCGCTCCATGCATTTATGTAAGTATACATAAAAATAAAGATCAGAATTTAAAACCAAATTGGATTCAAATGAGTAAGGAACTGCTGCTCAAAACATAATTTATATTTTTATAACTAAGCATTACATTCTACCTGGAATTTCTTCAATTGTCAGGGATGTGCAATAATCACAAATCGGTCAAAAAGACCTTCTGGGGATACTCACTGGTTGGAGGTGTATCTCCGATTTTTTTTACATTGAGATCTGTGGTAGAATGGGAATTATTTGTAAAATTTTAATGCTGCAATTCTTAAACAATTACCATTGAAAGTAATATAAGGGTTGATAATAAGTAAAAAGAATTTTCATTATTTCACAGATGCTACAACACCTGAGACTTGCACAGTCGTGTGTTTTGTCGTAGGAAATGCCGTGACAATATACCAACTTTTTATGCCATTTTCCCGGTTATCTTCTATTGTGTCATTCGAACTGCACTTGGAAATTAAACAAACAATGCTTTTCTAAACTAAAAACAAAGCAAAACATGTCTCAATTAAAGGCTTTTCATCATAAGTGATTGTTTTTTCAATGAAGGTGAGCAGGGCAACGCGTGAGCTGGTTCTGTCTTTACATGTAGCAAGTTGTCGCAGCGCACATTGAATCAAGAACCAGACTGGAAGCAAGAACTTGGACTGTAGATTATATCATTCCAAAAGGAGAGTTATCGCCCCTTGCAACAAAAAGACTGCCTATTAATTCATATTATGAAAATATATATCTGTGTAATTTGTTAGTATTTAATACTTTGGACATCATTCGATGTGATCTTGTAAAAATAAACTCTCCATTAAAATAATGACATTCAATGTATATAAATTGTTTATTATCGATAAAATGGTCACAGATAAAAATATGATATATATATTTAATATCACATGCATCGTAAAAACTTTGTAGATTCTGATACCTTTTGGTATGCACTTAACAAAACAAATCATCAAAAACTTCAGTTCAACCTATGAAGTTGAAAATAAACACAATGAAACAAAGCCCCCCAAATCAGAGTTCAAACGATTCACTAATTTTCCCTCTGCACTGGGGGAAAAATTGGTTTCAACAGCTATGCTGTGCTCATAACACATGCACAGGGAGTAGGTTCGTGGAGCTTGAAACAGTATGCCTGCCCGGAGTATAGGGTCGTGAGCAGTTGTCTAATCTTGGTTGTGTACATAAACAAGTAAATAATCTATTTGTTACATAAAAAAACCCATGTTGATTGTGATATGCAGACTCTGTCACAGAGAAAACTCAATGTCTGGTTTACTGACACCTATATGTCTGCCTTCTTCTGATGACAATATGCAATGCAGAACTTTACTGACCATTTGCAATTTGAAATTAATATCTATCGGGCTTACAAGCCATAAACAAAGAGCCGATTAAGCGTATCAGCAAATGAACCAGTGGCCAGTGAAAAACCCTTGTTACACTTGACTGCACACCCAGAGGCACTGACTGCATCTGGTATCGCGGCTGCTTTGTTTCGAGGGAGGCAAACCCAAGTACAAAATATTGCACTTCTGATTTGTGACTATACGCTTATAATTCTGTTTATTTGTGTTTTCACAATCACCAATGCATTTTATATATCATGCACAAGTGATAACTGTGTTTTAATTGTGTTTGATTTTTTGGTTGCATGTGACCTTTAAGGGGTGTAAAAAGTGGTTCATGGGAGTATGTCATCTATATACGAGGTAACAATGTAGAATGACCCTTGCGCTTAAAATTACAAAGAACCTCTATTGTTCTCAAGAGGTAGATGGTTTGAAAATCCTTCCATGTGAAACCATGTCCCAAAGTAGAGAGGATTCAGTTGCTGGAAGATGCCAGAAAGATGGGCATCAACAACTAACAGTTTGATAATTTTATTGAATGGTGGGTGGTGAAAGGTGTGTACCTGCATAGAAAGAAAATGACTCCTAGGTTAGGGGCAGGTACACACTGCATAACCATATTTAACAATATTTGCAAAACATTTCACAATATGGTCAACAAATACATAGTGACTATATGTCGATGTAGACATTGCATTAAAAGTATGCTACCATAAAATAAATGAATGTGCCAAGTATGCCTCATGCTATGGAGTACCCATCATGGCCGACACCAAGCACACGGCCTAAGTCATATTCATTTCAACTAACTTATTTATTTTGTCATAACCAGAATTTATATGCAGTAAACATTTATGCATATTCCTAGTATATAATTGATAATTGAAACAATTGTTTAATATGTATATATTGATATTTAATAAATTTACACTTATGCATGACTTATGTTCTGAATGAAATATTACAAGAGTTGACTCACATGCATTGAAAGAGTATGAGTCCTAGTGAAGTGAAGGATTGGTAAACACTGGGAGATAATGTGAACAGGTGAACAGCAAGAAAACTATGGAAGGACACCAGGGCCAATTACAGCCAGGAATACAATTGTTTGGTATTAAGAAACCAATCAGTGGCAGGTAAATGAAAAGAAAGTGACCATGCTCAAGAAAAAGAAGAATTGAAAGGAACTCTCAAGTGGGTGTTCCCAATTCAGAAAAGAAGAAGTGGAAAATTAGAAAAAGCAAGATGGTGGCCAGTGTTAGTAAACAACCAGACAAAGACATGACATGTAATTCTATTCCAGAACTCAGAAGGCACCCAAGGTAATTTAATGTTTGAAAAATTACATTGTTTTTGTTTGTTTTTAGTTTATTGGTTTTTATTTTGTTTTGTTATATACTAAAATATGCATGAACTGAGATTTGCCAACTATGTACCATACTTTTTTTTTTTGTTCAGAGTAAAAAATCACACGGGTACACATGTTCCACTGATTTGTTGTTTTAAACATCACAGTTGTCATCTTCCCGGGAACGAATCGACCAACATACCCCTAATGCACAGATTAGTTAATCCCATCACCCCTAAAAAGAGAATACATATAATGCACAAATTAGTTAACCTCATAACATCTATTGTATTACAAATTTGTGATGGTGTGGGGATTTGTCCTGCTGGTTACAAAAACAGCTGTGGGGAAATGTCAACATGGGGAAATGTCATGTGGGGAGTTGTCCTGATGTGGAAATGTCCCACACTTGAGCCAGGTACGTAATCACCAACACACAAGGTCAGCTGCATAACCCGCTCAGGCACCACAGCTTCCACAACGATGGAAGTTCAACAAGTGGTAGTCTAGACTGCATACTTTGTGCATAATTGTATAATGATATTCAAGGTTTACCAAAATACATATTTATGTTCAGAACATAATTTCAAAACAATTCTTACCTGCAATTTTACTTTTCCACACAGATAGTGCAATCTTGTGTGTGTGTATGTATTAGTTTTGGAGTTCTGGTTCTCATTCTTGTCTCTTCCACATGTAAAACCACCATTTCTGTTCTTCATTGTTGCATTCATTTGGCCGTAACTTTTCTTTGTCACAATTCCTGTTGAACACATACACAATTGAACTATTTTGCATGTAAATACTATCAAGAGAGAGAGTAAGATTCTTTATGGATAACAACTTCTTTATTACATATGATGCGACATTTTGGTATGGATCTTTATACCGTTGTCAAGTAAGAGTCACTCTTTTGGAATACCCAGTCTACATGAAACAAAACTCTGATCATCCAGGATGAGATCCGAGACCGGGACCTGGACATTTTGTTTGTCACTGAATTCTGGCTGAGTCAAAGTGTGAGGAGATGACCCCCCTGGATACACAATGTTTCATTCTCCAAGAACACATTCAGTTGGAGATGGCATTGCCGTCATATTCAAGAAGTGTATGGATATTGAATACTACCCTCTAAACGATATGTTCAACTCCTTTGAATCTATATCACTGACAGTACAGTCAAGCATGATTTCCATTAAGGTCATATGCTTAAATAGACCACCTCCCTTGACGAAAAACAATCTAAACCAATCTGAATTTTTGGAGGATTTGAGGACTTTGTTAAGCAAAAACTCTAAACATAACACCATCTTCATTGGAGATTTTAAGCAGCGCTTGGGTCCCGAAGGGACAGGACGTGTTTTCGACAGCTTAATGAACACAATGTAATGTAACCAAATGTGTCTTACCCTCTCAAATTCACTGGAATAATTTACAATTAGTGATTGACGGACATTCTGTGTGTTCTAACAAAGATGCAGATATTCCTTGGGAGTGAAACAAGGTAACTTTAAAATATTTCCTGACGTGGTAACCATACCTACAATGAATACCTCTGTATGTATGTCCCCAGATGCATATTCCACACAGAAACCAGATAAACAGGATTATGACATTCTTCAGACCTTGAAAGATCTATTTGGTGAAAATGACAGAAAAACTTGTGAAAGATCACTCGTTAATCAATATGGCGCCGATGACGTGGGCCCGAATCATATTCATCAATATATGTATGATATAGGGAAGCCAGATTGCCCCAACTTTCCAGAAGGTGTACTCATCAAGCGAGTCTGCAAAATAGGGCAAGTAAACACTGTTATTGAAAAATATGTGTATGTATACCGTCTGTTCAAATATATTCATGGAGCTGTACCTGCACATGTGATTCAGTCAGATGTACTAAGCAAATTACCCCACATTAAACAGGGACAAAGTGAATGCAATGATGATGAAAGGGATATGATATCAAGTTTGCTGTCCAAGATGATTTTCATGCATGAAGACATGAACAGAAAATTTGAAGATGTGTGTAAAATGATCGATACTTTTCAAGCCATGTATAGCAATGACATGCTTAACCTCATTCAGCAATGTCAAATCAAGGATAAAATATGTGAAAACAATGCAGCTGATATTGCAAAACTGCGTATCAATGAAAAGAATCTCAAAACTGAGATTGTCATGTTCCAGAATGAACTCCAAGCAAAAGACACTGAACTCACTAAGTACAAAGATGACATAAGCCCATCAATTATATCTACTGACAAGAGCATACGATCTGTCAACGGTAAAATCGACCTTAAGAGTACTCGCAACAAGCTCATGTATTCAGAGGCTGTCAAGAGTGACGCTGTGGACACACCACCAGTTGGTGGTCAAATTGTTACTATTCAGAGTCCATGTCCGAGTTGACAACCAAGCGAGTCTGTAAACAGCCCTTGCGATAGCAGAATGGTAAACAACACCAGTGTTGATGTCATCATCATGGACGACAATGTGGTACAGAGCAGCCCCGACGAGGATATCAACCGTGATAATGGTCATGATATTGCTGATGTTACCCATCCACAAGATCAATGCAATAGGAAGATGACTTTCGATAACGAGTGGTCAAGGTGGTTCAGTTGGGTATCAAGGACATGTAATAAACGGTATATGCTCAGGTATATGCACAGATAAACCATTTGAAGTCGTAAAAGACTCCATCATTAACTATGCCAAATCACGGGATGTTGCCAACACAACTGCAACATTATTAAAGCACTGGGACACTGGTTGTAACGCCACATGTACGATAAGAATCGCTGTATCGAGACACACTGTTTGTAATCTTCATGATGAATTCTCACCTAACAATGTCTTGTGTCGCTATTGGATTCCCCCCAAAACATGGTACAATGATCATACACGTTCATGAACTCAACAACCATGCACATTCTTCAATGGAGCCTTATTACAATGGTGCTTTGTATTGCCACTTGGAATGTTCGTGGAGCCCAGAACTGTCTTGCTGACATTGAAGTCAAGCTTGACAGCAGTAACTTCATGGCTGTGAGTGAACATTGGTTAGACCCGTCTCAATGTCATGTCCTTGAGACTTTACACAATGACTTTAAGGTGTTTACTAAATCCCATATAGAACATACATCAAAACGAGGTGCAGGTGGTGTTGCTCTATTTGTAAGAAAGAGTATATTTCACAGTATTCGTAGTATGGATATAGATGTAAGCAGGCATATCATTGGTGCTAAATTAATCAGAAATGCAACATATGTCATATTTGGGATTTCATTTTCTTAGTAAAGTACAAATTCTAGTACTTTTTTTCGGTTGAGTCCCATCCAGGATTCGAACCCGCACCCTCAGAGTCAGGCACCTAATCGCCAGCACACAAAGTCAGCCGCCTAGCCCGCTCAGCCACCACGACTTCCACAAAAATGAAAGTCGGACAACTGGTAGTCTAGACTGCGTACTTTGTGTACCTCTCTGATGAGTGTAAATTGGCACGGCTCCCACGGCCGAAAGCTATGATTACACGATGCCATTTAGAAAGTGGTCAAATGCAACATATGTCATATTTGGGATTTCACTTTCTTAGTAAAGTACAAATTCTAGTACCTTTTTTCGGTTGAGTCCCATCCAGGATTCGAACCAGCACCCTCAGAGTCAGGCACCTAATCGCCAGCACACAAAGTCAGCCGCCTAGCCCGCTCAGCCACCACGACTTCCACAAAAATGAAAGTCGGACAACTGGTAGTACTAGAATTTGTACTTTACTAAGAAAGTGAAATCCCAAATATGACATATGTTGCATTTGACCACTTTCTAAATGGCATCGTGTAATTATAGCTTTCGGCCGTGGGAGCCGTGCCAATTTACACTCATCAGAGAGGTACACAAAGTACGCAGTCTAGACTACCAGTTGTCCGACTTTCATTTTTGTGGAAGTCGTGGTGGCTGAGCGGGCTAGGCGGCTGACTTTGTGTGCTGGCGATTAGGTGCCTGACTCTGAGGGCGCGGGTTCGAATCCCGGATGGGACTCAACCGAAAAAAGTACTAGAATTTGTACTTTATTAAGAAAGTGAAATCCCAAATATGACATATGTTGCATTTGACCACTTTCTAAATGGCATCGTGTAATCATAATCAGAAATGGTACACCCCTCAACATTATTGGCATCCGTCATCAAACATCCTAGACAGTGTGTACTTAGATGTTATGTATGATATGCTAGACATGTATGACGAATGCTCTCAACTAGGTACAACAATCGTACTTGGTGATTTTAATGCCAATATCTCTATACGTCATTCTTAAAAAGGTAGGGCAAAGTCATTAGCACACATTAATGAAATCATGTGTCAGCACTGGTGGCTGTGTTTTTCATGTATTTAATGTAAAAGAGGGGTAGGTCAAGGCCGTGTCTGCCTCAACTTCATGCTATATATAAACAACTTGCTTTGTAGTACTGTTGACTCTGGGCTGGGCACATGTCCACCATATGGCAAAACACCCGGGGTGCTGTTAGCTGACGACCTGTCCTGGGTGGACTTCAAAGCCTGCTTGATATTGTACACAAGTATGCGCACACATGGCACCTGTGTTTTAATGCATCAAAGAGCCTATTTCTTGTATTTGGAGATAAGAAAAGGAATGTCCATCCCAAAATATACATTGGTGAAAAGGAAATACCTACCAATACACATGTCAAATTTGCTGGTCTCCAAATCCATTCAAGGCGGAACTGTAGAATGTACGAATCTGTATGTGAAAGGCTTAGGATACTCCTTAATGCCAGTAAGAATCATTGTCTATGTTGTGGTGGACTTAACTCACTCTGTTGTGTCCGTATCTGGGAAAAGTTATTCTTCCATGCAGTTTGTACTCATGTAATGTATGGACTCGTTTACCTGAAAAGGAATATGCTATGCTGGAAACTGTTCAAAACCAGTTTTGTAAGAGTATCCAAGGTCTCTCAAAATGTGGATCATCCACAGTAGCCAGAGATAGTCTCGCCCTGGTTACACTATGAAGATATATGCACCAGAAATCTTTGCTATTTCTTGGTAAACTATGTAGCAGCAATGTCGAATTTGTTTTTAAGAAAGTGTTTATCCATAGACTTTGTCAGTACAGCAAACGTCATCACTGGAGAAAGAACGAAAAAGCAAGTCATCACCAATATTCCATATGCTGGATCTTGTAGCTATGTATTACCTAGATAGACATTTGCACAACCATGTAAATCAATCGTCCTTCTTAACGAAAACTGAGTGGTCTGTACTGGTTAATGAAAGAATACTTAAACCTGAAGAATCATATAATGCCTCTGTAATGAAGTCAAGACTTAACCAAGAACAATATCTCACTGTAAGATATCCTAAAAATGTTCACAAACTGTGGTCTGAGTGCTATAAAATGCCAGAATGTTTCTGTAATACTGCTGCACTTCTACGTATCAGCAAACTTAGCATTCAGTCTTTTGAGTGTGAATGTGGCACAGTTGCCTATGACATTGTGAAACGTATTTCTACACTGTTCCCTCAAACAAAGTAGTAGAAACGCCATGACTGAGTCACTAGTTGACATTCCAGATGTTGACACCTTTGTCAGTTTATGGAATGTCGAAGACTTCTTTGTCTCATTTATGCTGGGTGGTCTACCGAATGTATATGCCTAAGAGCTTGAACACGAAACATGGTTTAAATGCATAAAACTAACAGCAAACTGTGTGAAACCCTTAAATATATCAACTACAATACCTGTACTAATTTGGGCTATTACCTGTAAATACATAAATATATGTTACTATCTGCTGTATCTTCGATTTCCGAGGAAATAAAGATTATCTATCTATCTGTCTATCTATCTTCATTGGAGAGTTTAATGTTCACTTTGAGAATAAAGAAAATACAGAGACAAAGAAGATACTGGACTTGTTGTCAACCTGTGGTCTTTATCAAATGGTTGATTCACCAACTCATAGATCTGGGCACAACTTAGACTGGGTGGTGAGTCAAGAAAATAGTAACCTTCTTACTGCTATATGAGTCGAAGATCTACTAGTTTCTGATCATTTCCTTACCACAATGATATGGAATGTTTGTAGGCAGAAGTCCACAATGTCTGTATTCAAGTGTCACAATATCAAAGCGATTGATATGGAAGCTTTCAAGTCTGACCTGACAAATTCACCTCTCTTCCTTGACACACCAACTGACGCCAATAGACTGTCCGAGCTGTTGTGCACCGAGCACCTTGTCTTGTTGGACAAACATGCCCCGCTTGTTACAAAGTCAACCATTCAGAGGAGAGAGACAGATTGATATAACGAGCAGGTTCTCAAGTCCAAACGTCTGTGTTGTCTTGCTCAACACAGGTGGCGTAAGAGCAGTGTATGGAATAGCGTCTGCCCAGTGGCCCGCTGCTTGCTAGTTACATAGCAGGCTTACAACCTTATTTTATAGCTGGCCATGTGGGCCAATCCATTTTCCACAAGTTTATATTTTACCATGTCTCTGACTATATACTGAAAACAGTTTACAGTGTGGTAGCTAAACGACATCTGTATGTATAGTTCATGATCAATCAAACCGTAACTTTCACAGATCAGCCTACCTTTTATCTAACACTAAACGTGACTGGTCTAAAGAATGCTAAGAATGCTCTCAGCGACCAAGTCGTTTTTGTTAAATTTGCTGTTGCCAAAGATACTGATCATTCTGACTTTGCCTGTTTGTCTCATTCACATAGCAGTAACACTAAATGAATCAACAGGGACCACCAAGCTATGCTTTGTAAAATTTGCTTTTGCATATGTTTAAGTTTACCTCACAATAAGCAGGGAGACTATATACAGAGGGAAAAGAAGCTCCCCGCAAAGCCCCTAAACGTATGCCTCAGGTTGTTATGCAAACAGTGTAGCCAGTATGGCATCAGCATAGTATTTAACATTGAGCCTGGGTTATTTTCAACAGCTGATTAAATTCGCTGAGTGTTGAGACAACAGAAATCCTACATGTAGAAGATAAATTAACTATTTTGTCACTTCAGTTTAAGTCAAATAATTGGTATTGGTGTCAGTATTAGGACAGCATATTTGTTGAAAAGTTTCAAGTCGGTATGTTATAGCTCACTGGCTTCCATAGACTAAATTGTGCCAATAAAACCTTTCACACATTCGTTTAATTTACAGAAGGGAAACATGCCTTTAGGTGAAAGTAATAGTGATAATTTTATGACTTAAGAAAATTGTTAGGGTGTATCTGAGGTGTGTGAAAAATATGACATATCGCCTATCTGTTCTGACTCAACATTGAAATGCTACACACTGTTGTTTGAGTGTTTCTAGTTATTTCTTCAAAAGCATCTTTCACACACACCTTGAGGGGAATATACTATCAGGTGAAATGTGTTTGTAACTAATAGTGATAATTTCATAATCTAAAAAAGAATGTTAGTGTGTATTTGAGGTGTGTGAAAAATATGACATATCGCCGATCTGATTTGATCTGCCATCGATGATAATGTGATGCTTGAGGGTTATAGTTCTATAACTTCTTTCTTTCTTGTTGACCTTATTATTTTACAAAACTGGAAACGCTTTACAATGTTTACAATGCTTTGTGACCAGTTTTACACTTTCTGTTCTTGAGGGGTGTGTGACAGTGGCAATTAACATTTTGTAAATGTCCATTCCATTCCCCACATGCAATAAGATTCTCAATTAATTATTAATGTCAAAAAAAATGTCTCCAAGTAGATTTTTAAAAAGTACAGCTGATGTTAACACATGTGTCCTCGCGATTCTTTTGTGTTCTTTAACATATTTGGGGAGTGAAGGCCGCAGTGTATCATTTATTCTTTCATTCATTCACATATGTACTTCTTTCTTTCATTATTTTTCTTTCTTTCTTTCATTCATTCACATATAATTCTTGCTTTTAATTCTTACTATTATTCATTCATTCATTCATTCATTCATTCATTCATTCATTGTAAAATTCTGACTGATACAATAAACAGGCTGAAGTTTTGTTAAACACAGCTGAAGTTGCGTTGGGAATGAGGCAAGTCACTGTGTGTGTTGGAGCATGACGAGGCACAAGTTAATTAGTACAAATGGAAAAGAAAGCAATAAGTAATTCTTTGATAAGAGTATTTTAACACCATATCTCAGTTTCCTATTTTTAATACAGGGCTGGTTACATGTTCACAGGGCCAGCAACATTTTTGAGTTATCAGCCCGGTATTGTTAGGAGTTTCATACACTGGTAAGAGTCGCCTAGTGCTACACCAGATGTTCAAGCGTGCTGTAATGAACATCACAAGGTTATGCGTTCTGTGAAATCTGAATCCTGTCAGGAGATAATCCATGAAATCAGTGGCAATGCTTGATTCTATCAGTTAATCACGTGATAGTCATGCTTACATGAGATTGCAACTGCGCACGCTCGAATCAGTGCAAAGCTGTGCTCTCACAGAGGTCGGATGTGTGAATCTCACCTGAGGAAAATAAGTTTCCTGCGAGATTATATTAACTGTTTAGCAGCTTGTGGTTGTATAATTACAACCCAGCTTCCCAAAACATCACTATAATTAGTATTAAAACAACCATTGTTATCTGTAACGGCAGAACTTGAGTTTTGTGCAATATTAAACCCTCCTGTGACAGCGGCGCGATAATGGCGGGGGCTTGTTTAATAACAAGTCTGTCAGCAGACAGTGATCCTCAGGTCAACACAGCATATCAAAGTCCAAAATCAAAACTGACTGGAATGGTAAAAAATCCATTCGCGGGAAGTACCGCCAATTAGCATTAATGCTATTCCGGACCCCAGTGGCCGAGCAGTCGAAAGTGAACCCTCTCGCAATCTGATGTCCGAACTTGTGGCCGAAGTGAACAACATACGCCAAGCTATAGACACTTAGATTAGGTGATTTTCAGGAACAAATATCTATTTGATGTTTATGACGGTGCAGAAGACCAAATATGTGGTCAATTTGATAAGGATGAAGAAAATGATTATATTAAACCGAGTCTGAAAAAAACCCATGAAAGTTCACTGAGTGTATGAACTGAAACCGGTTCTGTTGGAATTACAAACCAGTTGCTTAACACACACCCTTCGCATGAGCAGGAAGTGGCTATGCCGCCTTCTGGTGAGGAAAATGTTGATGTGATAAGATTTTTGTGTGCAGTCCGTTCTAACTTGCTACTTGAGCAGTCGGACAGTGATCCCATCGACGCAAAAATGGCTGATCTGGTAACTGAACTCTTTGAGACGAAACAGGACGAATCATCCTTATTAACAAAAATAAAATCGATCAAAAGGCCTGGAAATTGTGATGGGTTGAAAACTCCTGAGGTAAACAAACTTCTGTGGGATTCTATAAATCCCGGAGTGAGATCTATGGACTGTAGAATAAAAAAGGTCAAAATGGCGTGAATTCCCGGTATCGACCCTTATGTACTCCAAGTGCACCCACTTCATGTGACTATCTGTTTGGTGATAATATTGCTAAATGTCTGAAAGACATGAATATGGCCAGTCATCTTGGAAAATCAATCAATAAAGGTTGTGGGTATCGCCAGACTTCCCGCTATGTGCCTTATAATTGGCCGCAGATCAGAGGCTGTGGTCATGGGTTCCCACCTGGATATTTTTTAGCAGGGGACCACAATACAACAGAGGTTTCGAGAAGAAAAGAGGAGGGGGAAGAACTAGCAGTATTGACCCCAATGAGTGAGAGTGAGGATTCAGCTCAGGTAGGTCAGTGTCATTCCTCAAATTCAGAAGCTAACTTTAAAGCACGTTCAATAGCTCTGTGTCTATGGTAGTGAGAGAAGCTGACCAATGACAGGCATATTCTAGACCTTGTTTCAGGACTGAAAATAGATATGATAAAAAACCCAAAGCAGTTTAAAGAGCCAAAATAAATTAATTTCAATAATCAAGAAAAGGAAATTATTCACAGAGAGATTAAAGTCCTAAAAACACTTGGTGTCATTGAGCAGGCAGAAGAAACTAATGACCAAATATTTTCATTAGAAAGAAGAAAAATAACAAATATCGTTTGATTTTGAATTCAAAGCAACTGAACCAGTTTATAGAGTACCATCACTTCAAAATGGAAAGCCTAAAAACAGTATTGCATTTGTTGAAAAAGAATATGCACATGGCATATCTGACACATGCTTATTATTCAGTGAATGTACATGAAGATCATAGGAAATATTTAAGGTTCAGATGGCATGGGTACTTGTACCAATTCACATGTATGCCAAATGGGTTAGCATGTGCTCCTCGTATATTCACAAAGTTGCTTAAGCCAGTATTTTCACACTTGAGACTGCAAGGTAATCAAATTGTATGGGGTATATTGATGACACATACACTCAGGCATAGACAAGAACTGAATGCAAGGCATCGGTAGAAGACATGGCAGGGTTGCTAAAAGATTTAGGCTTTACAATAAATCATGAAAACCCTCAAGGAGAATGAAATTCTTAGGCTTTATTCTGGATTAAAAAAAAATGAAAATAGAATTACCAGATGATAAGGCAATACACATTGCCAAGACATGTTCATTGATTCTCAAGAATACTCATCACACAATAAGAGATATAGCTAGACTACTAGGACTGATTGTCTCATGTTTTCCTGCCGAAACGTTTGGTCTGCTATACTATAGATGTCTTGAAATGGAGAAGACAGCAGCTCTAAAACACAGTAAAGGTGATTTTGATGGAAATATGTGTCTATCAGCTGAATCTAAACAAGAGGTAATTTGGTGGAAGGATAATGTTTTAGGATCGATAAATAAACTGAAAGCCAAAAGAAATGTTACACCTCTTCATATCTAAATAATGTCCCTACCACGTCAAGTTGAAGAACCGATTTGTGTGTGCTACACAGATTGTTCATTTCACAAGAAGAGTAAGTAATGCTGTTTTTTGTATGACGCTCATGGACAGTGTTAAACCCATGTGTTTAAGAGTGGTATCAATCGTTCAGTTTCGATCAATCACAGAAAACAAAAGAGACATTGAAAAAGGCAGAAGTTAATGAAATAATCTTATATTAGTATCTGGTGTGTCCTCCATTGGCGTTCAAAAATGCCTGAACTTGCTGTCTCACAGAATACGTCAAACGTCGGATGAAAGCAGCTGGAATCTGTCTCCACACGTCCATCAGAGTCGCACTAAGTTGTTGACGTGTATGTGGCTGTTGCTGACGTAACCAGATCCGACGATCAAGGTAATCCCAGAGGTGTTCGATGGGGCTCATATCCGGTGATCTCGCAGGCCATGGCAAAACGTGAACGTTGTTGATGTTGCGGAACTGTAACGTCTGTCTGGCTACATGGGGTCGAGCATTATCCTGTTGGTTAGAGGGTGTTAGGATTCTGCTGGGTGAGTGGGAGGACCTCTGGCTGTAGAACCTGGTTGATGTACCTCTTTGCGGTGAGATTGCTGTCGATCACAACAAGGTTTGTTGTTCTGTCGCCACGTATACCACCCCGGACCATAACGCTGCCTTCTCCAAAGGGTACAACTTCCTGTACGCAACATCGTGCCTCTCTTTCACCCTGGCAGCGATAAACTCGTCTTTTCCGTCCGCTTGGTGTAGCTGGAACCAGTTTTCATCAGAAAAAAAAGCACCCTCTGCCAATTTCTGTTCTGCCAACGTCTGACATTCTTGGCCCACGCAACCCTGTTTTGACGATGTTGTCGTGTAAGACGTATTCCTTGCAGCGGTCTGTATGGTCTCAGTCCGTATTGTCAGAGGTGTCTTCTCACTGTTTGGGGACTTATTCGGCGTCCAAGAGCTGTATTTGCCGTCATAGTGGCTGTCTGAAAACGGTTTCTCAGGTGCAGTTGACGGAGGTAGCGGTCTTCATGAAGGGTTGTAACTTGCGGCCTCCCACTTCTGGGTCTGTCTCTTGTTGTTCCTGTGCTCTGCAAGCGTTGTCGAAGCCTTGGAATGGTGAGGCGATGACAGCCAAATGCCGTAGCCACTTCCCCATCAGTCGACCCAGTCTGCAGCATTCCGACAGCTCTTTCCCTCTCTTCAGCACTTATCCTCGGCATTGTATTAAGTACAGCGTGTGTTGTGATAAATCTAGGAGCCTTATATACCCGTTTCCCATACATTTGAAGTGCACTTCATGCAAGATGAAGTTACAGTGGGTGCCTTTTGGCGTTATGTTTCTTCATAAGAGAACAGGAACATACAATTGTTTTTGCATCAAAGGGAAAATTCAGGTTTTTTTCGTTTGAGGAGTCTTCCTGAAACTTTCGAAAGACTTGTTCATCCAAAATTTCAACCTAACATCGTTTTACTGTGTTCTAAAGAGAAACAAATCCAATTTCAACATTTACTCCTTTTTTACGATAAATAGCCATTTTTCGATATACGAAACCCAACTTTACCGTTCTTTTTGAGTTACGTATGCATTACCATCACAAACAATATCATTTGAACTCATTTAAAACTTTTTTTAACTCCTTCAATGTGGATTTTCACTTGATCGAAAATAGGACAATGGACCCATCTGAAAACAGATGGCTATATCCAAATTATCATTGACTACCTTGGTCTGATGGTTTCCCTCAAATGAGTTACATAACTGATTGTCAAAACAAGGAACACCAAAATCTTCTCTCGTAATGTTTTTTTTATAATATAGTTATGATAAGAGGTGTAACATTTCTTTTGGATTTCAGTTTATAATTGGTCCTTTCCAAAACACTGATTTGACATTGACTACTGATGCTAGCCAACAAAGCTTGGGGCAAATTTAGGATACTGTGCTGGAGGAAGATGGTCCGAGGAAGAGAGAGGTTATCAAATTAATGTGTTGAAACTTCAGGCGATCTTGATGTCATTCCAAGCCCTGTCACTAACAAACAATTTCAGTGGAAAACATGTCCATGTGCTTTCAGATAATACTACTGCTGTTTCTTATCTTCAAGCTATGGGAGGTACAAAATCTGTTGATTCCAACAACATTGCGAAAGATATCTGGTTTTGGTGTATGGAGAGAAATATTTGGCTCACTATCTCTCACATAGCTGGTTCCGAAAACATGAAGGCAGATAAAGCATCCAGAAAATTTAATGATAGAATTGAATAGTCTCTGAATGCACCAGTATCCAAGAAAATTATTCAGCATTTGAATGTAAACGCTACAATAGATATGTTTGCATCACAGCTAAATAGGAAATTGTCAAGATTTGTTAGCTGGAGACCTGAACCAGAGGCAGTTGCAGTTGATGCGTTTCATGTGTCATGGACAAAGGAATATTGTTTCATGTTTCCCCCATTCTGTTTATTATCAAAATGTTTGCAGAAGATTGAAGCTGATAGAGCCAGAGCAGTGATTATTGTCCCACGGTGGCCTACACAAACTTGGTTTGCTCATTTATTGCAATTACTGTGTTGTAGACCCTTGATGTTGCCTGTGCAGAAGGACCTTGTAACCAGTGTGGAAGGTCTGCCACACGCCATAGCCAGAAGGCTGAGACTGACAGCCTGCCTACTGTCCGGTATTGCTTCACACAGAGTTGAATTTCTGATGAAGGAGCCAAGTTCCTTGTCAAATCTTGGAGAAAAGGAACAACAAGCAGTATGTCAGCTACCTCACAAGATGGAGAAAGTTTTGTTCTCAAAGGAATGTTGATTTCAATTTGCCATCTTAAGTAGATGTGTTAGATTTCCTACTTTCTCTAGTCCAGGCTGGACTGAGTTATAGTTCTGTGCATACTGCAAGATGTGCCTTATCTAGTATTGTACTGCTTAATGATCAACCACGTGGCAGTCACCCAATGGTATCTAGGTTTCTTAAAGCTGTTTTTCAAGAGAACCCACCAGTACCTAAATATTTGGACCTGTTGTGCGTAAAAGATGCAAACAATGTCCATTTCTTTGAAAGAGCTGACTATCAAATTAGTATTGTTGATGTCTTTGACAACTGCCCAGAGAGGTCAGACCCTACATTTATTGAGCATAAACAATATGACAGAGAAGGACTCTGACATTACTTTTCACTTTGCTGATTTAGTTAAGCAATCTAAACCTGGAACACTGGCAAAACCTTTGGTTCTGAAGAAGTATTCAGTGGACAAACGTGTGTGTGTTGTCACTGTTCTGAGAGAATATACAAGAAGAGCAGCGGATTTAAGAGGTCCTGAGAAAAAAACTGCTAATTACATATATCAAACCACATATGTATCACGGGACACTGTATCATGCTGGATTAGGACGGGCCTGACTCAAGCAGGTATTGACACTAACGTATTTGCTGCTCACAGTACTAGGGCTGCAGCTACGTCAGCAGCACGACAGGCCTCCATGCCGATCAGAACAATACTTGAAAAAGCAGACTGGTCATCTGAGCATACATTTGCCAGTTTCTATGATAGGACAATTGTTTCAAGAGATAATAGTTTTGTTGAAGCAATTCTACAATGAGTTATACTGAAGGGACTGACTGGTCTGTGTATCGGATCAGTGATTTTGTGAAAGGGACAAAGTCTGCAAGTGAAATTTCTCTTAAATGAATGCTTAAACATGTTTCGAGAAGTGTTTCATTGCAAGTGTTATTTGAAAATGTACATTTAAGGAAATGTGCATGTGTTTTATTTGATAACTTATAAAATGGTTTTCTAGTACCACAGTTCTGAAGTTATCAGGCAATATGCAAACATACTATTACTGTCATGAAAATAAAAGTCCTCATATGTTGTACCATGTTGTTGGTGATTTATTATATTTCTAACTTGAACTGGAAATCTGTTTATGAGCGAGCATCCATCTTTGAAGTGTCATGTAAGCGTGACTGTCACGTGATTAGCTGATAGAATCTAAAAGTTAAATGAGACTTACCTGTAAGTTGAAGTTTGACTGTGGTTCTATCAGCTAATCTATGTGAAGGAGCGGTTACATGCTCACTGCTGTATTATCCCTCCCTAAATGTTTTTGGTTTTAAGTAGGATGCTCCCTCATGACCTCTTCAAACGTCTGATTCGAGCATGCGCAGTTGCAATCTCATGTAAACCCTCCTTCACATAGATTAGCTGATAGAACCACAGTCAAACTTCAACTTACAGGTAAGTCTCATTAACTTTTAGATTATTTCATGACTATATGAAGGCACTTTTGGGGAGAAATCAGGATCCAAAGCTACCTAGACATGTAAATAAGAAGGACTTAGCAGATTCAGTAAGTGAGTACTTTGATCACAAAATTCAAACTATCAGAGACAGCTTTCCACATGTTAAGTCTGCTGATATTTCCCCGTCCCCTGATTTTGAGCCTCTGCTGAATGTTGGGCCAGCAACTCAAATCTGTAGAAGAGACTAGCTTGTCCATCTGCCATTCACAGATCGATTTCGTGCCATGCGTCAAAAGCTTGGGCGTTGTGATTGACTCAAATCTGATTATGGAAGATTATGTGAACAACCTGTGCAGGTCTGTCTACTTCCATTTTCAATCCATCGGTCAAATTAGGAAGAGTCTCACTATGGATGCCTCTATAGAGTATTATACAAACATTCGTCCCATCCCATCTAGATGTTGGCAATAGTCTCCCTTGGGGTATATTGAAATCTTCATTGAAGAAACTGATACAGAACACTGCTGCCAGGATTGTTACACATATTTCAAGGATGAGCCACATCACTCCATTTCTGAAGGCCCTGCACTGTCTTCCTATAGAAGCCAGGATCAAGTATAAGATTCTCTGCTTGTCGTTCAGGAGCAGTGAGGGCACAGCTCCTCCATATCTTTATAAGCTGCTGTGTAAACATTGGCCAGCAACAAATCTGAGCTCTGGGAGCCTACATCTTCTGAAAGTCCCACCTCACAGACTGAAAGGATATGGACTGAGGGCTTTCAAAACTGCTGCAACACTGCTTTGGAATGACCTTCGCTTAGAAATCATTCAAATCATCTGACAATTTTAAATTGCAGCTAAAACTCATCTATTCACCATCTACTATGCTTGAATTGCAGACTCACTAGTGTTCACACTTTCCCTCAAATATCCTGTCTCTTATAATGTGTTCTAGTTTATTTCATGTTGCGCTTTGAGCATATGTTCTTATGGAATCTAGCGCTATACTAAACTACATTATTATTATTATTATGATTTACAGATTAGAATTGAAATGCAGCAGAGAGGGTTTGGGTGATCCTGGCACAGTCAGACTGGTAAGGCTCATCATCAGCTCAGGGCTCTGACAGCAAATGGGACTTCTCCAAAGAAACACTGCCTAGTCGAACCCAATAAGAACTTTCCGCAGAATATGGAGGCTCCCCAACACTTCAGCCTTCTGCATTACCCAGATTGTCAGAAGGGCTGTGCTCCCAGCGGAGAACCCGGACACTCTCCTGATCTGTGCCAAGAGATCAGGAGGTACCAAACCAAGAGCACAGAGAACAATGGGGAGCCTGACGACAGTGTACTTGGGATGCAAGCGAGACATTCCAAAGGCGAGGTCCGAATGTTTCTCATGCTTTTCCTGAATCTTGCAAATCACACTGCTGTCAAAAGGGACAGAAAATTCTATGATATAAATAATTTCATTAGTTTTATCAAAAAGGACAAGATCAGGTTTGTTGGCTGGAATTTATTTTAATATATTATGTTTTACAGATTAAGATTGATATGCAGTAGCTCAGGGCCCTCACCCCCTCTACACGCAGCCCAGACAGTGAATGGGACTTCTCCCAGAAAACACTGCCTAGTCGAACCCACCAAAAACTTTCCGGTGAATATGGAGGCTCCCCAACACTGCAGCCTTCTGCATTATCCTGATTGTCAGAAGGGCTGTGCTCCTGGTGGACTCTCTGATCTGCACCAAGAGATCAGACGTACCAAACCTAGGGCACTGAGAACAATGGGGAGCCTGACGACAGTGTACTTGGGATGCAGGCGAGACTTGGGATTTCAAAGGCGAGGTGTGCATATTTATCATGCTTTTCCTGAATCTTGCCAATCACATTGCTGTCAAAAGGGACAGACAATTCTATGATATAAATAATTTCACTGGTTTTATCAAAAAGGACAAGATCAGGTTTGTTGGCTGGAATTCGTCTCAGGCTGTATATTGGCCTATTCCAGAGAAGTTTAAAAGCATCATTTTCCAGGATGCCCTGGACATATTCAGGGTCATACCATGGGTGGACCTCAGAGTCAAAGCCACAGGCATGGCGGAGACGATAATAAAAGCAGCGAGCCATGCCATCATGTCTTTTAAGATATGCTGTTTGTGCCAAGGAAGGGCATCCACTGACAAGGTGTTGGACAGTCTCTGTAAATTGATTGCAAAGACGACATTTCATATTGATTATTATTATTATTATTATTATTATTATTATTATTTCTTATTCCGCCGGATTTTGTACCAGAGCTACAAAGAGCACCAGTGGACAGAATTTTTTGGAAAAAAATCGAGGTGTAGATATTCCCCATTAAAATCTCAAGGCTGTAGGCCCAATAGCAAAGGGGAGATATATCAAAATCAATTTATTTTTTTCAATTTCAACTTCAAATATCTCCAAAACTACTGATCCTACATGTTCCAGATTTCTTGAGCAGATGCGCAATCAAAGTGTCTAGAATTTTGCCTCACGGGTCGAGTCGTTAAAATGCACCGTTTGGCCGCTATTTTGGATTCCAGTTTTTGGTGTTGTTTTTCAAGCAAAATCCCGACTGCTTTGCTCTCAAAATCTGCTGCACTCAAACTGCAAGAGCTACGGCTTTCAAACTTTCCAGACTTTGTGGCTAGGCATTTCTCTGGCCAGAGGCATTGCAAATCTGGATATCTAGATACGATGGCCGCCATATTGGATACTACTTTTGGGCAAAATGTGTCTTCAAAACCTTACACTGGCTTCTTTTAAAAGAGCTACGGCTTTCAAACTTTCCAGACTTTGTGGCTATCTCGTCAAATCGAGTGCCTGAAATGCACCCTCTGCTGGCGCGTGCTTTTACTAAAAGATCAAAATGACATTTGAGACGTGCCCCCAATGAAAGAATAAAGAGTGTGAAACAAAGTCGGTCACAGCTTCAGACAGCCAACAGCGGTAATCATGCAAAATTGTTTGAGAGAATGTACCAGTTATGATAAGCAATATTGGCCCTCAAAACACACAAATTTTGGCAGATTAAGGAAATAAGCACTTCTTTATATCACCGACAGCCCAGGGATACGCGAGGGAATGTTTGTGAAGTTCCAGGAGATTACTTTCACTTAGCATATGACGATTATCGCCGCTTCTTCAATCACTCTACCGAGCTGTTTCATGGGGACAAGTTAGAGGACTACACACCACCACTCACCATAGTCTCGATGTTCAAAGTTGAGTAATATATGTATAAATATATGTAGGTAATAGCAATTCCGATAATTAATGTGTGAATGGGCTGATACGCCATCAGTTTAATTAGGGGGGCCCTTCCGAGGCACAGTTGGTGTAATCAGGGAGCCTATATAGACAGTTGTTGTAGTGTGTCCCTGGTGTCATCGCTAATACACTCGGAAAAGTATGGAAATAAACTACTTACCCCTCATTTTGAAAAAAAGAGATAATGGCCATGTTTGTAACTGATTTTTGCAATTTAAATTGTTTTCAAACCTTTACTGGTACCAATCCCTCAAGCTGCCAAAATGCTGTCTCGGTAGTTGTACATTTCATGTCTATTCTTATCCGACGCATGATTTTGCATGTATTTCTTGTGCAGGCACGTGCGTTTCTCCTCTCGTAGTGTGCTGGTATCGCCGAATTGGCAACATGTTTGAGTACTTTATGCACATAAAATATGCTGGATAAAGTTTAAAATGGTACAAACATTGTGATTATTGACAGTTAAATGTGATTCACAACTTGTCAAGTACGTTTTGGCATGCAATGCACATGAAGAGTATAACAATGTAATGTTTGGAAATGAGCTAGTAATTATAAGTTTTGAATGCTTTAAAAACAAACTAATCAGCAGATATTAGTAACCGAGCAGATTCATACATCAATCAGTTTTATGAAATAAACAGGAGCAGTTTGATTGACACATTTATATGAAAAGGTGTACGAATCTTGTATTGCCTCGAAGGTTAGCACTTGTGTTGTTTGTGCTTCACACACGTTGGAGTGTGGTCAAATGTACCTGGGTAATATTTCCAAATAAGCTATTTACATAGTCAAGTCCTGCTTCTTCCGGTAATAACTGTCGCTGCTTGAGTTGTCAAACAGGCTAATAGAATTACCTCTGATTACAATATTCCACTGACATCCTAAACTGTATATGAAGGATAAACTGTCGTTACATTTTCTTACAAAGTGAACAAATGTATACTTGGTCATGGATATTATAAACCAAACTTTCTTAGTAACACATCTATGTTGAAGCTGACCGCAGCTGTTACAGATGCAGAGGAGCTACACGGTGAAGAGCTTTAAACATCAGTTTCTGGAAGCCTTATAAGATGGGCGTAAAATGCTTATGTCTGCATGTTCCTTTTATCACTCTTGCTGCTCAGTTCTGTACCTTCTGAAGGCAGGTACAGTGAATTGATCCAGAAAGCAATGAATTACGATAATCAAGCCATAATGTCACAAAAGCATGGACAAGTGTCTTAGCTTCCACAATGGATACATACCACTTGATTTCAATGATAATTCGCAGGAGGTAGTAAGCAACTGTGCTTCATGTACTAGAGCATTCAACTATTAGTGATATCATTCATATTAAATAACCATTACTACTTTCACCGTTAACATGTGAGTTACAAACAGATGAGTTGTATTAAATGCAAGGAGCCCTCATTGTTGCTTGAAACTATATTTATATTTGTTTGTGTGATTGGCTTCTGTTTCACTAATGGTATAGCAGATATTTCATCATAAATGGAGTGAAACAAGATAAAACAGGATTTTTGGAAAGATCAGCAGCTGGAAGAGTGAGTGTCCGAAATTTCAAATTTCTGGCTTTACGACAGAAGAGTTTGCTTAGGGAAGAGGGAAGAGGTTGATGTAGACGTCCATCAGAAGTTTTGGATCTGCCGCTGCTTGAGCATCCTGCTCATGCAAAGGTTCCTGACAGGCACCAGTTGTGTGTTGAACTGGCTCACGGGGCATGAAATGTTTATGCTGCCGGAGTTGATCTTTGAGATTTTGCTCAATCAGGTAAGTATACATGGGCATGGCATTGTCTAGTTGGGTTCTGTGCCTTCCCCTGGGGCAAGTCCCATCTCCAGTAAGGTTAGTTTGACTCCCGGAGGAAGGCTGTGTATGATAATCCTAGAATCTTGAAAATACATTATGCTCACAAATAAACTTGACTGAATTCAGTGGGATATTACCTGTGATATCTCTGTCCACTATTTGGAAGAAACACTATGATTAAAATTAGTGATTACTCATAAAGTATCCATTACTATAGTTGATGAAATCTTTTTCTGATGGTTTATGTTGGTAAATGTAGGTAACTCAGTTGTCATGAAAGAACAAGAAACATAATTTGGTTATTTGGTAATTATGGACTTAGTCTATAGAGGTCCTTATAGTATGCACATTATGAGAGTAATACAGTTTGCTGTGCACTAATACATTACCATTTGCATGAGGATCCTGTTCTGAAACTTTCTTAGATGATGCTCGGCTGATAAGAAAGTGATCCAAGAGTGCACTGACTGTGAGCATATTCTGGTCATCAGTTGGTAAAGATATCCATAGTTGGTCAAGTTCACACTCTAAAAGAAGCACACTACACCTGAAAAGTAAGAGAAAACATCTTATTGTCACATATTTATAACTGGAGAACTGTACATAGATACTTAAAAAATGAAATCTCATAGTGTTCCTGTTCATGTTTTATGCATAAAACAAAAGTCAAACTTGAATATCTTTTCCTGTTCAGTATATGTTTGTTTTAAAAACATATTCTTGAAAATCAACCCAAGCCACTGAATATAGCATCATAATCCTGCCTTATAAATGCAAAATAAAAATTGAAAATTTTAAAATCCAGATTTCAATATGAACAATGTATGAAAAATGTTATAAATTACTGATGTGAACAATAAATGTTCTGGTAATCACATCAGAGAAGACTATTGTGTTGGTTACCAACACCTTGTTAACAAATTTGGGCTGTCTCATCATTCAGTTATACTTGCAGATAGTCAGAAATCCTCACAAACACCATGAAGATGAGGTTTTTACTTCAAGACCTGGTAAATACAAGATGGAAGCTGTTGTAATGCAATGCAGCTAGAGACGATAAGATGTACAAATGTCATCCAAAGATTTGTGAGTGTGTTCAGCAGCCTAGTGTTGGTGTGATCCAGAGTAACATTGTCTCTTTACTCAGATACATTATTAGAATCAAGTCACTAGTCTGGCTAACATTTGTGAAACACTAATAAGTAGCTCAGCTATACAAAGGCGCCTTGGTTTTCCATTCAGTATTGGATGTCAAACTCAAATGGCACATCATATTATCCATCTAAACTCCCGGGATCTAAACTACCAATGGATTCATGTGTTCTTTTAATTGCACAGGGTTGTGTACTGTGCAGTAGAGGTTGTGACAACACTGAAAGAGTCTGCACACAAAGTTGTCTCCAAGATTTTTACACCTGGTCAGATGGTGCTTGAAATCGGCACCATAAGCTCACTGGATCAGAAGCCTGGCACCATACACAGCTTGCCCACCACATCCCTATATCACAAGGGACAACAGGATGCTGTGTTTGGGGAGCAATGACTTGTATCAGAACGTCATCATCAGTATACTTGTACAGATCCTGTTTGGTCAGGACTGACATAATTGTAGCGGCCATAAAATTTCCGAGTCCCGTGCTGGGATTCGAACGACGGACCTTCTGATCCGAAGTCGGATGCCTTGTCCACATGACCAAAGAGGTTAATCCCCTCAGCAAGCTGACAAGGTAAGGATGTCATCTGTGGGATGACTCCACATCCTGCTACATACTCCCCCGTCAACCTAAGGCACGTCCCGGGCCGCATAACTGAGTACTGAGGCTTATTTTGTTCAAATATGATATGAACGTGCTCAGCCCCACGTTGGGCGCCTATGTAGCGGCCACAAAATTTCTGAGTCCCGTGCTGGGATTCGAACAACGGACCTTCTGATCCGAAGTCGGACGCCTTGTCCACATGACCGAAGAGGTTAACCCCCTCAGCAAGCTGACAAGGTAAGGATGTCATCTGTGGGATGACTCCACGCCCTGCTACATAATGATTGGCATTTTCGTTTTAAAAATTCATTTCAGTTCATCACACTGCACATTGTGTAATGTCAGTGTTATACATAGTCATTTGTCACATAATACAACTGAAGCATTGTACTGTATACTGGCGTCTCTTATTCTCACGGTACTTACGGATATTGGCTGAAAAAATAATACAAACAGTTCTTTTCGTATGTATGCTTGTTGTTTTTAAATGAAGAGATTACCCCTCTAACATCTGCATCTATCATCTGCTTGATCAATCAGGTGTATTATCGCAATTGAGCTCGTTGAAAAACATGGTCGTCCGCTGCTGACTTTTCAAGGCATCTCCTATTCTTGCGGCATAACGAGAAAGCAACGTTATTAGGTGTAAGGAAGGGGAATCTTATCGGAAAGGGCGGGGAAAAGTTACAATTTTTCCAAACTCACGAATATTCGTTACATTGCAAAATTTTGATTATTCACAGACTTGGAGCACTTCCTAGTTACCGGTCAATGATGTAAACAACCGCTAAGTATCAAGCTTCGGTGATCTCGGCAGAAAATGTCTTTACCGCAAGAATATGAACCCCGTGAGAATAGGAGACAGCCCTATTGAGGCAGGTCGCCCACTGACAGTAAGGCTTATTTGAGTATCAAGGTTTGATGTTGTCTAATAGTTTCAGTTATAGACTTTGCATTGTGTATTTTAAGAGGATGTTAACTTGGTGCCTAGAACCTAGAATCTTTCATAAACCTTATTTCAGGTCCTGTGGTACTGCTTGACAAGTATTAGGTGAACCAGCGCAAGAACGTGTTTGTCAAAAGCAGGCGGGGCAAGTAATCTGAACTATTCAATATTTAGACAAAAACCTGTTTCCCTCTTGTTTCAAATGGAATGTTCTGGAGGGCATTCCAATATATGCAAATTCGGGTCATTTGTCAGGTCATGGCTCATCTAATACTTGTCAAGCAGTAGTCAATGTCATGGCTACAGATTTTTATGGAATAATAGCACAATTCAAATTCATCAAATAAGTACAATTTATAAACTAGGATTGCCTCAAAGGCAATACTTAACGGTCTTCAGACTTCTTCCACACACCCACTGTGGCTATCTTCACTTGAACAGTTTCTTTGCTGTTGATCAGTGGATTGTCTGGTACAGATTCGATCATTGACAGACCTCAGCTATATAGCTGGAATAATCCTAAGTGTGGCGTAAAATAATATACAAACTAAAAGGTTCCAAATTGCGCAGATCGATGCTCATGCTGTTGATCACTGGATTGTTTGGTGCAGACTCGACCATTTAGAGACTGCAGTTATATAGCTGGAATACTGCTGAGTGCGGCGTAAAACAATATACAAACTACTGGGAAGACTAGAGCCTTGACATTTCCACAACACTAATACTGCTGAGTGCAGCATAAAACAATATGCAAACCAATAGCAGAGCTGGCACAAAATTCGTACAAATAATAAGAATAATAACTAGGATAGTTAATGTCATGGCTAAAGATTTTTATAGAATAATAGCACAATTCAAATTCATCAAATAAATACAATTTATAAACTAGGATTGCCTCAAAGGCAATACTGACTTCCTCCATACACCCACGGTGGCTATCTTCACTTGAACAGTTTCTTTGGACGCCAGTTGCACCGTCCGTTGCAGTAATTTTTACATTCATTTGGCACTGAGTCAACACTGCTGACATGAACACCAAATTCACAAACTCCACAAAAGAAACAGAATGGCACAGACAAATATACAAACTACTGGAAAGATTAGAGCCTGACATTTAACGAACACTAACTGTTTTTATTGTACACCTAAGAACAGAGGAGGTACGGCCGGCCATATATTCACAATTGTGCAGATTGATGCCCATTCTGTTGATCATTGGATTGTCTGGTCCAGACTCGATCATTTACAGCCCGCAGGTATATAACTGGAATACTGCTGGGTGCGGCGTAAAACTGCACTCATTCACTGTAACAGAATCGACTATTTCTTTAACTCTCATGTGTTTCGCTGAACATTCACTGCTAAGCCAGTGTAACGCAGGAATACTGCTGAGTGCGACGTGAAACAATATACAAACTACTGGAAAGATTAGATCCTGTGATTTCCAAAATGCTAAATATTTTGACTGTAGACATAAGGAAAAGGGAGTTACGACCTCTTAAAGAATCGACTGTTTCCTTGGCTATTAGCAACATGGGAAGAGGTCAATGTTGCTAGATTTTACTGGCGCTTCCTTCAGTTATCTGTGAAAGATGCCAAAATCCGAACCACACACCCCCTCCAACTCTTTGTGGCGTAATTGTGGCATAATTATTGACTTTTACATGACCATAATGTGAAGCAGAAGTGTTCTCCATTTAATCATCTACTGTTTGACATCTTCAAACATTAAATTCATTGTGTTTTCGCAGAGCTGCGGTATGTTTAAAAACCTTAAAATCTGTGTTTTTACAAAATTGACCAACTTCCGAGAGCAATAACTCTGAAGCTATTCAAGATATCAATATGTCTTTTATCAATATAAGTAGCCCGGGGTGTGCGCTTTCGATCGACGTATCAAGCTCTATGGTACTGTTCACTGTTCAGGAGGAGGTAATTTTGAAACACAGGCACAGTCAAAACTTGCGAAAATGTGCAAAATCGCAAAGTTTGTCTTTGGGTCGTTATTGTGACGTAACTATTGATTTTTACATAACCATAATGTGAAGCAAAAGTTTTGTCCATTCAATTATCTACAGTTTGGTGTCATATATGATGACATCTCAAAATTTTTGAGAGTTATGCCATTTTTATTAACCCTAGGAAAACGCGTCTTTGAAAAATTGACCAACTTTCAAGGGTGATAACTCCGAAACTATTTCAGATATCAAGATGCCTTGAACAAATTAAGCTTTCCAGGGTATGGGCTTTCTAATGGTGTCTTAAACTTGATTGTGCTCTATGCCATTCTGGACAAGTTCGATAACTCTAAAACCAATCAAGATACTGACATGCCTTGAACAACTTAAGCTTTCCAGGGTATGGGCAATATATCAGCGTAACAAACGCAATTGTGCCATATGCCGTTCTAGAGAAGAAGATTTTCAAAGTCAGGCACCGTCAAGTTTCAGTTTTTTCAAAATAGCGAAAAATTTCTTTTTTTGTATGTTGAATTGATGGGGAATGGGGTTGTCTACATTGAGTGAAAATCTGGTCAATTTATCTCTCGCAGTTTTCGAGATATTCAGGATGTCAGAAAATAACATTTTGGGCTATCTGCCCTTACAGGAAGCTGGAAGTCGGGATTTTTTGTTCATTGTATACCTTTCAACATACAGGCTATCATCCCTGAAAGTTTCATCAAAATCGGCCCAGCGGTTAGGGCATTAGAGCTGGTACAAAAATCGTACAAATAATAATAAGAATACTAGGATTGCCTCAAGGGCAATACCTAACGGTCTTCAGACTTCCTCCATACACCCACGGTGGCTATTGTCACTTGAACATTTTATCTGGACGCAAGCTGGACCGTCGTTTCCAGTGTTTTGTACATTAATTTGGCCCAGAGTCAACACTACTGACACGAACACAAATTTCACAAACTGCCGAAAAAGAAACTGGATGGCAAAGTCAGATATACAAACTACTGGAAAGATTAGAGCCTGACATTTCCCAAACACTAAATGTTTCGTTTGTAGGTCATAGGTTCCAAATTGGGCAGGTTGATGCTCATGCTGTTGATCACTGGATTGTCTTGTCCAGACTCGAACATTTACCTGCTGACCCAGTGTAACGCAAGTACGGCGAGTCATAGGTTCCAATTATGCAGGTCTATGCTCATGCTGTTGATCACTGGATTGTCTGGTCCAGACTCGATCACTGACAAACTGCAGCCATATAGTTGGAATACTGCTGAGTGCGGTGTAAAACAATATACAAACTAATAGGTTCCAAATTGCGCAGGTCGACGCTCATGCTGTTGTTCACTGGATTGTCTGGTCCAGACTCAATCATTGACAGACCGCAACCGTATAGCTGGAATACTGCTGAGTGTGGCGTAAAACAATATACAAACTAATAGGTTCCAAATGGTGCAGGTCGATGCTCATGCTGTTGATCACTGGATTGTCTGGTCCAGAGTGCGGCGTAAAATTCAACTCACTGTTACAGAATCGACTATTTCCTCAAGGCTCATGTATTTCTATGACCATTCAGTGCTAAGCCAGTGTAATGCAGGTAAAGAGAAACTCGAGTTCCAATTTGACTGTGCCATAGTGGCATTAAAAATAGAAATCTGCCTGTCAGTGCTGCACGGAAACATTTTGTTAAAACTTGAGTTGATTCATGCTGGAAATGTGACAATTTTGCTTCCGTCGTAATTGTGAGGTAAGTATTGATTTTTACATAACCATAATGTGAAGCAAAGATGATCCCCATTCAACTGTCTACAGTTTGGTACCATAAACGATGAAATCCATTGTGTTTTCGCAGAGTTATGCCATTTTTATTAACCCTATGAAAACGCAAAATTGACCAACTTTCAAGGGCGATAACTCCAAAACTATTTAAGATATCAAGATGCCTTGAACATATTAAGCTTTCCAGGGTATGGGCTTTCTAATGGTGTCTTAAACTTGATTGTGCTATATGCCATTCTGGAGAAGATGATTTTCAAAGACAGGCACCAACAAACGCGAAAATCAGCGAAAATTTCAGGTTTTTCAAAATAACGCAAAATTTCACTTGCCGGCTAACATTTTTTACATGTTGAATCAAGGAGGAATTGGGTTGGCTACACTGTGTGAAAATTTGGTCCATTTATCTCATAGTTTTTGAGATATTCAGGGTGAAAGATTTTCACATTTTGGGTTGTCTGCCCTTACCGGAAGCCGGCAGTCGGGATTTTTTGTTCATTGTATACCTTTCAGTATACAGGCTATCATCCCTGAAAGTTTCATTGAAATTCATCCACCGGTTAGGTCAGGAGAGCTGGCACAAAATTCGTACAAATAATAATAGTAATTCGGATAATAAAAGTAGGTCTTCCAGACTTTCAGTCTGAAGACCTAATAATAATAATAATATTCGGATAAAAACAGTAGGTCTTCCAGACTTTCGTCTGAAGACCTAATTAATAACAATAGACTGAACCAAACATAACAGAATACATACAAGCCTTCCTCACACTTACTCACACCTAGAAATGTTTACCCCCAAAAGTCCTAAATTATTAATTCCTACACAAAACAAATCTACTCTATTCTATCATTTACCCTAATCCGCTAATCATTCTCCTATTCTACATAAAAAAATTCACAGTAACTAAGGAAAGGAGGAAGACCTCCCGACTTACTGTAGGTCAGCATATCCTGAATCAAGCAGGTTCTGAGAGTGTTACAAGCAGTTATATATCCCATGTGCTAAACTTTAACCCTGGTCAAGTAGCTACCTTAACACCCATTGGCTGGCAACGGATTCAGTCAACCAACCATGGCAGCTTTACCATAATGCACTCAGAATGCACAACAGAAAACACACAGGGCTACAGCAAACTGAGCACAGCATGGCAGTGCATGCCACGACTGTACACTGACTGGGAAAGGATAATTTCAATTGAATTTTACAGCCAAGACGAAGGTCACAAGTGGAATTTTAAATGTTACATGCAGCCTTTTAAAGAAATCATGTATTTCTGGTAAATGACATGTCAAACTTCCCACTAAATCTATAATACAAACCCAATACCCTATAGCATGAAAAATAACAATACAGTGGACGCTGTGTAAATTGGCAGCTGTCAAATCCAGCAAGTTGTCAACACCAACATAAAGTCTCAGTCCCTTCCATGCCATCATTTTAAAGCACTGCAACCAGGCAGCTGGTAATTTCAGGTTTCAGCATGAAATGAGCTGCCCAAATACATGTTTATGTAATCTACACTGTCTAATTCGGCACGTGGTGTGGAGTCGGCCAGATGTGTTTTGTCCTCAATTAAATCCTGTGTTGAAATGACAAGGGATTATGAGCGCACACATTTATTGACAAGGAAGACCCACTTCTCATTCCATTAGTGGCTGACACAATGGACCAGGAGGTTGCCTCTGTTTACCTTGAAGGAAGGTTTATTAACGGCGCAACCCATGGACATTAACCCAGGATGGTGTTTTAAAAAGAAAATTGAATTATTACACAGGCTTTAACTAACTTACTCTGCCACCCCAATTGGAGAACTGAGATACCCATTGAACTGGGCTTTGTCAGGTTGCTTACCCTCAGAACAGATGCCAAAGCTGACTTTACCGCATGCATCATCACTTAAGAAGGTGATGGAGAATTACAATTTAAGCCTCCCTCCAAGACGACAAACTTGAATTCTATATCAAGGTCATGCAAAGCCTATTCATGCAATTCATGACAGAGTTATCCCAGCTCCCCCAAAAACAAGTACTTTAAGAAGCTGAAGGATGCAGGAGGCTTCCGGGAGCAAGTTCCTCCATGTACTTACAACAACATAAGGAATTGGACTCAGACGCCTGTTCAGCTGATGATACCCTGTCTTATGGTAACTGGTTTTCAGCAGGAGTTCATGCATTGCTACCCTATTCTTTCAAGACTGTACGGGTGTTACGAAAGACACCTTTGTTTCTATGAAAGCTCATGAGGCAGTCTTAGCTCATCCTTTCTTGGATGAGGTATATCAATCATTAGCAGATGTCTTAGCCTCTGAGGTTAATATCTTGGGATGCCATTATCAGCATTTGAACTTGTTCCATCAGTCTTTGGAGTTGGAAAGCACCTTCCATGGATAATGTCAACAGGCAGTTGATGTGCGAAATGCGCTGACATACAGGAATTTGAATCAATGTTTAACTTCAGCCCTGTTTTTACAGAATAGAGGGAAATCTGTGAAAAGTCCTACAAGGAGGTCCAGTCCTCAGTCTTGTTCCGCCTCAGCTACTTCAAGTCATTCCTGAAACTTACAGAGATCAGCATTTGAGCATGCTGTGGATACTAGAGCTCCTTCCATTAGTGGTTATGATTCTAGAGGCTCAACCTCTTCCGAGGCTAAAGGTAGGGGAGGCAGGTCTTTTCAATCTAGATCAACCATCCCAAAAGTATTAACTTATACTTCACTGTACTGCACTCTTACGATTTGGACACTTGAATATGATTCTGGATTTTGTATGCCTGGTGACTCAATCAACAGCAGGGGCCAGAACGTGGGGAATTGGAAACTGATAATATCACATCAGTGGATACTATCCAGTGTGAACAGGGGTTTCATACTTCCTTTGTGCCAAAAAAGTGACTTGTTTTCTGGAGGGTCATTGTTTTTTTCCCTTCAAGGTCAACAATTAGTGGGTGCAAACTTGACTATAGCTCAATTGCTGCAGAAAAGGGCCATCATAGAACTTCCTCCACTAGTTTTTAATTCACCTGTATTCCATGTAACCGAGAAGGACCCAGACGAAATGTCCATGATAGGAGACTTCAAGGTCTTTAACAAATAATTCTTGGAAACCCCACCCCATCCCAACCCACCCCATCCACACACCAAATTCATGATGGAGTCCTTGGAAAGCTCATAAGTGTAGATCTCAAAGACACATATCTCCATATTCTGATTCATCCGTCATCACAAAAATACTTTCTGTATTCAGTTCAGAGTCCTGCCAATCAGGAAATTACTAGCTCCACGGTTATTCAGAAAATTAATGTCTCCGTTCTTAACCTCTCTACACCAAAGGAAGATCGCTATTCATGGCTGTACTGACAACTTTCTGGCTAGGCATGTTGTGACTGCGATACTTATGAGGCAAACCAATGTTATCATTCATGTGTTTACTCATCTGGGATTGATTGTGCATCCCACTAAGTTGGAGTTAGTTCTCTCAAAGCCAATCAAGTTTCTGGGAGCAATCTTAGATTCAAGAATATGTCATATTTACACTCCTCGGGAATAATGGTTGGATATTTCTGAGAAGCAAGATGTTAAGCAGAGGCCAAATGCATCAGTCTGCAAATGGATGTCACTATTTGGTTAAGGATTCCTCAGATCTGGCTCAGCCGGTTTTGGATGAAGGAGTTCCTTGTTTCTCAAACTATCGCAATTAAACTAGTGGACTGTGGACATAAATGTATTACCGGGAGTCACATTTCAACCTCAAATGCCAGATCTAACCCTGTATGCAGATGCTCCAGATTCAGGTTGGGGAGCTCATCCTGGACAGATGCATAGGTGCATGGAGTCCTTGGGATGGGAATCTGCATATTACCTGTCAGGAGATGTTGGCGCTTCTAAAGTCTATCAAATGCTGGATACACCACTTAGCTGGGAAGAATCTAATGTTAGTGTCAGACAATTCCACACTGGTGGCATACGTCAACAAAGAGGGTGATACAAAATCTTATCAACCTTTCAAGATCACACAGGATCTTTTCCAAACAGTGGATGCTATCAGATGCCCCATCAGTGCGTGGCATATTCCCGGCATAATGTTGGTGTTACAATCACTCCAGAAATCCCCTTATGAACCCATGCATGACACTCTTCTAAAGTTTATGGCTCTTACAGTAGCTTTTCTCTTGCCTTTGCAGCAACTTCCAGTGTCTCAGAATTGCATGTGATAGATTTTAATCCATCTTATTTTCAGAAGAATACAGGCAGATAACTTGTCGAACTGTGCAGGTGTTTACCACCAAAAACCACAGCTAAATGTCAGGACCCTTGAGTCATAGGTGTTAAGGTGAATATGATTTATGGATGTCAGCTTCTTTATTGTGAATAACAATGTTTTAGAGTGTATGCTTGCTCATTCATGTGCAGGTGAATGGTGGCATAAATACTTCAAACCTGAGCTAGACAATCCAGTGATCGACATCATCAACGTCAGTCTACACAATTGGGATACAATGGAAGCGACAGATTTATACAGTTTACCAGAAACACAATCTCATAACACTATTCACACCTGATATTAGGTTTTGAGGATTACAGGAAACTGTCTCGTCAGTAAGTCTTGATTGCTTAATGGTTTAATTGTGTTGTAAAGATATACATGTATGTTGAAAGAAGCAGGTGTGAATACATATCATATAATACGGTAATATACGGTATGCAATCTTTTACGCAATTTTATTGCACTTTCTCTTGAAGACCTTTGGTGGCTTGTTCATATATTCTTTCTTAACATATGTATTGGTGGCATGTACATGTGTATTTTCATAACACGTTTATATTCTTTGTGTGTAAGACATGCTTAAACAAACTGTCCCTCTCATATCATTATGTGAGGTTAAACTGTACAAAACATATATACATGCTTAATAATCTTCTATGAAAGAAGGGTTTTGCTGACACATTGCTAGTGTATACTGAATATTTAAAGAAAAGTAGCGGGTACTAATACGCTAGTCTGTGACTTACATGGAGCAAATTCACAGTTTCTCACTTTGGTTCATTTAATGCAGAAAACATACGTTATCATACGAACATATATATATATATATATATATATATATATATATATATATATATATATATAGTTCCCGAATAGGACATTTTGTGTCTCAACTTTTCAATATAGTGGCTGATTTGTTATCTATGACCCATCATATCATCAGATACCTGTCACAGAGGAAATGACAGGTGATGTGGCATGGGCTAAATTTCTGAAGAGCATGTTTGGCCACTAGACAGCTTGGATACAGACTGATTATTCGCTAGATCGTTGACCAATCGATATGCTGGATTTTGGCTTTATCAACTCTAACTATCATGAAAAGATTTTTGTGCATTGTAAACATGCATAATCGTAAGGGTGTATGAAATGTACACACAGGACTAATAAGCACTTTGGTGAGTTTGTTTTTCCTTAGAGATCAAAAAAACATTTTATTCCCTATCAATAAATCAAACAAAGCAATTGAAATAATAATAAGGGTATTTGTAATGCGCTGAATTCCACACCAGGATGTGTCATGGGTCATGCTCAAAGCGCTACAATCCGATTACTATTATTACCCTGGATAACCCAGTCCAATCATTGAGCAGAGACAGTATTTATTTGCATATACATTTTGCCACTACTAGTTCATCAAACATAATGTCTTGCTGAACATATACATACAATCTCCACAAACAACAAAATATACACAGGATTTTCGGAAACATCAGCAACTGAAGAAGAGGAAGAATGATTGTCCGAAATTTTAGGGCCAATTGGCTCTACGTCAGAAGAGTTTTTTTTGGGAAGTGGAAAGTGGTTGATGCGGACATCCATCAGAAGTTTTGGATCTGCTGCTACTTGAGCATCCTGCTCATGCATAGGTTCCTGACGGGCACCAGTTGTGGGTTGAACTGGCTCATTAGATGGTTAAGCTGACGGAGGTGATCTCAGAGATTTTGCTCCGTCACGTAAACACACATGGACATGACATTTTGCCAATGCAGTTTTATGGACTTTATGGACCATTGATGCGTCGATTATCATTACCCTGTTGCTTTTGCACTCTCTAGTAACATGGGTTTTAGCTGTTTTGAGCAAGATATTCTTGGTCAGGTTCTGTGCCTTCCCCTGGGGCAAGTCTTATCTCCAGTAAGGTTGGTTTGACTACTGCAGGAAGGCTGACTGGGCTGTGGAGTTGAAAAATTGTACTCATCTTGTCTGTTGGTAACCCAGTAAAAAAAACAGCTTTGGGGAGGTCAGACCTAAACGGGTGATGTACGTTTGGCCCACCACGGAGAGGTGTACATCATCAGGCCCTTATTATTATTATGATTTTTTACAGATTAAGATAGATATGCAGCAGAGAGTGTATGGGTGATCCTGGCACAGTCAGGCTGGTAAAGCTCATCGGTTCATGGCCCTTGCCCCCTCTACACGCAGCCCAGACAGCGAATGGGACTTCTCCAAAGAAACACTGCCTAGTTGAACCCAACAAGAACTTTTCGGAGAATATGTAGGCTCCCCAACACTTCAGCCTTCTGCATTACCCAGATTGTCAGAAGGGCTGTGCTCCTGTTGGAGAACCCGGGCACTCTCCTGATCTGTGCCAAGAGATCAGGAGGTACCAAACCAAGAGCACCGAGAACAATGGAGAGCCTGGCACCGAGAACAATGGGGAGCCTGACGACAGTGTACTTGGGATGCAAGCCAGACATTTCAAAGGCGAGGTCCGCATATTTATCATGCTTTTCCTGAATCTTGTCAATCACATTGCTGTCAAAAGGGACAGAAAATTCAATGATATAAATAAATTCATTGGTTTTATCAAAAAGGACAAGATCAGGTTTGTTGGAATTTGTCAGGGCTGTATATTGGCCTATTCCAGAGAAGTTTAAAAGCATAATTTTCCAGGATGCCCTGGACATGTTCAGGGTCATAACCATGGATGTCATTGCCACAGTGAAGTGACACAGGGAAGTGACTGGTCCTGAGCAGCAAAAAGGAAGCCCTCAGTTTCACATTTGAGACCAGCCGACTTCATCCAGACGAAGGAGTCGGTTGCATGACCACATGATGCAATGACACACTTGCATGACCACATGACATACTGCATGACCACATGACGCAATGGCTTCTAAGACAGCTTCTCCACAAAGGACCGACTCTGAGCAGACTTGGTAAAGGACTTCACCTGGTTTACTCCCATCGCTGTACTGTCCAGCAGTACATCGCCAGCAACAAAATAAACCTCAAATTTCAGATTGTGTCCAACAACCTTGGCACGCTTAAAATAGCTGTGGAATTGCTTGCGTTCATCATGAGTCATGACATGTATCACCAGAGGATCATCCAATGAATAAATATCACGAAGAGCCTACACATTAATCAAACCCCGACCTCCAGAATTGATTGGCATATACATGTATTATTATTATTATTTATCATTATACTTAATCAAATGCCGTACATGCTGGCCGTGAACTCAATATCACTTCTATTTAAACGTGTCTTGTAAAGCAATTGGGTTCAGCAAGACACCATTTCGACACAAGTCAATTGTTTGCAAATGTTTGCTGATTTTAATTAATTTACATGTCTGAGTTAGGGAAGTATGGGCAATTTTGTTCATTCTCAGGTAAGGAAGTTAGCCTACAATGTTATTATGTATATGGAATGGATGTGTGCAACAAAAGCAGGTGCATATGCTATTTAAAAAATGTAGCCTTGCTACTGCTCTTTCCAAGGCAACTTTAAGACATATTGAAGTGGAAGGTGATAGGGGTGCAAGTAGGCCTACTTTTATTAGTCTTACAGAGCTGCTCAAACCCAATACTTTGAAGCACAAACTTGATGATTTTGACTGGTATGCAGTCTGTCAAATTGTACAAGTTTTATATGGAGTACAAAAGCAACAGATTACTGCCTACTCTAGATATGATATACGACATGTCAAGATGTTCTTTTCTCTAGCACTTGTGTGGAGTGTTTTTGTAAATAAAAAAGTTGTATTTGTCTTGTTTGTGAGTTTTTAAAGATCTTAGCTGTACACATTCTTAGTATGACACATTAATCAATACACGATTTTGCACAAGCAAAATTAAACTTTTCAAGATTTAGACGATAACCTGTATCCCTCTTTCAAATGGGATGGAGGGTGTTCCCCTATATGCAAATTGTGGTCATTTATCAGGTCATTCCTAATCTAATAGTGGTTCATCAGTAATACCTTGTTCGGGTGTTTCCATTTGGCATGAAATGAAGGCAAAGTGTTATTTTATGAGCGTTAATTTTTTCAACTTTAAAAGGATCACATACAGGACAAATTTTATGGACTGCCACTTCTTGAGTTTATTTTACGACGTTTCGGGGCTTATCCTAACCCCCTCATCAGGTTGAGCTGAACTGATGAAATGTATCCTTAAGAATATTGACCAAAGTTCCAATCGAGAATTTATGCTGTTTGATACTGGATATATGGACAGGTTTTTTGTTGTGCTGATAGGATGATGTGTGATGGTTAAATGAGCTACTGAAGAGAAAATCCAAAAGTCATATACAAGTTTACATTTTTTCAATATATGCTGGAGATTTTCCAGTTCAGTTTTACAACACGAGCAAATATTTCTATTGATCATTTTCTCTTTTCTACTGAAAATTGCTCTGTTTATATATACTGAAAATCAAAGAGTTTACCAAGTAGGACAAATGATGATGGTGATATATAAGAGAATGAATTTTTCTTTTCCTTCCTGTTGAGTGTTATCAGAGTGTATTTTCTGTAAATTGTATTATTAATTAAGTAATAATTATTATTGGGTCACAACATTTATTGTTTTGAATGTTAGTTATTATAGGTCACATTCTGTATCATAAATGTTCAGTGGTATTAGTATTTTATTGGCAGGCCTTGAAGGTAGTTCTCTAGAGTTACCTCCCTTTGAAAATGGTAAACACGAGACTGCTACTGTTCTAGAGCATTCCACGTTAGTGGGAATAGTTGTATGTGCTCAAACTTTCAGGAAATGGCTGAATGTATATATACAGGCTAGTTGCCATGTTTTTGACATGAAAATACACGGAAATAAACACAGACTACAGGAGTACATATCTGCCAGCATCTCCATCAACGCTTGATCTACATAACTGCTGCCTGACCGCTCACTGTGTTACATTCTGCACAACTGTTTCTCACTCTCACATCAAGACATTGGTGAGTTGACATTATATTTGTGACCCATTAGGCATTATTTCAGAACTGACTCATTTGTATCGTACATGAAACCTCTCTTGTGAATCTGTATATTTTTGCCTTTGTTTTTGCTGAATACAATATATTGAAAAAATCAAACTTCTCAGTGTTTCATTTTCCTGGTTCTGAGGGGATTTCTGACACCTTTTATCATGGCAAATTTTTAACCGTAACATGAGAATGAATGTTAAAAAGACTCAAGATATCCCATGAACATTTTGTTATGAGTGAATCTGACATAGATGGAATGTCTACTTACAATCTTAAGACTCTTCCAAACTGAAGTCTGTCAATTCGTCCATACTGTTTCTGTGTCATGTACTTGAAATGCTGAAAAATAAATTACACAATAAAAGAAAACTTAAGCATTCGGACAGGAAACTGTTAAAATTTGATATTTGCATGAAACTTTACTTTTGTATGATTTACTGGTGTTGATTTATGTACTTCAATGGAGTCATGTATGCTTTCTACATTAATAAATAATAACTTACACTGCAAATAGATATTAATGATGAATAGTTATCCTAAGTACTTGGTCTGTTGATAATTTTACAATTTTGTAAAAGTTATTTATAAAGTACACTTTATCTTAAACAATGACAGGAAGTCATTCATTACACGAATTTGAAATCAAACAAAATGGACTGATTATGCAGCATTATCAAAGTCCAGTGTTATCGAAAAGTATGACGAGTTCAGTTCAACATCCTTGGACATAACTTGTTATTTCAAATTCACAAATTAAAACAAAGATGTACACAACAATATTGTAAACTAAACTTGAAAGAGAGATATTTCCTCCCATTGTACTGAACAACAGTGAAAAATACCAAAACCTTTGTCTTCAAAGAATGCATATGTGATGAACAGCAGAAATATTATCAGAAATACTATATCAAATATAAACAACCAAAAACACACTGAACAGTCTGACAGGTCACTACTGAGTCTTCCAACAGTATTGCATTTTCATTACAAATACAAATTTCTGACATTTACTACTGGAATAAAGAAATGGTGCATTAATTTATGTTTTGCCATTTTGATGCAGAGAGATATAACCAAGTGTTTTGTTTCATCAGTGTTTAACCGTTGACTATAATATTGAAATCTGTATGATACGACGCTGTCCAAATTCAGTTAATGTCATTTGCCTGAGTCGATCTATTGCATCTCAAGCATGTTTGATTAGGGACAGGTCTTGAAAAACAGCTAGTCACTGGGATCGTCACTGGCAATCTGTCACAACAGCAGTAACATGTGGACAGGTATCATCTTGCTGAAGTGTGAAGTTATGTCTTTGTCCTTAAACGAATGGCTGCACTTGAGCCCCAATGATCTCATCCCTCTATTGCACTTCTGTCAGACTGCCACTGACAATGTGTCTAGATATGAGATGTGATAAGAAATCATACCATAACACTTCTACAACAAAATTGTAACCCATGGCACAGAAACACTGATTTCTGTAAGTCATGACGTGATGTTCATGCTGTTGGGGTTGAAATTAATATGTTCTCCACAGAATTGAGAGGATAGACAACAATCAACCATTCATCAAGTTTTAATATCAGGGGTGTAAACTTCAAGAGTTAAAAGCGTTAGTTCATTGTGCACAAAGTACACCTGCCATGTGGGATAAGTGCTGTTTACTTAGGGTTATTTTTATGACTTTTCAAAACAAATTGTAAACCAGTCATCAGACGATGACATATCCCCCTGGGCCCCACATATTTGAAAGGACAAATCATCTGACAGTTACTTCATGTTTTCTTAGATTAAGTTTGAATCATTTCCATGGAAGTCAGCATGTTATAACATGGGTAAACAGCAAATGGCACCACTTCAAGATCTGTCTCATATATCTGCCAAGATCTGTTGAAAGATATAAAATGGTTTTCGAGTTGTGCTCTGGAAACGAAGCCTATCCCTCAATTTTGAGACTAAGTCAGAATTATTTCAGTGGAAACCATGAAAAACAAAAATGCATAAAACATTGTACATAGCAAAAGGCACCACTTTGTGGTCTACCTCAAATATCTGCCAATTTTTGCTGTAAGATATTGAATAGTTTTTGAGTTGAGCTCCGGAAATGAAGCCCATCCCTCCATTTTGAGACTAAGTCTGAAATGTTTCCATGTAAATCAAGAAAATAAGAAATCACAAAAACCTGTAAACCTCAAAAGGCACCATTTGAGCTTCTGATTGGTATATCTACCAAGTTTTGCAGAAAAATAAAGAACAGATTTTGAGTTCTGCTCCGTAAACGAAGCCCATCTCTCCATTTTGAGACTAAGTCTGAAACATTTCCATGTAAACCCAGAAAATAATATAACACAAAAACCTGTAAGTGCCAAAAGGCACCACTTTAGGTTCTGACTCATGTATGCGACAAGTTCTGCAGAAAAGTATTGAACTGTCTTTGAGTTCTGCTTTGGAAATGAAGCCCATCCCTCCATTTTGAGTCTGAAACATTTCCATGGAAACCGAGAAAATAATAAATCACAAAAACAAGTTTTTTAGATGTGCTCTGGAAACGAAACACACCTATCACTTTTGAGACAAATCCGAAATGTTTCCATGGAAAAAGAGAAAATGATAAATCCCCAAAACCTATAAATAGCAAAAGGCACCACTTTAGGTTCTGACTGATATATCTACCAAGTTTTGCAGAAAAATGTTGAACGGTTTTAAGTTCTGCTCCGGAAACAAGGCCCATCCCTTCATTTTAACACTAAGTCCAAAACGTTTCAATGGAAACTGAGAAAATAATAAATCACAAAAACCTGTAAATAGCAAAAGACACCACTTCAGGTTCTGATTGATATATCTACCAAGTTTTACAGAAAAACATTGAATGTTTTTTTAATTCTGCTCCGGAAACAAAGCCCACCCCATAGTCAGACTAACACCAAAATGTTCCATGGAAAAAAATAAATAAATAAAAAGGCCCAAACTCTGTAAATAGCAAAAGGCACAACTACAGGTTGAGATTATTATATCTATCAAGTTTGGTCTAAAAATATTGAACGGTTTCTGAGTTATGTTGCGAAAAAAAAAATGATGACAAACGGACAGTCGAGGCATCAACTATATCTCCCCGCTTTACATGTCAGGGGTATAAAAATAGCCACATAATGTTGAAAAAGGAAAATTCCACTCTGTAATGTATTTGCATGTTTTGAAATAACATTTTTATACTCATGCCAAAGAGGCATCTCTGCTGTCCAACTTGAGACCAATATACTTTGAACAGAAAGGTAGGTGAAATGTCGCAAAACACATAAAGAAGCCATGACTTCAACTAAAATGGAGTAATTTTTTAGCAGCTGTGGTACATTTGAAAGACAAGAAAAGCCTGTTGGGGAAGTTGGAACAGAACTGGACATAATGCAGGCCATCCAATTTGGATATTGTGCTCCTTCAGACTGTTCCATATAGTTCTGGAACTTATTTAACATAAGTCAGGAATTGTTCAACCAGGGGTGAAATATTGTACCATGGAATAAGTAGAACTGCAGTATTTTGCCTTCAGTTTGGTTACCTCATCATCATTTTTTCAACCTTCTTAAACCTTTTACAAAATGTCTAGAAATGAAATCATTTTGTCAAAACCTGCACATTTCTTTGCTCCACTTCGTTTTCAGTTATTTCAAGAGAAATCATTGTCTTGTTATACCATCATGTTTTAACAGACATAACATTATCATAAAGCTTTAAGACATGCCATCAGCCAATTACTTACAATCTTTGCTGTGATCAGGGAGTCTATAGTGATGTAGATCATCCCTGCAATACACCATGTTATAACATGGGTCAACACTGCGATCCAAAGATGCACGATGTCAGAAAACACATAATGAAACGATTTTCCGCAATTTCATTTTGTTTGATTATATTCAATCCCATTTTAATTTAATAACATTGTTGACGGTAACATCAGAAATGGCAGCAACAGTGTGAAATGGCATCATCTCAATCTATATGCGTACCAATTCCACTAATCATGTTCGTAAGGGTGCACAATAGCACAGGTTTGACATTATTCTCAGCAATCATGAACTGATTACCACTTTAGCATCCATGGACTCCTTGACTATAGTTGTTGACTCATCGAAGTCATATTTCACAATTAATTGCTAAAATTTAGTTTTAACAATTAAAGTGGCACGTATCACAGTCAACAGTGACTTGTCAAACTGCCTCACAATTAAGATGTATCCAGCCACATAATGCAAGGTGCTAAGTGTGATTATTGATTATTATGTTTAGTATGTTAGTAGAAAACATGCATTAAACCAATATGATAGCATTATGCATAATCTCTGTTAATGTTATTGCTTGAGATATAAATTAATTTGGAAATGGAACAGAAATTCTTTTATGGTATACTGTAGGATTGTTTGTAACTGAACCAACTGTAGACTGGAGCAAAACGTGTACACAGCTGATTGCTATTTTCAACTAAGTTGAATAACAGGTAGCATAACAGGTACAACAATTGATTTATCATGTGTTGTGATGTTTGACTGCAGGTTTCCTGCCCACATATCTATTTTCATTTACAAAGTGTGTGTTTTCACCTCCAACAATACTGGGCAAAATACATGAAATAGCAGTTCCGTTATATCTATGGAAAATATGATTTTAATTGGCCTTTATTTTGTGTTTTGCATAACATGCGGGTCTCACAATGCAGGAGGTCAGTCATGAACCCCAAGAACCACATTTTGATTATGGATGACTTATTATGGGTATGGATCAGGCGGCTTTAAGAATTTATTATTTTGTTTGTTGTAGCTACCATTAACACATTAAGGCCGAGAGACGTGTATGTGCATCAAATTAATTAGCTTCTCACAGTGAGAGCCGAGCATGAGGCGGTAATAAAAAGCACCTTGTATTCAGTGAGAGCCGCACATGGTCGTCAGCAGAAAGCACCTCTCATTCAGCAAGACACTCACATATGCATTTTACTTTTTAAATTCGTACTGTACCTATTATTTCAATCAATTCAGCAGTAATGATCAAAGATTAGCTTTTCTTTCGAGAGAGGTTACTTTCTGTGTTAATCAGAAGAAGTATTAAAAGTGTTTTGATAACAATTGCTAGCAATGTCATGGGCGTATACAGATAAATCAATACATGTCTGTGAGAAAGGGGATTATGAGATGTTGTTACAGGAAGTAAGTGTTTGTTACTTGTCATTGGGAGTGAATACTAAAATACTATTTTTGCACATTGATTGAATTAACGGTGACAAGGTTACAAAACCTTCTTCTAAATTAAATCATTCATTCATTCATTCGTTGTAATAGTTTATAGTATGAATCGGAGACATAAATAGCAATACTGTATTACACTCATGACGAGATTTGAAATAAGCCAAGTTTCTAATTTAGACCTAACTCAATTGTGACTATTGATTTTTCATAATTCTAAAGTTCATAATAATGCATAATCAAATACGAAGTGATAACTCTTGCATTGACTCATCATATATATATATACATATACATTACACATACACCATACAAAGGTAACTGGAGCATTTTGTTCATGCTGTTGAAAGTTTTTTCAATGCAATTTACATCAGCATTGTGTAAGAAACGCTTGTATTTCATCTCTGTAATTATCCAGTGTAAGGATCATGTGTATCAGATCCATTGTCAAAAAAAGAGGATAATATATCAATTACGGAATTGATGCATATAATCAGTCAAACAGTCAACACTAATGAGATATCTGAGCACCTCTTTCAACCTCAAAATAACAATCTCTGGCAGAATGCATGTCCAGGTAAAGTTTTGTCCCGTGACAAGTGTAAAACAAACTATTGCGCTGTTATATCATTGGACAACCTGTTTTATGGAGTCACGCCCATTATCAATCTTCTGAACCTCGCTTGCATTCAAAACAAATATAGGCATGTCCATTTTCATAAATATTCGATTCAACTGCAAGTGTATACATTATAATAAATCAGTATCGTGTCACTTTTTGAATTCTATAATACATGTACTTGAATTATGATATTCATTCGTGACAATGTGCAAATTATATTGAAATGTTCAACAAGTCATTATGTTTGATGTACAAGTAGTGTGCACAAAATGTATATGAAAATAAATGCTATCTCTTCTCAATGGTTTGGATTTTAGCGCTTTAAGGAAAAATACACTCGCCAAAGTGCTTGTTAGTCCTGTGTGTACATTTCAGGCATCCTTACGATTATGTATGTTCACGATACACAAACTTTTTCATGACAGCTAGAGTTGATAAAGCCGAAATCCAGCATATCGATTGGTCAACGATCCACCGAATAATCAATCTGTATCCAAGCTGTCTAGTTTCTATTTGGAAACTTCGATGACACCCCATCCCAAGACACTTTGTCTGATATATATGCAAGGAACAGTATTATACAATATGTATGCATGTATGTTCGCATGATAACATATATTTTCTGCGTTAAATCTAGACGAACCAAAGTGACAAACTGTCAAACTGCTCCACGTAAGTCACAGACTAGAGTATTAGTACTTTCCTTAAAATATTCAGTATACACTAGCAATGTATCAGCGAAAATGCTTCTTTCATTAAAGATTGTGAAACATGTGCGTAAATTCTTCTTTACTGCCACTGACATAGATGTTTTGGGCAATTTAACCTCACACAATGATATGAGAGGGACAATTTGTTTAAGTATGTCTTACATACAAAGAATACAGACATGGGTTAAGAAAATACACATGTACATGCCACCAAAGGTCTACAAGAGAGACTACAATAAAATTAAGTAAAACGTTACATATATGACATGTATTCACTCCTGCTTTCTTTCAACATATATCTTTACAACGCAATTAAACAATTAAACAATCAGGACTTGCTTGTATGACGAGACAGTTTCCTGTAATCTCCGAAACCTGCCAGGGATATCAGGTGTGGATAGCCCGAATTAGTCTCACCACAGCCAGCCAGGCAATCAGCAGGGGGTTCCAGGTGTTGAGCAGTGAAGTGGCTCTCGGCTTAATGAGTTTAACAAAGATCTGAGCTCATCTCATTACAAAGTATATCAGAACAATAAACATTTAATGACAAATGAAAAGAGAAAGCAGCCTTCTCATGCTACAATATATTTTTTCAAACAGGAGAATTACATTTCAGAATAAACACTGAAAGATATTTTGAATGAATCTGAAAGTTGGTAAAGGTAAATTCTGGAATGTGCCAAGATTGTGTAGCAGTCCAAATGGCAGTCTGCAATTATTTCCTCAAATGGGTCAGTCAAATGTGGTCGTTTTGCTGATGTAGCCACCACAAAATCTCTGAGCTGGGATTTGAACGATGGACCTTCTGATCCGAGGTCAGACGCCTTGTCCACATGACCAAAGATGTTAACCCCGTCATCAAGCTGACAAGGTAAGGATGTCATCTACACAATGCCCTGTCAACAGAAGGTACGCCCCGGGCTGCATAGTTGGGTACTGAGGCTTATTTTGTTCAAATTTGATACTGTTACGAGTGTGTGTTTCTTGTTAATTAAGTAGTAATTATTACTGGATCACAACGTTTAGTGTTTTGAATAATAATTATGATGGGTCACATTTCGTATAAATGTGATCCGCATTTTTAGGATTCTGGCAACAGGCTGTCCGGAAATTATCTGCCCTTGACTTCCTGTTTGTTTACTTCCGGGAGGTTATTCTGGGGCATTCTATGGTGTTGGCGATGGCCATAGTGCTGGAACTTTCGGGAAATGACTGAAAGTATACATAAAGGCTAGTTGCCGTGTTGTGGGCGACACAGATTCACACATTCACATTCATTCACTGGAGTATATCATCATCAATCGCTGCCAACGTTCGATATTCCTACCCGCTGTCAGACTGCTTGCCGTGTTACATTCTGCATGACTGTTTCTCTCTCGCACTAAGACTTTGGTGAGTTTGCTATACTATATATCTTGTCACCCATTGCCTTAGATTTTGTTGCATTTGTATTGTATTTGTATTGTGAAATTGACTTGTGACTTTGTATGACTTGCTCTCGTTGCATAATAATAATATTCTGAATATTTTAAACTTGTCTTTCTTCTGTTTTGCTGGTTCACAGGGGATTTCTCACATTGTTTGTCATGGTAAATTCTTAACTGAAACAAAGTGAACGTGCTCAGCCCCACGTTGGATGCCGATTTGTAGCTGTGTTTGTTTAGTTTGGCTCTGGGCTGCTACTCAAGACGACAGGACACAATGGTGATGAGATAATATGTTTTACTTCCTGGAGAATGAAGCTGTTGTTAAGGTAGGCCTGGGAAAGGGAAGAGGTGTTTCCTGCTCAACAACAACTAGTGGAGTCTAAAATATTTAATCAAATAAATAATTTTAAATATTTGATGTTTCAGATATCACAGATAACAACACATTTAGTGCTATCTGAGACAGGTTATTAATTAAAATAGTATCCTGCCATAATGTAAATTTGTGGACATCTATTTTCGCGCACCTATCTTTTCCGGGTTCACGAGGTCGGTACACATAAAACCGTGACGTCAGATTTCATGTTTATAAACAAGAAGTCGTTGACTCGTCTCTGTCGTCGCTATGTGGAAATCAAATGTGTCCAAGGTGAGTTTCTTATGAAAAGTTATCTAGCATACATATTTTCATGCTTCTGCACTAATTCCAAAAACATCGGGAGTGAGTGAGTGAGTGAGTGAGTTTAGTTTTACGCCACACTCAGCAATATTACAGCTATATGGCGGCGGTCTGTAAATAGTCGAGTCTGGACCAGACAATCCAGTGATCAACAACATGAGCATCGATCTGCGCAATTGGGAACCGATGACATGTGTCAACCATGTCAGCGAGCCTGACCACCCGATCCTGTTAGTCACCTCTTACGACAAGCTGAGTCGCCTTTTATGGCAAGCATGGGTTGCTGAAGGCTTTTCCTACCCCGGGACCTTCACGGGTCCCAAAAGCATCCGGACGAAAATGAGCCCTAGAAAATAGTTTTCATTCATGACAGCAACTATCTACTGGTTGTCTGCATAAGTAACTACCGACGCTAAAAGGTCATGACCCCGGTAGGTGGGGTAAAAAAAAACTATGGAAGCCCAATTCAGACATATTCCTTATATCCTAAGAGCAAAGTTTCATCAAAGGTTACCAATGAATAGCAATTAAAACGACTTTGTAGGATCAAAGGAAACTGTTTTAAGTAATTGAGAAAATATGCTTGTATTTATTAAAAACAATTCTCCAAAATGATACTGATTACATTAAAACAGACAAAACAATGATTTTGATTTTTTTGGGTGGTGGTGGTGAAATTTTGTTAAAAATAAAATAAGATTTTTTTCTATATATGCGTACATATTTTTTTAAAATAAAATAAATCATCAATACATTTTATTTCTATTTCAGAATATGTGCACAAGTCCTGACATGCATTCAAGGCTTGGAGGGCGATACAGGCCTTACTCACCAACAGCAATGACAAATGCCTATGTTTCAGTTGTTGAAGGTGGTGCTTCTGTCCATTGAGCAGCAGGAAAATATGGTATTAGTGAGGCAATAGAAGCTGCTGCAACAACACCAGCTGCAGTATCTGGCGAGGGTTTTACTGTTACTGTTATTGGATGTGGCAACGCTCTTGGCAACCAAATTCCACCATACTTTGTATTTCCAAGAAAGAGGATGAGGCCAGAACTACTCAAAGATTGCACTTCAGGAGCTGATGGAACTGTAACAGAGTCTGACTGGTCCAATACTGAGGTTTTCTGGTACTACCTTGAACATCATTTTGCCAAGTTTCAAACAAGAAGATACTAATCCTGTATGATGGTCACAAGTCCCATATTTCTCTTCCTCTTACTGACTGGGCCAAAGAACACAATATTATTCTGTTCATCCTCCCTGCAAGTCATGTTCTGCAGCCACTTGATTTAGGATGCTTTGGCCCATTTGAAAGGATCTACAACAACAAGTGTCACAAATTTATGCGTTCTAATGCTTGCACTGGTATTGATCGATATTCTGTTTGCGATCTCGCATGTAAAGCATATGGCAACTTGAGAAGTTCTTTCAGGAAATCTGGAATCCATCCATTTGACCCACTCGCTGTTGACCAGTCAGCGTTCATTCCCACAGTTTCTGATAGTTCATCTGACGAGATCACAGAGGATGAGAAATGCTGTGTTTGTCACAGATTTGCGCCTTTGGAAAAAGTACATTCTGATTCCATCTATTTCACTACTTGGGGGGAATGTATGTATAGAGGATGTGACCACTGGACTCACCTAAAGTACTGTTGTGCAGTTACAAGACTTTCAAGAAAGGATATTTTTTACTGTCCATTCCATGATTTGCCATCCTTGCAGACTGAGGAATGAAACTGTCAATGTTCACTAGTAAATACTGGCAACATTCAACTTTCACATCAGTTTCTCATGTTGTGCACTTTCTTCTTGTGAACTTTTCATTCAGGATTAATGGAATGTTTGCTACTTTCCTTGCATTTTTTCTGAGATTACTGGAACGTTTTACGGCATTTTTGTATGAAAATAGCCTAAAGTAGACAGATTCTGAACAATACCTTGCTAAAACCTTGTTATCAGTATTTCAAGACATAAACTTCAACATTACATTGTTATCAGCTGTTGGCATAAACTGTGCACCATGCTGATTGTCCTGTCATCAGCTATCATGAATATTGATGGCGTAGCTCACAACTGACGTGCATACTGTCGTCCGGATAATGGCTTCTTCCCGCTACGAAAGCCAAGTGTCAAAGGCTGGAACTTATGTTTTTATAAACATTTTACACTGTTGGAGGTTTGTATAATTGTTTCTTTTCATGTGCCTTGTTAATCCTGCATACCGTGCCGAAACGTGTTATGTGCGCGAATTTTGGTTACGTGAAGTTAGATTTAAGATAATGCACTTTGGAAATTTTATAGATAATACATTTAACTCAATTTATGTAATTATCAAATAAATATCGCTTCTATTGTTTTACTTTTATTATTTCAAAAACATTTTGAACCTTTTTATAAACAATTATGAAGTAAAGAGGCAGATGGAAACAGATTTTAAAAAAATGGCCATGTCTGGGAAATGGAAAAGAAGTTTCCTGCTCAAAAACAGCTAGTGGAGAAAATCCCAAATAGAGAAGGGAAAATCCCAAAGAATGGGTTGCCTGGCTTAGAATAGAGAGAAAGTTAAGGGAAATCCTTGTTGACAAGGTTCCAGGAAGCAGAAGAAAAGGGTGAAGATGTTTTGAGGTGGCATTCAACGGCAAGAATCTACTCTCATTTAGGTTTGTCTCTTGCTTTGCCTAGTTTTCGAGTTACAACCCTTGTTTTCATAGACAATTCTGTCAAAATCACTTGATGTTGCTAGGTTGTAATCCATGTTAGGTTGTATAAACCTACACGTTATTTGTCATCATTCACTTGATGCTCAGTTAATGAATTTATAACAGGTATAATTAGTGGTAACGCCACTTAGATTACCCGACAAACGCCCCCATTTGGCATTTCTTTTGTCTGGATCGATCAAAGGACTAACCGATAACAGGCTGATTGATTAATTAGTATTATGGTGATTTAAATGAGGGATTTGTCAAAAGGTAGTGTTTATGCAGACTACACTCTGTCGTGTCTGTGTCTATGTAAACAACACCCTTCTTTCAAAGGATTAACCGCCAATACATTGATTGATTGCTCATTATTGGCTAACTAAATAACTTTTTAAAAAGAATGACGCACACTATGCAATTAGTTGCCAGGTGTGCTATGTTGGGTTTCATCATGTTTTCGTATATTAGACAGTTAAAAGACACATCACTTGGAAAATCTGCAGATGAATTATATACCACTTGTTTTTGTGGATTTTGATGGATACATTCCTCGAAGAAGGTAATAGCCTGACATTGCTCCTATAACTTTAATTTTAATATTTGCATTTTTGTTTTTAATAAGTTGTCGTAGCTTTCAACAGAATCATTGTTTTTGTCATGAACTGTAATGATGCTGACGACATACACTAGGGTGTGCGTGCGAATTATGATTCTTATAGGCAAACTATGAAATGTCTACATGTTACTCCTGTTATACATTCTCAGATCACTTCTTTTTATTAAGTTTCAAAATGCATACAAGTATGATTATAAAGTAATTAGGATTATGAGACAAAGTATAAAGACGTATATTGACAAGTGTCAACATACTGGTGAGTGAACGTTACAAACCAAGAAAATTTAGCAAGTGAAGAAATTTATCACGCAGTATTTTCACTTCGACACCGACCTCGCTTAGGTTATGTTACAGGTTGTGTCATGCAAACTCCTTTTGGTAATGATCAAATGCATATTTATGTAGTTTGATTTTCTAACTTGATGAGAACAAACCATACATAATCTCATTAATTCAAATGGATTTGACTTCACGATTTTCAAAAATGGTGGCGCCTGGTCTTGGGATGAATGCTATTTAAGTTTGTTTTCACCGACTAACAAAAGGACAATTACTTTCTACTGGTAGTAAAATATGTATTTTATTGATGGACAATAGGATTTTGCATGACATTGCTTATAACATAACATTTTCACTCTTGGAAGTGAGGTGGAGGTCAATATAACATTGCTTGCAAAATAAATGTCACTTCGACCCCCACCTTGCTTCCTTGGAAGAAGTCCTTATTTTAAAAGTTGTGTCATGCAAAATCCTTTAGGCCATAATTCAAATGCATATTTAACTACCAGTAAAAAGTAGTTTTGATTTTGATGAGGACAAATCATAATCGCAATAATTCTAACAGACTTTAGATCATGACTTCACGATTTTAAAAAATGGCGGTGCCCTGTCTGAGGATGAATGCTATTTAAGTTTGTTTTCACCGAATTACAAAATCACAATTTTTTCTCCTGGTAGTAAAATATGTATTCTATTGATGGATCCTGGCACAGTCAGGCCGGTAAGGCTCATCATCAGCTCAGGGCTCTCGCCCCCTCTACATGCAGGCCAGACAGCGAATGGGACTTCTCCCAGGAAACACTGCCTAGTCGAACCCACCAAGAACTTTTCGGAGAATATGGAGGCTCCCCAATACTGCAGCCTTCTGCATTACCCAGACTGTCAGAAGGGCTGTGCTCCCGTTGGAGAACCCGGGCACTCTCCTGATCTGCACTGAGAGATCAGGAGGTACCAAACCAATGGCACCGAGAACAAAGGGGAGCCTGACGACAGTGTACTTGGGATGCAAGCCAGACATTTCAAAGGCGAGGTCCACATATTTATCATGCTTTTCCTGAATCTTGCCAATCACATTGCTGTCAAAAGGGACAGAAAATTCTATGATATAAATAATTTCATTGGCTTTATCAAAAAGGACAAGATCAGGTTTGTTGGCAGGAATTCGTCTCAGGCTGTATATTGGCCTATTCCAGAGAAGCTTAAAAGCATCATTTTCCAGGATGCCCTGGACATGTTCAGGGTCGTACCATGGATGGACCTCGGGGTCAAAGCCACAGGCATGGCATGCCATCATGTCTTTTAAGATATGCTGTTTGTGCCAAGGAAGGGCATCCACTGACAAGATGTTGGACAGTCTCTGTAAATTCATTGCAAAGACAACATTTCGTATTGATATTTTCTTTAAAAATAACATTCTGGTGATTGCAAGTTAGAAGTGACTGGTCCTGAGCAGCAAAAAGGAAGCCCTCAGTTTCACATTTGAGACCAGCCGACTTCATCCAGGCAAAGGAGTCAGTTGGATTGCTGTTCTGTTGCACACACTGCATGTACACACGATGCAATGGCTTCTCAGACAGCTTCTCCACAAAGGACCGACTCTGAGCAGACTTGGTGAAGGACTTCACCTGGTTTACTCCCATCACTGTACCGTCCAGCAGTACATCGCCATCAACAAAATCAACTTCAAATTTTAAATTGTGTCCAACAACCTTGGCACGCATAAAATAGCTGTGGAATTCTTTGCTTTCATCATGAGTCTTGACATGCATCACCAGAGGATCATCCGATAAATAAATATGTGCAAAAGTACACAATAAAATTCTATCATGAAGAGCTTCCACATTAATCAAACCCCGTCCTCCCGAATTGATTGGCATATATAAACGATTAAGTGAGGAACAAGGGTGGTGTCCTCTGTTATCAGAGATGATCCTTCTGGTCAGACGGTCAAGACTCTGGATGTCTTGTTTTGTCCAGTCAACTACTCCAAAGGAATAGGAGAGGACTGGCACAGCAAAAGTATTGGTGGCTTTGACCTTGTTTCGAGCATTTAGCTCTGAACTCCAGATTTTCTTTAAACGAGATTTATACTCGGCCCAAAGTTTATCCTGAATCTGGGCATTCTGGAGCTTGTCTCGAACTTGCATTCCAAGATATCTTCTACAAGATGCTCAATAACTCCTCCCCCTTGTAACTTGACCGATCCATCATTAGTTACCTTGCCACGTTTCAAATGAAGAGTATTACATTTGTCGAGTCCAACTGCCATGCCAATATCCTTAGAGAAGGACTCGACAAGGAGAACCTGTTGTTTCAAATTGATCTCTCCTTTGGCAAGGAGCTCGATGTCATCCATGTAGAGGAGATGTAAGAGGTGTTGGGGATCTGTGCTGAGGAGGTCCGGGATGGTACCCTTCCTCCCTGTTGAGCAGAAAACTCAAAGGATTTAGAGAAAGACAAAAAAGCAAAGGACTGAAGGGGTCCCCCTGAAATATTCTCCTTCTGATTGGAATAGATTCCAAAGTCCGCATCTCAAGTTGAGTCGACCAGCAACTCATATATTATTTGTACGAATTTTGTGCCAGCATTCCTGACATAACCATTGGGGCGATTTCGATGAAAATTTCAGGGATGATAGCCTGTATGCTGAAAGGTATACAATGAACAAAAAATCCTGACTTCTGCCTTCTGGTAAGGGCAGATAACCCAAAATGTGAAAATCTTTCTTTTATAAGAGATAAATTAACCAAATTTTCACACAATGTAGACAACCTGAATCCCCATCGATTAAACATGTAGAAAATGTTAGTCGGTTGCTGAAATGTTGCACTATTTTGAAAAAACTGAAATTTTCGACGATTTTAGCGTTTTGACAGTGGCTGTCTTTGAAAATCTTCTTCTCCAGAACGGCATATGGCACAATCGAGTTTGACACACCATTAGAAAGCCCATACCCTGGAAAGCTTAATTTGTTATCACCCTTGAAAGTTGGTCAATTTTTCAAAGACACATTTTCATAGGGTTCATTAAAATGTCATAACTCTGTGAAAACTGGATGGATTTCATCGTTTATGGTACCAATCTGTAGCTAATTGAATGGGGAGCATCTTTGCTTCACATTATGGTTATGTAAAAATCAATACTTACGTCACAATTACGACGGAAACAAAAATCTCACATTTTCAGCCTGAATCAACTCAAGTTTTAACAAAACGTTGTGACGATACGTCCATGCCACGATACGATACGTATCATGATACTGGTTGTCCGATACATACGATACAATACGTATCACGATATTTTGTCCTCGTATGCAGAAAAATAAAAGTACTAGAAATAATGTGCTGTTATGTTATCATTTCAGGGAAGGTATTCTCCTACCAAGAAAAATATAACATGTCATCATGAAAGACATTTTATTAAAAATGTTTGGCATGTTTCAGTAAAGTTGTGTTTTCCCAAACAATGGAACAGCAGGGATCAACATTGGCACAACTGTTTTTTGCACAGATAACAAAAAAAATTGTGAAAATTATCTTAGTCAGAGCATGTCCATGACAATATTTACCATGAAAATAGAAGCACGATAAAAGTGCTAAACTCACAACATTTTCAAAGATTTTGAAAGATGTGGCAGTTGCTCATCATTCAAGATTCAATATTAATGATAACTTAACCACATTAAAAATAATGAACAACCACTTGTCAAGATAAGTCAAGTCTTAAATTATTGAACTTGCATTTCACAAACATTTGTGGAATATATCAGAACAGCTGTTCTCTTTATGTAATGCAAGGTAGGGTTCCAAAGAATTAGAAGATATATTTTCTATTTGGAATAAAACCATGATACTCTTGTAGGAAATCGCTAAAACCATAATATCTTTCAATTTGAAGGTGACCATTCATAGCGTCCACCCCATCCGCCATTTTTTTACTTGTAAATACTACGAGAGTTGGCTTTGCATAGCAACCTGAAACATGACCGTTCCTCGCTGTCGACTTGTTTATCGTAACAATTTTATTGACTAATTTTTTTCAGGTATGGTATAGGGTTATTTTTAGGTATATAAGTATCGTGTTGAATCGATACATGACAATCGTATTGATGTATCGTATCGTGCAGCTCTTGAATCGCGATAACCTGCCTATCGATTAATCGTCACAACTCTATTTGACAGGCAGATTTCTATTTTTAACACCACTATGGCACAGTCAAATTAGAACTCGAGTTTCTCTTCACCTGCATTACAATGGCTTAGCACTGAATGGTCACAGAAATACATGAGTGTTAAGGAAATAGTCGATTGTGTAACAGGGAGTGAGTTGAGTTTTACGTCGCACTCAACATTATTCCAGCTATATGACTATGGTCTGTCCATGATCAAGTCTGGACTAGACAATCCAGTGATAAACAGCATGAGCATCGATCTGCACAATTTGGAACCTATTAGTTTGTATATTATTTTACGCCGCACTAAGTATTATTCCAGCTATATGGCTGTGGTCTGTAAATGGTCGAGTCTGAACCAGACAATCCAATGATCAACAGCATGAGCATCCATCTGCGTAATTGGGCACCTATTAGTGTGTATATTGTTTTACGCCGCACTCAGCAGTATTCCAACTATATAACTGCAGTCTGTAAATGATCGAGCTTACACAGCACTCAGAACTCAGAAATATTCCAGCTATATGGCTGTGGTCTGTAAATGATAGAGTCTGGACCAGACAATCCAGTGATCAACAGCATGAGCAATTGGGAACCTGACAGGCCGTAACTCCCCTGTTCTTAGGTCTACAATAAAAACAATTAGTGTTCGGGAAATGTCAGGCTCTAAACTTTCCAGTAGTTTGTATATTTCACTGTGCCATCCTGATTGTTTTTCTGGAGTTTGTGAATTTTGTGTTCGTGTCAGCAGTGTTGACTCAGTGCCAAATGAATGTAAACATTACTGCAATGGATGGTCCAGCTGGCGTCCAAAGAAACTGTTCAAGTGAAGATAGCCACGGTGGGTGTATGGAGGAAGTCTGAAGACCGTCAGTATTGCCTTTGAGGCAATCCTAGTTGTATTTGATCTTATCTGTATATATTTATGCGTCGTTAAAATATTATATTTATGCAATAGTCAATATCCATGACTTCGAATCCTCCACTTCATGTTGTACATTATGTTGCGTGTTACATGTCTAAACCCATAAGGAACCTCGCATCAAAAGCAGACTGAACTTAACATTATTCCATGGTCAATACCACAATATTGATGCAGTGGCATTACTTAAAGTTTGTTTCATATTTTTCATAATCGTTTCTTTTGTGCAGATAAAATTTTTAGAATATGAACGAATAATGCCATACTTCTCTCAGAGAGGGAAGATGATTTATATGGTGATTCTTTACAAACCAGATATTTCTTTTTTGTCCAAACAGAATTCACTTATCACTGATTACCGATATTTTGAGAGTGTGTGCATGCGTGTGCATACACTTATATATACAGGTACTTGATAGGCATTAAAAAATCAGCCCGTTTGCAGACATAATGACTATATTGGTTGGACTACTAGAAGAAAGCAAATAATTTCACACTATTAAACTACCTGGAACAGTAACATTTTCCATGATATCATATGAACTTCCAAACATTTATTGAAATAACTGCTGCATGATGAAATGGATCATAGAACATCATTATGGCATTAATTATGCTTTAATGACTCATGTAATAATATATATACTGGACAAAAATAGCTAGGGATATTTGCAAATTTTGAATAATGAGCTATTTATTCATGGACACACTGATAAAATATCAATCATAAAAATACCAATATCCCTAACTTATTTTGTCCAGTATATAATCACTATGTCAGTTAACTCATGACCAAACATGTCAAGCTAGTACCGATAGATTTTTATCTAATATGTAAAAGATCATAATTTCCTAGTACTTGAAAAGGATTACAACAATTTAGAATGAGATGTTTTAATCTGAGATCAATTTGTTAGGTAGCAGTTTACTCAAGTAGAACTTGAATCAGCATCAAAAGATTGGTCGTTTGCAAACTAAAGCACTTATCTCACATGAACTGCAGTAAACAGTATGGGGATACATAACGAAACATACCACTTATGTGGTAATGACTCTCCATTTATTGCTTTGAGTGGCAGTCCGATGTACATAGTTCAGGATAAACAAGCTTATTGAATGTTGATAGATTCCATCACTTGGACAATGGAGTGGGTTTCAACGTCATCCTGACAGCCTGTTTATTATTAGTTTATCTTACTCGATCTTCTATGCATACTTCCTTTAACCTGGTTGTAGTGACTATTATATTGATAATGGCATTGGAATAAAAATGGAAAGTCCCCTCTATGCATCAACAAGAAATCAGTATCTGTAAAGTTGTACTGTAAGAATGCCAATTGAACAAGCATTGGACTATGATCGGCATTGCATTCTCAATGCAGGTTTTAACATCTTCTAAACACATAAACTTCCTTCATCGTATGTGTCACAATAAGGACACATTTTATACCAATACATCAAAAGATGCACATGCAAATGTCACTGCACGCCTTTTAAGAATATCATTAAACAGCAGGCAACTGCAGATTTGAACTCTTCATAAACGTTAAAGCAAATACATAGAAGTGCTGGAATTATCAACAAAGATACAAAAACAAGCATCAGATTAACCTATAGCACACTGACTGATTAATTGCTTTTAATTGGTTTAATTTAATTGCTACTTAATTCCTTTTATCTTGCACAGTAGATTCATTTATGTGCATATATTTACTAATCTATACTGATTACACCCTGTCGAAAAGTAAAAGTAAAAACACCATCCTTCCTCAAAGGATTAACCGCCAATATGTTGATTGACTGCCCATTATTGGCTAACATGATCACTCCTTTAAAGAATATTGGATGTCATGCAATTGGTTGCCAGGTCTGTGATCATGGGAGGCCAAAGAGATGATAAATGTGAAAAAGTCTGGAACGATAGTTTTCATTTTCATATATTAAACTGTTAAAAGACACTTGACATGGAACATAATTCTTTGTCTTTGTCATTCCTTTATGTGGATATTGATGGATACATGATACCTCGAACAAAGTAATAGCCAGACATTGCTCAGACGTTAGTCTGTTTCATTTGTAATATTTGCATTTTGTTTTTATTCATTTGCGACTGCATTCAACAGAATGGGTTTTTTTCTCACCGTGAAGTGTAATGAGACAGACAACATGCATTAGATTGTACACGTGGCATGTGTGAATAATGATTCACCTTAGCAATTTTTTTTATATCAGGTCTAGATATTACACTCATGTTATAAATTCACTATAAGTATAAGCAGATTGTATACTTTTTATAAAGTTTCAAAAAGCGTACAAGAAAAGGTAATAAACTAATTAGGATTATAAGACAAGATATAAATACGCACATTTATTTTTCATTCCTAACATTTTCTACCACTGGCAGATTTTCCAACTTCCAAACGTTTTTGTTTGTTATCATAAAAATGAAGATGGAAATATTATCAAATGAGAAAGATTTCATTTTTGTTGACCATTCTATACCTATACTGTCAATTGCGCACATGGGGGCACAACAGAGGTCACGCACCAATCGAGAATTCTGTTGATATCATCCCAGAGAAAAACAATAGCAAAAGCAACAACCAGTCCACAGAAATTGCTCTGGGTCAGTGCCCCTTTCAATGTGTTCTTCACATAATTATTTTGTTTATGTTTTGACACAGTCAGTGTCTGTGTGAAACATGCTCTTTTCCAACCACCAGCCTTGTAGGAACATGTCACAAGAGATGAGTAATGTGCTAAAGGAGCACCCTAACTTCAAAGCGTACTGCTTGTTGACCTCCTGTGCCTAAACAAAATCAAAAGGTTGGCTTCCTGAGCTGACAAATTCTCAAACTATTGTGTTATAAGTGGTAGTAATTCCCGAGCATTAGGGGTCAGATTGGCTTGCTTAGTTTGGAATTTAATGCTTTTCGAAAAATCACTATAATCTTATCTGTGATATGAACTTGTCTACTGACTTCTCTAAAACTGTTCAACATGATTTAAAATGAATTTAGGAATCTATTATTGTAAAGTTAACCAAATTAATTAGTTACATTATGAAGGTTTTAAGAATTCATTTTGGTTGTAAGGTTGCAGACAGAGTATTATTTTACGTTATGCCCGTATCAGGAGGAAATTAATTAAGTTTGTCTTTTTAACAATTTGTGAGTAATTGAATTAAGTTAATCTTTTTAACAATTTGTAAGGGAATTACAATTGCAAACAGACTATTATTCACATTATTTACATTACATTATTACATTATTTATCATGAGGAAATGAGTTAACTTTGTCTTTTAAACAATTTGCAAGAGAATTCAGGTTACAAACAAACAATTATTTTACGTTATACAAGTGGAAGGTTTACCATTTTGGAGTTTCACATGCCACAAAACAAAAACAAATCGTGGAAATTATGTTGTGAAATTGGGAGTAGCAGGATTATTGAAAACCTGTTGAAAACGTGTATTATTTGGGAATACATAATAGATAAGGAATATGTTGTTATCACTGTCAAAATGGCAAATGCTATGGTGACACTTGTTGACACTGACTGACAACATTAATGGAGGTAAGAATCTTTACCACAATGGATTCAAGTACCGAGTCAGCAGACGCAGAGCTCAGAAAACATACTGGGGATGTACAGATGCCACCTGTCCATCGTTTTTGGTTGAAGGCCGACCTTCTTGCCAACAGACTTACTGACTTGAACTACACAGACCATGTGTCACAGTTGCTTCATCTTGGCTGAACATTCAGATTACTGAAATGGACTTTTTCATCACAATTCTCAAATGCTAATACCTTTTTCACTTATATAATATATATCTATATCAAAATATATTGTGCGAATATATACGGTCAGAATGAATGCTATATACCCCATTACTTAGCGGGTATATAATAAACATATGGTGCACTGTTGATATCTCACTGTTTTTAATTGGTTTGTTAATTACGAGCACCCAGGGCATGAAGTCACTCATGTGGAACATCATCTCCCTTTCCCCAGACTGTCGACAAGTAATTTGGATGGATTGTTCATTGTTGTTCATTGAATAAATATGTCAAATGCATGATCACCTATGTACATTAACCTATAACAACTCTTCCAAAAATTTCTAAGCCTTGTAAATATTATTTTGGACATTTTTGGAAATATGATATTTCCATGTTTGGAAATATGATAGTTCTGATTTGTAAATTTTTGGAAACTCATGTGAAAGTTTATGGGGTTGCATCAACTAAACGGACTACCAACACTGGTGCACCAGAAGGTTGTTTAACATCTGTTCTTTTCATCCTCTACACAAACAATTGTGTAAGGTCTAATTCAAAACTTTGCAGATAATGAAGCAATTGTCTGCAAACAAAGCAATGCTAATTCTGAAGAACTGTATAAAGACGACATTAATCATGTGACTTACTGTGCTGAATACCACATACACTTAAATGTCACAAAAACATGGGAACTGATCACTGACTTTCGGAATAATGAAGAGAATTCTTTCCAGTGATAATCAACGGTAAATGTTTTGAGACACAGTGTCGGAGTATAAGTATTTGTGAACCTTCATTGACTAAGCTGAACTGGAACTCAAACAGTAGTAGTAGGGGGAATGGTGGTACGGGACCGCAGAGCAAAATCACCTGCAAATTTTGCAGGGAAAACCAGAGTGCACCCACATCTGAGACGACTAATTTTCATCAGCAAAAACTGTTCACATATAAATTTACAGAGGCATAGTCACTCTGAGACGCATTTTATCACCCAGCAAAAAGTGCACCCAAATTAGAGATATTGTAGGTATATGGCATAACCAAAATGCCGAGATCCGATCAGGCCATTTATCCCTTTGAGAAGCAAAGAGGAAACATCACATATTGCAAGCTAGATATATTAGAATCTGGGGCACAAAGATAACTTCTGACTGAAAACCTACTAAATAATTCATGTCTTTTTCGTTCTGACTGAGAGAAATAAATCCAGTGACAATCGGGCTACACCTTCTACGAGCAATACCAGATTCCTCAGCAATTTCTCAAACTCTATTTGCTGCTCTTTCGCGACTTCGTAGAAGACGGCAAAATAGTCAATTTCGTGTACCTCTACCCACCACACCAATATCGATCTGCAGCAGGCAAACTACGAATTATACTCGCAGATTGCCCGGAACCCAAGGACAGACACAACCAATGCACCGACTGTCTCAATGCCATACCAAAACTCCACACCATCTTAAACGGTGACAACTCCACTTGACCACTGCAGCTGCAGCAAGAAATGTATTCTATGGATAAACAAAAACATTGACTACACACCACAGGAACGCCCCCTACTCAAGGTTCCACAAGAAATAGCGACTGATGACTGTTTTGTGAACATAAAGAACCTGTACAACCGCAGCTGCCTCCAGTGGACAATTCGATATGCACTCCTCCTCGACAAATTGACTGATAATTGTCCATGCAAGGAGAAAGATTTTGTATCTTCCGACAGCTAGCAGGGAAAGAGCCACCACAAGGATATCGGGATAATATTTGGCACACACCATTACCCAACTATGGAGGGCCCAAGGACATGGAAGTAGCAGCCCCTCCATGCAGTGAACATCGAAAAGCTTCTGAAGTTCCAGAAGGAGTCTACACGTGTAAAAAGTTGGCCATAGCCAAATACGAAGGAAAGAATAGACTGTTGCTGCTTCTCGATTTCACTGAGTAGAGAAATGTTTCCAATCTATGGCTACAAGATATGAGAAACAGTTCGAGACTCTGGGGGGGGATAGAACACCTACGGTTGGTGGGGGAACCATTTCTGTGCAGATTCGGTGAAATCTGCCACTCATCCATATCGAAACGGAAAGACGACAGAGTTGCTGCTTCCAGACCTTTGGCGAGAATAGGTTCTGTGGAAAAATACAAGACACTCTCTCGATATTTTTCGTCTACATGGACTAGATGCAAACAAAAAACATACATCGTTTGTAGTTCGAGGTGCAGGATGCATGCAAACAAAAAACATACATCGTTCGTAGTCCATGGTGCATGCAGACAAAAAACATACATCATTCGTGGTCGAGACAAAAAACATAATCATTTGTAGTCCGGACGAAAAACATACATTGTTCACAGTTTGAGGTCCATACATTTTAAGTTCATGTGGAAGGGGTCCCTGGAAGGCATTTCATTCCTCACGTCACCCTGTTTGTGTATCGGGTGCACTAACTGTGAATATCTTGTTAGGTTGATGTGCAGTGCTCCCATGTCATCCACAAGATACTATACCCAATACTATACCAAGAATCCCAATATTATCCCAATGCTATCCCAATACTATACCAGGAATCCCAGGTATAGTATTGGGATAGTATTGGGATTCCTGGTATAGTATTGGTATTCCTGGTATAGTATTGGGATTTCTATATGGACATTTTGTTGGTATAGTATATACCCTGAAAACTATGCCACCCAACAGAGACTTGTCTTCGGAGGACATCCTAGAAATACACTCCTTTTGCGGTATGGTCACTCCAAGCGAGGTCAAAAAACTCTTCGGTATTGGATCCACAAGGCTGTACGAGATATGGCGAGATCCTGATGTCTTGCCCGCTGACAAGAGAGCTCCAAATCCGACTCAACTTCATCTTTCCTTTTCGATATGGTTGAGCGCCAGATTTCTGCACAGAAATGGTTCCCCCACCAACCGTAGACGTTCTATCCCCCCCAGAGTCTCGAACCGTTTCTCATATCTTGTAGCCATAGATTGGAAACATTTCTCTACTCGGTGAATCAAGAAGCAGCAACAGTCTATTTTTCCCTTCGTATTTGGCTACAGCCATACACTTTTTACACGTGTAGACTGATCAGATCTCGACATAGGCTTCACGTGATAGTTTGGTTCCTGGCATTTTGGTTATGCCATATACCTACAATATCTCTAATTGGGGTGCACTTTTTGCTGGGTGATAAAATACGTCTCAGAGTGACTACACCTCTGTAAATTTATATGTGAATGGTTTTTGCAGATGAAAAGTAGTCGTATAATTAGTCTCAGATGTGGGTGCACTCTGGTTTTCCCTGCAAATTTGCAGGCGATTTTGCTCTGCGGTCCCGTACTACCATTCCCCCTACTACTCAAACACTTAAGTTCTATACAACAACACAGTCAACACTGTATTTATCTCATACATATACTCAGATCTTTTTATGTTAACCCATTTGTAATGTCATTTTTTTAGGATAGTCCTGGGGCTGTTTCCCATATAGGCCTTAAATCTAGAGTTGGCTGCACCCCTACTCCAACATAGGTTTCTTGGTGTTTTCTTCTAGTTTGAACAGTAAATTTATCAATTCAGAACATTAACCAAAAATAAATCTGTCTGTTGTGTTAAAAAATGCGTGTTTATTGTTGGTGGTTGTTGTGAAATTACCAAATATCAAGAAAACATGCAACATGCTAAAAAATGATGAATTGATTACAAATATTTCCTTAATACCATTTAGTTTATGCCGGATATAACAAACAACAACAATTATATACTTATAATAATGTTTGCAAGTGCACATGTGAAAAATTAGCACATTTGTGTCTGGAATCTCTCATTTTAACTCTAGCAGTGACATTGTTTGTTGTATAATGACAACTTTTTTTCTTTTATACCATGATACATGCATATTCATATGTTGTTATATTTAAACTCTATCACACAGAAAAGGCATCATCAAGATCCAAAAATCCTGAAGAAATTAATTAACATTTCAATATCCCTACCCCTAACACCAGCAGATGTGAGTGAACGGTGGACAAGAACACTGAGTAATGGAATCTGAGCAAACGCAACTTATGCTACATTTAGACATTTTGCAATGTATTTACAGCAAGTGTGCTAGATAACATTGCAGAACTAAAAAGGATGGAATCTTGATTACATTACTGTTTGGTTGTGATTTCAAGATCTAAATGATGGAGTCTAAGATAAACGCCGTCGTACAGCAAGTACTGGCAAATCGAGTGAATGTTTATGCCATGGTTACTTACGAAATCCGGGAAAATTGGAAAGATTTACACCAACATCGTGGAACACATTCTGAAGTGCTGCAAAACGTCGAAAAGATTCTGTTGACATCAAGTTGAAGGGGTATATTGATGGCGAAAATGAGTTACCAAACGCTGTGACTGAGTTGGTGAAGCATCACAACTGTTATGCTATATACACCTTAGGCAAGAGTATTCAACTCTCTGATCAAAAGCAACAACAGTCACAGACACAAAGTGAAACATCAAAGTGTAGCTGAGGTTTTGTGCCTGATGTGACAGTAACACCATTGACACGATCCAGTGTTTCTCAATCAGATATACTGAATGGTATCATTTGCCAGAAGGACAAACGTCTACGTGGAGACAGACGCAAATTGGAAACTGCCAGCCCAATGACTTTGTACTCAGCTGTTGAAACATTACGGCAAGCTGCAACAATTAGAAATGAACATAGGGTACACATGCAGCTGTCAGGAGGTGCAAGAGGAGGAACCGATAGTATTGCTGGTGATGTACTTGTGCATAGATCATGTCGTAGTTCTTATACCCACAGTAAATTTAGTCTTACCTTTGTCCAAGAAAACACATCCACAGACAATGCTTATGATGAGGCATTCAAACGTCTTTCAAATGAAATTAAAAAGGGAATCGTTGATGGTTGTGAAGTTTGGAAGATGTCAGATGTTAGAGATAGATTTATTGAAATTCTTCAAGATGTGGGCATCGATCAGCCAAATTACAGGTCAGAAAAACTGAAGAAACGTATCATTAAGACATTTGGAAAGACAATTTCTTCCTGGCATCCAAAGTTTCGAAGTGAATCTGAGATGATATTTTCTGATATTGTCCCAGAAGGCATGCATATTGAAGCAGGGGCCTCAATACTCCAAAGCATGTATCATTGGCTGTTTCAGTGCATCATCTCACAGGTAGCATGGAACTAGTGTCAACATTAAACTTCTTTGGACATTGTATTTCAAAATCAACTGGAAGAGAGAGCTTGAGAAAATTCTGAACCTGTAAATGTAGTACCTTGTCCTACAGGCACTTAAGCTAGATACAGTTATGACCTACAGGGAGTTGTCACAGCTAGTCTTGAGCTATATTCTGAGAGGTGTTGGTATCTGTTCAAGAATTGCTTGGGTTGTGAACACATATCCAGCTATTTCAATCAAGAACGTAGAGAGAGAACACAGAACTGCATCTGCGCAAGGATCGCTGGGGACAACCATTCATTCAAGGAATCAGAAAATCTATGCACAGTTCAAGCGTGAACTGACACAGTTTTTGGTTACAGAATGGCAAAACCCTAGCTATGCATATTAACTAAACAAACGGACACTGTTTGTAACTAATGGCGAAGAGTGTCACCGACTCGAAAAGTCACCGACCATCGGAAAGCATACATGAGCTGTATGGCAGCCACGAGGAAGTGGATACTCGCTTACCTCTACATGCAGCACATGTAGCCAGCCGTGGTTCTAGCTCAGTAGTACCTTAAGTCACCAGACACAGATGCTGCCGTGATTGCCATAGGCATGAGCCATTTCATACCTGTACAGATGATATTCAAAACAGGCACAAAACAAAGAACTCGGTACATCAGTTTCACATCCATTGGGCCTATCCTTCGGCGAGATGTGTTTGAAGCTTTGATAGGCTATCATGCATTCAGTGGATGTGGTTCAGCAAGTGCTTTTGTTGGGCGTGGCAAGGCGAAGGGTCTAAAATTGGTAAAGTCTCACCAAGGTTTCACAGCATGACACAATTGGGTAAATCACTTGTAACCGATGAAGCTCTGTTGAGAGAGGGTGAATTGGCTGTTCGTGTCCTATGTGAAGGCAAACCCGAACTTGGTGTCAACAAACTTCGGCTAGCGCTGTTCGGGTCACGCACAACAGATCCAGCAAATTTGCCGCCATGCAGTGATGCATGTGAGAAACACATTAAACGTGTCAATTACCAGGCAGCTATTTGGCGGCATTGTTTAGAAACAAAATCAGAAGTGGTTTCTTCCCATTTGAATGGCTGGAGGATTGATGGAGACATTATAATACACTGGATGGATACCCGAGCAGCTCCAAAAGCTGCCCTTGAATGTGTTAGCTGAAAATGTCAGAATTGTGCCAGTATTCGTTGCACATGCAGGGTCAAACAACTAAGATGCACCGGTGCTTGTCACTGCAATAGCAACGAATGTCAGAATCAGACAAACACGACTACAGATATGGATGAAGACAACTTATTATCTGAAGATGACTTGGATTTTGACTGAGAATCATCGCACTAAACTGTTATGCACATGACTTTTGCTGCCATTAGTCCTCTCAGAAAGACAGCGAACCAACTATTCACAGTGTTGCACAAATGGAAATCAGCTGCAGACACCTTCTTATATTACTCAATAGCTCTTGAATATGCGAAAATGTTGATAAGTATATGGTATAACTTGCAACCACACACATTTGATCAGGTAAAACAAGAAAAATCATCAGGAGCAAATTGCTGTAACAACACAAGGAATTTGTGAAGAATAAAATTATTTTGCAAATATTTAACTTTAAACATCTGTGTGAATATTATCATTATGTTTCCAGGTTAATTTTACAGGTTTCTGCTAATCTCTGAGCAGATGCTTAGCAAATTGATTTACATATAACATATAGTGTTTTTTCATCAGTTGGTGATTTGTATTGTGCCCTCAGTAATAATAATTGATTTTTTAATAGAACAGACACTTTTATTTTTGGTTAATGTTTTAAAATCATATGTATACACTCCAAATATTATGAAAATGTCAAAAAACCTATGTTGGAACAGGGGTGCAACGAAAGTCATATTTTCTGGAACAGCCCTAGGACTAGGAGGCATTTATTCAGAGTATTTTAACATGTTCCTTCCAATGTTGGTACAGGTTCTCTATCAGTTCATCCCAAGTCTAAAATAGACAAAATTACTAACAGTACAAGGAAATCTGCTGGGGTTAACTTTAAATCTTTACAATCAATATGGGAGCGGCAAATTGTGACCCAAGTTGTCAAGCTCGAATTACATCAGACCCAATTCACTACTTAAATTCGGAATACAACCTCCTCCATTCAGAATGCCGCTACAAAGTTGCACATTGTGAAAACTAAGAGAGCCTGTACATCCTTCATTCCAACAGGGAGACTATATATAGAGGAAGAAGAAAGTCCCTGAAAAGCCCCTGAATGTATGTCTCGGATCGTTACGTAATCAGTGTAGCTAATATGGCGGCAGCATAATATTTAAGATAGAGCCCAGTGTATTTTCAGCAGCTGATTAAATTCGCTGAGTGTAGTAACAACTGAAATCCTACATGCAGACGAAAAGTTAACTATTTTGTCACTTCAGTTTCAGTCAAATAATTGGTATTAGTGTCCGTGTTAGGACAGAAGATTTGTAGTAAAGTTTCCAGTCGGTATGTTATACTGGCTTCTATTTTTGATTCACTGCGAAGATTTCCTCGTTATTTCCTCAGAAACATCTTTCACATACACCTTTAATTCATATGAGGGGAATATACTATCAGGTGAAATGTGTTTGCAAGTAATAGTGATAGTTTTGTAATCTAAAAAAGAATGTTAGGGTGTGTTTGGGGTGTGTGAAAAATGTTACATATAGCTGATCTGATCTGATCCGCCATTGATGTTTGTGATGCTTGAGGGTTATAGTTCTATACCTTCTTTCCTTCTTGTTGATCTTAGTTTTTGACAAAACTGGAAAGGTGTTTAGGACGCGTTGTGACAGTTTTACACTTTCTGTTTTTGAGGTGTGTGTGACAGTGTCAGTTAACATTTTGTTATGTCCATTCCATTCCCCATATGCAATAAGGTATCTGAATTAATTATTTATGTTTTGGGAGGGAAGGCTGCAGTGTATCATTTATTCTTTCATTCATTCACATATGTACTTCTTTCTCTTATTGTGTTTCTCTCTTTCATTCATTCATTCACATAATTCTTGCTCTTAATTCTTACTATAATTCATTCATTCATTCATTGTTAAAGTTCGACTGATACAATAAACTGGCTGAAGATCTGTTAAACACAGTTGAAGTAGCGATGGGAACGAGCCAAGTCACTGTGTGCATTGGAGCATGACGACGCACATGTTAATTAGTGCAAATGGTAAAGAAAGCAAGTGAGTGACCTGTTTCAATATAGCGTGGGGGTGTAAAGCCCACGAAGAAAGGAAGAGAGAGATAGCGAGGTTCGGCTGTCAGCCATTTATCAAACCGGAAGTATCTTACAGTTTGTAATCCGAACATGCCAGAACTCCGTGCATCACACTGATAACCGGGCAGTGCCAGTTATTGTAACATCCTCCCCTTTTTGTAAAACTTTAAACTTGAACGTACAAATGAACAGCCACTCAAATCACCACTTATACTAGTGATGAGTGAAATGTTTAATAATGAAGATGAAAGTTAATGAACTTAAAGAGTTATTGCTTTTTAACTGAAATGATATCCTGTAAGTGAAGTCAAATCTGAGTCCTTTGAAGAATCCTTACACACTGAACACAATTATCAATTAACAGTCTGTTTGAACTTGAATCTCAGGTTCATCAGTTTACTTCACGGACACCTCAAAGTCTTTGAGGTATGCAGGCAACCTGCTCTGTCGGGTAGATCGCCTCGGGCTGTCTGGAACCTCAGGTATGGGTTTTACCTGCGATGTGGGTGTGTTGGTCTCAGGCACTGAGACAGGTTTGGGTGACACCATAGGTGTCAAATGTTGAGTCACAGGTGTGACGTCTGGCCTTACACCAGACTCAACTGCCTTTAGCTGTTTCGGCTTATGTGTAGGAGCATCAGTCTCACTTGATTTCCTCAAGTGAACCCTGTTTCTTCTGTAAGAACCATTCCCACTCTCAATCTCATAGGAACGTTCATCTAGTTGTCTCGTCACAGTTCCTTTCTCCCACTCTTTCTGTCCTAGACGATGTGGTTTGATGCGGACAATATCTCCAACTTCCAGGGGAGATAAATCTTTTGCATGACGGTTGTAATACTGTGCGTCCTTTCTCTGGGCATTCTCAATCAATCTGCGATTGTTTAGGTAGTCACTCTTATCTCCAGGCTTCAGCAGTTGTTCTGACATTGGCATAAGAGATCTCGTCCTGCGGTTAAACAGTTTCTGGTTCGGACTGGTCCCGGTGTTCTGGGTCGGAGTATTCCGGAGCTCAAGCAAACAGAGATAAGGGTCCATCTTGGATCTCTTGCACTTACTCATCATGGTTTTCGCCGCTTTCACACCAGATTCAGCTTTGCCGTTGGCGTTCGGGTGTCTTGGAGAACTGGTACAGTGGATGATGTCCCATGCTTTTGTGAATGATGAGAACTCTTCACTGATGAACTGTGGACCATTATCCGAGATAAGCTGGTTCGGAATGCCATGTCTTGCGAAGTGAATTTTCAATGCTTTAACCACTGCTGAGGAGGTAGTCGATGGAAGATAGTCAACTTCCCAGAATCCACTGAAATAGTCAATGGTAAGAAGGTATTCACGATCCTCGAACGTGAACAGATCAGTCCCTACTACTTCCCACGGATGATTGGCGATGATATTTATCAGAGATTCTTTCTGCTGTGTTTTACAGTAGGTCTGACAAGCATCACAAGATTCTGTGATCTGTTTGATCTGGTCAGTCATGCCTGGCCAGTACACACACTCTCTCGCTCTTCTCAGCATACTTTCTTTTCCAAGATGAGATGAGTGAAGGAGTGATTTGATTCTAGTTCTTATGTTTTCAGGTACAACGATGCGTTCTCCTTTGAACACCAGGCCATCATGGACAGTGAATTCATCTCTAGCAGAGAAGAATGGAGCAAGTGATTCGTGTAAGTCTTTCTTGCTTTCAGGCCATCCCTTGAAGATTACAGATTTGAGAATGTTCATTGTCTCGTCTTCCTGTGTTGCCTTTCGTAATTCTTCTATTTTTTCAGGGCTGACTCTCAGGTGCCCAACTGCATTCACCACTGAGAACATATCCGGTTTGTTGTCTCGAGTGATGGAGTTGATGTATGCTCTAGAGAGCATATCAGACAAGTACATCTGCTTCCCGGGTCTGTACACCACGTTAATGTCGTACTGTAGGAGTCGCAACATCATGGACTGAAGTCGCTTGGGTGCCTTGTAGAGAGGTTTTCGAAGAATAGCCTCAAGAGGTTTGTGATCTGAATGTATGATTGTTGATCTGCCAAATGTATACTGGTGAAATTTCTCCAGAGCGAAAACAATGGCCAGACATTCTTTCTCAATCTGTGCATAACCACATTCAGTGTTGGATAGTGCTCTACTTGCATAGGCTAGTGGTCTACCTTCCTGTAGCAGGGCTGCGCCCAGTCCCTGGCTGGAAGCATCACACTCAATATGTAGGTCCACCCTAGGATCATAGTACCTCAGCACAGGTGCCTCAGTGAGAAGTTGCTTGATTTCTGTTAATGCTGTCTCTTGTTCATCAGTCCACTCCCACTGAACTTCCTGGTGGGTGAGCCTTCTAATTGGTTCCATTACATCAGACAGTCTTGGGAGGAATTTAGCCAGATAATTGACAGTTCCTTGTAGGCGGCGAACTGCATCAACATCATTTGGTGCTTCCATATCCAGAATTGCTTCAACTTTCTTCTTGTCTGGTTTCAGTCCATCTGCAGTTATTTCATGTCCCAAGAATTCAATGTGATCAGTCTTAAAAACACACTTTACTCTGTTCAGTCTAAAGTTTCTCTCACTACACCTCTGAAGTAGTTTCTGGAGGTTTGAGTCATGTGCTTTGTCATCTTCTCCGTGCACCAACACATCATCTGCTACACAGAAAACACCTTCTAGTCTTTCCAGATTCTTGTGCAGCATCCTCTGGAATATCTCAGAACTAACCTTGGTTCCGAAAGGAAGTCGTAACCAGCGGTATCTCCCGAAAGGTGTTATAACCGTGGTAAGATAGCTGCTCTCCTCGTCAAGTACACAGTGCCAGTAGCCGTGAGTCAGGTCAACTTTACTGAACACCTTTGCTTTTGCAATCTCTGGGAGTGCATCTTCTATAGTTGGTAACGGGTATATTTCCCGTTGCAGAGAATCGTTGAGAGATTTGGGATCAATGCACACACGTAGTTGTCCCGTTTTTTTTACCTGTACAGATATTTGAGAGCACCATTCAGTAGGCTCTGTAACAGGTGCTAGCACGCCCAGCTTGACCATCCGATCAAGCTCTTCCTTCAGCTTGGGCTTTATAGCAATGGGAACTTTTCTTGGTGGGCACTGAGACGGCATAGTTCCTTCCTTCACATGAAGGTGAACAACTCCTGGAAAAGTACCTTGGGAGCCTTTGTCGAAAACATCTTTGAAGTTTGCCAGCATATCTTCTGTGGTGATGGCGTTGATTTGTTGAAAGTTGTGATAGTTGACCGTGATGAGCTGCATTTCTTCTGCTGACTTCCTGCTGAGAAGAGGTGTCAGGTTTTCCTTGATGACTTGGAATTCAATGTCATATGTTAACTTGGTCTCTGGGTTGGTGATCATCAGTGTGCACTTTCCTAGTGGCTTTGTGATTGTCTGGTTGTACATTCTCAACTGTGTTTCACTGTTCTGTAATACACTGTCCACAAACTTGATAGGGATAATGTTCACTGTCGATCCACAGTCAACTTGGAATGTCACAGTGTTCTTGTCTTCAACCACCATGTCGGCTAGTATGAGATCATTGTCTGGTGTCTTAACCTTGTTAACATCTTCTGCTTGTGTTTGTGAGAGAGTGAATACATAACTATCTTCTGGTTGGTCACAATCACCTGAGCAATTTTCTTGAGCCTGAACCCCATGTACAGGTTTCTGATTGGCTGTACAACATATGTCAAAATGGTTCTGTCTTTTGCATAGTTTGCATGTCTTTCCCCATGCTGGACAGAGTTCTTTGCGGAATACATGTTCTCTGCCGCAAAATTTGCAGGTGTTTAGACGAGGTTGCTGTCCCTGGTAGTTGTTTGACCTTTGACTGTTGTATGTGCTTCTGTTATTGTTGTTATGCTTTTGTCTGAGATGTTGTTTCTTGTCTCTGTGATCACGTGATGTGCGTTGTGTTTGTCTTGTGACTTGGTTTACTTCTGACTGTGCTGCTGTAATAACTTTCAACTGAGAAGCTGTGTTTTCATGACTTCGACAAATGTCTATGCATTTAGCTAGTGTTAGCTTGCGCTCCTGAAGCAAGCGTTTCCTAGTATTTGCATCCGATATGCCTAGGACTATTCTGTCCCTTGTAAGAGAATCTCTAAGGCAGTCACAAAAGTTGCAGGTTTTCACTAGTTGCTTTATGGCTGCTACATAAGAATCAACATTCTCGTTTGTTTGTTGGGTCCTTGTGTTAAATTTGTATCTCTCAAAAGTTTCGTTGCTTTCCCCTAGAATATGAGAATCTATCTTTTCAATAATGTCCTTCACTGCATCATTCTCTGAGGGATCGCAAGAATTGTAAACCTGTAGTCCTTCTACTCCCATGGTAGAGATTAGATACGATCTGAATATCTTCTTGTCGCTAGTATCATCGCTCCTCCCGGTGATTACACAATAATGTCCCCACATTTGCTTCCATAGATTCCAGTTTTTGACCGGATCATCCGCTAACTTTAGAGGGTCAGGCGGTCTGATATGACTCACATCATTTTTGACGGGTGCCACGCTTTGGCTAGAAGTGCCTTCCGTTGATTCGGCAGACGACATTGTCAATTTTCAGAGAAAGTTCATGCAATGTTCTTGAATTAATATTTTCAGAGTGAGATAGTAGTATAATGTTGCACAAATATCACCAGTTCAATCAGATATCACAAGTAAGCTCCATATTCGTGACTAAAGTCATGTCACTTGTCCCACGTGGTTTTCACTTCAGATACTCAAGGTCACGCGCTATCACGCACCGGTAGAATGTTAAGTTCATGTAAACTTGATAGTTAATTGTCAATGAAACAAGGGTTTCAACACAAACCGGGAGGTTAGATTCGTTGCTGAATCCGCTGCCACCATGTTTCAATATAGCGTGGGGGTGTAAAGCCCACGAAGAAAGGAAGAGAGAGATAGCGAGGTTCGGCTGTCAGCCATTTATCAAACCGGAAGTATCTTACAGTTTGTAATCCGAACATGCCAGAACTCCGTGCATCACATTGTTAACCGGGCAGTGCCAGTTATTGTAACATGACCTATCCCTGTTGTAGATTATCCCTGATTCCAAGTATCATATCCCTCATAAACAAATGTGAAGATACTTAAATTCATGAATTTATGTAAATATGATATGTATTCGTATCTCTCTGATGTGTCAGTAACTCTGATGGGAGGAAGACACAGCACTAGTACAGTATATTCTATGTAACTGTTTGATGTTGTGAATGATTTTGTGATAGTTTCGATAAATATGTTGTATGATATGCATATATGTATTAACAGTGCTTTAATTTTTTAAAAGAAAACTATTTTGGCATTACTGACAGTGAAACAGTTGACTGGAAGATCTTGTGGCTGCTACATTCCATATACTAAACCATCCTATTTAAGGGAATTTTCAGAAATAATAGCTTTGCATGACATTACGCCACTATAAGATCTTTATCACAGTACAGATAGTGAAACTGAACATATAGGATATAACATCTTTTGTACATTAGACTGTAGCTGTTCAGTTCTACATGTCAGTTATCAAATCTACATTACAGCACCAATCAATGATAAAATAAGTACCCCAGATGTGAAGGAGATGCCGTATGAGAACAACTGATTTCTATATGTTGTATATTTTCACCAGATCTTTGATGGTACTGATGCCAAAGTTGGATACCTCTGAAGATGAGATGATTAATATCAGTGACTAATTAATGTCTGTGTTACAGACATTCTGCTCAGTGACAGTGAAATGATCTGTTTGATTACAGTAATCATAGCAGTTGTTAAAATCACAAACACTAATGAGAAACTGTGTACATGCTCATGAATTAACACAGTACTTAGTACTTGACTCAAATTACCATTGCATTGAAAGTTATGTGCATGTAATATGATGTAAAGTGAACATTAGGAGTGGAAAGGATGGCACACTGTGTTTGGATTAATTTAAAGCTTTAAAAAATCCAAACCTAACAGATACCAAATCAGCAGGCATGACTGTAAATTTATAATAAACGTCCAACTTATGCCCTCACACTTCAATTTCCTAATGCTAGACATTATTGGAGCGCACTCTCCTTGTGGCTTTGAATGGTGATAATGATTTGGAGATTTTACATGCACCTTCTGACATGATGCATCCTGAATGGGACAGTATCAGTGTTTCATATTCACACTGTTTGAGCAAATACCACATATTATGCAATGAGATGCGCCGAAACTTTTCACATCTCGTTTGGTGATAAGCTCCTATTGCTTAGCAGTACTCAATCCTCTAAACCTCTAGTGACGTCACTCAATTGCTCTCGGTAGGCAGTATGTCTTGTCATATTCCAATGCCCATCCACGAGGGGGCATTACTTTAATATCATCCCTCTGCCCTGGGATATTACTTTAGTATCATGTCTTTGCCCCTAATTTTGAGTCATTACTTGTTTTGAAGATTGATATGACTTTGTCATGCCATCTCTGAATATGATCGCAAAATATGACATCATTGACAATTTCCAACACATGCCAACACCCCGTTTTGAACCTGCATCCCTTCGCTTACTAAGCTTGGCGATTTTATCCATTGACTACGAAGGATTGCTGTGAAGAATGAGATTGTTTCTCAGTGATTTTCATCAGTGAGTACCAAATATTGAAATTATATCTGAAGTATATCTTCAGTTGGTTTATAGGACAGCCTATGGCCCTTGAGCATTTCTCTCAGGAAAACATCCTTATCTTTTCGTAATGAATGCGGGTCATGCTTTATCCAATACTTATTTCAGCGTAATTTCATGACATAGCCTAAACATGTCCCTATAGCTATGATGGCCATTATAGCCAGCTGCTATCAGTCATATGGAAGGCCAGGGTATTTCACTTTTTCCAGAGTGAGTGAGTGAGTGAGTGAGTGGGTGAGTGGGTGAGTGAGTGAGTGAGTGAGTGAGTGAGTGAGTGAGTGAGTGAGTGAGTGAGTGAGTGAGTGAGTGAGTGAGTGAGTGAGTGAGTGAGTGAGTTTTACGCTGCATTGAGCAATATTCCAGCAATATCTCGGCAGGGGACCCCAGAAAATGGGCTTCACAAAATGCACCCATGTGGGGAAGTGAACCTGGGTCTTCGGTGTGACGAGCAAACACTTTAACCACTAGGCTACCCCACTGCCCTCCAGAGATAAGGAAAGCGGTTAATGATCTTGACTAAATAGATAGTTTTAAAAAACTGCTGATATTGTGGAAGGTTGCATATCCAGTGAGGACATAGTAAGTAAGTACATGCCTCACATTGTTTTTAAGAAATTGATTTGAACTTTCCACATAAGTTTGACTGTCAGCCTGAAAAAATATGATGTGATGTATCAGGTATGTTATCAGCAATGCCTAATCTTATTTTCTGAATGGGCCATGCTTTTCTAAATACTGACAATTCTAAACCAAGAGTGAGTGTTTTCTGCAATCAGATTGGTTACTTACCCTTGTCTAACAGTGTCAAGACACTGCCCACTAATATATTAACAGCACTACCGTACTACTTTCCCTGCATGAATTTGCATAATGGAGGAATTTTACCAACATTGACTCACTTATGACATACGGAAATTACCGATGTTTTGAGAATTCAAGTCGATGGAAGGGAAAGGAGATAGATCTGTTTCTCTTGTGTTGTTTATTAACAAGGGGAATTACAATGCAGCAACTTAAGACAATAACTATGGCAAAAAACAGCAAGATGTAAGATTTGAATCATTTGATTCACACAGGTTGGCTGAAGTGTCTGTTCCACACAGTTCAAAATATACATTGAGGTGTTCGGTAAGACAAATACTTTGTTCACTGGTCCCTCGGGCACCATGACTTCAGGTACCCTCAACCCATGCCCACCTCATGACCAGTGAACAACTTAAAACATCCTTCAATGATCTTTATTCACAAAGCATTCATGTTTTTAATTTGGTACAATATTCAAAGTTTACACATCATTATTCAGCCAAAGAATAAGTTAATGTTACTTGTTCCAAGATATTGATCTCCTAAATACACCAATACCAGCACTCCGGATGTTTCCACTTCCATTGGAAATTCCAATGATAGCATTGACATGGCTCCATCTTGTCACTCTTCTATCCCATGCTAGGATCATGTTTAAAGTTTAACAACATACTGCACTGAATCCAGCAGTGTACAGGAGAGGTCATGTACCCGGCCATTTTACAGGGGTCTGATCGCCAACGTGTCGATTCTCGTGCCGTTGCCACTGTTTCATCATCTAGGCTCTCTTCACATTTGCAAAGTTTGTCAATCATGTCTATAGTGGGAATGTTTCAGGGCAGACACATCATAAATGTCAGCTTCATTTATCAACAGTTGGCTTAACTTACCACAATCACATCCATGTGGTCATTCTTGACTGGACCAGTCTATGGAAGATTACATGAGGTGGAAAAGGTTGCATAAAGTGGTACTGCAGCAACTGAGATTAACATGAAGACATGTAATATGTTATTCATCAAGTTTAATAAATGAAATGACGTAATACATTTTCTTTTGTGAACATTATTGACAGTTATTCATTTTGAACATGATGTAACCATCTCCCCCATCTTCCTTCAAGTCCAAAAAAGATCATATCACACCTTCACTGAGGTCTCTACTCTGGTTACCTGTCAATTTCCAGATTTACTTAAAAATTCTATGCATCAATTTCAAAGCTCTTCATGGACAAACACTTGAATACCTCTCCAGTCTTCTGTGTCAGTATATCCCATCTCGACCATTACGATCCCAAAATCGCCAGTAACTTGTCATGCCTAAAGTTTGACTCTCATCCTGTGAGAACATTGAATCTCTGGACACATTTAAATCACCTCTATAAAATCATTTCTTTAATCTTGCCTTTTACTAGGCTTTCTATATTTTAACTGTCTCTCTGTATGTAGTTTTATTCAACTAACTTTTTCTCCTATAGTATTGTAGCAACATGAGCAGGTTTTAGTACCTGGATGTAGTGCCATATAAATACCCACATTATTATGTTTTACAGATTAAGATTGAAATGCAGCAGAGAGGGTTCAGGTGATCCTGGCACAGTCAGGCCGGTAAGGCTCATCATCAGCTGAGGGCCCTTGCCCCCTCTACACGCAGCCCAGACAGCGAATGGGACTTCTCCCAGGAAACACTGCCTAGTCGAACCCACCAAGAACTTTCCGGAGAATATGAAGGCTCCCCAACACTGCAGCCTTCTGCATTACCCAGATTGTCAGAAGGGCTGTGCTCCCGGTGGAGAACCTGGGCACTCTCGTGATCTGCGCCAAGATCCTGATCTCTTGGCGCAGATCAGGAGGTACCAAACCAAGGGCACCGAGAACAATGGGGAGCCTGACAACAGTGTACTCGGGATGCAAGCCGGACATTTTAAATGCAAGGTTCGCATATTTATCATGCTTTTCCTGAATCTTGCCTATCACATTGCTGTCAAAAGGGACAGAAAATTCTATGATATAAATAATTTCATTGGTTTTATCAAAAAGGACAAGATCAGGTTTGTTGGCAGGAATTCGTCTTAGACTGTATATTGGCCTATTCCAGAGAAGTTTAAAAACATCATTTTCCAGGACGCCCTGGACATGTTCAGGGTCGTACCATGAGTGGACCTTGGAGTCAAAGCCACAGGCATGGCCGAGACGATAGTCAAAGCCATGCCATCATGTCTTTTAAGATATGTTGTTTGTGCCAAGGAAGGGCATCCACTGACAAGGTGTTGGACAGTCTCTGTGAATTCATTGCAAAGACGACATTTCATGTTAACATTTTGATTAAGAATCACATTCTGGCGATTGCGAGTGGGAAGTGACTGGTCCTGAGCAGCTGAAAGGAAGCCCTCAGTTGCACATTTGAGACCAGCCAACTTCATCCAGGAGTCGGTTGGATTGCTGTTACACACTGCATATACACATGATGCAGTGGCTTCTCAGACAGCTTCTCCACAAAGGACCGACTCTGGGCAGACTTGGTGAAAGACTTCACCTGGTTTACTCCCATCACTGTACCGTCCAGCAGTACACTCAACAAAATCAACTTCAAATTTTCGATTGTGTAAAACACACTTGGCAGGCTTCATTCTTATTATTGGATAATAGCATGTATTATTTCTCATACCTGGGGGACAGCCATATAGGCTACGAGAGGCTAACCACATTGCAACCCATCATCATGCTACTTTCAAAGAGCTCCTTGAAAAAAATGTTTCTTACTACAACTTGTTTTACAATATCCATAAATAGTTTGGTTTGTTCAATTTCTGGGATTCACTGGAATTCAACATTGGCCAATTGTACCATTTAAAACCTGCAGCTGATGCCCTTGGTTTTAAATTAAATTTGCCTATGTGAATTCCAATGAATTCTGGAAAGTGAACAAACCAAACTATTTATTGTGTAAGTGTATGCTATAGATCCCACTTACTATAAATTCCTGAATAAATGAAACTTCAGGAACAGATATATTTTTAGATTCCCCAATACCATTACCTGAGGGTCCAAGGGTGCATGGTCAAACCATTGATCACACGCTTAGCAATGAATACGGTTTCCATTATAGCTGTCATGGCTGCCAGAAAGAATACATATTCTTGTGGCATTGTTTCCTCCTTAGTTATTGGATAACACAAATCACTAACTTACCTGAGTAAACATGTTGATTCTTTCCTTGAGTACATTACACAGAAGCGCTTCAATCTGAAAAATTAAATTAATAGTTATTATTAAATAGTTGCTCTACAAAGCCTATTTGTTTTTAAATAAGGCTACCTCATTCCCTCTACACCAGCAGACTGGATCTACCAGAGGTGTAATAAAGCAAAATATACCTCATGTGCCTTCTACGCTTCATTCAAAATATTGGATTGTCGCTTTCAAAACATTTTTCAGTGTACGACTCATTCATTGTGATTAGTATTGTTGAGATTACCTACAGACATCTTGTTTGTATTTTATTAGACCCATATGCAAGTTAAAAGGCAACAATCATTCTCAAAGTGAGCAACCTCATTTTCATACAGTAGACTGGTTCTACCAGTCACCATAATCCAAAGTTATATATAGCTCACACACCAGATTTTAAAATAATGGACTGTGACGTCTAAAATATTTTCAGCATACTATCAACCCATTGGTCATGATTAGCATTGTGTTTGTATTTTATAACACTTTAATAGTAGCATTATTAATGGTGGTTGTGGAACATATCTTATATAAGTCTTATACTTATCAGTAACATAGATCTAGGTCCCCTTTCAAAAAACTCCAAAACAAAAAGACACGACCCGTCTCCCTTCACACAAGCCCATAGTGAGCAGCCGACTGCGCTGTGGCATGGCCTATTCACTAGACTAAACAAATGTCTAAATGAGAATCGATCGATACTGTCTGGCTGAGGAGACAGTGTGCAATGGCTCTACAGCTTATCAGTAATCACGTGTTGCTATATTCAGAGTAACCAAATCGATTATTGGTTCAGTGTTGTATTCATGTCTTATGTAGTTGTTTAGGTAGCTACAATGTGGTTAAAAAATGGGGTTACAAGTCGTATTACTACTTTAAAACAAACCAGTGGGATGACCGTTACTTGGCTTTTGACGACAGCAAGTCTAAAAATTATTCTCTAAAATAAGCTGGTGGTGCAGAAGCTTGTAGTCAGCTGTCCTCAGGGGTGTGGTGACTTACACTCGGCAGTCCGCAGGACTCCACTATATTGATTTCAATGAAACAGTTTAACATGTATCTTCTATTATGCCGTTGGTTTTAGTAATAAATGCCTGTTAGGCTTGTTGTATCCCTTGTTTTATATACTTTTTTTTCTCGTCCTCGCTTATAGAATATGTTTTATGAATCTTTGATCTAATTTCATTTTCTATTTTGTTGTATTTTTCTAGTTTGCTTATGATCAAATGAAACTCATTTGCGTTTGAAACATGATCTTCTATCATGTTTACCTTTGATACCGCAAGTATTCTAATTTTATTGTGTTTCTTTGCTTTATGATTCAATTTTAATTTTTAATTTGTTTCAATACAATACACCGACCCAACTGTTCCTGCCACTACGGCTGCTAATTCAAGTCCTAACACCACCAGTGTGGCTACAACTGTTGTTAACAACCCAACTCCTACTGCTCCTAATCCCATGCTAGCTGCCATTAGGGTGGTATCAGCACCATCTATGTAGTGTAAGGCTCTACTGTATTTTTTGTGTAGTGATGCCTAAGGATCCTGCTCTTGTTTTAGATGGTGTTTTATTTCACATATCGGTTTCAGTCGAAATCCGTCTGCACTTCCTTTTATATTTCCTTCATCATCTATGGCTGGATACAGCCCCATTCTGTTTGTCTATAATATACTTCATAAATTAGTCTTCAATTATGTGTCATTTAATTTTTGATCGATATATTTTAAGCCTATAAAGCTTAAATTATGGAACAGGTAAACTTGTGAGACAGAAATATTTGTATTAGCTGTAATACGAACCCCAGCAAGGCTTGTTGATGGTGGATAGCCTTTTCTTATTATGATTCGACAAGTTTTATTCTCATGTCTTTTATCCCAAGATATTGAACAGCCATTTAAAAGTGGTCTTAGTCCGGTGGGACTCTTAGCGAGATATACGTCTATAATTAGTGTTGTGTGTGGTTTAATAACATAATTTTCATCTAAAAAATGATACTGTCGGTAATAGTTTATTTCATTAATATTTAAAACAGTAAGATCGTTGACTGGTACTAACATGTTGCCAGTGTAACCTGGTATTCATAACACTTGTACAGGATTATATTCTGAGGGAATATAGTATGTGAAAATGATGCCGTTGTTAATAATTTTGGAAATGAAGCCATTTTGATAAAAACTGATGTAAGGGTTGGTTAGTGTTATTTTAATTACTCATTCAAAATCTGTAAAATCTGCTGGTGGCATTCATTTGTATACTCTATCTTTAAACTATAAGAGGTATAGGGTGTCTTCCTCACCCGGTAAATCGAATCCATTTGTGTCTCCCAGATCACCAAGTGTTACATTGGATACCATATATAATATATAATACAGCTAGAAAATAGTTTCAAATTGTTTTTCTGATAATGTCTCGTGTATGAACTTCAAACCAATAAATCTGATGTGCTCGGTTAGAAAAATCTTGGTTAGAGTTACAGTGTCTTCCACTATAACTGTGACATCTCGCAAACTGGTGAGTGAAACACTCCCCACCCGTGCGTGAATTGAGCAAAGGCGGCCCTGGTGTTTTTTAACCCATCAGTGTTTGATTCCTTTCACGATTTCAATATTGCTCTGCGGTGGTTCACCTATGAAAACTTGGATTGCAAGCGTGGTATTATCCGAGAGGCTTTCTAGGAGGATGGTTACACCAGCAAATTCAGGAACCAACTGCAATACCGCATTCTCAACAGGTTCACACAATAGCATATGGACTGCTCTACTAGAGGCTGGTGTGATGATTACACTGCGTCTCTGTGATGGGACGTAAGCCATGAGCAGGGTTCCTTTGTTTATGACTTTCTTTAGGTAGTGTCTTTGTTTTCCATGAAAACATATGGGGAGATTAGTGTTTTGTTGAGAAGCCAGTTGATTTGAGCTGGTAACATCATCCACTTGTTGTTGTCTGTGTGTATTAGATGGTATGGTAAGTTTTGATAAATATCTGCAGGCCTATCAAAGTCTTCTAAATCAGTTTACAACCGAACAATGGGTGTATTAACCATTCATCTGTGTTGCTGCGAATTATATTGCATGGTGTGAGGTTCATAGATCCAAATGTATCTAGTTCAAAAGTACTACCAGATCCACCAGCGGCTGGGACTTCAACTCGTTTGTAAACATTGTTCACAAGCTTAAAAGCGAATATTTTACCATCTATTCCTGCATCATGAAACCCTCTAGTACCACCTAAGTCTGATAAACCAACATTAATGCATCTTTTTATTCACATTCCTGTAACTTGATTACTTGCCATTTTTGTATATGTAGTGTTACGCTTAGGTATCCTATATCTACAGCATTATTTCTTGTATCTAAAATTGATACTCTTAATTCGGGAATATTACCACTTGTATATTTTTTATACTGGCGAGATGAAAATGACTAGGTGTGACCCTCATTGTATTTTTCTGTTTTAACCCGGACAGCCCTCAACCACGTGGAAGAATGCTTACTTTGTATATTATCAGTTTTGCTAAGCTGGTCGACATGAACGCATAGCTCATAGAATTAGATCTGATGCTCTGGCCAGGGGCTATTGTCAGTGATGACAGCCCTAGCGTCTCCACCAACTTGTTACTGATTATCAGTCTGTTTTTCCCCTTGTTGTCTAACATAACTGTTCCATTTGAGTCATTTATTTTAAGCTCAGCTCCTAAGGGTTTGAAATTTCATCATTGAGAGAACACTGTAGTAACCATCTTCTATTGTGTTTTACGAACCACTGACATTCAACACATTGGGTTTTTTTATTTCCAATGTTTAACCATCGCAAGTAGTACGTGATACCACACAGGGCTATTTCAAGTTGGCCAGACGTGTTATCAATGACATGTGTAAGTTGAATGGTCTCACCGTTCATTATATCCGGAAGCGTAATGTACATATTATAATATATATCATAAATAATAATAATATGCATAAACCGGAAGTACGTTATTGTAAAAACGACATAAACACCTCTGACTACACGCACATGAAATTTGTGGTGTCCTGTGGACAGCCGACTGCAAGTCCTCACTCAGATGGTTCGTATTTTATAGCCAGATACATGGATGTGTTTGAACATTTCACAGTGTGGAGCGCGATGGATGGATGTGGACAGGATGAACTGAGTAAATCTGTGTTTACATTGCACGTGTACTACCATATTAGACATATTCTCAAAGAAATAACCGCACCAATACCTCAGGATAAGGCATGGAATGCAATAAACAATCCGTATGATAGACGGGCATACGAACGATTTTGCCGGGACCGAATCATGGATTAGGAATTCCTATCGTTCACAATCAGTCTCTCGCGGAAGCCAGCTACAATGTGGTTAAAAAATGGGGTTACAAGTCGTATTACTACTTTAAAACAAACCAGTGGGATGACCGTTACTTGGCTTTTGACGACAGCAAGGATTACTGCGTGTGGAGGTTTAAACAAGGGCCAGGTGATGATTGTAAAAAATTTATGCTAGATATGTCGAAAGGATACACTCACGCAGGTTTTTCCATTAAGACGTATTTGTGGACTATTCTAGGGGCCCAATCACACTGCTTATGACTTGCAGAAACAGTTTGTGGCTAATATTGAGGATGCTATTGCATCACCGGTAGATCTACCTAGTTCTATAAAATGATACCAGGACACGGTACAATACGTCAGGTCAAAGGTTGACTGTGTGTTCAGCGTGGGATTGTTCATGGCTCCTAGCGACATGCGTCTGAGAATCAATAAAATAATGGGCTACAACAATGAAATAATCATCGCTACAGCCGACCAAATATTAGGTGTTAATGCTGATATAAACATCTCCCACATACCCCCACACCTCCATACTGATGAAACTGGTATAGTGCAACCACCACCAGAGCCAACATACAGACAATCGCAAGTCACCCACACGGTCTCCCCAACAGTGCAGGCGGTCAACCAGCAACATATCAATTGTAAAACAGCTCTAGCTGTTGGAGGTGTTGCGGTCGGTTTCTGTCTTATTTGGTTAAGTGGGGGAACCCCCTAGTTGGGACCTGCGGTCAGCTGTATGCATGTCACTGAAGGACCCTCCTAGCTGCAATGTGCACCAGCCCAGCAACGGCGACGATGAATGCCCACTGATTTTGACCAAGCCACACAGAAGTTTTACCCAGTGTGCTGAGCAAACACAATGCGATACCTCCTAGGATTAGGATACCGGGCAGGGCTTCTGCGGCCTTACCAGAGAGTTTAGCCAAGGCTTCCCCGAGCGATTTAAGATGTTTTTTTATCCAGTCTCTGACATCATCACGACTCAGGGGTGTGGTGCACCACTTGGGGAACCCCCCGTCAGCGATACGACCAGAGTTGATATGATGAAGCCCAATACCGTCAGAACACTGGGAATGGTGATCCTGTTGGCTAAAGTAGCATCCTCGTTCAGTATTCTGTTGATTGTTTCCCGAATGCGGCTGATCTGGGATCGAACCTGTTCAAGATTCGAGGAAGCAGATTCCAATTGTCCACGTCTATCGTCTTCTAAGTTACTAATTCGTTCCAAGATAAGACACTTCATATCCTCGTCTTCCGTTTCGCTGAGTTAGGTTTTTTCATGAGCTATGTGCTTGTCGAGTTCGTTCAGTTTTCCCATGTTGTTCACAAGTTCGCTGCGTTTCAAAGCTTCGTCTAGGCCGTACATTTCCCTCATTGGAAATTTAAACCCCTGCAAAGGTTTGTCGCAGTATTTACTCAACAGTTTTTCAACGCTGTCAGACGCCTCTGTAGTACGCTGTGTAATGCCACAAGTTCTGATCGTAAGATTTGCAGATCTTGAACAACTTTGGGGGGGACTTGCAGTTGGCTGTCCACAGGACACCCCATTTTAGGTTTTGCACCACCACATTCATGCATGTTTAGTTTTTCACGGATAAAATCAGTACCATAACGACTGGCTAGAGTTGACAAGGCAAGCAAGGCAAGGTAGTTTTTATCGCTTTTTAATCCTTTGTAATAATCATCTACTGCTGTTTCTAACATTGTGGCTCTTGCTTGTGAACCAATAAATGAAGTATCTTCATCATAATCGACATCTGGCGGAGCAGAAGCTCCCAAATCATCCATCTCAATATCTTCCATATTTTGAAATTATATTGTATTAAATATTAATATGTATAATGTCTTATGGTAGAAAGCAAAATCCTTTTCGAAGATTAACTAGGCATCAAAGCTGTGTGCAAGTCGGTTACTATTACGAATAACCCCAGTAAGACAGACCAGAACCAAACACTGTTGGTTATATTCCCAAACTTGTGTGAGAACGACGTCATAGTACCTGGTACAGCACGATTAATGTTTAACATCACTTTGACTTCAGGTAACGACAAACGTGAGCTAGTGAATAATGTGGGTCGTGCTATGGTCAAGAAGGTCATTATAAAAATTAGCGGCAATGAGGTGCTTAGCATAGACAACAGGGATATATATTACTGTTACACAGACCTGTGGAAAAGTGAGGAAGAACGTGGAAACAGTGTATACTAGGCACTCAGCAGCAAAAGATCGAATAGGCTACGTATCTGGTACACATTCACACCAGATGAAACATTCAGACTGCCGAATAGAGAAAAAGCAATTGCCGAAGCGTATGGGAATAGGTTTTTCATCCGACTTCACTTTGAGTTGCTAACCTCACACGCGCCATTTTACCAAGCCGCATTGGGTGATAAGCTGGAATACGAACTCACGTTCAATGATTACAGCAAAGTCATTCGTCCACCAACCGGTGATGAGGGCAGTCAGGGCATCTGATTAGGGCATCTTGCCAGGCAGATTCAAAATCAGTACTCTGGGAAAATGACCTTCCTGTACGATAGGATACTGCGAAACAGTATGGTACCATGTGATAAGAGCGACACCGTATGGAATATCAACATGAATGTGCCGGCACAATTGATGAAAGGTATATGATCCATTCGAAACAGACAGCGAGAAATTTTTCAATCCAGAAATCACCAAAGTAGAAGTAACCATAGAGTGAGTGCCTAATCAGTTATTTAGCCATGGAATGAAAGCATACCAGCAGTGGGATGAAATAAAGAAACTGCCAACGATCAGGCAAAACTCAATAGTTGACAACGTGACCAGTGACCTTGATCTCTACTTCGTGAATATTGGCGGTTACTTAACAACAAAGTACGCGTATGGTTGGATATGAGATCGATGGATAATAACAGTTTATACGGTAGTGGGCGCTGCATCAAAAATGGAAGCAAGCGGATAACCATTTAATTAACAAAGAAGGCTCAATCAGGTGGGAAATTGAAATTATATTTATATGTAATTATGGACGCGCAACTTAATATAGACAATGAGAGATTCATGCAAGCCATCTACTGACCTGCTGGTCAGGCAATTTCGTAACCCCCACACCTTCAGGGGTCTGCTGTCTGCAGGACCCCCAACTCTGCCCCACAGTCCACACTGCACTATAATATGTGAGACGGGTTGTGGGAAGACCGTTTCGTACTGTATTTGTTGGAGGGCTATTGTAAGGAAGTATTTGAAAAAATTGTGATCCTGTGCCCTACTATAAACATGCATAAAACGTACAAGGAAAGAACTTGGGTGATGACGGACATGGACATACACAGAGTTGATCCAGGGACATGGCTACAAGAGTATTTAACATTGTTTCACCAAAAATTTACAGGGAAACCAACATTGTTCCTACTGGACGACTGTAGCACAAACAGAGAGATAACAAAAAAGAGAGACCTGCCGTCGTATTTCGCCTTCTCTGGCCGACATGCAAACAAACCACAGCACATGGGTGTTGACACAAAAATTCAACTTAGTGTTGAAAGATTTGAGGGAGCAGACGCGTTCGGGGGTATTATTTCACTGCAAGGACAGGGATTCGTTCGAGGCGTGTTTGAGAGAGAACGAAGTGACGAGTAAATCACAACGGGAACAGGTGAAGAAACAGCTCTCTGAAACTAAACATGTCAAGCTCGTGTTGAAAACTGACCAGCCAGTGGATTACCATGTGACCTAACAGTGGCCTGCGACCAGTTTTTTGTTAGTAATAGTAATTGGTCTGGAGACCAAACATATGGACGGATTGCACCAACGCACCATGTTTCGCAAACCACCAAGAAGCATGCTTTTTCACGTGCGAGCAGACCACGTGATCTTGACCACGTGGGAGACTGACGAATCAATCAGTGTGTTGTACAGGATTGTTCGAGTAAGGTGACTGTTGGTCACGATTGTATTAGATTGTCCAGGTAGGATGCAGTTATATAGTTAAATAGAATTTTAACAGACAGTTCATCAAATTAGAAGTAGCCCATATGTAGCTGTAACAGTGCCGCAATCTTGGAATACTAATAGATAGTGTAGATAATAGAATTTAAAGTTTCATATTAAGTTTCTTTCCCCATTATAAGAGATTCACGATGAATTCCCCATGTTTGTTGGTTAGATTGTTTATACATACATTTATAGCCAAGAGAATCACGTTTTGTTCCCCAAATAGTACACAACAACACATAACTTTTCAATTCCACTGTGCACCAAAGGTAGCAGAGCGTGGTTTTCTGTTACATTCGTTAGAACCAATAGAAATAGAACTTATATGACATTTAGACAGATAGAAAGCTTCCACCCAATTATGGTGGAAACTGAAACAGATAGCCAGCCTAGGGCAACAACTTCGATGACTAGATGTCTGTCAGCGACAGATGAATGTGTCTGTGTGTTCGCGATAAAACAAAAAAAGGCAACAGCCAAATCGAGTTGTACCAAAGCTCGGAATAAACTCGTTTCTTTGATAGAAAGTGATGATCAACCATCACAGAAACAGATAAGGGATAGCGTAGATCACATGAATGAGCTTTTTGTGAAAGCAATAGATGTTATGCTGGAACTTTCAAAGGTTTATGTTAAAAAGGACGATCGTGAGAACGTTAACAAGTTGGATCACGAACTTAGTAGATTAGAGGAGGAAAACAACACAGTTCTTGAATCTGTAGAGAGATATTTACAAAGTAGATCTGAATCTAGCAGATCAGAACAAAGCTATCTTTCCGGTAGGGGGTTGCATATGCTTTTCAACGAGGGTGTCCAGCAACAAAGTGTTGTGTTTCGGCGACAGTCTCGTGTTGCATTTAGGCAGCAATCTGAGGAAGCTGCCCATGAACGTTTGACATCTAAAGGACCTAACCAAGGTAAGGATAAGCTACCGCTGCATGTTAGTGAAACAGCACGCTCAGGTAAGTCTGATAATCAAGCCATAGGGAATGATAAGTGGAAACAGTTAAAGAGTGTTTCCATACCTGTCTTTTCTGGTGACGTGAAAACCTACCAAAGCTGGAAGGCTGCCTTTAGGACTTGGATTGATCAGTCCCCAGCTACATCTGAGTATAAGTTGTTGCAATTACGCCAATATCTATCGGGGGAAGCCTTGAAATCAATTCAGTCTTTAGGTCATAGTTCAGCAGCTCATGATGTTGCTCTGGAACGTCTTGAAAGGAAATTTGGTGGGAAACGGCGACAGATTGCAATCCAAAATGAGGAAATTAGTAATTTTAAGCCAATCCGTGAGGGTCATGTTGAGGATCTGGAGAAATTTTGGAAGTTGCAGTCACAAACATCAGAGAATCAGATAGGGTAGAGGAGTTGGGAAATGGTCTCCTTTATGTAACTTTGTTGAAAAAGATGACTGAGCCTATGGTAGCACAATATCAAAAATGGGTGTTTGAAAGGGACAGGCAGGAGTCAGTAGAGACTCTCAGAGAATGGATAATGTTAGAAGCAGAATTTCAGATTGTGGCAAGGGAGGCAGTATGTGGATTGAATACACCAGGTAAGAGATCAAACCCCAAACAAAAAATGTCTAGCACATTTGTCAGTGATGTTATAGTTTGTGGCCTATGCTTTGGACAGCATGAGATTGGGAATTGCAAGACTTTCAAAAGTATGCTTGTTCCTGATAGATGGAATGTAGCTAAATGACTGAGACTTTGTTTTTGTTGTCTTAAGGGCAATCATCTTGGGAACAGCTGTCGTCAAAATAGGGCATGTGGTATATCTGGTTGTGCAAAAAATCACAACAGATTATTACATAACATAAACCTCAGACCAAATGAACTCAGTGTTGATTCTACTAGCGGCAACCTTGAGAAAAATAAAGCAGAACCACAGGTTGTGGAGCAAGTGGTTAAAATGGATCCTGATGAAGAGCACACAGTCTAAAACACATGATCAAACTGAAATATCTCATGCAACAATACCACCAGTGTCAAATAAGTTGAAAGGTCTTCGCACTGTTCCCGTGGTACTAAAGAACGGAACAAAGAGCATAACAGTAAATGCTTTGCTTGATGATGCAAGCAAGAAGTCGTACATCAATGCGGACATTGCAGCTGAGTTCGGATTACAGGGTGAACCACAAAAGTTCTTCGTAAAGGTTCTCAACGGTCACAAAGAATCGTTTGACACAAAATTAGTAGAATTCAGGCTTGAAAGCATCATTGGTGATTTAGGTATCCAGATGTCTGCAATGACAACAAATGCTGTGACTGGCAATTTGCAAGTGATAGATTGGCAAAACCATAGTTGCAAATGGGCACATTTGCAAAATATCCCATTCCCAAAAGTAGCTAAGCCTTACGTGGTCAATTTGCTTATTGGTGTTGATCAGTTAGATTTGCATCAGTCATATAGAGAAGTAACTGGACATTCAGGCGATCCAGTTGCAAGACTTACTCCACTCGGATGGACTTGCATTGGACACTTGTCTGATCAAGGTAAGTTTGAACAAAGTAGCTTTCTTCATAGACAACAGAGATGTTGAGCTGAACCAGTTACTGCACAAGTTCTGGGAAGTAGATGAAGGAAATACAACATCATCTCAAATAAAGCATGATGATGATGGGGTTTTACAAACAGCACATGAAACACTCTCACATAAAGATGGCAGATATGAAATAGGCATTCCTTGGAATGAAAATGTTCATTTGCTGACTGACAACTATAATATGGCTGTTAAACGTCTGAACAGTACTGAAAAGAAGCTGTCTAAACATCCAGAGATAGCCAAGGCTTATGATGACATCATTTCTGAGGACTTATCAAAAAGGATACATTCCGCAAAGTTACACAAGATGAACCACTTAGTGAAACAAACTGGTATCTTCCTCACTTTCCCATTTTACATCCTGACAGGAGTACCACAAAGGTTTGTATTGTGTTTGATGCATCAGCTAAACACGAAGCCCTCTCTTTAAATGATGCGATACATGCAGGACCTAAGTTGTAAAGGGAGCTGTTTGATGTTCTGATGCACTTCAGAAGGTATCCGGGGGCAATTATTTGTGACATAGCTGAAATGTTCCTTCAGATCAGTATGTCACCAGATGATCGACCTTATCATAGATTCCTGTGGAGGTCAATGGATATAACAAGAACTCCTGAAGTATATGAGTTCTGCAGGGCTGTGTTTGGAATTACATCCTCTCAATTCTTGGCCCAGTTTGTGACACAGGAACATGCACGAGCTCACATGAAAGAATATCCACTAGCTGCAGAAACTGTAATCAAATCGACATATATGGATGATAGCATGACTTCAGTTGAAGAAGTGGAAAAGGGTATAGAACTCTATGCACAGCTGAAGGAACTATGGTCTAGGGCAGGAATGCATGCAAGAAAGTGGATGTCAAATTGCCTTGAGGTTTAGATGGCATACCTGAGAAGGATAGGGTGAATGAGGTTGATCTCAACAGAGGACATTTGCCTTCAGTCAAAACTCTTGGCCTATTGTGGATAGCCACAAGTGATTGTTTTACATTTAGGGTAAACTTTCCCATCACTTATGAAAAGATATCAAAAAGGGTTTTCCTGAGATATGTTGCCAGGCTTTTTGATCCTTTAGGATTTATAGCACCATTCATTGTTACTGACAAAGTGATCCTGCAAGAGATGTGGATGGCAGGACTTGATTGGGATGATGAGGTAGATGGGGTCTTAAGAGATAGGATAGTGCAATGGCTGAGAGACGTGAGTGGTCTAGAATCAGTGACGATTTACCCAAATGGAGACAAATTGAGCACAATGGTAGCATCTAAAAGCAGAGTTGCACCACTGAAAGCTGTCAGCATACCCAGACTAGAGCTTATGGCAGCTATCCTAGGTCTGAGATTGGCATTGAATATCATGAATGCACTTGATGTTGACATTAGGCAGGTTGTCTTCTGGTCAGACAACGTGAGCGTGCTATGCTGGATTAGAAATAACAGCAGAATATTCAAACCTTTCATTGCCAACAGGGTGAGTAAAATTCATGATGTTACAAGTCCGTCACAGTGGAGATATACACCTAGTGAGGAAAATTGCTAGAACAAACCAAATATTAGTTTCGCTTTCAACAAAGTACTGGATAATCTCTGGCAGGGAAGCGATTCGGTCATGGGAGTCGAAATGTGCATGGTGCCATTTAAATAAGACAAGGCCAGTTCAGCTGATTATGGCGCCCTTGCCCAAGATGAGAATGGGAGGTTCACTTTGTGCCTTTACAGAGTGGACTAGATTTCGCTGGACCTTTCCTGACCGTTCAAGGAAGAACAAAACAAAGACAGAAGCGTTACCTCTGTGTGCTTACATGCTTGTCTACTAGAGCTGTACATTTGGAAATGGCCTATGGCTTGGATACAGACTTTTTTCTGAATGCCTTTTATCGAATGGTAAACAGAAGAGGTTCCCTGAGCTGGTAGTATCTGACAACGGTACCAACTTTGTTGGTTCTGTTAAAGAATTGAAAGAACTGTTCTTCCTCATTGATGAGAGTACAGTTAGACATTCACTTGCAAACAAAGGAATAAAATGGTGCTTCAATCCCCCTCATGCATCACATTTCGGAGGGGTGTTTGAAACCATGATAAAGGCTGCAAAGCATGCCATACTTGCTATTCTCAGTGGTGGAGATGTCACAGATGAAGAGCTGATGACAGCTTTCACTGGAGCAGAGGCGCTTATCAACTCTCGCCCCTTAACTTACCAGTCGGCTCATCCTCATGACAGTACCCCTGTCACACCAAATCACTTCTTACACGGACAGTTGGGCGGGGTGTTCGCACCTGACACAGTGGACACAACAGATTTCAACCCACGCAAATGGTGGAGAAGAGTTCAGGAGTTGGTGCGTCACTTTTGGTGCCGGTGGATGAGGGAATGGTTACCAAGTGTCAACACTAGACGAAAGTGGTTCACTCCTCATAGGGATCTTCAAGTTGTAGATGTTGTTTTAGTCATATCTCCTGACGCGCCTCGTGGAAACTGGCAACTTGGCAGAATACTAAAGATCTATCCAGGGGAGGATGGCCATGTTCGTGTTGTTGATGTTAGGGCTAAACAGTTTTGAAAAGACCAGCAACAAACATCTTTCTCAACAAACAGATGCATATTGTAATCTGTGAATAATTCTAACTCCACACCTGTTTTCTTCAGTAAGGCATCCCATGATAGCCCAGGACTTGAATAATACCATGAGGGGTCCAACCCATATTGCTTTGAACACGTTTTCCTGAATATCTTAAACACATGTGCCAGCAACAACACATACGTTTTCAAATATAAATCATGGTAATCATCTAGATTCTTACAGCCTAGTTGTTCCCATACATTTTTCGCATGTTCGTAATGGTCTTGTGATATGGACGCATCTGTCAGCTTGCTATAGAAGCGGTCAATGGGAGGTAACTCTGTCTCATTAAACCTGGACCAGTCATCCACTTATTCATACGGGTAAATACCCTTACGTAGCAGTAAGGCTCAAGTTTTCTCTTCTGTGTATCGATTAGTTATAGCTAAGTCGTCTGGGTTATTTGCCTTGACTAAACTGTCTAGAGATGACAACAGAAACTGAACACTATCTATAAATCTCAACCCATTTAGCCAAAAGGATATATATCTCTCCATATTGTTTGGGATACAGGATATGTTGCCTTCTACTAGCTTGCATAATCAAGTGTGAATCATACCCTCGTAAATTGTGAAACACCACCGCGATATGAATAAGCGTAGGGTTTATTCTCAACTTTAGTTTACACTCATTGTGAGCAACACCTGTGTATTTCCCTGTCACGTGACAGTGGTCTCACACTGAATCACCATTCAGAGGTTTACAGCATACATGATAATGTGCGCTTCTGATATGTGCCATACGATCTGCTTGGATCATATGCATTGGGGTTATGTTGTGTAATTTTCTCTTGATCTCTCCCTCCTCGTGTTGTAAACATTGTAGAAATTTCTCAGCTGCGTCTGGGCCTCTGTAAATAATGGGAGAGTCAGTTTGGCCATCACAACGGACGACCACATACCCAAACCCACACACCTTGTGTTCTTGATTTTTCTGAGTGTGACTTTTATCAGGGGATGGAGCCACCGTATCAATTGGTTTAATGATGGCTTTGAAGTCAGCGTAGATAATGTATGGTACTGGTATCAGATTTTTGTGGTTGATAAACTTCAAGATATTGTTATTTTCAGTCTACCCGCATTGCTGTCTCCCCTACACCTCGACAATCATCCCTGCGTGAATTGAGCAGATCGGCTCTAGAAAACCCGTGAAGGCACCTTTCACAGAAATGTTTCTTCACCTCGTGTTTCGCCTGACTGTACACCAACCAATTGAAATGTTGTATAGTTGTATAATGATGTTATTCACCCTCCTGCACTAGAAATAGATTGTTTGACGACCCTCCTGATTTAATAAAGGACTTATCCTGTGTACTATTAAGGCATTACCCTCATGCCCGTATATATTTACAGCTAAGTCATGGTTCTGTTTTTCTACTTTGGGCCACTGAGAGATAGGGGTTGGTTCATCTATAATATCCCAAATAATACCATCATCTATCGGATAACGGGAAAGTCTGATGGGGTGGTTTTCAGTTGGAAACTTAGCGGCTCTTACTGATACCCTCACACAATCATCACCATGATTTACAACGTTAACTATAGAGTGTTTGGCAGCAAAATATTTCAACTCATGTACATGGTAGCCATGTCATAGGGTTCATACCATATGTGAACCATTTCTCTAATTGGTTGTCACTTTATCGATTGTGCGTGCACTGTGTGACCCAGCTCTCAGCCAGACAGTATCGATCGATTCACATTTAGACATTTGTTTAGTCTAGTGAATAGCCTAGCCCACAGCGCAGTCGGCTGCTCACTGTGGGCTTGTGTGAAGGGAGACGGGTTGTGTCTTTTTGTTTTGGAGTTTTTTTAAAGGGGGTCTAGATCTATGTTACTGATAAATATAAGGCTTATATAAGATATGGCCCAAAACCATCATTAATAATACTACTACCTTTATTGGAGTTAAAAAAACAACTCCAAACATCAATATTTCTCTCTCTTTTGCTACTTTTTTCATTTGAAAAAACATAGTAAAATATTATTTGAAATACTAGTTTTGTCTCATTTTTTTCAAAAATGCAGCTGGTTGGCTATGTGATGTTGATATCAAGGAAACGGTTCAATAATAATCGTTTATGAAGTCTTTGTTCTTGGCAAGGAAGTTTTGAATGATTTGCTGCCTCCCTTGTTCTTTCATTCTTGTCTTCGTTAGAGTCAGCAGAGGTTTTCTGAGTCCTGGTTCAAACAGGGAGACTCTAACAGGGGGAGTAGTCACTCCTCAAAAAGCTGGTTAGCATATGTCCAATGTAGTCAATATGGTGGCAGCTTGGTTTTTAAGATTGAGCCCAGTTTATTTTCGAAAGCTGATTACATTCGCTGAGTGCTGTGATAACTGAAAATCTACATGTGGAAGATAGCTTATCTATTCTATCACTTCAGTTTTAGTCCAATAATTGGTGCTGATCTCAGTATTGGTGCAGTGGATTTGCTTTAAAGTGTTAAGTCAGCATGTTATAACTCACTGGCTTCAATTCTCAGTACACAGCAAAAAAGACTAAATTCTATTGCTAAAAACTTCTTTCACACATTCGTTTAATTTTCAGCAGGGTAATATATCTTTAGTTGAAACATGTTTGCAAGTAACAGTGATAGTTTTACAACTTGAAAACATCTCGCCAACCTTATCTGATCTGCCACTGAAAAAATACAGTACCTTGTTTGAATGTTTCCAGTTATTGCTCTAAAATGTCTTTCACATACACCTTTCATATTTATGAGGGGAATGTACCAACAGGGGAAAGGTGTTTGCAAGTAATTGTGATAGTTTCACATTTTTTAAAAATTGTAATGGTGTTTTTGAGGTGTGTGAAAAACATGACACATCACCGATGTTATCTGATCTGCCACTGAAATACTACAGTGCATTGTTTGTGTCTACTTATAGTTCTAAAACATTCTTTCACATACACCTTTAACTTTTATGTGGGGAATAAACCATCAGGTGGAAGGCATTTGCAAGTAATAGTGATAGTTTTTACAATCTTAAGAAAAAAAGTTCAGGGTGTATTTGATGTGTGTGAAAAATATGACATATCATCTATCTGATCTGATCCACCATTAATGCTTGTGATGCTTGAGACTTATAGTTCTAAAACAGCATTCTTCCTTGTTGATCTTAGTATTTGATAAAACTGGAAAGATGTTAACAAAGTTTTGTGATAGTTTAAAACTTTCAGTTTTTGAGGGTTGTGTGACAGTGTCAGTTAACTCATTAAGGCTGAGAGACGCATATGTGGGGCAAATTAATTAGCTTCTCACAGCGAGAGCCGCTTATTGGGGGTTACAAAAAGCACCTCTTATTCAGCGGGAGCCGCATATTGGGGTTCTAAATTTTAAATTCGTATTGTACCTATTATTTCATTCAATTTAGCAGTAATGATCAAAGATTAGCTTTTCTTACGAGAGAGGTTACTTTCTGTGCTAATCAGAAGAACTATTAATGTGTTTTGATAACAATTGCTTGCAATGTCGGGGGCTTATACAGGCAAATGAACACGTCTGCAAGAAAGGGGATTATGAGATGTTGTTACAGGAGGTAAGTGTTTGTTACTCGTCATTGGGAGTGAACACTAAGATACTATGTTTGCACATTGATTGAATTAACGGTGACAAGGTTACAAAACCTTCTAAATTAATATATTCATTCATTCATTTTGAGGAGTCCATTGTCAATCTTCTGAAATTCGTTTGCTTTCAAAACAAATATAAGTATGCCCATCTTCATAAATATTTGGGGAAATTCAACTGCAAGTGTATACATCACAATAAGTCAGTATCGTGTAACTTATTTTAATTCTATAATACATGTACTTGAATTGTGATATTTATTCATAACAATGTGCAGATTATCTTGAAATGTTCACCAAGCCATTATGTTTGATGTACAAGTAGTGTGCGCAAAATGCATATGCAAATAAAAACTATCCCTACTCAGTGGTTGGATTGGGTTATCTGGGGTAAAAACAATTGGATTGTAGAGATTTGAGCGCTTTAAAGAAAAATAAACTCGTCAAAGTGCTTCTTAGTCCTACGTGTACATTTCAGGCATCCTTACGATTGTGTATGTTCATGATACACAAACTTTTTCATGATAGCTAGAGTTGATAAAACCGAAATCCAGCATATCGATTGGTCAACGATCAAACAAATAGTCAATCTGTATCCAAGCTGTCTAGTGCTCTTCAGAAATTTAGCCCACGCCCCATCACTTGTCATTTCCTCTGTGACAGGTATCTCATGATACGATTGGTCATAGAAAAGAAATCAGCCACTATATTGAACAGTTGAGATACAAAGCGTCCTATTCGGCAACTTTGATGACGCCCATCCAGTGACCCTTTGTCTTATGTATGTGCAAGGAATAGCATTATATGATATGCATACATGCATGTTCGTGCGATAACGTATATTTTCTGTGTTAAATCTAGATGAACCAAAGTGACAAACTGTGAATCTGTTCCATGTAAGTCACACATTAGCTTATAAGTACTTACCTTAAAATATTCAGTATATACTAGCAACGCATCAGGGAAAATGCTTCTGTCATAGAAGATTATTAGGCATGTGCGTAAATGCTTCTTTACTGCCATTGACATAGATGTTTTGAACAATTTAACCTCACACAATGATATGAGAGGGACAATTTGTTTAAGTGTGTCTTACATACAAAGAATACAAACATGTGTTAAGAAAATACACATGCACCAAGATTATTAGGCACGAGCGTAAATTTTTCTTTACTGTCAATCACATAGATATTTTGAACAATTTAACCTCACACAATGATATGAGAGGGACTATTTGTTTAAGTGTGTCTTACATACAAAGACTACAAACATGTGCTAAGAAAATACACACGCCACCAAAAGTCTACAAGAGAAAGTGTAATAAAATTACGTAAAACGTTACATATATGAGATGTATTCACTCCTGCTTTCTTTCAACATATACCTTTACAACGCAATTAAACAATTAAACAATCAGGACTTGCTCGTATGACAAGACAGTTTCCTGTAATCTACGAAACCAGCCACGGATATCAGGCGTGATTAGCCCTAATTAGTCTCGCCACAGCCGGCCAGGCAATCAGCACGGGGTTCCAGGTGTTGAGCAGTGAAGTAGCTCTCGGGCTTAATGAGTTAACATTCTGTTAATGCCCATGCTAATTAGTACAAATGGTAAAGAAAACCAGGCGAGTGACCTATCTCTGTTGTGGAATATCCCTGGTTCAAATTCCCAGTTTCATTCTGTTATACTCTTCAAGTTCCAGTAACACCAAACAAAACTCTTCCGCAGACATTATACAGTCCGTGAGCACTTTGGATATGTGATCAACGATCATGTTCAGCTTGGACTCAGCCAGAACACAGAAGCTGTTGTGTTTTAATGCCTTCCGTGTAATGAATTTAAGAGTTGTTCCCACCAACCCTGATACCTCGTTAATTATATCTAACCTGAGGACGAGGGGTGCAGCAGCGATGGTTGATAATAAACTGAACCCAGCAACCCTTGCATTGTCTATACCAATAATGGCATTCATTGCCTTATGGCATTATTTATGCCATACCAGTCGCATGTTGAATTCTTGTTCCACCCCTTTAGATCTCACTTATTTGTCAAAGATGAAAACTGTCCATGGTTTTGAGTGTTTGAGCGACTTCGTCCTTGACTGGATACAATCCCATCTTGACAAAAAAATATAAGTTTAGGAAATAATTGATTGGTTATCCATCAATCTTTGATTCATGACTTCGAGGCTGAAAATGTTGACATCTTCATACAGTTGAGACATGAATGAATGACTTTGTTTGAATAACATGAAGCCATCAAGGCTTGCTAAGTAGGGCATGTCCAGACATGAAACTGATACATATTGTGATATCCTGATCGAAAACTGGGGTTTTCTTATAGGAAACTGGGAAAACTTCAAAACACATAATAATCATTAACTTGATTATACATAGTTTTTGTTAAGTGAAAACAAGCTGTGTCACTACAGTGACACAATCCCATACCACATATTATCAAATTAAGCATAAAAAGTAGTGAAAATGAAGGTAGTAGTTTAAGAGGAAGTTAAATGCGCCTTCCCAAGGGGAGGATGAATAAGAAAATCCAGTAACCAGTTCTTGAGATATCTCACTAACAAGCTCAACAGCCTGAAATCGTCAAAGTGTCCGTGTGACCTTGAACATTAAGTGAAGGTCATGAAAATCTACTGCGCCCTGCACCTTCCCTAGATGAAGCTTGGTTTCGAATGTGAAGAAAATACAGAGAACGGTTCTTGAGGTATCTCCCTGACAAGCTTAACATGCAGCTTAACATGCTGAAATCTTCAAAGTCTCGCCATGACCTTGAAAATTATGTGAAAGTCACCAAAATTGACTGGACCCTGTGCCTTCCCTATAATACGTTTTCAGCTGAATATGAAGAAAATCCAGTGAATGGTTCTTGAGATATCTTGCTGACAAGGGTGACCTTGAAATGAAGGTAAAGGTCACCAAACATGACTGAGACCTGTCTTTTACTATAATGAACCTATGTACCAAATATGATAATAATCTAGTGAATGGTTTTCAAGATATTCCAATTCCTATGTACATATGTACAGATGGCCAAATACATATTGCAATATATGCTTGTGAATCACAATATGAAAATTCTCTGCAATTGCCACCCCTATTGCTAAAGGTCTCAATCACAGTTGTAGGATGACACAGCAATGTTCGTGCTGGTCTGTCTCAGCCTATGGACAGTCCATTTTAAAGTAATCGTGATGCAGAAGTGTTTACGAGATAGACTTCTATGACAAGTGTGGTGTGTAATTTGATGCCATAATTTAAACAATAAAATACTGTTGGTAATCAGGTATGTCATGCATGACAAAAATTGCAAAATCATTGACTGCAGCTAAGAGCTAACATGTTGCCTTGAAATACTTGTATGGTATTTTCTCTTAATGGACTAAAAGACGTGAGAAGGATCCCTTCGTGTTTTCTATGGCCACAATGACTCACTGCAGGTGCAGGCATTCAGGTTCACCAGCACGTAACTTGAGCAAATTTGGTTTGATCCCTTTCATGATTTTGACAACAGTGTTGGCAGCCAACATTTTGCTGAGGTAGATTTAGATGAGCAGCATGGAGATGGCAAAGACCAATCTGATGTCATTGGTGAAATGAGAGAGTGTACTGTGGGCTTCAAGCAACGAGTGTGGTCTCAACATCATCCAGATCAAACAGCTTGATGCTGAACAATGTGGATATCGGCCATTTGTCCTTGTCATTGCAAACCATGTTGCTGACCACTCCTCTGGTGTTGATGACCGCTCCTCAGCTGAACAGACTGCAGAGGACACAGAACAGGGCTGTCCGTATTATAACTAGGACCATTCTCTCCCCAGCTCTAAAGTCACTGCACTGGCTCAGGATCCGTGAAAGGATCGACTTTATGATTCTTTCTTTTGTAATAGGCGCTCTCCTGGAAGCATCCAGTGACAGCTGAATTACTGTTTTAACTGAGAGGGGAAGATGATGACAAACTGCATTGTGTAATTTTGTTTGATTGTATACATTTGGTTGTGAGTCCCCATCATATGTAATTCAGTGTCCGGTTCTTTTATTGGACTATAAACACATGGAAAACAACACCAAAATCTTGACAGAAGAAGAGTTTATTGAAACAAAAGAAAAACGTCTCAAAATATCATTCATACTCAGACACACCCACCCTAATTTATTAACTTCTGTGTTCATCCTCCCGACCAAACCCCTTGTAATTCCTAATCCTAAACTACCCGTTTTTAATTCCTAACTCCGATCCTATTTAGTCCCCTTCCAAACCTAACAAGAAGACGCTGTACATATCCCCCAACCTACTCTCTACATATGATCTTAACCAAGAAAAAGAGGGAGTCTTGATGACAAGACCTCGGGACCTAGAGTGGTACCTGCTTGGATGACCGCAACAAGACACCTGACACTGAAAGTCAGGTCACTTATATAGTCGTGTGGGGAATCAACCTCTGACCCTGAAACGATGGAAAACATCATGAAATGCAGCCAAGGCAGTCAGCAAGTCACGTGTCACATATCTGACCACCAATATGGCCACACAAGCCCTCGTTGCGTGGTGCATGTCAGACACTCCATAGTTCCAAACAACTCAGCCGCAAGAGGCCCCCAACATAAGTGAAACAATGGATACAAGACTAACAGGTACAGATAAATCTATTACATTAATTTCCGGAGCTATTACCCCAAATTACTCTGCTGTTAACAGTTACATTATACACGCCCTGTCACACTTTAGTCTACAAGTCTTTTCAAAATGTTGCCCCTGTCTACCTTCAGGAGATGTTTGTCCACTACAAGCCCTCTAGAAATCTCCAATCAGCTGACAAACTGTACCAAAATATAAACTGAAATCTTTTGGGGCTCGATCCTTCTGAGATGCACTGGAATTCTCTCCCATTTAACCGCAAGAGTGCATCTACGCTATCTGTGTTTAAATCTGGACTAAAATCGTATCTCTTCCAATGTTGCCACTAACTGTACCTACAGTTGTCCATCCTGTGCATATGCATATATGTGATACACGCTCTGAGCATGTCCCTCAGTGATGTGGAACTAGTGCTCTATAAATACCCTTATTCTTACGTTTTACAGATTAAGATAGATATGCAGCAGAGATGGTTCGGGTGATCCTGGCACAGTCAGGCTGGTAAGGCTCATCATCAGCTCAGGGCCCTCGCCCCCTCTACATGCAATGAATGGGACTTCTCCCAGGAAACACTGCCTAGTCAAACCCAACAAGAACTTTCCGGAGAATATGTAGGCTCCCCAACACTGCAGCCTTCTGCATTACCCAGATTGTCAGAAGGGCTGTGCTCCCAATTGAGAACCCGGGCACTTTCCTGATCTGCGCCAAGAGATCAGGAGGTACCAAACCAATGGCACCGAGAACAATGGGGAGCCTGACGACAATGTACTTGGGATGCAAGCCAGACATTCCAAAGGCGAGGTCCGCATATTTATCATGCTCTTCCTGAATCTTGCCTATCACATTGCTGTCAAAAGGGACAGAAAATTCTATGATATAAATAATTTCACTGGCTTTATCAAAAAGGACAAGATCAGGTTTGTTGGCTTGAATTGGTCTCAGACTGTAAATTGGCCTATTCCAGAGAAGTTTGAAAGAATCATTTTCCAGGACACCCTGGACATGTTCAGGGTCATACCATGGATGGACCTCGGGGTCAAAGCCACGGAGATGATAATAAAAACCGCGAGCCATGCCATCATGTCTTTCAAGGTATGCTATTTGCGCCAAGGAAGGGCATCCACTGACAAGGTGTTGGACAGTCTCTGTGAATTCATTGCCCTTATCATTATTATTTTTTGTTACTTTTAAGTATTGGCTTTTTTTCAGTATTGGCTTTCTGTCACATCTGGGAAAGCCATCGATGCTTGGTTCAACAACCTTATGCAGTTCTGGCAGAATCAATCCAATTTCGCCATAACGGGGTGCAGTGTGACGTTGAATGACACTGCGTTGCAATGAACTGAGTCAATGTTTTCGTTTCATGTGTACTACCAGAGCAGACGTGAATGAAGTCAGCGTGCTGCTTCTGCAGGACAAGGTATGAAATGTAGTATACAGTCCATACAATCGCCGCTGGTATGGACACATTTGCCGGGAATTCGAAATCAATCCGAAATAGAATAGCTTCAGAAAAACAGGTTGGGCATTCCCTACAGTGGAGTCAGTGATGGTTTACTGAGAAGAGGTTTACAACATCAGGACTTTGCTCTGTCGAGTAATGAAGGGCAAGATGATCGTATGATCTTTAAAGATGGTGTTGTTTTCACTGTTCAACAGGTGGCACAGTGTGCTATCAAAGACAACTGGAAATTGTTGACACATCAAGAGGGTTACCCATTCACACCTGAGTGGACTGGGACACAGTACTTTGTTCAAGTTTACTGATATTGCTGTATCTGCAACTAAGTGTGTGCAGGCATACATGTGGCCACCATCTGGTCATATACCAATGGATTCGTGGGTTCTGATGTGTACTAAATTTTACCTCTGTAAGGGCTGTGTCATAGGGGATGATTTGTAATTGCTCTCAAACAAATCCTCTCAGTAGTCCATCTTTCAAGCAGTACAAGGTTGGTTTGCTGTCTTTATTGTCCACCAGGTCACTATTGTACATTTTCATGGGCCATTTTGGATCAGTTGAGTGCTTCCAAGTGTCGCCCTCCTATTCACAAAGCTGGTAAAAGTAACACTGACACGGTCTGTTAAATTTTTTTCTGTTTTATTGCAACATGCTGCTGCTGACTTCATTTTGATGGCAGCAACCACTTGTGGCAAGCGTTCCTGCCATTCCATGTTTCTGTTTTTGAGATCCAATAAATCCTGTGAGTATTGGTGTGAGAATATGCATTCACTCAAGTGCTGTTGAATCTCTTAATGGTGGCTTGACTGTGGTGAACTCCTGCTATACCTCGTATCGCCTGAACCTTGTGTTTGGCCAGCAGCAGAGACACAGATCCCATAAATCTCGTCCAGGGTCGACTTGCAATACACCAGGCCAGGCCAAGTGACTGTACTGTCTGTACTGTATACATAGTCTTTTCAAAATGTTGCCCCTGTCTACCTTCGTGAGATGTTTGTCCACTGCAAGCCCTCTAGAAATCTCCAATCAGCTGACAAACTGTACCAAAATATAAACTGAAATCTTTTGGGGCTCGATCCTTCTGAGATGCAGCTGGAATTCTCTCCCATTTAACCGCAAGAGTGCATCTACGCTATCTGTGTTTAAATCTGGACTGAAACTGTATCTCTTCCAATGTTACCACTAACTGTACCTACTGTTGTCCATCCTGAGCATGTCCCTCAGTGATGTGGAACTAGTGTTCTATAAATACCCTTATTATTATGTTTTACAGATTAAGACAGATTTTTTCCTGCCATTCCATGTTTCTGTTTTTGAGATCCATTAAATCCTGTGAGTATTGGTGTGAGAATATGCATTCACTCAAGTGCTGTTGAATCTCTTAACTGACTTAACGGCTTGACTGCGATGAACTCCTGCTATAAATCATATCAGCTGGACTTTGTGTTTGGCCTACAGAGACACAGATCCCATAAGTCTTGTCCAGGGTCGACTTGCAATACACCAGGCCAGGCCAGGCCATGTGACTGTATTGTCTGTACTGTAAGGCTTTGGCAACTTCATTCGAATCTTTGGTCATCAATGGTCCCACTTCCTTCTAGCGAGTGACGACATTAAATACTGTCATGTATACTTGTGGGTTTTGCACCTCAACACTTCATGAAATCGAAACAGGAGGTCAGCTTGGTGGACGTGATTCAGCATTGAAATGTCAAATTTTCTTCTTGGGATGTATCGAGGCACCAGCAGGTATACTTGCCAGATGGCTTGTTTTCTGAACCAAGCCTTGGCTTTCTCTTCTGAGACTCAAGCGACTTGGGTGAATTTTGGTATTTGAACATTATAGTTCAGAGGTTCATAGTTTTCATGGGCTAGTGGGCTACTATCAGCATTTTGTCCAGAACTTCTCAGAAATAGCTTTGTATTTGACAAAATGAACTAGGAGAGGGTTTCCTTCCAAAGGGATAGTGACTGAACAAGCTTTTCTGAGGTTGAAAGAGTGTTTGGGGACCTCCCCCATTCTATCTTTTCCTGGAGATTCTGGTATGTGGAGATTCAGAGTCCTTTGGATGTGATGGTGTGTAATCTACAAAGTTCTGAGTTCTTGATATGTCCAGTGGAATATGTTAATTGGTTGCCACAGTCTATGCAGGATAACACTGAATTTGCAAATCAGCATTTGCAAGAAGCAGCTCAATCCCCAAAAAGGTAACTATGATATCAAATTAATAATATGAGACTTTGAGGTTGGGAATTGGGTGTGGCCATGGTACCCACCAAGTGCATGGATGAAGTTGAAAAGGTTGGACAGGTCCCTATCTGGTCATCAGTAAACTGACATCTTGTAGTATAGGATACAGAGAAGTGGAGGGTCAAGAGTTGTTCATTTTCATGTGGATCAACTCAAACCTTATGCGGGTGAAAGGTCACCAGAAAATTGGCTTGAGTTAGCAGATCAGTCTGCTCCAGTGGACATGGATGAAATATATAGGGAAGCAGTGTTGAGAGAGGATAGTGACTCAGGGGATGAAGATACTCAGTTGTGTGTTTCCAAAGCTAGATGTGGATGAGTTATTCATCAATACAATTGTATTCTCTGTAGGTTGCTTGGAGCAGGGTTTAGGGAAAACAAAATACCACCTAAGACTCACTTGTAAATACTTCAGTTGTTATAATTTTCAGTTTTATCAGGACATAAGCATCCAAATTTTTTTCATTCTAAACAAAGTACATAAGTACCAGCTCTTTTGGGTTAAGTTAACTGGCTGTGACACCAGCTTGCAACACTGCCTGGCTCATGGGAGCAAGCTTCACCAGTGACAAATTCCTATTTTTTTTTGGTTCCAACAGTCATTGCTCATTCTGCCTTCAGCAATGTTGCTGTTGCCATTGCATGACATGTTCCACCTAGTGACATGCTAATGGAGAAACGTGCAATCCACCATTTCTGTGACCCCGGGGACATTCTTCCTCCACGTGTTGCCAGGGAGACATGTGTGGGGCCTATGCCAGAACATGTGGCAGCCAAGGTACGGATCGATGTCTACCGCACCAACGAAGCGAGCAGCCAAACGAAGGCACTGTGTTGCCAGGATCTTGGTCTCAACTATGTGATGATCGTTGAGTACCTAACGACCAAGTACATGCTGTGGCTGGACACACAAACCACGGACGATGATCAACTTCACGGGAGTGGATGCTGCATCAACAACATCTACAAAATGATCACCATCCAAATCAATAAAAAAGCTCAAACCACCAGTAACTTAAATTTATATTTGTGAGTGATTTTGGTAGACCATGGAACATGCGTGCAAGCCCTTAATTGATTTACCTCATGATTCGTGAGATCATCATTTGCAGATGGGATGATGCAAAATGCCTTTTGTGCTGGACATGCCGGAAGAATACAATCAGGAGGCATTCAACCACATTGTCATTCTCCAGTGGATCCAGGAATGCATCTGCAAAACTGACCGACTTATTACAACAAAATGAACAAGGAGAGTCGACCTTGTTCATCCTGGACGACTGTAATGCCAACAAGGAAATGGTTAAAAAGCGAGACATGCTGTCGTACTTGGCCTTCTCAGGCCGGAGCATGAAACACAGCATTTGGGTGCTGACACCAAAATATAACTCAGTGAAAGGACAGGAATTCATTTGAGGAGTGCATGTGAGAAAATGACGTGATGCTGAGCAAACAAGAATTCAACAACATGAAAAAACAGCTAACCAAAACAAAATACACCAAACTCCTGGTGGAAACAGATGAACCCATAGGGTATATAATCCACTAGCAAACACCAAATTTAAGCATAACTTAAGCAAATTACAGCATGTTCAAAATTTACATTGAGTGTCACTTGACTTTCCTATCACTGTCAGTCCCTCCTGGATTCCGTGGCAAATTCTTAAGAGTTCCACGGCAAATTTTAGCAAATTCTGCACCCCATTTTTCAATATTCTGCAAAACATTCTGTGGTTAAAACATTTAGAAAAAAACAACAAAAACATTATACAGACCTTCATAGTTTAATTCTCGAACACAGATATAAAGTTAAGTCGACTGTACATATCACATCTTGAGTAAGCTTGATGACAAAGCACCAACAGCTTTTTCTGTGTTTGAGAATTAAACTCTCGCTGAAACTTAATTCTCTCTTCTCATTCGTAACTTTAATGCAGATGAACAACTTCCAGTTTCTGGAAATCTGAAATAATTTCCATTTTCAAAATGATCAATTTTGAGAACATAATTGCAGTGTCAAATTCATCTAATTTTATTTGGAACATGCCTAAACTTGCTTTATTAATAAAGTATCTTTAATCGTAATTGTTTTGAAAATGTTGTTGCAATAAATATGTCAGTTTGTTTTATAATGTAACTGATCCTACCTCTGACATTAACTTTAATTTTCGTTTCGCCTTTCAGTCTTTACAATAAGCAAATTTATTAGATTTAAAAATTGTTTGCTATGTTATAAGATGGTGCAATGAACTGCTTGAGCAAATGATGGAGGATAATAATAAGGACCGCAAGCAGGAGAGACTGGTGGTACTGGTGATCAGCAGCAAAGCCAAACAATACTTCGGCGGGGACCTGACACCCTGTAAAATTCACAAAATATCCGCCAAAGAAATACAAGCTGTATGCGAGATATGAGCCTAGATTTGGTGCCAAAATGAAGAAAACCATTGGATCTGCCATGACACAAATCTATGTTGGCATCATGTTATACTTCACATTCTGTCGGAAAGACATGTTCCTTCAGTGTGAAATGCTATTTGCTCTTCTGACCATGGCGATGATCAAGGTGAAGCATTGCCAATTTAAAGCAATAGATTAACAACAATAACATACAAGATGTCATTAATGGAGGAGGAAGAGACTGTTTCAGAACAACTGACAGAGGATCAGCAGCATCAGTCGCAACCTTTGATTGATACTTTAACCAGAAAATAGAATCCCCACAAGTAGCTGCTGGTCTCAAAGGCTGTTTAGCTTAACAGCAAAAAAAAAATAGTTCATGGACCCCATATGCCAGCATGCATCACTATCATCACTGCATTGCTGTACAAATTTAAACTATAGTGGCACCACTGGCACAACACCACAGACACCACCTGCTAAACCACAATTTGAAGTAAACCCTCAAATCATGGTATTTTTTAACCTATATACCACAATGTCGACCCACAATGAAAAAACATTTGTCAACGACACGTATCATGCAACTGTGATCAGCAGACTGGCCACAGGATATGCTCAACTGAGCAAAATGATTACCAAACAACCAGCACCCAAACTCGATTTTAACCTGCAAGACATGGCCATGGTTGTGCTAGACTTGGTACTGGCAATGGCCATCTCAAAGACATGCTGATCAAGTAAGGCATCATTCTGGAAATCATATTGAAATAATGAAAAATTAATAAATACAATCGCGATGATGGTTGGCAAAAACACAAAAACCATGCCTTTCAAAGGTTCAGCAATGTTGACAATGTCATGCAAGAATACCACTTCATCACCGGCAAAATATCTCAGCATTAAACACCTTCTCCAGAACAGAAAGACTGAAAGCTGATCTTTTTCATGCTCAGTTTAGCCACGACTGTATTCATCACCAAACAATTGTGAGTGAGTGAGTGAGTGAGTGAGTGAGTGAGTGAGTGAGTGAGTGAGTGAGTGAGTGAGTGAGTGAGTGAGTGAGTGAGTGAGTGAGTTTAGCTTTACGCTGCACTCAGCAATATTCCAGCTATATGGCCACAGTCTGTAAATAATCAAGTCTGGACCAGACAATCCAGATCAACAACAAGAGCATCGGTCTGCGCAATTGGGAACCGATGACATGTGTCAACCAAGTCAGTGAGTCTGACCACCCGTCCATAAATTTTGGTTGCAAGTCACAACTCACACCAGCAGGCGTTGGTCATCATTAAGCACCACCCCCTATCCTGCTACATATGCATCACCGATTATTGAGGCATACACATGATGTCCATCTGAAAAAGTTTCATAAATTACATGTGCAAAGTGTGCGGCATATGCATGAAATGTCAATATTGTCACGGCAAAGTCCATGGAGCAGACGTGGTCAGAACAAAATCACACCAAAAAAATGATTTGGACAACGTTATCTAACATCATGCCCTTGACAAAGGATGGCTGGAGAGCTCATAAGAAGGCTAAGAGTATCTATGTGTGTAACCAACTCCTGAATGGGGAAGTTGTAAGAGATCATTGTCACATCATCGGTCAATACCAAGGCACAACCCACAAAGCATGTAACTTGAAGCTAACAGTTGATCCCCAAAACATCCGCATCCCCCTGTTGTTTCACAGCATTATGCAACATAGCGAAGATCAGTTGTAAGTTAATGTACATCCTGAATGACATGGAAAAATACACTTCCTTCTCATTAAGTGGCCTGAAATTCAACAATGCTCAGTTTCTCGTCATCATGTGATCATTTGGAGAAACAGTTGTTCAGTCAATATTTAAACCAGCCCTACACTGTGTGATTCGTGGAGGGCAATTCACAACCCTGTACGATGCTTCAGGTCTGTTTGTGACCATGGATGTATCAGTTGATTATAGTCTTGAAACCAGAGAAAACACTCCATACTCAACCTAATCCTTGGCCTACTTGTTTATGGCAAACCCCATCTATGGCCATTTTGCTCAATATTATGGCTACGCTTAAAGGTAAAACCAGTCTGCTTGTGTGCTTTTGTAGAGGAAACAAGCAGTTGGTATTTCAATCCAGGAAAACAGGAAAAATTTTGGGGACTTATTTTTCAAGCTAGTAAGGATGAACCATTTTGTTTATCCTTGAGGAAGGATTATTTTAAACATATAAACCTCATTGGGGACTTCACCCAAAACATACAGTTATACTACTACTTAAGCATTTCCCTACTGCTGATGTACAAGAAGTACTAGAGGTGTTCATGAGTAATAGCAAAAATCAGAGGCCATATGTGTCTAGGCCAGAGGTATAACTCTGGATGGAGGATAATGGATAAACATGAGAGATCTGTTTTAATGGGATTATTTTGGTCGCACAAATGTACTCATGCTGACAAGATGCGGAAACTGTAATGAATAATATCACTTGTGCCAAATTGTTATTGTGTCATGTTTCAATAAAAAAGAATGTACACATCTACAAGGATTGAGATAGAGAACTTTGACAATAGGCCATTTTCAGGATTATTAGCCATTTTCTTCATTTATAATGGGCCACTGCCCTTGTACCAATTGTAAAATTCAAAATTGTAAGTTTAAAGTTTCTTCTAATGTGGAAAATGGCCCATGGCCCCCGTCTTTCCCAGTCCCTGCATCTGAGACAGATCAATATCCCAGTTGGGAAACTATAAATAAAATGTTTGCAAAATAAAACAAGAAAAATACCAAAGAAGACCAGCACTGGTCAGGCACTAATCCACAAGCCTGGACTTGGCCTGAAGATGACTACAACTCACATACTTCATAATAAACTTACAAAAGTTGTAACACTGACATCAATGAACAGGCTCTTAGATATTTAAGACTCCAAAGAATAAAGTTTAATGTCCATGTTTTCACTCATGTGTTGATGAAGAAAAGTAAAGGCTGAGACAGTTTGTTATCCATCGCCTTCCAGTTCGGGCATACATCATACCATATTACCCTCAAAAGAAGCATTAAACTTATAATATAAAACTATGCTTCCTAGATGTCCTTGTATCAAGTAACTGAGCCTGGTGTCATCTCAACCTTGACCAACAAAAGTGCTCCAGAAGCCATTACCTAGAACACAAACTGAATCACCTGCAGCTTGTCTTCACCAACTTCACCTGGTACCCCATGAAGTGACTCACAAGGACACCAAACAACATTCAGATCCTTTCCTGGTCCAATTGAATAAATGTAAAGACAAGAGTCAACCAACCACCATAATGGGCATAATTCCCTGACATCTCATTTCAACCCTCATTTCCTCCATGGAAAGAAGATGTCTGGGATACTGACTACCGATGGCTTCGTGTTGAGCTTAACAACTTTGATCCATCAATTGAATCCATCAGATATAACCAAACTATGCATTATATTGGTCAAAAGTAAGGAAATGGCCTACCATTATATTGAACTTCTATCATATTACTAATGATATGAGCAGAGACGAATTAGAATATTTGTACACACCTCAAATAGAACTCGTGGTGACTTCAGCTTGTGATCCTTAAGAGGCTTTGCAGCTTGCACATGTTGGTCAAAAAGAGGAGTGGCGTATGTATTTACTTGTGGCAGAGGTTTCCAGGAAACAGACCTTGGATGAAAAACAAATTTAAGAAAATCAAAAGTCACAAAGTACAAAGGAAGTAAATCTAATACTCATAAATCTATTCATAAAAACTACTTGAAATTTCTGTTTAGTTTCTGAAACTGATATATTTTTTCACTAACCTTTACTGATTAATATTTTAAATTCTTTACAAATTTGCATATTCAGTAGTTTAAAGGTCACATATACTCTAATAGGGTACAAACGCAAAATCACTTGCTGACGTCATTATATATGAAACCCCGTCATTAAAAATGCTCCTTTCGATCTTTAATTACCTTAAATCGAGCTTTTTGTCAACAGTGCAAAATTCTCAACCGCAAACGAAATTTCAATCAATCAGAGCGGCGCGTGTCCGTGACGTAATAGTGGGCATAGAAAAGAGGGTCTGTGCAGTATTCATCTACATTTCAGGGGTTGAACTATTTCGTTTACAGGTTTGTACAAACCTGAAATCGTGAAAGCCGTTGAGAAAAATGAAAGCTATATGTTCTCACAATCTACTCTCATTTAGTTTCGTCTCCTGTTTTGCCTAGTTTTCTAGTTACAACCCTTGTTTTCATAGACAATTCTGTTAAAATCACTTGATGTCGCTAGCTTGTAATCCGTGTTAGGTGATATAAACCTACATGTTATTTGTCATCATTCACTTGATGCTCAGTTAATGAATTTATAACAGGTATAATTAGTGGTAACACCACTTAGATTACCCGACAAAGGTCCCCATTTGGCATTTCTTTTGTCTGGATCGATCAAAGGATTAGCCGATAACACGCTGCTTGATTAATTAGTTTTATGGGGATTTCAATGGGGGATCTGTCAAAAGGTAGAGTTTATGTATGTACATTTACTAATCTATACTGAATACACTCTGTCGTGTCTGTGTCTATGTAAAACAATACCCTCCTTTCAAAGGATTAACCGCCAATACATTGATTGATTGCTCATTATTAGCTAACTAAATAACTTTTTAAAAAGAATGACGCACATTATGCAATTAGTTGCCAGGTGTGCTATCAATGAAACTATACAGCAATGTGAAAAGCCTGAAACGATACATCACATTTTCGTATATTAGACTGTTAAAAGACACATCACTTGGAAAATCTGCAGATGAATTATATATCACGTGTTTTTGTGGATTTTGATGGATACATTCCTCGAAGAAGGTAATAGCCTGACATTGCTCCTATAACTTTAATTTTATTATTTGCATTTTTGTTTTTATACGTTGTCGTAGCTTTCAACAGAACCATTGTTTTCGTCATTAAGTGTAATGATGCAGACGACATACACTAGGGCGTGGGTGCGAATTATGATTCATATAGGAAAACTATGAAATGTCTACATATTACATTCCTGTTATACATTCGCAGATAGCTTCTTTTTATTAAGTTTCAAAATGCATACAAGTATGATTATAAAGTAATTAGGATTATGAGACAAAGTATAAAGACGTATATTGACTCTACATACTGGTGAGTGAACGTTACAAACCAAGTAAATTTAGCAAGTGAAAAAATTCATTGCACAGTATTTTCACTTCGACCCCGACCTCGTTTAGGTTATGTTACAGGCTGTTTCATGCAAACTCCTTGTTCTAACTTGATGAGAACAAAACATACATAATCTCATTAATTCAAATGGATTTGACTTCACGATTTTCAAGAATGGCGGCGCCCGGTCTTGGGATGAATGCTATTTAAGTTTGTTTTCACCGACTTACAAAAGGACAATCACTTTCTACTGGTAGTAAAATATGTATTTTATTGATGGACATTAGGATTTTACATGACATTGCTTATAATATAACAATTTCACTCTTGGAAGTGAGGTGGAGGTCAATATAACATTGCTTGCAATATAAATGTCACTTCGACCCCCACCTTGCTTCCTTGGAAGAAGTCTTTATGTTGAAAGTTGTGTCATGCAAAATGCTTTTGGCCATAATTCAAATGCATATTTAACTACTAGTAAAAAGTAGTTTTGATTTTCTAACTTGATGAGGACAAATCATAATCTCAATAATTTTAACGGACTTTAGCCCGTGACTTCATGATTTTCAAAAATGGCAGCGCCCTGTCTGAGGATGAATGCTATTTAAGTTTGTTTTCACCAACTTACAAAATCAAAATTATTTTCTACTGGTAGTAAAATATGTATTTTCTTGGTGGACATTAGGATTTTACATGACATTGCTTATAACATAATTTCACTCTTGGAATCGGTCAATATAAGGGGTCAATATAATACTACTTACGATAATATATTCACTTCAACCACAACCTTGTTTCCGAGGAAGAAAGCGTTATATCCATGCAAAATCCTTTTTGTCAGCAATGTGTAGTAAGCAGTCTTGATTTTATAAACTCGATGAAACTCCATTTTCTATCCTGGAAGCATGGTAGGGACGAACCATCCGATTTAGTATACACCACAGGCTTGTACAAAGCTCACTTCGAACACACTAACAACCAATTTAAGCACAAACTACAGAGTCTGGTGGAAATCTGTGCATAGTGACACCATCACCCAACCCCAAGGAACAATTGACGCCAACACAACAATTCGGCATGTCTTTGGTGACGTCGAGAAATCAGCAAAATGACGAGCTTCCTACACATTTTCTATACATTTAACTGGAAACCGTTCCTTCTATGACGTCACTGTAGGGCTCTGGCGACAGAGTTATGTAACCTGTCTGCGGTTTCGTTTGCGGGCGAGAGAGAAGCAGATGGCTTTTTAGCAACTTTTAAGCGCTTGGTATTAATTAACCACAAGTTTTTTTTAAAAGAAAATGGTGTTTCGTTTATGACTAACCAAAAGTCTTTCATATGCAGTGATAAAAAGAGTACCAAAAAATTGAGTTTAGTGGTCCTTTAAAACATAAATGAAATGACATGTAAAATATGCCCTACTAACATGATAAACAGTTTTTCATTTACTGAATATTGTTGTACATTGTAAATAATTTTAACACTTAAATTTTGTTTTCAGTTTTTATCTGACTGTTGTTAATCCAGTTTTATAGATACTATAACTTTAAACTAAACAATTTTAGTACTGAAATATCAAATGCAATTAATAACACAAAATGACAGATGAGTGCAGAGTATATGAAACACATCTGTGACACATTCAGAATAACGGGTGACACTTTTCTGTATGCATAATTTAGCAGATTGACTGTTATTTTCTCTGATATTTTGATGGGATATTGTATTGATCTCACAAACGGTTGAGGTGAGTGAGTAATATGGCTGGTCAAAACAATATAACTGTGTTGTGATTGGTCAACCTACTCAAATCCATGGTAAACATATACATGTAAGTTAGTATAAACATCAGTCTCAAAGCAGGGCTACAGATATGAGCCTAATGAAGGCTTCCATTTGTTGTATGAATATACTAAGGCAAATGTTACTGTGATATGAATTTTTTTCACCGGTAATCTTGTTGATGCATTTTCGTATTGAACCAGAGGACAAAGAAGTGAAACCAAGCAATTGTTGTTTGAAGTTTTTATGTAGCATGTCATATTCAAGAAAAATTCTGAGCAATGTTCGCATTAAAAAACAGTCAACTAGAAACTTTCACTCAGTGTGTTGTGAGCAGAATTCAGAAAAAAACCCAAAAAAAACCCTCCTTTCTATGCATTGTTCGGGAACAGCATTTGACACTTATGGCAATGTTGTCAATAAAATAATCAAGTCATGGAATATCATGGTGGCCAGGCACCAGTGACAACCCTACGTCAAAACAAATAGATTCAATGCAGGTACCCTCAACACAGGTTCCAGGCAGCAACACATACCCATAACTGGCAACAAAGTTGTACCTGCAAGAACATCTAGATACACACATCTTTTTCATCTGAGCATGATGCCCAACCCAATGACCTGTTCTGATACCAGAACATCAACATCAACAGTGGAAGGGGCAGCGCTTGCAATGGTTAGCATGTGTTAGCATTTATAACTGACAGCAGAACATGCCTTCAGACATGCTAATTCAAGGGTTGTGTACTGGACCGAATTTCATATTGCGATACACTTCTATTGTATTCTCGCAATATATTGAGAAAGAACAGCTATTGATATCTGTCCACTTTGTAACTTTCTTATATGTTCAAACTGAATCACAGGATATATGAGTAACCACTGTGCATTGTATAGCTCTTTCCAAGTGAAAAAAGGGAAAAACAGAACACTCTTCAGTTTATATTTTTATTTTAGAAAACTTTGCAGAGATCGACACTCGCTTAAAAGTTTAGCTGGTCCTCCAGACTAGTGGATTTTGCATGTCACTAGTTCTTTTAAAAAATTACTAGCCCTACACTTTACCACAAACAGAAAACAACAAGAGTCATCAGAAGATGACATATCTCCCCCCTCACCCACACAGTGACTTGTATCGCTTAGAAACGGCGTTCGAAAGACATATAGGTGTATAGACCCTACCTTAGTAGTATATAACAGGAAAGGGATGTATTGAAAGGGATGTAAGCCCCTCCTCGATGAAATTTACATGTCACCCCATAAAATACTTTTAAAGCCCCGTCGAGGCCAACGGATTGAAAGCCAGATGATTTTCCTTCAAAATGAGCTATAAATAGTCACAATTGGATCATTATTTCCAAAGTTGTATGCCACAAATCATCGAAAACAGCTACATCAACAATTTCATGCCAAAATGATGGATCACCCAAAATGGCGAAAACTCTCCTTTTAAATTTGTTTATTAATTCCAGCCATGTTGACAGAGCCAGCGTTGGGCTTGATTTGATTGGCTGTGGCATTCCGCGGGTCGGAAAACTTATTGCAACATCTACATGTCATTTTATTGACAGGTAAGCAAGAATTTTCACCACAATCGCCGGCAGTCCTACTCACTTGTTGGCCATAAATGTCCTTGACATTCAAGTGAAATGAGCAGATCCGCACAAACTCAGGCCATCTGATTGGCTGGAAATAAAATATAAGTGGGAATGGCTCGAGTCTGTTTGTGCGGATGTAAATTTGATGGAGGAAGGGGTGGTTTCTTCGTTACATCCCTTTCCTTTTATATAGTACTAGGATAGGGTCTATACACCTATATGTCTTTTGAATGCTGTTTCCAAGTGATACAAGTCCCTCTGATCACCCACATATTTGAAAGTTACTTTATGCTTTTGTAGACTAAGTTTGAATCATTTCCATGGAAATCATGAAAAATATAAATCAGTAAACAGCAAAAGGTACCACTTCAGTCTCTGCCAAAGATCTGTTGAAAGATTTAAAATGGTTTTTGAGAAACGAAGAGCATACCTTCATTTTGAGACTTGTCCAAATTGTTTCCAGGGAAACTGGGAAAAATGAAGATGCCAAAACTTTGTAAATAGTAAAAGACACCACTTTAATGTCTGCCTCACATATCTGACAAGTTTTGCTGAAAGATATTGAGAAGTTGTCGAGTTGCGCTTCAAAAATGAAGCCCATCCCTCCCTATTGGGACCAGGTCCAAATCACTTCCATTGAAAATGGGAAAATGATAAATCACCAAAATCTGTAAATAGCAGAAGGCAACACTTCAGGGCCTGCCACACATAGCTACCAAATTTTGCTTACATATATTAGGAAAGAATGAGTTGTGCTCCTGAAACGTTTTCATGGAAACCTAGAAAATAATAAATCACAAAAACTTGTAAATAGCTAAAGGCACCACTTCAGGTTCTGACAGATATATCTGCCAAGTGTTGCAGAAAAATATTGAACATTTTTTGAGTTATGCTCCGGAAATGAAGCCCACCCCACCTTCAGATTAAGACCAAAACGTTCCATGAAAAAATAACCAAAACAAATGCCAAAAATCTGTAAGTAGCAAATGGCACAACCATAGGTTCAGATTATTATATCTATCAATTTTGGTCTAACAATATTGAACAGTTTGAGTTGTTCTCTGGAAACAAAATGATGACAGATGGATGGACAGACGGACAGACAAGGCGTTGACTATATCCCCCTGCAAAGATGTTGAATTTCAAATAATTCAAAGATTCTGAGCTACTGTGCACATCTGTATTACTCAAGAAACATTTAATTGAAGTCACAATCATGTGACATAATCTTGAAGTGCACATTTTAATGATTTATGCACCTGTGTCTTTGAGTAAAAGTATTATCACATTTGGTACACTTTCTCAAAAAGAAACGATTTAACAAAACACTCAAGATGGGCAAAAGTCACTCTGTATTAGGTAAAATGCACCTTCTTTAGACTAAAGAATATTGAAAAAACATTGAAACATGAGAAACCCAGCCTTACAAAATTATAGAAGCCTACGTTTTTCGGAGGAAATATCAGCTAGTGAAACATTATCACTACTACACCATTTAGATTTGTTAAGTCTAATCTGACTGTTCATAAATACAAAAGGTATTTTTATCATATTATTTACATTAGACAACTTCAACTTAAAGAATTTTATTACTTATAAAAATACATGTTTACACACTTAATGTCCAGATCACGCAAGAAGTAAACGAACATCCCGCTATTTAATCCATTTGTGAGATAATATCCCCTTGCCTATTTCAGTTTTATGTCATCAGAAAAAATATTATATAACATTATTGAATCATATGTATAGTCACCTATTTCCTGAAGCCATGGCTTTTCTCTCAGTAACATAACATAACATTGGTAAATGTCTCCGGTTTCAAAGCTCTGTATGAATAACAAGCTTCATTTGATTGCGGATATTGTCGGAAAGCTATAATTATCATATCACAGTCATCTTGCCAGGAGTATTTGTGCAGCTGTAAAAAGCAATTTTATTGGATAAAGATTCGACTTTTATGATGCTTGTTTGCCACAGTCTGCTATAAGGTTCATGACTGGTAAAAAATCATGCCCGCTACTTAAGACAGCCAATCCTACTGCAGCAATGGAAACCGTCCTCATAAATGAAAATGTTTAGACAAATGTTTTGGGTACAATAATGCTATTCTGAACATCTTAATCATAACAATCGTGAATTATGGAACTTATTGGACGTATCCTGCCAGTTAGCAACCTGTGACAAATATTTTATGCAATTATTTTTGCTTTAAGCATTGTGTCCGAGCACAAATGTCAAGAAGACGAAGTCACTTGACTTAATATGATCACATGGAAAGATGGGAATAGTAACACAGATGAACATTTGACAACATTTATGAAAACTGTTCATTTCATTCATCAAGTCTATTAAATTTTAATGATTTCCTTTGCTATTTGGCAACTTTAAAGTGGACCAGTTGCAAATCAATGGGAAAGACTTCCGCCCGATCCCCACCCACCATCACCACCTGTATTACCTGATTAAACATGTATATCTTTTTTCTCACCATTAAAATTTAGGTGGTATACGGGTGAACTCTTACCTGCTGTGTTGAATGGGTTAAGATAGAACAAATAAATCTTTGTCAGTATATACCGGTACATCATAAACATATCACGATACGTAATCGTGATCATTACCAGTTCATACCACGGTTTACTAGTACACTGTAATACTGAGCAGCCCTAATTCAAGTCATGTTTTCAGGAAGAGGATTGTATTAGAGGTGTGAGCATTTTTATTTGAGACAGCTGCAGAAAGGATGCCAGTGACACTTATTGATCGGGCTGAATGCTGTGATGTACCAAAACAAAGATGTGTAAATGACTTTATGTTTTTGTACCAGAACGCACCTTGAATGACATTTCAACATAACACCAGACCAATCATTACACGAATTACAAAATAGTATCTTTTTCAGGAAAATGTTAATGTATTACCCTGACCCAGAAGACCCCCTGATTTGTCACCAACTGAACATGTCTGGAGTGAAATTTACCAAGCAACGTTTGCAATGTCATCAAAATCATTCAACAACACTGCTAGAACTTCATCAAATTCTACCTCAGATATGAAATGACCTTCCTGAGGACTTTCAATGATGTTTAGTGGCCTCAATGAGGCAAAGGTGCCCGATGTGCATCCATGTATCATAGATTATGTTACGAGTGTGTATTTCCTGTATATTTTTGTTATTAATTAAGTAATAATTATTATGGGGTCACAACATTTCGTATTTTGAATAATAATTATGATGTGTCACATTTCATTTTAATAGATGGTCAACACTTTTAGGATTCTGGTTTTCCAGAATTTATCTGCTCCTAGTTTTCTATGTGTTTACTTCCGGGAAACTTATTTGAGGGCATTCTACAGTGTTGGCAATGTTTGTATGTGCCCGAACTTTCGGGAAATGACTGTATATATATAAAAAGGCTGGTTGCCGTGCTGCGGGGAACACTCACTCATATTTACCGGCATTACATCACCAACAATCATCAACGCCTGACCTGCATTAACCGCTGTCAGACCGATCACTGTGTTTACATTCTGCATAGTTGATTCTCTCTCACACCAAGACTTTGGTGAGTTTGCTACTAAATATATTTTGTGACCCATTGCCTTAGATTTTGTCTCACTTGTATTGAATTTGTAATCAGCATTGTGAAATTGACTTTGTATACCTTGCTCTCGTTGCATAATAATACAATTTGAACGTTTATGACTTGTCTTTGTTCTGTTTTGCTGGTTCACAAGGGGATTTCTTACATAGTTTATCATGGTAAATTCTTAACCATACCATAGATAATCCAACCTCATAGATCAGCCACCCCATTAACTGACCATTAAAATCAGTGTCAAAATGGTATGTCTAGTACAAAAGCTGACCCTGCCCCACTCCTGTCGAGATGGGAGTTCTAATTGCAGCCAACACAGACCACAAAACAGCTGTCATCCTGGATGTTAAATGTATGTTTGGTGAGAATAGTATCTAAGATTTTACTGACCCATATATTATCACAGCAAAAATAACTGAAACCAAATGGAAACTTATGTTTCAGGTAGGTTTCCGGATCGTTTCTTTACGTTTCCGGTAAATGGAAACTCACAAATTACCCACAATCCGGTAGGGCTCCAGTGGGTTTCCGTTACCCAGTTTCCAGTATGGGCTTCAGTGCATTTCCGTTACCCAGATTCCAGTAGGGATCCAGTGAGTTTCTGTTACCCAGTGACTATATTTGGTTTATAATTGGTTATTAGCATGCAGCGATTACAATATGTCCACATGATCGATGATTGTGTAAATTATATGACAATACATGTTCACTTCAGTTATCTCAACACCACCCGGACATAAAACAAAAATCAGTCAGTCAGTTGATTTCTCTTTATTCATCATAAGCATTGATTTAGAAACTATCATCAAAATTTGCTCAATACCATTAACATGTAGGAATACACACACATAATAAAAACAATACCACCTATATTTACATCACATTGTTCTCATAGTGTGTCTGTGTTTCAATGTTGCAAATATGCATTGTCACAAATCACAAAATCCTGTCAGTAGATTTCTCTTCATTCAGAGAGGAATGACTTGCCCACTCACAAGCACATAAACCACCTACATACATGCACATTTATAGTTATTATTGATCATTTTTCTAGTAACAGGGTTAAGTGTTTTCAAAACCTTCATGTTTGGAACGTGTGATGGAATGGTGACTTAGAAACAGAATCTTTAGGTGTTGCTTTCCTAAACATAGTGAAGGCATGAAATTATCAAATGTACATGTAGACATTCTGTCCTATCCTTAACTATCCTGAATCATATTCTCAATGACCAGGCTGGAAGATCTTTAGGTGGCAAGGACTGAATGCATCTTGTTGGGTGGCGTTGCAAGATCTTCATTTTTGGCCTGGCTCTGGAACACGCTGGAGCCATTCGTTCATTGTCTGGTAAAGTCTTACAGTGTAGCAGCTCCTCGCTTTCCCATGAAACTCCAACAGAGAAGACAAGGTTACAATCCTCTGTGTCCACAGGCGATGTCAATTCTGGGGTTATGACTACAGTCACCTGTTTCCTTTCTCAGTCCAGTTAGGTAGTAGCTGGATTCTTCATGCGCTGTTGGAGTTTCTGGAAAGAAATACAGCTAATGCATAAGTCATTTCCATCATATATTCTAGGGAGTGGTGCTTGGTCTAAGTAGATTATGACACATTACGATGATGGGTAAAGACTTGAGATAAGAAAAGTTATTTTATTACAGTTATGCTGTGATGTGACAATACGCAGCACATGTCAGAAAAATTACTCAGGGTGTTTCAAACCCTGGTGTCAGGTAGTGTATATCAACTGGTACAAGTGGTATTAATATAGGTAATCCAGTTACAGATTCTTTCTTTTGTTTTAGCATCTCCCGTTTGATTTCCATTCTTTCCTGCCTTCTGTCATGTGGCTGGTCCCTCTTGCTCCTCCATATTCCCTTGAAAATCTTCTTTTAAGAAAATCATATGCGTTCATTTTGATTTTTCCAATAATATATTATTACAATCCCACAACCCTTATTGTGATTATTATCATATTCACCATGTACATTGTCTCAAACAAAGTAATAAGTAACTGGTATATGCATTACTAAAAGGGGTAACATAAGATTTCTATTAATATTAACATGATCAACATGATGAAGAAGAAATTATGCACTACACACAGCCTTGTTGTGCTACGTCAATTCTACTAGATATTATGGTTGCATCATAAGAAATAATGAAAACATCAAAGCTAACGTTATCAATGATAATGAATATAAACTGGAACAATACGCTGATGATACTGAACTGTTTCTTGATCATGTTGATGGGGCTGAAGAGACACTGTATTGTGCTACTGACAACTTTTTACAAAATATCATGTTTGAAAAATTTAGAAAATTAAGATAAATCTAAAGCAATCTGGATTGGATTAAAAGCTAAATCTATTGATAAGATATGTAATGATCTGAAAATTGAATGGGTTTGATGTACTAGATATTAAATTTACACCAGATCTCGAAGAGTAGTGGGTAAACAATACAAGAAAAAGACTGGAGGAGATTAATATACTCTTAGCAGTCTTGGAGAAAAAGAAATGTAACACTTATTGGTAAAATAACAATAATAAAATTGGTTCATATTTACAATTCCCTGCTAATCTGCTCAATCTTCCCTTGAAAAAATGATTTGTTGTAGATTTGTTTGGAATGAAAAGAATGATAAACTAAAACAAAATCAAAACAACTATAAAGAAGGGGGTTTGAGCATGACTGATACTAAAACATTTATGGACACTTTGAAATTATCTACTTTAAGACGATATTGCAAAAGATGTGATGAGGATAATCCATGCAATATACGTTTCAAAGACATTGAAATTACATTAAGATTTATATAACCTTTTGGCACGATGTGCTGAAAGCATGGCAGTTATTTTAACTATATTATCATGTCAAGCAATAACAAAACTTGGAGAAAGTCATTTTACCTTAAATAAGTCCGAACTTATTCTTCTCACAACACTCTGAAACATAAAGAGACACACATTTGGATTATGAACATATGTCGATTGGTAATATTTTCCAACTAATTATCATGACACTAATTATTTCATAAACATTTCACTTGTTGATTTCCTGCGTATTAGTATTATTATCATTTCAGACTCAGCGTACAGGTACATTTTAATGGGAACACGAAACCATATTTGTACATGTATCATAATGGAACATTCAGCTGTTATCAACAATATTGGTCTTTTTTCACATCAGATTTCACATCAAAATGCAATACCGTGACGGAAGTCGAAATGCGAGCAAACGGTTACTGTAAACTAACGTTTCATTCGATACAAACTGAAAATTTCATCTGAGACTTACCAAGGATGGGGTACCGCTAATTTTTCTGCCCTGGGTGTCCGTTGCGATCGCTCAAAGGTTCCCAGATCCTTAGTTCCAAAGCTTCAATTGTGAAAGACGTTGCCACATCTCAAGAAAATTGTAGCAAGTATGCAGACTGCCATCTCATAGATGTTACTTCAAAACAAGTACGAAGTTTTTCCAATCTCGCGCTTGTACGTTTCAACAAAGATGGCAGCATTTCAAACAAAGACTTATGGGTGCACAATAATTTTCTAAATTCTACTGTAAACATGTCAGTAGTCTGCTTACCCTCCATAGTTTTAGAAAAACAGGGGAGTAGTGCACTTTACCGGGCGCGCTTTTTCCGCTGTGCTGGCGGGACTCGAACGCTCTCAGCAGGGGTCGTGGGATTCTAATTAGACTAATTAGCGGACACGCTACCTCGGGACCACCGGTGCGATCACAGTTAGTTAGTGCTCGTTTAACGGGTCATTACCCCACCTGCTCTGCGCATGCGCAGTGAATGAAAACAAACTATTATGGTTTGTTTTCATTTACTGCGCATGCGCAGAGCTAGGCCCCGCCTACCCATTCATCAAAGCGAGAAGCCACACCTAGGCATTGTTTTCAAGATGTTGTGCAGCCAATCCAGCGAAGCTATGATATACGATGACGTTTATCGTTTGACTTTCGATTCGTGGATGGATATATGGATATAATCGCATCTAAGGTTTGCCAACCCTAACCTTTACTCACTAACCCTAAGGATCTAGAAGGGGGGGTCCCTAACCCTAAAGATCTAGAAGGGGGTCCCTAACCCTAAGGATCTAGAAGGGGGGATCCCTAACCCTAAGGATCTAGAAGGGGGGTGTCCCTAACCCTAAGGATCTAGAAGGGGGGGGGTCCCTAACCCTAAGGATCTAGAAGCGGGGGTCCCTAACCCTAAGGATCTAGAAGTGGGGTCCCTAACCCTAAGGATCTAGAAGGGGGGTCCCTAACCCTAAGGATACATCAGCGCGGTAAAGTGAGACAGTTCAGTAGCTCTACAGCGCGCTCATTAGCGAGCGCTCAGCAGTCCCGGGTCGCGCGCCCGGTAAACTGCACTCTAGCCAGTGATAACTGCAATATGTGTTTAAGTAAATTGTTTGTTTTCACAATGACATCACATCTCGCGAGGCCTTATTCATTCCTAATCAAGCGCTTCCGGTTACGTAGTCTGGCTGATAGGTGAGCAGTGCCTGCTCCATCAGCCGTGGCGGACACAGGGACTGGTCTTCCTTGGCAGGCATTAAATAAATATAATAGTATCGATGGATGTAGTCTGGTTGTGATGCCGAAATTGCCTGACAATGATTCCCATTTAGCATTTCTGATGTCTGCACTAACTATTCAAAGTTGTAACTAAAGGTCTCATGTATTGCATGTTGTGTAATGTCAGGTTGGAGGAACACCAAAAGGAATTATCAACTAGGTTAAAAACACAAACATGGATGAAAGGATTAACCGATAACAATCTAATTGATTTATTACTTTTATCTTGCACAGCGGATTTGTCTGCCTGCCTTTTGTTTCAGGGTGTGAATCAGTCACCCGTAGCTAACTGACTAAGGTGGAGGGGGGTGGGGTGGGGTGGTTAACAAAGGATTAAGAACAGCCTGTTCTGAAATGTATTGTACCACAGCATATAACATTCACACATGATACTTGATCCCTTTAAAATATAATATAAAAACATCATACGAACATGATACATGGCATACATGATACTCGCATTTTCGTGACCATTTCTCTAATACACAAAAAAAACTGAACAATGCATATACTATTCACACATGATACATGACACCTTTAAGGTAGAAAGAAAAAAAAACCCATCATTCAACACAGTTCACTGTCAGCTGCAGACAGTAATAGCTGCTGGGGTTAAGAGCCAGTTAATACCTTGTCACAACAAGCCCCCACTAAATTGTCAGGTGTTCATTGAGAAGATACACCAATGCAAAAAAAAAAAAAAACCTAAAAAAGGGCACATGACACGGAACAGGTTTTTTGTCAGCTGCAGGTGAATAGCATGTCCTTGGACTCTTTCATGTGAATATTGATGGGTACATTCCTCGAACAAGGTAATAACCTAATGGTTAACGTTAGCTTGTTTTAAGTTTGATATCTATGTTTTGTTTTCATTTTTCTTGTAATAACATTATAAAAAGTCATTGCATTTCAACTTTCTTTTCATCGGGAAGTTCTTCTAGGCGAGACAGACAAGTTACAGCTGGGGCAAATGTGTGTGAAATATGATTCACTTATATTTTATGTACCCTAGAACAAATTATATAAATTCACTAAAACAGATTTGTTGTGTCTTGTATTATGTTGCTGTACAAAATATAATTCTGCCCCAGAATGTTCACGAACATATTGTTCTTTTTGGTACAGTTATGTGTAATGTGCCTGACCACTCCCAGTTACTGTATATCAGTATGTACCACGTTGAGAAATATCACAAATGGAAACTGAAACCCAATGGCGCCTTACTCTGTAATTCCTAAGCTTAAGATTTTTCCTAAGTTTCCCAAACAAAACCTAAAAGAGACTGAGTACGTAGAATCTTAAGTTTCCATGCTCTTTGAATTAGGTTTCCGTTGTCCTGAAGTTAATATTATTTTATGTGACAATGTCCTCTATTTGAATTCTGGTGTACAGAAACACTGAGATCACCAAGCACATAGGCAGTTTAATGTTGGTCTCTGGTCTATGCATATGCAGTCACATTTATTTTCTACAATCGTTTCATTCAAGATCTCACTAATGGAAACCATCGACAGGAAACGTAAAGCTACAACAATAGTTTCCATGAACTTATATGATTTGACATAAATTTTACTTAACTGACATTTTTCATGTAGGTTTCCGGAAATCTCGAAATCTTATTATTTTTGCTTTGTTATTGTCTTTCGAAACTATTTTGCAAATGTAACAGTATGTAAATTTAGTCCACAATGGAACAGCACCAAGCTAAGCTTGTCGGTTCAAATACGCCTTTTTTTGTGTGTTTTTTTCTCTGTTTCCGGGTACAGAAACCTAGCGGAAACCTACATTACCTAGTATCCACTAGGTTCTTCTTACTATGAATGTTTCAACGAACTGAAACCAAGTGGAAACTCCTAAAGAGTCGCAGAAACATGATGGAAACTAAGACTTGTTAGTTTCAGTTTTGTAAACTATACGGAAACTCTCACTGTGTGTTTCCATGTACTGAAACCCAGCGGAAACCTACATTACCCAGTATCCATTGGGTTTCCGGAAAAACGGAAACTAAGTTATTTTTGCTGTGTATGTTGGAACATGTGTCTGTTTTAAGTTTGATATCATAAAGATCACTATTGTTTAATTTTTTCATCATCGAGGCGGTAATTTTATTCATAAGGTTAAAAAAAATATATTTATTAACTGAAGTGAAATCATGTGTCCCTCTGATATTTATAACTTCAATTCACAGCAATCACTAACCTGTTGTGTCTACTCACATCATGAAATGAAGACTTGTTGACTGAAAATGGACATGCATACGTATTTTGCTTCACCAAAAGTCACATTTGTTGCAGCTGAATGATCACTTGTCAAGAAACTGCTTTTGCAGTGAAAATAGCACAAAACTTCATTGGTGACAGGTCAAATTGGTCCATGCATAAAAATACAATGTTGTTTTTCTACCTCCTGAGAAAAGGTTTGACAAGAGTGTAACAAATAGATAAGCTAACACCCTACCACAGGCTGCTATTGTTGGTCCTAAAAACTTGTCTTACCTACAGTAATACAGCGTGCACAAACGTTTGACTAGGTGAACTTGTCAGTGAACCCATTCTTGTGTTGTGTACTCATCCTCAATAAAAGGGTGCAATTGTGTCAACATGCTCTGTGTTTTCCAATGTTTAATTTTTAGTGGATATTTTTTGCATTTTGCAATATGTTACAACATATGTGTCTGCCACTTGTCAGGAATAAATGAAATATATCCAATTGATTGTTAATTCTGAAATGTACATTACTAGCTCTGTTAATACTGTACCCACTTTCAAGGACAATCAGCATGCTATTTCCTTTAAGGATAACCCAAGAAAAATGACCTTAGTATTTTGCTATGATAGATGTTTCATTTACCCAAAAGATGTTGGATGTTAACATTGGCCCAATGTCACAATGCCATCTTGGAAAAACCATACCACTTGATTGTACTTGCTATTGTAACCAAAGAAAAAGGGTAATGGAAATGCAAAGTAACAGTTGTGACAGGGGCTAGCGCTATCAGTTTGACGAATTATGCATGTCTGAAGTGTAGTTGATCAGACCAGCTCTAGTATCAAACTAAGAAAATATAAGCCTTATTGATGTAGGAATATTGAGGGTCAATGCAGATGTTTTTTCAAAGGCAGTCTTGAAAGTATTTGGTTTCAGAGGCAGTGTGTGAAAGAGACAAATTGAACCTGACAAATATCAACCAACCACCTGAACCAAAACAGATTTCAAACATTTGTATGCTTGAGTTCAGAGGTTAATCACATTTTCTACATAGTCAAACTGGTGCATCTGGTCAAAGATGGGTTCTGTAAGTCTGGCAACAGTATTAGTGCGTTGTGAAAGTCTCAGCTAAAACTCAGTACCAACTAACATTCCCTTCCTAGATGGAATTGGTAATATCAGTGAACATTAAGTTGGTTCAGTCAGTTTTATGGTGTCTTTGGTAAAATGTGTGTCAATGTTTCAGCTCTGTGAACAAGAGACATGATTAAACATGATATCAAGCCTGATATCTGTCCTGTAAAGGAAATGTTGCACAACTGAAGCAACATCTTTCCAGTTTATGGAAGAGCAAGAAAGGAAGACACACACCATCTGCAATACTGAAACAAGCCAAACTATGGAAGAAACCATTGTGTTCTGATTCCAAACACTTTGTTGTACAGAAACTGAAATTTGCTTTCCTTAATCATCCAGGGATTTATCTCAAGTCCTTCTCTTAATTTTCAGGTGTCCTGGAATATTATTATTAATACTACGTTGTAATATTGTTGCAATTCAGTTACTGTTATTGTATTGTGTATCATGATCACCACATTGTTGCAGCAATTAAATTGCAAATGATATGATAATCTGGCTAGTAGCAGACTCAGTGACTACTTATTGTTACTTGATCAAAATATGAAAAAAAATGGACTAATTAATGTTGTTGCATCCACTGTCAGTTTATATGTGCATAGGATGCAGGAATTCATGTTCCGTAAATCCCTGGTCATCAAAGTGTTATAATAATAGCCACTGCTTTCCTACAAAACCAAAACTCCAGTTTCAGTTATGTTCAGCAATAGGATGGCTAGATATATTTGTGTCATGCAAGGAAGTAAGGCATATAGTCTTTTGACACTGCCAATGAATTCAGTCATTCTAAAAGATGCCTCGAGTGTATTTTGTCTGAGTACAGAATGGGTCCTTTGCAATGAAACAATGAAAATTTAATTCTACTTACTGTTTTAGTCCAGCATATCCTGCAAGCTTGACAGCTTTGATATCATTGCAACATCTCCACAAGAACTCCCCATATTTCACTTGATCTTTTTGATCATTTCTGTAAAGAGGAAAAATGATGTTTGAATACGTTTTTTCAGATGCTGTCATGATTATTCCTGCGAACTTTGTCCAAAGTCATAACATAAAAGTATTATCTTCATTTACAGACTGAAATAAATGAATGCATCAAAAAGTGTTCCAGTGATGGATTGTGGCCAATTCAGTGAGCGTGCCTCTTGCTGCTACAGAAAAAGTGTTCACTCAACATGTCCCAAAGAGCTGGTTCAGCACAGTATCACACCAATTTTTGCACTATCGGGATTACATTAAAAACATAACACTACACAGAGAGGACACTTCTTTATTCCAATCAAGCAATATGAAACAATGTAGATAACAAGTAACAAATCATTCAAGCTGGAACAAGAAGTTTGTTTGAATGTTCATTAACTCATTAGGGCTGACAGACGCACACAGTCAAACCTCGCTTATCCAAACTTCAGATATCCGAATACTTCGGTTTCTGTACATTCTTCACAAAAAATGAAAGTTTCTTGTTACAATTTACCTCGAAACAGTCCTGATTAGATTGGGTAAGCATAAATAAAGATGGTGGGAGGGGTCAGTCATCATGCATTTGATCAAGATTGCTAGTACAACTGTTTAACTTAAACGTCACAAACCTGGAGCTGTTGTTAAAAATTCAAGCAACTCTGTCCGTCAACAGTCAACAATCAAAGACCTATGTTAACCAATGTAATTTAAGTTCTGTTATGCAAGATCTTATGTTGAATAAAGAATGTACATGTAGTTGTGTTTCAATGTTATTTCTAGTTGTTTTGTTTTCACATGTAGCCAACTGCCTAGGTCCAGATTCAGGTATTCGAATGATTTGTTTGTCCTACCAGTTCATAAAAAACTGAAGTGTTCAGATAAACAAGGTCTGACTGTATACATGGCAAATTAAGCAACTCCTCATAGCATGTGAGCATGTTTATGGGGCAGGTAAGTGGTAGTTTCTCACGGCGAGTGCCACATATATTTGTAAAAAGAAAGCAGTACTAAATTTGGTTAATTACTATGCTGCATACACCACAACGTAAAGGCTTGTGTTCAAAACAATAATAACCTCTGATTCCTTCTGATGTAACACTGGTGTAAGGTCCATTTCTGTTTTCGTTCTTCATCAACAAACTATCGCTACAAAAACATGAAAACTGTAATGAGGGCATCCAGTTGCATACAGAAACTACTAAGCTTTCCTTTATGCAGATGTCATCGTTATGTTTGTGAGCACAGTACCTGAACTTCAAAATCTAATAAATCAACTTAATTACTACATCAACAATGGAAATTGAATGTAAATATCGATAAGACAAAGGTCATAGCTTGCAAAAATTAAGGAAAACTATCAAAACAGGAGAAATGGTTTTACAAAAGGTGAAAGATTAGAGGTTGTACAAAATTAAAAATACTTGGGTGTACTTTTTACAAATCAACTAACTTGGTCCTTGAACTGCAACAAAGCCACACTACAAGCTAAAAAGATTTTAATAGGCATTTTAAGAACCATAAGACCACTTCCAAATATTAGTTTTGACACCTTTTTCAAAAATAGATCACCCTATGGTGCAGAAGTATGGGGCCAAGAGATCTATGATACAATACAGAAGGTACATCTATTGGCGTGCAAAAGATTTTTAGGAGTTAAACTCCAACAACCCAAATGTCACAATTTATAAGGAATGTGGGAGGTATCCTATGTATATATTTAGCTACATACAAGTACATAATTAAATACTGGATAAGACCAGACTCCCCCAAAATGCTATAACATGGTGATAATTTATGACAGAGGTATAAACTGGACCTCTAGTGTAAGAAAGATACTTCAGACTTGAGGCTGTCGTTACATCTGGCGAGAGCAAAGCGTAACAGCACCAGAACATTTTATATACGATCTTACACAAAGGCTAAAAGATATGTATTTTCCAAAGTGACACTTTTCATTATCTGTATACAATAAGCTAAACCATTACTCTTGTTTTAAGTCATTCATTGTTACAGAAAAACATCTTCTTGACATTAATGTTAAGAAATTCAGAACAGCACTAGCCCATTTCAGATGTAGTGCCCATGATCTTCTAATAGAAAAGGGTAGGCACTTAGGGAAAAGCGATCGTGTAAATATCGTACTTATCAAGAGGTAGACGATGAATATCATTTCTTGCTTGTTTGTCCATTGTATGCAAATATCAGAAAAGAATACATAAAGAAATATTTCTACTTGAACCCCCAAAATAGATAAATTCTATAAACTCATGACATCCCAAGAACAAACAGCCACAAGACACCTTGCAATGAATAAATGCCATGCAATGAATATAAGATCCTCATTAACACATATGTGATATTACTTACTTTATATTTATACTGCGCCTAAATGTACTATAGGTCTATTATAAGTGGCCTCTTCAGTACTGTAAATAAAGAGTGACTGTTTGACCAGAAAGCACCACTTATTCAGCAAGCAACACATATCTGTGGCATCACTTTTCTAAATTACAATACCTTAGTGTTGATCACAGGAAGTGTTTTGATTCCATTTAGTAACCATTATCATAGACTTATACCAGCATATGAAACTCCTACAGAAAAACAGGAAGCCCACAGGGCTGATAACTGAAAAATGCTGCCGAGCCTGTTAACATGCAACCAGCCCTGTATCAAATGTAGGAAATTGAGAAAAGGTGTTTAAAAAAAGTAATTAATGAATTACTTGTAGTGAGGTAAACTTATACATGTCCAAAGCAAATTTAATAAAACCATGACTTTGTGGTCACTGTTAATTCATTCAGTGTCACTGCCATCAGAAAAGAATGACATTATTCATTGGCTGAAAGAATTCCCTAGACCAGTCATATTTAGTGCAAGATAGATGGGCAGGTTGATCTGTGTAAGTTACAGCTTCATTGGTCATGAACTATACAGACATCATCTAGTTACCACAATTGTACATTATTTTCGAAATATTTCCTGAAAGTCAATGACATGGTCAAATATATACCCTTGGAAAATGTATTGGTCACAGGGCCGGCTATAAAATAAAGTTGTAAGCCCGCCATGTAACTAGCAAGTGTAAGCCAAATTTGTGTGTTTTTGCCCAAACGTTATCCCTGCGCGTCAGGGGAGTTAACCCTGGATACTTACTTACAAATTCTCAGTCATATGGGTGGAACTAGATTGGCTCGCATTGACCAAACAAATCTCATGCACATGTCAAACTCAAATAAATGACACGGAGGTTCTGTCAATAGATGTTTATTATGTTGCATCAAATCATGTACACAAATATCAAGTGCCAACAAATGTATTTGTCACAGGTTACAGGTTTGTTACAACACAATCATATATAAGAATACAAAATTTTCCCTGCAAAGTTATACACAGGAAATAGCACTAACAAACACGTCACGTGATGACGGGTACACAGCCAGAGCAGTCCTCAACAGCAAAACGTTTCTCATATAAAAACAGTGACAAATCTCAGGTTCCGACTCAAGCTAGGTGTCTAACAGATGACCCAAGCGGTCCTCATAAGTTGGTACAAAGTAAACTGGTCTAACAAACAAACCACAAGTCAATCACCCCCTCACTAGGTGAGAACTAGTGATATATTGCTGTGACTGACATGAACAAACAAATTATTTTCAACTGGAGCTGTGTGCGCCAAAATATCCAAATGATGATTTCCTTCCCACTGATGTCAGTTTCTCAATACTTAAGTAAGGGTTACAATAGAAATTCTCGAGCTGCACAACTTTTACCAAAGGGCCTCTGACACATTCAAGCTTGGCATGTCCCACGAGCAGGCCTTGTACCAAGATGTATTCAGTCGAAACCACACAGATTTTCCGGGAATGTTTTACTTTCGGAACAGCCGTGTTCGGGCAAATGTTCATGCCAAAATTTTTATTACACAAGCAGCGGGCCGCCAGACAGACGCTATTTCATACACTGATTATACAGCGATTGTAAATGAACATGTGTCCGCAAGAAAGGGGATTATGAGATATGAGATATTGTTACAGAGGGAAGTGTCTGGTACTCTTCTTTGTGGGTGGATACTTCAATACTTTCTGTGGACACTGACTGAATTAGATTTAATAGTCTAGAGGTTACTGATGATTATATTTACTTCAACTACCTAATAAATATGAAACAATATAGAAAATGTCAAGGACATACAAAGAGTTTAAACACAATAAAATAGTTTGAATTTACTTTTTAGGCATGAGTATGTTCATATATATGGTAAACACAAATAATTATACATCCAAGATCAAATAGCTTAGACATAAATTAAGCTACTAATTTAAAGATTACTGAATTGTAACTATCTATTTATCATAATCTTAAGTTGACAGTGTTACCTAATCAAATATATATAAAGTGATAACTCTTGCATCAACACATAATATATATACATGTGTACATGTCAGTGCTTTGTTACAAAACACAGTTGGTAATTCAAAAATTCTTACACACAGACAGACAGAGAGAATATTGTAAGTGTAAGGTGAATATTATCGACAAGAAGCCCAGCAACCAGGACAATGCTGTCCAAGATGCTGGGCTGGGATTCAGCGGCTTTGCCAGACAGTCATGCCAAAGCTTCCCAGAGCGTCTTTTCATCCAGTCTCTGACATCACAACCACCTTTTTGGTCAGCACTAGGACCAGGGTCAATACGATTAACCCTAAAGAAGTCAAAACACTGGCGATGGTGATGGCTTGTTCCCGGAACAAAATTCGGATCCTGTCAGATGGTGTACTCATGGAAGACTCAGTCGATGATTGCTCACACACCTGATCTGTGATTGCAGCTGTTCTCGATTCGAGGAAGTGGAAGCAGGTCCATCTCTCACCTTCCAGATCGTGCAGTCTTTTGCTCGATGATGTTTTTGATGGCCTGGTTATCTTGTACCTGAAGAGTTTTATTTTCTTGCTAGTGATGTGCTCATCGTTCAGCTTCCCCATGTTGTTTGCGAGTTCTCCATGAATGGTTAACAATGCCCTGTCTAGCCCTCACACTTCCTAGCTTGGAAATTCGAAACCTGGCAAGGGCTCATTCCAGTATATGGCCAACAGTTTTTTTATGCTGGCCAACGTTTCTTTGGCACGTTGAGCATGTCTCTCAGATCGGCTCTGACCATGCCGAGTTTGGTCCTCATGTTTCTCAGATCTTGGATGACCTTGCATGGAAGTTGTTTGGGTCGTGCGCCACCACAATCTCTATGGTTTAATTCCTTGCAAAGGAAATTAATGCCATGTTTTTCGGCGAGAGTCAACAGAGCGAGCGGTTTTCTCATGCAGGTGTTCATGAGATCAATCTTCAGATCTGCTCTTGCCCCTACTTCGCAGTGTGCCCCTACTATCGATAACAAGCTTCGATTAATCTGGATATGGTAGCTCAACATAAATTTTATTTCACTGTAAACCATGTAATAATGTTTGACTGTCTCTTCTTTGCGTCTGTCTGCATGATCATTGAGCAATGGGGTTCAATCGCTACCCAAATCAGAATACCCATCCATCAGAATTTTGTCATAACCACCTCCTTTGGCTATGGCTGTTCGATTGAAGATGCAAAAACCTATAGTGGCTGATTTGTTATCTATGACCAATCATATCATGAGATACTTGTCACAGAGGAAATGACAGGTGATGGGGGCTAAATTTCTGAAGAGCATGTTTGGTCACTAGACAGCCTGGATACAGACTGATTATTCGCTAGATCGTTGACCAATCAATATGATGGATTTCGGCTTTATCAACTCTAGCTGTCATGAAAAAGTTTGTGTATCATGAACATACATAATCGTAAGGATGCCTGAAATGTACACACAGGACTAACAAGCACTTTGGCAAATTTCTTTTTCCTTAAAGCGCTACAATCCGATTATTATTACCCCGTATAACCCACTCTAACCTTTGAGTAGAGATAGTATTTATTTGAATATACATTTTGCACACACTACTAGCACATCAAACAAAATGGTTTGATAACATTTAAATACAATCTGCACATTTTCACAAATGAATTTCCTATTTCAAGTATATGTATTATAAAATTCAAAATGTGACACAATACTGATTATTTTTAACGTATTCACTTGTAGTTGAATCCCCCCAAATATTTATGAAGATGGGCATGCCTATATTTATTTTGAATGCAAATGAGGTTCAGAAGATTAATGATGGGCATGACTCAATAAAAAAGGTTGTCCAAACAGCGCATTAGTTTGTTTTACATTTGTCATGAGACAAAACTTTCATCAACAGCGCAACTGGACATGCATTTTGCCAGACGCTGTTATTTTGAGGTTGACACAGATGTTCAAACATCTCATTACTGCTGTCTGATTGAATGATTATACGCATGTACATCAATTCCGTAACTGACATATTATCCGGCTTTTATTGATGATGGATCAATAGAGACTTAGTTCATTGATACGGTTCATTCCCATTATGACTACTCCCAGTTTGACTACCCGTCCAATATGCAACTTATTCCAGTCCAGTGGTTTTTAATTGCTAGCTCTCTCCCCTCCATTAATGGTAGACTGTTCAATCAATATCTTCCCATTGTGACTACTCCAAGTTTCTAATCAACATACTCTTACACATACGTTCCAACAGCACCATAAAACAACTATAGTTGTACCGGGTTCATAAACATTTACTCAGCTAATTACATAGGTAATTATATTTAGATATATATGTAGCTATACATGATGTACACCTTATAGTAAGTGAATTAAGAATAATGATTGACATCTCAATGAAACTTCTGGCGTCAACATTTCTTCTTCTTCAGTTTACAATTTGTATTTACAAAAACTGTTTTGCAACATAGCCTGCTGCCCAAACAAATTCAATGGGTGACTTCTGTTGTCTCTGGAGCTGATCCTGCAAGCGACAGATGCGAGCATCTAAATCTCTGTACATTCTTTTCCTTGGTGGTGCAGGTGCTCCATACTCCAGCTGGGTAATTCATCTTCTATTCGTGGCCTTGATTTGCTTGATCGCCTCGATGAATTAAAAAATGTTAGGGTGACTGTGTCTGATGCTCTGGTTGAGCAAGTGGTGAAAACCCTCGAGGTGATTATTTGTCCATGGACCATCTGTTTCGGAATGGTTCCACACAGGAATGGGGAAACATGCATCGTCATCAACCCAGACACTCAAAACGTAGTCCTTGAATGCTTCACATCCCCGGATGTCTGGTGCTTGGTTCATGGCCTCAAGCCAGGTGTCTTGGACAAGTTCAGGAGGTAAAAAGGGAAGGGCTACTGCAGATCTAAACAGCTCAGATTAGTCATCATTCTCTTTGTACATTGTCACAAGCCCTAGGTCCTGAATTTTGCGCCACAAGCACTGTGTGTAATGAAAGTAACACCCTCTAACAGATGTGTTAGGGAATTCATCAGAGACAGCCTTATGAACAGGGTACTCAAAGTCTACCTGGATTGTCAGAGGTAGAAGAGGTCTGCCAGTAGTTTTTTAAACAGCATCCTTCAGCGCATGAAAAAGTCTGCAGTAGGTAGTACGTTGACGATCAGGCATGAGACAGAAAGCTAAGGGAATCATAGTATTGCCAGTGAGAGAGTGAATCACGTACAACTGATGCCAAAGTCTTGGACGCGAATAGAAAGTGCCATCCATAAAGAGGACATCAGCCTGCTGTAACGTGGAGAGTGCTTTTTCTGTAGAAAACACCAGCAATTTGTCACCATCTCCGTCTTCAACAGCAAGAAAACGACGACCATCAGATGTAGTAGTCCATCTTCCGTTGACATCAAGGTTGACATCTCTACGATGTTCAGGCAATGCAGGAGTTGTCTTCCTTCTGTGTCTATACAATGCTGACTTTACACTGGACAGAGGTTGTGCAACAGCAGCAGCATCAACAGGCAGTTGGCGGAGCTCTTCATTGTACATTTGTGGCATTGGTGTTGACTCATCTCTGGCTCTTTTTCGCAGTGTGCTCATGAGTCTAACTGTGGCTGGATTGTCGGGCCCGTGATTGTGCTTGTCACTAACTCGCTGAACTCTCCAGTTGTTGACAAGTTGCTTCTACACCTAGGAACAACACATTTCCAGACTTGTTCAACTTGTACCGAAATCCAGCATGCAACACTAGTCGGGCTCCTCTCTGTGATATAGCAAACTCTGCTTTCTGACCACCAGCCATAGCTAAACCAAAATACGTGTAACTGGGTCATATATACTTGTTGATGAATATGCTAGTTAAAACATTTTATTTTTTTAATCAGAGTAGAGGGATTACCTTAGCTTGGGTTGTACAGGAGCGATCTCCAAATATGTCCAGTTTTCAAAACAAATGAAAGAGTGGATGAAGCATGAGTATCTATATCTTTGATCAGAGTAGAAGGATTATCACAGCTTGGGTACTTTCAAAACAATCAATCTGTAGTTTAAATTTTCAAAGTACCTTAGTTTGGGTTGTAGAGGACTGATCTCCAAACTGGGAATAATCACCTATACACGTACAGTACATTATTAAGTGCAGGGGTGGTCCATTATATGTGTATTTTAATTAGTAGTCAGAATGGGAGTAGTCATAATGGGAAGATACCATTGATACACGTGATAATTACACTGGATCCAACAATTAGAGAGATCAAATACAAACATTTCTTACACAATGCTTATGTAAATTGCATTGAAAAATCACATTTCAAATCAACATGAAACTTTCAACAGCTTGAAAAAAATGCTTCAGTTACTTTTGTATGGTTTATGTATAATATATATATTATGGGTCAATGCAAGAGTTATCACTTCATATTCGATTATGTAACATTGTCAACTTTAGAATTATGAAAAATCAATTAAGTTAACAATGTTAATTAAGTTAAGTCTACATTAGTAACTTGGTGTATTTCAAATCTATATGAACGTGGGACTAATACAACATTGCTACATAAGTACATTCAAGATGACTTGCTGTGAAAGATTAAGCAGAACTGTTTCTCACTGAAAACCAAGACTTGGTGAGTTGACAATATATTTGTGACCAATTACTTTAGACTTGACTCAGCTGCATTGTACTAGAAACTTTTACTGTGAATCATTGTATCTTGCTCTTTGGTCCCTACATTTTCTTGAATATTTTAGACTTGTCAGTGTTATATTTTGCTGGTTCATAGGGGATTTCTTATACCGTTTGTAAATTATTATACCAGCAAATTATTAACTGTAACACCTAAGTACAGAGCAAATGCTTATTTATGTTTTTTATGTAACAATAAAGTTCTGTTTGTATTCTCAAAACAGTGTCAACACATAAGTGTTTTCAGTCAACTAAAACTGCATGCAATACATTGATTACTTCTCCCTTGCTGTAACCCGTATTCGGTGCTATAAACCTTATTTTGTTATCATTCATTTGATGGTCAGTTAAAACAGTTTATAACAACACTCAGATTACCCAGCAAACTTTCCCCTTTGGGATTTCACTGTCTGGAGTGAATACTCAACATTATCAATCAAGGCCTGATGTGGCAATGCTTTACTTGTTATGAAATGTGAGAAATGGAAGTGCAGCAAGATGACTCATCAGCTGAACAACATTTAATCAAAGGATTAACCGATAGCAAGCTGATTGGTTAATTACTTTCATCTTCCACGGAGGATTTGTCATAAGATAGTGTCTATGTGTGTAGATTTACTGACCTGTCCTGAATACACCCTGTCGTAAAGTGCCTGTGTTTAAACAACATCCTTCCTTGAAATAAAGTGACTGATTGCTCGATATTGGCTAACTGAGAGTGGTGGACAACATACAGTTCGTTACCAGGTATAATATCCTGGGTGACCAATGAGAGTATACACCAATGTGAAAACCTGAAAAGATGTATCAGTTTTTTGCATATTAAACTGTTAAAAGACATAACACGGAGCAGGATTATTGCCAGCTGCAAATGGCATATTGTTCTTTTATGTGGATAATGATGGATACATTCATGAACAAGGTAACTGTTGCTTTAAAGTTGGTCTATTTCAAAACTGGTATTTGCATTTTTTAACATCAACATACACTAGGTCAGACATTGGGTGTGTGAAAAATAAAGATTCACATTGGCAATGTACACTACGCTTAGATATTACAGTCATGTTGTATATTCACTATAAGTATAATGTGCTTTTTTATTAAGTTGCAGAATGCGTACAGATATGATAATAAACTGATTAGGATTACAAGGCAAAACTTTAAGACGTACATTGTTATTTTTAGTCCTAACAGTTTTTACCACTAGCAGATGATTAAACTGCAAAGTGTTTTCATTTGTTTCTATTTTATCATCCGGGTACTCACAGGAGAAAAACAGAAACAAAAGCACCAACCAGTCCACGGATATTGCTCTGGATCAGTGCCCCTTTAAATGCAGTCATTTCATAATATTATTACATTAACATTTCAATATGTCACTATGTCATATGACCTAAAGGTCTCACAAATTTTTTGAATGTGTGACAGTGAAAAACTAAAAAAACACTTCATCTCTACAGTCCTTGTAGGAAAACGAAAAGGTGAGTTTTTCCAGATGGCTTGTTTACCTCAGCAAATTTAATTCTTTTCTACGGAACACTGTCTAAACTAAGGGCTACAATGAACCATTGCTGCTGAAAAAGAAATAACAAACTCATCATTGCTCATTTTATGCATACATATTAATGCTGTAAAGTTATCCCTCGCCTGATGTGTCTTAGGGTTGATTACATTATACAACATCAATGCTATACAGAATATTGAACAAAGGCCAAGTAATAATAATATGGCTTCATTCCCATTATGACTACTCCCAGTGTGACTACCAGTACAAAGCCCTACATGTTCCAGTCAAGAGGTTTTTAACTTCTAGCTGTCTCCCCCTATCAGGTAAACTGTTCCACAACAATTATAAACAATTATAGCTGTTCCAGGTTCATGCAACATTTATTCACCTAATTTACACAGGTCATAACTGCAGAAGTGTACACATATACTGAGTTAAACAACATATCATATACACTCCATCGTAAGTGTATTGTCAACGGGTTCATATATGGTTGGTGCGTCGACTTCGGATCGGCTCATGGATAGGATGACTGGAGAATTACATACATGCAATACTTTGACGAAATGATGAATGAATACGTTGATGAAGACGAAGGCATGGTTTAGTTGTTCAAACTTCTTTAGTTGGTTTCACAAGACATGACAAACAAGTATACATGAATGAGGTGAGTGGACTTCCAGCTCAACCCCAGGGCCTTTCCTGCGAGCGGCATAATGCTGCTCGCGGTCGTCCCCACAAAGACAGTCGGAATGCCGCTCTCCACACTCACATCTCACTTCTCATCTCTCACATCTAGATGTGAGCATACCTATATATACAGTTTTTAACAACAATGGACAAGCAACGATTCAACAATGGACAGCTAGAGAAACAATAATACTTCGTTCTACAGTTGTTGTGATGACAGACACAGCCAAGGGGGATGACCAATAAAGGCCATAAATGTCATTTACAGTAATTAATGGAAGTGACAAAGAGGAACAAGGTAGCTGACAAAACAATGTACTCTGCGGTAGTGATCAAGATTGTAGATTGAATAATAATAACTAAGTATCATAAAGCCTGGCCACATAGTTTTTGGTCAGTAGAAATATTTGGACATGGCTGTCCAGAAGTAGACACTATAACAACTTCCCCCTGTTCCGTAAAGCTTGGACCCCAAGCTTAAATAAATTGAGTTCAAACTGATAGGAGTGAAGCTTTGCAAATACCAACAGTGCGAATCAGTACATAATCACTGTAAAGTGATTCTTGATGTCGTTGACATCCCGTGCGGCAAATATATCTATGCATCAACGGTAAGAGAGTGATCATCTTGTCAATTTGACACCAGAAAAATAATAATAGGATCATGGCAATGTACATTTCACATTCAGGTACTGGCTACTTCGGACAGTTTCAAGAAATATTTCAAAGTCTGAGCAGGATATTCAAATCTTGAGTCTGGCTTTGTGGTGAGGCTCAGTACCAAATAATGATAACAATTAGCGTCATAAAAGTATGCATTAAACATCTCAGCAAATATTTCACTTTAAGAAATTTGAAACCAGGAGTCTAGCTTTACCGCGTGACTCAGACGGTACTTGTGGGTACTGTTGCCCTTTTAAGTATGATGGGTGCTCTTCCCGTGTCTATGACGGAGCTTGCCCATATAGTGTGGGTGCTATGCCCAATAAAAATAAATAATACTCCTACAATGGGGGCTATTCCTGTGTCGTTGACAGAGCTTGCCCATATATTGTGGGTGCTATGCCCAATAAAGAAGTATTAATAACAACTCTACTCTGACTTCAAAATTCTGAAATGCTGAATATTGCTTTGCTGTTAATGCCTTACTATTGACACATGATAAAAATGTGGTTATGGGTATCTGGAGAAAACAATATTCCTATTCTGACTTCATTCTGTATCTATATAAGTAATCAATGTTCACATGCACGAAATACAATATGGTATAGACATAAGAAGGTAGTAATGTACTGGTCTATGATCAAACATACCTGGTTGCACTTATCAACAATAACACATTGTATATCCTGCACTCAGTTCATTTAAGTACACACAGATAAGTAAGTCCTAAAGATCTGTCTTGTACACAATGTTCATGTTGAAGATGTTCATAAGGTGGCTTCTGGATGAATACACGATCTCCATGGGAGAGACGCACCTACTTTCTTGGTCTGTCATATCTTGCTGTTCCATCCTTAACTTGTGGGTTGTCCATTAGGTGGTTGCTGTATGATGCTCCATTCAAGATGGCAGTGTTGAGGGACCATGTTCGCTTGCAATCTCTTCGTTTTGACGTAGAACTTGGGGAATCATCCTTGATACATGATGTTAATGGTAGGCACATAGAGAGGTTTCAAGATCGGGAGTAAGCTAAAAAGTTACTCCATCCGGATTCTAACACCAGTTGTCAACGTGTCCATATATGGTTGGTGCGTCGACTTCGGATCGGCTCATGGATAGGATGACTGGAGAATTACATACATGCAATACTTTGACGAAATGATGAATGAATACGTTGATGAAGACGAAGGCATGGTTTAGTTGTTCAAACTTCTTTAGTTGGTTTCACAAGACATGACAAACAAGTATACATGAATGAGGTGAGTGGACTTCCAGCTCAACCCCAGGGCCTTTCCTGCGAGCGGCATAATGCTGCTCGCGGTCGTCCCCACAAAGACAGTCGGAATGCCGCTCTCCACACTCACATCTCACTTCTCATCTCTCACATCTAGATGTGAGCATACCTATATATACAGTTTTTAACAACAATGGACAAGCAACGATTCAACAATGGACAGCTAGAGAAACAATAATACTAAAAAATTGTTCTACAGTTGTTGTGATGACAGACACAGCCAAGGGGGATGACCAATAAAGGCCATAAATGTCATTTACAGTAATTAATGGAAGTGACAAAGAGGAACAAGGTAGCTGACAAAACAATGTACTCTGCGGTAGTGATCAAGATTGTAGATTGAATAATAATAACTAAGTATCATAAAGCCTGGCCACATAGTTTTTGGTCAGTAGAAATATTTGGACATGGCTGTCCGGAAGTAGACACTATAACAGTATTATGAAGTTTTTGTTGTACTGTTGTAACCGGAAGTGATGTCAATTGAGACATGACAGATTTTATTGTTGTTAGGTGAAGGTGTATTATGTAATTATAAAATCATTTTTTTTGTTGGTGGAATCCATGTGGATTCGAAACTGAGTAATAAAACGTCCTCACCCCTACCAGCGTTGGTTGTCCTATAAAGAGCTGGTCACACTGTATTATATTTTTAACCATGGGCACCACAAGCAACACAGACTTTGTAGTCAGAAAGTCTGCCAGCAACTGTACATCACAAATGACAAGTGTTCCAAGGTCAAGGTAGCAGAGCAGTCAGCATCTTTTGTGGCCACCATTAGCATCAATGGTTGCTTGGCATTGGCGTCCCATAGACTGGACCAGATTCCAGATGAAGTGCCTAGGAATGAGTTAGTATTTTTCTACCAAGGCCACAGAGCAGGTGACATTTGTGGCTGAGGGTCACGCCATCGCACACGATGATCCAATTCGTCCCACAAATGTTCAATAGAGTTAAGATCCGGTGATCATGAGGACGAATCAAGAACCTGAACGTTGTTCTGGGCAAGGAAATCCCTGGTTGTTCTTGCTGTATGCAAAAGAGTGTTATCACGCTGAAAAATGATGCCCTGGCAGTTCATGAAAGGAAGGACATGAGGCCTGATGATTTCATCACGATAACGCTGAGCTGTCAAACTGCCCTGAACCTGAATGAGATCTGTCCTGTCACTGTATGAGATGCCAGCCTAAACCATGACACTTCCACCCCCATATCTGTCCACTTCCTGTACACAATTTGCAACGTTGCATTCATAACAACGTCGATACACACATGCTCTGCCATCCTGACGTCACAGCATGTAACGTGACTCATCACTGAAGATGACTGTTCACCACCTTTGCAATGACCATAGGAGATGTTGGCGACACCACAGTCTGCACTGATGCTGATGTTGACATGCAAGGACAGGTTCTCGCAAAGGTCTTCTGGAATGAATACCAGCTTCACGTAAGCGGTTCCTCACAGTGTGATCAGAAATTGTTCTGAGGCCTGGCACTACCGATGTTGTTGAGGATGCTGTGGTGAGCCTGTTCAGCAAATATTGAAGCCAAATAAACCTGTCCTGAGCAGGCGTGGTCACGGGGTTGACCTGACCTGGGATGATTACCTATTGACCCTTGCTTCTGGTAGCGATGCCAAAGTCTTGCTATGGTACTCTGTGACTCATTCAGTTGCCTTGCAATCGCAGACTGAGACTCCCCAGCCTCAGTAAGTCTAGGCATGGCTTTAACACCAAATTTAAGATTGTCAACTGTTGCAAACGCACTGAACCCCAACCCCGACTTTTATGGGAAATGATGCATGAAATTTGCGTGCAAAAGGAAATGCATGAATTTCTTCCCATTCACTATTTATTGCATTTATTGAGGAAAATAGATTTTGATGCGATTTGGCAAGTTGTCCTCAATGACAATGGATTCAAATTCACCATAGATATACTTATTAGGCCATCTGTATTTTGTTCTGTGTTTCTCATCTCCCGACCGACCCAAATTTTCCTTCCGACAGAACAAAAAAAAAATATTTATTTTACAAAAAGCCGACAATAGCAATAATACCAGTCCAATCAAACAAAAAATGTGTCTTAACAGCCAACTTAGAAAAAAACTATAATATTTTAAAAAGTCTTTCAAACTTCTAAATTCGTTCTTTTCATCTACACTGTCAGAAAATATTTTTGTTACCTTATTTGGTAAATAAGAACTCCGAACATAATGAAAAGCATTTTGCTTTGACATGTCTTTCATACACACACAATGCATTGAGTTTAAATGCACGTGGATTTGAAAATGCGGGAAGATGGCTGTCACACATTTTGGAGGTTGTTGTTTGCGGGGGCAGAATTATTAGGGATAAAGAATGCGCAGTTAATAAGGATTCTAACTTGAGCTTCAGTTCGATCTCGGAGGAATATGAACCGAATATTGAGGAACCGGTTCATGTAAACCTTTCCTTGAAAAAGCCTGACTCCAATGCCACTCACTCAGTGAGAGCTCGCTTGCACGACCCGATATCGCTATTGAAGTTACAAGGAGCAACCCTTGTCATTTTCACGGTTTTTCCACCCAGGGCTGGTATGTATGTTCATTTTTCTATGTTAAAGTTAGGAAAATTTCAATGCTGTATCTTTGTTTCCAAGCTGAAAATTCCATGAATGTATGTTTTCATCTCCTTCGCTATCGATACCGCTATTGAGCTGACCAGCATCGCTTTTAACTCCACGGCATGGAGGCATCGCTCATTAACGACCCACGACCCAAATAATGTTTGAGAAACTGCAGTGTGTTGAGTTTTTGATTGTTGACAGGATTTGAACAATGATCTCACTACTGGTTACTGTTTACACCTGGTTACTTTTTGCTTAAACAATTCATAACAAAATAATTGTATATATTTTCGTGACTTCCAGTTGGAATCTATTGTGTATATTGGAAAGTTGTTTAATATAAATTTGGTAATTTACACAGTTAGAGTATCTGAACAAAAACGCACACAAATATTCATATATCATTCAATCTTTCAGTGTCAATAGCAGTATCAAGTGTCTGTCCTCCCACGTGTGATGCATTCAACCTCATGATGAAGTCTGCTAAGAAATCAGTTTTGCCTGCCCTTTTGGATTCTGCAAAACTTATCATGAAAGATGCTCTCTTTAATGATTTGCTTGAGGTAATTTTCAAAAGTTTGTTAATTACTCATGACATTAATTTGATATTTATAATCTGATAATGCCTATTGACAATCTGTTCAAGTACATGTGCATGAACATTTTATCCTTTATTAATTTGTTAATGAATTTAAGCATTGATTTTAAGTATAGCTTTGTAAACATTTCATGTATTGAAGCTTGCTATGCAATTACAGAAATGTTCAGTGAGTAAGTTTGTAAACTTGGTGTATTTCAGATACTATCAGATGCAGAGGTTGGATTTTCTCCCTATCATCTGGATTCTGGAAAAATCTTTGTGCTACATTTAAGAAACTTTCTTTGGTACCTAGATCCCTTTTGTTCGTCACTTGAATCGAGATCCTTGAAGATGCCAGAGTTCTTCAAAAAACTGTATGATCTCAGGCGGATTGGCCACAGTACATTCCGCATGTTTAGTGATCATCAAATGAAAAAGAAAACAAAGCCACAGAACTGTCAAGTCAGGAACTAAGTAAACATGCGAATCTTGCTCAGGAATATCTCAGCACAGTGTGGATGTCAAAGCCTATTTGGGAGCCAGTCAGGAAAGCTTTACAAGAACTTGTAGACATATCCAGGTCCTATCTGAAGTATCTAGAAAACAAGAAAGAAAAAATGATGTCTCTGTACAACAGTTCTCAACCTGCAAGGTCACCCATCGAAAACAGCCTCTGCTGGACTGTGGAGGCATCAGAACATGCCATCATTCCCTCCAAGACAGAACTTGACCAAGCAATGAGAGAAGCTGAAGTCTACAAACCATTCTTTCTAAATGATGCCCCATATTTCTCGTACAAAAATCCAGATCAACATTTCAAGTATTTAAAGAAACTGCAGGAGACAGGATTGTCAGTTCCAGTTGTCCTGTTCAAGTATTCTCCTTTGGGAAGAAAATTCACTTTTACCTTCCTCTGGAGGCTTCCAGATGATGCTGATGAATGGGATGATTCACAATTTGCAAGAATATGCGGCAAAACTGCAAAGAAAATTCCTGTGTATCATTCCAGCAGCACTTTTCCCACTGGGCCAAGATACCAGGATATGTATTTAGGTCAATGTATACCTACCTGACAGGTGATGCATCCAAGTCTCCCACAACTGTCAGTCAAGAGGTTGACCCAAGAATGAACCAGGCTTTATTGTCTGATGATCCACAACTAGTGACTGATCTTCGGGAGAATAATGTTGGAAGACCAGAGATGTATGAACCATTCTGGAATGCTTTTGAAAGAGTTTTACATCTTGAGTTTCCCCCTGTAGCTGATGACAGAAGGCACAGCATTCATGGAAACTAGCCTGTTGCAGTTTCGATACCGAATTTGATACAGAAAGTGAAAGAATTAGAGCCATCTGTGAACATTCCCTCAGAGACATGGGTCAGATTCCAGTTCTGGCTGAAAGATCCAAAGTCTCATGCAGCTCTTAACTACACTGGTAGATTTGACATCAAATACCATGTTCAGTCAAGAAGTATCCATAAGAGTCATGTGGACAGTCATTATTGCATGGTTTTATTGAAGTACACAAAGGAATTTGCAGTCTTACACCAGGGAGATGTGCTGATGTACTGCATGGATGACAAACACGGAATAAATGTTGGAGAACCAGATTCACCATTGGCTTCTCTTGACAGAGGTAAACGGGTGCTGATGTTCAAAGGAAGAGAATCAGTTGCGCTTGATCATGACATTCACAGGTTTAAGTTAACCCATTCTGTGCTCCTTGTGTGTGATGTTCCAGAACAAGTTGTTGGCAGCTTTTACAGAGGGCAAGTGTTTGTTTCTGTGAAGGACACTCTCTTTGATGCATCATCAGCTTTGAGACATATGGCTGAGTTTCACACTGGTTGCACACTTTCTCAGTCAAAACTTTAATATGATTTCTGCAGTCATGACTGCTCCAGGAGGAAGTTGGAAAAACCCGGCAGAGAAAGTTATGTCAATTTTGCATATTTGGATTGTACGGTTTGGCTCTGAGCAGAGCTGAAATGGATCATGAAACAGAGCAAACAATTCATGCATGTACAAATATGTCAGAACTTAGGGAAAAGACCAAACAATCAGATGGTCTTGAAAATGCTTTGAGGGGAAGCATACAGCCTGTCATTGATGTTGCATCGCAGGCTTTTAGTCGCTTCAGCTTGAAACAAGTACCTTTCAAGATTGTTCATAGGGTATCTACTTAAGAGGTAACTGAACTGTTCAACTGTGCCAAAGCCATTCAGCCAGAGCTTGTACGTTCTGACATAACACAGAAACAGCTTGCCAAGCACAAGAGTCTCATGCAGTATATTGCTACTCATGGAAGAGAGAGACAATACTCCTTTCAACTGAAGGCTCCATCAAGTGAGTATTTGAGAGAAGAGGCCAAGTTGTTGATAACTTCAAACAATACTTTAAGTCATGACAGTCAAGCGAAATATTGTGAAGTGACCTCTAAGGCAAGGAGCTGCAGAGCCTTATGGCTCATTGTTGAGGAAACAAGACTTGAAAGTGCATATAAACTGTCAATAGAAGATCTCACTGTGAAGGTAGAAAATGAAGACCCTTGTACAGTTTGTCAGACTCCAAGGATAGGGTTGCAAAAGTTTATGACTCTTTCATGGATTCCAGATCCACAAATTGATGGAAACAGTGTCAACAAAGCAAGGTTCATGTCTTTCCGTGATCTTATTGGCAAAGATACCAAGGAGACTGACAGGCCTCAGACAAAGGTTGATAATGACAAGGAACAGAAAAAGCTTCTAACAAAGGAGAAGAGCCGACGAGAAGTTGAATGCAGTTCTTGTAAGAAACCAAGAGTCATCTATTCAGACAAGAAGTTGTGGACAAAAGATGAGATGGACTTGAACATGCAGTTAGAAGTAGGTCTAATTTTTTTCTTTAATTTCAGTGACAAAGTTTTGAAGTTTCTTTTAGGTTTGATTAAGAGGGTGATGTATAAAAAATTAACAGCCAGTGTCAATGTGTTACTTTCACTACCACTATTGAGAGATGAAGCCCATTTCTAGTGTCCCCAACTGTGATATTGATGAAATATTGCAAATCATTCTTTCTATTCACTTAGCTTTTAGACATCTAAAACAAGGCTCTGTCTGGACAATGAATATTTTCATACCCTTAAGAAGTATCCTGACAATCATTTTCCTGAATGTTTGTTAATAATATTTCAACTGTTTCTCTTTAATTAAGACAATCCCACAAAATCTTTTGAAAACTGTTATTTAAAACCTTTAATTTTTAACAGGACATCCTCTACTCCTGCGGATCACCCCTCTTTCCAGAAGGACATAAATATGAGAACAAGATGGTGAGAAGAAACCTCTCTTGTGACAGCCATGTTGAATTCCAGTACTACTCATGTCAGCTCTTCCCAACTGTGTGTGTCTGGTGTGGGGATCCTGAGGTGTGGAACTTCAAATAATATATTTGTGGGTCGAATCAGTTGATAGGATTGTCTTATGTACCAGCCAATCACATTTTTATGATTTAATCTTTATTGGTTTGTATACAAACATTTCAAGGCCTGTTCTCTCCTTACTAACAGGAAGAATTCAATAAAGAAAGTGAAGGCCAGAGAGTAATTTGTTGAACTTGGATATTCTAAAACATTGTCAAGTATCTACATGTTTTTGGAGAGTTTTAGGTTATTGACACTTAAACAATATATTTAAAGTAGAAACTTTGTTTAAAAGTGTATGCTAACAAGTTTCTGATAGTTGGGGTATTAATGACAGAAAGAAAAGATTCATTACCCTCAATGGGAATTTATTTTACATAATCATAGACTACACATTGTAACATGATTAAGATATTAAAGAACTTTTCACAGGTAAATGTACGGTGTAATATTTCACAGATGATATGATGGATATGTATGTGCAAAACACTTATGCCATAAACAACAGTAAAATGAAGAAACAGGTGTAAAGGTAACAATTTCACAGTATTTGGAAGTATGCAATTGAAATGATACCTCGCTTGACTTGGTATACTTTGGATGTTATATCTGAAATAATTAAATTTTTATTGTGTTCATTAAAATTCTGGCAATCTCATTGGTTAACTGGGAACATTTCTTTTGATTTCATTTCCCAATGAATCTGAAAAAATAAGCCACGCCCACCGAACCGGGCTACTTTTGGACCTGAGGAATGTCGGGGAATACCTTTACAGCGAGGGAATTCCCATGCACTCTGGTACCTTAATGAACTTTGAGTAAACATTGAAGTGATACATTGTGGTTAACATAAACAAACAACTCAAGATTATCCGTGAACGTTAATAACGTTGCAACGCCTCGACAGGAGCATGCGCACGTTGGAACATCAGTTCATGGCATCGCAATCCCTGTCACATCACAGCCTCTTTCTACTTAAGCAAATACTACAATCTCAGTTCCACTAACTTCATATCATCGGGCTTCATTTCCATTTCTCACTTTTCAAACTGTCTCTTTCAGTTCGCAGGTAGTAATTCAAACGTTTGAACTTGAAACTTTGCCGATACCGGGACGCGTCACGTTGAGTTGTTCCACTCTGATTCGGCCGACCGATGTTAGCCTGGTTGATTGACAGCTGTTTGGGGGGTGCTCTATGCTGATTGGCTAATGGTTTGGTAGGCGTGTCATTTTATGTAAATGAGTCACCTGAGTCATGTCACGCCATTACCGAATTCTTACACCGAAAATGTTAATCGGTGGTAACAAAGATATCTGTTTCGATGAATTTGATTATGTTTAAAGAAAATATTGTTAACAGGGTATAGTATTTGTTGCTGAATTTAATTATAAGGATTGAATTTGTATTTATTTCGTTGCATTGAAGTATGAAACTAAAAACCAATGTTATTTCGTTGCATTGAAGTATGAAACTAAAAACCAATGTGCAAACTTTTGTAAGAATCCGCTACGCGGATTCATACAGTTTGCACATTGGTTAAAAAGGCCCTATTAAAAGTTTGTAGCATAGCATATTTAATTAAGAGTCAATACTTGCATTCACTCAGTATTTCATATATGTTCAGGGTACTGTAAAAGGGTGATTATCTGTCGCTGAGTTGGAAAGAGGATGGCAACATGGGCTTTTTTTTTTCTTCTTTTTTTAATTTTTTTTCGCCCGCCCGCTCCTTGTCAGCACCAGCCAGGAGATATGAAACATTAAAAAAAATGTGGATGGCCTTACATAGACACCAATGATTCACATTCGAAAAGTTACATGGAAAAATACTACCTGTGCGTTTCGTTTTTGAGTAGTTTAGTTTTGTCTGGGGCTTAATTTGTAATTTTGGTAATTTGTTTTCAAGTGGTATTTTATTGTGTTACCGAACATGTTATGAATACCTTTTTATGTAAATGCAACACAAGGTTAGGGTTTGTATTACTTCCTACAGTATTAATGTGTCAAGTAATCAAATGCAATGGTGTTACATAACATTTCTGACAAGTAATATATATGTCAAATATATCTGCATTTAGATCACTACTGCCGATGGATGGTTTCACAAAATCTAGTCACAAAATTCATATCAAAGTAATTGCAAGTGTCTGTTGGGGTTGTCATGGTTTTACATTAATTCAGGGAAATAGTGTTAACAGCACCATAGGGAAATAAAGTTCACGACATAATTGCGCTTGGTAAAAATGAATATGTTTACATTTTCCGAGGGATTATGTCCAATTTTAAAACAAACAACCTGTGCAGTGAGTTTACAAAGTTTAATCAGAGTAGAGGAGTATCTCCAGATGTCAAACAGACAATGGATGATCACATTAACCAACTGACTTGGCTTCTAATCATTATAGGTAGGCCCTGGGAGTCACCCCCATAGGTTTATTTCAAAGAGTAGGCAAAGTAGGAGTATCAGCTATACAGGTACAGTACATTATTAAGTTTAGTAGTGCTCCATTCTATGTTTATGTTCACGCATAGTCAAACTGGGAGTATACAAAATATGCCAAGTCAAAACTATGTTGTTTTGATGAAGGTGAGAAAAAGTGGAAACATGCAAACATGAAAACACTACACATGAATAAATCACAATTTCAGTTATAGTTCTAAGCATTGCTTTTATGCAATAATTTCTTTTCCATAATCAGAAGAATTTATAGCTTAAGTACGGAAGCGTATTAGGGCCACGGTGAAAACTTTTTTGGTGTCAGTATCTCCTACGTAGGACATACTATCTCCTACGTAGGACTTACTATCACCTACGTAGGACTTACTATCTCCTACGTAGGACTTGCTATCTCCTACGTAGGACTTAGTATCTCCTGTAGGAGATGCTCGATATATTTTAATATACAATAATCTGAAATGGTCATCTTAGTTCCCCCAGACACGGAAACCATTTCCTTTTTGACTGTTTCAGTCACTTACCAGGTTTAGAGTTTACAGCCATGTGTTTCATTTACGTATAGAGTCAAAAGTTATGTGTTATATTTACCATTGGAATCTACTATCATGTGTTTCATTTACTCTAAGAGTCTACTGTTTCCTTCACAATTAGACTCTTGTGTTCAAATATACTACCCATCAAAAGTTTAGGCTCACTAGTGTAAATGTAGTCGCATACTTCAATCAACTGTTCTAAACTAGATTTTGCAAAATATACCATACTGTTTAAAGGTACTGTTCACACATGAACTGATGTATAACAAAACAAATGCGTAATGTTGACAAGATTATTGTCATGCGTTCAACAAATGATTCACATCGGTGAAAAATGGCAAATTCTTATCAAAACTTTACACCACAACACAGCAGTTCACATGCACGATATTTGCACGTACTTTTCAGCAATTTGATGAATCATCCTCGTGCAATTAATCTGCATAAGGTTTAACGTTGTTTCCCCCAAGTTGTAACCATGTATACATATATAAAATATAGTGGGTGTTTTAAGTGAGTCTAGACTTTTGATGGGTGGTATACTTGTTGTATATTACTTTCATGTGTTGGACCGACTGTTGTACTTTACTGTTACGCGTTGCAGTTACATTTTTCTATTATGCGCTGGATATTTCAGAGGTTGCACATCAGTCATAATCTGCGTGCACAAACGTGTCTATCGGTGGCAATCCACGCGTACTTATATCCTTATACTTATACAAGCCACTATAATGACAATCTTTTCCCTTCTTTTAATTCTGTATTGCTTTACGCCGCATTTAACACATTTCCACTTGAGTCAAGTCACCTTGTAAACAATTACGAAAAAACAAACCGCAAAGGAGCGTTGTATCTGATCCAACCTAGCCTCATATGAAGAAAAGAAAAAGTTTTAGAGGACGTGTCATAAAGACAATTTCATACCGGAAACTGTTCCCCACTTCTCTGTGTGTGTGTGTGCGTGAGTGCATGAGTGCGTGTGTGTATACCCATAACTGCAATTATATCAAGGTCCACGTGACCCAAAGGTAACACACACACACCACACACAATAACAGAGAAGTAACACTGCGTTAGTGTCATAAATATGCATTGACCTGCATTTCTACTATCTTATGTCCTGCATAACTAAACATTTCTCAATAACCACACTTCATATAATCCAAACCTTTAAAGGGATATATACTCTTCAAAATAAGTAGGGGAACCTGAACTTTCAATTTAGATAGGAACTGTAAACGTTAACAAACATTTTAAGGGCAGACATCTTATGAACACACCACCAACCATTTCCCTCTATTACCATCCCTAAACACAATGCATGATATGCAGGTGCACAACGCAGTAGTCCCATACACGTGCATGGGATCCCATTCTTGATTTTTACGTTTTTTTCAAGAAGGTCGAGAAATCAATTAGAACATTAAATTTGACACTCATCTTGCATCACACATTTGCTAGTGTTTGTTTCTAGTGTTTTTTTTTGGTTTTTTTAATGAAAATCATATGCATGCAAATTACATGCCATCCACCAATCATCTTTCAAAATACATTCCAAATAACTATCTTTGTTAGGAAGTGCAAATGGTGATGCACTCTCAAAACATTCAATAATATCATATCAACATTGATTGACTTTGATGAATCTCCTAAATATGTTTAATCATAAATAAAAAGAATGAAGATCCCCTAATTTTTTTTAAGAGTATATTAAGTACTATGTGGCAGATAGTATGTCCTACGTAGGAGATACTAGTACTAGGACAAATTGCTACGTAGGAGATAGTGACACCAAAACAATTTGTCACCGTGGCCCTAATACGCTTCCGTACTTAAGCAATCATTTTAACAGGGAAAATATGTCCTACTATCATGTTATCATTCTGCATTATTTTCTATATGCACATTTAACATAATGATTAACATAATTGTAGGAAAGGTTGCTGTATACAGTTTGACTTGTTGCCACTTTGTCTTCCCAGAGCATATAGGAACTACTTTGATAACAAAAGAGAATGACAGGCATTTAATTGTCAAATAGGATTTTAAATGAGTCATTCATGCAAGCCTTGGGGAGTATGGATGACAAGGCGGTAATCAGATCCTGATAGCTGAGAATAATGTGAGCTTCATGAACATAGTCATGAAATCAGGCAACATAAGCATGTCATGGTCACCAATGTCAAAGTAAACAGTTACAAAATATGAAGTGAAACTAAAAAAAATGAATTTCAAATGGCAATGTTAAACTTGTGCTATAATGAAATTTATCTTACCTCACATATGAATGTCACTTTCTGATTGGCTAAGCGCTATTCTGTTATTTTCAATGTACCCCACTTACAGGCGATGTATCTTTTTCAATGTACACCGCTGGGAATTCCGAACTCTTCTGGTGCTTCATGGTAGTACTTCTTTGCCTCAAATAACATTGAATCCCGCATCAAGCACAGAAATTACCAATGTTTTGCAATTGAAAATTGATGGAAGGGAGATAACTCTAAATCTGTTTACCTTGTGCCGTCTGCAAAATGGCGATTCGCATCGCATTCAACAGAAATGCTTCAAACAGTTCAAAATTAAAATTCAGGTGTTCGGTAAGATAAATACCTTGTTCACTGGTCAGTCAGGGTCCATGGGCTCATGTACCCTCGAGGTTTGTTTATGTTCCCCGAGCCAGACATAAAAAAACATCAAGGGTACATGAGCCCATGGCCCCCTCGCAACCAGTGAACAACTTATAGTGTAGCAACTGTTGTATACACTTGGCTGATGGTATATCTTAATGATAAAGTTTTCTTTTATAAATGGGTATGATGTTCTGCTTTTTGTGTGATTAATCAAGAAAACTGAATATGATCTCTAGCCTTTGTATCAGTATGCATCTGTTGTTTGCATTTTTGATAGTTTAGAGTTAGCACTTGACGCACTTGAGTCCATAATGCTTACTACATGTTGGATTGGTTTGTGTGGATTGTTGTCCATCCCATTAGTGACACCCAGACCCACTTATCCTGACCATGAGCTGACGGCATGTAATGAAAAAGATGATGTTTACCTTGACAGAAGGTTGTCTAATTCATCTTTGGCAATGGTAAATCCAAATTCATGAAGAACATGTAGAAAGTCAGTTCTGGAGATCAAACCATCTCTGTTGTAGTCAAACAGCTCAAAACCTGCACAGAGTGCCTGTTGTGTTTTCTGAAAACAATATTGATAATATGGCCTTACCCCAGGTGTTTCTTAATTACAGAAGTGACCCAATCAAATGCTTCTGACCCTCATATTTTTGTCACTACAAATTACAACTCATCTGACAATTACTCCACCATTTACTTAATTGCAAATTCAGTAAAATTCATATCTACAATTTTCATATTTGTCACTGAACATTTGCAAGGATTCCATTTAGCGAAATGATGCTACTATGAGCATTATATCAAGTTTAGAAATTTCTGACATCCGTAGACAGTTCTGCCTTACTAGTGTAAAATGCTTTTCTGCCCAGTGACAGCAAGTTGGCTATTCTTTGGTTTTGGACCTTGCGTTGTGTATTGTTTTTATGTGGTGATCATAAATTAGCCAACTTAAAGGTCACATGCAACGTAACTCACAACTTTGTGGATTCTGGTACCTTTCGGTATGCACTTACCGAAACAAATCATAAAAAATGCCAATTCAACCTATAAAGTTGAAAAAAACGCGATGAAATAAAAGCCCACGAAATCGGAGTTCAAACGTTTCACTAAATTCCCCCCAGCGCTGGTGGGAAAACTGGTTTCCACAGCTGTGCTGCGCTGCGTCCATAACGCATGCACAGTGAATAGGTTCGCGGAGCTTGGTTGTGTACACAAACAAGTAAATAATCTACTCATTACGTAAAACAACTTGTTGATTGTGGTAAGCAGTCTCTGTCACAGAGAAAGCTCAGTGTCTGGTTTATTCACACCTATATGTCTGTCTGCCTGTCTGCTAAAGACAACATGCAATACACAGCTTCAATCATTGACCACGTGCAATTTGAACTTAACACCTATCAGACTCTACGACATAAAGAAAATAAGTTGATTTATGACTCGTGCACCCGAGTCCTGTGTCTGCCACATTATGTAATTAGGCACGTGTGATGCACATGACATGTTTTTATGTCTGTGGGTTGCAAACAAACTAGATTCATTCTTTTCGGATGACTGAATCTGACGGAAACTGGTGCAAACTCTTCTCAGTTTCAAGTCCTGCTTTGTACTTGGACGAATGACAGATTCCAGCCACGCAGTAGTTTACCATCTCTACTGACATGATTTTTTATTGGATCGAGCGCAAATTCAGAGAACATGTATTTTCCAAACCCAACATCTCTATATACATTCTTCATGGATAACAACTTCTTTTCGTGTATATGATTTTGTTTGACAACAGTATATGAATCCATACTGAAACGACGCATCAAATACACAAAAAGAAGTTGTTATCCATAAAGAATTTTACTTTCTTGTGACTGGCTATACTTCTCAAATGCCCATCAAATGCCTTTCTGTACACACAATGAACCCTCAGCATAACAGCAAATAAACCAGTCAATCGGAAGCCATTGTTACACTTGAGTGCATATCCACCCGCTATGACTGGGTTCGGTCTTCTGTGGGCTTTGTTTCGGGGTAAGTAAGCCCAAGAACAAAATATTGCACTTTTGAATCGTGATTGTACGCTTATAATTGTGTTCATTTGTTTTTTCAAAAGCAGCAATGTATATTATATGTCATGAATAAGTGATAAATGTGTTTTAATTATGTTTGATTTTTTGGATGCATGTGACCTTTAAGTAAGCGGTATGAATCAGGCCTCACTGCTGGTAAACAGTCTAGAGTAGAAAGATAGGGATTCCATTTTGGATATATAGATGTATCATCAGAGAAAAATTATTCATTATTTTAAAAATTACATTTTGTGAAGTTTCTTTTTTCACTCAGTATACTTGCACATGCTTTCAAAGGTTCAAATCATTGTAAAATAAAATTAAACACAGGGAAATAAAATCAACAACAAATAAACATATTTGAATATTTTCTGATTTTAAAAACAGTTACCTGTATTCCTGTGAGCAGTTCTTGATTAATTCTTAAATAGCAGTTATGAATTTTGAGTGGACACACACATATGCACACCCTCACATGTGCAACATACATTTGATAGTGACCAACTGATTGCCACATTTCACCAGAATATTTCTTTCACAATTCTTGTTTTACTGATTTTCTCTCAGTACAAGACCTTGAGGATATTTATGCGTGGAAACATGACATACTAGTCTGAATAAGATTCCATAGGTGTAAGCAACAAAATAGCTGCATGTGAAAACTATACAATCAATCCCTGAAATGCAGTGAACATGCCCTGTTGTTGTTTAGGCTGCACAGAAAAAATACTGTGACCTGACCCTGACATTCTGTACTCCCATGTTTTGGACCAGCGGTGTAGCCAAATGGAACTGATTGTGGCACTGTCAGTGTATAAAGTACATCACACAGATCTCAGCAATGAAATAATAACAATTTAACCATTTTACCATCTCTTGTTCTTTCATAGTGCCCTGAAGAAAGAATGTGAAGTTTCTTTTTTGACTCAATATATATACATACATGTATTGCTTTTATTCAGCTAAATGAATGATTGACCCTGTTGCAACTGTTAAAACAGCAATGATGTTTTCTGTGAATGTGCAGTATGAACAAATTCATGTTAAAGGTGAATTTAATGAACTTATCCATAGAAGGTGTGGGTTCAACAAAAACAAGAATTCTTTCCTTTGAGTGGATTCATAGCTCCCCAGTGATGACTGGGAGCGGATACTACATGGAAAAAGGAAGGGAAAATGTAATCACAATGACTCATTTAGAAAACACATTCTCTTGAGTTCAAACCTAACAAACAACTGGAAAACAATTCTTGACTGAAATATTTTTAAGAATACAAAAAGCCAGTAAATGTTTAATGGTTCTTTTAAGACAACAATTGAAGTTTATGGTTATGCTTGATGATTAATATGAAGATCTATTGCACCTACCTCATCAACCATTTGCCTAGCACTCCTGGAGGGTCGTGTTGCTTGTTTTGTAACACTTGTATTGACAGTTTCTCTTTTCACACATCTTAAAGCATCCAGGCTGTGGTTTTGTGCTGCTTGCTTACTGCTGCTTCCATGCTTTTCAAAAGACACTTTCTGCTGTCTGATTTCTTTTGAGACCACAATATTGGCATCAACTTTTCTGTCTTCAACCAGTGTCTGTGGTGGAACAACTATACCTTGGCATGACGGCAGAATGCAGTGATGCATCAAATGACCCTCCATATCTATTTCTTGGTTTCTGTAATAAATCAGAAAACCTTGTGACATATATATATGCACTGACATGCTATATCTAATTCAACTGGGCTGATATTTTCACTGGCTGACTCAAGTCCCAGAGAGTCATCATAAGCTCATTTGCATATTAAAGTATGCTGAGCCTGCTGTGAAAGAAATATTTGGTCCAGGACAATGTCTTGGCCCTCAATGTGTTGTGAAGCAAATTTCTTTCACAAACGTTTTTATTTGTGTAAGATCGTCAGAATCTCAGTATTTTTACTCAGCAGTCATAATTCCAAATTCTCTTATCAGATTTTCTAGTCCATCAATCACTTGACTGTCTGGTTTCTTTACATTAAAGGGGCACCGATGCGGAGCGAATAATGTTTCTCACCGATGGTCTAATTACGAAACCATGCTGCAAATTGGTCAGCACCCGCTCCCTCAACTGCGACGGACAAAGGGACTGTCCACATTAGAAGAATTTCTTCACCCGAAAAAGTGAGGAGGCCGGATGCCCATCACATGCTGTTATTTAGAAATATCCAGGGTGTTCCTTATCTGATTGTAACAAAATATCCCAGCAGTGTAGTTTTTTTTCTGATGCCTGGATGGTATAGTGACTGATCCAATTTGATCCTATTTCTGTGTTTTTTACCTCGATATTTAATCATGTCATGGGAAAATATGATGTCTACATACATGTAGCAAGGCATTTGTTACATATAAGTCCTAAAGATTGCAAAGCTTTATATTTAGATAGTTTTGAGGGTTGGCCCAGCTGTCATAGCAAACATAATACATAACTTTTGGTAGGTACAACCCTGGTTTATTATCTATGATAATAAAAAACACACAGTTGATTTATCTGAATTCGTAAACTAATAACGACTTTGCCATTGGTAGAGAAATCTGAAAATTTTCTTATGTAAAAAAAAAATGATTATACCCATTTACCCTAGTACACAGCAAATACCTATGTGCATTTCTTATGTAATAACGAATTTCCGTTGGTATCCTCAAAACAGTTTAGGCTCAAAAGTGTTTTCAGGCTGCATACGACACAGAGATTACATCTTCCTTGCTGTGACTCGCGTTTGATGGTATAAAAATATGCATGTTATTTGTCATCATTCACTTGATGGTCAGTTAATGAATTTATAACGGATATAAATAGTGGTAACAACACTCAGATTACTCAACAAAGGTTCCCATTTGGCATTTCTCCTGTCAAGAGTAAACACTCAACATTACAAATTAAGGTCTGTAGTGGCAAATGTATTGTATGTTATGTAATATGTGCATGTAAGTGATGCAAGAGGGTTTATCAGCTGAGTTACAAACACAAACATCGATCAAAGGATTAACCGATAACACACTGATTGATTAATTACCTATATCTTCTACGGCGGATTTGTCAAAAGGCAGTCTGTGTACATGTACTAATCTATACTGGTTACATTCTGTCATAAAGTGCTAGTGTAAAAACAACATCCTCCCTTCAAAGAATTATACCACCATTGCGTTGATTGCTCATTATTGGTTAACTAAATTACTTAGAATGGCGGACATCATACAATTAGTTGCCAGGTGTGCTATCTTGGGTGACCAAAGAGAGGTTTATCAGGTTTTCAACAATGTGAAAGACCTGAAACGATGCGTGACTTTTTCGAAATTAGACTGTTGTAAGCCACACAGCACAGAGCAGGATTATTTACCAGCAGCAGATGAATAGAATATCGTTCTTTTATGTGGATATTGATGGATACATTACTGAACAAGGTAGTAGTCTGACATTATTGTTATAACATTAGTCTGTTTTAAATTCATTATCTGCATTTTGTTTTGATTTATTTGTTGTAGCATTCAGCAGAATCTATGACAGGGCGTGTGTGAAATAGAATCCACTTTGGCAGTCTATACAACGTTTAATTGTTACAGTCATGCTAGAAATTCACTGTAAGTATACGCAGACCGTGTGTTCTTTTATTAATTTTCAAAATCATATAAATATGACAATAAACTAATTAGGGTTATGAGACAAAGTATAAAGACGTACATTGGCTTCGTTATTTTTCTATCGTAATAATTTTTTTTTACCATTTCTATCACTGGTAGATGATTAGCCTTCAAAGTATTTCATTTGTTTTCATAATACATTCGTAATGAAGTAAAAATGACTTCACCACTGTTGATCTGTCTATAATTAAACTCTCAATTGCGCATACGGGCTGCGCAGCAGGGGTCACGAACCAGTCACGAATTCTGGGATATCATCCGCGTACTCGCGGGAGAAACAAAATAACAAAAGTTTAAACCAGTCCACGGAAATTGCTCTGTATCAGTGCCCCTAAAAAATTAAAGGACCACTAAACTCATTTTTTGGTACTCTTTTTATCACTGCATATGAAAGACTTTTGGTTAGTCATAAACCAAAAAAAGCTTGTGGTTAATTAATACCAAGCGCTTTAAAAAAGTTGCTAAAAAGCCGTCTGCTTCTCTCTCGCCCGCAAACGAAACCGCAGACAGGTTACGTAACCCTGTTGCCAGAGCCCTACAGTGACGTCATAGGAGGAACGGTTTCCAGTTAAATATATAGAAAATGTGTTGGAAGCTCGTCATTTTGCTGATTTCTCGAGGTCACCAAAGACATGCCGAATTGTTGTGTTGGCGTCAATTGTTCCTTGGGATCGCGTGATGGTGTCACTACGCACAGATTTCCACCAGACTCCGTAGTTTGAATTAAATTGCTTAAATTGGTTGTTAGTGTGTTCGAAGTGAGCTTTGTGGAAGCCTGTGGTGTATACTAAATCGGATGGTTCGCCCCATACCATGCTTCCAGGATAGAAAATGGAGTTTCATTGAGTTTATAAAATTAAGACTGCTTACTACACATCGCTGACCAAAAGCATTTTGCATGAATATAACGCTTTCTTCCTCGGAAACGAGGTTGTGGTCGAAGTGACAATATTATCGTAAGTAATCTTATATTGACCCCTTATATTGACCGATTCCAAGAGTGAAATTGTTATGTTATAAGCAATGTCATGCAAAATCCTAATGTCCATCAATAAAATACATATTTTACTACCAGTAGAAAGTAACTGTCCTTTTGTAAGTCGATGAAAACAAACTTAAATAGCATTCATCCCAAGACAGGGCGCCGCCATTTTTGAAAATCATGAAGTCAAATCCATTTGAATTACTGACATTAATGAGATTTTGTTCTCATCACGTTAGAAAATCAAAACTACATAAATATGTATTTGAATCATTACCAAAAGCAGTTTGCATGACACAACCTGTAACATAACCTAAGCGAGGTCGGGGTCGAAGTGAAAATACTGCGCGATAAATTTCTTCACTTGCTAAATTTACTTGGTTTGTAACGTTCACTCACCAGTATGTAGACACTTGTCAATTACGTCTTTATACTTTGTCTCATAATCCTAATTACTTTATAATCATTTGTATGCATTTTGAAACTTAATAAAAAGAAGCGATCTGCGAATGTATAACAGGAATGTAATATGTAGACATTTCATTGTTTTCCTATATGAATCATAATTCGCACGCACGCCCTAGTGTATGTCGTCTGCATCATTACACTTAATGACGAAAACAATGGTTCTGTTGAAAGCTACGACAACTTATTAAAAACAAAAATGCAAATATTAAAATTAAAGTTATAGGAGCAATGTCAGGCTATTACCTTCTTCGAGGAATGTATCCATCAATGATTACACGATGCCATTTAGAAAGTGGTCAAATGCAACATATGTCATATTTGGGATTTCACTTTCTTAGTAAAGTACAAATTCTAGTACTTTTTTCGGTTGAGTCCCATCCGGGATTCGAACCCGCACCCTCAGAGTCAGGCACCTAATCGCCAGCACACAAAGTCAGCCGCCTAGCCCGCTCAGCAAGTGGAAGTCGCGGTGGCTGAGCGGGCTAGGCGGCTGACTTTGTGTGCACAGACCCCTTTCTATACCCACTATTACGTCACGGAGATGCGCCGCTCTGATTGGTTGAAATTTCGTTTGCGGCTGAGAATTGTGCACTGTTGAGAAAAAGGTCGATTTAAGGTAATTAAAGATCGAAATGAGCAGTTTTAATGACGGGGTTTCATTTATAACGATGTCAGCAAGTGGTTTTGCATGTGTACCCTATTAGAGTACATGTGACCTTTAAGGAGATATGATTGCGCCCTACTTTGCTTTTTGCTTTCACAGATATTTAGTATTTTAGGTCATTTCCCAGTTACTTGGACAACTGCTATATAATACCTATACATAAAAACGGGAATTAAAAATGAACCTAGAAACTACAGGGGCATATCGTTGTTGTACACTTTGTAAATTATATACATCTGTCAAAAACAAGGTTATTAATAGTTTTGTCGAGAATGAAGGTGTAATTGGTGAATACCAACCAGGATCCACTTTTAGAAATTGATATGTTTGAAGCAAATGGTATTCCACTTTTGTTAGACAAGAATGCTCATACATTCCATTGTCGTTCTCACTATTTAAGAGAATGTGGACCATACCATGCATTAATTAGGGGTGACCAGCATCGCCAAGTAATTACTGTGCTATTTGCACCTGCAATGAGGGAGGTCTGCGTTTTGGAAGGTCTGTGTTATGGGAATGACCAATAAAGACGCATCATAGCCACAATAGCGATGTAGACGTGCTCTTTTTTGTGTTTTTTGTTTGTTTGTTTGTTTTTTTTGTTTTTTTTTGTTTTTTTTTGTTTTTTGTTTTGTTATGTTTTGTTTTGTTTTTTGGGTTCTTTTTTTGGGTTCTTTTCTTGTTGTTGGTATGGGGTTTTTTTTGTTTGTTTGGGTTTCTTCTTTTTTGTTTGTTTGTTTGTTTTAAAATGTCACGTTTATTGTTTCTTCAACAGACAGTATTTGGGTGGAGGAGGTGTTTTTGTTTTTTCTGCAGAGCATACTCATTTTAAAAATTATGAATGTACGTTGGCTTTGAGGTTCGACAGTTGAAAGTTTATATTGAAATATCATTCATCTCGCGCGCTCTCTTAACAACTGGGGTGCAAATTGCCCACAAAATACTGAAAAAGAAATTAAGTTGTATTTAAGTGAAATCTTTAATTTTGTCAAGATAAACATCGAGCTGCTTAAGATCAAAGGGATTCTACAAGAACTGAACTCTGTTGAAAATATAACAAGCTAACAAGATATTTACAACCTCTGAGAATCGTAACTTTGCAATGTTCGTCATTACAAGGGATAACCACCACCAAGGAACGCACCGAGAAAGCAGCTTTGGCCCTTATTTAGCCAGCTCGACCGTTTCTTCAACATTGTAACTGTGTACTAACTACTTCCCAGCAAGTACAGTGCTGTATAGTACACGCTAAACTTGCAAACATTGACTAAAACAAGTGAAAGGAACGCAGGATACACATGATATAAAATACCACGAGGTGACAAATACTTTCAAATCCTCTGAAAGTCCAATCATAAAACATAAAGTGCCATCTATATAAGGAGGAAACATGGTTTAAAAGCTTTCCATCCACCATATAAGTAACGAAGATTCTAGGCAACGTCATGTCTCCAGAAACAACACTGTTTTGTCCTCTGATAAGGAAAACTGGACAAATTTCAAGATACTGAAAACTGAAAACAATCTTATAAATATTTTGTAAACATGTTTGAGAGTTAGTTGTTTTTGCAAACTAAAAATCGACATTATCTTCATAAATCTTAAATTGTTTAAAGGCAGGAAAGTAAAATATTCAATCCTTTGAGGATTCAAATTCAAATAATGATACTGTAATTAATTAACATGAGACTAGCAACAAATATCTTGGAAAAATGAGGACTGTAACATAACTTTACTCCAATGAAATGTTCTTGTGGTTGATATGGTAATGTTAATATTGCCCAGTAGTAAGTCTGTCTTACCAAATACAGCATGACATTACTTTGTAAATACCCAGACGTGTCTAATAGCTAAGCAGCAAGTGACGGTGTCATTTTGAAATATAATGTTCGTTACATCGTTACTTCCTATTTAAGAGGCTCTCTCTGCTTGTATACATCCTCTCTGACTTCCCAGAAGGGATAGGAGCCACATGATATTTGAAAAAGCGTATCAGAACTTCACAAGCTATGTATCTTCAAACACCTTGGTAGCAAACATTTTAGTAACGGAGATTTAAGAGACGTGAGGTCAAAATGAAATGTAACCCAGTCACAGATTTTTCACAAGATGTTTTTCAAGTCTCTTTATGGAATTGTTCAAGCCTCCAGTAGTGTGAGTGGCGACCATTTGAATCGATACATGCTAAAACACGTCTCCTCATGGACGACATTAGTCGCCGGATTACGTCAACAGGAATTCTGTGCCACATGTCCAAGAGAACTTGTTCGAGCTGCTGTCGATTTGCTGTTGGAGGCTGCCATATTGCCTCAACCGTCTGTCAAGGTGATCCCGTCATCTCTTCGTGACAACAAATCACTGTGTTTCTATTATTCTCATAAATCCTTGTTGAATTGTGAAAAAAAATATCTCCTATCTAATATAAATAGAGATAATAAACGTCTTTTACAATGTTTAGATGAGGATGTAATATACTCGGTATTCAGTTAATTAGAAAAGGCCTGGCTACTGTCAAAGATGATGCTACATTATATAAACATTGTAAAGCCATCGAAGATGAGGTTCATGTTATATACACCTGTAAGTTATATGATAGCCTTCGTCAGCGTCTTGTTTCCAAAGCATCAAGTGGGCACGATATCTCCATACAAAGTCTCGGTACATCCTCATATATTAGGATAATCAACATCTCTTTCTAAACTATTTGAAATATGGTATTTCTGCGTAACAATGTTAGCAACATTGTTTCTTCGATCCATACTATGTACTCATTTGGCAACTTAATTATATTATGCATTAATTCATATAAACGTATGTTTACAATGTTTAGATCAGGATGTAAAATACTCGGTATTCAGTTAGCCAGAGAAGGTGCGGATATTATTCATGATACTTTTGCATTATGAAAGCATTGCAAACTGTTGAAGATGAAGTTCATGTTATGTGAAACTGTGGTAGACATCAAGGGGGATCTATGTCTGTATTTCATAGTTTCTGTACATCCTCGGATATTTAACGTAATTAACAACTTTGCGAAGTATATGTACACTGTACCTGAAATGTTTACTCTGCGAAACATTGTTAGCAGAATCTATACTGTGCACACATTTGGCAACCCAACTAGTCTATATACATAAACGTATATGTTTACAATATTCAGATGAAGACGTAATGTTTGTGAAATAGTTGAAATAGGTTTATCCTGCTAAACGTTGTCAGTAACTAAGTTATACCTTATGCTATTTTCATTTTTACACTGTATGCTACTCTAATTTCTTGCATTATGTAAGCACTGTAATGCCATCGAAGATGAAGTTCATGTTCTATACAACTGTATGTCTCATGATAGTCTTTGCAAAATCTCTCTCTCTCTCTCTCCCTCACTCTCTCTCTCTCTCTCTCTCTCTCTCTGTACCTTTAGGCAGTCAAATTTTCATGAAGGATGACAACTCGTGTTCTGTGTTTACATTTTGTTCACAAAACATACGTATGAAAAGATATTGCCGAATTTTTATGAACACAGGATGCTTGAAAAATTATCCCGTGTGGTTTGCGATTCACCACAGAGCACACGTTATTTCATGTACCACAATGAATTACACTTTCCTAGAAAAGTACAGTTTCTACTATTTTTGTTGGTTTGAGTTGGCATTCGAACCCACACTCTTAAAGTCGCTAGCACACAAATTAAGTCAGTCGACTAAACCGATCAAACACCGCCTGACACCGCGGAGTTGGGTTGAATCGCGGATCGAACTCAGCCGAACATTTTCTATTTTTACATGGACTGAATTGGTTATGTTTGTTTTCGGGTTTGTATGACTGTAGACTGAATAGCAATTCGGCGCAAGAGACATGTCCATACGTGACCTCATGTTCGACGGGAGCCAGCAACTGTTCGAGACTTGTGGAAAGCTTAAAATGGTTTCCGCAATTGGCTTTACCATTCAAGAGAAACAGGCATGTACGAGCCGCTATCAGACAACACAACGAGCTGTAGCTTCACCGCAACTGCAGACAATTAAGTATATTGACGCAGAGCAAAGGAACCAAAGACGTCGGTGCTTTAAGTGCATTTTGTGTTCAGCAATGCTTGTCTGAGTGACTTTGATCAATAAATTTCACCATTTAATACATTCCCCTCATACTTTGCTTCGGAAAATTCCCCGTGAAGGGATAGTTTCATACTTAATCGGTTTGAAATTATGTAACAACAAGACACAAGAACCGAATTCTGTGTCATGTCTAATCTATGTACAGTTATTATGGCCTCTCACCGTTTTACCGTTTCCTCTTTCATCAGCACAGTTTCAAGTGTTGGATCAGTAAATCTTGTTCCTTCCAGAATGTCGAATTGTTTATCGTCCATAACCCGCATCGCTGGATGTATTTTTAGCGGTTTTATATGCAAGTTTCCGCTATGCTAAAACAAAAGGAGAAACCAATAAGTGAGTTACTATTTAAAATTCCATCCAGATATATTTTGTTTGTGTTCTTACATGTCTGGATAGGTTTCAGACATTATCTGTATATATGCCTCAGTAAAAAAATATGTGAACGTTGCTCATGGTGCATTAAAACTGGGAAACATATTTCATCACCATCTGGGGAAGGGACTTAACATTGACATTGTCGATACTTTTCCAAGTATCAACCCAAACCATATGCTATAAGTTCCAGGTGAGCTTCGGGTTAGGTTATGCGTTTACACTTTTACACTAAAATATTAGTGGAAGTATCGAATTTTTCTGCAAGGTACTGTGCGATAATGTACAATTCCATACATGGAATTAAATAATGACTGTTAAGTCATGTAACAGAATATACCTCTTCCTGTGCCTCCATATCAGTAAGTGCCAGGGGGTCTCTCGAAATACCTTGAACAAAAATAACATCTAGTGATTAAGTTTAATTTGGTTGCATCCAAGCACAGTTCATGAACTGAATGTGATAGAAATTGCCCGAGGTAACGCAGGTCAAAGATGTGTTTCGTGTCATGCGCAGGTTGGAAGTCAGATGTCGATTCTTCATAGGACGGCATTGGCCGACAATCTCTAATCTTCTGTCGGTAATCCGGCAACGACTGATCGTCATGCATGGGCGGACACGTTTTGGAAGCTGTGAAGAAGCTGTGAAAACAATTGTCAAATTTATCTCATGAAAAGAAGAAATCGAGCGATAAACATCTATAGTACGATAAACGTTAGTACATGTATCTTCAAAGTGTTTCAAAGCCGATTCACAACGTTTAACGCCAAAGGATTTGGTCTCGCCACAGGACGTTGTTGAAAATGTCATGCCAGGGCCGAGCTTAGTCACCGTACATCAGATGCACGAGAGAGACATCATAAAGAGGCTGAGCACTCACCTGGTATACAGGTTAAGAAGCAGAAAATGAGGTTTGTGTAAAAGCGTTACTGACTGCAAGTGATTCGAATATAACAATAATTATATATTATGGCCCCCCGCCATATGCACGAGAAAGGTGTCCGATGTGTTTATAAACATGGGTTTTACAAAATATTTTATAACGGTATGTGTTATTGAAAACTGGCAATTTACAGATGACCACGTTCCTCAATGTCAAACCTGTTAAGGGTCACAGTAATGACGAGTATCGGACTTAATACGTGACCAGTATCTCTAAAGCTAACAGAGCCAAGGTGCAATTCATGTATCTGTCTATACTGATGCCTGTGGTTCACGCTGGTCAAATCACGTGCGTGCCACGTATACCTTAGTGGCATACTTAAGAGTGGCCATCAATGCCTTGGTCCATCTACATGACATAATCTCAAGTTCACAATAACAAGGACATCGTAAGTCTTATCTGTAAACACGATTATCTGCGATGCTGTAATAGGTATATACATGTAATACGCATGACAGTCACAAATCATGGGGTGGTTGTGTTTTTTCTATTGTATTACGTTGTGGATATTACGCTGTTTTGTAATTGTGTGCAATGTAAATCGTATGAACGCCCTCCGGCTTGATGTGTAGAGTATTTAACAATGACATTTCGTTGTATACTTTTCAATGTATGTCGTGATAAATTTAGTATGTACAACGATTTTACGTATGATGTTTGTGTACTTTGAAACTATAATTGTAACATACTACTATTGAATTATCATGTAAAAGTATACACACTATTTTGAAAAGAGATTAAATGCTATGGAATCTAAAGTGCCAAAACTTCGGGCCAAGTATAAACCTCGCATAAAGAAAATCTTGAACTCAGAGCTAAATGCTCGAAACAAGATCAAAGCCACCAATACGTTTTGCTGTGCCAGTCCTCTCCTATTCCTTTGGAGTAGTTGTTTGGACCAAACAAGACATTCAGAATCTTGACCACCTTACCAGAAGGATCATGTCTGATAACAGAGCACACCACCCTTGTTCCTATCTTAATCGTTTATACATGCCAATCAACTCAGGAGGTCGGGGTTTGATTAATGTGGAAGCTGTTCATGATAGAATTTTATTGTGCACTTTTGAACATATTTATTTATCGGATGATCCTCTGGTGATGCACGTCAAGACTCACGATGAAAGCAAGGAATTCCACAGGGATTTTAAGCGTGCCAAGGTTGTTTGACACAATTTGAAATCAACTCAGGAGGTCGGGGTTTGATTAATGTGGAAGCTGTTCATGATAGAATTTTATTGTGCACTTTTGAACATATTTATTTATCGGATGATCCTCTTGTGATGCACGTCAAGACTCACGACGAAAGCAAGGAATTCCACAGGGATTTTAAGCGTGCCAAGGTTGTTTGACACAATTTGAAATTTGAGGTTTCTTTTGTTGCTGGCGATGTACTGCTGGACGGTACAGCGATGGGAGTAAACCAGGTGAAGTCCTTTACCAAGTCTGCCCAGAGTCGGTCCTTTGTGGAGAAGCTTTCTCAGAAACCACTGCATCGTGTGTACATGCAGTGTGTGGAACAGAACAGCAATCCAACCGACTCCTTCACCTGGATGAAGTCGGCTGGTCTCAAATGTGAAACTGAGGGCTTCCTTTTTGCTGCTCTGGACCAGTCAGTTCCAATTCGCAATCGCCAGAATGTGATTCTCAATCAAAATGTTAACATGAAATGTCGTCTTTGCAATGAATTTACAGAGACTGTCCAACACCTTGTCAGTAGATGCCCTTCCTTGGCACAAACAGCATATCTTAAGAGACATGATGGCATGGCTCGCTGCTTTTACTATCGTCTCCGCCATGCCTGTGGCGTTGACCCCAAGGTCCATCCATGGTACGTCCCTGAACATGTCCAGGGCGTCCTGGAAAATGATGCTTTCAAACTTCTCTGGAATAGGCCAATTTACAGCCTGAGATGGATTCCAGCTAACAAACCTGATCTTGTCCTTTTTGAGAAAGCCAATGAAATTATTTATATCACTGAATTTTCTGTCCCTTTTGACAGCAATGTGATTGGCAAGATTCAGGAAAAGCATGATAAATATGCGGACCTCGCCTTTGAAATGTCTGGCTTGCACCCCAAGTACAATATCGTCAGGCTCCCCATTGTTCTCGGTGCCCTTGGTTTGGTACCTCCTGATCTCTTGGCCCAGATCAGGAAAGTGCTCGGGTTCTGCACTGGGAGCACAGCCCTTCTGAGAATCTGGGTAATGCAGAAGGCTGCAGTGTTGGGGAGCCTACATATTCTCCGGAAAGTTCTTGGTGGGTTCGACTAGGCAGTGTTTTCTGGGAGAAGTCCCATTCGCTGTCTGGGCTGCGTGTAGAGGGGGCGAGGGCCCTGAGCTGATGATGAGCCTTACCGGCCTGACTGTGCCAGGATCACCCAAACCCTCTCTGCTGCATTTCAGTCTTAATCTGTAAAACATAATAGTAATCATAAACGATATCCAGTATACAAATATGAATGTATACTCACCAAATACACTGGCGAAGACAATATAGTTTGCCTCTAAATTTCTGATCAATGTGTATGTTCATTGGTAGGGAGCTTTGTTACGGTGAGGGTGGAGTCTGTGATTTTTGCGACAGAAGCTTTATGATTTCTGACAGAGGTTGTGATTTGTCACTGAGTCTTTGCAATGATATGTGCATTAATAAGATAATATTTGAATTGGTGCTTTAGTTTGTGGTATGAAAGACTAATTTTTCGAATATACACATGGTATCATCTTGCAACTTAATCTACGTATATAGCAACAGCACAGACATCCATTTTATCATAATTTGCAATGAAAGTCATTTTGATGATAAAGATGAGTAAAAATTCAAGATTATCAACCCTCGAAAAAAATAATCATAACGAAGTATTTCAGTCGCCAAAATGAACTAGTAATACGATAAGATGATTTATTTATTAACTCAATGGAAATTTTGTGTGCACCATGTACAGTTCTCTAGTCTATCAAAACTTTTAACGAGTACCTGCTAGTGACTGAAAGCTACAATACCATTACCTCTCGAAATGGAACTCATACAAATAGAAAGTACAAAGCTCCATTCACAATGGCATTGTGCTTAAGCCACATAATCTGTACAAAGCAAATATTTTCAGAAGAAGGCATTGAAGTCAATATTCACGGTGATTTTGATGACGATTGTGATCTATACATTGTTAGAGATAATAACTATTAAAGTGCTATCTGTCATAATTAGACTTCAAAATGCAAAGCGTTGGTTTAAGCATATTTTATTCACAGAGAAAAGGATTAGGAACATGTTCTCCAACTTAGAATACCCTCTCCTTGGTATGTACATAGATAGTATAGATTCCTGCAACTAGAGGTGACAGATGTGGGCAAGTAGGTAGTAGAAGTGAAAAAGAGATAGAGCAATACAAAATAACACAGAAATGCTATACAAATCGTTTTGTCTCACTAATGAATGATTGCACTAACTTGAATACATTTGTATTTTCGCATGATGATAGGTCTGCACTTCCTTCTAACAAAAGTTTGAGGTCAACTGGAATACCATCTTATAAGCAAATGCGCTAAACAGATAACATGAAGTTAACTCTCTGTTGTTTGTACAATGAACATTCAAACAGATAGTGATACGAATCCTCAATAGAATCACCACATGTACAAATGGGATCAGTTTTTAGCCCAACTCTGTACAAATCAGAGTTCAAACAACTGACAGAATATCGCAACTTGGTATGAATAATATTTAATTTTCTTTTACCACACGAATAAGACTGAGGTGCATAGTCATAACTGTTAGTGATAGATGATTTAAATTCAGAAACACTTTTGGAATTACGAACTGTGGTTGACAAATTGCTCCAAGAGCATATTGTAGAAGGAAAAACGGATTCTTGTGAATGTTTAAGTCTTGGAGTAAGAATAGATATATTTAGAGAATTGCGTAGATTATACTTAGATTTAGACCCAACATTCAAAGGAAGGAGTTCTTTTAGATATGAAGGAGCCATTTCATGTTGAATTTTATACATCAAACATAGTCTTCGTTTTCTACGACGAACTTGTAATGTTTCCCATCCAGTTTCAAAGTGAAGAATTTCCCGAGATGTATATATCGTAGACCAGTAACTATTCTTGGTGCTTGTAACTGAATCTCTTCTAGCTTATTTATTTGTTCTAGAGTACACCCGTCCCAGACTTCACATGCGTATTCAAGATGCGGCCGAATGAACATGGTATAGATCTTATTGAGAGTACCCCTACACAATACATATTTCAAAAGTCACAAAGAATTAACCATTTTTGAAACCTTTTGTATCATATTTTGAATATGGCCAGCCCATTTTCCGTTGCGAGTAAGAGTAACTCCAAGATGTTTGTGATTATCAACAAATTTAGTTTCGACACCATTAAAGTAAAGATGTGGTATATCGATATCATTTTTCATCGAGAATAGGGCAGCTTCAGTCTTTTCTGGATTGTACTTAATGAGATATCTTTTACCCCAAGTATTTAACTTACTTAAATTAGCATTTCAGTAATCCTGTTATCTGTTGAAGAGTAACCCAAAGACGAGTCATCAGCATATAAACGCAATCTAATTCATTAGCTATGTCATTAATGTAAACAATGAATAAAAAAGGACCAAGCACTGAGCCCTGTGGGACACCAGCGCTTAGCGTCCTCAGTTTGGAAACTGACCCATTGACAAATACACTCTGACTCCGATTACTTATGTAACTAGCTAACCATCCCAGCAGTTGTCCGCTTACACCATACTTTTCAAGTTTTAACAGTAATCCTCTGTGCCAGACACGATCAAAAGCTTTTGACATATCGCAAAATACCATACAAAAATTTTCTTCATTATCCATTGATACGCAAACCCGGTTGTAAATTTCAATCAACTGATGTACAGTGGAATGTCCTGGCTGAAAACCAACTGATATTTATGCAGGAGTTTGTTAGCATGAAAATAATTAAAGAGGTGTTTAAAGACAATTCGCTCAAACACTTTTCCAACACAACTTATAGGGGATATCGGTTCCTGTTTGCGTATCAATTCGCTCAAACACTTTTCCAACACAACTTATAGGGGATATCGGTCTATAGTTAGAAGCTAAAGATGGATCGCCTTTCTTGAAGAGAGGCATGGCACTGGCAACTTTCCACTCAGATGGGTACACGCATGTTTGTAAGGACATATTGAACAACAAACATAAGATGTTACTTATTGAGTATACAACGTGTTTCAACAGTTGATGACTTATTCTGTCACGACCGGATGCCTTTTTCACATGTAAACATTTAATGACATCTTCAATTTCATATTTGGATATAATTAAGGTGTCAAAACTTTCGCTTGTTCGCTTACCGAAGTATGGTAGACATGCGTTGTTTTCATCCACTGTTGAAATAGATTGGAAATACTCGTTCAATCTTTCAGCTTTTTCACAATCCGAGAAACAAGACGGACTTTCATGATCATCATTAGATTTAAGAGGGGGTATGCAGGTATTCGTGCCAGACTGTTTCACTAGATAACGCAGAAGCTTCCAATATGAACTTTTGCTTTCAGCATATGAGTCCAGAAGAAAATTGTCTAGATTAGCCAAATAGTTTTCTTTTGCATAATATTTCGTATTATTAACTTTTTGTCGTTGTTTTTTTAATTATGTAATATCCGATAACAACATTGTTCGTTTTGCTTTTCTGCGAAACCGGTCCCTTTTCCTGCATTCTCGTCTTAGATTTGAATCGAACCATGGCTTGTCATTTGGCCTTATAGTGACTTTCTTTATAGGGATACATGATTTGAGAAACATTTTCAATTTCTGGTAAAATATTTCGCAAGCGTGATTTACATCCTGACCATTTACCAACAAATTATTCCAATCTGTGTCATTGATAAGTGCATTTAATGATGTATAGTATTCCCAGAAATTATTGAGAATCATGTTGCGTCATGTAACTCAGTACGTTTATTAACTTCTGGCGTTTTACTTACATAAACATGTTAAAACATCATCCTTTTACAGTCTCAGTCTTGTTTTAGTACTTTGTTAGACCTCCTCGCTCAGCAATGCATGCCTGAATACGCCTAGGCACACTACCCATCAAAGTTTGTAGGTAATCGTGTGACAGGGTATCCCAATATTGGACCACCTCGGCCTTCAATATTTCTCAGTCCCTTTTGGTTTATTCTGTCCTTCATGACTCCCCACACATTCTCAATTGGGTTTAGGTCTGGGCTGTAACTGTTTTGTGTAGCGCGCAGTGTGTTTTGGGTCATTATCATGCTGGAAAATCCAATCATCTTCATACAATGTTTGTGCTGCCGGAAGAAGGTGACCATTTAGAATGTTAACGTATCTCTCTTTTGTCAAGTTTCCCGTGAAAACACACAATGTCGTCACTCCGCGAGCCGATATGCCACCCAACATGTGAAACTTCGGGCTATGTTTTGGTCGCTGGTAGATAGGTTTGACAGTATCTTTGGTCCAAATTTTCACACAATCAGAGAAAAGCCAAACAGAACTTTCATCCGAAAAGAAAACATTATCCCAATCTTGATTTTCATGAGCCTGACACCAGTTTAAACATTTTTCCTTTTGTGCATCTTTCATCAACGGCGAGGGAATTCCACGTTTTTTCACCCAAGTAAGTCTCTGTAATTCCTGCCTAACTGTTTCATTGCATACCTGAGGACTTCCTCTGCTAATCATTTCATTTCTGATGTTCTCAACACTTTTCAATTTGCCCCTACTCACAATCTGCCCAAGTCTTCGGCGATCCACAACACTGAATTTCCTAGGCCGACCTGCCCCTGCTTTGTGCTCTATCCCGGTTCCTGTTTGAATATTCTTCAAAGTTCTGTATACTGTAGACAGAGGAATACCATGTCTACGAGCTAACACTTTAGCATCAGCCTCACCTCTTTCAAAATCATCTAGATTGAGCTTTCTTTTCTCTCTTGCTGTAAATTCTGCCATGTCAACACAGGAAGCCGTCTGCTAAGACAAGGGAGATAACTCTTGACGTAATGAGCTGCCTTCTAAGCCTTCAAGAGTTGTCTCCCTTATTTAGTATGCTTAGTGCATAGTGAAAGCCCTTTTGCCAATCTTAGCATCATTAGAAAAAAAACAAAGATTTTCTCAATAATTTCTGGGAACACTGTATAATGACTTTGGTTGTAACATAATACATCTCTGGTATATGCCATTTGTGTATTCACTGTCATGGTTAGTATTACGTAAGTGCGTTTGTGATCACTTATCGATCCGTCGAATTTAATAACTCCACAATCACTAATTCTTCCAGTATCATCGATGACAATAATTGGAACAATCAAAGTACTAGAATGCCGCGTTACCCTTGTAGGTTCTGTTATAATATTTTTCAAACACTTATTTGACATGATATCTTTAAGATGATTACCTCTACAAGACAGAAGGTCAGCATTCAAATCACCTATTATAGTCCAGCGGATAGTGGTATAATTATGCATTTTCATGTTACAAGCATGAAAATTGGCAGATATGTTGCTTATACTACAAAAATAAGATACAGATAGGGAGGCATTGAAAATTCAAGATGGCCGCCATTTTCCATTCAGAATTACACCATCAGACACTTAGATTCAATGTAAATTCCACAATTTTCATACAGTATGCACGAATTAGGCCACATATGATGCTTGTACTATAAAAATAATACGCAGATGGGGAGGCATTGAAAATTCAAGATGGCCGCCATTTTTCAAGATGGCCGCCATTTTCCATTCAGAATTACACCATCAGACACTTAGATTCAATGTAAATTCCACAATTTTCATACAGTATGCACGAATTAGTCCACATATGATGCTTGCACTATAAAAATAATACGCAGATGGGGAGGCATTGAAAATTCAAGATGGCCACCACTTTTCAAGATGGCTGCCTTTCTTACTCAAAAGTACACCGTCAGAGCCTTTGATTCAATGTAAATTCCACAGTTTTCCTACAATATGCATGGAATTTGTTATAATGTTTGTATTGTAAAGATAATATACAGAAAGGGAGACTTTGAAATTTCATGATGGCCGCCATTTTTCAACATGGCCGTCATTTTCCATTCAGAATTACACTGTGAGAGACTTAGATTCAATGTAAATTCCACAATTTTCATACGATATGCATGGGATTTGGCAGTTTGTACTATAAAGATAATATACAGAGCGGGAGGCTTTGAATATTCGAAATTGCCACCATTTTTCACTCAAAATCACACCGTCAACGATTTAGTAAATGTAAATGCCACAATTTTCTAACAGTTTGCTTGGAATTTGGCAGATACATGTATGTTGCCCGTAGCATTCCATATATATCGGAACATTGAAAACCTGAATATGATACCATTTTCCTTGATATCAGGAGTAAATCTAATCCAGATTTCCATGAATAAAGCTCGTCTGGGATTTACCTACTCAGAGCAACATATGACCACATTATTGGGCACAGTCTCCACCACAAAGACACAGTGCAGTGCACTTTAGGGCAGCCTTGAGGCACTTGCATCTCCCACAACATGCTTTGGTGCATCGACACTTCAACAGTTCTTGACAGGTCTTTAACACATCTGGTATTGTTGACCATAAGGGCTCCGACATGTTCGATGCATTGCGTTGCCAACCCCATATGGATGGATCAGGTAGATCAGGACAGCGGATGGTTGACTGTCCCCATATATATGCTCCCTGATAAACTGCTCTCTTAACATGTTCTTTGAAAGCTGCAGATGTTGGAGGTATATTTTCTATTGCTCTACCTTTCGAAGAGAACATGTACTTTCTTGCTTCATTCAGATTTACATGGTCACTGGTTCTATCATACATCAATATTGTGACTTGTAACATCTAGAGCATTTTCAATGCTTGCGTCTAATCGTTCCCAGAATTCTAATGAACTATACTTGGGTCTGTATGCTAAACAAATGATTAATAGTTTAACAGGTAAGATAGTTTAATCCAGATTGTTTTATCATAATTGTTTTCAAAGTTTTGCATTCTCTTAAACGCTAATTTATTTCTGATATAAATCATAATACCTCCGCCAGATGAGTTTCTGTTCTTACGAATAGGATCGTGGTAACCTGTCCACTTCATTGATTCACAATCGGTGTTATCGTCTAAATGTACATGTGTTTCTGTAAAACCAACAATGTCGTTATCGGAAACATACTCGCTAAGATATTCAAGTTTATTTCTTATGCTTCTTTTGTTAAGGTGAAACAAGGATAGTTTTGTCATGAAACGCGTGCATTTGTGGGCCTGGATTTGACTCTATGTCTCAACAAGGTGGAGTAACAATAACAAAAGTATGATTACGTTTGTGTTGCTAAATTGACACTGTAATGCACAAAGGAAAGTAATCACAAGGTTTGTTTTACAAGACGCCGATAAGAGAGTACACATGTTATATAACTCTGAAAGAATAGCCAATTGTAAAGAATTGTTACATAAATGAAATGGGAAATGTCTTTTGCTAAAGCGCATGATCTCACAACATGTTTGACAATGAAATATCCCGATTGTCACACGATGTTGAATTGTATCATTACCCATTATCTATTGTCTTGACAAGAGGTGACATGAAAATCGGGACATATCATTGTAAAACAATACCAATTGTTGTAGTGTAATTCTAACGTAGATTGGCAGTGCAGACCTAGTGAGATAAAATATTCTGAGTATGTGATTTGGTAAAGTTGGAGCGAAGAAAAAAACAGTAAGCAGTGATAGAAGAAGGCACACACAGATAATAACAAGTGTACGTGATAACATGGTAGTGATATGACAGCTTGTATGGATATATGCATATGTTATATACATGAGGCATTTACATGGTATATATGTACACACTATTAAGACGTAATAACATTGTAATAATTCGTGTGAAGTATCACGTAGTGACCAGTATCATACACAAGCGAACTGAAACTGACTCACACTTTGATGGAAACACACATCTCAGCCTTTAGGTACATGTAATGCTGGATCCGAACACAGTACTTGACTTATTTCCTTGGATATCGGTTCAAGTCCTCTTTACACTGAATCTGACGCACGGCACCTTCTGACTGTTCAAGAACATAAATACGACTATCTCTGGTCCACGTATTTTCGATCCAGCGAGATTTCCTGAGGTCCCTCGCCATCTTGAACAGCTTGCTACTGTAGTGTGTCAGGTCTTCATTTATGAAAACGTTCTCCACCATAGAGTGAAGTTTCCTCCGCTGGGTATACACCCCGTCCTTGTCCTGGTAACTCACAAATTTTACAATAATCTGACGACTTCTGCCTTGGACTCTTTTTCCCACTCGGTGACATCTATCGATATCCGAGATCGAAAGGACATCCAGGGTCGCCCTCTGAATATCCTCGAGTTTCGATTCATGTACACCACTTATCCTGACGGAATTCCTTCTACCGTATTGTTCCAGTTCGTGGTTTTTCGTGTACAGTTCCTCCGTCGTCTTTTCCAATTTCTCTCGTAACGCACATATATCATCTTTCATAGATTGTATCACAGTGTCGAGTGTACTTGCGATGATATCCTTTGCAACTTGTTGGAATGCTTTTTGAAATTTTACTTGTAGCTTTGGTAGCATCAATGCCCCTGACAGCTTCGTCGTCAATACATCGACTGACACTTCATTTGTGAAGCTGAATAATGTTGACGGGTACGAGATGTTTGGGCTACCTGTTTCTGTTGACTTTTCTGTTACATCGGCTCTTGGTGGATATTTTGGGGTACTTGTGAAAGTGAAGACATCGGGCATTGTAGGTTGTAACAGTGGTTTGGACGACTTGGTCGGTAGTGAGTCCGTGGGTGATCCTGACGGTTTACGTTTCTCGCTTGAACTCCCATTTCGCTTTAATTTCCTGTCTCTCGACGACATGATCAGACTTCTGTTATAACAAACGTTGACGTGATGTTTGTTTCACTAATATGTGCCTGTACTGGGCCTCACTGATGATAATTTACGGAGATATATCCACACAAGCGAGAGCGATTCTAAACACGTCTTGTCACATCCGCCATCCTGAATCTTCTATGTAAAGCGTTGTCTCATGTAACGCAATATGTGAATAAATACAACAAGCTGGAGTGTTACATCCATGTTCAAGTGGAGACTCGTGGCTATCTTAATCCCATACGTGGAATCATTACACTTGTTTTTATTGTATGTATTTCCGGATTTTTAAAATAAATCTAAGCGTGGAGAAATGTATGCCCCTAAAGAAGGTATGACAGGTGTGCCTTACAGCAATATTTATACCAGGAGATTTTCAACCAAAGTGAACCGATCCTGCACAGTTCCATTATGAGTAATTCACACAATATCCATACGCTTCGTGATAAATTAAAAGCATGGGACAAATATCACCATATTACTCTTGATCACTTACCATGTTCTAGTCAAACTTATCTTGACATGGGACATTTGAGAGACGAAATATGAAAATTTTCATTCATTTTAAATCACCTCAAATTACGGTTTCAAACATTCATATGATGTTTAGACATTACAGATACGCTAATAGAAACGTCCAAATCCGATTCATGAACAAGATTTCGGGTATTGTGCCAACTCAAATCCATTTTGGGGATTGTGAATTATCTGTGACCAAAGTTTGGATTTTCCGTTACATCAATTTCATAATCTGAAGGAACATAGCACTGAGGTAAACGTTCATTTAATTCCCTTCATAGCTGATCTTGGACGTCAACAGGATATTTATTGTACCTTACCCTTGCAGATGCTATATGTAATCACAAAGACTTTTCCTTAACTCATACAGTTTCTGTCGCAGAAATCACAAAGACTCTACTCTCACTGTAACCAAGGCCCCTATCAGTGATACACGATATTGCTGACCGGCATGTATGCGCGTGAAAATCGTGAAAGCCTAACATTGTCAGATCGTAAGTAATAGTGGATGGCAATCTTAGGTCGTGACATTGAGTAAAGATGCAAGAGTTGCTTCAGGCTGAAGATTCGTTTTTCGTTTTCATTTTTCAATGACATTTAACACATTTTAAGCTAATTATTTATTTTTTTCTTGTGGTGAATCATTTTAATTCAATGGGCGGTGTACAATTGAGAAAGGGCGGCGCAAAGTGGGGAATTGGCTATTGCCAATAGAAAAAATGGTAACGGGTGTTGGCTTTGACCAAAGACGGATATTCGACTTTGTTGTGACGTAGGACACCAAGTCGTGAGATTGATGCAGAGTCTCGAGACCAAGTGTCTTGAGCGCGGTGTGCTCCTCGAAACATCGCCTTGGGCACGTACACACTCATCTGATTGTCACTAACTTTCGTACTAAAGAAGCAAACTCAAGGCACCAGCATTTCGACTGAGACTGAAACCTTGAGGCTGAAGTGACATAGTGGGCTGGACCAGCATCACATATTGAAGGAAGATCATCGTCTTGTGTCGCTGGAGGAAGTATGGAAAGGCCCAAAGGGCCCTCAGGTACTGACACTGTACCTTTCGCACATCCTTAATCGTCAAGATCGAAGTATGAGCGTATATCATAGTTCCAGTAAAAGGAACGCAGTCCCAGATGTAGAATAACTAGCAGGCAAAACACCTACCTGTCAGGTAAAAAGGCTAGCTGCTCTTTTGTCATCTCGTTGGGAAAAGTACTTGCAATTCGAAAGTACGACTCAATGTTTTTAAAATTTGAAACAGAACAATTTTTCCAACACGTTTTGTTCCTATAATCTTATACCAAGTATTTATCGTTGTTCAACCATATTGGGACAAAAACGTGTGCAAACGTTATATCAAGATATAACCTTCCAGCATAGAACTGCAATCTAGCAGCGACTTACACAGTTTCAGACAAGTTGGAGATTGCCAAAATGGAGAACTGTTGTAGTCATATGACTAATAACATACTAGTAACAGGTAAATTTAAACACCCAATGCAGGCCGCAGGTGTAGGCATTCGACAGTGAAATGGCATAAGGACCTCATAAATTCAACAGCATTCGACAAACCAACACCACCATTTTCTCTTTGGAGGACTTCAGGTAACTGAACGGGAATGCAGTACGATCTTTTGTATGTCAGATTTTCATTCGATCCTAAGTTTTTGTTAGATAATTAAAAAGCAAACAAACAAACACGCATATTCCTTATTTCTGAATGATGCCAATCATTAGGGCTTGTAATTATAGAGATCATCGGTTGTATGAAACTGATACGATCATGGCTACAACGACTTGTATTTCTGAAAATAATACGTCCTAGGTCCAACATTCGTTCACCGATAATCACCAACATAAACGAGTGTTGGGCCTAGGGCGTATTATTTTCAGCAATATAAGTCCCATTGATCATGCATGGCAATGGTGGTCAGCTCCACCTGCATGGTGATCCCCTATCACTCTTACAATCCACTTGTTAGGTGAGAACGGCACCCCTACAAGCCGATGCTGGTCGTGGAGAGGTTTTAATGGGTCCCCAGGTACCAACTGCTGGTGGGGAAGTTAGAATCTGACCCTAAACAACATAATGCTGGCCGTGTCGAGGATAGAATGGGTCCCAAACAATCCAATGCTGGTCGTGGAATGGTTAGAATGGACACTTATACAACTCAATACTGGTCGTACCCGAGTGTAAATGGGCCCCTTACTAACCAGTGTTGCTCGTGGCCGTGATAAAATGGGCACGTAACTACCCAATGCTGGTTGTGGCGAGCACAAAATAGCCCCTAACAATCCAATGCTGGTTGTGTCAGGTGTGAATGGGCCCTTAACATCCCAGTGCCAGTTGTGTCGAGGATAAGAAGGGCCCTTAACACCCCAATGCTGGCCGTGATGTGGATAATATGGACACCGTATCAACCCAATGCCGGTCGCGTTTGTGTGAGAATGGACCCAATGCTGGTTGTGGCTAGCAGAAAACAGCCCCGAACAATCCAATACTGGTTGTGTCAGGTGTGAATGGGCCTCTGACATCCCAATGCTGGTCGTGACGAGGACATAATGAGCCCCTGACAATGCAATGACGATCGTGACCAGGAAAGAATGGGCCCCAAACTGCACAATACTGATCGTGGAGAGGTTAGAATGAACCCCTACCAACCCACTCTTGACCATAGCGATGCCAAAATGGACCCCTCACAAGAGTGGGCGCAATCACAGGCAAACTGTAGCGCAAGTGGGGTTGCGCAGCGTAGAGAATATGACCAGTCTTCATATATGCGAGCGAAGCGAGCGCTTCGCTTGCATATAAGAAGACTGGTCATTTGGCCTGTGGCGCAATTAAGCAACACACTGCTGGATGTCGAGAGGTTAGAATGGGCCCTTAACAACACGTACAATGCTGGTCGTGAGAGGAGACTTTATAGCGTGACACTAGGTGACTTGAATCCTTGGGGTTTTTTTGTCAATCAAATTTAGATATAGCGCAAGTTTCAGTGAGTAAGAAGTTCATTTATTTCCCCCTTAGATACGGCGTTTATTAAAACTCTAGTAAATCAAACGGTATCTAACCGACTTTGCTTGCTTTCCTATAATTACAAAAAATGACTTATTAAGAAATACATTATCGTCTTATGCGGAGAGTCGTCTACATACCTGTAAACAACTGAATGTTTAAACTAGTGCGGAAATTCGAGAAGGCTGCCTTGACATTAGTTTCGCACTATTTGTTTCAAATTACATACGCGCCATATAGCCTGATAAGAACATCTAAAATATATAATTTTGCATGAGCTTCTACCAAGGTTGAGTTATATTCTTGTCATGTGACGTTCCAATAGTCCTCACCTGTTGCCCAATCACATTTCTCTGAACAAGGCAAAATATAATCATTACAAGTAACGAATACGTTAAAAGAAGGATTTGTGCAAACACGTTTCAACATCAACGTGAAGGACGCGCGGATGTGGTTTGAGTTATGACTACAAGTTACCTGTTGTTTCCCAGTGTGTGTCTTCATGGGGTATTAGGACTGTTGGGTTTGCCGAGTGGTATCTATCAGTCCTACCTTCGGGAGGCGATGCGTTTCGCTGCATTGTAGATACGAGAAGATGAATCCCTTCAGCTGTTCGAGGTCGATTTGATACCCTAGCCCCAAACTTTCCTTTACACCAACGAGGTACGGTAAACGCCATAACTCACACAGTAGATCTGCAGACGACAACCAGCAGTGTTTATTTGTTTTGTTGCTGGGCGATGAGCGACACATATTACAGCAGGGAACTGAAGCCCTATTTACTTTGCACGGTCTCTACGATCAATAATAATTCATGTCGTTCATACATTGTGTTGGAATGTGTGTCCTTATGTATGTTTGGGATATAGGAACTCTCACTTGTGGAAAGGTGTTAGTCGCGTCTGTTTGTATTACAAGTACAAGAAAAGTACTTTAAACTCTTGAAATTCCTTGCTTATGTAAAATTAACGATTGGTACTGGCCTTTAGCACTTTGTTTCCCAAAGGATTTGGCTGTTTTGACTTTGGTGTAAAGGCCTCGGTAGAGACAGTAGTTCGCAGCGAAGCAGGTTACAAAACAGTTCTAAACGTGATACAACAAATGTTACGAAACTGGTATGATACAAAACATACTCCTTGCCGGATTGTCCGTTTTCAGCTCGTAAGGATTTTCTGTTTTCCTACCTATCGGTCGGTGCTACCTGTAATCGCTGTTTTTCCAAGCACAGGCAAACTGTAGCGCAACAGGGGTTGCCTAGCATAGCGAAGCGTATAAGAAGACTTGTCATATTCTCTACGCTGCGCAACTCGATATGCGCTACAGTTTGCCCGTATTCCAAGGTCTGTACGTTTTCGTATTTCTTTATCTCTGGTTTGCCTATTTGGGGTCATATTTCGGAGTCATATCAAAATACTCTTCAGCGATTTGGACACGTAATCAAACTTTTCTGCAGTTTATATTCATTTGTTTTGCATCTGCATAGTACACCAGGGCTTAGATAATGGATTTTCTGACCCGCGGTGGGCTCCTGTAAGTCAGTCAGTTCATATTCATCGTCACATCGGTAATATTTCACCCATGACGTGATGAGAACGATTAATTGTTTGCTTTATAACATCAGTAAACTTAGAAATTAAAAGCCTGTTAACGACGAAACGTAAAACTATGTGTGTATCACTGACATTAAAGTAAACTAGCTTTTTAACACGATTTTTAAAGAGAACAACACAGTATATGAACAGGCCCTACAGACTACTGAAAACTGAAGGTAGATCACCATACTAGACACCGTGGGGACTTCCTGTGCTTTTGCTTCCTGCATTGACCCAAGCTATATTCACACCATCCCTTCAACCGTTAGCAATGGGCGTTCTGTTTGAATTTATCTTCCCTTCACTAATTCATTAGATGCGCTGATCCGGACGGTCCAACCATAAACAGCGTGTGGCCTATGCGCGATGGGAGCTGTGCACGTCACTATTATACTTAGGGAAAGTTAACCAGTATAGCCTTCACATTCGCCGGTATCGTTCACTCTGGTGCACGGACAGCATATCTTTTCCCTTTTACAATGATATGTCAAGTGTGTGTTGATAGGTGTATTTGTGTCTGAATAAGCCGCCAGAGTATGGTAAATCCCTGGCGCGTTGATAGCTGAGTTTATGTTTAAGTCGCTGGTACAGGATGTAGACTTAAAGTTCCGAACACGTATCTGTTTATTATTATGTCACACATTAAGATAGAAATGCAGCAGAGAGGGTTCAGGTGATCTTGGCACAATCAGGCCAGTAAGGTCCATCATCATCTTAGGGTCCTTGTCACCTCTACACGCAGTACAGACAGCGAATGGGACAGCTCCCAGGAAGCAGTCTAAGTAAACTTAGTCTCAGTGTATTTCGTTACACTCAACCACTGAGACTCAGTAGTGGAGTGTAACGAAAAGTACTGAGGATAAGTTTACTTAGACTGCCCAGGAAGCGCTGCCTAGTCGAACTCACCAAGTACTTTCCGGAGAATATGAAGGCTACCCAACAAAAAATTAGAAAATATATTTGAACTACACGTGTACAAAAATACAGAAATAAACACAGTAATTAGTCAACGTATACCGTGGTCATGACTCGGTAGATCTGCGCTTCAACCACAGTGGGTTATGGGGTATACCAAACATATGCAATAGTTTTGGCACTCTTGCGTACTCGAGAGTCCATCTATTGCGTAAAAAACGTGGATGTGAATCTTACAGAATCTAAGAAATATTTTGTATCAGCCTCAACAAGAATGGGCGATTTTAGTTAAACAAATTTTACTTCATTAATATCACGAAATATGAAAAATAAATGGTTTTCCACGTAGCATATAAGGTATCGTTATACCGACATGTTCTCTTTTCCCAACTCTGATCTTAAAAGTAAGTGAAGCGTCTCATAATTCCAGTAATACCACAGAGCGCTGGACGAGTTGTTCCCCTTTAGTGGGGGGCCGAAGGGGGGGGCTGTGTTGGTGCCCCCTTTAGATCGTCCAGCACACGTTTGTCTCGTTTTTCGGGTTATGTCGAACGACACTGAAAATGTGCACGAAATAAGAGTGAGTGAGTTAATAATTAACGTCATATCGTGACGATATCACAATTTGAATTAAAACTAGCTTGGTAAGTGAAAACTAATATCACTTTTTAGACAATGCAATATAAAAACCGGCTAAAGATCTCCAACAACCGGAGGTAGATCACCATACTAGGGAGACTTACAGTACCTTTGCTACCTGCATGGACCTTAGTTGGATTTACATCATCCCTTGAGCCGCTGGAGAGTGTATGAAATGCTAGCCAAAATTAAAATAACATGAATACTGCGATTAAAAACCTGGTAGACCTAAATTTACATTACATGTTTTGGGACTTACGTACCCTCTCAATAAGACAATAATTCTTCAGTACTTCAACCCCCTTTGAGGGTACAGCCACTAACAATAGCTGCTACTAATCTAAACTACCAATCATTAAAATACATCTATTTACAGAACATATTACTCATAATTCAACCCCCCAAAAAACCAATGATTAAATGAGAATTAACAGTGGTAAAAAGATCCTTGACATTTTTTCATTGACATATTTATCCCTCATGATGGAGAATTCAACACAGTAATAGAAATAGAACTGTTATCGGGTAATCTAGAAGATATTGTTCTGGATCCAATTACAGTGGCACAAGCTACTGCGCCCCCGTCCTTGGACCCATCTGTAAATAAGGATTTATAATTGCTGTATTTATGTTTTAATTGATTATATTCTTGTTTATATTGTAATTCATTAGTTTCTGATTTTTTAAATGCGGTCAATGTTAGGTCCACTTGTGGCCTAAACAATTGCCAAGGAGGAGAAGAAAGAAGACGGGGAGGGGCTATATTATCTATCTCAATGCAGGCAGTAGAAATAAGTGGTTTTATTCTTAAACCAAGAGGCGAAACAAGAGAATATTTCTTATTGCATAAATCCTCATACAGAGGATTGAAAACACAGTTATATGCAGGGTTGGACTCACTGGAATATGTTTTGCTACATATTGTAAAGCTAATTATACGTCGCTGCTCAAGAAATGCTTCATCAGCCTCGACATACAGGCTATCAACAGGTGAAGTTCGAAAGGAGCCAAGACAAAGTCTTAGACCTTGATATAGTTTTATAGAATCTAATAGTTTTAAGTTGTTTTTGCAGGCTGCACCATATACGATGGACCCATAATCAAGTTTAGAACGCACGAGTGATCGATATAGATGGAGAAGGGTAGCTTGATTACCTCCCCATTTAGAATTTGAAACCACTTTCAACAAGTCAAGTGCTTTCAGGCATTTAGTTTTAAGTGAGTGAGTGAGTTTAGTTTTATGCCGCACTCATCAATATTCCAGCTATATGGCGGCGGTCTGTAAATAATTGAGCCTGGACCAGACAGTCCAGTGATCAATAACATGAGCATCGATCTGCGCAAGTTGGAACCGATGACATGTGTCAACCAAGTCAGCAAGCCTGACCACCCGATCCCGTTAGTCGCCTCTTACGACAAGCATAGTCGTCTTTTATGGCAAGCATGTGTTGCTGAAGGCCTATTCTACCCCGGGACCTTCAAGTGTCATTTAGTTTTAAGGGATTTAATATGCGGTAAAAACGTTAAGTGTGAATCAAAGATTAGACCCAAGAAATTAGCTTCCTTCACAACTTTAATATTGGCGTGCCATCTAGAGATAGTCCAGGATCTTTATGTGGTTTGTATTTACGACAAAAATGTATGCAGTTAGTTTTTGACTTAGAGAACTGGAAGCCGTTTTCAAGACACCATTTATTAATCTTGTTTAAACACGACAAGAAATATTAAAATCATCCACAAATAACGATCCTTTCAAACTGTTTATCTTTATACTAAAAAGTGTGACAGACAAAATACTGCCTCGTGGAACACCCTGATCCTGATTGTAATGATCAGACAGGGTAGAACCCAAGCGGACTTGAAATTGTCGGTTATTTATAAAGTTGGCTATGAATTCAGGCAAACGACCTCACAAGCCGAAGTCATGTAAATCTCTTAAAATGCCATGTTTCCAGGTTGTGTCATATGCTTTTTCGAGATAAAAAAAAGATGGACACAGCATGTTGTTTATTAATTAGTGCGTTTTTCACAAATGATTCCAGTTGCACTACTGTGATCGACAGTACTTTTGTTTTTACGGAAACCACACTGTGTATCTGTTATGAGGTTATTTGTTTCCAAGTACCAAACAAGTCGATTATTTATCATGTGTTCCATGCTCTTGCAAACACAGCTAGTTAGTGAAATCGGACGATAATTGGATGGATCCATATGATCACGTCCAGGTTTAGGTATTGGTACTACTATAGCGTCACGCCGGAAAGACGGAAATTTACCTGAAGTCCAAATGTCATCAAAAATATACAACAGCATCTCTATACAGGATTCTGGTAAGTGCTTCAGGAGTTGATAATGTATGTTTCATCTCCTGTAGCAGTGTCATGAGCTTCATCAAGAGCATTAAGGAGTTCATGAATAGAAAATGTTTCATTATAATCTTCCCATTATCTGAGTTGAAATTAAGAGTTCTTTTTTCTTGTTGTCTTTGATACTGCTGGAATTTAGGTACATAATTCGAAGAGGAAGAGTGTTTAGCGAGAGTTTCACCCAGTTTATTCGCAATATCTGATTTATCAGTAAGCAATTGATCTCCATGTATCAGATGATGTACACTAGATTTAGTACCTTTACCTTTAATTTTCTGGACCATGTTCCATACCTTGGACATGGGTGTTCGAGAATTTATTTTGGATACATAATTTTGCCAAGATTGGCGTTTGTTCTGTTTAAAGGTACACCACGCTTAAGCATTTAAAATTTTAAATTTATTTAAATTATGCACCATAAGATGGCGACGGAAATAATGTCCTGTTGTTTTCCTTGCCTTCCTAGCTTGTTTGCAGTCATCGTTGAACCATGGTTTTCGAATATGTGGAACTGCAGAGGAATTAGGTATACACTCATCAGTTATGGAATTCAGTTCATCAGAATAGCATAAGGAACGTCAATAAACCGTTCAGGTTTAAGTTTTTCAGCACACATTGTTTCATATAAAGCCCAGTTAGCCTTTTAAAAATTCCGCCTTGATGATTTAGGTACATGAGATGGAGTTACTGATTTTACTATAGCAGGAAAATGGTCACTTCCACAGAGGCCATCATGGACTGGCCATTCGAATTCATTTAGTAGTTCTGAATTTGTGAGTGACAAGTCGAGAGCAGAATAGGTCCCTGTACCAGGGTGTAAATATCTGCTAGGACCATCATTATAAATACATAAATGATTGTCCTCCAACAATTTACCTTTAGCATTACCCCAGAGTGGGTTGTGCCCATTTACACCTCCCATTATAATACAGGGCTGCGGGAGTTGGTCATATAGAACTTGCAGATCAGTTTTGGCAAACGTCGAAGATGGCGAAATATAGAGAAAGCGTAGTGTAAACGCTACATGAAAAGTAATTCTCACTGCAACAGCCTGCATATTAGTAATAAGTGAAACAGGGCTATGGATAACGTTTTGTCTGACTAGAATGGATGATCTTCCAGTGGCCCTTTCACCCGGAGGTGAAAAACAATGAAATGCATTAAAATGACGAAGATCAAATGTATCTGTTTGTTTTAAATATGTCTCTTGGAGATATATCGCTTAAGGTGTAAAATCTTGGACTAATAGTTGTAATTCATGTAAATTAGTCCTCAGTCCTCTACAGTTCCACTGTAGAATATTGTTGGAATAAACTATCTATTGGGGGGGATTTATTGGGGATCTACCCCGCACTTTTTTAGAGGGCGACATGCTATGTGCCGTAGAATGGACGTTTTCAGATACGTCCATATCTTTGAGAGATCCATATTTGTTGAACAACTGAATTCTATTTTGGGGCTCTGCCACTTTGATGTTTTGAAACATCAGACTCAGGTTTGGGTTTAGTTTTAACAATTTGTTGTCTGTCAGCTGTTGAATGAGACTTGGATCGTGACTGTGAAGATGACTTATGATCAGAAGACATTGATATACTAGGAAGTGATTCCTCAGTCTGGGATGATATAGCAGGGTATAAAACCTGTGGGGAGTTGGAACTGACCCAAGTCAAGGTAGTTTGGCATCCTGTGGATGGTTTTGTTATTTTAGAGCCGGATTCAGATGATGATTTTGCTACTGTAACTTTCTGGAAGATCAGATCTCTTCACCAGTTTCTTTCCCCCAGAAAAAGATATATTTGGGGTAAACTTCATTTTGTTAATCGCCATTTGCTCTTTCCAAATTGGACACTGTTTTGACGAAGATGAATGGGCGCCTGGGCAGTTAGTGCATTTTTTAAAATCACAATCACAATCTTCTGTTGTGTGTGTCTTCTCACCGCAGTGAGCACACACAACAGACAGTGTGCAGGTAGTTACACTGTTTCCATATTTCTGGCATTTAAAACACCTGAGCGGGTTGGGGATGTAGGTTTCAACTTGGATATTGCAGTAACCTGCCTTCACTGATTTGGGGGCATTTGGCAATGAAAAAGAAAACAGGTACGTATTTGTTTGGAATGTTTCATTGTTTTTTGGGGTTGAAAAACGCTTTACATACTGCACACCTTGATCTTTCATTTCTGATGCTATGTCAAGCTTGGATATATCAGCAAACAACCGATCACGATCTCTGATGATACCTTTACTTGTGTTCAAGGTCTTGTGAGCAGAGACCGTGACCGGAATGCCCACAAAAGATTCAATACTCATCAGATTAGTTGCTTGTTGTTTTTTGCCACAATCAACTAGCAGCGCACCCCAGCGTAAGCATCTAATGTACTTAACATCCCTAGCAATACCTTGAATACCCTTGCATACTGCGAAAGGGTTCAGCTTTAATGGTGTCTTGTCAGGAGTCTCAATAACAGGAAAACGTGGCCAATACTCAATCGATAGAGATTGTCTGTGGTCAGTATCAACAGGATCAATTTCAAGTGGACGTTTTGGGGGGGTTTTTTTTTGTGTGTGTGTGTGGGGGGGGGGGATTTCATAAGCCATGATAAGTGTCATATGGTTCATTATCCGAGATCCCCACCCACCACGGAGTATCACAGGGACAATGCTAAAAACAAGTGGGTCTCTAACTTGCAGCACCAAGGATACCCGGATGATATAATCCAGTAGAAGAATTATGAATAATTAATCCACCAGACTGGCCCATGAGCCATCGCCTTCTGGGCCGATTGGTTGAACCGGGCCCGGTGGACCAAACATCCCCCCGGGTCCACAACGGGGGCGTTGGCGAGCTCTTAGCATTACCCAGCACCCACCACAAGTAGGTGGCTTGCCACGGGTGCCTCGAACCATTATTATAAATACATAAATCATTATCAGAACAAAAGTCCTCCAGTAATTTACCTTTAGCATTTGTAGTTATGTAACTATGTGCCGTAGAATGGACGTTTTCTGATACGTCCATGTCATCCAGAGACCCATATTTGTTAAACAACTGAATTCTATTTTGTGACCCTCTTGGGGCTCTACCACTTTGTTGTTTTGAAGCATCAGGCTTAGGCTTAGTTTTACCTTTAACAGTTTGTTGGCTATCAGCTGTCAATTGCAACTTTGTGTGTGACTGAGATGATGATGATTTGGGATCAGAAGAAGACTTTGCTCTACTAGGAGGTGATTCCTCAGTCTGAGCTGATATAGCAGGGTACAAAAGCTGTGGAGTAGTATTAGTAATGGGGGTTTGGACCACACCTCATATAAGCTATACAATTTAAAATGACATGGATCTATACGCCCCTTTTCAAAAACTCCAAAACAAAAGGCACTGCCCGACTTCCATCACACAAGGGCACAGTGGACAGCCGACTGCAAGTCACCCCGCTGTGGGCCGGCCTATTCCCTCGACTAAACAAATGTTTAAATGTGAATCGATTGATAAAGTCTGTGCTAGCTACAGTGTGCCACACAGTGCGTGCAATTGATAAAGTGACAAGCAATTAGAGAAATGATTCACATATAGTATGAACCCTGTAACATGCCTACAGTGCATGAGTTGAAAAAGCGAGCACATGAACGTGGTATGCGGGGGTATTCCCGCATAAGGAATTCTGAGTTACTAACTTTATTCGGGGTAAGACATCAAAAACTTCCTACTATGACAGAGTTGAAAAGGCAAGCACGTGAATGTGGAATGGGAGGGTATTCACGTATGAGGATGTCTGATCTCATCGTATTACTAAAGGAACAACAACCTATAGAATTACAATTCACGCCTGCTGAGCGTGCTATAGGAAAACATTTGAGAGGTTGGAAGATGGAAGTTCAAAGAAATATAAAATTTGGAGATATGAAACAACTGGTATTTCATAAATTAAATGAAGAACTGAAAGACTTATGATGAATTAAATTTTAACTCATGTTAAAGATGACAGTAGGGAAACAACAGGCAAATGGAGCAAGTGAGGACCATTTTTCACTTCAGAGGTAATCAGGAAGTTACAATACAACCAGATACTATCAACTCTTCCATTAACAGATCATTCGAAAAAATTCAAGAATTACTATAACGTCACACTCATTGGGGTCTGTTTGGGTTGTTGAAATGATTAATATGGTCTACCTGAATATAGCAAACTATAAACCATTGAGAGGTGGATCTGCCCCTGCCTGAATATTTTAAGAACAAATACGGTATAGTTAATGTTGAAAATGAAGGTGATGATTCTGTGAGGGTAGCGACAAGAGTCCCTCCGTTTCCAACTGAAAAATATCCCAACAGACTTTCCAGTTATCCAAAAGATGATGGGATAAATTGGGAAGGTATAGAGGAGGCCACTCCGATCTCTTAGTGGTCAAAAGTAGAAAAACAGAACCCAGACTTAGCTGTAAATATATACGGGCATGAGGGTAAAACCTTAATAATCCACAGGATAAGCCCTTTTTTGGATCATGAGGGCTGTAAAACAATTAATCTATTTCTAGTGCAGAAGGGTGAAAAATATCATTACACAACTATACAACATTTCAGCCGACTGTTGTACGATCAATCGAAACACAAGGAAAGGTGTCTTCATGGGTTTCCTAGGGTTGATCTGCTAGATTCACACACAGATGATTGTCGAGGTGTAGGTGAGACAGTCGTACGGGTAGATATGCCGACCAAAAAAAAAAAATATCTTGAAATTTTTCAACCACAAAAATCAGATGCCAGTACCATACATTATCTACACCGACTTAAAAGCTGTTATTAAACCAATCGATACAGTGGACCAATCCCCTAATCAAAGTTTCAAGCAAAAAGATCAAGAACACGAGGTGTGTGGGTTTTTGTATGTGGATGGCCTTGTGATGGCCAAACTGACTCTCCCATTATTTATAGAGGCCTAGACACAGCTGAAAAATTTCCGAAGTGTTTACAACATGAGGAGGAAGAGATCAGGAAAAACACCAATGCGTATGATGCAAGCAGATTGGCAAACCCACAACAAAAGCATGCATTGTCATGTATGCTGTATACCACTGAATGGTGATTCTGTTAGAGACCACTGTCACATTACTGGCAAATACAGAGGTGCGGTTCACAATGAGAGTAACTTGAAGCTGCGGATAAACCCTAAACTTATTCATATCCCCGTGGTGTTTCACAGTCTACGCGGGTATGATTCACACTTGATTATGCAAGCTATTTCAAAGGTAGAAGGCAACATATCCTGTATCCCAAACAATATGGAGAGATATATATCCTTTTTGCTGAATGGGTTTAGATTCATAGATAGTGTTCTGTTTCTGTTGTCGTCTCTAGACAGTTCGGTAAAGGCTAATTACACGGATGACTTAGCTGTAAGTAATTGATACACAGAAGAGTAAACTAGAGCTTTGCTGCTATGTAAGGGTATTTTCCCGTATGAATATATGGATGATTAGTCTACGTTTAATGAGACAGAGTTACTTCCCATTGACTGCTTCTATAGCAAGCTGTACGACGCGTCTGTCTGAAAAGACGATTACGAACACGCAAAAAATGTATGGGAACAACTAGGCTGTAAGAATGTAGGTGATTACCAAGATTTATATTTGAAAAGGGATGTGTTCTTGCTGGTAGATGTGTTTGAGATATTCAGAAAAACGTGTTCAAATTAATATGGGTTGGACCCATTTGAGTCCTGGGCTCTCGAGGGATGCCCTACTGAAGAAAACTGGTGTGGAGTTGGAATTATTCACCGATTACGATATGCACCTATTTACTAAGAAAGGGTTACGCAGGGGTATTTCTATGGTGTCAAAACGTTATGCTAAAGCTAACAACAAGTATGTGGAAGGCTATAACCCTAATAAACCTACAAACCACCTACTTATACCTCGATGCTAATAACCTGTATGGCTGGGCTATGAGTGAATATCTACCCACAGGTGGATTCAAATGGGTCCAGCCGGGGTTATAGGGACGTCATGAGTATTACACCGGATTCAAATAAGGGTTATATACTAGAAGTGGACTTAGAGTACCCAGCAGAATTACATCAGTCTCATAACAGCTACCCCCTGGCACCTGAACGTTTGAGGGTTAACCAAGACTGGATGTACCAACATAGCCTGCTTGGGGGTATGGGGGTGTCCCCTATTGAGAAACTGGTTCCGAATTTGATGTACAAAACAAAGTATATGGTACATTATCGTAATCTATCTATCGCTAGGTATGAAGCTTACTAAGGTACATAGAATATTGAAGTTCAGTCAAAGCCCATGGGTGGAGCCATATATCAGGATGAACACAGACCTGTGAAAACTGGCCACCAATGACTTTTTCGAAAATCCTGTACAAACTAAATAACAACTCTGTATTCGGTAAAACGATGGAGAATTTACGAAAATGCGTCAGCGTGAAGCTAGTCAGGTCGAACGAGGAAGACGTGCTCAGGAAACTGATAGCCAACCCGGCAGATGAAAAAGAGTCACATTAAACTTAATCGACCGGTCTATGTTGGTATGAGTATTCTACACTTATCCAAACACCTGATATATAGCTTCTACTATAACGAGCTCAAGAAGCAATACCGTGGCAGGTGCGGTGTCTTGTACACAGATACTGACTTCCTGCTGATGGAAATTCAAACCGAGGATGTGTACGAGGATATGAAATCCAATATACATCTGTACAATACAAGTGATTACCCTATGCACAGCCAAGTCAACGAGAAGGTATTAGGTAAGATGAAGGATGAATGTGCGGGTGCACCAATCACAGAATATGTTGGGTTGAGACCTAAGATGTATTCTAGAAGGAAAGCAGACGACACTGAAATAAGAAAGGCTAAGGTTGTGAAAAAGAATGTAGTGAAACGACAGATCAAGCATACCCTGTACAAACAGGCCATATTCGAGAAGAAAACATTCACACCCTAGATGAACATACTTCGTAGTGATGGGCATAAGATATTCAGGTTGACTTTGAAATGATATTTCTATCGTTTCTATTATTGTATTTGAATTATCATTTTCGCTTGCTGTGCACCACATACACACTGTGTCATGGATACTTCTGAAAACAGAAATCCCATTAACGACAAACTCAATGCCATATTAAAGCATATGGATTCTTCTCAGGTGGACTTGGAACGTAAGATTGAATTAAGATAGAGACCAGTCTCGAGGGTATGAGAGCAGAATTTGCAAAACCCACAAATGAAATTAGAAAATTAAAGGTGGAGAAAGAGTTTACATGGACAAAAGAAGGTAACAGAATCCAGTACAATTTCAATACAGAAACATTTGAGGCCCTTCGTCAAATTGAATTTGGTGTCGAGTAAGACAAATTAGATTATAGCAAAGAAGTAGTGCAGAGCGAGATATCTAGGATAGAAAACTGAAATAAGTTGATGTGAATAGCTGATACTTCCGAAGCTGGTTGGGAGATGGTATGTCACTATGGGTCATGTGATTTAGCTGAGAACTCTGATGACGACAGACGTATTACGCGAGCTGAGAACAAGGCTATTAAGAAGATCAAGTCCAAGGATCTCTGATCTTCACATGGGCAACCATACAGGCTGATATCACGACCTGCATCAAGCATCCAGTCCGTGCAGACAGGTGTGAGCGCGATGCATGCTGATCCTTTGTCTACTGGGAGTCAGCTTTTTTGTTTTTTGGGAGGTCAAAGGTCTGGAGCATGCTTTCACAGCGTTGACTTCTCACACTAGCATAGGAATTGTCCCCTCTACATCAGGAAACATGGCACGTCGGACAGACAGAGTTCAGCATGATCAGAGTGGTTTTACAGATATGAAAGTTAAGTACAACAGTTTTCATGATTCCCTTAAGATTCGTTCAGATAATTTGAGATTAACGACAGATTATTACGAATATGAACAAGGTCAGGCGGAAATTATGGTTAAAGGCAGATTGAAAGAAAATATCGCATTTTGGAAGTTTAAGTTTATTGATAAGATTTTATTCTTGACATCATTGATAATGGCTACAGAATACCTTTTTATTCATCCCCCAGATAATGGACAGACGGAATAACCAATCAGCACTATGCAATGGTGATTTTGTAGAAGGTGGCTATTCATGATTTAGTCAAGAAAGGTTTGGTCGTTGTCTGTGAAAAGAAGCCTACTATCGTTAGTCCTCTATCTGTTGCGACTCGGTCGTCCGGGAAGAAGAGATCTAAGAGATCTGATTTTAGATCTATCATTACTAAATAAGCATGTTTGGAAATGCTCTGTGAAGTATGAAGACTGGCATACCGCTCTTATCTACATAAACAAAAATGACTGGCTGGTAAAATTTGACATACATTCCGCATATCACCATGAACATATATTTTAACCTCATACTGATTTTCTAGGATTTTCCTGGGGTGTTGGTGGTCACAGAACATTTTACAAGTTTGTAGTTATGCCGTTTGGATTGACAACTGCTCCATATGTGTTTACTAAAATTACACGGCAATCAGTCGTACAGATGTGTGACATTTCTGGATGATGGGATAATCTCAGGTCATACTTTGAATGATGCAAGAAGCACTGGGCTAGCTATCAAGAGTGACCTAATTAAATCTGGTTTTGTACCGAAGGCTGAGTGGTTGGGTCTTGTTATTGATAAACAGAGTTGTGATGTTGTCAATTCCTACATGAAGGCTGGATAAACTATTGTCATCTGTCCAGTATCTGTTTGATCGTCCAGGTAAAGTTCGGGTTCGATCTGTTGCTTCAGTTGTTGGTCAGATTGTTTCCATGAAGATCGTAGCGGGTTCCATTTGCCAGCTGATGACAAGATCAGTGACTATGCAGACTCTAGAAGTTATTTCTTGGAATGATTATATTTCACTTTCTCCTCAGAGTATAGATCAACAGCTATTTTGGAAGAACAATCTACATAAGCACAAGGACTGTATGCAAGGAGAACAAGGCGTGGTCACAAAGATAGTGTACAGTGATACTAGTACTAGTTCTAGTGGGTATGGCAGACATTGTGTTCAGCTTGGCAAGAGTTCCACAGAAGAGGCGAATAAGAGCTCTACATGGCAAGAGCTGATGGCAGTGAACGTGTTGTTTCAAAGCTTGGCTGGAAAGTTAGCTTCACAGTGAGTAAAGTGGTTCACTGACAATACGAACGTTGAATCCATAGTGTGTAAAGGTAGTATGAAACCAGACTTGCAGGCTATTGCCAGATCTATATTTGACGTGTGTCTAGCTCATTCTGTGCATTTGGAAATGCAGGGGCTTCTTAGGTCCCATAATGATAAGGCTGACTTTTTGAGCAGAAATAAAGATTAAGATGATTGGGGAATTTCACAATATATTTTCACAAATCAGGAGATTTGGAAAAGCGTTTGCAAGTGTCGCAGTCACTTGGCCTTTAGTTTGTCTGTTCTTTGAGTCTCACGGTGGTGCACAGCATAGCGATCCAATGTGTGTTATGTTATTTGTTGCATTGTGTTGGAGGGTCTGGGAGAAATGATATTTCTATTGTTTGAGGGACGAATGAGATAGAAATTACTTTCTTCTAGGCTAGGGGAATACAACAAAGGGGTGTAATTCATTTGTAGGTGGCGCCTACTGAGAGCATATAAGGCATATTGAATTTGAATTATCATTCTCGCTTGTTGTGCACATTGCATCGTGGATACTTCAAAAAAAAATTAAAAAATGGTTGTGATATTGAACTTTAACCTATTCTAAATGTTTCAGGTCAGTGTATGGCTTGGCGTTATGTGAGCAGCTCGTCGCTGCAATCAGGCTCGTTGCTGTTGCGGAGGCTCATAGCCGTTGAAGTGACTTGTCGCCCATTTGAGAGGTTTGACGCCAATTTTGAGGCTTCTCGCCACCATTATGTCAGACGGTTGTCAGCCCTTTTAAGAGGCTTGTCACTGTTTTGCCATGCGCCTTGTGGCGAAGGAATCGATTGGATTGCTGTTCTGTTCCACACACTGCATGTACACATGATGCAATCGCTTCTAAGACAGCTTCTCCACAAAGGACCGACTCTGGGTGATGGGCTTCACATGGTTTACTCCCATCGCTGTACCATCCAGCAGTACATCGCCATTAAGAAAATCAACTTTAAATTTCAACCTTGGCATGCTTAAAATAGCTGTGGAATTCCTTACTTTCATGGTGAGTCTCGACATGCATCACCAGAGGATCATCCGATAAATAAATATGTGCAAAAGTACACAATAAAATTCTATCATGAAGAGCCTCCACATAAATCAAACCCCGACCTCCAGAACAGATATATATATATATAAACGATTAAGAGAGGAACAAGGGTGATCTGCTTTATTATCAGACATGATCCTTCTGGTCAGGCGGTCAAGACCCTGAATGTCTTGTTTTGTCCAATCACCTACTCCAAAGGAATAGGAGAGGAACAGCAAAAGTATTGGTGGCTTTGACTTTGTTTCGAGCATTTAGCTTGGAGCTCCAGATTTTCTTCAAATGAGATTTATACTCGGCCCAAAGTTTATCTTGAATCTGGGCATTCTGGAGCTTGTCTCGAACTTGAATTCCAAGATACTCCTCCCCCTCGTAACTTGACCGACCCATCACTAGTTACCTTGCCATGTTTCAAATGAAGAGACCCGTGAAGGTCCCGGGGTAGAATAGGCCTTCAGCAATCCATGCTTGCCATAAAAAGCTGCTATGCTTCACTACAAAAATGACTTGGTTTCCAGAAACCTGGAAACCATCCGTAATGTGGGTAATTGTGGAATCCAGTTGGTTTCCATTCCCTGAAACTCACTAACTGAGTTTCCAACTAGATTCCATTTTGGAAATGTGATTTTGGTATTTCTGTAAATGGAAACCAAAATGAAACTAAGTTCGGGGGTTTCTTGTTGGTTTCCATACCTGGAATTTGCAACTCTCAGATCTCACTAAATGGAAACCAACATAAAACTAGAAAATGTAGTTTCATGTTGGTTTCCATTGCGCTGTTTTGAACTAAGTAACATAAATTGTTTACCATCCTGACATCCAGTTGGTATCCATTCAGTAAAACTGGGTGACCTAGTTTCCAAATAGAATCCATAATGGATACTCTAAGCTCCGGTGATGGAAACTGACACGAAGCTATGGTCATGCGTTGGTTTCCATTCCTGACTGAAACTTAGCTTTCACGAGGTGTTATAATTCAGTCTGAATGTGCCTGGGGAAGGAATAGTAGATTCGTTTCATTGCTTAGATGAACACGACAACAAAAGTAAATTGTTGACGCATCATTCTGTGGATATTACAATAATAAATGTGGCTTCAAACTGATGATACAAGAACAAACTATACACTTTTTTCCTTCACATTTTTGTTTATTCGAAATGTAATGAAGCATCATATTCCAACTACTATGCACACAAACTTCACAATAACCGTACTAAACATACAAATGGTGAAAGGACAAATGGCTATAAATGGCCTTTGCCCAGCTATGTGCGCGAGGCACACTTAGTTCCGTTTCTCTAGATTGGGATGAATGGGACAAGTCCAGGTTTTGGTTGTCTGCTTTGTCAAATTGAGGATCAGACTCTTTCTTTATCTGAAAAGAAATAATAAAACAGTGATATCTATATACAAGAATAAAAGATGAGTTGACTCTGCATAGAAACATTGCTCAAACTTTTATTATATACTAATTATAACTTATTGGATCATTGAGTTGTGTACGGACTTGTATTCCTTTCAGTAAAATATTGTATAAAAATAGATAAAATTAAAGCCACTTTAGCAATAGTTCAGATATATATTAATAATTAAAAGGTAAATGATGCAATATATCTAAAAAACAGGCTATGGACTGCCAACTCCTGGGAATGTGAAAGAGTATAAGCATTTAGGAAGATTAGTATAAGTCATTAAAACAATTGTCAGTTCGGTACTTACATGATGATATTTATGCAGAATATACGTGAATTATACAATAAACTGAGGCAGCGCGTAAAGTTTAGCGTTAAAAGCATTTATAGTTGGCATACTTTGACACTGAGTTCAAATACTTGACAACTAATCAGTGTCAGGTCATTAGTGTGTCGGGGTTCGTGTGTCGGCTTCACTGGGGCAGTCCCCACTTAACAGGCGCCTATTATCAAAATTAGCTAGCTGTAAAAACAATAGAACTTACCTGAGTCAGGTGTTGACAGACAAAACCGGAAGTAATGAACCGGTAATCCATGGGCACGCGAACTCGTGACATTTTATAACAGCAACAGTTTTATGTACTAAAGTGGTCTTAAAAGCACATCCAAATTGGGTCAGAGAAGGATTTCGTGCCTGCCAATCGAAAAAGGATCAGGTATTTCTTATTACCCACAATGCCCCTACGCACAGTTGCCGCCATTTTGTCGCTTGATCCCAAGTTCTTTTGAGACGACTATGTTGAAAGCAGTTCTCACCCGGTATGTCCAGTAACGACGACAAGGAAGTCAACACAGTGCAGTACTCCTACGTTTGCCCGTGTTATCTGATTCAAGAGACTGGCAATGAGATTTACAATAGAAGCTTTGGAGATTCGGATACGTGTAAAAATTGAGAACAGCAGCAGTCGTCGATCGCAGCGGGAGAAAAGGAACATTCCACGATCTGGTCAGGTACAGTGTTATATTCTTGAAATAAGCAATAGCACATGTTATTCGTAATGTTTAACGTAAATAAGTAACTACTACAATACATATGAAATTTTAGACTTGATGGACCTCGGTAAACAAATGCGTGTCAAATTCTTAGCAAGAGAGATGTATGGCTTCCTTCGCTCAGCACTCGGTTAATTCAAGAACTCAATATTACTGTGATTTGGATCAGCTCACACACGATTAAAATGGTTCATTGTGTTAATGAATGAGAAATTATCTTTGCAAGAAAAAAATATAATCACAAATATCTCTAGTATATTATTGCTGATGTGCTTGTTACGACTCAAAATAACTTCAAACGTATTTATAAATACGAATATTTATTTAAGAAATCCTTTTCATATTGCTTTTGATATTTGCACGTTTGAAAACAATGTAGTCGGGGATAGTGTGTCATTTTGCATTTATGGGTTAGGGATTCTCTGACCAGATTTCAAAACTGAAATTTCACAATGTTTTCAAACTAATATTGAAGATTTTTGTATCATTGATTTATGAGATCATTGAGATTTGCCATCTGATGTAAGTAGTGTTATGCTTATCATATCAAGATTTAACGAACTCTGAATGAAGAAATGTGGATTGTGTTAGTCCCACAGAAAAGGTTACGAAGAGTTTTTGATATAAAGAATATATGGGTATACAATGATGGATTGCCAACCCAAAATAGTATATGAATTTGCTGACCTGGATTCTTTTCATCTAGCATATTCTACACTTTGCAAATTGATATTTATTCTTTTTATTCGACACTTTATTGTTATCAAGAGTGCAATATGACAAGTTCCTGACTTTTTTTTAATCGATGCATTTCTACGTTTCCAGCATAAAGGAGGGCAGTGTTGGAAAAACTGAAGAAGGCAGCCAGGACCAACTCATTTTGACATACAAAAGGTATGTATAACCTGAACCGTCCAGTACATAATGTAAACACAGCATAACCAAATAATGTAAATCCTAGGAATCAGTAAAAATGCATGGCGCATGTCATTATTCTTGTAACCTCCAACTGGAAACATATTTCACTTATAGTTGTGCATCATGCACATGTCTCTTTCAGAAGCTTTTTGATGGGTTTGGATGAACAAGATGGATCACTTATGAAGGTGTGGGAAATCAGAGGCCCACGGCTTGTATGCAAAGAACGGCAAAAAGTTCAGAGTAAGTAAACATATTCTAGTCATTTTACATCTTGCAGGGATTAAAAACCTTTAAAATATCAAGTTAATTTGGATTCTTTCTATGTACATTCAAGGAATTTCAAAATGAACTCTGTTTAAAATGTGCAATTTATCCTTTGAAAAATACAGCTTAAAAAGTTTTAAATATTATGCAGCACATTGTGCTGCAGCGTATGCTTGTGACCCCATATTCATAGCTTGTCTGCCTGAATGACTCCACATTATTGGTTAAGAAAACATGTCTTTTCACAATAACGGATAAGTCGTAGTTCTATACTCGTAATGTGCATTGTAAGTATCATTCAGAAAATAAATTATGGCTTTCAAAGGCGAATTTCTTCATGTCTCTGCACTCTATCATATATCAATAAGCTGTTCTGCGATTGAAACTTTTGATGTCAAATGCTCAGTTTATACTTTTTGATCTCTTCGCTTATCGGACATGGGGTTCAGTGTATTTCACCTCAAGCGATGTTTGACAGTTTTCTTTTCTCTAGCCATGGATATCGTAGACGAATGCTTGTTTGTACTGATAGTTTGTTTTCTAAATTTCAGAAGCTGGAAAGCAGGAAGGCTGTGAAACGATTGACTGGCCGGAGGAGAAGAAGCACACAGTTCTTCCTCTCTTGGGAAAAGAGCTAACATTTTTCAAACTAGGAAGCCAAGTGATATGGGCTTGTCTACAGTGTGTTTAAGAAAAATATTCTGTACTCACTGCTAATTATTCCCTTGCTTTTGTTTCATTTACTAACTTGAATATTCCGAATATTATTTGTTTACAAACATATTGTTGAATATAAATAAACTTTTAATGAATTTGTGTTTTATTCTGTTGTTTGTCATCCTGAAGCCTTTTACCATTATGCAATTGTATAAAGTACCTGATTTGCTACATGTGAGGCATGAAACAACATCTTTTCCGGAGGACCGTGTAAAGGGCTGACACGAGCAAGTTTCAGTTCAGGGAAACTAGGTATTAAACTAGGTTGGAAACTACAACACGGAAACCGGGTTGGAACCTACAGTAAACTCATACATGGAAACCAGGTTGAAACCTGCAAGAAACTCATACATGGAAACCAGGTTGAAACCTACAATAAACTCATACATGGAAACCAGGTTGAAACCTACAATAAACTCATACATGGAAACCAGGTTGAAACCTACAATAAACTCATACATGGAAACCAGGTTGAAACCTACAATAAACTCGTACATGGAAACCAACTGGATCCCGCTTGGAGGAGTGGGTAATGAAACGAACTGGAAACCACCCTGAAATGGTGCAGTTTCAGTTGCATGGAAACCACAATGAAACTATAGGAAACTCCCTGGAAACCAACTGGAAATGTTGGTTTCCATGACGTTTCTTCTCGGTTTCAGTGCTCCGGAAACCAGCTTATATTTGCTGTGCTTGTCGTAAGAGGCGACTAATGGGATCGGGTGGTCAGACTCGCTGACTTGGTTCACACATATCATCGGTTCCCAATAGTGCAGATCGTTGCTCATGTTGTTGGTCACTGGATTGTCTGGTCCAGAATCGATTATTTACAGACCGCCACCATATAGCTGGAATATTGCTGAGTGTGGCGTTAAACTAAACTCACTCTCTCACTCACTTAAAAATGAAGAGTATTACATTTGTCGAGCCCAAAAGTCATGCCAATATCATTAGAGGACTCGACAAGGAGAACAAGGACTCAAGGCGTCCCCCTGAAATATTCCCCTTGTGATTGGAATAGATTCCGAAGTCAGCACAGTACATATCAAGTTGAGTCGACCAGCAACTCATTAAAGACTTGAGTAAATCAAGTAGTCGTTCAGGAAGGTAAATACACTGAAGGGACTTCAGAATCCATTCGTGAGGAACAGAGTCATATGCCTTTTTGTAGTCTATCCAGCACATGGAGAGGTGATACGTTTTAGCCTCTTCCAAAATCATTTTCTGTACAAGAAGTTGATCCTTGCACCCCCATCATCCCTTTCTCACCCCCTCCTTAAATTATGTCATTGGAAGAACAGTAAGATGACACGAGGTTTGTCAAACACTCTGTGAATAGTTTGTATTGCGTATTTAGACATGTGATAGGGCGGAAGTTTTGGGGATCAGTCAAGTCTCCTTTTTGGGGAAGGAGTATTGTGCGACCATTGCAGAAACATCACCAGTGTCCACAAGAGAGTTAAAACAGTGAAGTAATGGTGTTTGGACACAAGGGAACAGTTTCCAGTACCGGTTTCGAATGCCATCAGGCCCTGGAGCTGTATTAGATCTGGACTTTTTAATGACACTTTTCAGGTGTCTGGTGAAATATAACAGACAAACGACCTAGTTACTTTCTCATGAATCGCATGTCATAATCACTGACCCATGGTGCCTCCAGGTTACAGTCACCGGGTATAGACCACAACTGTTTCCAAAACCTTTCACTGGCAGCTATGGGAGGCCGTTTGTCATGCTCACCATCACCACTTGATTTAAGTTGCCTATAGAATTGTTTTTCATTATTCCTAAACATTTTATTTTGTTTGATAAATTTGTTTCTCTTTTCCTATTTTTTCTTTCTTTCTGTCCAAACTTTTACTTTTGCCTTAAGGGAATCGACAATTTGGAGAAGTACCTTTTCTCTAGTTGTCTTGTAGTGTAATTTTAATTTTCTCCAAATTGCCTTTTGTCGTTTAGACAAGGGATTCCCGATGATCTTAATTTCAGGCACAGCTCTATCCAGGAAATATGTTTTCTAGTTTCTGTTAATTTCACTTGATTCACTTGAAACCGTTTTTTCCTTGGTTTACTGTTCTTAGTATTAGAAGACTTGTCTTTGGAAACCGTGTGAAGTTCCTCCAAGGTTCGAGTGGCAGCATGGACACAACAATTTACTTCATGTAATGAACAGTTCGCAGACAGTTTTAGAGAGATAATTTCATTAAGTAAATCAATTTCATTTTGGGGAAAAGACCCGTTTAGTTGTTTAATTGGCCTGTGTTTCTCTAAAGGTAAATCACAAAATTCTTCATAAATAGAAGTAAACAAAATGTAAACAGGATTTTCAGGAAGGACTGCAACCGAAGAAGAGGAAGAGTGAGGGTAAAAAATTCCGGGGCCAACTGGCTCTTTCTCGGAAGAGTTTCCTTCAGGAAGAGGAATTATCTTTACAGTGATAAGAACAATAACCCTCGCTGTGGCTTATTTTACCACAAATTTTGGTTTTCCCCATAAGTACCCATTGACAAATATGTGCAGCTATTCTCATTTTGAGGTATATTAATTTGTGTAATTAGTCTGATTGTTTAACAATTAACACTGTCACCACAAAACCAAGTGCCATGAAGACCACGATCTTTCTGACCCTCTGAAGGAGTGTAATACTGAGACATCGTTGGTTCATTTAATGGTTCCAGTTGTTTATCCATTAAAACGTAGTATTCTTTCATAGCATCGACGTCCTTGAAAGTTTACATGGAATGACCTTCACCTCTGAGTTGATTATTGATAAATTTTAGTCTCTTCAAACGTCTCTTAGCATATTCAGCCTGTGCGGCCTGTAGTTTTTCTACTGCTAAATTGTGTCGTTTTTGCTCTGCTTCTATCTCAGCCGCGTTTGACTCTTCTAACTGAGAAAGTAGGAAATTACTCCCGGAAAATGTGGTCGGTCCCTCACACCCACAGAGGGGGTGACTTGCAGTCGGGTGTCCTGCAGGCTCCCCACAACATATATAATGAGACAGCACCAGTGGCTACTACACCACCTACGGCTATCCAGTGGGGTGTGGAAATTACCTGACTGGCAGGTCCCCGCATGTAATTATTTTTTTGTGTGCCTGTTTTCTACTTTTCTTTTCTTTTTCGGTTCTTCATCTTGGTGACTTGCATCACTGGCTCTGCAGGGGTGTGGGGTGTCCACAGCAGGCCTCTCCACTGGGCTCTCCACTTGGGGTATCACCTCTTGGGCAGCATCCATCTTTTATAATATTCTACAAAGTACGATTGCAATGCAGCAGAGAGGGTTCGGGTGATCCTGGCACAGTCAGGCCGGTAAGGCTCATCATCAGCTCATGGCCCTCGCCCCTTCTACACGCAGCCCGGACAGCGAATGGGACTTCTCCCAGGAAACACTGCCTAGTCGAACCCACCAAGAACTTTCCGGAGAATATGAATATGAAGGCTCCTCAACACTGCAGCCTTCTGCATTACCCAGATTGTCCGAAGGGCTGTGCTCCCGGTGGAGAACCCGGGCACTCTCCTGATTTGCGCCAAGAGATCAGGAGGTACCAAACCAAGGGCACCGAGAACAATGGGGGAGCCTGACAACAGTGTATTTGGGATGCAAGCCAGACATTTCAAAGGCGAGGTCCGCATATTTATCATGCTTTTCCTGAATCTTGCCAGTCACATTGCTGTCAAAAGGGACAGAAAATTCTATGATATAAATAATTTCCTTCAGGAAGAGGAAACAGGTTGGCTCGGACGTCCATAAGGAGTTTGGAGTCAGCTGCAACTTAAGCATTCTGCTTTTGCAAAGGTTCCTGATGGGCATTATTTGCTTGTTGAACTGGCGTATGATATTTTTAAGATGCTGGAGTTGGTCTCAGAGATTTTGCTCTGTCAGGTTAGCATACATGGGCATGGCAATGTCCCAATGCAGCTTTAGCGACTTGCCATTAATTTGTGGATTTTCAGGCCATCCTGTGGCTTTTGCACACTCAAGTAGTGTGGATTTGAGATGTTTTGACTAAGATATTCTCGGTCCGGTTCTGTGCCTTCCCCTGGGGCAAGTCCCATCTCCAGTATGGCTCCAGGAAGGCTGACTGGACTGCGGAAGTGAAAGATAGAGTTCTTCTTGGCTGCCTGTAACCCAGTAAGATACCAGCTTCGGGGGTCAGCCCTAACTGGGTTATGGACGTTTGGTTCAGGGAATAAAATTCCCCTATCTAGGCCCACCATGAAGAAGCGTACATCATCAGGCCCTTCTAATATTATTATCATTTGTTTTATTAAATTTACAATGCCTTTGCCGTGATGATCGCTGCAGTCATCAGAGCTAGATACATGCCATTTTTACGATACAAAACACAACTGATGTAGCTAAAGGCATTATCGATAAATGGGTCCTTCTCTAAGTCCTCCCACAAAAAGAGTCGACGTTCCGGTGGGATTGCTAAAAAGTGCGATGCTATGCCTGTGTAAATCTCGGTTATAGTAGAGCCCATAACATTTTTCTTCTGTGACTAACATCTGCTCTAGTAATTCATCACACTCCATTTTATAATATAGTGCTCTAGTTTTTATTTTAAAAAAATAATACCCAATGTACACTAAACAAAGGGAGATAAATGTTAGGTTACACACTAGAACATCAAAAACCACCATCACTAAAACATTACTAAAAATTACTAAAATTTACTAAAAATTACTAAGCCGACTGCAGGTCATTACCAAAACAAAACCCAACCTCAGGTCATTACTAAAACAAGCCGAGCACAGATCACTAGGTCGTTGGTAAACCACTGGCTGGTCAGTTTTCAACACAAGCTTGGCATGTTTAGTTTCAGCGAGCTGTTTTTACACTCATTCCCGTTCTGTTTTACTCATGAAATCGTTCTCTCTCAAACACTCCTCAAACAAATCCCTGTCCTTGCAGTGAAATAGTGCCACCCAACGCGTCTGCTCCCTCAAATCTTTCAACACTGAGTTGAATTTTTGCGTCAGCACCCATATGCTGTGATTTGCGTGCCGGCCAGAGAAGGCTAGGTATGATAACATGTCTCTCTTTTTTGTTATGTCTCTGTTAGCGCTGCAGTCATCCTTGTAAGCCTTGTTCATGCCTTTAGTTGGGCATAGGATAGTGATTTTATCAAATACTTCCTTATAATATCCCTCCCACAAATCCAGCATGAAAACGGTCTTCCCACATCCCGTCTGCCTGCATATAATAGCGCAGTGTGGATGGTGGGGCAAGCCCCACACCCGAGTAGACTTACAGTTATTGGGAGTGTAGGGGTGTCCCCCACTAGTAGATGGCTTGCTCGAATCTCCCATTGCGCGTCCATAATTACATATAAATATAATTTCAATTTACCACCTCTTTGAGCCTTCTTTGCTATTTGAATGGTTATACCCTCGCTTCCATTGTCGATGCGATGCGATGCGATGCGAGTGTTATCATCCGTCGACCTCATATCCAACCACAACGCATACTTTCTGCTTAAGTAATCACCCATATTTACGGAGTATAGATCCACGTCACTGACCACGTTGTCAACTATTGAGTTTCATTTGATCGCTGGTAGTTTCATTATTTCTTCCCACTGCTGGTGCGCTCTCATTCCATGGCTAAATAACTGATTAGCCACTCCCTCTATGGTCACTTCTACTTTGATTTCTGGGTTGAAAAATTTCTCGCTGTCTCTTTTCGAAGGTTGTATTCCTCCACGGGTATGATCAATATACCTTTCATCGATTGCGCTGGCACGTTCATGTTGATATTCCATGCCGTGATGCTCTTGTCACGTAGTATCATTCTGTGTCGCAGTATCCTATCGTATAGGATGGTAATTTTTCCAGAGTACTGATTTCGAATCTGCCGGGCAAGATCCAGACTAGTAACCAAGTCAAACTCTAATGAGATGTTGTTGATCTCGTAACTACCCTTATCACCGTCCGGGATACACATGACTTTGCTGTAATCAATGAATGCGGGTTTGTATTCCAGCCTGTCACCCAATGTGGCTTGGTAAAACGGCGCATGCCCAGTTAGCAACTCAAAGTCAAGCAGAATACAAAACCTAATCCCATACGCTTCGGTGATTGCTTTTTCACTATTCAGTATTTTGGATGTCTCATCTGGCATGAAGGTGTACCCGATACGCAACTTATTCGATTTTTTACTGCAGAGTCCCTGGTACACGCTGTTGACGCGCTCTCCCTCACTTTTGCATAGGTCTGTGTAACAGTAAAACACATCGCTGTTGTTGCTAAACATCTCGTTGCCACTAATTGTTATGGTGGTCTTCTTTATTATAGCCTGACCAACATTATTCACGAGCTCCCATTTGTCGTTGTTTGAATCCAACTTGATGTTAAATGCCAATAGTGCTGTAGCTGGCACTATGACATTGTTCTCACCCAAGCTTGTGAATCTAACCAACAGTACTTGGTTCTGGTCTATCTTGCTGGGGTTGTTCATAATAGTAACCGACTGGTGCACGGCTTTGACGCCTAGTGGTTGTCTTAATCTTTGAAAAGGATTTAGCTTTCTACCGTATGACATTATATGTTAATATTTTTGATATAATACAATTTTAAAACTATGGACGATATACCAATGGATGATTTTGGACCTCCTGATGTTGATGACATTGAAGATACTTCGTTTATTGGTTCACAAGCAAGAGCCTCAATGTTAGAAACAGCAGTAAATGATTATTACGAAGGATTGAAAAACAATAAAAACTTCGTGGAGCCCCATGGGCCAATACTGTGGTGTTTTGGTAATTCGCATTCCATATTCCGCATTCCGCTTCCAAGTTGTACTTTTACGTGTAACCAATAATACGCGTTTCATTTCTGAGCTGGGAGGCTTGTTTTGGTGAAGACTGAATAAAAGGGAACCACGTGTGTGGCCCAACGGACTGAGAAGGTGTTAGTCCTTTTCTTCTACATACACAGCAAATACTATTCAGACTTTACCATAGAGGATGATACAGGAATTCTACATCTTAAGGATAACCCGGAGGTTGACCTCTTTGCGAAGCGCACTAGAGAACAAATCGCCTTATCAGCTCTAACCAGTCGCTATAATACCGAATTTATCCGTGAAAACCTACACATTCTTGATTATGGTGGTGCAAAACCTAAGGTGCGGCAAGCCCAACACCCCATCATTCAAGATAAGTAAGTAGTAGTGGTGACATTACACGGTGTGCTACAAAAGCGTCTGTCAGTATTGAGAAACTGTTGAGTAGTTACTGGGACAAACCATTGCCGGGGCCGTTAAACAATTTTTTACCGTTTTCACGTTCGTGACAGAAAACCCATAAGATCTTCATCGATGGTAAATGGTTCTACATGCCTGATGGTTACTACAGTGTGTGTTCTCTCAATGACGAAATTTTAAAGACTTGGGAGCAAAACTTAAAATATATGACTCAAACGGAACAATGGTGTTAGACAACTCTGATGGATCACACAACCTGAGACTCAGTGTACCGTTCGCGATAATACTAGGATTTACGATTGACTACACAAAGGAAATAACCCCTGGGACACAAATCATTGGTATGAGTTTACCATAGCTAATTCCATACCACAAGCTATGCGTTCATCTCGATCAGCTTAGCACAACCAGGGAGCCTATATAGAGAGGGGAGGGGAAACTCCTCGAAAAACCGCTGAACGTATGTCTCGCTTTGTCACGTGACCAGTGGAGACAATATGGCGGCAGCTTAGTATTAAAGATTGAGCTCGGTTCATTTTCAACAGCTGATTACATTCGCTGAGTGTTGTGACAACTCGGATCCTACACGTAGAACATAAGTCACCTGTTCTGTTACTTCAGTTCTAGTCACATATTTGTAATTAGTGTCAGTATAAGAAAATATGTTTGTAGTAAAGTTTCAAGTCGACATCTTGTAACTCTGGCTTCAATTATCGGTACACAGCGAAGATGGACTGAGTTTCGTCAATAAAAGCTTCTTTCACACATTCCTTTATGTTTTAGCAGGAAATTATACCTTTAGTTGAAAGGTATCTGCAAGCAATAGTGATAGTTTTGTGACTTAAACACATGTTGGGGTTTAATTGGGGTGTGTGAAAAATGTGGCAGATCGCGGATCTGATCTGAAATACTACACGCCGTTGTTTGAAGTGTGTCCAGATATTGCTCAACACCGTCTTTCACATACACCTTTAATTTTTATGAGGGGAATTTACCATCAGGCGAAAGGTGTTTGCTGGTAATAGTGATAGTTTCATAATCTAAAATAAATTGTTAGGACGTACTTGAGGTGTGTGAAATATGTGCCATCTCGCCGACCTGATCCGATCCGCCAACAGCCTAACAATTCTAAGTATGCTTACAGTCGTACTTTCATTCCACGATGACAGCCGAGCGTCCGTCGCTACGATGGCTAGTTGATAAGAAATGAAGTGGACGTAAATGGGACAAAACTTCTGTTGTAGTGGTGTGAACAGCGTACTTGCCTCCCTTTGTTGCTAACGGTTAATGTAAAAATCAAAACCGCCCCACCGATCCCGAACAAGGACTCTTCTATAGAAGGGAGACTTTCGGTCGTTTTTGTCCCATATATCAATGGATTAAGACAAGCAAAGATTTCCTTGTATCAAAACAGTCTCAAAATGAATGTAAACACATTTTCAAAACATGGACAGAAAAGAATGCATATGTACACTAACCACTGGTATACACTATAGTATATATATATATGTGCACAATACAACTGACTTGATAAGTTGATACAATACAATGACCCACAAAGATGAAGAGGATGAATAATTCTAGTAATTATCATGATTTAAAACATTTGTTGGATTCATGTATACTCGGTGGTATGAAAGACTGTCCAGCTGAGCTTGTTTTAGTGGAACGTAATCGAAAGCCATGTCCACACGGAAGTAGTTCAAAATGGTGGAATAAAGTATGGAAACTATCAATTCTAATTTTAGTTGACTGATTCCAATCTGTTAAAGGTACTATGTTCGGAAGACACTCCAGAAATTTGGGTGATACCATTAATTTTGAAAAGTTTGCTTTGGTCCCCAACATTCAGACCCCCATAACAACATTAACAAATTGTAGGTCACCAGATTATGAATAAAACTTTGATAAAAAAATACGGTCATTATGGTTTTTATCATTAGAAAAGTCTCTTAAGCGGCGATCAAAATAAAGTCATTAATTTTTTTGTTGATAATGTGATTGATGTGTTTTCGATCTAAAACAACGATGAGATACCTTTTTGATAGAAAACGATGATTATCAATTTTAAGAGGATGTACAAGTTCCTTATTTCTTCAAAAATCAACAATCATTTCTTTAGTTTTCTTAGTTTACATTCAGAGAAAGAAAAGAATTTATGTCTTTACACCAAGTTAGGATTGTTTTTATATCTTTAATGTCTCGACGATAATTATGTTCATAATCGGGAATTAGGCCAGTAACAATGTCATTTAATGACACGTAACAAAATGAAGGGTTACTCGTGATGTGGGTGGATGGTATTGAAGACAGAAGACAAATCCAGCACCGCCCAGCCAACCTTTTGATGAGACTGATGGATAGCATGTTTATACAGAGAACATATACATCGGTAAATAGTCTCTGGTTTATGTCACGATCCATTACAAAGGGAGTCAGTGTTTTTCAAAAGTACTATTCTGATTGAACCTCACTAGCTGCTTCATAATAAGATGTTGGCCACAGAGATTAACACCTCAAAGTCAGTAAAGTGGCCAATAAAACCACCATGGTCTGTATGTCGGTCAGCAGCATTTCAGATGAGCATATAGCGATAACCGTGCAGACTGTTACATTCGTAGCATCAACTTCTTCCTCCTGACTGAGTTTTGGGGTCCAGCATGGCCTAGAATTAAATCACGGAATCGTATATATGTAATGACATTCACATAATGTTGTCACAACACGAATCCCTCGATTTTTGAAAAGAACAAGGCCAAAGTGAAGTGACGATATATTTTCATAAGTTTCATCAATTCCATTCAATATTATTTTCTCAAAAATGCCCCTTTGTAATATTTTTGCTTACAAATTAAAAAATTAACTAAGTCCAAGTTGGGTTTTGTGTTGGTGGCGTTTTGATCAAATTTCGTATTCGATGTCCAGTTTTCTATATTATAACAGCGAGTCCCCCACGTAAAGTTGGTTTCAGACTCCTATTGCGCATCATTTACTTACGCCAAAGCACTTATAACGATGAGAGACAGGGCCCAGTTTAATCTACCTGGTTAACTAGTACGCTACTCAAACTTAGCGCAAACAATCGCATAGTGTTCATTGTAGTGCTGTCACTGTGAAGTACAAGAATACAGTGATGTAGTGCATGTAGTGCCCATTAAAATCAAATAACATCTATGTGAAAGCGAAGAAATTTTGCTATGAGCTTTAACTGTTTTTGTTTCTTAGGAAGTAATGTGAACCATACGAATATACTTACACCAGAGACCATATAATCTATTATATGGTCTCTGCTTACACGTTTAATACATTTCCATAATTTGGAATTGTGCGTTTTTGAACAGATTATACATATTTATTTCTCGAATCAACAATGCCAAATTTTGAAACGCTCAATCCACTTTCTTACCAATGAATTTTATGAAATCACAGTATGGCCCTGCCAAGAGGTTGATCACACACTCCACACACCCCACTCCAACCACAGATATAACTGCAGTTTTATTTTTATGTAACAGGAAAACGGACGCTTTATGAAATACATGTATTAGTAACTGTGCTTCAACGGCGTTGTTTGAGTGCTTTTGTTTCAGCTTCAAAAACTTCATTCACATACACCTTTAATTTCCATTTGGGGAACATACCATCTAGTGAAAGGTGTTTGGAAGTAATAGTGCTAAGTTTATAATTTAAAAAAAATCGGTAGGGTGTTTTTGAGGTGTTGAAAAATGTGCCATCTCGCGGATCTGTTCTGATCCGCCATTGAAATAGTATAACTTTGAGTGTTTCTAGTTATTGCTCCAAAACCTCTTTCACACGCACCTTAAATATTTATGAGGGGAATATCCTATGACCCGAAAGGTGTTTGCAGGTAATATTTATAATTTGATAATCTAAACATATTGTTAGGATGTATTTGAGGTGTGTGAAAAACGTGTCATCTCGCTGATCTGTTCTGATCCGCCATTGAAATACTACACAGCATTTTTTGAGTGTTTCTAGTTATTGCTCAAAAAACCTCTTTCACACACACCTTTAATTTCTGTTAGGGAAAAAAGTTCCATCTGGTGAGAGGTGTTTGGAAGTAATAGTGATGATTTTATGAATTAAAAAAATAATTGGTAGGGTGTATACATTCACAAGTATTTCATGTGTGTGAAAAATATGACATATCGTTGATCTGATCTGATCACTCATTACTACAAGCCAATGTTTGAATGTGTTTAGTCGTCCTAAAATTCATTTCTTTCAAATACACCTCTAAGTATTGAGGGGAATATTCTATCTGATGAAAGTGTGAGGTATGACATATCTGATCTGTTCTAATCTGCCATGGATGCCTTTGATGCTTGAATGTTTTAGTTCTGAAACTATTGTTGATATTTGACAAAACTGCAAAGGACTTTTTAACGCTTTGTGATGGTTTTAAACTTTCTGTTTTTTTAGGGGGGAGTGACTGTGTCAGTATCCATGCAATTGCGCACATGCAGGAAGACATCTGGTCATCTTCATTAACTGCCCTCTTAAAAAAAATAATTTCGACTTTGCCACGACCGTCCATTTGTCCATTATAGACTGAGTGTCTGTAAGAATGAGAGTGACTGAATCTACAACTCATTAACATGTTCTTAACTTTCCAAACTGTATTCCTGAAGGAAAAAGAAATAAAAATGTGTTCCTCCCTCGTCACATTTTTTCTATCAAAAATTAAAAATCAAAGTCTTACTCGTCACTTTTGAAAAGAATGTGCCTGAGAAACATATTTTTATGCAGCCTAAGCATTCCACACAAACAGAAAACCACTGAAACATAATGAGACATTGTAATTGTGTAACAGATCATTTCAAATACATATAATAACATAATAACCTTTAGTTTGCCATTTGGCCATCAGGGCTTGCTGCCACTTGCAGTCTTTAATTATAAAGTCTGCATACCCATTTTGTTGAAATCAAACCAATAAAAACAAAATAGTCTTCATTGTAGAGAGTTTCACAGTCCCTACAAAATCCATTAGTGAAGTGTATGGACCACAGAGAAGTTTACATTAGTTATAGACTGCTGACATTCCTATGCGGCACTGAATATATAATACTATGAAGTGAAACTGGAAGTTTTCCTAACATGAGGGATCAAGGATAATTCCTGAACATTGATACAAATTATGGGCAAGATGCTAGTTGAAAAGAAATGAGATCTAATTGACAGAAGACCACAAGGGCCTGCAGATAACTGAAACTGTTGGCCTGATACATTAACAACCGACGCTGGGCCTCTGGGCTGGCGATCGTTTCGAACGCTGTATCAAAATTGTCACATAAACAGAGAGTCTTTGAACAAGGCAATGTGTAAACACATTCTCAAGTCCTCTCATTAATCCACACATGCATCATTCGGCGACAGGAAGTGTAACCAGCTTGTTGTGACAACATTCAGGGGAGCCTACTCCAATTTACCGAGTATTACTCCGGGAGATGCCGATAGTTTCCGACAGTAAACTGGTTGAAATACTGTTAAGCGCAGCCGATTTGCGCTGAGAACAAACCAAGTCGACGTGTGCAGTGGAGCATAACGAGGCACACGTTAATTAGTACATTTGGTAAGGAAAGCAAGCGAGTGACCAATCCCTGTTATAGAGTATCCCTGGCACAACAGATAATATACAAAGTGAACGTCCTTCCACGTTAAAACAGCAAAATGCAATAAGGGCTGCACCGAGTCACTTTCATTGTGTCAGTATAAAAAATTGACAAATAGTAATATTTCTCAATTAAAAATATCAATTTTAGACACAGAAATTAATCCTATAAAGATAGGTTACCTGAGCATAACACTGCATATACAATAATGGCTAGTAATCAAGGACCAGGAATGCGAATAAAATGATGCACTAACACAAGTTTGTCAGATCTAGGTGATGCTAGAGGGTTCGACGACATTGACGAATAGATGGTAAAATATATGTGTTTAAGCTTATAAACAACATTTACAGCATAGCTTCTTTGTTTGTGTCCATACTTTAACTAACCATGCAAAATGTTGGTTAAAGAATGGACGGAACTATTTTTTGAAACAACACCAATGCCTTTTCACACACTTTATTAAGAGAATTGAACAGCTTAAATCACCTCTTGACCACAACATTCAATGAAATTTGAATGTTCAGTGCTGCTTTGTTTATATTTCCTGGCCGCATTACTCCTGTGGCTTATCGTCTTTGCAATTAGCTGCTCGTCAATTCCCGATTGGTACAATCTTGTGGCACATGTAGCACGGATGAATGGTTGCTGCAGAATCCTGCAAAGAAATTATATTCGTTTACCTTTGTGCATTCCAATTAAAAACAAATTATCTGCTACTTTACACATACAACGATTTAGAGTACTAGTGTGAATTATATTCTTCTAGCTTTCAGCAAGATTTCAACTACATCACCAGTAATGTACAAGAGGCACACCGAGGAAGGAATGACAATGAAAGAGATCAATAGAAAGAAAGTGAAAACAAAAACTCCATATTTGAAGGTTTTGTGGCCCAAACAAAAGGAGACAGGGGTCCTATTCTTACCAGTGCCAAAACATGTCCCATATACACCATGGGACTGCAAATACTACGAAAAGCAAGTGCTCGTCGAATATTGCATTTTAAGAAAGACTAAGTACATACATACAACTTAAAATATGTATCCCGTCTTTCACTTTAAACTACATAAACCCGAATTTACAATGAGTAGTATAGGGAATGACAGTTCTGGCTCACTTTCACAAAATGTCTCTACAAAGCCTTATTTACTAAATAAGGCTTTGGTTGGGCCATTAGCTCTTGCTACTATTACCCCTACTACAAAAAAGTTGGCGGTAATTACTGTGCCTTGGTAGGAGGTAACACTGTGCCGTACGGTACGATCAATAATTCTTCTCTTACAAATCCCCTACCCGGCCCATCCCTCAAGTAGTATAAGTTAGGTTCGTCGGCTTTTATATCCACTTTATCTATGTTGTAAGTTTTGACTGACCATATAGGATCGGTGGCTCGCTTACGGCTATCGCCCCTATGTCATGTTTATATCGATGAAACAGTTTAACGTGAACCGCCTACGATCTCTTTGGTGTTCATAATAAAGGCTTGCTGGGCTTTTTGTATTCCCTGTGCTATGTACTTTTTTTTCTCGTCCTCGCTGATAGCAGACTTACGAGACTTGGATCGAATATCTTGTTTCATTTCGTTATATTTTTTGAGTTCAGATAGGAGTGAACGAAACTCCTCTTCTGAGATCTTACTGTCAGATAGTGCCGTGGAAATTCGCTCACTCACTGTGTTTAGCTTTGCTTCGGCCAGAATCCTGATCTCGTCGTGTTTCAATGCCTTACGATTAAGTCTGCGTGATACTAACTTAAGCGCCAACCCTACCAACCCTGTCACCCCAGCCGTTATTTCAATACCTAGCACTATAGGTGCAGCCACGATGGTGGTTAACAACCCAACGCCTGCCGCCCCTAGTCCCATGCTGGTTGCCATAAGGGTAGTGTCAGCCCCGTTCACGATATTGAAAGCTCTATTGTACTTTTTACATAGTGCTTTCCGCGTGTCACGGTCTTGTTCTAGTTGACGTTTTACATCACATAACTGCCTCAAGCGGAACCCATCTACGGTTTCCAGTGTCTTCGCTACTTCCTCTACGACTGGGTACAGACCCATCCTATAATGTATATTTTGAAAGATATTTTAATTGGGTTTCAGTTAAAAATCTATTAATGAATTTAAAGTCTATAAGTTCTAGACTATTAGTCAGGGTAATAGGTGAGAGGCTAATAAATTTTTCTGTTGTAATAAAAACCCCCAGGAGGCTTGTCAAGTGGTTTATAGGACCCGTGGTATCCTGTTGTATAACAATACGGCAATATTCGCCTTTGTGTATGCTAAACCATCTCATTAACACCTCGGGTAAAATTTGGTGTACTATTGGGGGGTCTCCATTGTCTGAATACTCAAAGAAGACTTCTATGATGAGTGTGAAAGGGGGGGATATTATTTCAGGATTACTAAATGTTAATTTATTTTCGAATGGAGCCGATAACCCATTTTTGTAAGTTTTTATTAATCCCCTCTCCGGAATGAAATCCCCGGGCCATATACCGTTGTTCCTAATCTTAGAGATACGCCCCAATTCGGTTAATGTGATATAAGGTGAGGTAAGTGTTAAGTTGATCAGCCATTTGGGTTCTTTTAAATCTGATAACGACACCCGTCTGTACACGTTGTCTTTGAAGTGCAGGATGTAGAATTCATCTTCCTCACCAGGCTGATCGAATCCCTCCGTATCTCCCAGGTCGTTAAGTGTAGTGTTGGGATGATGACTGGTCATTATTATACTATTACGATATAATTTCCAACTGGTTTTCTGATAATAATTCAGGGGTTAACTTCATACCCATGAAGTGTATGTTGTCAGGTAGGAAGATATTGATTAGTGATATCTTGTTTTCCACGATCACGTTGACCCCCTGCAGACTGGTCTTGGAGCCGACACCCACCCGCACGTAAACGTTGCAAACTTGATACTGGTGTCGTTTCACCCACCCGAGTTTGATCCCCTTCACGATCTCGACCTCATTCACCGATGGTTCCCCTAGGTAGACTTTGATGATTAATGTTGAGTTTGCCGGTAGACTCTCTAGTATCTTGACCACGCCTTCGAATTCAGACACCAACTGCAATTTCACGTTTTGCATGGCCGGTTTACTCGATAGCATGTGGGCTGCCATAGTGTTGACTGGGCTGACGACTATGCTACGTCTCTGAGTTGGTACGTAAGCCACGAGCAGGGTTCCATTGTTCACGACTTTGTTTAGGTGGTTGTCTTTGTTATCAGTGAACACGTAGGGGGAGACGAGTCTAATATTGATAAACCAGTCGTTCTCGGGTAACAACACCCACTTGTCATCTTCGGTGAAGACGAGCATATATGGTTTGTTTTTGACGACGGTAGTGCTCTCAACATCGTCTAAGTCGAACAGTTTACCACTGAACGATGGGTATATTACCCAATTATTATCACCGGTGTTGACAAGGGTGTACTTAGTGTTGACTATTGCTCTTGTGGTATCTATCATATCACTTAGGGCTCCACCGGAGGGGATTTCAACGCGTTTGTAAATGTTGTTTTTCAGTTGCAAGGCGTACGATTTACCATCTACTCCGGGAGCGTCGAAACCGCGCGTGTCTCCAAGGTCGGAGATCCCGATATCGACGCATTTTTTCACTCCGGGCCCTTGTGCGCTGGTCATGTTACATGAAGTGTTAAGCTGAGGTATCCTATATTTACAGGATTATGATTTATATCTAACACCGATATTGTCAGCTCAGGTATGTTGCCCTGGGTTAATCTCTTATACTGCCGTGGTGAAAACGACTCGGTTCTACCGTCGTTGAATTTCTCAGTTTTCACCGGCACTGCTCTCAGTATAGTGGAAGGGTGACCTCCTTGAATGTTATACGTTGTGCTCACCTGACCGAGATGAATGTACAGCTCTCGGTACGGTACTAGGTCGGGTAACTTCGTGCCTGTGACGGTTGTTGTTGGTTTTATCTCGTCAGGAGACATACCGAGTATCCTCGCTAATGGTCGGCCGAGCCTCAAGGAGGTTCTTCCGTTGTTGATTAACACCACTGTGCCGTTTGAGTCGTTCATCTTGAGTTCGGCTCCCAGGGGTTTGAAGACCTCGTCGTTTAGCGAGCACACGCTGTAGTAGCCGTCAGTTATCTGGCTGCGAGCCCCACTGACGAACAGCTTATTGTTGCTGATATTGATGTTAGTCCATTGTGGTAGGTAGGTGATATCGCAGAGTGCGACTTCGAGTTGACCTGACGTGTTATCGATCGCGTGCGTCAGCTGAACGGCCTCACCGCTCGTTATTCCTGGAAGTGTTATGTACATTTTAGAGTATATATACTCATTATATAATAGTTTTAAAATGTATTCCCATAGTGTGTATTACTCTAAACTGGATGTAGATTTCTCCCCCATGAAGATCGTGGTTGCTCCTGGGTTGTATTTCAATGCCCGGCTTTTTGATGTGTTCGATAAGTATAAGCTTTCGGTGACTAACATTGAGGCAGTCCATGCTTGGTTCTACAACCCTATGCAGTTCTGGCAGAATCAATTCAACTTTGCCGTGTGGTGCGCTACAACAGGGTGTGGTGTGGTATTGACCGACACTAAGCGTGGACCGCTGAGTCAGTCTGTGTTCAAGTTCCACGTGTACTACCAGGTCAGACGTATCCTTAAAGAGATCAGTGCCCCCATCCCACAGGACAAAGCGTGGGATGCAACAAACAACCCGTACGATGGACGGGCCTACGAACGTATTTGTAATGAATTCGAAATAGACCCGAAGTCGGATTGGCGTTTGCTGGGGCCGAACTACGGGTTGGGTATTCCTTATGATGGGGGGCGACCAGTGAAAGAAGTCAGTGATGATTTACTGAAACGAGATATACTACGCCAGGACTTTGCTTTGTCGAGTAATGAATGGAGGGATGATCGTATGAATTTTAAAGGTGGTGTTGCTTTCACAGTCCAGAAAGTGGAGCAGTCAAACGCAGACTGGACTAAAATGATCTCAAAAACATCGAAAGAATTCACTCGTGCTGGTATAATACGCTTGGACGACTCGATTCGAACGTACGTGTGGGCGCTGTTGGGTGCGCAGGCGCAAACGCGTTCCAACATCATCGGTTCGGGAGCTGCTTTCGAAGCTCAGAAACAGTTCGTTTCCAACGTTGAGGATACTATCAATTCTCCAGTTGATCTCCCACGGGCCATCGAACGCTACCAAAACGTGTTAGAAAACGCCAGATCGAAAGTCAATTACGTGTTCGGCGTGGGGTTGTACATGGCGCCGAGTGATATGCAACTGAGAATAAAAAAAGTGTTGAATTATAACAACAAAATAATCGTAGCCACGGCGGACCAAAAGTTGGGTATCAACCCCGATATTAACACCCCCCCTAGCCCACACACCCAACCACGTGAAACGGGTATAGTGGCGCCACCCCCGGAGCCTAAAGTTCATGTGTCCCCCCCACACCCTCATGTGCATGTGGGGGTACCCCCCTATCAGCAGCATATTGATAATAAAACAGCCCTAGTGGTTGGTGGGGTAGCTTTGGGACTTATTTGGTTAAAGATTTCTTAGCCGCTACGTACACCAGACCCGCCACGGCGACGATGGCTGCCCACAGGTTTTGACTGAGCCACATGGCAGTTTTAGACAGAGCGCCCAACAACCACGAGACGATGCTACCCAGGATGCCGGGAAGGGCTTCGGCGGCTTTACCAGCCAGTTTAGCTAGGCCTTCCCCGAGTTTTTTAATCCAGTCTTTAACACCACCACCACCGCTGGGAGTTCCCCCTCCGCCGGCAGGCCCCACAGGGGTTCCTCCCACCAGTGACACCACCAGGGTTGATATGATGAAACCCAATGCAGTCAGAATGCTGGCGATGGTGATCCCTTGCTCCCGGAACAATATCCGAATCCTGTTGGCTAAAGTTGTATCCTCATTCAGTATTCTATCGATTGTTTCCCGAATACGACTGATCTGGGATCGAAGCTGTTCACGATTCGAGGAAGCGGATTCCAATCGTGTACGTCTCTCGTCTTCTAAATCGCGTAGTCGTTCATTGATACGGCGCTTCATATCATCGTTTTCAGTTTCGTTGAGTTTGGTTTTTTCCCTAGCGATGTGCTCGTCGATTTCGTTCAGTTTCCCCATGTTGTTCACGAGTTCTCCACGCACGCGTTTCACGGCTTCGTCTAAGCCGCGCAGTTCCCTTACCGGAAAGTCAAACCCCGGTAACGGTTTGTCCCAGTAGGTGCTCAACAGTTTTTCTATGCTGTCTGAGGCTTCTGTAGCACGCTGTGGTGTCATTTCATCTCTAGTGGTGAGGTGGGATCTGGTAGCTTGCAGATCTTCTTTAACGGCCTTAGGTATTGCACCACCGTAATCATTCATGTTTAGATTTGTACGGATAAATTCGACACCATGGCGGCTGGCTAGAGTTGACAAGGCCAGTGGTTTTTTATTGCTCTTGTTAAAGAGGTCAACCCCTGGGTCAGACTTAAGACGTAAAACACCCTTTGTATCAATAAAAAAATTCTTATGGTATCGACCCTGTGGTTCAACGTAGTTTTTATCTCTTCTTAAACTTTCGTAATAATCATTTACCGTTGTTTCCAAGAGTTCTTGGTTCAATGGCGAACTAGTAAATGAGGTCTCCTGCTCATCATCGAATGCCTGGGCACTAGCGCCCGGCATCTCCGTCATATCTATATCTTCATCCATTAGTATTAAAAATATATTTCTTTTATATAACAATGTACGGCAGAAAATTAGATCCTTTCAGAAAATTGAGAGAGCCATTAGGAGCCAGAGCCGTGCGCCAGTCGGTGACCATCACCAACAATCCCAGCAAGATAGACCAGAATCAAACTCTGCTGGTTAGATTTCCAAACCTTGGTGAGAATGACCTCATTGTACCAGGCACTGTTCGACTGGCGTTCAATATCACGTTGACCTCCGACAACGACAAACGCGAGCTAGTGCGGAACGTGGGTCGAGCTATCATCAAGAAAACGACCGTCAAGATCAGCGGTAACGAGGTACTGAGCATCGACGACAGCGACGTGTTTCACTGCTACAGGGATCTCTGGAAAAGCGAGGGAGAACGAGTCAATGATGTGTACCAGGGCATCAGTAAATCAACCCGGGCGCGCATAGGGTACGTCTTCACGACAGACCAGCAAGACAAGCTATCGGACGGTGAAAAGGCCATCGCTCTAGCATACGGGAATCGATTCTGCGTGCCGCTCGACTTCGAGTTGCTCACGGGACACGCGCCGTTTTACCAGGCCGCGCTGGGTGATAGGCTCGAATACGAGCTCACGTTTAACGACTATAGCAAAGTAGTGCGTACGCCGAACGGTGATGAGGCTAGTTATGCCATAGACAACATCTCTCTAGAGTTCGACATGGTCACTAGCCAGGAGCTGGCCAGGCAGGTTCGAAACCAGTATTCTGGGAAGATGGCTATCCTGTACGATCGCGTACTGAGGCATAGATCAGTCGTGCGAGATAAGAGCGACACTGTGTGGAATATCAACCTGAACGTGCCGGCGCGATCGATGAAAGGTATCCTGGTCGTCCCCGTGGAGGATTACGATCCATTCCGGAGGGACAGCGAGAAGTTTTTCAACCCCGAGATTGAAAAGGTGGAAGTGACCATCGAGGGCGTGCCCAACCAGCTGTTCAGTCATGGTATGAGACCACACCAGCAGTGGGATGAGATAAAAAAGCTACCAGTGGGGGATTACATAACAAAGGACCTGGACCTCGGCTCCGTGCAGATCGGTGAATACCTGACCACCAAGTACGCCCTATGGTTGGACATGCGATCCACGGATGATGATAAACTGCACGGTAGCGGGCGCCGTATAGATAACGGCAGCGAAGGGATAACCATCCAGATTAATAAGAAGGCTCAAACCGCTGGTAAGTTGAAATTATATCTGTACGTAATTATGGACGCGCAACTTAATATAGACAATGGGAGATTCGTGCAAGCCATCTACTGATGGGGGAGACCCCCTGGGGTTACCCACTGACCCACACTGCGCCATAGTGTGCGGGCAGACTGGCTGTGGGAAGACCGTTTTCGTGTTGGATATGTTGGAGGGTTACTACAAGGATGTGTTCGATAACATCGTTATCATGTGCCCTACTCTGAGCATGAATAAAACGTACGCGCGACCTTGGGTGATGACGGACCCGGACGTACACAAAATCGACCCTGGGACACGCCTGCAGGACTGGTTGAAAGCTCTTCACGAGAAATTTAAAGGGGAACCGACGCTGTTTATACTGGATGACTGCAGCGCTAATCGCGAGATAACAAAAAAGAGAGACATGCTATCGTACCTGGCCTTCTCCGGCCGGCATGCAAATCACAGCGTCTGGGTGCTAACGCAGAAGTTCAACTCGGTGTTGAAAGACCTCAGGGAGCAGACGCGATGGGTGGCCTTATTTCACTGCAAGGACAGGGATTCGTTTGAGGAGTGTTTGAGAGAGAACGATGTGATGAGTAAATTAGAACGGGAACGGGTGAAGAAACAGCTCGCTGAAACTAAACACGCTAAGCTCGTTCTAAAAACCGACCAACCAGTAGCATATATAGTGTGCTAAGCAAAGCTAAGCAAAGCTAAGCAAAGCTAAGCAAAGCTATGATATTTGAAGTATTTGTCGTGTGCAACTTAACCTTCATTTCTCTGTGTTTTGCCTGTATCGGGTATTATATAGTTAAAACTAAATCTTGCTTGTTATATTATAAGATGGAGTGTGAGGAATTGCTCGAACAATTGTCGTTGGAGGGTTCCCCCACTGATGACAAGCGAGAGAAACTGGTGGCGTTGGCTGTTGGCGGCAAAGCCAAACATTACTTTGGAGACTACACTCCGGATAAAATTAACAAAATATCAGCCGAAGAAATCGATAAGCTGTACGCTAGATACGAGTCCCGGCTCGGAGCAGAAATGACAAAGACAATAGGATCGGCTATGACCCAGATATACACCGGTATTGTGTCACACTTCCTTCCCATTCCACCAGAGCGCCGACTTTACCTGTGGGAGGACCTCGAGAAAGACCCTTTTATCGAACACGCCGTGAGCTCTATCAGCTGCGGGCTGTACCACAAATATGGTATGTTGTTGGCTCCAGTGACGGCGGCGATTATCACGGCAAAACATTGTCAATTTGAGAGAAAGAATAATAATAATAGTATAGATGGATGCTGCACAGGAAACCCCAGTGAGTCCCGAGGTGATACCCCCAACAGTGAGTTCACAGGAACCAGTGACGGTGGAGACCACTTCAACAGTAACCAGACAGAAGAATCCTAAGAGAGTAGCTGCCGGTAAAAAACGGTGGTGTAACCAACATAAAGTGACCAACCCAACCCGACTGTTGTTGGCTGTAGGTGTAACTGCTGCCTTGGCTATCTCGTGGTTATACGTGGGGGTACCCTCCCACAGTGAGCCACCACCCAACAGTGAGCCCCCCACCAACAACAGTGGGGGTGTGGGGGTATCCCCCATGGTAGACCCGCATATCATGTTATAATTTTAATATTTTATATCATATACATAATGTCTGAGGGGAAAACGTTCGTCAACGACGCATACCACGCCACAGTGGTCGCCAGTCTAGCTGTAGGGTACGCTCGGTTGACTAAAATGGTGCTTAAACAACCAACTATCAAGCTAGATTTCAACCTGCAGGATATGGGTATGCTCATAATGAACCTTGGTATGGCGATGGCCACAAAAGACATCCTAGTAAAACAAGGAATAATACCTGATAATATAATGAAATAAATATAGGGATGGCCACGATAGCTGTGATGGTCGGTGGGGCGTTAGTGAATGCCCTGGCATTTTCCGGGAGTAATTTCCTCTTCTCGAAACTACGAGATGATCACGCGGCTGAAATACAGGAAGAAAGGAAGCGGCACGATCTCGCTACTGAGAAATTACAAAGAGCACAGGCTGAGTACGCTAAAAAACGTCTCCAGAGGATCGATTTTATTAACGAACAACTACAGCGTGAAAACCATGCCGTTCAAACATTCAACGATGTCGATGAAGCAATGAAAGAATACTATCTAATAACTGGTAAACAATTGGAACCGCTCAATAAACCCACACTCGCTCAGTACTACACACCATCCAAGGGACAAATGAATCGTGAACTGGGCTTCATAGTGTTGGGTATAGCAGCTACTGCGTTGGTTGCGAAGCAATTAAACTAAAACACCTATATAAGTAAACATGAGACCCGCTCCATACCGATGCGAATACATACTTATGGGGAAGACCGAGGCCTGTGGTAGGAAATGCAGGAATCAGGGGTTCTGTTGTTTCCATATGGGAAGCCCTAACTACACGTGTTCTGTGTGTGGTATCGGAGTTAAAGGACACTACTGTCTATGTAAAGCTCACGGAGCGAACGTAGTCAGACATCAACTCATCTACGAGAATAAAAAAGGCTACATAAAAGAACGTAGGCGACTGCTCAAGATAGCCACTTAAGAGTTACCTCCCCTTACTGTGAACCAATTAGACATTAGTTCTCTTAGGTGTAAACACGATGTCTACTGTAAGCGAGCTCAAGCGGGTCGCAAAACAGAGAGGTGTCATCGGGTATTCTCGAATGCGGAAGTCAGCATTGTTGAGATTACTAGGTTTAGAAGCCCCTCCTACGGTAAAACAATTAAAAGCTCAAGCAAAACAGCTTGGACACACGGGTTATTCAAACCTGGGGAGAGCCGGGTTAACCGCATTGTTATCACATGCCCCCGTAGCACGTCCCACTGTAAAACAACTGAAAGCCGAGGCACACGATTTGGGTTTAGGCGGGTATTCCCGTATGAGAAAACCACAGCTTTTAGAATTATTACGACAGAATAGAGCTATTGACCTACAGTTCGTGAGCACTGAGCGCGCTGTAGGCAACTATTTGAGAGGTTGGCGCATGCACGTTGATAGAAACATAGACATTATAGATATCAAGCCTCTGATAGCTGATAAGGTCAACCAGGAACTAAATAACCTAGGAAGTATCAAGTTTCAGATCACAGTGAAAATGTCGCTCGATAAGCAGGTTGGGAGTACCACTGAGTATGTTCAGCCTTACTTCCGAGGTCAACAAGAGGTCGTCACACATGCAGAGACCATTGACGCATCAATCGATACAAGTTTTCAGCAGATACGAGAATACCTAGAACGCTATACACACTTGGGGTCCGGGTGGGCTGTAGATAAAATCGATAATATCTATCTAGACATAGCTAACTACGTGCCGTTCAGAGGCGGGTCATACCTAGCCTTGCCTCCCTATTATAGGAACAAACATGCCATAGTAAACGTTAAGAATAGAGGAAACGATTGCCTTAGGTTAGCTATCAGGTCAGCCTTATTTCCAGCTGGCAAGAATTCAGATAGGCTTTCTAGTTATCCCCAAGACGATGGGCTTAATTGGGATGGTATAGATGAACCCACCCCCATATCCCAGATCACTAAAGTAGAAAAACAGAATAATCTGGCTATAAATGTCTTTGGGCACGAAGGTAACAAAACAATAGTACACAGGGTCAGCCCGGTGAAGGATCGCCAAGTTATCAATATATTCATGATCCAACTAGGTGAAAAGTATCACTACACGTGGATAAAACATCTCAGCCGGTTGTTGCACGACCAGTCGAAACACGATGGGGAAAAACACTTTTGTGTACGATGCCTACACGGTTTCAGTCGAGCTGATTTATTAGAATCCCACCGGGATGATTGCCAAGGTGTGGGGCAGACGGCCATACGAGTCGACATGCCTAAGGAAGGTGAAAATATCCTAAAATTCAGTAACCACAAGAACCAAATGTCTGTACCTTATATTATATACGCCGACTTCGAAGCCTTAGTTGTGGGTGGGGATTCCCCCAGTGGTGGTGCCTTTACCCACAAGACACAAGAGCATAAAGCCTGTTCGTTTGGATACATTGTCGTCCGTTGTGACGGGGAAACGAAAGCTCCGGTAGTGTATAGGGGCCCTGACGCGGCTGAAAGGTTTCTAAAGTGTTTGCAGGAGGAAGAAAAAATTATTAGGAATGCATTGTATAGAATCGCTCCCATGCGTATGACCCGAGCCGACAGGCTAGCCCACGCTAGTAGCACTCGCTGTCACGTGTGCGACTCACCACTTAACGGTGATTCGGTGAGAGATCACTGCCACATAACTGGTAAGTATAGAGGCGCCGCTCACAACGCGTGCAACCTCAAGCTTAAAATCAACCCTAAGACAATAAACATCCCCGTTGTCTTTCACAACTTGAGAGGGTACGACTCACACTTGATCATGCAGGCCATCGCGAAAATCGATGGTAATATAACGTGCATCCCCAACAACATGGAGAGATACATCTCCTTCAGTTTAAACGGACTTAGGTTCATTGACTCGTTTCAGTTCCTCCTGTCGTCACTCGACAGTCTGGTCAAGGCCAACAATACCTTCCCTATCACCGATCGATACACAGACGCCGAGACTAGACCCCTGCTTATGAGGAAGGGTGTGTACCCCTATGAGTACATGGATAGTTGGGCCAAGTTCACCGAGACCAGACTACCCCCTATTGACTGCTTTTATAGCAAGCTGAATGAGGCGTCCGTCTCACGAGATGATTACTCGCACGCGACTAACGTATGGAATAAACTGGGTTGTAAGAACCTGGGTGATTATCACGACCTGTACTTGAGGACAGATGTACTGCTGTTAGCCGACGTGTTTGAAACGTTTCGGCAGACATGTTTAAAGCAGTATAAACTCGACCCCGCATGGTATTACACCAGCCCAGGTCTGTCGTGGGACGCCTTGCTTAAAAAGACCGGAGTTAATTTGGAATTGCTCACAGATTACGACATGCACCTATTCATTGAGAAAGGCTTGCGAGGTGGTATTTCCATGGCATCCAAACGATACGCGAAAGCAAATAATCAATACGTGAAAGGTTACGATCCTAACAAACCAACCAATCACATTCTATACCTCGACGCAAACAACCTGTACGGCTGGGCCATGAGCCAGTATCTACCTACAGGGGGTTTCGAATGGGTACCCCACGTTGATGTTATGGAGGTTGCACCAGATTCGAACAAAGGGTATATCCTCGAAGTTGACTTAGAGTATCCCAAGGAATTACACACATCACACAACAGCTACCCCCTGGCCCCCGAACGTATGAGGGTTAACCCAGACTGGATGTCTGAGTACCAACATAACTTGTCAGGTGGGCGTGTGACAGACGTTGAAAAACTCGTGCCTAACTTAATGAATAAGACCAAGTACATCGTTCACTATCGCAACCTACAGCTGTACCTGTCGTTGGGTATGAGGCTGACGAAAATACACAGGGTGCTCATGTTCGACCAGAGTCCATGGATGGAGCCCTACATCAGAATGAACACAGACCTACGAAAAAAAGCCACCAGTGATTTTGAGAAAAATCTCTACAAGCTCATGAACAACTCGGTGTTTGGTAAGACTATGGAAAACCTGAGGAAACGCGTAACCGTGAAGCTGGTTAGATCTAGTGAGGAAGACAAGCTCAGGAAATTGATAGCCAGTCCGGCATTCAACCGTAATAAAATATTTACAGACAACCTGGTTGCCATACACATGAAGAAAAGCCACATAAAATTCAACCGGCCTGTTTACGTGGGGATGAGCATCCTCGATTTATCCAAACACCTGATGTACGACTTTTACTACAACGAGCTCAAGAAACAGTACGGCGACAGGTGTGAAGTGCTGTACACTGACACGGATTCCCTGCTGATGGAGATTCGAACCGAGGACGTGTACGAGGACATGAAAAAACACCTCGATTTATACGACACCAGCGATTACCCTAAGACCCATACCCTACACAGCACGGTAAATAAAAAGGTCCTAGGTAAGATGAAGGACGAGTGTGCTGGCACGCCCATAGCCGAGTACATAGGTTTGAGACCTAAGATGTACTCCATACTGAAAGCCGACAATAGTGAGATCCGGAAGGCTAAGGGGGTTAAGAAGTATGTGGTGAAACAACACATCAAACACGCCAGATTCAAGGAAGCCCTGTTCAAGACCCGTACCTTTAGACATAAAATGAACACACTTAGAAGTGATGGGCATAAGATATACGGACTGACTATAAACAAGACGTCCCTATCACCTATGGACACGAAACGTTGGATAGCTATTGATGGTATAAACACATACGCGTATGGACATGAAAAAATTTGAGGCTATTTACTACAGCCCGCGTGGGTACTGGAAAGGAGCTAGCGCAGTAGATAAGCTAGCTAAACTAGCGCGAGTACCCCCGGAGGAAGCCAAAGCGTGGCTTGAAAAACAAGCCCTGTGGCAGATCTATTTACCGGCACCACGCTACGTGCCTAGAAGGAGGTTCGGTATTAACATACCTAATAGCGTTCACCAGGCAGACCTACTGTTCCTACCCCACGACAAGAGGTACAAGTATGCCTTAACCGTAGTGGATGTAGCCAGTCGTTACAAGGAAGCCGAACCCTTGACCACGAAAGATTCGGCCCAGGTAGCCAGAGGATTCGAACGCATATACAAACGCAGCCCACTGACGTGGCCAACAGAGCTGCAAGTTGACCCCGGACGGGAGTTCATGGGTGCCGTGTCACAACTGCTAGCCAAACACGATACAAAGGTCAGGCGTGGCACGGCCGGAGCCCATCGCAGCCAAGCCATAGTTGAGAGATTTAATAGGACTTTAGCTGAGCGCTTGTTCGGCTATCAGTATGCTAGGGAGATGGCCACCCCTGGAAAACGATCGACTGAATGGGTCACGAGGTTACCCAAGGTGGTGTCGGCAATCAACCATGAAGTCACCCGTCTCACCGGTAAGAAACCGGCAGACGCTATCAAACTAAAATCAATAGTTGCAGAGTCGGCCGCTCCATTGCGTGGGAAGGAGAAACAGATACCAGATAGGGCTCTAGTGAGGTATCTATACCAGCCGGGGGAACACGAGGGCGATAGCCGTAAGCGAGCCACCGATCCTATATGGTCAGTCAAAACTTACAACATAGATAAAGTGGATATAAAAGCCGACGAACCTAACTTATACTACTTGAGGGATGGGCCGGGTAGGGGATTTGTAAGAGAAGAATTATTGATCGTACCGTACGGCACAGTGTTAGCTCCTACCAAGGCACAGTAATTACCGCCAACTTTTTTGTAGTAGGGGTAATAGTAGCAAGAGCTAATGGCCCAACCAAAGCCTTATTTAGTAAATAAGGCTTTGTAGAGACATTTTGTGAAAGTGAGCCAGAACTGTCATTCCCTATACTACTCAATGGCTATGTTCATACTGCGTGGCATTTAGAATCACATAATCCAAATCGCAATCTGTTAACAAACATAAAACACTAAGTACAAGCAAGGGAATCATCAGAGATCGTGATTGATTGTTTGCGGATATGACACAGCTTGACATCGTCTCTGAGATGAAAGATCAAGGCGTACTCTGTTAAACGTTTCACAATCCGGAAGAATGATGTTGTTACAAACACCAATACTTCCTGTTTTCCTTTTCTTCACCAACTGCTCCAAAATCTCTTAAAGCAGGTTATTGTAACATCAATGTGGACGCATACATTCCGAACCCTGTAAGGTGTTTTAAATGTCAAAAGTTCGGTCATGGCGTAAATACTTGCACATTGTCTGCTGTATGTGCTCACAATGGCGAAAAGACACATACAACAGAAGATTGTGACAGTAATGTTAAAAAATGTACAAACTGTGCAGGTGATCACTCCTCCTACTCTAAAAGCTGTCCTGTTTGGAAACATCAAATGGAGATTAATAGAATCAAATTCACTCAAAATGTTAGTTTTGAGGAAGCTAAAAAGCTCGCTCAAAGCTTAGAACATAGGGAGAATTTATAATGCTTCTATCACCAGAAAACCGTCAGAAGCAGTAACCCCTAAAACATTGTCATCTGTATGCTGTCAAACAAACCTGATCTGGGTTAAAACTGAATCTCCTCTGATATTCTCACCTGCAATATCGACCCAAACAACAGAATCAGTTCCTAGTACATCTCAAAGCCAATGTGAAACATCCCCTGATCTTGACACATCATCTCGGCCTACATCAAAGTCTACACAGTACTCTAAAGGAAAAGGTTCCAAGCCAGACTTTTTAAAAAGCTTAGTGGCAGAGCCCCACAAAGGGTCAGACAATAAAATCAAATTATGCGACAAATACGGATCCCTTGAGGACATGGACGTGACTGAAAACGTCCGCTCTAGGGCACAAAGCTTGTCGCCCGCCAAAAAAGTAAGGGGAAGATCCCCCAATAAATCCCCCAATAAATCCTCCCAAAAGATAGCTTATCATAATCTTGTTATACAATGTTATTGTAGGGGACTAAGGACTAATTTCCAATTAATCCAAGATTTATCACCCTCAGCGTTCTGTCTGCAGGAGACATATTTAAAAGAGTCAGATGTTCTTAACCTACATTCGTTACCATTGGTTTATGCCTAACGGCGACAGGGCCACTGGAGGGTCTTCCATTCTAGTTAAACAGAACGTTACTCATAGCCCAGTTACACTTACTACTAATCTCCAGCTGTTCCTGTGCGACTAACTTTGCACGTTGCGTTTACATTATTTTCTCTCTATGTCTCTCCGTCTTCAACATTTCACAAACTCAATCTTCAAGCTCTATATGATCAACTCCCAAAGCCCTGTATTATTATAGGAGATTTAAATGGGCACAACCCACTCTGGGGTAGTGTAACTACAAACACTAAAGGTAAATTGTTGGAGGACTTTTGTTCTGACAATGATTTATGTATATATAATGACGGTTCCAACACATATTTATACCCTGGTACTGGGCCTATTCTGCTCTTGACTTGCCATTGACAAATTCGGAACTACTAAATGAATTTGAATGGTCAGTCCACGATGACCTCTGTGGAAGTGACCATTTTCCTACTGTATTAAAAGCTGTATTAAAAGCTGGGTAGTGCAACTATAAATGGTAAAGGTGACGTGCTGGAGGAATTTTGTTCAGATAATGATTTATGCATTTAAAATGACGGTTCCAATACATATTTACATCCTGGTACAGGAACATATTCTGCTCTTGACATATCAATGACTAATTCAGAACTGCTAAATGAATTTGAATGGTCTGTTCACGATGACCTCTGTGGAAGTGACCATTTTCCTACTATACTAAATCCTGTTACTGCATCTGATGTTCCTCCATCATCAAGGCAGAATTTTAAAAAGGCTAACTGGGCTTTATATGAAACACTGTGTGCTGCAAAGCTTAAACCTGAACGTTTTATTGACGTTCCTGATGCGATTAAATGTTTTTCTGACAAATTAAATTTCATTCCCCATCAAAATGGGGAGGGGATCAAACTACCCTTCTTCACTGGTACGATCTAAACTTGATTACGGCTCCATTGTATATGGTGGAGCCTGAAAAAGCAATCTTAAACTTCTTGACTCTGTCTATCACCAAGGTTTAAGACTTTGTCTTGGGTCTTTTAGAACTTCACCTATTGACATTCTCTACGTTGAGGCTGATGAACCATCTCTGGAGCAGCGCCGTATAAAGTTAGCTTTACAGTTCATTACTAAATTATACTCTAATGAATCTAACCCTGCCTATAACTGTGTTTTCTATTTTAATTCCTGAACTATGAAGGATCTTTTTAATAACACAAGTTCTCATTTAATCATTGCATTTTAAAAAGAATTACATTTATTAACTGAATTGTAAATAGATAAATATTGTAACGGAACGGCCATGGACTAGTCAAAATACTATAAGGGTAACGCTATTTTTCAGGGCATTATCATTTGCAGAAACCTGAGGTCTTTCATTAACTGCCCGACGAAGGAGGCCAGTTGAAAAGACCGAGGGCTTCTGCAAATGATAATGCCCTGAAAAATAGCGTTACCGTTATTATAGCTAAAATGAATAGAATTTTTTATAAAAGAATAATAAAAACAGCGGCATCGGTTTAGAAGCATTTACTGCCAACAACAAAACGACGGAGGTCACGGACACACATTTTACAAATATAGTCACGTCATAGAACAACAGAGATGACGTCACTATTGAAAGTGACGACATTCGACCTTGACCTTTGCTCATACTACCAGCCGCCATAGTTTTCAGTGATCAACAACGTTAGACTTCAAGTCGATATTTTCATTGCTGTATGTTGTCATTTATGGCACAATCGTTATGGATGGCACAAGCAGGAAAGTGCATAATGGCACAGGCACATGTGACGAATGTGAGCCAGATATATGGTCAATAATGAACCCAAGTTCATTCGAGCCGTAGGTGATTGAACTTCAACAGCTGTGCTACTTATGACGTCACCTAACAATGGGATTGATAATGGCCCGTCGTCAAGCATTTTGCGGGCGTTATCAAGTTACAGTGGACCGCTCATTTCTGATAACGAGCGGTCGTTTTCATGATAATTCTATCCATTTTAGCTATAATAGTAGACGAACTACACAAATATAATGGATGCTGCCACCAGTCACAAAATGTGACAAAATAAATACCAGAGTTTGTAGACGAAGTTCAGTGAAAATATATCACAAGGACCCAACAGACAAAGATTGAAGAAACTCGCGATATGCAGAAGGATCACACAACAAGTAGACAAAGTTCCAATAACGATTTTATTTAATGAGCACGGGATGGCCTAAAAGTCGGGCCGGGCTGGGCACGGCGGGTCAAATATATTATTGGATAATGAACCCATTAATGAGCACCATGCCTACAAATGATTAATGCAACATACATCCTTGATAATAATAATGAATTTTAAGCCACAAACGCATGCCATATACAGTTTACTACGAATAAATCGGCTAAAACTCATGAAGACGAGTTTCCTGCGCCCTGGCTGACCGAGGTTACGTTGAAAAGTGGAATCTATAAACGAAACATGATTTAAAATGTTTTGCAGTGGAATTTACAAAACAAAACAAAATTCCATTTATACAACCCCAAATTTTATTTCCCCACAATTGTCTGTCTACAATAAACTAAGGCGTGTAAGACACAGCACACTGGCAATATCCCACTAAGGTCCGATTATGACCAACTAATTTCTAACATGTCAACTGTTCAACATCTAACACACAGATGTCACATAATCAGTGTCATAACACTCCTAACCTAACCCTAATACTGTTTTACAGAATCACAACCTGTCCTTATATCAGATGCATGCATGGAAATCTTTTCCGCGAAGCGTAGTGCGTTTGCGAGCACAACACACTGTCCAAGAACAAAACATAAACTAACTAAACATGTCCGAATACGCATTCCACGAACCGTTCTTCAGTCCATAAAATGCATAAATAATTTACTTCATTCAGATACAGGCTTCCATCGGCACGAAAATGTTTCCTACGTCTACATCCAATTAATACCACCCCATAAATTCACCATTCATAGTATTTTACGCATGCAAGATATGAACTCCACACTCTCCCACTCCCCACACTCAAAACATCATCTCAACCACAATAGTTCGGCCCGGCTTGGACTGAGCTCTAAAAACCAGCTTAAAACTAGAACATGCATCTTCAATTGTAATTAAATCCATAGACCGGCTTCATATCCACCTAAATACTAGTTCATAATGTTATCAAGTGCAACATGGAAAGAAAACTGGCCCCTTGAAGTGAAGCCCTTTTCGCTCTCCATTCTCTACATAGCCTCAATCAAAAGTGTTAAGTCTCTGTTCGGCCCGACTTGGCCCGACCTCTCAAAAAAAGCTTAAACCTAACACACGTGTACTGTTTTGTGTTTACAATTACAGATGACTATTCTATATACCTAAATACCTCTTTTTTGAGTCTCAAAACATAGTATTTGAAACAAGCAAGTTGCTTAAAGTCAACCCTATTTTCTAGACATTCTCAATAAAGACACAGTATCACAAGCTTTCGGTCCGGCTTGGCCCGATCTCTCAAAAGCAACTTCAACCTAACTCATGTATGTAGAAATGCATTTAAATCCTTAGAGTGGTATCATATCTACCTAAATAGTACTTCATAATGTTATCAAGTGCAACATGGAAAGAAAACTGGCCCCTTGAAGTGAAGCCCTTTTCGCTCTCCATTCTCTACATAGCCTCAATCAAAAGTGTTAAGTCTCTGTTCGGCCCGACTTGGCCCGACCTCTCAAAAAAAGCTTAAACCTAACACACGTGTACTGTTTTGTGTTTACAATTACAGATGACTATTCTATATACCTAAATACCTCTTTTTTGAGTCTCAAAACATAGTATTTGAAACAAGCAAGTTGCTTAAAGTCAACCCTATTTTCTAGACATTCTCAATAAAGACACAGTATCACAAGCTTTCGGTCCGGCTTGGCCCGATCTCTCAAAAGCAACTTCAACCTAACTCATGTATGTAGAAATGCATTTAAATCCTTAGAGTGGTATCATATCTACCTAAATAGTACTTCATAATGTTATCAAGTGCAACATGGAAAGAAAACTGGCCCCTTAAAGTGAAGCCCTGTTCTCACTTCATTCTCTACATAGCCTCAATCAAAAGTGTTAAGTCTCTGTTCGGCCCGACTTGGCCCGACTTCTCAAAAACAGTCGAGGCTATGTTGAGAATGGAGAGCCTAAAGGGCTTCACTTTAAGGGATCAGTTATCTTTACATGTTGCATTTTGTAACTTGAAAAGGTGATATTTAGGTACATGTAGATCTAATCTATGGATTGAATTACAATTCAAGATACATGGGTTACGTTTAAGCTGCTTGTGAGAGGTCGGGCCAAGCCGGACCGAAAGCTTGTGATTATGTGTCTTTATTGAGCTTATGAGAATGTCTAGAAAATAGGGTTGACTTTAAGCAATGTGCTTGCTTCAAATACTACGTTTTGAAACTCTGTAAAGCAGTATTTCGGTAGATATGATACTAAACTATGGATCTAAATAGAATTTAAGATACATCTGTGAGGCGTAAGGTGCTTTTGAGAGGTCGGGCCAAGTCAGGCCGGACAGAGACTTAACACTTTTGGTCGAGGCTATGTTTGAAAGACAGGTAATTCACTTTAAGGGACCGGTTATCTTTACATATTGCATTTTGTGACACTACAATGTGATATTTAGGTAGATATGATACCAATCTATGGATTTAAATACACTATAAGATCCATTTGGGAGATGAGAGATGCTTCTGACGGAACTTGCACGCAAAGCCGGACCAAATGCTTGTGATACAGTGTGTATGTTGAGACTATATAGAAAAAGAGTGCTGCGCTTTGAGGAAACGTGTTTGTACATGCTGTGCTAAGTGTTATTTAGGTAGATATTATTGCATTTTGTCTGTCATGTGTACTTGTAAATTTGACCATTTGCATACTCGGAGCCTATTGGATTTTTGCTGAATTTATGCTTTTTAGAATACAGTGGCAATACATACGATTTTTGCGTGTGCGAATGCATTTTTCTTTTTTTTTATCCTTTACAACATATTACAAAAAGCTGTGATTTAATATATATGTCTTTTAACACATATTTATATCATGTAACAGTTGCCCACTGGCTCTCGCCAATGCCTGCTCCTCTTTAACATAAACATCCTCTGCTGATTCAGCATGAGACCATAAAGGTTAATTAGGAAACCCCAAATGTTTTAATTAAGGAAAGAAAAGCTGTAAAAACACTGTCACTTCCTGCCCAGAACCCCAGGATGTCACACCTGACGCACGAAGAGAAGTAAGTAACCTTCTCACACAGACATATCAAGGACAACACATAACAACAAGACAGTGGCTTTTCTCTGGGACTCTCGGTATGTTATCAATTTTGTTTTTTCATCATTAACTATACATTTTCAACTAAACCATACTTGAAATTCTAGCTACCCAAATGCGCAGATTCCGTTTTAATATTCTGCAATCCTTTTTAAGTAGTACCCGGTGGCCCGGCCTGGCCCGACTTTTCTTGGCCCGACTTTGTGTTCAAGTAAATTTCTCAGTTTTTTATTGTGCACCAATAAAAGCACTCTGCTAAGATTTTTTTAATTTGGCATCTTTACGGAAAGTGTGAGTGAAGAAAATACAGCTTGATATCTGAACGACATAAGTGTATATGAAATGGATGTATGTGCTAATGCATAACGTCATGCTCACAAAATCAAAAATGACCCGCAATAAATGTCAAAAATCGATTTTCTACTATGACGTCAAACGTCGACAGAGAGGTCATGAACGTATAAAGATAAGGGGGCATAACTCAGCTATGGTTTACTTTAAGTCAATGTAACTCCGATCACATGGAGAGAATTTGCTGTGGATATGGACAGTATATTTTCGTGATGTTTTGTTCACAGTGAACCAAACTATTCCAATAGAAATTTCCCCAATGTGAGAGGATACCTTTTGGTAGTTTCACAATTTGTAAGAAAAGATGCAAGTGTACTACATAAAAAATAAGGCAATAGCGATTTGGATGTCCCTATCCGATGCATATTTTAGTTCTTAGATTCCCATATTCTCTTGTTTGTGTATATGTATTTTTATTAATTTTCCATCATTATTAACGGAGTAACAGCCACATTTTCAAACGTAATGAAATAACTGAAAATAACGCGACATTTTAGTTGACGTCACAGCATGTTTTGTGCATTTTGTGCCGTCGGAAAAAGACTACTCTGGTTGCTGATTAGTATATATCTAACCTAATTTCCACTCAATGTTTAAAAGATCTCGGCTTCTGTGTCAGAATTCAACACTTTTTAGCCAAAATCAAAAATGAATGGTTTTATCACTGAAATAGTGTCCTGAATATATCAACAATTACACGGTTTTACTACATATCTTATTGTGAGCAACACGCGCACCTGCCTAGCATCAATTTAGCATAAATGAAAATTTCACAACACCTGAATATTCATTGAGTATTCATTTAGGAAAAAGACTTTTCTTCTCATGATTATGAAATCAATTCCCTTCATAAGTATGCAATGAAAGGTACAAAGAGATCGCTTTTTCAGTAAAGACGTATTAGAAAATGGACGTACGGCTTGTCGAACTTAAGACTTGACCTAATGTATATATTTTTAACAATTTCCGTATAAATATTGTTTGAGTTAGACATTCTGCCATCAGATATATTTTAATCGCATTTGAATTGACTTTATTATCGAAAAACAATGATAATGAATCATGAAACGTTTTGACAAACTCGCACCTGGTCAATTAATATTCATAATAGTTTTGTCTATAAAAACGATACAAACCAATACAATGAACAAGACAATTCCTTTAAATAGTAGTATGTGTGCCCCTACATTTGATAAAATGTACAAATCATTTTCATTAATATTATCTGTTTTACTTATAAGTTGGAATTAAAACGCTGTTTATTAACCTGTTCATATGAAACTGCAATATTTGTCCCAACGTATTGAATACTGCACATCACGGGAACTAAAGCACATGTTGCAGTAATGGCTACGTGTGATCTTCCAACACTTGTGTAGAGGCTTAAAATGTGGTATAATACACTTACTGAGTCAATTTCCCATGTAAATATTATTCAAACAATCAAAGCTTCCACACATGATATGGTGTTGAACATGGATATATGTAGATACTGAAATCAGTTTCATGAAAAAATATCTGAACGATGCGCAAAATATACATCACAATATACTAAAAGTGCAATCGGAATGGTATGGGCATTGTGTTTACTCTTGTTCAACCGACCTTCACCTCAAAGAAATTGCCTAATATGTGGAACAATGTTGACGTATGACATCACTACCGATGACCGATTTCTTTCAAAATGGCGGCTTAGCTGAGAAGGGCACACAGGATTTTGCGACGACTTTTTGCTTGATTCAGGGATCTTTTGTATATAAATGTGAGATGCAAGTAATCAGAATTATTCTGACTATCTGTGTATTATGATATGTTCTTATCGTTTACATTGCAAATGACGGAAGAAGCCAGAAATGCCGATAAGTACCGTTGTCGTTCTGCGTGATTTTGCATCAGTCATGGCGTCACGCTGCACTAAAAGTCTGACAGTTTCTTATGAATTACCAAATTATTTCATTGTATCTATTTTTAATTTGCTATTTTTTGCCACGATACTCTTCCCCTCAATATACTAAGCGTATTGAGCCATTGTAAGCAATGATTAGAGAGGGCTGGATGTTGGGAAATTTCCGAAAATGCTACGCAGTGTAAAATTGGAATTTTTCTTTGTTTACATTTCAGTCAAGCGCTGTCTTTCGAGCACAGCGTTCGTTTTCATACAAAGTATATTTCGTTTCGTTTTGTCTAGACAGTTGGTATTGGTGACAAAGACCATTTGTAATTTGATTCTAAGATATATGGGGAATTCAATGATGCATTTGTCGCAGCTAACTATGAAGTATACATGATGTACTGGGCTTCTCAATACCGGCCTTCTCGAAACAAGATTTGGTAAACACTATCCAATATGGCGGAAAGCGCACTTCGGCGTTCGTGTAAGTGTATTTTCGAAAACATCCCAACCGATTCTGGGTACATCGGTGACGTTTCAGAATTATCATTCCTGGTTACATGAAAACTTGATATCAGTGATCATTAATATGCTATTTTTGAAATTCATTATTCCTAGTAATTATCCGATTTTCACATTTCAAAACATACTGCAAATAACGATGTGAATGTCGATTTTGTACAGTTTGGAAAATGGCGACATTTACGAAGAAGCCTATTTTGAAAGGCGATTTAAAGGGGCACTGATGCGGAGCGAATAATGTTTCTCGCCAATGGTCTAATTACGAAATCAAACCGCAAATTGGTCAGCGCCCGCTCCTTCGACCATGACGGACAAAGGAACTGGGCTCCTGTCCATATTAGCAGAATTTCTTCACCTAAACATTTGGGAGGCCCATCATATGCCATTTCTTTAAAAATATCCATGGTATTCCTTGTCTGATCATAACCAAATATCCCAGCAGTGTAGTTCTTTTCGGATGCTTGGATGGTATAGTTACTGATCCAATTTGATCCTATTTCAGTGTTTTTAACCTGATATTTAATCATGTTACATGAAAGTATGATGTCTACAGGCACGTAGCCATTTGTTTCAGTACAGAAGATTGCAAGGCTTTATATTTAGGTAATTCTGAGTGTTGGTTCAGCTGTGATAGCAAATATCTTACGAAAATTTTGGTAGCTATGGTAGCTACAATGGTTTATTATCTATGATAATAAAAACACACAGTTGATTTATTTGAATTCGTAAACAAAAAACGATGACTTTGCCTTTGGTAGAGAAATCTGAAAATTTTCTTACGTAAAAAACCCTTATTTCACCTATTTACCCAAGTACACAGCAAATGCCCGTGTGTATTCCTTATGTAACGAAATTCCGTTGGTATCCTCAAAACAGTTTCAGCCCAATAGTGTTTTCAGGCTGCATGCGACACAGAGATTACATCTTCCTTGCTGTAACTCGCGTTTGATGGTGTAAACCTACACGTGTTATTTTTCATCATTCTCTTGATGGTCAATTCATGAATTTATAACAGGTATAATTAGTAGTAACACAACTTCGGTTACTCAACAAAGGTTCCCATTTGGCATTTCTCCTGTCTGGAGTAAATACTCAACATTATAAATTAAGGTCTGTAATGGCAAATGTATTGTATGTTATGTAATATGTGCATGTAAGTGATGCAAGAGGGTTTATCAACTAAGTTACAAAAACAAACATCGATCAAAGGATTAACCGATAACTCACTGATTGATTAATTACTTTTATCTTCTAGCGGATTTGTCAATAGGCAGTGTGTGTAGATGACTACACCCTGTCGTAAAGTGTAAGTGCAAAAACAACATCCTCCCTTCAAAGAATTAACCACCCTTGCGTTGATTGATTGATTGCTCATTATTGGTTAACTAAATTACTTAGAATAGTGGACATCATACAATTAGTTGCCAGGTGTGCTATCTTTGGAGACCAATCAGAGGTTTATCTGGTTTTCACCAACGAAAGACGTGAAACGATGTGTTACTTTTTCGCAAATGAGACAGTTGTAAGACACGCGACACAGAGCAGGATTACTTACCAGCTGCAGATGAATGGAATACGATTTCTTTTACGTGGATATTGATAGACACATTCCTGAACAAGGTAGTAGCCTGACATCGTTGCTATAAAATTAGTCTGTTTTACATTCATTTTTTTGCATTTTGTTTTAATTTATTTGTTGTAGCATTCAGCAGAATCTGTATGACAGAAAAAACACACTAGATCGCGTATGTGTGTGAAATAGGATCCACATTAATTGGCATTCTATACAATGTATAAATGTTGCTGTTATGTTAGAAATTTACTATGAGTATAAGCAGATCGTGTGTTCTTTTATTAATTTTCAGAATCATACTAGTATGACAATAAACTAACTAGGGTTATGAGACAAAATATAGAGACGCTTTCCGTCCTAATAGTTTTTTACCATTTCTGCCACGGGCAGATGATTAACCTTCAAAGTGTTTCATTTGTTTTCATAATACATTTGGAATGAAGTAAAAATGACTTCACCTCAGTTGATCTGTCTATAATTAAACTATCAATTGCGCTTACGGACTGCGCAGCAGAGGTCACGAACCAGTCACGAATTGTGGGATATCGTCCGGGTACTCACGGGAGAAAAACAATAACAAAAGTTTACACCAGTCCACGGAAATTGCTCCGCATCAGTGCCCCTTTAAGCACTTTAGCTTAGTCTGAGATAATAGTGGATGGTATCAAGAAATTGGGAATTTCCCGCAGAATTCAAAACTGTGTAGTATTTATATATGCGTGGTATATTTAGAATTTTATTGGACTTCCAAGTGAGGTATGTAGAGGAAGGACATATATGTCCCTGTGGCATCCAGGGGGTTAACCCTGGATGCCACAGGGACATATATGTCCTTCCTCTACATACCTCACTTGGAAGTCCAATAAAATTCTAAATATACCACGCATATATAAATACTACACAGTTTTGAATTCTGCGGAAAATTCCCAGTTTATTGATACCATCCACTATCATCTCAGACCAAGCTAAAGTGCTGAAAATCGCCTTTCAAAATAGGCTTCATCGTAAATGTCGCCATTTTTCAAACTGTACAAAATCGAGATTAACAGCGTTATTTGCAGTATGTTTTGAAATGTGAAAATCGGATAATTACTGGGAGTAATGAATTTCAAAAATAGCATATTAATGATCACTGTAACAAGTTTTAATGTAACCAGGAATGATAATTCTGAAACGTCACCGATGTACCCAGAATCGGTTGGGATGTTTTCGAAAATACACTTACACGAACGCCGAAGTGCGCTTTCCGCCATATTGGATAGTGTTTACAAAATCACGTTTCGAGAAGGCCGGTACTGAGAAGCCCATTACATCATGTATACTTCATAGTTAGCTGCGACAAATGCATCATTGAATTCCCCATATATCTTAGAATCAAATTACAAATGGTCTTTGTCACCAATACCAACTGTCTAGACAAAACGAAACGAAATATATTTAGTATGAAAACGAACGCTGTGCTCGAAAGACAGCGCTTGACTGAAATGTAAACAAAGAAAAATTCCAATTTTACACTGCGTAGCATTTTCGGAAATTTCCCAACATCCAGCTCTCTAATCATTGCTTACAATGGCTCAATACGCTTAGTATATTCAGGGGAAGAGTATCGTGGCAAAAAATAGCAAATTGAAAATAGATACAATGAAATAATTTGGTAATTCATAAGAAACTGTCAAACTTTCAGTGCAGCGTGACGCCATGACTGACGCAAAATCACGCAGAACGACAACGGTACTTATCGGCATTTCTGGCTTGTTCCGTCATTTACAATGTAAACGATAAGAACATATCACAATACACAAATAGTCAGAATAATTCTGATTACTTACATCTCACATTTATATACAAAAGATCCCTGAATCAAGCAAAAAGTCGTCGCAAAATCCCGTGTACCGTTCTCAGCGAAGCCGCCATTTTGAAAGAAATCTGTCATCGGTAGTGATGTCATACGTCAACATTGTTGCACATATTAGGCAATTTCTTTGAGGTGAAGGTCGGTTGAACAAGAGTAAACACAATGCCCATACCATTCCGATTGCACTTTTTGTATTGTGATGTATATTTTGCGCATCGTTGAGATATTTTTTCATGAAACTGATTTCAGTATCTACATATATCCATGTTCAACACCATATCATGTGTGGATATAAGGTATCCGTTTTTATTCTTTGAAAGCTTTTGATTGTTTTAATAATATCTACATGGGAAATTGACTCAGTAAGTGTATTATACCACATTTTAAGCCTCTACACAAGTGTTGGAAGATCACACGTAGCCATTACTGCAACATGTGCTTTAGTTCACGTGATGTGCAATATTCAATACGTTGGGACAAATATTGCAGTTACATATGAACAGGTTAATAAACAGCGATTTAATTCCAACTTAGAAGTAAAACGGATAATATTAATGAAAATGATTTGTACATTTTATCAATTGTAGGGGCACACATACTACTGTTTAAAGGAATTGTCTTGTTCATTGTATTGGTTTGTGTCGTTTTTATAGACAAAACTATTATGAATATTAATTGACCAGGTGCGACTTTGTCAAAACGTTTCATGATTCATTATCATTGTTTTTCGATAATAAAGTCAATTCAAATGCGATTAAAATATATCTGATGGCAGAATGTCTAACTCAAACAATATTTATACGGAAATTGTTAAAAATATATACATCAGGTCAAGTCTTAATTTCGACAAGCATTACGTCCATTTTCTAATACTCTCTTTGTACCTTTCATTGCATACTTATGAAGGGAATTGATTTCATAATCATGAGAAGAAAAGTCTTTTTCCTAAATGAATACTCAATGAATATTCAGGTGTTGTGAAATTTTCATTTAAGCTAAATTGATGCTAGGCAGGTGCGCGTGTTGCTCACAATAAGATATGTAGTAAAACCGTGTAATTGTTGATATATTCAGGACACTATTTCAGTGATAAAACCATTCATTTTATATTTTGGCTAAAAAGTGTTGAATTCTGACACAGAAGCCGATATCTTTTACACATTGAATGGAAATTAGGTTAGATATATACTAATCAGCAACCAGAGTAGTCTTTTTCCGACGTCACAAAATGCACAAAACATGCTGTGACGTCAACTAAAATGTCGCATTATTTTCAGTTATTTCATTACGTTTGAAAATGTGGCTGTTACTCTGTTAATAATGATGCAAAATTAATAAAAATACATATACACAAACAGGAGAATATGGGAATCTAAGAACTAAAATATGTATCGGATAGGGACATCCAAATCGCTATTGCCTGATTTTTGATGTAGTACACTTGCATCTTTTCTTACAAATTGTGAAACTACCAAAAGGTATCCTCTCACATTGGGGAAATTTGTATTGGAATAGTTTGGTTCACTGTGAACAAAACATCACGAAAATGTACTGTCCATATCCACAGCAAATTCTCTCCATGTGAACTGAGTTACATTGACCTAATGTAAACCATAGCTGAGTTATGCCCCCTTATCTTTATACGTGCATGACCTCTCTGTCGACGTTTGACGTCATAGTAGAAAATCGATTTTTGACATTTATTGCGGGTCATTTGTGATTTTGTGAGTATGACGTTATGCATTAACACATACATCCATTTCATATACACTCATGTCGTTCAGATATCAAGCTGTATTTTCTTCACTCACACTTTCCGTAAAGATGCCAAATTAAAAAAATCGTAGCAGAGTGCTTTTATTGGTGCACGATAAAAAACTGAGAAATTTACTGTTTTTTAACACACACAAAAGTTTTGAACAACTTTTAGCAGTGTCTATTTCTCAAACCCCTGAGGTAGCCGCAATTATATTTATACCAACGGTTAGGAAATCAAATATTCTACATGTCTGTGCAATTTCATAGCCGTACGCAGAACCTGGGCCACGCGATCGCAAATCTCGCACAACGCTCACTTTTCAAACGTTACGAAAATGTGCGCCTGAAAAAAAACTCGGCATCCAGGGGGTTAAGGCCATCCCCGTGAGCACTAAACTGAATATACACGATCTCGAAACTGTCACCTGGACTGTCATCAGGACTGGATATCTTGCTTGTCAACCCGTGTCTTCGTGGTTGTAGAAGTCTTGCAATGCTGCATGGCAGTCTTGATTGAGACTCCTGGCTGTTAAATAAACTTTGAAACTGGAAAGTGAATGAACTTGCAGCAACCGGAACTTGATCCGGATAGTAAACAACGTATTCCGGAAGTCACGTGACCGGGATGAATGACAAGAAGGCCACACCTCCGACAGCTGTCAAAATGTGATACAAGTAAGAATGGTGCTAAATCCCAATTAAAACGTGCACTGGAAAACGTATGTCTAGACTTTAAGTGATTTCAATAATCCCCTGTGTAAGTAACCCTCAGCAGAGACTGTAACTTGATAAGGTCAACGTAGCATGTCGGAATGACCTTGGACCCCCCGCATCGCGAAGACACTGTCAAACCAGTCAAACATTAAATTAAACAGTATTACCTACTGGCGATAAATCAAACTTGACTTGCGATGGACAGCTGTGACTGTGAGTGTCTGTATCTCTAATCTGTACACTTGATTCCCCAAAGCCAAGGATAATCCATCGGAATGAATCTGCCGGAATGAATCCGGATCTCATCTAGGTTGAAATTAAAACCATAATAATCACCTAACTACAACTAGATACTTAGCGAGCAGACCAAGTGTTAACAATATCCTTGTTAATTAAAAGTTTTACAATAAAGATGTCCCATAATGCGAAAATGAGAATTAAGCTGTGATGTAACCCTGGAACCCAACCTTGTTTGAGAAAGTCAAATTTGCCGCCCCGATTTTAACCTTGACAGCTCTATTTATAGGTGACATAGGGTCACATGACACGCAAACGTGACGTCAGGGAATTCAAGATGGCGACTGTAAACGTGACTGACATTACTTGTGCCGTAATTTACTGTTAACACGGATACTGTAGCTTGGAAGCTGACTGCACAAAAGGTAGGTCATCTTAATTAAATCAGCATAAGACTGGTATCTTGGCTGGAATCACTGTGATGGCTGAGAAATTGATTATCTGGGCACTTGAAGCCAAGAACAGACATGAATTTCTGTTATAATATTTTACTATTGGAAGTTTAAATTCGTAACTGTAAAGTCCTCTTGATGCCGGTTGATTAGCTGCGAAGGCACAGAAGTCTGTCTAGTTGATGCACTGTTTTATTAAACTAATGGCGGGAATCCAGTACCGTCACGACCCCAGGCGGGCAGATAACTCTTGGCTTATGACACCATTGCTTACCACTAAACAACATCCCTCCCAACTTTAGAAGTTAGAGTCCATGAAACTGTAATGGAGGGTATTGACTGCATGGTTATACAAACATGATTAAGTACTCAGTATGTTGCATGCATTACGTGATAAGACAATACAGTGTTTAACAAAATACTAAAATATGTGCTTATGCATGCATTAAAGTAAAAACTAAACAACGACTAGCACATTGAATTAAAGTTCATGATAATAACTGTCACTCTTCGTTGGTTTGGCACGTTTGGTAATTTGACTACTTGAGCACCATTTAAAGTTCACTTGAACATCGTTAGATGATATAGCTGAGCACTACTACATATTTACAGTCCATGTGGTCTATCTCTCTATCTCACAAAGTCCTTGAACCGAGTAGGGACTCTTCTATTTCGAGCTGGTCTTGTCGAACTGGGCACAGCAGCTGTAGTGGTTGCACTGGTTGTTTCTGTTGGCCTGGTGGTAACTGGAGTGGCAGCAGTCTTACGTGGCGAGTTTGGTGTCTGTGTGGTAGTCTCTCCCTCCTCTTCCTCTGATGGTAATTCTGGAGCTGATAGTAGCAATTTGTTGGGTACTTTCTTGAAGAATGAAGAGTTCCGAGTCAGTTGTTTATCGCCGGAAGAGCAGCAGTATCATGCTACCTTTCTTGTCGGTGATGGTGTAAGGCTGAGTCTCGTAAGTTGGTGATAGTTTATTGTGCTTGTCCGCTCTCACAAGACTGTGTTACCGATGTTGAGATTGCTTCGTTTAGCATTGTTGATGTTGTCAGCATAGCTTTTCATTTTCTGTTTGGCTTCCGCATTGCTTTGTCTGGAAAGATTGTCAATCACACTATTGCTTGGAGTGATTGAAAGCTGGGGTAATCTTGTCTTTGGTTCTCTGTTGAAGAGCAATCTGTATGGTGTGAAGCCAGTTGATATGTGCGGTGACCACCTATATTGGCGTAGAAATTTATACAGTTCTTGTTTCCAAGGCTTTCCTTCCACTGAAGCACTTCGAATGGCTTTCATTAAGGGTTTGTTAAAAGCTTCTGCTTGTACGTTGGCTCTTGGCCATCTAGGGGTTATCTTGTGGTGATGGAACCCACAGAATTCAGCAAATTCTGTGAAGTTGTGGGAATTGAATGGGCTGCCATTGTCAGTTTTCACCGTTCGGGGTATTCCGAATGCTGAAAGTACTTTATCAAACACAGGAATTGTAGATGAGGGTGATGTTGACTTCATAATCTTGACAATTGGGTATCTTGAGTACTCGTCTGTGATCACTGGCAGGTAGTGACCAGAAGGTAATGGTCCACAAAAGTCAGCACTGAGGTTTTGCCATGGACCATCTGGCATTTCAGACATGATGAGTGGTTCCAAGTTTGTAGTTCTGGTGCAGGTGGCTTGGCATGCGAGGCTCTCTCTTATTTTGGTTTCTACTCTTTTGTTTATGCCAGGAAACCAAACGTTCAACCTGATGAAAGCTTTGGTTTTGTTCATGCCTTGATGACCTTCGTGAGCAAGTTGAATTGCCCTGTTGCGGAGACTTTCAGAAAGTATAATTCTTGATCCACGAAAGAGGACACTATCAATATGGAATGTAAGTTCCTCGCCAAAGTTCTTAAAGTCCTTTAACTCATCGATGTTGACGTTGACGTCTGTGACTGACTTGGTTTCGAACCAGAGTCTGGTAGGTATGGATTCGCTCACCTTCTGTAGTGTGTTGTCGTTTTTTGTCGCCTCCCTTACTTCTTCTAGAGTCATGGTATTGGGTATGGAGGTTTCCATGATAAAATTCGCATGCTGTTCTGCCAGGCATTGTTCTCGAGTCTGAATGTGTGTTGATGGCTGTTCTGTAGGGTGTCTTGACATGTAGTCGGCTGAGTTGTTGGCTCCAGGACGATATTGTACATCGACCTTGTGGGGCTGAAGTCTCAGTCCCCACCGTTCAATTCTCAAAGGAGGTCTGGGTTTGTTCCAGATGTGAACGAGAGGCTTGTGATCTGTTAATAACTGTAAAGTGTTGTGCGCCATTGACATACATGTCGAAATGTTCGTAGGCACATACTATGGCTAGGGCTTCTCTCTCAGTCTGGCTGTATCGTGTCTCCACGTCTGTAAGAGCTCTGCTTGCAAAGGCAATTACACCTTGTTCTTGTGTTAACATTGGTCCAATGCTGACAGGGCTGGCGTCGACGATGATTTCAATCGGCTGTTTTGGGTTGAAATATGCTGTTGATGAAGAACTAGCAAGTCTGTTTTTCAATGCCTGTTGCTGTATGGATGTCCATTCCCAAGTAGAGTCCTGTATGGTAAGACAGCGAAGAGGTTCAGACAAAGTTGCGTAATCTGGAATGAACCTGGAGCAATAGTTTAACATTCCAAGGAAACTCTTCACTTCTGTAGGGTGCTTTGGAGCAACCATTTCACGAATGGCTGTTACCTTCTTTTGATCTGGAGACACCCCATTTCTGCTGAACACAAGTCCAAAGAATATGATGGCTGTTCTGTTGAATTCACACTTTTGCGAGTTCACTGTGAGACCTCGGTCATTAAGCCGTTTCAAAGTTTTTTATAAAAATGTGTCATGTTCTTCTGTTGTTTTGCTGTATACAAGAATATCGTCACATATGTTCTTGGTACCTGGAATATCCTGTATCGTACTGTGTATGGTTTCTTGAAAGATCTCTGCTGTAGAACTGATTCCAAAGTTTAGACGTGTATACCTGAAGAGACCTCTGTGTGTGCTGAACGTTGTGATGTATCTGGATTCTGGGTCCAATTCAAGTTGGTGGTAATCTGCTCGAGGGTCCGATTTGCTGAAAACTGTTGCACCGTTTAGATCTGTTATGATCTCATCCAGAGTTGGCATCATATGGCGTTCTCTTAAGATGGCTTTATTTGGGGTGCGCATGTCGACACATATTCTTATAGAGTTTGGGTCTTTCTTGGGTGGTGTGACGATGGGAGACACCCAAGGTGTAGGCTCGCCCTCAACCTTTTCGATGATGTCTTCATTAAGTAACTTTTGAAGTTCTTTGTCGACTTTGTCTCTGAGATGAAAGGGTGTTCTTCTGTGTCTGATGGCTACTGGTTTCACCGATTTATCTATGTGTAGCCTTACACTTGTGTTCTTCAGTTTTCCGATGCCATTAAATAAACCTGGATATTTTGATTCCATGTTGGAGTCAACCAGGGTTCGCCCTAGCCATTAAAAATGAGGAGTCATGTTGACCCCCTGATTTTCATTTAGGGAGTCATTTGGGTTTTGTTGGGAGACGTTTACGTTACAGAAGTGATGTAAGAATGACTCACTTTTTTTCAAAATATCGTACAGTCACAACCTTCCATTCTGGTGTATGTTATGCTTATTTAAATTATAATAAATAAAGAAAGGGTAACCAAAGAGTGTTTATTCTTTAATTGCTGATGTTCTTGTTCATCACCTCAATATCACTGAAGTCACACTTACACCATGACTTAAACTACAGTCAGAGTTACACCACACAGAGTTACTGTCATCTCTGCTTTCTTTGGAATAGTCTTACAGCTGCATCATAGTCAAACTCAGCTGGTGTTGGACCTTGTAACTTGATGAACATCAGTCTGTTTAAACGACTTTGATTAAGTCTGTTTCTAGCTTGATTTTTCAGTGCATTTTGGACAGAGAACCCCCTCTCACAAGGGGCTGAAGATACTGGAATGATTGACGCAATTTCTGCAAGAACAACAAATCAGGGAAAATGTCTTTCTTATCTCTAATGACACTCCTGCACACCTCCTTGAACCCACAAGCTCCCTTAAATGCACTGACATGGTGCTTGAACATCAGAAAATGGTTAAGTGCCCTATCTCTGACAACATGATCTGAAAAATGCTCCAACAATACATTTAGCTGTGCTTCACCATGCTGATAAAAATCTACTTGTGATCCTGGATATCTGTCCGGGTTGAACACTCTCTCAAAGCATTCCAGTACATGAAGATCATCATGGGGAAAACGATCACTTATCTTCTCCAGTAAACTGTTATTGTATCTATCTCTGAGTTCAATAAACCTATCCCTCAGCTGTTGGTTGTCCTTTATTGCTACTCCTTTAATAATAGTTGTGTTCGCAACAGGTACATCACCAAGATCTTGAAGAAGTTTGTCAACGTTATGTGACCCATGCTTCATAGTTTGAAGCGTGGCCTTGGTAGTGTCTACACAGGATCGAACATCTGCTAGATTAACACTGTCCTTTTGGAATGTTAAGCTGAGGATGCCAGTGATGACAAGAACATCAACAAGTAAGGCTGTAGTTAGCAGGAATTGAGAAGCCATAAACTTGTGCAGTGCAACAGCCTTTGGATCCTGTCTGGAATTAGCATTTTCTAGGCACATGACAATCACATCAAAATGTTCAAGAATCATTTTAACAGCTGACTCGACTGACAGCCACCTCACTGATGTCGGCTCTTTAACCTACTCTCTATGTCCATGAAGTATGTCTTGCAATTATCTCAGCTTCTCATATTTCACATTTGAATCTGCAAAGTACCTGTATAAAATTCCTATGTGTCTGTGAAACTCTGTCATGTATGGCAGATCCTTGGCAGCCTGTGATGCAGCCAAGTTCAGCCGATGGGCAGCACAGTGAACTTGCACTAATGCAGGATTTCTCTGCCTTAATTTAGCTCCCAAACCATTCAATCTGCCAGTCATCACAGATGCTCCGTCTGTTCCTAGTCGTAATGTTTTGTAAAGATTGCTGTTCTCTTCATCTATTAGTGATTTTTTGTGAAGAAAATCCAATAAAGCTGTCTCAATTCCTGCTGCTGTGCAGTCAGTAACGAGCTCGTTACCAGAGAAACTCACCTGCACAACCCCTGTCTCAGGATCAACATAACGTACATAAATTGCCAACTTCTTCTCAACTGTGATATCACAAGTTTCATTGAGCATTACGCCGAAGAAAGGACTGTTTTTTATAGTTTCAATTTGTTCAGATTCAATGAGGTGAAACAGACACTCTTCCATTTCCTTGACCACTTCATGCTTATGATAAAAAGTGCTGACAGTTAGTGACACCATTGAGCACTTGCAGTTCCATCAAATCTGTAAATATATCAGCAGGAATATATTTCTTAGCCATAACGTAAACAGTACAAAGTTGTTTGATGTGTCCCTCGGTCTGTGCAGTATGTTGCCTGGCATCTACTTCAACAGCCTTGCGGGGCTGTGGGGTAGTCTCGTGGTTAAAGCGTTCGCTCGTCACGCTGAAGACCCGGGTTCGATTCCCTACATGGGTACAATGTGTGAAGCCCATTTTCTGGTGTCCCCCCGCCGTGATATTGCTGGAATATTGCTAAAAGCGGCGTAAAACTAAACTCATTCACTCACTCACTCAACAGCCTTGCTTGCAGTCGTTTGAAAATAATTTTGCATTTCAAGTATTTTTACAGAAGCAGTGTGGTCTTTTGTTCCCTGGTGTCTTGTCAGCTTGGAGTTCTGAAAGTTCGCGCACCCATAAGTGAATGGATTTTTTTGACCGGCTTTATTGCAAACATCGCACTTCATACAGTTGTTTTTATACACTAACCACGTGAATTGTTTTAGCCATTCTTCATGAAAGCAACGAACTAACTTGGCACGTTTTTTGACCTGGAACATTCACTTAACTTGTGATCTTCTGCTTCTCCCGATCCCAAAGTATCTTCACTAACACTGATATTCAGGAATGACCCAAGTTTTGCTTGTTTTTTTTGACATTTTAGCAGTCGAAGTCTGCAAAACAACTCCACACTGACAGCCACTGGCGACAAGTCACAATATGGAGTAATGACGATCTTTATTGTGATTGGCTACTATTTTTACAGTGTCATCGCTGATCTATTTTTAGCCTCAGATTTCCAACTGGTTAAATTTGACCATCGAAGGATTGCTTGATGATTGAAAATATGACAGAGGAAATCACCGAGAGTTAAAAATAGTAATTGTTTAATAATAGATGGAATCAGGTAGACATTTCAATGTGTCAAGAGTGACGCAACAGGGAATTTTTTGTGCGTATTTTTTGGAATTTACGAGTCAAATATGCAGGTTTTCTGCGTCAGGGCGAACCCTGGTCAACGCTGTTGATTATGTTTACGAGTTGTAAATCTTCCGATGTTTTGTATCCAAGGAGTGACCCATGGTTACCTTTCACAACGTAAAACTTGTGGCACTGTATGCAAGATCTTGATTCAACTGTTCGGTCGCACTGGCCGATTACAGGAAGTGGTGCTCCCTTGCCGTATGGGTACTGGCGTGGCAAAACTTTATGTGAAACTTGTGGCTTGCCAATCTTCTGTAAAGTGTTCTCATCAATAATGTTGACTGAGGCACCCGTATCTATCTTCATAGAAATCTGGGTGTTGTTCACCTTAACTATCGCAACAGGTGTTTTTCCAGATACTGTTCCCACTGTGTGACTGACTGTGTAGCAATATTCATCATCACTGGAGTCTGTTCTGTAGTTTCCGCTTTGTTCTGTCTGCATGCGTGCCTTCTGTTACTTCACTGACTGTTTCTTTCTTCTTCAGTTTCAAACATGCAGCTTTGAAGTGATACGGTTTCTTACAGTATGCGCATGTTTTACCTTTAGCCGGACAGTCACCTTTGTGTGGATAGTCGCCAGCACAAAACAAGCATTTTTTCTTCTCCTTCATTTCTTTGATTGGGTCTCGTGCAGCTTGTTTTTGTTGTTGTTGTTTCTTCTGTTCAAATTTCTGTTTTTGCTTCTGTTTAGACTTCTGTTTGTGTTTGAATCTGCCAACTGCATGCACAGGTTCTTTTTCCATCGCACATGCCTGTTTTTCAGAAATTTCCAAATATCTTTCAATGACTTGTCAGATTCTCTTAATGCACGTCGTCGCAGTCGACCGGAGGCACAATTCTGTATGACTTGTGACAATGTTTCTTTGTCAATGTCTGCAAATTCAGTTCTTTGCCAGTTTTCTGAGTTCAGTTACACAATCGTCAAGTGTTTGATCTAGCTGTTGCTTTGTGTTTCTAAAGTCATATATTGTCTTTTGTAAATTTTTCTTTGGCGCGAAGTAATTTGTGAGCACTGTTTTTGTGTCAGTGTAAGTGTGGGTCGAATTAGCTTTTTCCACTTCATAGATATCAGCAACATGTTCACCGGCATAGTACAGCATTAAAGCATGTTTACGTTTTCCATCTGTCACGTTCATAGCTTAAAATAGAATCTCTAACCTCTTAATCCATTTCTCCCATTTGGGGCCGGCATTAGCCTTATCAGCATCATAGTCGAATGTTGGGAATGGGGGTAATGTTTCCATCCTGCCGATAACACATGGTGCACTAAACTCCTGAGAATCTGTTTATAGCAGCTGTTTAGGCAAAGTTAATGTTTATCAAAATGGCCTGTGGGTCATAAAACTCCTCCTCGCCAATGTAAAGTCCTCTTGATATCGGTTGACTAGCTGCGAAGGTACAGAAGTCTGTCTAGTTGATGCATTGTTTTATTAAACTAATGGTGGGAATCCAATACCATCACGACCCCTTGCGGGCAGATAACTCTTGGCTTATGACACCATTGCTTACCACTAAATAACGTAGGACACTACAGTAACTGTGGTTGTTAGTGACTGTATCCAAGAGGGTTGAAGTACTGTAAAACTATTGTCCTACTGAGAGGGTACGTAAGTTTTACTGTTTGGCTAGATTTCCCAAATTCCTGACGGTTGAGGGGACAATGTAAATCCAGCTAGGGTCCATGCAGGTAGCAAATGGACTGTAAGTCCCCATGGCCCCTAGCGTGGTGATCTACCTTCAGTTGTTAGCAATCTATAGCCCATTTTTATATTGTTTTGTCTTCTATAGATAAACTGTTTTAGGTATAATTACTAGTTTTACATTCTTTTCTGTGATATTCTAGTTGTTTTACTGTCCCTTGTCGACAGGTTGTTATAATGCACATATATTCCATTTAAGTGTTATGTTCCCGTCACGATATGGCTGAAATATTGCTGATGTGACGTTAAATATTAACTCACTCACTCCAATGTATTGCGTAGCTCAAGGAATATCTTGTCCGATAACAGTTTCACAGGTCTACCTGAATTGCGTAAATGCATCTGGATTAGTAGCACAAGTTGCCTCAGTGTTTTTGGTGGGTACTCGGTTCCATCTACTTTGCCAACTTTGGAGACAAATCTACACAAACAGTATTTTAGCTCATCGTCATTGAGCTGTTCCAGTTTATGGTCAATAACACTTAGTCTATGAAAATGTGTATTTCCTTGTACAATATTTCGATTTCTATTCCCCCTCCAATTTTCAAACAAACTACACGCCCAGCATAACGAGCTCTTTGTCCGTTCTGGAATGTTACCTTTAGACAAGTCAGCTATCTCGTTGTCTGTCTTTGGAGGCAAAAATCGTTCCCTTGAACTCGGCACACAAATATTCGACGTGCTTAAAGAAACGTTCATACAGTCCATTGTATCAATGGCCGTTAGGTCGTCTTCGCTAATATCAATATAATGAGGTAGTTCATTTACCGTGCCATGTGACAGTCCCATAGCTTCTTAGCTGCTACTAAGCAATTCATTGTCACTAGAATTAAAGTCACTTTGTGAGGCAAAAACACTTTGGGAGGAGGGAATCAGTTCGTCTTAGTTCGTCATGACTTTACAGGGGCACATGTGATTGTCTTATGGTGGCGGTAAAGTGTTCATGTACATCATGCTTTACATCTAAATGGTTTTCATTAAGGGCACAGCTAGCTGGTCTACATGCCACTGAATGCATATAAAGTTCATTGATGAAATGCACTTGCTTTTCTTGCTGCTAACATTTATGCATCTCATCCAGGTTCTATTCAGCGGTTAACGAGCCCCAAAATGCCTCTATTGTATACGTTCAGCTGTCATATGATTCAACCAAATAGTCCCTCATGTTTTATCATAAAAGGAATCCATGAATATATGACTATGATGATAAATTGACTATTCATTTGTATACACTATGCTTTAAATATGTTAGAGCACTCGGACTTTGGTCTCTAATGGTTGAAATTGTTAGTTAGAACACTCTTCGCTTTGCTTATTGTGCTCTGACTAACAATTTCAACCATTAGAGACCAAGTCCTCGTACTCTAACATATACTTACAGGAGCGTTGAAGATCAGACAGCAACACATGATATAGTTCGCAATGATGTGGATAAATGGAGAATACACCCATCGTTTGGTGGTAAATTGTTTGATTTAGAAGACCTTGATAGGCCAACAGAGACCTCTCAAGACATACCGTACTATCTAATATGCACTGGCAGCAGCAAGTGGACAATGTTATCACCTCAAATCAACTGGCTTCTCAACATAACACTAATTTCACCATACGTTTTCATGGAAAACATAGACCACTACCTAAAAAAGTCATAAACAATGGAATCCTGCTTGTGTCTTACGTCCCATCACAGAGACGCAGTGTAACCATCACACCAGTCTCAAGAAGAGGAGTCCACATACTGTCGTGTAAACCCGGGGAGACAGCAGTATTGCAGTTGGTTACTGAATTTGACAGTGTAACCCCCTCCTAGAAAATCTCTCGCCAAATACCATGATGGCCATGCAACTTTTACTAGGTGAACCACCACAGAGCGATACTGAGATGTGAAAGGAATCAAACTCCGGTGGGTTGAAAAACACCTGGGTCAAGTTTGCTCAATTTACGTACGAGTGGGGGGTGATTCACACACCAATTTGCAAGATGTCACAGTGATAGTGGAAGACACTGTAACTCTAACCAAGATTTTTCTATCCGAGCACATCAGTTTTATTAGTTTAAAGTTCATACATGAGGCATTGACAGAAAAACAATTGGAAACTATTTTCTAACAGTTTTATAAACTATGGTAAGTTCCAATGTAACGCGGTGATCTAGGAGACACAGAGAGATTAAATATACCTGGTGAGGAAGACACCCCGTACCTCTTAGACTTTAAAGATAATGTATACAAATGAATACCAGTAGCAGATTTTACAGAGCTTGAGTGGTTAATTCAGATAACACTAGCCAATCCTTACATTGTTTTTAATCGTTTCCAAAATTTCCTTCTCACATCCTTTAATCCCTTAAAAGAACATACTGGTACCCCTCGCTGGTAGTTGTAAACTTGCCTGACAAGTCAATGTACCAACGGTCAAACATGTCAACGAGCTGCAAGGGTTTAAGTGGCGCAGGGCAATAGTGGAAGTGACGTTTTGCCACCTGGCATTGTGTACATGTGGCAACCCACATTTTGACGAAGTTGTACATCCCCTTCCAATAATACTTGAGCCGCATGGCTGCGAAGCATCGATCTACCCCGGGGTGTGCAGCAAAGAGATGGTCGTGGTATGCCCTCATAATATCTTGTCGGAGTGGCGCAGGGATACAAATCTGTCTATATGTCCGCATTGGTAGTTCCGTGCGATCCCTGGGAGTGTAGAAGTGAATGAGAAGTCCCTCATCCAATTTATAATCGGCCGCCTCCAGTATTATGCGCCGAGCGGTTTGGTCATCCTTGGGTAGTGTCCCTGTTTCCATGTAGTTCATAATGTCCCGGAAGGAGGGGTCTCCGAGTTGTAGGTCGTGTAGTCTATCTGGAGGTATCCCCTCTGGGTACTGCAGTTTGTGTGTACCTTCACGTGGAGCGGATGACTCCTGCTCTGTGGCCTGAGTAACCTCCCGGTCAACTGTTGATATGGCGTGGCTGATCGTATCAATCCCTACTAGTTCCTCCTGTTCATTATCCTCTCTAGGGGGGTAAGGTCGTCTGCTGAGGGCGTCGGCATTACCGTTCTTGGCTCCGGGAACATAAGTGATGTGCAGGTCATATTGAGATAGCAGTATACTCCAACGACCGAGCCGGCCCGTGTTGTCTTTAATGGTGTTCAAATACTGAATTGCTGCATGGTCAGTGACGACTGTACAGTGGCTATCGGCCAAGAATGGGTGAAAGTGTTTCAGGCCCAACATGATAGCCAGGCATTCCTTTTCCGTAATGGAGTACTTCTTTTGTGTTGGGGATAAACTTTTCCCTGCAAAGGAAATTAGGTCTTCCTTGCCATCCTCCCCCTTCTGAGATAGCACAAAGCCGACACATTGCTCCGACGCATCACACGATAAGATGAAGGGTTTAGTGAAGTCTGGGTATGCTAGGATAGGGGCAGACGTGAGTGCTGACTTCAGGGTTGTGAACGCCTTATCTGCGGTAGTCGTCCAGACATAAGGGGTATCCTTCCGTAGCAGACGGTGTAAAGGCTCGACAATATCAGCATAACCCTTGATGAATTTTCTGTAATATCCGGCCAACCCCAAGAAGGAACGAAGCTCTTTGGTGCATGTGGTTTGAGGGTATGTAACCACACTGTCGACTTTCTCTGGATCCATTGCGACACCCTCTTTTGAAATCACATGCCCCAGGTAGTTAATAGTGGAGAGGGCAAAATGACACTTGGAGGGCTTCAGTCGTAAATTCGCTGTGCGGAGTTTGTCAAAGACTGCCTCCAGGTGCGTCAGATGATCTTCAAACGTTTTGGAGTAAATGAGGAGGTCATCCAAATAGCTAAGGACCGATCTCCACGACATGGAGGAAAACAAGGATGATATAATGAAGGAAAAACAGCTTGGGGCATTGACAAGGCCAAAGGGCATGACCTTAAATTGGTATGCGCCCTCTCCCTGGACGATGAAGGCCATCTTTTCCTTGCTATCCTCGGCCATGGGCACCTGGTGATATCCTGACATAAGATCCAGGCTTGTGTAATAGCAGGCGTGACTGGTCCCTAAGGACATCAGCGATTGATCGATATTCACCAGAGGCCAATGTTCAACAGTCGTGATACGCAAAATCGTGTCGTCAAGTCCCGCTTTTTGACTAGGAGTACTGGAGCAGCCCAGGGAGGGAAGGATGGTTCGATGATATCATTATCCAACATTTGTTGTAGATGGTTTGGATTGATAGGGTAAGGTCGTTGACGCAGTGGTTTATGTGTTCCAGTGTCGATGTGACACTCAAAGAGATGAGTTCGTCCAAGCTCCGTGATGTCCTTTGCGAATATGTCCCTATGACAGCCAATCAACAACAGAAGAGCATCTTGTTCCCGGGGGGTGAGGTGAGAGTTAGTTAAGTCAATGTCTAAGTCCGCGGCCTGGCCCCGATATTTATCCTGAGTGGTGAGATCCTCTTGTAGTAGTCTGTTCTGTGGTGAGGGGTTGGGTCCCGGGGATGGTGACACCGATGGTGACAGGTCATCCCTGTGGTCAGGGGACCTGGTGACATCTGGGTTGGGTGGCAGTCCCTCATGGGTGACATGTGACATGACACAACTTGACCCTGGTGACAGATCCGCATTAGTAGCAGGCGCCTTGGGGACAGTTGGCTTGGGGACAGGTGACATCCCCACAGGGGTGGCGACCGGATTGAAAGCGTCCGTCTGTGGTAACAGGTCCTCACTGGTGACAGACGGCTTGGGGACAGTTGACATAGGAACAGGTGACACCACCTCAGAGGCGACGTCGAGATGGTTGACATCTGACCTCGGGGACATATCCTGGCTGGCGACAGACGGATCGGGGACAGCTGACCTAGGGACAGGTGACATCACATCAGTGGGGACGGCGAGATGGTTGACATCTGACCTCAGGGACATATCCTGGCTGGTGACAGACGAATTAGGGACAGATGACGGAGGGACAGGTGACATCACATCAGTGGTGACGGCGGGATGGTTGACATCTGACCTCGGGGACATATCCTGGCTGGTGACCGACGGATTAGGGACAGATGACAGAGGGACAGGTGACATCACATCAGTGGTGACGGCGAGATGGTTGACATCTGAACTAGGTGACAGATCCTGGCTGGTGACAGGCAGCTTGGGGACAGTTGACCTAGGGACAGGTGACATCACATCAGTGGTGATGGGGAGATGGTTGACATCTGAACTAGGTGACAGATCCTGGCTGGTGACAGACGGATTGGGGACAGTTGACAGAGGGACAGGCGACAACACATCAGTGGTGACGACGGGATGGTTGACATCTAACCTAGGTGACATATCCTGGCTGGTGACAGACGGATTGGGGACAGTTGACAGAGGGACAGGCGACAACACATCAGTGGTGACGACGGGATGGTTGACATCTAACCTAGGTGACATATCCTGGCTGGTGACAGATGGATTAGGGACAGATGACAGAGGGACAGGTGACATCACATCAGTGGTGATGACGGGATGGTTGACATCTGAACTAGGTGACAGATCCTGGCTGGTGACAGACGGAGTAGGGACAGATGTCAGAGGGACAGGTGACATCACATCAGTGGTGACGGCGGAGTGGTTGGTGGTTGAGTCCAGTCCCTCGACGTTGGCCTGCATAGGTGGCGCTAACGAGTACCCGTCAGTTATTTGCATTCCCATATCAAAATCACCTTGCAGTGTTTCAAAGTGGGCAACTTCAGTCCCTTTTGTAATGTGTACATGAGTGTCCGTGGGATTGAGAACTTGGAATGGTGCAGAATTGTTGTCAACTGATACCAAGCAATGGCAACCTATGACTGAATATAATTGTGCAAGCTTTGGTGGAGGTTTCAGTAGCCCCGTGTGACCAGTTGTGTCTGAGTCGAGTAGTACTGAGAAGCATGCTTCCGCGCGGGGAGGGATAGACAGTGAGTGTGGTGTCTGAGCAGGTGTGGTGGTATACGGTGTGAGAAATGGTGTGGCAGTGAGCCCCTGCTGTAATACTAATTGGCGTTTAGTGAAATCAATCGATGCTGCATTGTCGGTCAAAAAGTCTAATCCCAGTATGACGTCTTGTTGTAACCCGTCAACTACGTAAAATGTTTGGGATAATTTCAAGTGAGCTATTAATACAGGCAATGTGACCACCCCGATGACCGTGAGAGTGGTTCCATCTGCTCCAGTGAGTTTAACACGTGGAGCTGACAGTAAAGGAAAGGATCCTTGCATCCCTACTTGTTTGTAACGTTCCGAATTAAGGCACGATGTGGATGCACCTGTGTCCACCAATGCACGCCTGAGCCATAATGGATACTGGTATCATGCTGTTTGCTAAGTGTACACTATTGATGGTGTGAAGTGATGGCACCACGATCGGTGGGGGAGAGGGAGAGCGTACTTGTACTGGGAGAGGGGAACTCAGAGGTTCAGTAACATAAGTTGCTTGTGGGTCAGCTGCACCATGTGTAGCCGCCGTGTAGTGCTGGTCTGATAAGGTACTGAGAGGTTCGTCTACGGGCGGAGGGGGTTCGGGGGGAGTACGGTTTCCCATTTTGGCCGGCAACCTGTCCTGGCCATGTTTCATTTGTGGAGGAGGGGTGCCCGGGGGCTCTGTAATTGGTCGCCCCTTTGTTCGATGGCTGAGTGATAAGACGGCTGGTGGGGGAGGGGCGAAAGGGGAGGAATCCGGGATTGGAGTGTGCCGGCACCATGGCTGGGGGCTTATTGCCTGGTGGGGGTTTGGACGAACTGGTTGTATTTTGGTATGTCGGGCTGTCTAAACGTTGCGAGGAATGAGTTGGGAATGGGATTTCGTTATGACCGAGATACTGCGTGTTTGGGTTATGGGCTCCCCCCCAGTCTCTGTGTAGTCATGCGGTGGGTTGGCGGACCTGACACCACCGAGCTATATGACCTTGTTGATTGCACCGGTAGCAAGTAATCAGTCTGGCTCTACATTCAGGGGGATGGAAGTGAAACATACCAGAACCCTTACACGTGAACGGGCGTCTGTCCTGTAATGTATTTCGAATACCATAAGAATTTCCCGGTTTATTGGCGTAGTTTCTCAATGGGGCAAAACGGACATTGCAACTATTTGTAGTTCTCCCGGTGTTCTGGTTGTTGTTCTGCGGGCGATAGGGCATTTGTTGTGTATGTGTAGGTGTGAACTGTGGACTGTACATGGTTGGCTGTGGATTTGCTGTCGATGGCTCTGGGAGCATGTGAGTGTTCTGCTGTGTTTGATGGTGTAAGTACTGACTCAAATCAACTACATTTACTAGTTGTAGTGGAGGCTGTTTGGTATGAGTTGTAAGTTCATCCACCTGTTCGCTCAATAGGTGGATGGCCTGCATGACTTTAGATTCGTCCTCAGGGGACCCAGTGGCATCAGCAATTTCTGCACTCTGTACAACTTCGGCGAGGGTAGTGTGTGGCCTAGTAAATACAAAGCGTTTTACATTCTGGAATGCGTTTCTAAGAACGAGATCCCTGACAAAATCATCATTGTTCTGGCCGATCAAGGCTGCCTGATGCCTGACCGCCTGTAAGAAGTCAGCGAAGGGTTCAGATGGTTTTTGTTTCCTGTCTATGAGGTCGTTTGCTCTCTTTAACATGACAATAGAATTTGGAGCATAACGCTGTAGGAAAGTTCTCTTCAAGGCTGGCCAGGAACTCTGGTCCTTGGCCAAAGTCCCGTCAAACCAGTGTGAGGCCTGCGAGGACAGATATAATTGGAATAGTTCCTTCTTTTCCTCATCTGTATAACCATGCACCTTACAGTATCGCTCAAACTTTCTTAACCAACCTTCAGCGGCAAGCGGGTCCCTACCATCAAAATAACTCATTGGTACTGCAGATAAGGAGACAGCTCGGGTAAATGATTGAGCTGGGTTCACTGAGGGGACGGACTGCGCACTGGTGCCGTTTGTCGTGGCCATGCTAGACTGATATGTGGGTGGGGCGGGGCAACCTTGAACCACTGCCGCTGTGTGGGCCACTGGTGTACTGAAGATATCCGTGTGTAATAATTGGGGACCGGCCATTGGAGACGAGACGGGTGACCATTCGACTGGCATTGGGGGGCGATTGGGACTGGCGTTACTAGATGTCGTGGTCTTAGTGCAGGAGGACATGACCGGTGTGGTGTCAACAATAGTGGCAGGGCTCTCAAAGTTTAGCGTTTAGTGAAATCAATCGATGCTGCATTGTCGGTCAAAAAGTCTAATCCCAGTATGACGTCTTGTTGTAACCCGTCAACTACGTAAAATGTTTGGGATAATTTCAAGTGAGCTATTAATACAGGCAATGTGACCACCCCGATGACCGTGAGAGTGGTTCCATCTGCTCCAGTGAGTTTAACACGTGGAGCTGACAGTAAAGGAAAGGATCCTTGCATCCCTACTTGTTTGTAACGTTCCGAATTAAGGCACGATGTGGAGGCACCTGTGTCCACCAATGCACGCCTGAGCCATAATGGATACTGGTATCATGCTGTTTGCTAAGTGTACACTATTGATGGTGTGAAGTGATGGCACCACGATCGGTGGGGGAGAGGGAGAGCGTACTTGTACTGGGAGAGGGGAACTCAGAGGTTCAGTAACATAAGTTGCTTGTGGGTCAGCTGCACCATGTGTAGCCGCCGTGTAGTGCTGGTCTGATAAGGTACTGAGAGGTTCGTCTACGGGCGGAGGGGGTTCGGGGGGAGTACGGTTTCCCATTTTGGCCGGCAACCTGTCCTGGCCATGTTTCATTTGTGGAGGAGGGGTGCCCGGGGGCTCTGTAATTGGTCGCCCCTTTGTTCGATGGCTGAGTGATAAGACGGCTGGTGGGGGAGGGGCGAAAGGGGAGGAATCCGGGATTGGAGTGTGCCGGCACCATGGCTGGGGGCTTATTGCCTGGTGGGGGTTTGGACGAACTGGTTGTATTTTGGTATGTCGGGCTGTCTAAACGTTGCGAGGAATGAGTTGGGAATGGGATTTCGTTATGACCGAGATACTGCGTGTTTGGGTTATGGGCTCCCCCCCAGTCTCTGTGTAGTCATGCGGTGGGTTGGCGGACCTGACACCACCGAGCTATATGACCTTGTTGATTGCACCGTTAGCAAGTAATCAGTCTGGCTCTACATTCAGGGGGATGGAAGTGAAACATACCAGAACCCTTACACGTGAACGGGCGTCTGTCCTGTAATGTATTTCGAATACCATAAGAATTTCCCGGTTTATTGGCGTAGTTTCCCAATGGGGCAAAACGGACATTGCAACTATTTGTAGTTCTCCCGGTGTTCTGGTTGTTGTTCTGCGGGCGATAGGGCATTTGTTGTGTATGTGTAGGTGTGAACTGTGGACTGTACATGGTTGGCTGTGGATTTGCTGTCGATGGCTCTGGGAGCATGTGAGTGTTCTGCTGTGTTTGATGGTGTAAGTACTGACTCAAATCAACTACATTTACTGGTTGTAGTGGAGGCTGTTTGGTATGAGTTGTAAGTTCATCCACCTGTTCGCTCAATAGGTGGATGGCCTGCATGACTTTAGATTCGTCCTCAGGGGACCCAGTGGCATCAGCAATTTCTGCACTCTGTACAACTTCGGCGAGGGTAGTGTGTGGCCTAGTAAATACAAAGCGTTTTACATTCTGGAATGCGTTTCTAAGAACGAGATCCCTGACAAAATCATCATTGTTCTGGCCGATCAAGGCTGCCTGATGCCTGACCGCCTGTAAGAAGTCAGCGAAGGGTTCAGATGGTTTTTGTTTCCTGTCTATGAGGTCGTTTGCTCTCTTTAACATGACAATAGAATTTGGAGCATAACGCTGTAGGAAAGTTCTCTTCAAGGCTGGCCAGGAACTCTGGTCCTTGGCCAAAGTCCCGTCAAACCAGTGTGAGGCCTGCGAGGACAGATATAATTGGAATAGTTCCTTCTTTTCCTCATCTGTATAACCATGCACCTTACAGTATCGCTCAAACTTTCTTAACCAACCTTCAGCGGCAAGCGGGTCCCTACCATCAAAATGGCTCATTGGTACTGCAGATAAGGAGACAGCTCGGGTAAATGATTGAGCTGGGTTCACTGAGGGGACGGACTGCGCACTGGTGCCGTTTGTCGTGGCCATGCTAGACTGATATGTGGGTGGGGCGGGGCAACCTTGAACCACTGCCGCTGTGTGGGCCACTGGTGTACTGAAGCTATCCGTGTGTAATAATTGGGGACCGGCCATTGGAGACGAGACGGGTGACCATTCGACTGGCATTGGGGGGCGATTGGGACTGGCGTTACTAGATGTTGTGGTCTTAGTGCAGGAGGACATGACCGGTGTGGTGTCAACAATAGTGGCAGGGCTCTCAAAGTCAGATGAAACGGTCTTACTTCTCGGAAGTGGGGAAGCAAATAAAGTAGACCAGCTGGAAGATGTAGCTACAGGAGACAGACATTGGTGATTAACAGGGCTTACAGAGATGGGATTCCCGCTACCGTTATGGGTTAGAGGCATGATTCTCTCAAAGATCTCGTTCTTTTACAAGTATATAGCAAAGGCGAAATTGGCTTGCCTAGGTATGCTCGATCCTGTCGAATGTGCACTATTATATAGTCTAAACGTCTCACAACAGTTTCTGTCACTTTCCTATAAGTTCACAGTCACATAAAGTTTGGTGTGGTGCTTCCCTGGTGTCCCACTGTTCTGTACTGTCCGGTCCTCCTGTGGTTCCGGTGATCTGGTGTCGTCCTCCTGCCTTCCTCAGTAGTTGCGGCCCTCTCCCTTGACCAGTTGCGTTGGTGGTGTTGACCTTCCTTGGACGGTCTCAACGTCCCCGTTTGCACCTGAATTTACTAGTGTTGATATAAGCAGCCAAGCGTCACTCTGCTTAATGCAAATTGCCATGTGTGCACCCGCTGCACCGTACTCTTCGCCTCTCAACAGTTTAAGCAGCCAAACGTCACTCTGCTTAATGCAAATTGCCGTGTGTGCACCCGCTGCACCACACTTTTCGCCTCTCAACAGTTTAAGCAGCCAAGCGTCCCTCTGCTTAATGCAAATTGCCGTGTGTGCACCCGCTGCACTACACTTTTCGCCTCTCAACAGTTTAAGCAGACAAACGTCCCTCTGCTTAATGCAAATTGCCGTGTGTGCACCCGCTGCATCGCACTCTTCGCCTCTCAACAGTTTAAGCAGCCAAACATCACTCTGCTTAATGCAAATTGCTGTGTGTGCACCTGCTGCACAGCACTTTTTTTTTTGTCTCTGAATGTCTATACTCACAATACTGGCAAGTTACCCCACATACTCCACCACGTCTCCAAGGTGTGGAATCAGGTCTGTTAGCTGCCAGATAGATGACGTTTACCTGGTCGAATCCCGTACCTGCGATGGACGGGTCCTTACCCGAACTACGGTATACCCCCGTACTTCGGTCCTGACGATAGGGGATGTGCGAGAGGTACAATGTCAGTACCCGGGGGCCCTTGGAGCTTTACCGTAGTTCCTCCAGCAACCACAAGACGACGATCTTCGTTCAATAGTTTATTTGAAACTGTGTTGCTGGACAACCCACTCTATGGTCACTCTATAAGACTTCAGCCGCAAAGTTTCCGTCTTAAGCCAAATGCTGGTGCCTTTTAAGATAGTTTTCCGACGATTCCTTGTGATCAAACACCAAGAGTGGGAGCGCACCAGACTCCCGACCCTGGGCTTTGCTACCGCTTAAAGCTGGGTCCCTATGTCACAGCCAACACCCTCTTCTTTTTCGTCCATTGGTCAGAAACCCCTAAGCCTGCATACTTTTTCACTCCCCCATCCTTATTCCGTACCCCCAATACCATATTTGTAAAGCTATGAGGTGGATTCCAAGAAACTCAAGGTATCTACCTCCTAACCATATATGTCCCATGGAATACTACGAACTGCTGCTGAGGTCCCCGGACAAGTTGCTCCATCTTGATAGTACCGTCCCTATCCCTTTACCTAATCTATGAGTCATCTTGCCTTGCCCCCACTAAGTTCTGACGACCTACTTTCATGCTTATTTCCTCCGCAGCCGATTACGTACCTCTCCTACATTGTATATGTTTTCTACCTCACAGGCCTTTATCTATTATTTCCCATTCTGAATATACTATTAGAACACCTTGATCACTTATTATTAATAACATCATTCCTAGATCTAAATATTATAACCACAATAATAATTCCTCAGCCATGATTCGCTATTATCATAATAATCATAATTCCATGCCTCTGATAGTTGGTCCCCATGGAAGGAAATATCAAAGAAGAGAGACATGCTGTTGTATTTAGCCTTTGGCACGCGAATCACAGCATATGGGTGCTGACGCAAAAATCCAACTTGGTGTTGAGAGACTTGAGGGAGCAGACGTGTTTGGTGGCATTATTTCACTGCAAGGACAGGGATTCGTTCGAGAGAGAACGATGTGATGAGCAAAACAGAACGAGAACGAGTGAAAAAACAGCTCACTGAAACTTAGTAAAGCACGCCAAGCTTGTGTAGAAAACCGACCAGCCAGTGGGTGACCTAGCAGTCGTCCTAGTAAATATTAGTAATTACCTAGTAAATTTTAGTAAATGTTAGTAGTTTTAGTAATGTTTTAGTAATGACCTGTGGTTATGGGATCTCCCATTTTTGAAGTTCTAGTCGTGTGTAAACTAACCTTTATCTCTGCGTGTTTAGCATATGTTGCATATTATTTTTTAGAAATAAAAACTAGAGTACTATATTATAAAATGGAGGCAGATGAATTACTAGAGCAGTTGTTGGTTACAGAGGGTCAGGGTGTGGGGGAACCCCACTCAGCTGTACGCAGTACACAGCGTGATTGATAACGCTGGTAGTGGGTGGTAAGGGAAAGCAATATTTAGGTGATGACATAACTGCTGATAAGATTCAGAAAGTGTCGCATGAGGAAATCAGTAAATTATACACTAGATACGAGGCACAACTTGGGGCCAAGATGACAAAAGTCATAGGTTCTACTATTACCCAGATTTACACCGGCATAGCGTCTCACTTTTTACCGATCCCACCGGAACGTCGTCTCTTTTTGTGGGAGGACTTAGAGAAGGACCCGTTTATCGATAATCCCACAATCATTTCCTCGATTTTTAACGTCAACCATAGCGTGCTTGTTCTTAAAATGTTTAGGGAGAGGTCAATGGTTCATAGTATGCTATATCCAGGTAGACCATATTAATCATAACAATAACCCAACCAGACCCCATATTAGTGAAGCGTACTAAATTTTCTCGAATTTTTTTTAAAGACCTGTCAATGGAAGAATTGATACTATCAGGCTGTGTTGCAACTTCCTGATTACCTCTGAAGTAAACAATGGTCTGGTCAATAACATCATTTCCCTGATGTTTCTCTAGTGTTATCTTTAACGGGAGTTGAAATTTAATGCCTTTTAAATCATTCAGTTCTTCAATTACTTTTTCAAATACCAATTGCCTTACATCTTCAACATGTTTCTTTGAACTTCCATTTTCCACCCTCTCAAATATTTCCCAAAAGCACACTCAGGAGGCGTGAACTGCAGTTCTATAGGTGCTTGTTCCCTTAGTAATTCAATAAGCTCAGACTTCCTCATACGTGAATAATTTCGCAACCCCCTTTCACGCACTTGTTTTTTTTAATCTGTTACAGTAGGAGATTTTTGATATGTTAAATTTAATAAGGTTAGTAATTCAGCCTTTTTCATGCGAGAGTAACCACGCATACCAAGGGCCTTAGCTGTCAAACTCAGTTAACGTAGTGTAGCCATTTTGCAGGATTCATTAAGTAAATCATTTCTCTAATAGGTTGTCATCAGCTGACTGCACATTATGTGACCTAGTTTTTCCATTTAGACATTCAGTGTAGTCTAATAATAGACCATACTGCCGCCTACACTGACATAGTGTGGAGAGAGACCGATCGTGTCAGTTTTGGTTAAGTGTTTTGGGAAAGGGTCTAGGTCTTTGTTAGTGATATTAATTAGCACCATTAGTTATACTACTGGAACTGTGCAATGAAAATTTCCTCTATATGGACATTAAAGTCTTATCTTATCATAAATAAGTCTGACAAATCCACAAAGCTCACCTGGACTGCTCATGCATTGGCCGAAATAGACGCATGCATGAGTTTTGATTGACAGATTGGATCGGTCTATTATGTAAAACAGTATTATGATGCGTTTTCAAGGTTTGTGGTGCTATATTCTAAAGGTAGGTCTAACGGCCTATTATTATCTAAATTCAAATTTAGTTTAAGATATCTTAAAACAATTAAGGTATCAGTAACTCCTCAATACATATTTCTCTGTTTAATTTAGTTCATTTCAAGATCACATATCCTTAATTCAATGTCATGAATTCTGTTGGAGATTTCTATAATTATCTCAATTCGAGATGTTGTATACTATAAAAATGACACCATCAAACACCTGCGTGACCTCATTTCAACAATGGCCTGGGAGTACACCATGGTGTTGACTCATCGAGGCCCGTGGGAAATGGGTTCTGAGGGACTTGCGCAGTGAATGACTGTGGGGTGACACATCTGGGATCGACTGGGGGGTTCAGTGACCGCACCCGTGGGAAACCAACATCATGCCAAAGAACACCTGCGTGACCTCATCAGTGTAGACGTCTGACATGGTTGGTGACGCATCGCGGTTGACACCCCCGAGATGGCTCACTGAGGTCGATGACCGGGCACCTGTGGGAAACCGGCATCACACCATCGAACACCTGTGTGACCTCATTTTCACCGAACACAGTGGTGGTGGACCCGTGGGAACCGGTATGACACATCACGCCATGGCATCACCCCATTCTTTTAGACCTATCAGCAAGTATCAGTATTTACTGGTTTACAAACCAGTTTTATCCGGTTTCATGTCTTACCTATATAAACCCCATCATGAAAACACCTTGCATCACTTGCTGACTTGCTCTGTGCTACATGTAGACACTTGGCGATTTTGACAAGTACAATACACACACATACACACAACGTAAATGATAATCGCTCACATTCCTGAACGGGCGGGCGGGCGGGCGGGCGCCCAATAAGGCATAATGAATCACCACCCACAAGAGAGTAATCGCTCTGTTTTATGAATACAGAAAGCACATGTGTCAGATGCTCGGTTTGAACACATCGCAAGCACCCGTGAACCTGTCATGTGTACAGGAAATATGTCATGACTTAGAGGGCGGGTTGTTTATCATCACGTCTGGGCACTTATCAGATGCTTATCAGACGTCATAGTTTTAAAACAGAAAACACATTTGCATGGTCTAAACACGAGCAGTTAATTCGCGTGCATCGGTTAATTAACGCTGTCACGTTTACACAAATTGTTTGTCATGGCACCCCGTTAAAATACTGCATTTTATATATATATTAGTGAATCGGTTTTAATCATGTTTCTGTCGACTGTTTTAAGTGTGTCCGTACGAGGCCGCTCGCAGTGTTACTAGGATGGAATTATGAATTTGCTCTGACTAAATAGGATTGAGTGAATGCCTCATGTGAGGTGTGTAAGGTTTTAGCTCAACCAGCAAGTGTCCATAAGGCTTCTGGGCAGCCCTTTGAAACTGGTCCATGAAATGGTCTGTGCTTCCCGGATACATTTATCTCGCCAAAGTCATGATGGGTTGTTGATCAATAGGATAATTGAATAGAAGTAGATAGTGAGTTCCTTCGTTGTATGGGATCCTTACTGTAATACAAGTTTTGGTTCAAGGCAACCACTGAGAGGTTACGATGATGACTTCCTTCGGTAAACAGATCGGTAATGCGTGGATCTTTGCTCGCTGTGGACATTAAGTCGCCAAGCACAACGACGTTCACCACATGGGGGTTCAGAAACTCATCCTTTTCCAGGTCAGTAGGAATGCCTGGATGAAATTCAACGTAGGGATAAACACGACTTTGAATGACATTATACAAAGGCTGCCATCGTATGTAGAGCCATAGAATATGTTCGGGATAAGGTTTAATGTTCAATCTTTCTAGAAGCTGCTTCACCAAGTAGGTTTTTCCACAGGAGGTCAGCCCAGAAATGATCATGGTAAATGGGTGTAAGAGTCTAAATTCTTCCTGGGTATAACTTTCCAATGAATGTGGTTGCACTGGTGGTATCATAAGTGGAGGTGGTGCTGCTGCTTGTGATGGTGGGTAGTGGTGTGGTGGTGGGTGGTGGTAGGTGGTGGTGATGCTCGTCTGTGTTGATTTCTGACATGTCTAATCATGGCATCCCCACCTGTAAACGTGAGACTGCACACAGGACAGGAGGGTGAACTAATCTTCGTAACACCGTTAGATAGTTATTTCTGTCATTTTTCCTCAGGAAACGATGTCTTTCATATCAAGTCACGGGTAATGTTGCTTTTAATAACCTATTGATAATATCATTGACGGCAAGAATCTGTTCTCTGTTCATGTCTAAGATGTCTTGTTGAATTTCCTCAACGTCTTGAAATATTAATATGGCCCTTAAAATTCATAATGTTTCAACACGTACCTAGTCATAATTCTAGAAAACAATTTCTGTCTGATCTCAACGAGATGAGTAAATCTCTATTTATACACAGACAACAAATATACTCTCATATTCATCTATTTTCCAACAACAGACAGTATTTTACATTACATCCACATGACTACCCTAGCGGGCCATCTCTGTCCGAGGGACTCCCACCAGGGTCAAACAAGGGCTTCTGCAGAACAGGGTGTAGGCTTGAGGCCCCCATCTAGGAAGCATATCTAATAAAGCTCTGACCCGATCAAAAGACAGTTTCTCAATAATTTCAGCTTTCATGAAGATGGTAAGCACTCCAGTACCAGTCTGTTGACCACCTCTTCTACTCTCTGTATCGCTTGCAAGAGGCTAGAATAATTCTTCCTCAGGTTATCAAGGGCTTCCATTTTCAAGAGGGAGAGAGAGACCTGGATGTGATGTGTTTTCAGGAATGAAACTGATGCATGACCCGAAATGAAAGGGGTTTTATATAGTCAAAAATGGAAACCGGATGAAACCGGTTGATCAGTCTGTATGGTTGCTATGCGTCTGATCTAAGAATACACCCATGACCATGAGGACCGCACAAGGTCGTGGTGAAAATGAGGTTAGTGTTTTACAAGGTCATTGATTTCCGCAAAATGAGGTCACGCAGATGGTTGATGACATGATTTTTTCTGCTATTCAAGCCGGTATACAACATCAAGATATCTTCATTTCAATTTTAGATATCTTGAATGCAATTTGAAATATCTTTAATTCAATTCAAGATATTTTAAAACAATTGAAGATATCTTTAATTTCTTAATAAAAGTGAGAACGGCTTGCAATAATTATATCTACTATTTGACAATTGTTATTCGACAAAAAAATAATTAACATGCCAGCTGTCTTCAACTCATTGGGCGAGATTGCTAAAGCGCCAGGCTAGTGATCCAGCAAGGTTGTGTCGGGATCGAGGTCACCTGTGACCAGATGTAAAAACCTTGGAGTCAGCTTTGTGTGCATACTCTTTCTGTGTTGTTACAACCCCTAGTGTTCAGAACACAACCGCGTGTATAAGAGCCCACGAATCTGTTGGTATATGACCAGATGGTGGCCACATGAATACGCGCAAACACCTGGTTGCGGGTACAGCAATGTGGAGTAAACTTGAACGAAGTACTGTGACTATGTGTCCCAGTCCACCCATATGTGAATTGGTACCTCGATGGGATGAGACAGCTACAAATAACTTGGTGCGCCTAGAGGCAGCAAGAGTTGTATACTCCGCAGAGAGTTGCGACTGATAATACGATGGGCCATTGAGATTGGCATCAATCTGGGGGGGGAGGGGAATATATGTCAGCACCTTAAACAAGCTCTAGTTGCCTGGATATGTGCAATGCATGAGAAACTAACTGTCTGTTACACCTCACCACATTGCCTTAAAAGTGTTATTAAAAAGTCCAAATTTAATACAGCTCCAGGGCCTGATGGCATTTGAAACAGGTACTGGAAACTGTTCCCCTGTCTCCAAACACTATTACTCCACTGTTTAAATTCTCTTGTGGACACAGGTGATGTTCCTCCATGGTTCTGCAAAGATCGCACAATACTCCTTCCCAAAAAAGGAGACTTGACTGATCCCAAAAAACTTCCACCCTATTACATGTTTGAATACACACTACAAATTATTCACAGGGTGTTTGACAAACCTTGTGTCATCTTACTGTTCTTCCAATGACATAATTTACAGAGAGCAGAAGGGGGTGAGAAAGGGATGTTGGGGGTGCAAGGATCAAATGATTTTGAAAGAGCTAAAATATACCACCACAACCTCTCCATGTGCTGGATTGACTACAAAAAAGCATATGACTCTGTACGTCATGAATGGATTCTGAAGTCTCTTCAGTGTATTGATCTCCTTGAGTGAATACTTGATTTACTCAAGTCTTTAATGAGTTACTGGTCCACTCAACTTGAGATGTACTCACAAGGGCAGGTGCAGACTTCGGAATCTTTTCCAATAAAAAGGGGGATATTTCAGGGGACTACTTCTGTCATTTGCTTTTTTGTCTGTCATTAAATCCTTTGAGTTTTCTGCTCAATAGGGAGGAGGGTTACCATCCAGGACCTCCTCAGCATCCTCTACATGGATGACATCGAGTTCATTGCCAATGCCAGGAGATACCAATTTGAAAGAACACATTCTCCTTGTCGAGTCCTTTTCTAATGATATTAGCATGACATCATGACATTTGAACTCGACAAATGTAATACTCTTCATTTGAAACATGGCAAGGTAACTGCTGATGGATCGGTCAAGTTAGAAAGGGGAGGAGTTATTGAGCATCTTGTGGAAGATCAGGCCTACACCTCTCTGGGATGCAAGTTTGAGACAAGCTCCAGATTTCAAGATCAACTTCGGGCCGAGTATGTATCTCGCTTAAAGATAATCTTGAGTTCAGAGCTAAATGCTCGAAACAAGGTCAAAGCCACCAATACTTTTGCTGTTCCAGTCCTTTCCTATTCCTTTGGAGTAGTTGACTGGACAAAACAAGACATCCAGAGTCTTGACTGCCTAACCAGAAGGATCATGTCTGATAATAAAGCAGATCACCCTTGTTCCTCTCTTAATCGTTTATATATATATATATCTGTTCTGGAGGTCGGGGTTTGATTTATGTGGAGGCTCTTCATGATAGAATTTTATTGTGTACTTTTGCACATATTTATTTATCGGATGATCCTCTGGTGATGCATGTCGAGACTCACCATGAAAGTAAGGAATTCCGCAGCTATTTTAAGCATGCCAAGGTTGAAATTTAAAGTTGATTTTCTTAATGGCGATGTACTGCTGGATGGTACAGCGATGGGAGTAAACCATGTGAAGCCCATCACCCAGAGTCGGTCCTTTGTGGAGAAGCTGTCTCAGAAGCGATTGCATCATGTGTACATGCAGTGTGTGGAACAGAACAGCAATCCAATCGATTCCTTCGCCAGGATGAAGTCTGCTGGTCTCAAATGTGAAACTGAGGGCTTCCTTTTTGCTGCTCAGGACCAGTCTCGCAATCGTCAGAATGTGATTCTTAATCAAAATGTGAACATGAAATGTTGATTATGCAATGAATTTACAGAGACTGTCAAAAACCTTGTCAGTGGATGCCCTTCCTTGGCGCAAAAACAGCATGGCTCACTGCTTTTACTATCGTCTCCACCATGCCTGTGGCTTTGACCCCGAGGCCCATCCATGGTATGACCTTGAACATGTCCAGGGCATCCTGGAAAATGACAGTTTGGAATAGGCCAATATACAGCTTGAGACGAATTCCAGCCAACAAACCTAATCTTGTCCTTCTTGATAAATCCAATGAAATTATTTATATCGTTGAATTTTCTGTCCCTTTTGACAGCAATGTGATTGGCAAGATTCAGGAAAAGCATGATAAATATATGGACCTCGAATTTTGAAATGTCTCACTTGTATCCCAAGTACACTGTCGTCGGGCTCCCCATTGTTCTCGGTGCCCTTGGTTTGGTACCTCCTGATCTCTCAGCGCAGATCAGGAGAGTGTCCTTGTTCTCAGTCGGGCGCACAGCCCTTTGGACAATCTGGATAATGCAGAAAAGTGGCAGTGTTGGGGAGCCTTCATATTCTCCGAAAAGTTCTTGGTGGGTTCAACTAGGCAGTTTTTCCTGGGAGAAGTCCCATTCACTGTCTGGGCTGTGTGTATAGGGGGCAAGTGCCCTGAGCTGATGAGCTTTACAAGCCTCTCACCATGGCCCTCTCTGCTGCATTTCAATCTTAATCTGTAAAGCATAATAATAACTCTACCGCTGACTTTTGTTTTCCATCTACATTCCACCATCTTGAACTACCATCCGAGAGCCACCTGAACCGACGCTCTTGAACACTTACCTGTGGCATTTTGCAGCATCACAGTGTGATATTCAGGTAGATATAATATTAATCTATGGATTTAAACACATTCCAAGGTGTAATGTACTTTTGACGATCCAGTGCCAGACCGACCTCTTGTGATACAGTGTCTTGTTGAGAATGTTAAGAAAAGAGAGCCTCTCATATAGACCTCAAAGAAAGCAAGGAGATCCCCAGTCAACCCACCTAAACGATAATGTATTCCAGTGGTACAGTGGAACTGTAGATGAGTAAAGACAAATTTTAATGAGTTACATCTTTTAGTTCAAGAATTGACACCATCAGTATTTTGTCTGCAGGAAACTCATTTGAAACAGACAGATAATTTTCATCTACCTCAGTTCGATTCATATCATTCTTTCACACCTCCAGGTGATAGGGCCACTGTCGGATCTTCAATCCTTGTTAACAGAATGTTATTCATAGCCCACCAACACTTAAAACTTATCTTCAAGCCGTTGCAGTGAGACTTCCTCTTCATATTGCATTTACAATATGTTCGCTGTATATTCCGCCTTCTTTCACACCTCACCTGTATGATCTACAAGCTTTCTATGATCAACTTCCGAAACCCTGCATTATAATGGTTGATCTTATTGGCCATAATCCACTCTAGGGTGACTCAAATACTAACACTAAGGGTAAAACACTGGAAGAGTTTATCTCCAACAATGATTTGTGTATACACAAAGATGGTTCGAGCGCTTATCTGCATACTGCACCTTATCTTCTCTGGATTTATCTCTTGCAGACTCTACTGCACGTAATGAATTTGAATTGTCAGTCCACAATGACCTTTGTGGAAGTGATCACATTCCAACGATACTATCAGAAATATTTCCACCTGATCCTTCATCTTACACAAGATGGAATTTTTCCAAAGCAGATTTGTCCTTATTTCAAACTTTATGCACATCTAAACTACACCTAAAATTGCAAACATAACTGGACTGGCGAAACTCTTGCCAAAAATTCATCATCGGTAAATTATGTTTCTTAGTTTCAGAGATATCAGAAACAGCAGGAAAAACAATTTCTATTCAAATAACGGTGAAGATAATAATGAAGTGTTTCATCACATGAGCTATATACAGCTCTTGAGCAAGCTCATGACACTGCAGCGGGTGATGACAAGATACAATGTCATCTACTGAAACACTTGCCTGAACCTTGACTGATGGCACTTTTAGATATATTTGACCAAATATGGACGTCTGGGGAATTTCCTCCTTCATGGCGTAATGTCATTGTAGTCCCAATACTAAAATCTGGCAGAGATCATACAGATACGTCGAATTGCAGGCTGATATACGTAACTAGCTGTGTCTGTAAAACCATTGAACGTATGGTGAATAATAGATTAACTTGGTATCTTGAAAACAATAACCTGATCACAAATATTCAATGTGCTTTCAGGAAAAAAATATGTTTAGAATCTTTCGTTAAAAATGCTATAGTGATTAATAAACAACATGCCGTATTGATTTTCTTTGATTTCGAGAAATCTTATGATACGACCTGGAAGCATGGCATTTTGAAGGATTTACATGACTTGAGAGGCCGTTTGCCTCTTTTTATATTAAAATTTTAAAAGACAGGTAATTTCAAGTCCAAGTGGGTTCAACCCTGTCTGATCATTACAGTCAGGATCATGGTGTCCCTCAAGGCAGTATTTTGTCCGTCACAGCCATGATGGCATTTCTGGGTATACAGTGGCCGATGTTGCTGCTAAGGCAGCACTCAACAAACCTGAGACACCACTTCTTATTTCTTATTTGGAGTACAAAGCTAGCATTAGAGATTTCACTAGTGATCTGATGGGACATCCAAGTAGGTGTAAATAAATTACATGAAATCCTACATTGGTTATACCCATCTGGGTTCTCGGTCCAGATTTGAAGAAGTCATCTTGTGACGATGCGGTATTTTAACACATGCATACATGTTAAAAGGTGAGGACCTCCGTTTGGTATCCCTTGTGATGAGTGAGTCACAGTCAAGCGTATCCTGCTTGACTGTGTTGAATTCTCTATCACAAGTGATAAATATTTCAATGTCAACACTGTTAAGAATCTTTTTACCACTGTTACGTCATATAATTATTGGGGTTCTTTTTTTTCAAAAAAAGGATTGATTTCATGATTGAATGTTGATAAACATGTTCTGTAGATGGAAGTATTTTAATGATTGGTAGTATAAATTAGCAACTGGTATTGTTAGTGGATGTATGCTCAAAGGGATTCAAGTATCGTAAAATTATTGTCCTCCTGGGAGGGCATGTGAGTCCAAAAACTTTAACAGTTTAATTTTTGTTTACCCCATTTTAAAGTATGACATTTGTTCTTTTAAAATATGGCTAAACTTCCCTACAATAGCCAGCGGCTGAGTGGATGGTGAAAATCCAACTAGGTTCCATACAGGTACTGTAAGTCCCCATGGACCCTGGTATGGTGTTCTACCTTCAGTTGTTGGCGGTCTATAGCTCGTTTTTCATATTGTATCGCCCTCTGTAGTTAATCTGTTTTAGATTTAATTACTAGTTTTAAATATCTGTCTGTGATAATGTAGTTGTTTTACTGTGCTTCATTGACAGATTTTTTACCATTCACTATTATGTATAATGATAATGGTTCTCGTCACAATATGGCGGAAATATTGCAGATGTGACGTTGAATATTAACTCACTCATTCACTGAAGATCCGGTTTTATTCAACACATGGATACATGGTTAAAAACTTGTGGTTAATTCATACTGAGAGATTAAAAGTTACCAAACTGCCAACGAAACCACAGACAGGTTATGTACTTCAGTCGCCATAGCCCTGCAGTGACGTCATATGAGGAACGATTTTCAGTTATGTCTTTTAGGGGCATTTAGAAGTTGTTATGTATGACCAGTTAGATTATCCCTGGTATTGCCAATATTCTGTTATGGATTAAACTTCTTCAAAAGAGAAAAGAAAGTATAATCCATAACAGATATTGGTGATTTTCTGTTAGTTGTATAGAAAATGTGTAGGAAGCTCGCCATTTTGCTGACTTCTCAACGTCAACAAAGACATGCCAAATTGTTGTGTTACCGTCAATGGCTTCTTGAGGTCAGATGATCGTGTCACTATGCACAGATTTCTACCGGATCACGTAGTTCGTGCTAAATGTGTTGTTTGTGTGTGCGTTCGATGTGGAAGCCTGTAGTATACACTAAATTGGATGGTTCGCCACCTACCTCGCCTCCAGGATAGAAAATGCTATTGAGATTTGTGTTCATAGAGTTATAAAATCAAGACTACTAACTACTCATTGTTGACCAAAAGGATTTTGCATGAACATAACGATTTCTTTCTCAGAAGCGAGGTAGTGGTCGAAGTGACAATAATATTATAACTAATATTACATTGACCACAGCCTTGCTTCCAAGAGTGAAGCAAGCGAGTGACCTAACCCTGTTGTAGATTGTCCCTGTTTCTGAGAGGCAGAGCTAAGTCATGCCGAACAGAGACTAGACACTTTTGACCGAGGTTATGTTGAGAATTGAGTGGGAAAGAGGCTCAACTTCAAGCAGGGACAAAATACTACAATCTCCCTCGGTTTCAAAAACGTAAACAAACTATTGACGTTAGGCTGTCGATTTACATACAAAATCATCTCTTAGAGCCATGTCTGGCACGCCAAACCGGAAATACCGATTTGCCTTGATACCATGAATGCTGTGATACAACGAGGTCCAAGTATACATGTGTTAAGTTTCAGCTGTTTTCAGAGCCTGGGCCAGGTCGGGCAGTGAAGAGACCTAACACTTAATTGCGGCTATATTGACAATGGAGAGAAAAAAGGGCTTCACTATAAGTGGAGAGTTTTCTTTACATGTTGCATTTGATAACATTATAAAGTAGTGTTTAGGTAGAGTTAACACCAATCTATGGGATTTAAGTACAATTCACGATACATGTTCTAGGTTTAAAGGTCACATGCAACGTAAAACACAACTTTGCAGATTCTGGTACCTTTCGGTGTGCACTTACCGAAACTAATCATAAAAAAATGCCAATTCAACCTATAAAGTTGAAAAAACGCGATGAAAGAAAAGCCTGCGAAATCGGAGTTCAAACGTTTCACTAAATTCCCCCCAGCGCTGGTGGGAAAACTGGTTTCAACAGCTGTGCTCCGCTGCGTCCACAATAGGTCACTATAGGTTCGTGGAGCTTGAAACAGTATGCATGCCCAGCGTTATACGTCGTGAGCAGTAGTCTAATCTTGGTTGTGTACACAAACAAGTAAATAATCTACTCGTTACGTCAAAAAACTTGTAGTAAGCAGTCTCTGTCACAGAGAAAGCTAAGTGTCTGGTTTATTCACACCTATATGTCTGTCTGCCTGTCTACTTAATGACAACATGCAATACACAGCTTCAATCATTGACCACGTGCAATTTGAACTTAGCACCTATCAGACTATACGACGAAAAGAAAATAAGTTGATTTATGACTCGTGCACCCGAGTCCCGTGTCTGCCACATTATGTAATCAGGCGCGTGTGATACACATGACATGTTTTATGTCTGTGGGTTGCAAACAAACTACATTCATTTTTTTCGGATGATTGGATCTGACGGAAACTGGTACAAACTCTTGTCAGTTTCAAGTCCTGCTTTGTACTTGGACAGATTCCAGCCGCGCACTAGTTTACCATCCCTACCGACATGATATTTGAATGGATCGAGCGCAAATTCAGAGAACATGTATTTTCCAAACCCAACATCTATATACATTCTTCATGGATAATGACTTCTTTTAGTGTATATGATTTTGTTTGAATCCATACTGAAACGACGCATCAAGTACACAAAAAGAAGTTGTTACTTTCTTGTTACTGGCTATACTTCAAAAATGCCCATCAAACAGATCATCTTTCTGTACACATAATGAACCCTCAGCATGTCAGCAAATGAAACAGCCAATCGTAAGCCGTCGTTACACTTGAGTGCATATCCACCCGCTATGACTGGGTTCGGTCTCCCGAGGGCTTCGTTTCGGGAGAAGTGAGCCGAAGTACAAAATATTGCACTTTTGAATTGCTATTGTACGCTTATAATTTTGTTTATTTGTTTTTTTAAAAGCAACATTGTATATTACATGTCATGAATAAGTGATAAATGTGTTTTAATTATGTTTGATTTTTTGGTTGCATGTGACCTTTAAGCTTCTTTTGATGGCTCGAAACGAGCCAGACCGAACAATTGTGGCAGAGATGATGTTGAGAATTTGGGGAAGAGATCGTATCATGCATGCTATAAATATTATGAATAGAGAATTTATGGGTCGCTATTTGATTGGATATAAGGCCTACCTTTAGAATACAGCACCACAAACTTTAAAAACACGTCATAATACTATTTTACGTAATTGCAAGTGATTTTGATCAAAAGCACGTTCTTGAAACAATGCCCTATGATGCTGGCATAGCAACCAGGTCGTCAAGCTCAGCGAGTGCGTATAAGCTCCGCTCGCTGATGTTTCATCCTACCAGCCATGTCATTACAGAAACCCAACGATGTTGCGAGTTTCCAGTAGTAGTTCCTGTCGGATGCGCAATTTTTCGCAAGCACAAGTTTTAAATATTATTTCTTTTTTGACTAATATGCTCATATTTCTTTGTATTAAGAGGTGCTGAGGTGTTGTATTTTGTGTATTTATATATTTTGTATTTTAAAATTTTAGTGAGAATGACTTACATTGGTCACATCGTGCCATGTTTTATTATTCGCAGTTTTGGTCAATTACAATAATCTAAGGGGTTACAATAATTCCAAGGGTTAGGGTTAGGGTTAGGGTAAGGCGCCTAATCCAATATAGTAGGTAAATGCAATTGTACCAACTGTTTTCCTTTTCCATTTTTAATACTTTGTTCACAAAGAAAAACGGGAGACCAAAAATGTCAAAGTTAAATGAACGATGAAATGGTTTAATGGCGAAATTTAAGCCTGATGGAAATCGGCCTCCAGCAACTTTCAACCTCCAACCTCTAGATCTACATATTTTCAATAATGATTTGAAGTCTAACTCACCCTTGTGCCGTCACCAAACATACCCATGTCTCACACATTCCTTAGCGTGATACACATTATCCTTACTGGGTTTCCCTACTTTTTTCTGTCACGAAAGCACACAATGATTTTATACAAGCATGTCATTCATGCATGCACCGTGAAATTAACGTCTGACACCTGACGTCAACAACCATTTTCAGTTCGAACCATATTGGCTCATTCAACACAGCATGGTATCTTGTAGATTACAGAATAGGACGATCGTGCCAAATGATATCGGGACCATTCGGCAACCATCAGTAGATTGAAAGCACAAGGCACCAAGTCTACCCGTAACCTTCGTAATTGTCCGCAACCTATTCGACTCTTTCCGTTCATTTCTGTGACGTCACAGGAATGACTAGCTGAATTTTTCACATTGTGCAACAATGATGTACTGGTAATAAACACTGTATGGAAGGCGTTTGTGGATTCAAATTGATCATTATTTTCTAGACTGTGTTTTGCATTAATCATTTGTAGGGATTCTGTTCACTGATAGGTTTATTAGCACCGATGGGTTTATAATCTATTTGTCCCACCGTGCAGGTTTATACCACCTAGATTTTGACAGCATTGTCCATGAAAATAAGTTGTAACTTGGAAACTAGGCAAAGCAGGAGACAAAACTTAATGATGGTAGAATATGAGAACACATAGCTTTCATTTTTCACAACAGCTGTCGTGATTTAAGAAATACAGTTCGTTCTACCACCATGTATAGTGTAATAAAGCACACTTTCGCCCAGAACTATTATAACGTTAAACCACTTGGACGTGAGCTGTTATAATAGTTCAGGGCGAAAGTGTGCTTTCTAAGATGCTGTATTCAATAACTTCTAAGCTAAATTTCGATTAATCTATGGCAGAAAACAAACGACGATGTCTGTGACCTAAATTAAGAATCCTCGCACAGGGCCAACTGACGCGCTGTTCTTTTGACGTGTCAGCCCCCTACGTTAAGAGAAAGGTTACTAGAAAAACAAATGATGAACAGTTTGATGATGGTTTATGTTCGGGTTAAATATCTTCTCTAGAGCATTATAATTACATCTGTGATTCTCTTAAACCATACAAGGCTATATGACCGCCTCATTTCTACTACCAACGAAACTTTAGATCAGTACATTCAGAGGAAGCTGACAAGTCAAGCGACATTCCACGATTGCATTATGGGAATGTAAACATTGCCATCATTACCGTGTCTCTGTAAGATTTTGAGTCGAACTATGAGACATTTTATCTGTCGGAAAACATAAACGTACTGTTTCCACAGTGATGTTGGCTGTGTGGTGCAACTGCAAACCAAGAAACGGGATGCAACGAAGCAGTTTACTGTGGGAGGCTGTACGAGGCGATAGCAACTGACATCCATTGTGACTTTGGTTACATTGACGTAATGCAAAAAAGTTTGATCACGAGGGGGCAGACTGGAATGGCGCGGCGACGTCAACACATTGTGACGTAATGCAAAAAGTGCACATTATCGTCTGATAAAGTATTGTCGGCGCCTTTGGTCTTTTGCCGAAGCATCTTAGAATTCATGTTTGTACAAAAGTGTAGTGTAAACGAAATAGTTTACCCCCTGAAATGTGCATGAATTCTGAATGGCCCTCATATTACGTCATGGAGACATGCCGCTCTGACTGGTTGAAGTTTCGTTTGCGGCTGAGAATTGTGCACTGTTGTAATAGAGGTCGATTTAAGGTAATTAAAGATCGTAATGAGTAGTTTTAATGACGAGGTGTCATGTTTCATTTATAACAATGCCTATGAGTGATTTATGTATTTGCACCCCCTAGATTATGTGTGATCTTTAAGCCCATTTCTGGTGTCCCTCACTGTGATATTGCTGGAATATTGCTAACAGAGGGGTGAAACCATGTTCACTCATTTGTAATGTTAAATTGAAATATGGATATCGTGAATTTTCTTATCAGAAAGATATTTAAAGTCATCTCTAGATCACGCAGGAAACATAGCTGAAAATGAATTCATGTACAAACAAATGTGTTCATTTACTGGTTTATTATGTTTAATACAGGCAAATCACTGCACTTCTATTGGTTTGACATGAAGAATGAAATATACTGCTGACAAAAAGTAAAGGAACTAATGATTTGAAAGAAATTCAGTAAATTTGGAAAATAGTGAGACCTGTGGAAGAACTCTCTCATAAATAACTGAGGTACCCTCATCATGCCTCCAAATCAGTATCAGAATGAAAACACTAAGTGACCATTTCTGGATACAACAAAAGCAAACTGGGTGGAGGGTTGAGGTATGCAAGTTGCCCAATTGTGTGGCAAATCAACAGTTTTTCCACAGTGCATGAAGAGCCCTGGCAGTGACACAAGGGAACAAGTCAGATTGGCCACACAAAATGGCCACTTTCACTCTCGTCAAAATGGCCGCACAGAAAAGTCAAAATGGCCACAAACCCTGGTCAAACTGGCCATACCTAAAACTCAAAATGGCCATATATTATTTTATTTTTTTTCAACATTCATGACATTTGCATTATTTGATACCAAAGTGTAATAATGACAAAAGAAGTTATGTCACACTAAACTTGGTGTTTATTATTGAAGTACTTTCCTAATTAATGCTTTCTTATTTGTTTAAAATGATTTGTTGTTGTATAATAAACATCAGGTTTTGTCTGATGTAACTTCTTTTGTCATTTTTACACCTGGATATCAAATAGTACAAATGTTAGGTGTATTATAAAAATACTAAAATAATGTATGGCCTTTTTGACTTTTGGGTGTGGCCATTTTGACCAGGACCTGTGACACAACCAGGCACAATCCTCTCAGTGCATGACATTGTACTATGCAACTTAAGTGTGCTCCTGTTATGAATAGACGATTTGAATATCAACTGTTCTAATTTAACTCTATGGGGTGTTTGTGAAAGGGAACTGTCCTGCCAAGGGTGTGAGCTACTGGTTTACCACTGATGGCATAGATTGAGGCAGGCATAGCAACATTAAGGCTGCTCAGTGTACCAGTGTACCGGTCTTGATGATGTCCCAGAGAGCAGGATGCAGAGAGAACAATTCTTGACTATGCTTAGTATGGAGCAACCACATGCAAGTTCATAACCAATATGCCATCTTGATGTTCATATATTAACAAACATGGTTCGTACATTAGTATTTATCTTGACACCTGATAATGCTTCCACAGACTTTCATCCACATTTCACCTTCTCTTTCTTGTCATCAGTTCCATTATTTTTAGTTTTTAGTATATATGAAAGAGAGTAAAAGCAAAGTAAATGAACACAATTATCACTCATAAGCTATTTCAAAACAAACCCATAAGCAGGCAAATGAAGAAAATGTACATTGAGGGTATGGCACTTTTTTTGTATATATATATAGATATATATATATAAGAAGTAGTTTCCGAAATAATAACACAACACGGATCTTCTTCTTATATGTCTACAACTGTACGCTTGGTATTCTCATCATTTATATAATTCTTATCAAAGGTCATGAAATACAATGAAATACTATCTTACATCCAATATAAACAATGTGAGGGGTTGCTTATGGTTTAACACTGCTTCTGACCAAATATTTCATATATCACAGAATGTGGGCTAAAAGAGGAATCAGTCTCAAACCTGTAAAAATGGTGTTGTGCTCACAAATCCAAGACAACTATCACAGCAAAAGGTTAAGCAGGTACAGGTACAATTATGATAGACAACATGTGTGTTTTTCACAGCAGTACATGTACAAATATGTAATGGAAACAAGAGAATGGGAAGTCAGCTGATCAGTAGATGCATGTACAATTCTGTGGTCATCCACTTGACATTTATAAGTTACCCCCTAAAGCCTCACAATAACTATGTCTAATAAAATGCACAGAAAGCGTTTGAGGGTGTAATTTCACTGTATTTCTGTGATGAAGCACAGCATAAGGCGTTTGTATGTTCAATGTGGTCAGAGTGGTTGTTGATGAAAGTCCTCATTTAATGGAAGTTATCTTACTGAGAAGGTATGACACAGAGTAACCAGTAAGGTTGTAGGTAAATGTTTCACACTGACATTCTCTCTGAGCCTGTTGAAGGATAGGTAAGAGACATTTATCATATGGGGTCTCAGCAAGAATCATGGTAAAGTCATCAAACAATATGAAAGTGTTTAGTGGAAGATCATGAAAAATGTTACACATTATCTAGTTTAGCAATAAAATTTAGAATGCTACTTCATTTTCAACTTCAGGAAGGGTCATAGTATGATATGTACAAGGACATGTGGAGGAAAGACCATTATTTTCTGTACATGTCAACCTTTGACACCCTACCCAAGCCCATCACTGTGATAAATGATTATTCCCCAACAGAGATGTAGTGATATCAATATCCATTTAACAAAAAGGCACTGCTACTTTATACATTGTTTGAAACATCAAACCCAAGACATTTCTCAAGCAAAGTGTTCTTGTACCCTACGGCTGGCATTCATATCACAGGTTTTAAAGGACATTATATTTGCATACATTTTACATCCTTAGTCAATGTGACAGCACAAAAACTAAAGGTCAGTTAACGTCATGTTTCATGACATAAATGCTTGTAATCTCATATGAGACCATGTTACCTGTGTCAAGGCATGTTCCCGGATGATTGAAAATACAATCAGTTGTGCATGTGTAACTGTTAAACATTACAAGTTAAAAAATGTGTTCATGTTGATTTTTAATATGCAGTGATTACAAGTTTAGAGTGAAATCAAGAAGAAATCAAACTGTCCACTGAAGATGCTGTAAGAAAGGTAGGCCTCCAACCACAAACACTGAATATACAAGAACACACAGGAACATCCAGAGTCATGTAGCAACTATTTCCTGGTGTGATGTTAAACACTTATTTTGTGTATTTGCTGATTTAAAATGTGATCATATTTGTCAGATAATTCATTTTTATTTTTTTTTCGTATATATGCAATATTGTGTATGCATATGATGTTACATGTAATGTTCGTAACATAAAAATGTTACCATATTTTAAAGTGACATATATTCATATATTTGTGGGTGATGTATGCAATGGAGAAAATGTGATATATTTTACTGTTTACCAGCAAGAGCAGGCATACTTGCATTTTCACTATATTCTATAACTTTAATACCGATTGTTGTAAGCATTAAGTGGGATCTGGTAATTTTAATGCCCAGGCAATACACACGGGCAAAAACAGAACACACCCATGGCAGCTACATTGGTCATCCAGTTCTCCATATTTTATGTGAAATGTCAATGCAGTGATTAGAAATATGCTCCAAAAGTACATTAATCAATAATTGAGATTGTCAATATGAAAATGTTTTCCCTCATCAAAGCTAGTGTTACATATGTATGTGTAATTTATTTTTTTTCATCCTACTAACCTTGAACTTTTGTGTGAAATATCAATATTTGACACGTTTGAAAGAACTTGGAACATCATTTATACATAATCCATTGATTTCTAATCCCATTTTTAACCATGCTGTCATATTGACACTTTGTCCCACTGAGTAACCATTTACTTATTTGTCATATGTTATTTGTTCTATGTCAGTGATCAGTATCAGGTCAAAACAAACCTACAGTCTTAATCATATATGATAAATTATTTTAATATATGACAATCTGATTTCCCTAATTAATCCTAGGTTTGTCACATTAGAAAACTGTTCTTTATTGTTGCAGTTCAAATCAGTCACTCTTCCATGTTAGTGTTATTTCATTGGTATTTGTGTTGATTGTCAGTTTTTGAGGCTTCCTTATCTGCACAGTTTGTCTTGTCACAGTCAGTTTGTTTCAGAGCTGACTCGTTGTTTCCCACCTCTGTATGCTGTCCCATATCATTTCCTGCTTCCCAGTCATCCTCACTGCTGCTACAATTCCCAATACCAAGGTGATGATATGTTGCTTCTATGTCTTCCTGTCCATCTCCAATATTGTTTACAGGAGAAAAGACAAAATCTTTGCTGATATCCACTTCCTTTGTGAAGGAGAAGGTAGCATCAACAAGGGTGTTGTAATCAGCTACTGTGCCTGCAGGAACACAACTACCAGTCTTCCAATGTGTTTTCAGTCCACTGGCACTGATATATTTTCTGTTGCACTGTGGACACTCATAAGGCCTTTCATTTGTGTGCAATCTTCTATGGAGTTTGAGATGAACAAACTGTGTGAACTTGGCTGGACAGTGTTTACAATGAAATGGTTTTTCCCCACTATGAAGTCTCATGTGAGTCTTGAGATTGCTTGTACTGCTGAACCTCTTGCCACAGGTGTGGCATTCATGGGGCTTCTCCCCTGTATGAACCAAGTGGTGTTTTTGAAGATGGGCAAGCTGAGTGAAACCCTTTCCGCATGTTTGGCATACAAATGGTCGCTCACCAGTGTGAGTTCTCAAATGAACTTTAAGATTTGATAATTGACCAAATGTCTTAAAGCAAACATTACATTCATAGTGCATCTTTCCATCCTTTTTCTTCAAAGGATAAGGGAGAGTTCTGTATCCCCTCAGCCCAAATTGGTCAGATTTAGGTTTACTTAGGTTAAGCACTTGCTCATTTAGAGATTGTGTACTTGGCTTTTGGAAGTTACTACTGACAGAGTTTGGGATGGAGGCATGATGAAATGTGGGGGGGTACAGAGGCCAAGATTGAAGTCCTGGATATGCTGGAAATGGATACAACTGATTTAGATGAAACATTCCAGGAAGAGAGGAAGATGGGTAAAACAGTGGTGCCCCTAGATTTGATCTGTTCGGACTTCCAAAAACTTTATAATGAGGGTCGCCCTGTTTCACTGAGTGCTGAAAAGCTGCAAGGGTCTTGTCCATCATCATACTGTTTGGAAAGAATGGATTTATCTTGAATGGTAGGGGAGGAGGTATTGCATTTTCACTTGACATATATTTTGATGGTTCTTTTGATTCATACTTCTGTTTTCCATTAAACTGAAACATTGTCTGTCCTGCCAGAGGATGAGCCATACAAAATCCCATTTTAGGAACTGAGTCATGGGCTTCTTGTCTTCTTTCCATCATTTTCTTCATGAGCAGTTTTTCAATATCATACTTTCTTTTTGGTGTACTCAAAGTACATTTTGATGATGTACTTTGATGAGCCTCAGGTGGACCATGGTCTTTCTTAGATAAAGACAGTGATTTTGTATCTACCATCCCAAATTCCTTCCCTTGTACATCAAATATTGATTCTTGTGGACTAGTACTCTGTTTCCCTAAATCGTTACTAGGACTACCATCACGTTTGTGTATGCTATAGTCTAAGATGTGTTGATCTGTTTCAGCTGATGCAGCCATGTCTTTCTTGCTGTGGGATGTTTCTTCATCATCACTAAGCACATGGTTATTAGAGAAACAGTGGTGGAACGAGGAAGATGAATGAGGAACTTGTCTCTCAAGCAGCTGGCGTTCTGGAATAAGAAAACAGGCGAATATTAATACCATAATATCATATTATCACTGTAACTAATAGGGTTCTTAAACATTATGCATTAAAGCTTAAGGTGTCAACAAAAATAACTACTTAACATATAAATTACAAACAATGAAATCTGCTGCACTGGCACCTCGTTCATTAAAATTCATAGATATCAGTTTCTTTATTTTAAGCAACACCTCATTTTGAAGAAAATTGTTGAAAATGTGGATTTGCAGATATATTTTCTGTTTGTGGGTTTTTTTAGATGGTGTTGGCAATGTGAGAAAATGCTCTCTTGCAAAGAATGTAAGAGAAAAGGTTAAATATGGATATACCCGTAAAATGTGTAACAAATACTCTGCAAGGACGGTAAAGGATTCTGTGTTTTAAAGGGTCACATTGCAAGGGATGGTATACCAGATTTACCATTGTCATTTAGACTTGGTTGTGAACAGGCACATATTAAGTTATTTTAACCAGCCATTTATACACTTTGTGAAACACATTTAATATGTTTGCAATATGCTCAACATTAACATGCTATTGTCATGCTGCAGGTTGTCACAGCATGTTTTTCAATCTGTCATCATTATTGGGAAGATTCCAACTCATGTATAATTTTGATAATTGATGCTGCTGTAAATGCCCAAAGGCAACAACTAAAGTCAATGACTCATCGGAGCAATGGCTTCATGAAATGTCTGGCTTGCATCCTAAGTACACTGTCACCCAACTCCCCATAACTGTACCCTTGGATTAGCACCTCCTGATCTCTGAAGTGCAGATAAGGAGAGTGCTCAAGTTTTCTTTTGGGAGCACAACCCTTCTGACACTCACGGTAATGGAGAAGAGTTGGCAAGCCTCCATATTCTCCTGACAGTTCTTTGTGGGTACTACTAGGCAGCGTTTTCTGGGAAAAGTCCCATTCCCTGTCTGGGCATTGTGTAAAGGGTGCTAGGATACCAGGGCTGATGATGAGCCTTACCAACCTGAGTATGTCAAGAACACATGTCCTCTCTGTTGTACACTATTTATAATCTGTAAACCAAATACAAATGGGACTTCCCAGGGCACTAGCACTTTTTACAGTAAGTATGGGCTGATATAAGTATCCTAAATGTTTGACAAGGTTTTTCCTTCAGTTCCACCTGCACACACACCAATTCTGATATGCCTTTTCTCTATTGATAATTTGTGTCTCTAATATGCTATCCCGTTAATAACCAGTGGAAAGATACACTAACACACAGGTACCTCTTCATGAACATCTCCGATGGACATATGCACAGTTCCTCAGTAACTTCACTCAGATACATCAGTATAGCTGAAGCTTTGTTGATAATTTATGCACATGTTTGGGGTTAATCATTTGCCTTTCAAAAATATATGATAATTTCTTTTGGTAGTTTTGGACATTCAAAAGTAGAAAGTTTGATTTACTCCATTCTGCATATTTTGAAATTTCAGGTATGTAACTAAGTTCTGATCCCTAATAAGACCTGCTACTGCACCATCTTCAGTGAATTTGACTGTAGAACATGTTTCTGTGTTGGATACACAGGATCTCATGGAGAATGCCCATGAACATGCCTGTAGAGGGTTACTCAGTAAAAGGAGAAATTGGCAAGATAGAAGAGTGACGTGACAAGGTTTATAATAACACTTCTCCCTGGTATGTCATACCATTGGTGGACTCATTTATAACTGTGCTTGGGGTTCTCCATACAAATTTGCATTTGGTTAGCAATTGTAAATTCTATCCATAAAGACTTGTGGTTCCCTGTTCTGTGAAAAAAGACTGGTGGGGCTTGTGCTGCATCTTTACACCTATGTTTGTGATGTTCTATTCTCATATATAATGCAGATTTGCATAGTATTCACACAAATGTCTATTCATGTATCCCTGTAACCACAAAAATATTGCTGTGGTCTCTTAACATTTAGATGTCTACAGGGAATACATTTTAGTTATAAGTACATGAATTTTACAACCAGTTCTGGTGGCAAATGAGCATAGCTTGATTACATCACTACAATGTGGCTGATCATGAACAAAATATCAAACTATTTTTCAGCAGGGCCATATCTGCCCTAATTAATATGCATTTACACCCAAGATTAGTGCATCATGATATAATATCCTTTATGAAAGCAACCTTTTACATAACTTCCATTCGTTTGTATGAAGAACCTGACAGTTTGAAAACTGGTATTTTGAGTGACTTTCTCTGGCCTCAGTGGTGGCAACAGAAGCCATAGAGATAGACCATTCTGCTTCCTGACAGATATGTCTTAAGAAATGTAATCAAAAACGTTTCTTCTTTTTTCCAAACATCTGTCAGAAATTAAAAAGCTCAATGCCATTCACATTTAATCAAAAACTTTGAAGTACATTATTTGTGGGGTGCCGTACAAGAGCATGTCACAAGTTAATGTCCAAGTGCCCAAGCACATGAGTTGTTTTAGTGTACTTTTCAGGTATGTACAAAGAAATATATCCAGCTGCAGGGACTTCAAGTGGTATTACAGGAAATAACCTTACCTTGTGAATACCATAGAAATACAGGAATTTGATGTTTTTCTAATGGAAATATCCCAATAAAATATGGTTTTGAATATGTAACATATTCTTGAATGAATGAATTAATTAATATGCTATCCCTTAAAAGACCAGAGTATAGATTTTCGAAGCTCTCTTAGTGCTGCAATAGTTGTAAGTGCCATACATTAACAGTGACTTACGACTATGTTAGCGCTAAGAGAGCTTCGAAAATCTAGGCCCAGATCATTATTTCAAGCACTGAAATAAAGAGTCACTTACTCCATGACACCATGTCATCTTTAACTGGTGGTGTAGTTATCCTCTCTGCATACTCACGACTGTAGGTGACAACAATTTCTGAGTTTGCTGGGATTGACTTGACAGTGTAGAAGTAAATGTTACTGTCCAGTTGGCAAGCCAGAGAGTTGTGCTGTCCAGCAGTCTCAGGTATTGTTTGCTGGACATAGTGCATCCAGTTGCTAAACACAGGGTCAGATGTCACCACAAACTGCTTTACTTCATTGTGCTGAAAAACCTGTGGAGAGGTAACACATACTTAGCCCACAGGATATTGAACATACATATTGAAGAGTACACTCTTCTTGCAAATTTCAACCTATGACAGTAAGTAATGTCTTTTATTGGACATTTTTGCAGTTTCTTTGAAACATTTAAAATGTTATCTGATGAAACATTATTTGAGATTTGTAATACCGAAACAAAATGACATCCTTTCAGGTCATTGAAATTTCTTTTCTGATATTTTTTAACAAGAAAAAACCTAATAACGTTATTAGTCTCCTTCAACTAAAGGAAGTTATCTGATGAATTTTGAAAATGGATCATAATTTGTTGCTACTGCAACTCTCTACTTTTCATTTTAATGAAAATCACATTTTGACGAAACCTGATTTGTTTTGAACATTTACACCACACTGAAAAGCATAAAATGGATCTGGAATGTTTGGTCCTCCATGGACTGAAGAACACTTTATTGGAATGTTAAAAAACACTACCACAGTGTAGAATTAACAAATGTATGTAGTGTCAGTGGATATTATGTTACAGAAGCATTTTGGGACAATGAATAAGGATTTACACGGATAAGACATCTTCGCGAGATTTTCATACGTTTCGCAAATTTCATGATTCTGCATGGGAGAGTGTTAAGAGGAGAGTTAAGAGATTAGTATCGGACACCTGTGTGTGAGATGTTAGATAGTTAGACATGTATTAGATGACTTTGTTTTAATCCGACCACAGTAACATGTTGCAGCTTTCATGCAGTGTCTTGCCTTTTTTAGTGTATAGTAAGTTGACAATTGTGGGAAAATAATATTAGGTTTAATAATTACAATATTTGTTTTCATTCCACTGCAAAACAAAATGGTAGCAGAACATGGTTAGGTTAGGTTAGGTTAGTTGCAGGTAAGGTCAGTTGCTGGTTAGTTTGATCGCAAGTTTGGATAGTTGCAAGATTAGTATCACATCATGTCAGAGACACTAGACATGAGCTTGAGGTACAGATGTGGAAACAACTCAAAAGTGTTTCTATGCCCTCATTTAATGGTGATATTTAAATGTTTGAGAATTGGAAAGCAGCGTTTGTAGCTTGTGTGGACATGGCACCACCCACCCCCGAGGACAAACTGTTACAGTTAAGGCAGTGTCTTGCTGGAGAAGCATTAAAAGTAATGGCCAGTTTAGGTCATAGTAAGGGCTGCATATGACAGCACATTAGAATATCTTGTGTGTAAGTGCGGTGGCAAAAGACATAACATCACTTGGAAGTTTGAACACACAACGCTTTGTAGATAGAACATCTGCACAGGATTTTCATGCATGTTTTGTTATGTAAGCAAATTTTGTGATTTTACATGGGAGAGTGTTAAGAGGAGAGTTAAGAGGTAAGTATTGGACATCTGTGTGCTTGATGTTAGATATGTTGACATGTATTCGATGATTTGGTCATTGGTTAGATGCTGCAGCTTTCATGCAGTGTCAGTGTATTATAAATTGACAATTGTGGGGAATTAAAATTTGGGTTAAGTAAGTAGAATATTTGTTTTCATTCCACTGCAAAACACTGCTCACATCTGGATAGTCATTCAAACATCAACTGGTAAAAATAACAGTTATTAGAGTCTTTTTCTGCAGCAATGATTGTGGTTGATGTGTTGAATGAGGAGGAGGGTTAGTAGAAATGGTGTAGTCAAGGTAAGGTGTCACCAAGGCATGAGCTGTATGTGCATCCAACTCATGAGTGAAACCGAAAAAAGAAACAGTGAACAATGCACAGATTTATGCACCATAGAAATGGACTGTAATATTCTTATGATGTTTTGAGTCAGTATTCAGTTTATTTTTGTGTTCTACACCCATTTAAAGTTTATCTTGTTATCATCTATTTGATAAAATAGGCCTTAATCATTGTTGCTTACCACATAAAATCTAAGTGTGCGAAATGTTCTTGAGAAATCTTAAACCACCACATGAGATGAGTGTGGCTATTCACTGTAACAAGTAAACAATGTGTATACATCAGCATGTTAACAGAGGAGGAAGTATGCCTAAACTAGGCCTAAGTATTGTCAACTTGACAGCTTGTCACAAAATCTCAAATGCTCTTTTCTACTGGATTTCAAAGCTCCCTTAAATCTTGTCAGAAGAAGAAAAACTAGTACTGGGTATAGCTGATATACCACCAGATCCATGTCCTAATATGTATCAAAATCATTGATTAAATCAATTATGGACTCTTCACAGAGAGTACTAGTATTTGAAGTGGATTTATAAAAACTCAAAGGATTTGCTTGAATTTTCGTGATCTCGTGAAAATGATTTTGTCAAATTATTATGTCTTAATTTGTAAATGTTGCAGAAAAATTGTGAAACTAGTGAAACTGGAAACAAACATCATTTGAAGTTTCCAGAAGAAGTAATATCTGTTATGTGGGGTGTTCTCATTATGTGAAATGTTGAGTTCTATGCAAGAGGTAGGCATTGTCCGGTACATCAGTTATGCACCTGTCCTTGCTCATGTGTTTCTGTATAAAAATAGTCCAATCTCTTTCAATCATTGATTGCGCATGTTTCATAATGTACGAGGGGATGTCAATAAGCCTTGTTTTGAGCCTTGCATAGAAAAACACAAAATATTGGTATGAACCACATTTATTTTTCAACATAGTCCCCTTGTGAGTCAAGACACTTGTTCCATCTTTTCTGCCAGGCGCTGATGCCATCTCTGTAGAAGGCGCCATTTTGATCCTCAAACCAAACCTTAGTAGCAGCAATAAGCTCATTATCATCCTGAAATCTACGACCACGCAAGTGTTTCTTAAGATTTGGGAACAGATGGTAATCACTTGGTGCCAGGTCTGGAGAGTAGTGGGGATGCGGCAAGATTTCGTACCCGCATTCCTGGACATCAGCGACTGCAACACGAGAGGTGTGTACTGGAGCATTGTCTTGATGTAGAAGAATACCACAACTGATCTTGCCCCGGCATTTCCTCTTGACTGACTGTCGCACTTGCCTCAACAAGTTAGCGTAATATTCCCCATTCATTGTTCTTCCTTTTGGTAAGTAATCTATGTGGATGACGCCTTTGCTATCCCAGAAGACTGTCGCCATTACCTTCTGCACTGATCTGGAGGCTTTGAACTTTTCAGTCCTGGGAGAAGTGACATGTTTCCATTCCATGGATTCTTGTTTGCTCTCAGGATCATAGTGGTGGATCCAGGTTTCATCACAGGTTACTATCCTAAAGTGAAAATCTTCTGGATTCTTGTTGTATCTGGTTAGCATGGAGTTGCTTATGGTGACCCTTATTTGCTTCATTTCATCTTTAAGCATTCTTGGCACCCATCTTGCGCACACCTTAGACATGACCAGATGTTCATGAAGAATTGTCTTGATGGATCCGTGTGAAATACCTGTGGTCTCTTCTAACTCGTGGAGTGTGATTCGACGATTTTCCAGCACAAGTCTGTGCACTCTGTCAATGTTTTCCTGACTAGTGCTTGTTGTTGGGCGACCCAGACGGGGGTCATCTTCAAGACTCTCTCTACCATGCTTAAATTCATTGACCCATCGTTTGATGGTAGCAGATGAAGGGGAAGCCTTTCTTCAATGTTCTTCGCCGAGTTTCCTTCAAGAACTAAAAACTTAATTACTGCTCTATACTCAATTGTATTCATTTTCACTGCCGTGAGGGGGGTCTCTTTATGTCTATGTGAGCTGTTCAATAACTTCTGAGAGCAGGATACCAAAACTTATATAACACATCAGCTACACCCCAAGGTTCAATGTTGTACCATAGGCTGTGACACCTGTGTATGAAAAATGCTCAAGACTCAAAACTTATTGACATCCCCTCGTATATGTGCATATTTTCCAAGTGAGACAAAACTATTCACCAGGCAATAGTTATTCTTCTCTTCATGTCATGCAGTTTTTCAACAGCTCTACCTTTCACATAAGTTGAGGTACAATCAAGCATATTCCTCAGTGTTTGCCCTGATGCAGATAACCATGCATATTTGACACACAAATTATCTCAAATACACAGTGAATTTAGAAGCTTGTGTCATTGCTGACGTAATACTACTTGACCCTTAGTGCAGATAGTCTAAATCATTAAAGTTGTTGTTGCTTAAAAATACAGTCAAGTCACATTTATCCAATACTTTTGTTGGTAACAAATTTAATAAACGTAAGTCTCAACATTAGTCCCAATTATTCAGTCTGACATCCTTGTTAATGAGACAATTAAATTATAACAGTTGGTATGTTGATGAAAGTTCCAGACTGTATTTGATTATCCAAGACATTTTCATGACTCCGTCTCATGACACCATGGATCATGATGACTCCTAATTTTTTTTAGGTCTATGTCAAACACTGGTTTCTTCTTTGAAGGCTATTTCATGCAACTTGTTTTCAGAAGATGTGTAATAAAAGATGAACAAAAATTAAAATACCATACATGTTGGTTAATATTTGAAAAATAATGGTTAATATTTGAAAAATAATACACATACAAGAGAAATTCGATTGGTTTTATTGACAAATGGACCTGCTGGTATGTGCTGTGAAGTAATTCTTATGAATGTTATTTGTGCAACATCTTTTTGAAACAAACATCAGTGATAGAGCTTATCGGGGTTGTCCTCAATGTTATACCAACAGGAAGAACATATTGTTAATGCTTATTTACACAATCACTTCTTACAGGCAGTTAGCGCACAAAGAAACTCTTGCAACTCACAACATGCCAATAAATCTCAAATTTCATGCTGTCTCTTCTATGCACATTTTCATTGCAGTCGACTCAAGTCAGTTCAGCACCACCATTTTGGGGTTGAACTGATTCCACACCACTACTGTGCTCATCAATAGCAATAAGTGACTCATGTTAAAAGTTATGTAAATTCATGCAGATATAAGATTTGTACATGGATTTAACTTGCCTTCCATAAATGTTTGCAGTGCTTCTTGATGTTCATTTTTGATTCCTTTTCAAACAGTTGTCCAACAAGTGGTCCAAATCGTGTTCCCCGCGGGATAAAGTCCACACTCCAAACACCAAGCTCCTATAAGAAAAGTTAGGATTATGAAGTATAAAACATGTGTCAAGAAAGAATTGCAGAAAAGAGTCAATGTGAAATTTTGCAGATATGTACACCTTGTCCATGTGTATCTCCTCAGTGGAGTATCTCTATATCTCCTGACTCAGTGACTGTGCAGTTTGTGAGAATAAGGGCCTTCTTTTCTTCAACATAAAGATGTATTACCAATATCTGGAGGCAACATATTCTGACTTGCCTGTGTCAAAAGTGACATGCATCAAAGCAGTTGACAAATATATCATTGTTTTTGTTAAATGGGGTTGTGAGGTAGCCTTGTGGTTAATGTGTTTGATTGTAATGCTATGGACCCAGGTTCAATTTCCCATACAGGTACAATGTGTGAAGCCCATATCTGGTGCCACCCTCCATGATGTTGCTGGATTATTATGTGCCTGTGAAAAATGACAGAGTGTCATATTTTTACGGTAATGTTACACTAGTGTAATACTACTACTGCTAGACACATATTAGATGATCCTGCGCACTAAACGCATTTGTGACAAGAGAGGTGGTACAACGAATTGGGCGAGTACACTTGGCTGCTACAGGTAGCTTGATGATTATGCACATGCAATACATGCTAACCGTGACATGAAATCAACACCGCCTATTCCTTCGAATGATAAGACTGCAATTTCAGGCATAAGATACTGATATTCCACACTAACCTTTAGTTAAGACGAAGACAAATAGATGATTGGGGCATCGACAAGCATTTTAGATATTCAACAATTTTGTTAAAAAAACCCCTGGAAAATGTCATTTGCTTCGTGAAAATGATCGGTGGTCCTAAACATATTTGCTCAGTATATTGTGTTGATTTAATTCGTTGGGATTGTACCTGTTCCCAAATCGAATGTGCTATAACAATTCATGTGTGAAACGCACAGGGAAAATGAACTTCTCGATATTTATCAGACAACCTGTCTCCCTCTTGTTTCAAGTGGATCGTTCTGTATGCAAACTGGGGTCATTTGTCAGGTCGTGGATCATCTTATATGTGTTTACCAGTAGACATTTGATGTTATAACACTTCACTGTTATGACGTCACAATGTTAATGCTACTGTCACAATGGGACTAAACCTTGCTTGACTCATATCAGTGAAAGCTGAGAATTCTGAAACATCATTTGAAAATATTTTGGAAAAGTTGCCCACACATACAATGAAGTGAACTTGTTGCCATGTTGCAGAGTCTTTATATGTCATGACTATTACATCACATTTCACTTCATACATCTCTTAATGACTCATACATCTTCAAATGAAATGACAAATGCTGCCAATACCAACTACCAACTTGAAATTGAGCAAAGATCAGGTGTGGAAAAGAATGTTGTATTCAGAAAATTGCACTTTAATGAAAATGTAAACGAAGCAAAGCTTTTACACTGTGTATCATTTTCTCCTACATTCTACTACTCTGTGATGTATTTAAAGGATTTGGTAAATTCAACAGAAATTATTTGAACGACTATTTAAAAGGTAGACAACAATGCTTAGAGAATAGTATTCATGATCCCAAACAATTCTGGTCAGCATGGTTAACGTAAATCAAATGCTATTGATTAAGATTTATTCTCCACTCATTATAAGAATAGGACTTTCATAGACTCTGAATTAGGTGGAACCCAGAGTACATGTCAAACAGATTCAGACATGTTCTTTATTAATGAGGCTCTAGATTCACCTATAAGCAAGAAATTCTTGACAATATTCAACACCTCAAGTGTGATAAAGCCAAGGAGTAGACAGTACTGTCCCTGAAGTCTTTAAAAATTCAACAGATATCTTGTTGCCATATTTTGAATTAATATTCAATGTGATTTTAGAAAATGGACAGTTTCAGGAAAGAGGGTGCCTTGGTGTGATTGTCTGCATATATACACCTGGAAATTAATTAAGCGACACCAAAATCAATGTGACATAAAAAATGTTTTACCGGAGAAATTCAAATGATCATTCTTGCATATAAAATATGACCCTTTCTGAATACCATAATGTGAAGGTGAAGGAGTTTTGCTGATTTGGTGTTGCACAGAATGCACGTGAATCATGCAATCCTCATCCAGGTGAAAATCTAGTTTTTCTGATTGAACTTGAGAGTGTCACCATCCTGTCATAGAGTGTCAGAATATTGTTTAAAATCATTATGGCTCGTCGTAGGGTGTCAGACAACTTGAGATGGCAAATTATTGGTATGAGGAACGCTGGGTTAAGTTGCAGAAAAATCGGACGTCAAATCAATCGACACCATTCAGTTGTTGCACGATTAGTGCAGAAACATGGAGTAACAAATGACGTTAGAGACAGGCCACGTCCGGGACGACCACGCAAAACCAGTAGACGTGAAGATGCAGCGTTGTTGCGTCTTGTAAGGCGACATCCTTTCATGAACAGCACTGTCCTTAAAACAGAGTGGCTACGGGGTAGGGCGATATCCACTAGAACCATCAGGAACCGGCTAAAGGCGGCAGGATACAGGGCTAGAAGACCTATCAGACGTCCCACGTTGACTAGGAACCATCGTGCAGCTCGTTTACAATGGTCGATACAACGTCAACGCTGGAATCTTGCGTCCTGGAGAAAAGTCCATTTCTCTGATGAGAGCAGGTTCTTATTGCACGTTGTTGACGGCCGCTTAAGGGTCTGGAGACGTTCAAACATGGCAATGGCAGAACGACACATTGCCGAGACCATTCCATACGGTGGAGGGTCCGTCATGGTGTGGGGTTGCGTCTCCCATGACTGCAAACTTGATCTGGTCACAGTGCAGGGGAATGTAAATGCACTTCGATATCAACGTGAGATCTTACAAACAAGTGTTGTTCCACATTTTGACAATCTTACAAACAAGTGTTGTTCCACATTTTGACAATCACGTGTTGGCAGACCGTCCAATTTTCATGGATGACAACGCCAGGCCCCACAGAGCACATGCCGTCATCGATTTTTTACGTCAAAACGCTGTGGAGACAATCCCGTGGCCAGCCAGAAGTCCTGATCCCAATCCGATTGAGCATATTTGGGATATGCTAGGCCGACAAGTTCGACAACGAGACCCCGCTGTACAAACGGTACGTGAACTGGAACTTGCACTGCATCAGGAATGGGCCAGACTCCCTCAACGTCAGATTCAAAGACTGATACAGGGAATGAGGAGACGACTTGAAGCAGTCGTCCGTGTCCGCGGTGGTTACACAAAATATTGACAATAACTATGCTTTCTGACTCTTAAGACACAATTCAAGGATTGCAACATGGCGTTTGCATCCAGAACCATGCCAAATTCCATGCATGACAATAGTAAATTTCAACATGTTTCTGCCAAATTTGAACCTTTTACAATATTGTCTATAACTTAAAATAAAGCCCAATCTGAAACCACCAAAGTGTATCTTTCTTTCAGCTGATGTCTATACTATGCATAAAATATACTGAAACCATTGAATATGTAACATGTTCTTCAATACCAGACCAGCCAACTTGGCCAATCATGAAAAATAGGGTGGCGCTTAATTAATTTCCAGGTGTATATAAACAAGGCAACAGAGGATGTGAACAATTACAGAGTTATCACTCTTCTAAGCATATTTGGTAAAGTATTCACATGGTAACAAAAGACTGTTTTTCTAGGCAGATACACAGGATAAAATTAGTGAAGAACAGGCAGGATTCAGAGGGGGATATTCAGTTGTTGACAATATTTTCACTTTGCAGGCTATGATACAAAATTACTAAAGTACAAAGGGTGGTAAATTTGAGGTATTTTTGGTTGATTTTGCCAAGGTATATGGCTTGAAAGAAATTAGCTATGGAACTTACTAAAATTGCATGGCTTAAGCAAGAAAATGAACAAGTTGTTATGCTGTGTTTATGAGAATGTAAAAGTATGTGTCCGGAATAATACTGGCATCTGGGAAAGTTTTACTAGCCATATTTGGGTTAGACAAGGTTGCATGTTGAGTCCTGTTTTGTTCGCAATCTTCATACATGAATTTGCCACCCAAATTAGGAAAAGTTGTACCCATGGTATACAACTTCACCCAGATGTACTCGGTTTTGGTAATGTATGGTATAATCAAAATCATGGTGGAATTTTATCATGGCACTAACACAAAGATTGAAAGACATCTTCTATATGCAGTCAATCCATAACATCATCAAACAAGTATTTTTATTATAAATTTTTCAAAACTCATTTCAGTACAGATGACTATTTAAGTTATACACCTGTTAAAAAATTTAGGATGTCCTTCGCTCACCCCATGATCTGTTTGTTAAAATTGGCTGTTATATAATCATCAACCGGAATACTAGAATTTGCAAACAATGCAACTTAGAATTGACTGAGGATGAATACCACTTTTACTTGTTTGTCCATTACATTTATCACTCAGAAAAAAATATTTCCCAGCGCATTGTTATAATTACCCAAACACCACTAAATTTGAAAAGACAATTGATCAGTCTATACTGCAGCACAGTTCCGTCTTAATACAATTTTTTTATATCATTTACAAAATTGTAAAGTTCCACACAAATGATTTCACTAATGATATCTTCAACTGAAAAGAAGATCAGTCTAAGTTGATACCAATTACATGTACATACATCACAATCTGAGAAGAGTAACTATGGCCTGGTAACTCAGAGACCAAATGTTGCATAATAGCATAAGATAACATACTTATATTGAGCTTTCTAAATTCAGTGAGAGCAAAAATGATTGTATATTTTCCAACATACATTTTAGCTAATGCTAAAACAGTGTGTTGATTCAAATGAAAAAAGAGGTGATTTTTTAGAGTACACTTTCCCTTTATTATCTTTGACTAGGAAGAAGTGGCCCATACTGCAGTTGGTGGTTTTCAGTCTATCAGTAGTATAGGGAATGACAGTTCTGGACCACTTTCAAGAAATGTCTCTACAAAGCCTTATTTACTAAATAAGGCTTTGGTTGGGGCCTTAGATCTTGCTACTATTACCCCCTACTACAAAAAAGTTGGCGGTAATTACTATGCCTACTTTGTGTTGGTAGGAGGTAACACTGTGCCGTACGGTACGATCAATAATTCTTCTCTTACAAACCCCCTACCCGGCCCACCCCTCAAGTAGTACAAGTTAGGTTCGTCGGCTTTCATATCCACTTTATTTATGTTGTAAGTTTTGACTGACCATATAGGATCGGTGGCTCGCTTACGGCTATCGCCCTCGTGTTCCCCTACTACTTAACGTTTGTGCCTATGTCATGTTTATATCGATGAAACAGTTTAACGTGAACCGCCTACGATCTCTTTGGTGTTCATAATAAAGGCTTGCTGGGCTTTTTGTATCCCCTGTTCTATGTACTTTTTTTTCTCGTCCTCGCTGATAGCAGACTTATGAGACTTGGATCGAATATCTTGTTTCATTCCGTTATATTTTTTGAGTTCAGAGAGGATTAAACGAAACTCCTCTTCTGAGATCTTACTGTCAGAGAGTGCCGTGGAAATACGCTCACTCACTGTGTTGAGCTTTGCTTCGGCCAGAACCCTGATCTCGTCGTGTTTCAATGCCTTACGATGCAGTCTGCGTGATACTAACTTAAGCGCCAACCCTAACACCCCTGCCACCCCAGCTGTTATTTCAATACCTAGCACTATAGGTGCAGCCACGATGGTAGCTAACAACCCAACGCCTGCCGCCCCTAGTCCCATGCTGGTTGCCATAAGGGTAGTGTCAGCCCCGTCCACGATATTGAAAGCTCTATTATATTTTTTACATAGTGCTTTCCGCGTGTCACGGTCTTGTTCTAGTTGACGTTTCACATCACATAACTGCCTCAAGCGGAACCCATCTACGGTTTCCAGCGTCTTCGCTACTTCCTCTACGACTGGGTACAGACCCATCTATAATATATATTTTGAAAAATATTTTAATTGGGTTTCAGTTAATATTTCACGAATGAATTTGAAGCCTACAAGGGATAGATCATAATTAAGGATAATAGGTGTGAAGCCAATAGACTTTTCTGTTGTAATAAAAACCCCAGGGAGGCTTATTAAGCGGTTTATAGGACCCCCCGGGTTATTCCGTTGTATAACAATACGGCAATATTGACCTACGTGTTCGTTATACCAGTGTATTGTCAACCCGGGTAAAATTTGGCGTCCTTTCGAGGAGTTTTCCTGGTTAAAATACGTAAAGACAACTTCTATGATGATTGTGTAGAGGTAGTTTATTTGATCAAGATGCTCCTTGGGTAAAAAAAACTTACTGCTAAATGTTAATTTACTTTCTGTGTCAGAACTTAACCTACTTTTTTCTCCAATACGAGAATCTATCGAGACTGTTGCTTTATTCTCCGTAATGAAATCCCCGGGCCAGATACCGTTATTCCTAATCTTAGAGATGTACCCCCACTTTTCTTCTTTTAATGTGATATAAGGTGAGGTGATTGTTAAGTTGATCAGCCATTTAGGCTCTTTAAGATCTGATAATGACACCTGTCTGTACACGTTGTCTTTGAAGTGCAGGATATATAATTCATCTTCCTCACCAGGCTGATCGAATCCCTCCGTATCTCCCAGGTCGTTAAGTGTAGTGTTGGGATGATGACTGGTCATTATTATACTATTACGATATAATTTCCAACTGGTTTTCTGATAATAATTCAGGGGTGAACTTCATACCCATGAAGTGTATGTTGTCAGGCAGGAAGATATTGATTAGTGATATCTTGTTTTCCACGATCACGTTGACCCCCTGCAGACTGGTGTTGGAGCCGACACCCACCCGCACGTAAACGTTGCAAACTTGATACTGGTGTCGTTTCACCCACCCGAGTTTGATCCCCTTCACGATCTCGACATCATTCCCCGATGGTTCCCCTAGGTAGACTTTGATGATCAGTGTTGAGTTTGCCGGTAGACCCTCTAGTATAGTGACCACACCTTCGAATTCAGACACCAACTGCAATTTCACGTTTTGTATGGCTGGTTTACTCGATAGCATGTGGGCTGCCATAGTGTTGAGTGGGCTGACGACTACGCTACGTCTCTGAGTTGGGACGTAAGCCACGAGCAGGGTTCCATTGTTCACGATTTTGTTTAGGTGGTTGTCTTTGTTATCAGTAAACACGTAGGGGGAGACGAGTCTACTATTGAGAAACCAGTCGTTATCGGGTAACAACACCCACTTGTCATCTTCGGTGAAGACGAGCATATATGGCTTGTTTCGGGCGACGGTAGTGCTCTCAACATCGTCTAAGTCGAACAGTTTACCCCCGAACGATGGGTATATTATCCAATTATTATCACCGGTGTTGACAAGGGCGTACTTAGTGTTGACTGTTGCTCTTGTGGTATCTATCATATCACTTAGGGTTCCACCGGAGGGGATTTCAACGCGTTTGTAAATGTTGTTTTTCAGTTGCAAGGCGTACGATTTACCATCTACTCCGGGAGCGTCGAAACCGCGCGTGTCTCCGAGGTCGGAGATCCCGATATTAACGCATTTTTTCACTCCGGGCCCTTGTGCGCTGGTCATTTTACATGAAGCGTTAAGCTGAGGTATCCTATATTTACAGGATTATGATTTATATCTAACACCGATATTGTCAGCTCAGGTATGTTGCCCTGGGTTAATCTCTTATACTGCCGTGGTGAAAACGACTCGGTTCTACCGTCGTTGTATTTCTCAGTTTTCACCGGCACTGCTCTCAGTATAGTGGAAGGGTGACCTCCTTGAATGTTATACGTTGTGCTCACCTGGCCGAGATGAATGTACAGCTCTCGGTACGGTACTAGGTCGGGTAACTTCGTGCCTGTGACGGTTGTTGTTGGTTTTATCTCGTCAGGAGACATACCGAGTATCCTCGCTAATGGTCGGCCGAGCCTTAAGGGGTTTCTTCCGTTGTTGATTAACACCACTGTACCGTTTGAGTCGTTCATCTTGAGTTCGGCTCCCAGGGGTTTGAAGACCTCGTCGTTTAGAGAGCACACGCTGTAGTAGCCGTCAGTTATCTGGCTGCGAGTTCCACTGACGAACAGCTTATTGTTGCTGGCGTTGATGTTAGTCCATTGCGGTAGGTAGGTGATATCGCAGAGTGCGACTTCGAGTCGACCTGACGTGTTATCGATCGCGTGCGTCAGCTGAACGGCCTCACCGCTCGTTATTCCTGGAAGTGTTATGTACATATTATAATATATAATTTATATATTATAATATGGATTTAGCACACTTGAAAATCGTGGTGAATGCAGATGGTACGTTGTTTAAAACAACCTTTATTAATATCTTTGAAAACTATGTCGTGTCCGTTAATAACGCGCAGGCGGTGGTAAACTGGAATCAAAACCCAATGCAGTTTTGGCAGAACCAACTCAACTTTGCTGTGTGGTGTGCGACGACAGGGTCGGGTGTGACACCAGACTACGGTATAGACGAACTGAGTAAGGCGGTTATTTTGTTTCATATTTATTATCAAACGAGACGAATATTGAAGGAAATAAGTGCTCCTCTTCCCCAAGATAAAGCGTGGAGTATGACGAATAACCCCTATGATAGACGCGCTTATGAACGTGTTTGTGGGGAGTTTGAGATTCCAACGAATAAAGACTTTCGCCTTCCTGGTGTGAACCATGGTCTCGGTATAGTTCTCGTGTACTTCTACAGGTCCGGAACATATTATGCCGGTTCTAAAGATGGTTCATACAACCCAAACCGGCATACATTTACAGGCCCCACAACGAATGAAAAGATCCATGTCAGCTGTATAAAGCAAACCAATCCTGATGCAGCCACAGCCTGGACTAAAATGATCTCAAAAACATCGAAAGAATTCACTCGTGCTGGTACAATACGCTTGAACGACTCGATTCGAACGTACGTGTGGGCGCTGTTGGGTGCGCAGTCGATGACGCGTTCCAACATCCTCGGTAAGGGAACTGCTTACGACGCTCAGACACAATTCGTTTCCAACGTTGAGGATGCTATCAATTCTCCAGTTGATCTCCCGAGGGCCATCGACCGTTACCAAAACGTGTTAGAATACGCCAGATCGAAAGTCAATTACGTGTTCGGCGTGGGGTTGTACATGGCTCCGAGTGATATGCAACTGAGAATAAAAAAAGTGGTGGGTTATAACAACAAAATAGTCATAGCCACGGCGGACCAAAAGTTGGGTATCAACCCCGATATTAACACCCCCTATATCCCACACATCCCACCACGTGAAAAGGGTATAGTGGCGCCACCCCCGGAGTCTAAAGTTCATGTGCCCCCCACACACCCCCATATGCATGTGGGGGTACCCCCCTATCAGCAGCATATTGATAATAAAACAGCCCTAGTGGTTGGTGGGGTAACTTTGGGACTTATTTGGTTAAAGATTTCTTAGCCGCTACGTACACCAGACCCGCCACGGCGACGATGGCTGCCCACAGGTTTTGACTGAGCCACATGGCAGTTTTAGACAGAGCGCTCAACAACCACGAGACGATGCTACCCAGGATGCCGGGAAGGGCTTCGGCGGCTTTACCAGCCAGTTTAGCTAGGCCTTCCCCGAGTTTTTTTATCCAGTCTTTAACACCCCCACCGCCACTTGGAGTTCCCCCGCCGCCGGCAGGCCCCACAGGGGTTCCTCCCACCAGTGACACCACCAGGGTTGATATGATGAAACCCAATGCAGTCAGAATACTGGCGATGGTGATCCCTTGCTCCCGGAATAATATCCGAATCCTGTTGGCTAAAGTTGTATCCTCGTTCAGTATTCTATCGATTGTTTCCCGAATACGACTGATCTGGGATCGAAGCTGTTCACGATTCGAGGAAGCGGATTCCAATCGTGTACGTCTCTCGTCTTCTAAATCGCGTAGTCGTTCATTGATACGACGCTTCATATCATCGTTTTCAGTTTCGTTGAGTTTGGTTTTTTCCCTAGCGATGTGCTCGTCGATTTCGTTCAGTTTCCCCATGTTGTTCACGAGTTCTCCACGCACGCGTTTCACGGCTTCGTCTAAACCGCGCAGTTCCCTTACCGGAAAGTCAAACCCCGGTAACGGTTTGTCCCAGTAGGTGCTCAACAGTTTTTCTATGCTGTCCGAGGCTTCTGTAGCACGCTGTGGTGTCATTTCATCTCTAGTGGTGAGGTGGGATCTGGTAGCTTGCAGATCTTCAACAACGGCCTTAGGTATTGCACCACCGTAATCATGCATGTTTAGATTTTTACGGATAAATTCGACACCATGGCAGCTGGCTAGAGTTGACAAGGCCAGTGGTTTTTTATTGCTCTTGTTAAAGAGGTCAACCCCTGGGTCAGACTTAAGGCGTAGAACACCCTTTGTATCAATAAAAAAATTCTTATGGTATCGACCCTGTGGTTCAACGTAGTTTTTATCTCTTCTTAAACTTTCGTAATAATCATTTACCGTTGTTTCCAAGAGTTCTTGGTTCAATGGTGAACTAGTAAATGAGGTCTCCTGCTCATCATCGAATGCCTGGGCACTAGCGCCCGGCATCTCCGTCATATCTATGTCTTCATCCATTAGTATTAAAAATATATTTCTTTTATATACACCTGGAAATTAATCAAGCAACACCCCAATTTTTTCTATTGGAGCAACTTTGAAGGGTTCTGACAATCAAAATATGCCGGGTTGATATAGTTTGACACTTTTTTATTCAACAGACGATCTCTGACAAACAACTTAAAGGGAAAAAGTATCAAGACTTTGCTTTATTGCAACGAAATCCAAATTCTTAAAAATGTCTTAAATTCATGAAAAAATGGACACAATTTACTATTCATCCACAGACGTTGTTGTCAGGTGTATTAACACAAATGTCACATGGAAAGAAAGAACAGTCATCTGAGAGTCTGCACACCGACTTTCATCAATATCTAGTGTGTCCTCCCTGCGCACGCACCACCGATTCCAGACGCCTCCTCATTCCTTGGATGAGTCTCCGGATCTGATTCTGGGGGATCCTGTTCCACTCCTCATGCAGGGCAGCCGTCAATTCGTTGAGATTATGGACTGGTGGGTCTCTCTGCCTCACACGACGGCCAATAAAGTCCCACAAATGTTCAATGGGGTTGAGGTCAGGGCTCATGGCAGGCCATGGAATTCTGTCAATTGCATTTTGCCGCAAAAAATCATTTACAGCATGCGCCCTGTGAGGTCTAGCATTGTCGTCCATAAATATGGGTCTCGTTGCCAGAGGATGGTTCTCAAAATGAGGTACCACAGCCCTGTCAAGAACCTCCTGTTGGTAACGAACACCGTTAAGGTTGCCACGGATGGTAATGATATCCAACTTGCAGTTCATGGAAATGCACCCCCATACCATAACGGAACCTCCCCCAAAGGCCACAGTCTCCTGGATGTTCCGTGGAGCCATTGCTGTGTTCCTCTGCCTCCAGACCCGAGTACGACCGTCCACCATGTGCAGCAAGAACCGGCTCTCATCTGAGAAATGGACCTTCCTCCAAGAGGCAATGTTCCAGTGCAAACGGTCATTACACCAGGCCAGTCGGGCTGCCTTATGGGCTGGAGACAGTCTGGGTCGCTTGATTGGCCTCCTTGCCCGGTATCCTGCAGCTTTCAGACGATTCCGAACAGTCCTGTTCGAGATGGGTCTCCCTGGAAGCCACTCCTGTCTCAACCGAGAGCTCGAGTCGAAGGACCTGCGCCGTACAAGTCTCAGTAAAGCTCTGTCCTCCCGGACTGTGGTCTTCCTGGGTCTTCCTGGTCTAGGCAGGTCTTTAACTTCATTAGTGGCCCGGTATTTTTTCAAAAGTTTTGAAATTATGGAATGATGTCGTCCGATTTGAGTCCCGATTTGTCTTAGAGACATACCAGCATTCCTCATGCCGATTATTTGCCAACGAGTGGCCTCTGATAATTTCCTACGTGCCATGACATTGAAATGAATGAAAAACCGAATGCAATCGACAACCTGCGCTTGTAAACACCCCAGGGAAAAAGTGCATTCTTCGAAAGTTGAGGTTAAAGCAATGCACGTGCGCTGTGCAAGCTTCACGCGCATCATATCAACCCATGAAAAGCTCATGCTGTATGTCAATACATCAAAATTGAATAATCAATCATCAAAATTACTTCGTTAAACTTTGTTAAGTTTTTATGTGTCTTTGAATTTGGTGTTGCTTAATTAATTTCCATATGTATATAACAATGTACGGCAGAAAATTAGATCCTTTCAGAAGATTGAGAGAGCCATTAGGCGCCAGAGCCGTGCGACAGTCGGTGACCATCACCAACAATCCCAGCAAGATAGACCAGAATCAAACTCTGCTGGTTAGATTTCCAAACCTTGGTGAGAATGACCTCATTGTACCAGGCACTGTTCGACTGGCGTTCAATATCACGTTGACCTCCGACAACGACAAACGCGAGCTAGTGCGGAACGTGGGTCGAGCTATCATCAAGAAAACGACCGTCAAGATCAGCAGTAACGAGGTGCTGAGCATCGACGACAGCGACGTGTTTCACTGCTACAAGGATCTCTGGAAAAGCGAGAGAGAACGAGTCAATGATGTGTACCAGGGTATCAGCAAATCAACCCGGGCGCGCATAGGGTATGTCTTCACGCAAGACCAGCAAGACAAGCTATCGGACGGTGAAAAGGCCATCGCTCGAGCATACGGGAATTGATTCTGCGTGCCGCTCGACTTCGAGTTGCTCACGGGACACGCGCCGTTTTACCAGGCCGCGCTGGGTGATAGGCTTGAATACGAGCTCACGTTTAACGACTATAGCAAAGTAGTGCGTACGCCAAACGGTGATGAGGCCAGTTATGCCATAGACAACATCTCTCTGGAGTTCGACATGGTCACTAGCCCGGAGCTGGCCAGGCAGGTTCGAAGCCAGTACTCTGGGAAGATGGCTATCCTGTACGATCGCGTACTGAGGCATAGATCAGTCGTGCGAGATAAGAGCGACACTGTGTGGAATATCAACCTGAACGTGCCGGCGCGATCGATGAAAGGTATCCTGGTCGTCCCCGTGGAGTATTACGATCCATTCCGGAGGGACAGCGAGAAGTTTTTCAACCCCGAGATTGAAAAGGTGGAAGTGACCATCGAGGGCGTGCCCAACCAGCTGTTCAGTCATGGTATGAGGCCACACCAGCAGTGGGATGAGATAAAAAAGCTACCAGTGGGGGACTACATAACAAAGGACCTGGACCTCGGCTCCGTGCAGATTGGTGAATACCTGACCACCAAGTACGCCCTATGGTTGGACATGCGATCCACGGATGATGATAAACTGCACGGTAGCGGGCGCCGTATAGATAACGGCAGCGAAGGGATAACCATCCAGATTACTAAGAAGGCTCAACCCGCTGGTAAGTTGAAATTATATCTGTACGTTATTATGGACGCGCAACTTAATATAGACAATGGTAGATTCGTGCAAGCCATCTACTAGTGGGGGAGACCCCCACACCCCCCTGGGGTACCCACAACTACCCACTGACCCACACTGCGCTATAGTGTGCGGGCAGACTGGCTGTGGGAAGACCGTTTTCGTGTTGGATATGTTGGAGAGTTACTACAAGGATGTGTTCGATAACATCGTTATCATGTGCCCTACTCTGAGCATGAATAAAACGTACGCGCGACCTTGGGTGATGACGGACCCGGACGTACACAAAATCGACCCTGGAACACGCCTGCAGGACTGGTTGAAAGCTCTTCACGAGAAATTTAAAGGGGAACCGACGCTGTTCATACTGGACGACTGCAGCGCTAATCGCGAGATAACAAAAAAGAGAGACATGCTATCGTACCTGGCCTTCTCCGGCCGGCATGCAAATCACAGCGTCTGGGTGCTAACGCAGAAGTTCAACTCGGTGTTGAAAGACCTCAGGGAGCAGACGCGATGGGTGGCATTATTTCACTGCAAGGACAGGGATTCGTTCGAGGAGTGTTTGAGAGAGAACGATGTGATGAGTAAATTAGAACGGGAACGGGTGAAGAAACAGCTCGCTGAAACTAAACACGCTAAGCTCGTTCTAAAAACCGACCAACCAGTAGCATATATAGTATGCTAAGCAAAGCTAAGCTAAAGCTAAGCTAAAGCTAAGCAAAGCTAAGCAAAGCTAAGCAAAGCTAAGTATATAGCTATGATATTTGAAGTATTTGTCGTGTGCAACTTAACCTTCATTTCTCTGTGTTTTGTCTGTATCGGGTATTATATAGTTAAAACTAACTCGAACAGTTGGGGGGTACCCCCACTGTGGGGGATTCCCCCAAGCGAGAGAAACTGGTGGCGTTGGCTGTTGGCGGCAAAGCCAAACATTACTTTGGAGACTACACTCCGGATAAAATTCACAAAATGTCAGCCGAAGAAATCGATAAGCTGTACGCTAGATACGAGTCCCGACTCGGAGCAGAAATGACAAAAACAATAGGATCGGCTATGACCCAGATATACACCGGTATTGTATCACACTTCCTTCCCATTCCACCAGAGCGCCGACTTTACCTGTGGGAGGACCTAGATAAAGACCCTTTTATCGAACACGCCGTGAGCTCTATCAGCTGCGGGCTGTACCACAAATATGGTATGTTGTTGGCTCCAGTGACGGCGGCGATTATCACAGCAAAACATTGTCAATTTGAGAGAAAAAATAATAATAATAGTATAGATGGATGCTGCTCCCGAGGTGACACAGGAACCAGTGAGGGAAACCCCTCCCGAGGTGATACCCCCCACAGTGAAGGAAGTGACCCCTTCACAAACAGTAACCAGACAGAAGAATCCTAAGAGAGTAGCTGCCGGTAAAAAACAGTGGTGTAACCAACATAAAGTGACCAACCCAACCAGACTGTTGTTGGCTGTAGGCGTAACTGCTGCCGTGGTTATAACATGGTTATACGTGGGGGTACCCTCCCACAGTGAGCCACCACCCAACAGTGAGGTAACCCCCAACAGTGGGGGTGTGGGGGTATCCCCCACTATTGACCCGCATATCATGTTATAATTTTAATATTTTATATCATATACATAATGTCTGAGGGGAAAACGTTCGTCAACGACGCATACCACGCCACAGTGGTCGCCAGTCTAGCCGTAGGGTACGCTCGGTTGACTAAAATGGTGCTTAAACAACCAACTATCAAGCTAGATTTCAACCTGCAGGATATGGGTATGCTCATAATGAACCTTGGTATGGCGATGGCCACAAAAGACATCCTAGTAAAACAAGGGATAATACCTGATAATATAATGAAATAAATATAGGGATGGCCACGATAGCTATGATGGTCGGTGGGGCGTTAGTGAATGCCCTGGCATTTTCCGGGAGTAATTTCCTCTTCTCGAAACTACGAGATGATCACGCGGCTGAAATACAGGAAGAAAGGAAGCGACACGATCTCGCTACTGAGAAATTACAAAGAGCACAGGACGCGTACGTTAAAAAACGCCTCCAGAGGATTGATTTTATTAACGAACAACTCAAGCGTGAAAACCATGCCATTAAAACATTCAACGATGTCGATGAAGCAATGAAAGAATACTACCTACTAACTGGTAAACAATTGGAACCGCTAAATAAACCCACACTCGCTCAGTACTACACACCATCCAAGGGACAAATGAATCGTGAACTGGGCTTCATAGTGTTGGGTATAGCAGCTACTGCGTTGGTTGCGAAGCAATTAAATTAAAATACCTATATAAGTAAACATGAGACCCGCTCCATACCGATGCGAATACATACTTATGGGGAAGACCGAGGCCTGTGGTAGGAAATGCAGGAATCAGGGGTTCTGTTGTTTCCATATGGGAAGTCCTAACTACACGTGTTCTGTGTGTGGTATCGGGGTTAAAGGACACTACTGTCTATGTAAAGCTCACGGAGCGAACGTAGTCAGACATCAACTCATCTACGAGAATAAAAAAGGCTACATAAAAGAACGTAGGCGACTGCTCAAGATAGCCACTTAAGGGTTACCTCCCTTTACTGTGAAGCAATTAGACATTAGTTCTCTTAGGTGTAAACACGATGTCTACTGTAAGCGAGCTCAAGCGGGTCGCAAAACAGAGAGGTGTGATCGGGTATTCTCGAATGCGGAAGTCAGCATTGTTGAGATTACTAGGTTTAGAAGCCCCTCCTACAGTAAAACAATTAAAAGCTCAAGCAAAACAGCTTGGATACACGGGTTATTCAAACCTGGGGAGAGCCGGGTTAACCGCATTGTTATCACATGCCCCCGTAGCAAAACCTCCCACTGTAAAACAACTGAAAGCCGAGGCACAGGATTTGGGTTTAGGCGGGTATTCCCGTATGAGAAAACCACAGCTTATAGAATTATTACGACAGAATAGAGCTATTGACCTACAGTTCGTGCGCACTGAGCGCGCTGTAGGCAACTATTTGAGAGGTTGGCGCATGCACGTTGATAGAAACATAGACATTACAGATATCAAGCCTCTGATAGCTGATAAGGTTAACCAGGAACTAAATAACCTAGGAAGTATCAAGTTTCAGATCACAGTGAAAATGTCGCTCGATAAGCAGGTTGGGAGTACCACTGAGTATGTTCAGCCTTACTTCCGAGGTCAACAAGAGGTCGCCACACATACAGAGACCATTGATACATCAATCGATACCAGTTTTCAGCAGATACGAGAATACCTAGAACGCTACACACACTTGGGGTCCGGGTGGGCTGTAGATAAAATCGGTAATGTCTATCTAGACATAGCTAACTACGTGCCGTTCAGAGGCGGGTCATACCTAGCCTTGCCTCCCTACTATAGGAATAAACATGCCATAGTAAACGTTAAGAATAGAGGAAACGATTGCCTGAGGTTAGCTATCAGGTCAGCCTTATTTCCAGCTGGCACTCATTCAGATAGGCTTTCTAGCTATCCCCAAGACGATGGGCTCAACTGGGATGGTATAGATGAACCCACCCCCATATCCCAGATCACTAAAGTAGAAAAACAGAATAATCTGGCTATAAATGTCTTTGGGCACGAAGGTAACACAACAATAGTACACAGGGTCAGCCCGGTGAAGGATCGCCAAGTTATCAATATATTCATGATCCAACGAGGTGAAAAGTATCACTACACGTGGATAAAACATCTCAGCCGGTTGTTGCACGACCAGTCGAAACACGATGGGGAAAAACACTTTTGTGTACGATGCCTACATGGCTTCACCCGAGCTGATTTATTAGAATCCCACCGGGATGATTGTCAAGGTGTGGGGCAGACGGCCATACGAGTCGACATGCCTAAGGAAGGTGATAATATCCTAAAATTCAGTAACCACAAGAACCAAATGTCTGTGCCTTATATCATATACGCCGACTTCGAAGCCTTAGTTGTGGGTGGGGATTCCCCCAGTGGTGCCGCCGGTACCTTTACCCACAAAACACAAGAGCATAAAGCCTGTTCGTTTGGATACATTGTCGTCCGTTGTGACGGGGAAACGAAAGCTCCGGTAGTATATAGGGGGCCTGACGCGGCTGAAAGGTTTCTAAAGTGTTTGCAGGAGGAAGAAAAAATTATTAGGAATGCATTGTATAAAATCGCTCCCATGCGTCTGACCCGAGTCGACAGGCTAGCCCACGCTAGTAGCACTAACTGCCACGTGTGTGAATCACCACTTAACGGTGATTCGGTGAGAGATCACTGTCACATAACTGGTAAGTATAGAGGCGCCGCTCACAACGCGTGCAACCTCAAGCTTAAAATCAACCCTAAGACAATAAACATCCCCGTTGTCTTTCACAACTTGAGAGGGTACGACTCACACTTGATCATGCAGGCCATCGCGAAAATCGATGGTAATATAACGTGCATCCCCAACAACATGGAGAGATACATCTCCTTCAGCTTAAACGGACTTAGGTTCATTGACTCGTTTCAGTTCCTCCTGTCGTCACTCGACAGTCTGGTCAAGGCCAACAATACCTTCCCTATCACCGATCGATACACAGACGCCGAGACTAGACCCCTGCTTATGAGGAAGGGTGTGTACCCCTATGAGTACATGGATAGTTGGGCCAAGTTCACCGAGACCAGACTACCCCTATTGACTGCTTTTATAGCAAGCTGAATGAGGCGTCCGTCTCACGAGATGATTACTCGCACGTGACTAACGTATGGAATAAACTGGGTTGTAAGAACCTGGGTGATTATCACGACCTGTACTTGAGGACAGATGTACTGCTGTTAGCCGACGTGTTTGAGACGTTGAGGTGGACATGTTTAAAGCAGTATAAACTTGATCCCGCATGGTATTACACCAGCCCAGGTCTGTCGTGGGATGCCTTGCTTAAAAAGACCGGAGTTAATTTGGAATTGCTCACAGATTACGACATGCACCTATTCATTGAGAAAGGCTTGCGAGGTGGGATTTCCATGGCATCCAAACGATACGCGAAAGCAAATAATCAATACGTGAAAGGTTACGATCCTAACAAACCAACCAATCACATTCTATACCTCGACGCAAACAACCTGTACGGCTGGGCCATGAGCCAGTATCTACCTACAGGGGGATTCGAATGGGTACCCCACGTTGATGTTATGGGGGTTGCACCAGATTCGAACAAAGGTTATATCCTCGAGGTTGACTTAGAGTATCCCAAGGAATTACACACATCGCACAATAGCTACCCCCTGGCCCCCGAACGTATGAGGGTTAACCCAGACTGGATGTCTGAGTACCAACATAACTTGTCAGGTGGGCGTGTGACAGACGTTGAAAAACTCGTGCCTAACTTAATGAATAAGACCAAGTACATCGTTCACTATCGCAACCTACAGCTGTACCTGTCGTTGGGTATGAGGCTGACCAAAATACACAGGGTGCTCATGTTCGACCAGAGCCCATGGATGGAGCCCTACATCAGAATGAACACAGACCTACGAAAAAAAGCCACCAGTGATTTTGAGAAAAATCTCTACAAACTCATGAACAACTCGGTGTTTGGTAAGACTATGGAGAACCTGAGGAAACGCGTGACCGTGAAGCTGGTTCGGTCGAGTGAGGAAGACAAGCTCAGGAGATTGATAGCCAGTCCGGCATTCAACCGTAGTAAGATATTCACAGACAACCTGGTTGCCCTACACATGAAGAAAAGCCACATAAAATTCAACCGGCCTGTTTACGTGGGGATGAGCATCCTCGATTTATCCAAACACCTGATGTACGACTTTTACTACAACGAGCTCAAGAAACAGTACGGTGACAGGTGTGAAGTGCTGTACACTGACACGGATTCCCTGCTGATGGAGATTCGAACTGAGGACGTGTACGAGGACATGAAAAAACACCTCGATTTATACGACACCAGCGACTACCCTAAGACCCATGCCCTACACAGTACGGTAAATAAAAAGGTCCTAGGTAAAATGAAGGACGAGTGTGCTGGCACGCCCATAGCCGAGTACATAGGTTTGAGACCTAAGATGTACTCCATACTGAAAGTCGACAATAGTGAGATCCGGAAGGCTAAGGGGGTTAAGAAGTATGTGGTGAAACAACACATCAAACACGCCAGATTCAAGGAAGCCCTGTTCAAGACCTGTACCTTTAGACATAAAATGAACACACTTAGAAGTGATGGACATAAGATATACGGACTGACTATAAACAAGACGTCCCTGTCGCCTATGGACACGAAACGTTGGATAGCTATTGATGGGATAAACACATACGCGTATGGACATGAAAAAATTTGAGGCTATTTACTACAGCCCGCGTGGGTACTGGAAAGGAGCTAGCGCAGTAGATAAGCTAGCTAAAATAGCGCGAGTACCCCCGGAGGAAGCCAAAGCGTGGCTTGAAAAACAAGCCCTGTGGCAGATCTATTTGCCGGCACCACGCTACGTGCCTAGAAGGAGGTTCGGTATTAACATACCTAATAGCGTTCACCAGGCAGACCTACTGTTCCTACCCCACGACAAGAGGTACAAGTATGCCTTAACCGTAGTGGACGTAGCCAGTCGTTACAAGGAAGCCGAACCCTTGACCACGAAAGATTCGGCCCAGGTAGCCAGAGGATTCGAACGCATATACAAACGCAGTCCGCTGACGTGGCCAACAGAGCTGCAAGTTGACCCCGGACGGGAGTTCATGGGTGCCGTGTCACAACTGCTAGCCAAACACGATACAAAGGTCAGACGTGGCACGGCCGGAGCCCATCGCAGCCAAGCCATAGTTGAGAGATTTAATAGGACTTTGGCTGAGCGCTTGTTCGGCCATCAGTATGCTAGGGAGATGGCCACCCCTGGAAAACGATCGACTGAATGGGTCACGAGGTTACCCAAGGTGGTGTCGGCAATCAACCATGAAGTCACCCGTCTCACCGGTAAGAAACCGGCAGACGCTATCAAACTAAAATCAATAGTTGCAGAGTCGGCCGCTCCATTGCGTGGGAAGGAGAAACAGATACCAGATAGGGCCCTAGTGAGGTATCTATACCAGCCGGGGGAACACGAGGGCGATAGCCGTAAGCGAGCCACCGATCCTATATGGTCAGTCAAAACTTACAACATAGATAAAGTGGATATGAAAGCCGACGAACCTAACTTGTACTACTTGAGGGGTGGGCCGGGTAGGGGGTTTGTAAGAGAAGAATTATTGATCGTACCGTACGGCACAGTGTTACCTCCTACCAACACAAAGTAGGCATAGTAATTACCGCCAACTTTTTTGTAGTAGGGGGTAATAGTAGCAAGATCTAAGGCCCCAACCAAAGCCTTATTTAGTAAATAAGGCTTTGTAGAGACATTTCTTGAAAGTGGTCCAGAACTGTCATTCCCTATACTACTCTATCTGTTACAACCATAAAGCAATGCATTCTTGAATCATAGGTTATGAGTCAAATTATAAAAACATTGCATTACACATCGGCCACAATGTGAATCAGTTCAATTTTTAAGGTTGTGTTTTCCTCACAGCAGGGGCAGTGGGATAGCCTAGTGGTTACAAAAAGTTTGCTTGTCACATTGAAGACCCAGGTTCAATTCCCCTCAGTGTGTGAAAACTATTTCTGGTGCCCCTGCTGTGATATTGCTGGAATGTTGCTAAAAACAGAGTAAAATCAAACTCATTCACTCACACTGTAAGACAAGAGTCAATGAGAGTAGTGGTCTGTGCACGTATAGCATATACATGAGGTACTACATGACTATATTTCTAGTTTTATACCAATGCTTTGTGATGATTTCCTTTGACATAACACTTATCTACTGCAGCCTCATACTAGATAGAGGTACCTTGCCTCTATCTAAAACAATGAAGAATCTATATTATTCACTGAAGAGGCATTAGTTTAGTCAAATTACATGAGTTCTTGTCCGGGAACTAAACCTTCATTTGATCATCTGTATTAGAGTTCAGTATTTTAAGACCATTCTTAAGGGCTTCCTGAATTTCAGGGTAGGACCTTGATCTTATACACAGACCAGATAGGATGACAAGTACCAAATTTTAGTAAATCTTCTTAAGTTCCCATTTATGCAAACATACCCTCAGGAAGACCTATAGTGTGTGATGTCTCTGATAAAGTGCAGAGCCAAGTAATCTCAATGCAGAGCTGCTTTGGTTTGACCAATTCAACCAAAACAATTTTTATTATGGACTTCTTAAATGATGATATTGTCACTGATGAATGTTTCAGCTATTTGTAGATAAAATATCTATATTTAACAGGTAAACTCCATTCCGTATACTTTGGAAAACTCAAGGGGAGGGAACCTTTTCTAGAAGAGTGATCAGTGTCAGTATTGGCCCAGCTAGAAGTATAGATGTCTGTGTAACCATTTCTTGTCATCAAGCAGTCTTTTCTCGTAATGAAAACCTAATGAGATGCTTTGGTGAAAGATCAATGGTGCCGATAGTACTTTATCAGATGATAATATGCTCTTTTTGCATTGCGTCGCAATGCCTTAGCATCACTGTGCTATTCTAGTCTGCCCCTCATAATGAAATACTTTGGCATTGTGTCACAATGAAACCAACGTGCATGTCAGTTGCCATTGCCTGGTACAGCCTGCTACAGCAAACTACTCCATTGCTTCCCATTTCTTGGTTTGCAGTTGCGTCACTCAGCTAACATCACTGGTGGAAACATTATGTTTGTTTTCTGATGGATAAAATGTCTCATAGTTTGACTCACAATTTTCCATCCACATGGTAATGTTCAGAATGTTTACATTCCCACTATGCAATCATGGAAAGTCTCTTGACTAGTCAGCTTTATGTCCTGACATAAACTTACGTTGGTAGTAGAAATGCGATGCTCATATTGTCCCATTTGGTTCACATTAATCACAGATGTAATTAAAATAGTTTGGAGAACATATTTAACCTGAACGTAGCTGTCATTAAACAGTTTAACGTTTGTTTCATCTGGTAACATTCATCTTACCATAGGGTGGCAGGCACGTCAAAGGAACAGTGCTTTGATTAGCCCTGTGATTCTTATTTTACGTCACTGACACTGCTGTTTGTTTACTGCCATAGGTTAACTGAAATTATCCTTGAAAGTATTAAATTATCATCTTATTAAAGTTTACTCTACTCCAATGTATTTTGTAGTAAAGAATAGTTTTGCCCTGAACTATTACAACATCAAAGCACTCGGACTGCCGTCCTTGTGCCTTCATTATAACAGTTCAGGGCAAAACTATACTTTATTACAAAACACGTTATTTCCTAAATAATAATTGTAGACAGAAAAAACAATGTTCATACATTTGGATTAATTGCAGATGGTTTGAGAGTTAGATTTCTTGGAAGAGATGCTTGAGCTCTGTTTGGACCAACAACACTATCACATGGCCGGTCATGGACGATATATACACAGAACTCCTCCAACTCCTCTTCCCTCAAACTGGTCAGCTCCCAGGGCTCTTCCATGCTTCCTCCTGACACACTGTAACCTGCAGAAAAATCATTGGATGTCAGTAAAGCAATGCAAGAAAAGAATTTCTATTATTTCATAAATTCTGCATTGTATTTCATCTACCATATATAGTATTAAATTTTGTACATGCAAAAATGCTGGAACAATAAAGCATCCCAGGCACAGATCAGAGAAATGAGATGAAAACACCTGAAAGATTATTAAGTAGGATGTGTTTTCTCAGTCCATATGTAAAGCAAAAGGTTTTTTTTTTTTGAATAGACATAAAACATTTATATGATTCTCTTCTAAGTGTTTTTTCAGTACTTTGTGAGACCTCCTTGCACTGAAATACATGACTAGGTACGCTACAGAGCAAAGTTTGTAGGAAATCATGTGACAGCTTATCCCAATATACAACCACTTCTCTCTACATATCCTCAATATTTCCCTTTTGTTACTCTCCACATATTCTCAAAGGTGTTAAGATCTACTGGGCCCATCTAAAACTTGAAATTCTCTTATGATAACAACTGTTTTGTGTAGCCCGCAGTGTGTTTTGGGTTGTTATCATGCTGGAAAATCCAGTGAACTTCATTCAGTTGGAAGGAGGTGATCATTTGTGATGTCAACATACTGTTCACTTTGTCAAATTTTTAGTGAAAATACAGAACGTCATCACTCTAGGCAAAACTCCAGATGTGAAATTTCAGGCTATGTTTTCTGCTTTGGTAGATAGGTTTCACAGTATCTTTGGCCCAAATTTTCACACAGTCCAGAAAAAGTGAGACAGGACTTTCATCAGAAAAGAAAAAAATATCTTAATCTTGATTTTTGTGAGCACTAAATCAGTATAAACATCATTCTTTTTTTGCATCTTTCATGAGTGAAGAGGGAATTTCATGCTTTTTCACCCAGTTGAGTCTTCTCTACATTTTTTTAAGAAAGGTGAACCATATGAAATGCCAGTTTAGGCTGCCCTATTACACAACCACCAATTTGTATGATGTTAAACATATTTAAGGTTAATAGCAGACGAAGGAGAAAATGTTTTTGATAAAAAGAGACTGATTAACATGTTTTAATATTTTCATTGCGTTTAACTACACACGCTAGCATTAACAAAACATGAAACCACTGGCCATGATAAAGACAAATGATGCCACTTGTGACAATACTGTATTGAGTCCTTTGTTATGGAACATTCACAAAGATAATTGCTTCTTGACAGCCACAGGATTTGAACCATATAGAACAAATACCATAGGTAAATTCCTTTTTCCTTTCCATTGTTCCCCCAACCCCCAACTGTTAGGATGTGTGTGGAAGTTACTGTTTACTTGGAAAATAAATATTGAAAAGAAAACTATTGGTGAACCAAATCTCTTTTAATAATTTTGCCTGAAGATCCAGTGTGGTGAAACAGGATGTGGTGTAGCAAGTATATTCTTACTGATATTCATATTTCCTGTATATGCAGAGTGGTGAAACAGGATGTGTTGTAACAAGTATATTCTTTCTGATATTCACATTTCCTTTACATGCAGTGTGGTGAAACAGGATGTGTTTTAGCAAGTATATTCTTACTGATATTCATATTTCCTGTATATGCATAGTGGTGAAACAGGATGTGTTGTAGCAAGTATAATTCTTACTGATATTCACATTTCCTTTACATGCAGAGTGGTGAAATAGGATGTGTTGTAACAAGTATATTCTTACTGATATTCATATTTCCTGTATATGCATAGTGGTGAAACAGGATGTGTTGTAGCAAGTATAATTCTTACTGATATTCACATTTCCTTTACTTGCAGTGTGGTGAAATAGGACGTGTTTTAGCAAGTATATTCTTACTGATATTCATATTTCCTGTATATGCATAGTGGTGAAACAGGATGTGTTGTAACAAGTATATTCTTACTGATATTCATATTTCCTGTAAATGCATAGTGGTGAAACAGGATGTGTTGTAGCAAGTATAATTCTTACTGATATTCATATTTCCTATGTAAGCAATCTGGTGAAACAGGATGTGTTGTAGCGAGTATAATTCTTACTGATATTCATATTTCCTATGTAAGCAGTCTGGTGAAACAGGATGTGTTGTAGCAAGTATAATTCTTACTGATATTCATATTTCCTATGTAAGCAGTCTGGTGAAACAGGATGTGTTGTAGCAAGTATAATTCTTACTGATATTCATATTTCCTATGTAAGCAGTCTGGTGAAACAGGATGTGTTGTAGCAAGTATAATTCTTACTGATATTCATATTTCCTATGTAAGCAGTCTGGTGAAACAGAGCATATGATGAAACCTGAAATACATGATGAAACATGTATCTGCTGGCTGATAATGTGCTGCCTGGTAAAACATGACATTATGAATGATGAAACAGGAAAATTTGCTTCATGACTCTGGATGTCTCCTATTCAGAGTCTGACATATGTCTTCAGTATAAAGGCCACACAGCACACAGAACAAACAGGAAAAAAATCTCTTCCACAGGTGTGAAAATGTAATAAATTGAAACATACATAATATCCTTGTTATTGGCATGTTTAAAAAGTGAGATCTTCCAGGCCAATGATAAACTAACAAACCTTCATGTGTTTGGAAAATTAAGACAAGGAAATGTTTCTGTAGCACTATAATTAGTTTTGATTGTACTTATGTTTTTTTCATTGATGAATATAAATTAAGGTTTGATTGCTTTGATATTGCAAATATACATTTGGTAGACATAGAAGATATCTTTCTTATTTTAACAATGACATGGGATTAGTTACATCATGCTAGTACCTGTATATCATTCTTGGCTGCTGTATATACAAATGTGTTTAATCAGTGTGGATTATGTTATATAGTGGTAGATCTCAAGTATGCAGAATGGGTTATTTGAGGCATTTTTGCATATGTTGTACTATGACCATTTGCTTTCATCTGAATTGACAAAAGTTGCATGAGATCCTGTTTGGGTTGAAAGACTGTATATATTTACATTTCTGATTTTGAAACCTCTGTTTTTGAAACATATAATCTCCAAACTGTCACAAACTTCAGTACCTATTTGATGTTAATGAACCTTAACTTCTATTACCAAGAGTGATACAAGTGTTGGGGTTTGAGTGTTGTAAATGACTTACTACTAAACATGAACACTTTTGTCTGATCTCACATGTCAGTAACTAATGGGCTACTCTTCTCTTCACAAAAGCTGAGTTGATTACTTCCGGCATAGGATGATGCATGGTCAGATGTGGGTATGTGAATGGATGTATGTGTGCAGCTGAGCAGGTGCATGCATGCTTGCTGGCACAAGCAAGACTAATAGTAGTTTTATACAGTTAACCTCCTGAGATTCCAAACTGCATTTTCCACATTAATAACCCCACTCAGAGTGCTGACCACTTGAATAGTCCTTGTTTTATCCCCCTCAATACTATGAACAAGGCAGTCTGTGAACATGTAAAATCTTAAAGACATATTGTATGATGGACCGAGGGATTGAATATCCTCCTTCTACTCACTAGGCAACACTAAATGTGATTGGCCACAGATTCTGAATGTTGAAGGTAGAACCATGAAACAAAATCACATGCTCATTTCTTTTTAATTATAGGGAGCTTGGAAGTAAACAGAAAACAATCACAAACAGCAAATGGTTTACCTCTTCCAGTTATCAAACAGATCATTCTTGAGTTCTTGGGCTGATAAAATGAGCTTACAACTTGCCCCTGTTATGTATTACATGGTCCAATACACGACATAGTGAGAGACATGGGGATGTCACGTGATGTAAATCATACAATTTCACACAATGCCTAAACTTTCAGGATTGTTCATAACCAATCCGTTACATTAGCATTGAAAAGTATATAAATGCTTAAAACACGTCTTTCAGTTTTTGCATTTCATCATCAAGGATTTATGAACAACAAAATTAACAATGATTGGTACAGTTTATTCTAGATGTTACAGTCAGCTAACTGGCTGCCTGAATGAGACCACTCACGCTACTTGCTTCATCGACAATGTTCATAATCTACAAGTTCATATTTCACCATGTACAAGTACACTCATTATCATCAAAGTGGCTATCCATGTATCTGTAAAAATATTTGTTGGTTTACCTTACACTTTAGGCATTATATAGAAAATGAAGGCTCAAGTTCTGATAAACAAAAGTTGCCCTTCTGCTGTTTTGTCATTTGATCATATATGAATCTTCTGACATATTTAGCAGGCTCTCAAATTTGATATACGTCACACTCTGAAACTGGTTTTAATTCCTCCACCAATCCAAAGCATCATTTAATTATGAAATGTCCTAATTCATCAACAGTTTGTTGGGTTTTTAAACCAAACCTGCATATATGTTCACAAGATGAATGTCATAACGAATGATGAATAACTAATTCAGCTGTCATCGGGAAATCTGGTCAAATCCATAGATATATATGTGGCACAGATTTTATGTAGAAGCTAACTTCATCAACAGATGGACTTTGGACCAGATCAATATTGATTGTTCGGACTGACTTTCGAACTTTATCATTTCAGTAGTTTCAGTAAAACTGATCAATTGTCAAGAGCAGTCACAATCCATTGACCATGCTGTTATATTAGGAATGTGTTTGAAACCATCAGTATGATATCTGTCAAAGTTAGTACCCAGAAACGGACTTCTATTTATACCTTGATGAGTGAATTGGTTTGGTTTAACACCACTGTGACCTGTAGTTTCTGTTTGATCATGGCATGTCAGCATAATTTGAGAAGAAACCTCATTGCATGGGTATTATACAGACACATACAATATATACAGCAACACATGTTTGCTTTCTTCATAACTGTATCTTTTTCCTGCTGAGTCTTGCCTGGTTTAGTAGGATCTTCTATATTTCTAAGACCCACAAGGTCTGTTGAGCTGGAAATCTGCATAAATTATAAAGCATTAATGTCTGTTGATTGGTAGTCAGGCTCTGTGACATAACGTTCATTGCATGTCACTGCTTTCTCTGGTCAGTGCTTTATTGGTGGCAGAACTGCTGTGATAGACAGTGGTATTCATTTATTTGGCATTTCATCCATCTTCAGCATAACATTTTCACCAAAATCAGTCACAGCCATCATATTGACAATGTCATTTTAGTGCATTTATCATGATAATGATACTGATCTAATAATAAATATGTGGTAGGCAGAAGAATTTTTTTGCATTTCTACTTTTGACACTATTATGTCCTTTATAATCGAACCTTTACATGAAGATATAGTGCACATTCAATGTTCTTGATTCATGTTGTATATTTTAGCATATGACCGTGCAAGATGTGTCCATAAAACTAACACAAAGAAATCCAATAAAAAATGAACACTGCAGCAAAAAGTATCATTTATGGTCATATTTGTGTTATTACATATGCAGGTTGTATTATTCTACTTTCAACAGATCACTCTATCACTGTACTCAACTATACTAGCCACATAAAGAAACTGTGCATTGTCAAAATATTATCCCATTTGATAAGTATGATAACAATGTCAAAGGCACATATAAACTTTAATGGAGGGATCATGAGACCATAACAAGTCACAATGATGTCATGAGTCTATAAGCGAGACAGAGGTCAAACGACCATGTCAAAAGCTCAATAATGGGTATGTCCACCATCAGCATTGAGAATAGCGGTGCATTGATGATGCACACAGCGTATCAAACATGCAAGGAAGGCTTGTGGAATGTCATGCCTGATTCTCTCAAGTTCTTTTGGAAGGTCAAGGATGGTGGATGAGGAAAACGGTGTAGACGTCGATCCATCTCTTCCCGAACATGCTCTATCGGTGAGAGATCTGGTGAATTTGCAGGCCACGGCAGTAAGTAAACGTTGAAGTATTTAAAAAAATTCATAGCAGCCCTTGCCGTACGATTGTGGGCATTGTCCTGTTGGAATGTTAACCCAGGGCTATGATGTTGCAGAAAAGGAATTGCCACAGGTCAAAGAATCTGATCCCTGTAGACAACATCAGTTAAGTTGCCATGAACAATCACCAAAGGACTTCATGGTCTGATCCCGTGATGCCGTAAACAAGGTCAATCTATGATGGGGTGAATATGGCAAACTCCTGGGATGATCCGGGCAGTTATCACTGCAGTCTGAAACCTGTGGCAAAGATGGGTCACCCGTATCCATCTGTCTTGTCTTGGCGTTGTTATACATGGACTTCCAGAAAGTGGCCAAATGATGATGTCAATTGTGTTCTGGTAGCATCTCACCAGTGCAGAAATGGTGTTGCAGTGGAAATGTGCAGCCACTTGTCATTAAGACATTTCCCCACAGAACATCCCAGTGGACTCATGACATTGTGCAGACGTTAGCCTTGGTATGCTATGTGTTTCAATAGCTGTTTAATTTTTTTTAACGATCTTAAGAGCAGAGGTTGAGTTTTCCAAAGTGACAATATTGTGTGGCATTCATTTGCTCTGTTTCTCTTTCACGGAATGTATGTGCAACAATGTATTGCACTTGACAATGTGTTGACGAAACCACTTATGTCACAGAACATGGCACGTGCATGCTTGTTGGATACATGTCACTAATCTCTGAGTTTAAGTCCTCATATGTTTAGACAGGTTTGATAAATTTAGATTTTAAATTTTTGTATGCACAGTTTCTTTATGTGCGTAGTATAGTTATGCATGTGTGTTATTTGAACTAATGTTCATGCGTCAGGACTTTCCTGGTAGTCCTGTGTACCTTTGTACGGATCTGAGGTGATCTGTTTGAAATGATATAGACGTTTATGTCACTGCCATATTCCAGTCACAGTTAGTATGGATATTAATGAAAGATATAATTAATTATTAATTATTGTTATTTCACCACAAACCTGTAAATTGGGTCTTTGATCTTTATGATAATTGTAAAGAATTATGCTAACATAAGTTTTTCTGAAGCAGAGAGAGAAATTGGACACAGGAGCTTGCCCAATCAGTCATTCCTAGGAACATGTACATAAACTGTTTGCTGATCAGTAAAGGTCTGAAGTGTCAGTTAATTGTGGTGGCATAAAACTGTGTGATGGGGTCTTGGATATCTCTTTCAGATTTGGCACTTATGACTGTTTTGCATTTTTGAAATGCATTTCCACTCAGGTGAGCAAAACCTGCAAGACTAGACAATGGGGGGATGCACACAAAAGATGACAAATTTCTTCAACATAAACACACTTTCATCAATTACCTTTTTAAAAATCACAAAATCCACCCCACTCACCAGCCACAGCAGTGGCAAATATAAGCTGACAATTCTCACAAACACGGCAAAAGTATAACATGTTCTGTTATTTATAATACCTCATTAATCTGTGTTTTAACACTCATGCTGACACTTGAATACTTGGTTGAGCAAAATATACATTTTCAGTATGACACAAGTGGCTTCAGCATAAATTGCAGACAAAAGTCTTTCATTACAACTAGAAGTTTCAGTTGAATTGAAAATACAGTAGCTCATAGTTTGTCAAGTATCAATGTAGACCTCTATACATCTTCTTAGAAAGCAAAAAAAGCCAGTGAAATGAAGCATAAAAAGACGGAAAGCATACTTTCAAGTCTGTCAGAGCTTAATGGTATTCAATTTATTTCAGTTATTGTAGACCTGGTAAAAAGCCATTCAAAGATCAGTCACGTGACCAAAAAATATATAGTACTGTTTTGATCAAGAATAAGAAAATCCAGATAATGTTACAAATGATGATCAATAGTTTAGTTTCACAGAAGCTCCCAGAATGAAGCATGAAATTAAACCTTGAAAGCAGGTAGCGTGGCCATCAAATCATCTGTTTCAATCACAGTGAAAAAAAAGATAAGACTTTTGAAAATATTATCACAAGACCTATATGTTAGATGTATTAAACATTGATGGCCACTCTTGAAAGAGTTACAGACAAATTCATTTGAAATAAGATCTTCCCACTGAGCAAGAAATAAATATGTAATGATGTTGTTCCCTATGGGTAGTGCCATTATTGCATTGACAAAACCAGCTATTAAACAGTGTATTATGAGCCTACCCAGCGAAGCCTAGCAAGGACATTTACAATCAGTGTGCAGTTTCTTCTACTTGCCGTCCAATCCCAGCCTATCAATTATGTACTTCCTGCACTCGCTGAAGCCTTTTCTACCTGTTTTCTTACACTTTCCATATGCCAATAGATGATCCACATGTTCATTATCTTCATATCATTATCAACTTAAAAAAGACATTTTGTGATGCATTATTCATTATTTTGTCTTGGATATTCATTCAGAAACATTAATTGTTAGGCAATCTTAAAGCAGACTTTTCGGAAGAATAGAACACATTTTGACTGTGAAATCTAACACAACTTAAATATTAGGAAATACCTGTAAATGTGCTGGTTGTTTCAGCTGTATTCTGGCTGATCATTGATGCTGGGTCAGTTGAACACTATGTATAGTGATGAGTGAGCTAGACCTGAAAACCATGTCAGTCCGAAAGGGCAGGTAAAAATGTCTTACTTCTTCTGGCCCATTTGAAACTACCAGTTGCCTCTTGTCATATAATCTAACATCTTCCCCATATCATAAAGCAAACTGAACTTTGTAACACTCAATTTCCCTGTGTCTGTTGACAATTCAGTGGAGTTTTCACTAGCATACTGGCAGAGATAAGATAGTGTATCAATTAGCAAGAAGGACCTGTCTGGCTGTGCACCTGGACAGATTGGCTGGGGTTGGGAAGAGGTGAGAGGAGGGGTGGATAAAAGGATACAAAGGGGTTAAGTGGTTGAATTCTGAAAATATCACAGCCAAATGGGAATGAATAAACAAGAGAATATCAATTCTTGAAATTGCAGGTTTGTGTTAATACAGTGGTGCAGTGGGTGCAATTATTCGCCCAGAATCCAGTTTCTAATTAAACTTCTTGTGCCTTTGTACAAAATATGTAGCATAAGAAATATTTTATGCCTACCCCATCCAATGACAATTCATTCATTAAAAGTGAAATGTCAAGAATTAACAAGTAATGTTTCATTTATTGACACTGATCAGTGTTTTTTGTTGTAGTTTTTGTTATTAGCATTATTGTTCATAGTTCATATGCATTTTGGCAAAGATAAAGCCATGCAACAGGTTTTAAAGAAGCCTTGCATGACATTGGTTTTTGTTCCAGTCTTGAGGTAATGAAATAAAACCAAATATCTGTAACCGTGTAGTTTGTCTTGCTTAGGATATAACTGAAACAGAAGCGATGTCATTCAGCCAGATGTGCTTATAATTTTGTCATTAAAGTGGTTGGTGGTATACCAGGTTATCCTGTTTGGAGTCATGAGACTTTTTATCCTCAAATGCTCTTAATGCTGATAGTATAATAACCATTGGCACAAGACTTTCTGTTTCAGAGCTGTTGGGCATGGAGATGTGTATCTCCTGAACCTGAGGTGATGTATGCTAACCAAACATGGTTTGGTGTTTTCTTCGATAGCTTCATCATATTGATTAAATTACTATTTCCGTACCGCATTTGGGACATACCAGTAATTCTCAATCAGAAGGTGTGCCATTAAACATGAAATGTTCATAATTTGTCACAAATATATCTTAGGTCACAGTTTTGAAAACAGCATTCAGGAAAATTTGGATGGGGCTGCCTCTGATTTTGCAAATGTCTTTACTCTTGGATGCTGATAATTACCTATTCTACTGCCTCAGCTCTGAAGCTGCCCTGGATATTAAGTGAATGGTTTAGATTGTTAGCAAATACTACTGCCTGAGAAAAGTGTATCCAAACATTGACTTGAAAACTAATGACATTAGAAGAAATACAAATGTCCTAGTCCAGGTCTCCTCTGTTTGAGAATTCCACAGCAGATGTATACATAGCCACACATGTATTTTCAGAAAAGTCAAAAGAAATAAAAAATGCACTTTGCAAAAATAAGTCCCATTTTGGTCGTCACATTGGCATCTCTTAAACAGACTGGAGTGTCTGTTGGTGGGATTGTGTTTCAAGTACACAGGTCAAATCAAGGAAAAATCTAAAATGTCCCAAACAATTCAAAATACATGCTGAGTTCTCCTCAAACTTCATAAAATAGAAGCACAAAAGCGCTCCAAAATTATGTTACTAACATGAAAATATTAATTGTCATTAACTGAAAAACTGCTAGTACTTTCAGAAACATATGCATCTCTATAATGAGAAAACATTACTTGACCTAAATCACAACAATGTTGCATTTTCCATATGGCTGTCATTCTATCAGCATTTCTTAGAGACACCATTGCTTGGACCATTTCTTTACTCTCCAAGTTACACAGACCATGTAGTTTTAGAGGAGATGTTGTTAAATCAGTAATGCTTGAAAACGTTTGTAGCTGAGACAAATATCACCGTGTGTGAAAAGTAATTTGTAAATGTAAAATGTTATAATGGCTTGCAACAATGGTAGACTGATGGATATATACAGATGCATATAAATACTGTCGTCCATCGTAGATGATATCATCATTAAAGTAATGAAGTGAACAAAAAAAATGAGCTAAATATTATGTCATCAAAAGGTGAAACATAATGTCAGCTCCCGCAATGTGGCAATTTCAGAAGGATGGTTTACAGAAACAAATATGCATTTAGAGAGATTTTAAAGTGTGTTCAAGTAATGTTAAAATGTAAGATTCATCTAACTATGGGAACACATTTTGAGGACTGATACCAGTATATGAACAGCCTCTTTATCATAACAGAAGCAACATTTTGGTGTAGGCTCAAACGCTGTTATTAAACAAGTGATCAACACAGTATGGAATCAGAGTCACAAACACAAGTGAGAAGAAGTGTCTATAGGCCAATTGCATAGTGTGGGAAAGCCAGTTAGCTATACTAATGGTGCATTGCTTTAGATCAGATCATTTATATTAGCTAACAAGTGAAGTCAGTAGTATTTAAAAAAGGATTGTAACTGATGGAAATTTATAGCAAACTGGAGGTATGCAATTGCCTTGATCCAACAGTTGACTGATACTTCATGTCCATGGATGTAGTTTCTTGGTGTTTCTTGCTTTTCACGTATCCGAGGTTGATTGACTGGGTTTGTCTTGGTGGATGTTGTGGTTGGGATTGTCCCAGATATGGTCTGATAAGCTAATTTAGAGTCAGGTTTTGATACTTAAAGCTCTGACATTGTTGTGGGGGATCAAAACATGACTCCATATCAGCTTATCAGACCGTATCTGAGACAAAGCCAGAAGTTATAATATCCTCAAAAATAGAATAGAAACGTTCAGACATGTACCAAATTTGTTTGTGTTGAGAATACAAACAATGGCCATAAAACAATTTTCCAGCTGTTGTGGCCATGTTGTAAAGAAGATTTAAATCTCCTGATCAACTTTCTGTGTCATCATTGTTCAAGTTAGCAAACTTTCCCATGCAAATGTCCTGACAATGCTACCAATGATATTTTCAAAATGGAAACAGTAGTTTCACAGGAAATGTCAAAGTGAAGATTCAACATAAAGGAAAGTGAGTGAATATAACTTGCAAGAAAATCAAATAAGCTAAAAATGGTATGCTATACCTCATACCTGCTGCATGCATAGTAGGGTCCAAAATTATTTTCACCATGGCCATACTATGCCTCTGCACTGCATGTGCTGTCAGAATAAGATTTTAAGAAATTGCTCATCAGTGGTCATTTTCATGTTTCTGGCTTAAGCTTGAATAAGAATTCAGATATTTGGAGATCGTATATGGCATCAAGTTGCAGCTTCATAGTCCAAGTACATTCGAGTGGATGTGAAGTGTATAAAATGGACGGCCTGACAGCAACACTGTGGACAAATGACCATGCTGTATGCTCACTGTTGTTTGAGTTAAAAACTAGAAACCGGAATTATGACCTTTTTAAAAATCCATGTCCATATACCTTGTTTGTAAAAATGTAACCACTATTTGTTTTCTGTTGAGTAGTTCTGATCTTTCATCCTGACTTGATTGTTTACAGACTGCCATCATACAGCTGAAATGGTTAAGGCCTAGGAAAGCTAAACCTGACCAAAAACTCCTGCAAAACTATTTAGCTCTAGTGGGACTGGTCACACTGCAGTGAACGCTAGATTTAGCTCACTTGGCACTTGAAATGCACAAGAAAAGCAAAGAAATTTGTGTCTCCATTTAAACCACAGTGACAGAAAAAACGCAAAAACATTTAACTGATGTACATAACAATAAATAACAAAATAAGTAACATAATCTCAGGGTTTCCCTATTATTAGATTATTGCTAGGTTTATTTAGACATATTTAGGTGACAAATATTTGTTGTTTAGAGATATTCAGATGATAAATTGTTGTTATTTAGACATATTTAGATAATTAATAGTTCTTAACTAAATACAACAGTGTTTAACATGCTTTATTGCAAATTATATTTTGACTGATACATAAGTGCCACCTGTGCATTCAACATTTTGATAATGAAAAACACCAAGGACTCTTATATAGCATCTTTAAACTCAAAGATTTATATTTTACATAAGCTTATATATTTTTATCTGTTCAGATATAATTTTGGTATTTTACATTTATTGTAACTTCATTTCTTTTATCTGTAACATAATTATAGTGTCATACATTGCTATTGGTATTTATACATTTCTAAGAAACAAGTGGATGTGATTCACTAATCTAAGGCATTATTTGTAATGTGCGGTTAAGACTACTCACTACCAGGCACACTAATAAAGAGTATGGTAATCCTATGTTTGCATACCAATTACTCAGTTTTAGTTTTGGCTTTACTACCTTCCGCAACCAGAGTTTTAGCTCTCCCTAAAATAGGGAAAACTGAAATTTAGCTTTCCTGGGCTGACACCACTGCAGCATTCAGGGCAGAACAACAACAAGAAAAGGTACCATAGCTGGTGATTTGTTCATTACCGTCACACTCAGTAATATTACAGCTATATGGCGGCGACCTGTGAATAATCAAATTTGGACCAGTCAGTTTTAGAATCAACAGCATGAGCAACTGGAATACAACGACGTGTGTCCACCAAGTCAGTGTTTCCTCTTGCGACAAGCATGAGTTAATGAAGACCAGTTCTAACTGTATCTTCACAGTTCAACAGGTACCAAACAACTTCCTTCATGCTTTTTGCTTCAGGTATGAGGAACAACAATCTAAACATCATTAGTCTTTTTGCTGTTGACAGTTTAAGCAGTCACTTAGATCATTGGTGAAAGTCAAATCAGTTTAACACTACAAAGTACATGCGGATGTGATTGTTGAGTTCAGGTGATGATGCTTTAAAGGAATATATTATCATCTATTCAAAGTTTCAGATAATAGATGTGGTACTCTATAATAATCTGAACTGCTATGAAATTTTAGGAAAATTCTTAATGAGAGTCCTCTCAGATTTCAGGTCAAACCTTCAGTGTGGAAAATTGACTGTCAAAACACTGTGAAGTCATATTGATGATACTATGAAAACATTCACTCAAAAACATCATCTAAAACAAGCAATGATCATATTACATTAATACTGAAAAATATAAAGTTATTGTTTCAATACATAAAGACAAAAATGAGAGGTATAGATGAAGTTTCAAATTGTTTGTAATTGTATACATAATATTTGAAAGATATTTTACAATGATATTTTCCATTTCAATATCTAATTTGTGAAGCTAACTTAAATATGAGGTTGTGTGCACTCAATGTCACAGACACCCAAGAGAGACAAAGTGGTCACAAAACCTCAAGGTTAGCCTGAAACTTAATGCACTAGAAATAAAATGAAATAGTATTGATAAAATGCTCAAAGCTGAAAGTGTATGGGCTTCAATATGTTGGTGCCATTATAACCATTGTGTTGATTGGGAGGGCCACAGAGGTAAGGGGGAGACTAATATGACTGCATCCCTGAACCTGTGGCTTCAACACAATGTGGGATGCCGGTGGGTGACATTGAAACATTCACTATATATTTCACAGCTGAGCATTATTGACAACTAAATGTTGATTTTAAGTAAGTTTTCATAACAACACAATAAATGCACTGCCTTTATGAATAAGGAACCTTCACATGTTGTTATTGGATATCATATCAATAATTGTACTACAATGCTGAATAGGATAACATGTTGTTATCATTCAACTGCAGTGTATAGGGTGATGTATTGATAGTTGAAATACAAAAACTCAAATCACTTGTATGTAAGAATGAAAAAAATATCCACTTTCATTACAGTTCCTTTGTCTAGTGTACAAGGGACACAAGACAAATTCTCACTGAGAATACCCAATTTGAGACATGCAAATAGTGAAAAAATATTGACATTATTTCTGTTACTTTGTTGTTGCTGTTTTGCAGAAGAAGTATCAAGAATGAAAATCAGAAATTGTATCAGCCAAGGGGAGTTTATTAAAATTCCATCACATCTCATGCATCACCACCCTACATGACTGTTATAATCTATGTGGCTTTTCTTTTTGACGTTTGCATAACACAACTTTGGGATTAATGACTGAACTTTGTGATGATTCCCTTCAATGTGTTTCTTTAAGAAAACAACGTTGCATGTAACTTTCTCTCCAAACAGTTGAGTTTGTTAGCATTATAACTATAGACTTGATCAAGTCAAAGCTCTTGAAAATATAGTTTTCTGTAATGTTGCTAAACAGTCTTTTGTGCAAAAGAAGGTGACAAAAAGAATCAATATCTGAGAGGTAGTATAATGAATTTCCCTGACAATGCAACAGCATTTATAAAAGGAAATATTATTAATCAGTTAATATAAATGATATTCATTCCTTCTATCTCCCTAGTTCCTTGGCCTGTAATTCTGCAGGATCTCTGCATTAGTCTTGCCTGTTCTGTCAGAATTAATAAATGATGGATGTGTTGCAAACTAAGTTGCAAAACTATAATTTATGTTACTTACCAATTCACTGGTACCAATTCATCCTGTAGTGATGATTTTATGTCAGAGTTTACAACAGCATAATGAAAGTCATCACAACAGTTACCACTACATGTTGTAGTTATGAGGGTATCACTTGATTCATTGCAATCTACACTACCATCATTTGAGGAGTGAATACAAAATTGATTGGAAAGATATGTTGCAGTATTCTTGAGAGATTATGATATCATATGTTTACTGTTGATATCACTATTTCTAAAAAATCTATGTGGTGTTAACAGAATTGATGCAAGTTTCAAGAAAACAACTTCTATCAGTCCTTTAAAATAGATTCATCATTTCCATTTGCTTCTACTGCAGAAATTTTCAACAACAGAACAATAGTTTTGAAATATTGTGAAACTGTATTACTATTATGAAGTAACTTAACAAACACTGTTACCCATTTTATGAGGAGTTTCCTGAATAAAAATTAAGTTCCCCTTCCAAATTTGAATTTCATCAAATGTGAATGAAGTGAAGCATTCATTCGAATTGCTTTTATATGTATCTGTTATTCATGTTTTAATACAGTATTGGTATAAGAGATTTCATGTTTAACATTAATTGGGTTATCCTTTGTGTGTGGTTACATTTGGTATGACGTGTTCCAAAATGACACTTTTTGTTCATATAATATATGCAGTAAAAAATGTTAAACAACATATTTGCATTTACACTGCATTTAACAATCTGAAACATAGATTAGTTACTTTTTATTATAATCCTTTCATTTGTTCATATGTTTTATATTCATGTACAAAGAAACAATCTATGGGAAGTGATTTTGAACACCTATGATGGTAAACATACTAGCTGCATCCATTTTTTTAAACACTGCAGCTTTTGCGACATCACAAATGAATACATTGTGACACATGTTTTGATTGTTATATGAATAGTGTATTTCCAGTTGATTTCTGTGAATTGTACCATGCTTACTTGGTAGTACTGGGTGCACATTTGAGTTTTATTTGTGTTCATTCTTCTGCAAAACAAATGGAAATCAAAACGACATCTCAGATAGATAATTGAGCATTCTCTCTGAAAACTGATGAAAAACACTAGATACCCATTTTTCACATCACAAGTGTGTGAATATCATATACATGCATTCCCATTCTCATTAAATCATCTGGTGTAGAAACACTATACTTGAATAAACAGGGCATTGTGAGGTTTAGAGTAAACTGCACACAACTTACTGAATATTATTACCATTTGTTGATCAGTTGAAAGTGTATAGTAGTGTTACAGGTAGTTTTACACCACTTTTAGAAAATATTTCAGCAATATCACAACAGGCAACACCAGACATAGACTTCACACATGTACCCATGTTGGGAACTGAACCTGGACCTTCAGTGCAATGAACAGAGGCCTTGCCCATGAGGCAACAACACAGCTCCAACTTCATGAGAAAAAACAAACTCAAATTAAAAGAAAAGAGTAGTAAAGTGACTTAAAAATGTTTATATAACTCATGCATATATCTTAAATTTGAGAAATTTGAATTTAGTTTCATGATATAATGTGGAGTGACCTTGATCTTGACAGAGGTCACCTAAAAGATGATGCCAATAATACCTTCAATTTCCACTAATAGATTCAGTTCACTGTATGATATCTACCCTTATACACGATGACCTTAAACTTAAAATTCAATTCATTGTATGTTATCTAGCTTATACCCAGCAACCTTAAACATAAGATTCAGTTCCTTGTATGATATCTAGCATATGCAGAGTGACCTTAAACTTAAGATTCAATGCCGTGTATGATATCTACCTAGTACATAGTGCCTTTAAACAAACAATTCAATTCCTTGTATGATATCTAGCTTATACCCAGCAACCTTCAACATAAAATTCAATTCATTGTATGACATCTAGCTTATACCAGGTGACCTTAAACTTAAGATTCAATTTTTTGTTTGATATCTAGCTTATGCAGGGTAACCTTAAACTTAAGATTCGATTCCTTGTATAATATCTAGCTTATACCCTACAGCCTTAAACATAAGATTCAATTCCTTGTATGATATCTTATACCAAGTGACTTAAAACTTAAAATTCAAATGCTTGTATGATATCTAGCTTATACCCAGCAAACTTAAGATTCAATTCCTTGTATGATATCTAGCTTATACGAAATGACCTTAAACATAAGATTCAATTCCTTGTATGATATCTTACACCAAGTGACTTAAAACTTTAAATTCAAATCCTTGTATGATATCTAGCTTATACCCAGCAAACTTAAGATTCAATTCCTTGTATGATATGTAGCTTATACCAAGTGACCTTAAACTTAAGATTCAATTTCTTGTATGATATCTAGCTTATACCAAATGACCTTAAACATAAGATTCAATTCCTTGCATGATATGTAGCTTATACCCAGCAACCTTAAATATACCATTCAATTCCTTGTATGATATCTAGCTTATACCCAGCAAACTTAAGATTCAATTCCTTGTATGATATCTAGCTTATTCCCAGCAACCTTAAACATATGATTCAATTCCTTGCATGATACCATCTTATACCCAGCAACCTTAAACTTAACGTTCAATTTCTTGTATGATATTTAGCTTATGCAGAGTAACTTTAAACTTAAGATTCAATTTCTTGTATATCTAGCTTATAACAAGTGACCTTAAACTTTAGATTCAATTCCTTGTATGATATCTAGCTTATACCCAGCAATTTTAAGATTCAATTCCTTGTATGATATCTAGCTTATACCCAGCAACCTTAAACATAAGATTCAATTCATTGTATGACATCTAGCTCATACCAGGTGACCTTAAACTTAAGATTCAATTCCTTGTATCATATCTAGCTTATACACAGCAACCTTAAACATAAGATTCAATTCCTTGGATGACATCTTACACCAAGTGACCTTAAACAGAACATTCAATTCATTGTATGATACCTAGCTTATATCAGGAAGATTCAGTTCATTGTATGATATCTAGCTTATGCAGAGTGACCTTAAACTTAAGATTCAATTCCTTGTATGATATCTACCTTATGCCAGGTGATCTTAAATGTAGGATTCAATTCCTTGTATTATATCTAACTTATATCTAGCAAGCTTAAACATAAGATTCAATTCCTTGTATGATATCTTATACTAAGTGACCTTATACTTTAGATTCAATTCCTTGTATGTTATCTAGCTTATACCGAGTGACTATAAACATAAGATTCAATTCATTGCATGCCATAACTTTTAACCAAAAAAATTGTATATTCCACAATTCTAAATGTGGGTCTGGATGATTTGAAAACCAAATAATTGAATAAAAATAAACTTTGGTGTAAATAAGTGTCTTTGAATTATTCAGAGAATTTTGGCGAGGAAACATGTTTTATGTCAGGGATGTTATAGCAACAGTGGTTATGAAATGTAACTGCAGCTATAGACATGCAATGTTTCCATGGCATCTATTCAAATATATTTCATTTTGCATAGTGATTTTAATTCTACATGCAAATTCATCGATAAAAAACAGAAGGACTGAGTAATTTGGGCTTATCAAACATATAGAAACAATATCTATTGATTTTTTGTTTGTATTTCATACATAAAATAAGATACTGCATGAAAGTAAATATTTGAAGTAAATGAAAGAAAGTGTTGGTATTGCTGATACTGTCTTTTGCTGTGATGTACCCTATCAAAAGATCATCTTACAAATCTAATTTTCAAGCATGACAATGTATAATGAATAAAAGATGGCTTTGAATATATAAGTGTAAAAAGTAGTGCTGTCAGGAAATGAGTGTCCAGCATATAGTTTTAAACCATGTCAGTCATTTTTAACAGTTGGAGTAGGAGCATGCGTTTCTGTTAACTATTTTAAAGAAGAGTGGAAGTATGTAATAGTAAGTAATGTATGTCCTACCTGAGACAGAAGATCTTCCCAAGGAGTGGTTGAAAGATGTGGCCACAGCCTGTATCTTCCAACTAAACACTGCCAGCAGTGGGCTGAACACACTTAAACTTGTCTACCACTCACATGATATGGTGGAATCAATGTACCAATGATGTATCAGTATTTCATGTAAAGGAGATTGTAGTTCTATATAACATTAATAAATGTCTGCCTATCAGGTGTCCGAGCACCACATGATAAGACATGCCAAATTTCTCAGCCATACTCATGATATCCAATCTTATGATAATTACAAGCTCTTCAAAAGATATTCAGCTTAGTAATGCTCACTTTTGGGTAAATATGCATGTGTGCCAAACCTGTCAGAGACACTGGCTTTGTAGGGGACATTCTTGTTGAAGTAAATCTAGTGAGATATTGACAAGTTGTAACAGTAGCCCAAGTTATTGACAATGTGTTGTTGGGACATTGAGACAATGAATGCGTAGAGATCTGCTGCTGGTTCAGAACAGACAGTGGGTAGTTTTCAGCTTGAGGTCATTAATGATGACAAAACCTGAAACTCCTCCCACCTACCCTCCCAATCAGGCCCCCTCTCTGCCACACTTACACCTGTCTACAACACAGTCAAGTTTCAACCTATCATGTGGGGATTGAATTTACCCTAATCCTGCTCAGATGACCTCCTATGTTTTCTACAAAAGTAAATGATCTAGGCTTGAATCACACCAACATGAGATATTGCCTATCTAATGCTACATTGGTTTCAAGTCATCTGAAAATTTGAAATATATCATATCATATTTCAGTGATATATGGCATGAGTTGCAAGTGTTAATCAGCAGGTGAATACACTAGGATCAGACAATCTATTCACCATATAAAGAGAAATACTAAACCTCATAGGATAATATTTTGATTAGCTTGATAGGCTCACAGCACCATTTCCTGCCTAAAAGTTGTGAAGCCGTCTTTCCAGATAGACCCAGTCTGACAGCATATCAGTTAGATAAATATTTCCTATCACCAGATAGCCGTCTTTAATAAACTTTCAAGAAGATAGTTCTCAAAATGTTTCTTACTTTTTAACACTAATGAATTTCTACTTAACAAAAATTAAAAATTTTAAAAATAACTATCAATGAATAAAAATATATACACTCAGAACAGACTTAGGACTGTCTTTATAGTGTGAAGCATGATTTTACATTACAAATATCAGTGTTTAGATACAGAGTTATCTACACAAAATCTATCTGTGAAACAGTGGACCTGGACCACACAAATACTTACTGAATACATGACTCATGATGGATTTGATCACAAGCAGTACTATAAGGCCACATACACAAATTATTCTTATTTTGATTGCAAAAGGTAAATGTTCTGTAATGTTGTATGGTAATGTTTATCTTTGTTTGTAGGAAGAAAACAGAACTGGTACAATTTTCGTGAGTCATGTAAATAACTATAGGATGATGAAAGACAGGCCATTTATTTAAAAGAAGTAAGGAGAAAAATGTACTCCATTAATCACTGGCCATAAATGACAGACTAGATTTTCACATTCCCAGCTTCCATTTTGTCCCACTGAAACTTTGTTTATCTAAACCCAAACATGTCAGAAAATGTCTTTATGAAGTTCCCCAACATTGCAATATGTGATCCCTGTATTCTTGTAATGGTCAAACATGTACACAAACATACAAGTTATCACACATAATGAGCTATAATGATATAGGATTGTGTAAGTATTGTTTAAAAATAATAGTGAAAATATTCCCTTTTCAAGATCAAGTAAAATATTGGTACACACATGAAATTCTGTACATTCTATACAACTTTGTATTATGATACATGCACAAAATTTCAAGTTTAACCATATCACAATTCTTTTCACTCCTTATTCATCTGTAAGAAGTAAAAATTACATAGTTGATAAAAGTTGCTTACATAATGTGATCAGTGAATCTATCCTTTTCATAAGCAGAAACGTCCAATTAAGTAAGTAAATCTATTACTTTTAACAGTGAGCATTCAAACTGATGTATTTTCTATTATTATTTTGACATATTCAGTAGTTGTATCTCTGAGGCACCTCCTGTGAATATATTAACAACAAAGTATTAGTTGTCAGCAAAAGTATCTGAAAATTGAAGTTTGGAAAGACAAAACGTGTGAGTGTAGTTTACAGCTACTTTGAAATGAAGCCTCATTCTATCATTAATACAGTAATGAGTGAATACCTCCTACAACAAATGCATTACAAAAACAGAAAAATCAAATTATACAAATATTTTCATAGTAACACTTAAGCTAGAAAAGACAAAAAATTAAAATATTCACAGGAGAACATGGAATAATGATATATTCAATATTATCATCAAAAGATTTTTTTCACAGTAAATTTGTAAAAACGAATACTTCTATTAGATAAAAAAGAAGCAGTGTCTATTACCTTGAAGGGAGTGAGCTACTGGTTTTGGAGCAGAGACTAAGGTGTCTATCATGGTGCACTGTCCACTGCACTACACAGTCTGACTGTCCTAACGTGACTCTCGCTTGTTGTTATCACTACCCACACACACCCTGACTGCCAGTTAGCCCTCGCTAGTCAATGACTTAGCTCTACCTCAGTTTAGGATACAGAGTAGCCACTCAACAGGACAATAAGCAAGTTCTTCCTGCAGTAGGTTGTCTACAAGGCGCCCTCAGGGATCAGTGGCTTGGTCCCCTCCTCATCAATTCCACAGTGTCTGCCCTTCTACCTTCAGCCCCTTTAATAATGCTTACAGTGGAAAAGAGAAAGTTAATCGAGTGGAACGCCTCTGCCAACTCACATTGAAAGGACAAACTAGAGATTCTTCTGGGTATCTGCTCTCATATTCTCCCACAAAGACATAATCTGTCTATACCTTTACACAGTAATATAATCACTAGTTTTCACGGAACACTTTTAACAAGATCAATGTAAACCAGTTCATGTTTCTATGCTTAAAGCAAAGGATTTATAACCAGTAAAAGCAATTTTTTTCCAATCTAAGTGGCTTTTGTTAGTGAACTTGATGTTGAAAACTTGTTGTTCTGAGAGTTTCTCCACAAACATGTTCTTTGTTAACCTTGTTAAAAGAATTGTTACTACAGTGGCTGGTTTACATAGTTTTCACCTACATGATTTGGACACAGCTACTAGTATTTGCATTTGTTGAATCAGGATACATGAAATTTGTCATTTTTTCATGCATGAACAGATTGGATTTTCTGAACATATACAGATATGGATTTATAATGGAAAGTAAAGACAGGTAAGACACACCTGCTTGTAAAATTGCATGCTCATGTGCTACTTGTGTGATGTACCATAGGCAATCAAAAAAATGCAGACACATCAGGTAGTAAGGCTAAGTGCTCATGTGCTATTTGTGTGATGTACCACCGGCAATCAAGAAAATGCAGACACATCATCAAGTAAGGTTAAGTGCTCATGTACTACTTGTGTAATGTTGCATATGAACACTAAAAGTATTCATTTTGGACGTACCATGTGTCATTGTGCCAGAATATCAGTCAAGTAGAATTCTGCATTGTAGTTGTCTGTGGCAATGACATATATATCAGATGTTGTTCATCCAACGGTAACCAGAAAGGCATTGGTGATAGGTGGATACATTTTAGTCAAAGGAACAGACTAAACAGTTAAAATATAACAAAAGGCAGAAATAAAAAACATCCATGGAAAAAGTAACCAAAAATTACTCACATGGGCTGTCTGAAGGTTCACAATACTCTGTTTTACCACTTTCTGAGAAGCAAACAATTTTCATTGTGAAGTTCTTTCAAAATGAGAAGTATGTCCCTTCTGAGTGAGAAGCTAATTTAACACCTTAGCTACCTCAACCATAAAAATATGGCAAGTAAGACAATGTTTCCCACGCTTTAAGACAGGGAAGAGTGTCAAAAGTGTCGTGATGTGTATACCTATCTGGTTTTAGAAACCGTTAGGGAAGGGATTTATACTGTAACTACTTCTGTTGGGACCAACTGATGACCCGCAAAGAGGCGACGTGCATGAACAAACAAGAAAGCCACTGGTGTAACTGTATATTAAAACATTGTTCTCAGTGTACAAGCTCTAATAGAAGGCCAAACAGCCGATCAATGGAAACCGTTTTCTTTAAAGCTGTAACTACTAAAGCGAAAATATTTCTTTTGTCTGGAATAAGATGACACCATAATCCAAGATGCTATCACTTCTCATACTGTTTTCATTGTGAGATGATATATCATACCCACTTTGGGAATTGGTACTCATAAAATAAATTGTTCTTCAACAAAAATGTACAGGAAATGTATAATAACACACTACTTACGGGAGTTGGAAGAACACAAACTATAGATACTAAGATAGTTATGAAATTTTTAAGTTGTGGTGTTGGTAACAAGCATGCATTCTTTCTAATGTTAACATCAATAACAGTAAAATGTAGATTTCATTAATGTACTTTCTCATGTGTAATGGTTATGTTGAGAAGCTCAATAAAACTGGCCGTAAATTTCCTTTTTCATACCTGGATACCTAGATGGCTTTTCAACTCTATTCAACTTGTTTTGTTAGAATGCACACAAAATGATTATATATTCTAACATTTGTGACCATTTTCATGTTATTGCCAATCTAAAACCTGTGTTCAAGAAATGAGTGACAACATCACGCATGTGTATTAAGGGGTGTAGAAATTACCATCAACAAAGCATACTTACAAATTTATGTATGGTTTTGAACAAATGAAGCAATGAAATCTCTTAATATAAAGATATTTCTGAAGTTAGCACTAACGAATGCCCTTTGTTAATGAAGTGGTCATCAATCCAGGTATGAAGCCATTGTGTTTGACAGAATTAGAAAAGAATGTCATTTTGTAAAGTAACTTTTTAAATGTTATTTATTGCTAAGTTATTTACTATACAGAATATGCATCCTGAATATGTTTGTTAACCCATGCAAGACTCACTGGGGGATATTATAGATACATATTTCACATGTTATTATGACCACATTTACATAACAATAGTTCAGGTCAAAGAAAAGTACTTGTACATTGTGCATTACTGCATGCAAAAAACTGCAGATGATCCCTATGAACTGCACAGTAGTATTTGTTACAGCTTTCATGGTGTTTGATTCTGTTGTGGGATAATGGCATAAGGTGAGATTGTTTATCAAACAGTTAATACTTCATTTCCTTTTTGATGCAGTCAGCCATGTATCAGTGCTATAATGCTATGAAATGAAGCTGTAATAGGAAATATGGTCCAGTGTGGATGATAGCGAGGATAGTGAGACAAGTGGGATTCCACATGCAACCATCTTCATCAGCTTGGCTACAAACCAAAACACACTGTCCTCTTTATGTCATTATACAATCAATGTCAGCCAAACCATCTTCTTTGAAATAGCACAAATCAATATTGTAATAGGTAACTGAAATCTGTTTATTCAACAGCATGCATTCACTATGTACACGTTTGGTTGTTCAATTTTATATCAAAAATAAAACTTTCATTTTAACAATTCAAACTCATATCTTTACAGATAATAATACAAATATTTAGTATTTATATCTAAGAGATTTAAAAGACTCCAATGCCTTGTTGAAATGGTTGATAAAGTTAAATGTTATTAATGGTTCAAGTATGAAAACAGAGCTCAGTTCTCATGTAAAAGTTTTATACATCCTGTTGACAGGAAGATTCTACATTCTGAAGACAAAATGGAAGTAGGTCTAAAAAGACATACACCCATTTTTAGTCCCATGCATGTTTTGGTGACATAAGTTATTTACTGGTTTGTATCCATGTATGCCCTGGATGGATGAGTATCCTGGTTCGTTATGAAATTACAGTCACTGTGTCATTATCATAGGGTAGCTGTGGTGTCTAACCTTCCTCAGCTTTCTAGTGTGAGTAGCCTCAGTCCCAGCTACACTGCTGGGTACATAGCATACAGCTAGTGCAGTACAAAAGGAGCTCTGAAAATGCCAGTATGAAAATGGCTTGACTCCCGAGTATGACACATATGTAATCTGAAATATTGTTGTGCAGAAATTTGAAATGTATATCTAAAATGAGATGCCATGATTTTACCTAGTACAACTGAATTTAGAGATACCTTGAAAATATTATAGGCAGAAAAGAAAATATAATTAGTTTGAGACACATAGTGCCACTTGCTCTACAGATTTTCTTTGATGATAGTTGCTTATCTTGAACCTGTCTCAATTGCTGGGATATAGAATGAACATTCAATATGCTTCATTTATTAATACTGACTTGTTTGGGTAAGAATAAGAGTAATCCTTTCTAGTTTAGCATTAACATTTCACTATATGTGAGTAGCATCATTTGGAAGCATTCACAAGTTAAATGAACACGCAAATGCGTTTCTCCAGGGGAATCGTCAAGTTAATTTCATGTACACTAAATTATTCTTCTGATTAGGTATGCTCTGCATTATTAAATATATATGGTAACTGTATGAATAACAGTGGGGTGTGCTGGTGTTCGTTTGACACATATTACGCATTGAAACTAAGCTTCTCTTATAGACTTAACATTTTTATATGGTGCATAATAACTTGGTTATAATCTTAATCATGAGAGGGACCTTTCACAGTTTATTTACTTTTCACATCAGAAAATCACCATGGGCCTCTCTCCTCTTCTTATATCTTTTGATTAAATATTTGTATCAAGACTATGCTGCATAAGCTGATATCATATCTCACAGATACATTTCCTCTCAAATGTCTTTCCTTTTCCTAAATGTTACAATATTATGCAGTGAAAAGCTGAACAGTAAATGCTACATATTCATAATGTGTAACATACACCATCACTCTCCTTTTCTTACATGATAGTTTAAAAACACAACACTGCATGATAAAACCTATTTTGGAGTCAATGATGTTTCATAATACAGCTTAGGCAGACCTTTACAATTTTGTAAAGTTACAGTTTATTTTGGGATCTGGGTGAGAACCAGTCAAGGCTTAATTTTATTTTAACTATCTTACCTATATCCAACTCTCTAGTGTTGTTCTAGTGGCTGCCTTCAAAGTTTGCAACATAACATTTACATGCTGGTTTGAATTACAGCTTGAGATCAGCAAGTTTGGGCACAGCACTTGGTAATTATTGCGATGATCCGTTATTGTGTCTTCTCTATTGAAGATGTCTCCGTTATCTATCACCACTTTACCTGGTGCAATCTGAAACCTGCCACCCCACAGATTGTTATTAATTTCAAACTTGAATAGGAGGGAGTACTCCCAATGATTGTAACAGTTTCTTATTGTGAATGCTTGAATTGAAACTGAGGCTATCTGTTGGATCGCAACTCCTGTCGTGATAGTTGGTTTGACGTGCCATAAACCATTTCTTCAGCAAGTCTGTGCTACGAAATTTTCCATGAACTGTACACCTGACTTACTTTCAATGCCTTAATATGTGCAAGGTACTTTATACAGGTTTATGATGAGAACAGGATGACTTAATCTGGTCATTGTGCAGATAGTTTTAAGAAATCTTAAGGAACATCTTTATCATCAGTACAAGACTGCATATTTGTGTACCCAGTTCACACACATATACCCCTGTCAAAGACAAGAATACTTTTCCTTCTCAAGTTAAAGTTTATTTTCAATGCACCTCACTATGGTTGAAAGGAAGTACAAGGAAAATCCATTGCTCTAACAAATGGATGCAAACTCATGAAATACTGCTCTTTTCAAATATGTTTTAAGAAATATATTTGCTCTTATTTGATTGAATCTGTTAAATGCACTTAGAAATTTTGAATAAATTTGTATCCTTTAAAGATATGAAGAAATACATTGTTTTATGCTGTATAATCTTAATCACAAATCCTCTTCAGTCACAACACGTTTTTAAAATACATATTTTTGCAATTATTAGGAACTCATGAAATGCATATTATTCTGGCATTAGGGATATGATGAAAGGCATTAATGTTAGGCAAATAAATGAGTTGCTCTGACTGAACAACTGTAAGGCTAAATTATGACTGAATCTTCAGATAAACATGTTAAATAAAGTTGTGATGTTTCCTGAATTAATTTGAAAACAAAATACACAAAATAATGATAAACTGTTTATCTTGATAAGTAAACAGGGCCTATTCTGTAATGAATAAGTCAATAATACGTCATCTTCTATGGCGCAGTCTCCAAACACCAAGTGATCGCTTGCAGCGCTTAATCAGAATCTGATTCTTAATTCCCTGGATAACCTCAGCTAACCTATTAGGTGCTAGAAGGTTATAGTCACATGCCTTTATCTAACCAGGTACCCATTTTCTGCTGGGTGAAAAGAGGCAATTGTGAACAAATTCACTTGCCCAAGGTGAGACCACATTGTAGGGCAGGACTGATGTCTTAGAAACTCTCTGGAGTCAAGCTGCCAAAAATGGTCCCCCATCCATGGATTGTCCGAGCTCAGCTTCAACTGATCTATGACCTGAGCTCAGTGCACAGGACCACATGCCACCAGTACTTACAATGTAGTGCATCAGTGTCAGCTCTATGGTATCCCAATACTTACAATATGGTGCACCAAGGCCTGCCCCAACCATCTGATCAATGCGGAGTATCACCCCAATATGTGTGACACCATATTCTGGTCCATGCTGAATGTCAGCCCACTATATCTGACACCATGATCTGGTCTACATGGGATTATCAGCCTTCTGTCTGTGACACCATGGTATGCTCCACACTGAATATCAGCCCACTATGTGCAACACCATGGTCAGGTCCATATTGAATATCAGTCCTCTATCTGTGACACTATGGTATGCTCCACACTGTATATCAGCCCTCTGTATCTGAGACCATGGCCAGAATAACAGAGAATATCAGCCCTGTATCTGTGACACCATGGTATGCTCCTCACTGTATACCATGTATGTCTCAGCTCTCTCTCTCTCTCTTTCTCTCTTTCTTTCTCTAGTCAGAACAACAGAGAATATCAGTATATCAGTCCTGTATCTGTGACACCATGCTCCACACTGTATATCATGTATATCAGCTCTCTCTCTCTCTCTCCTCTCTGTGTGTATGTATACATATGTATATGTATACATATATGTATACATATATTTGTTCAGTCTTGACCTTGCTTAAAAGCCAAACTGACCAATGATATAATACTGACTCTGTCCACAAGTCCAGAATGCTTGATGACTCACACAGAGGTTGATATGTTAGGTATGTCACACTGATACTTGATAATCGTTCATTTTTCTCTTCCAAGACAATAAACATTTGTTGGAAAAAGGAAAGGATTTATTACCTGTAGTTAATGTTCATAGATTACAAAAGAAAGGAAGCAAGCACCTGAATGTGAATCTCCAAACAGATAATCATCAGCCCTCTGCCCTTGCTTCTTATGGCATGCATTGAAAACAGGACAAATATAGCGTAACCAAGAAAAAGAGAAAATGGGTGAAAATGGCCTGAGTTGTGAAAATAACATCTGATACCTCATATCAAGTATCCAACCTTTTCTTGATGAGTGTAAAAAGTAAAATCTATTGTAGAGAGTTAGTGAAGCATGATGTGTCCACAAAGGAGTGGCATTTTCGGAGGTGACACATTTCTGAAGTCTGCTTGGACAGACATCCCTTAGACCATGCAAGCACAAGGCTAACACTCCCTCAGACTTATATGTGGTAATGAAAATTATCAATGGAAGTATTCAGAATCAACTGGTAATAAAGCTCTTATTTTACATTATCATTAGCTGTAATAATATGTCACTTTTCATAATCTCTTAAAAACAAATGCTGAATACATTACTTCTCATGATAGGGAAATACAATTATTTTGACAGGAAACAAATTGTTACATGTAATGAAATAGTCATAAATCAGTGCCAGTGCCTTCATATGAGCAATTGGAAGTCCACTGCATGCAACCATTTTGCGAGCAGAACAGCCATATGACACTCATGAATACAAGATACAAGATAGTGCAAGGATTTTACATTGTTTGGCATCACACTATGAATACAGAGTTTGCCATGGATGGTGATGCCCTACAACCTCTCTTCTTTTATCATATGTGAGTATGCCAAGGATATGCATGTATGTATAAACATGATAACCTGGCACTGCAAGAAATATGGCTGCATACCGATGATAAGCCATCTTATACGGAGAATGATAACTCATTAAAACAGTTTTGAGAGGCAGGCTCAGTATATCAACTACATGTTTTTTACATTCTACCTAGTGTGCAAATTTTCACTTCCAGGCATCAAAGGAAATGGTCACAAGTCAGCTGTCTTTACACTTAGTTTTCTTTTCGGAATATATGTTACATTTTGTGATTGGAATATGTGTAGATATTCTGTATGAATAAGTGAGTGAGTGAGTTGCATTTTGCCCCCATATATAGAACTATTCCAGCCATATCATAGAGGGAACATCAGAAATGAGCTTCACATTACATTTCTAGCATACACACAGTAGCAGTATCTTTTCATATTTATACTTTAATACATAACAGGTTTGATAAAATTATTATTGTATATTGGATGTTGATGTTCAGCAGTGGATATGGTTGGCCATGGCGATGTCACATGAAATGCTGCACAAAGCTGAACATTATTCCCTGAACAATGTTGCAATATCATGAAAGTGTGGCCTACAAGTATGTTCACATGTTCATCCTCATAAAAGGTTCTTAATGCGCAATACAAAACACATCTGTCTTTTAAGATCGTTCCCCAAACCAAAGAGTTTGCTTTTGTAAAGGTATTGTAGAGTAGTGTTCAATGTTGTCATTAAGATATGGTGTTCCATGGTTTAGTTAACAGAACATCTAACTACTAAGAAAGGCAGGATCTGTGACTTTGAAGAAAGGATCATATTTATCAACGACAGACAAGGGCTACTGGTTCAAATATTCTACAGTCTGATAAAGAAGCTGATGCTCTGGCAGATCACTCCACTGTCACCATGGACATGGCCTAGATGCCTCATAGTTACTTGAAGTGAAGGCAGATACCATTTTCAAGTTCTTCCAGCAAACTTTGTGGGACAGTAACACTCCTGAGATGGGATTATTACATAAACCCTAAACCTGCTCTGATCTTTCATCTGTTCAAAATCTAGGAATACTCAACATTCTCAGCCCTTGTCAGTGTTCACGATGGTGTTTCAAAGTAACAGGACATTGGGTCCTGTAAGTTTCAGATGTCTGTCTGACCCACTGAAAATTCACAGGACCCTCAGAATAAAGTTAAACAAACATTTCAGATTTAACATTTCTTATAATTGACATTGAAAGTGTTAACATTATATGATAACAAACATAAGATTTCTCACCAGCAAACAAGTGTCACATGCCGCAAATAACAACTTCACACAAAGACATTGTGAAATATTCAGTCAGACACTCAGGCTGGCGGGTTGGTGATTTCTATCTGACCACTGGCGAATCTGCCAGATTTGTCAGAGGGTCAGGCGCTATTCGTGAACACTGCCTTGTTGGATCAGCTATTGAAGGGCAGATATGAAGAGGCCTAAGATCTGCTGAACAAGCTGACAGCCTCTCAGTTGTATACTTGTATCAATTCTAGTCGAGTTTGTCACTATGAGTTATCTGTAATCCAGGACCCCAAGAACTCTAAAAAAGCAAATCTGTGTGCCCCAACATTCAGTACATCTGAACTCCAGTGGTACGAATATCTTGGCCCTCCTTATGTAATGTTCAATCCAAAAGAATTCAGGGAGTATTTGGCTTGTGTTCTTTCCCATCTAAGGCAAGTTTACAATTTGAGTGGGGATGACCTTGTTAGGGGTGGGGAAGAACAGAATATATCTTCTCAGGCATTGTTTAGCTATGGCCCACTGAGGAACAGGCTAAGGAAGATGTAGTCTTGTACATCGGAATCTAAGTGAGGATTGTTGGAATGATGTAACAATTGCATTCTGTCTGCCATAACCTGTTGATTAGTTTTTGTATAACCATTACATAATGAATGTATCAAAGGCATTATGTTAATGTTAGCTGGTGAGTTAATAATTGTGCCAACTACACCAACAGCATTCTTTAACTGTTTCTGGTAAGCCCTTGCAGTGCCTGATGATTTATTACACAGGTATTAGCTTCTTCCACATGCACTGCCTGCCCTCTCATGCCAACACCCCAAACTGTAAAATCAGGCATTTCAAAATCAAATTGAAATGAAAGAAAAGGCAAATGTTTGCAGCTTAACGTCTCTGAAAATGTTAATGAACTGAGTGTCACTTTGTTAATGTGTGTCTTTATGAAATTATGAAAGGCATCAAGGTACATCATGTAGAAGGGTATTCACACCGACAGGTGCTTGTCGCCACTACTCATGGTCTCAATGGGATACAAACACTGTGGCCATATGAACTTTCATCAGTGTAGTAAAAGTTTCATTTGGATCATAAAAACGTTTTCATGAGTCCCTGACAAATGACATAAAGCTGATAGTTGTCTGGTTTCCCGAATGCATGCCGCACACAACACTGTCCCCTTCACATTGACACCATTCATTTACACTCATTTGTATAGGTGTTTGGCTTGTGGAATACCCCTTTCATTGCCACACGCTGCATCAATACAATTTACAGATATTTACTGCAAACAACCTCTCTCCTTTCACTGTGTTTGGGGTGCTGAATAGAGTTCCCCACTAATTAGATAAAGTCAGCTGTTTGCTTTGAAAGCACGAACACATTTGACTTTACTGTTTCTAATTGATAAGGCATTTACAAAGCATCTCAAATGGAGAGATGTAAGCTGCACTCCCAGCATCATACTTTCACCTGTACCAAGACAAACCTAATGACCCTGACTGTACTCAACTACCCTATCAGGTACTTATTATGAACCTTTTATATCAACCTAAAGATCATCATACGTGGGATAATGTTTTCAGTAACAACAACTTACGTTGAAGACAGAACTGACCCATTTATTTATGCTTTTGTTACTCATATCAAAATATAGATTTGCTACAGTTACTAGCACCTTTATGAAGTGAGTCATCAACTAACAATTAGTTAAATGTGATAGATGTAGATAGAGGGATAGAAGTGAATGAAGTTAAATAAATTGTTTAGTGGTTGAACCATTCAGATTACTTGTAGAGTTTCAGTTTTTAAAGCATGGCCACTACCAGTGGTGAGGTAGATGACCTGCCAGTTTGGTGAAGTGTTATGTTTGATAAATCTTTTTTATTGGTCCCTATTTTGGCTATGTAAGTTCATTAGAATGTGTTTAAAACTTTTGTAGTTCAAAAAGAAAAACACAATGAAAATGGTTGGCATTTTTCCATACTGAATTTTCCACTAGTGTACCATCCCCAAATGGGGCGATAAGTATGCAGATAAGTGACTTAAATATATTAGGCTTAGGTGATGGGAGATCAACTTGTTAAATCTTAAACTGAGTCTTTTGATTTAAAATCTTTCATGGAATACAATTAACCTGACTTTTCTATGCAACTATGTGTAGTATCAAATTGAAATCTGAACATTTCATGAGCATTCTTGATCCCATAAAATGTTTTCTGATGAACTAAACATTATGGTTGATGTAGATACATGAGCATTAATTAAGCACCACACATTTTCATGCTATAAGATTGTGTTTAACACAACACACTGGTCATTCATGATATGGAAACCAAACACATGGTTATACTTTCATTAACTGAACCATCTAAAGTGTCAATCCATCAACTACCAACACTGCTGCTACTTTTGGCTGTAATTTATTGACGGTCATATGGGGGCACTAAAAACGTTATCAATAATCATGTCCCAAACTATGGTCACACAGACAATGTCTGTGGTTCAACATGCACAAAGTTCCCAAAATAGTAATCAGTATTTTGTGTATCCTCTCCTCACATGGAAAACTGGTGCAACTCTCCTCCTCATACTGGAAATCGAATGTCGAATGCCCATCATTGGAATTCTCTGCCATTCCTCATGAAGAGTCTGGGCTAATTCTTGTAGACTTTGAACAAGTGGATCAGGGTTACAGGGTTATTTTACTGTGTATTTTACAGGTAGGAGCATTCATACACATACCTAGGGGAAGTGAAGGACCTTGCGTAAGTATTGGTTAGTATGCCATACTAATCATGTAAATCTTTACTTCTGTTTCTTATATAAACCACATTGTATGTGCCAAACTAAACAATTACTGATCATGCATTCCATGGTTTTGTAAACGCAGCTAGTTAGTGAAACTGGTCGATAATATGAAGGATAGGCATGGTCACATCCAGGTTAAGGAATTGGAACAATTATAGCATCAATTTGGTTTTATTCCATGAAAGCTTACAAATGAACAGAGGCAATTTAAGATTTAAGAGGTTGATTTATCCCGCCTAAGCCTAATATATCATCTAATTTATGTTCACTTATCTGCATGTTGTCCCATTTTTAGGACACACATTTGCAGTGTAAAAACGGTTTGAAAAATATTATTTACAGGTAAAATGATACCTCATTCCTTTCATTGCTTGCCAGAATAAACCAGCTCACAACATTAGTAGGACACGTCACCATTCTGGACGGTGTCCTACTACAGAAGGTCTGAAAGACAGATTATAAATGCACTAAGGTGATAAAATATCACAGGCAACAAATACTTCAGTACACCGGTGAAGAAAAGTGATGGTAGTTTATAACTTCTAAAAACTTTCATAATGTACTCTGACTGAAATTTACCAGTTGATAAGCCAGCTATAGCTATCACATGTAATATATGATATGACATGCCAAGAAATACACAAGGCCTTTCACTTCCTCATCGAAAGACAAATACACAGGTGCTGCCATTTTGACTCATGTGTGAATGTACCTACCCATCGCTGCAAAAAAACCTGTACACATTTATGCATAAAGTCACATTTTTAGGACACACTAATGTACTGTGAATAAGTGTTTAACATTTTAATTACTGGTAAAATGACACCCCATTCCTGTCATTGCTTGCCAAAATATACTAGCTCACAAAATTTGATGAAAATCTAAGACCCCATGCATAAATGGGTTAAATAAACACTGAGCTTAACCAAACAACGAAAAGAGTAACACACTACAACACTCATTGTTGGTCAAGGTTGGTTGTACTAACTGAAGGTGAAAGTCAACTTTGTTACACTTAATCATGGAAAAGGCGACACTTGAATATACTACTACTGCTTTCTTCACAGCACATAAGAAATACATATGTCCCATTTAAAGGTCACATGCAACATATAGCGGCCTCAAAATTTCTGTGTCCTGTGCTAGGATTCAACCAACAGACCTTCTGATCTGAAGGCAGATGCCTTGTCCACATGACCGTAGAGGTTAACCCCCGTCAGCAAGCTGACAAAGTAAGGATGTCATCTATGGGATGATTTCACGCCCTGCTACATAGTTCCCCGTGTACAAAAAGGCACGTCCTCTGCCGCATAATTGGGTACTGAGGCTTATTTTGTTCAAAATTGATATGAACATACTCAACCCCATGTTGGGTGGCAATGAAGTGGTCACAAATTTCCATGCTGAGATTTGAACCACAGACTGTTCTGATCCTTGTCCACATGACCAAAGAGGCAACCCTGTTGGCAAGCTGACAAGGTAAACATGTGGGACGCCACACCCTGCTATACATGTGACAGACGTTTGATATGCTGATATGCAGTTCATATTGCTCTTGTGGATATCAGAGACGAAATGCCTAAAACTGTTTCCTTACCTGTGGAAACCATACTCAGATAAAACTTACTGTGTATTTTATTATCCTGGATACCATTTTGAATGGAAAGCAAGAATTTACTAATCGTGTAAACTAGAAAATAGTACAATCTGTCCAAGACACACTTCCAATTTTTTCAGGAAAAATGTTTAAATTAACTCAAGTACCTTTTGATGATTGATTTATATTTCTACAATGGCTTGTTAGACACACAAGATGTTACTCTCTAATTATGACTACTTAGAAAATAATATTTATTTTTGATGTAATGTGTTTATATTTATAAATATTGGAAAATATTACATTTATATGGAAGTCAGTATTGATGACATCACATCCTCCATTTCATGTTGTATTATATGTTGCATGGGAGTGGTGTTAACATGAACAGTTCACCCATCCCTTTTCATTTTCACAAATAATATGTTTAAACCATAACATGACATGCCCACAAAGTCAGTAGCCATTCAGCTACTGTCAGTAGCCATTCAAAATAAACTTCACTGTAAGAGGTTTGAAGAATTACAAAGTCAGACTGTAACAAATCAGAAAAGATTTTGCTGGAAGAAGCTAGCTATTTTAAATGACAAATAAATGTTATCTTAGGGATTGAAAAAAAATGGCATGACTGTTTCCTTACCTGATACTACAGATCCTTTATCCCAGTAGTATATATATGAAAGAAAGAAAGAAAGATGAAAAAAAGGTCCTGATTATGTACGCCTCTCCGTGGTGGGCCTAGTTAGGGGAATTATATTCCCTGAACTGAATGTACATCACCCAGTTTGGGCTGACCCCCCACAAGCTAGTTTTGTTACAAGAAGAATTCGATCTTTCACTTCCACCCCCTAGTCAGCCTTCCTCCGGTAGTAGCATGAACCATACTGGGGATGGGACTTGCCACTAGGGGAAGGCACAGAACCTAACCAAGAATATCTTGGTCAAACCATCTCAAATCCATACTACTAGAGTGTGCAAAAGCGACTGGATGGCCTGATAATCCATGCAGCATTGGGACTATGCCATGCCCATGTATGCTTACCTGACGGAGCAAAATCTCTATGATCAACTCCGGTGGCTTAACCATCTTATGCCCCGTGAGCCACAACTGGTGCCCGTCAGGAACCTTTGCATGAGCAAAATGTGGCAGCAGATCCAAAACTTCTTATGGACGTCCCCGTGAACCTCTTTCTTCGTCCTGAAACAAACACTTCTGGTGTAGAGCCAGTTGGCCCTGAAATTTTGGACACTCATTCCTCCTCTTCCTCAATTACTAATCTTTCCAAAAACACTGTGTATATTTTGTTCCACTCTATTTATTATGAAAGATCTGCTATACCTTTTGAAAAACAGACACCAATCAAACAAACCAGTCAATCTTTTCCAAAAAATGAATTGATTTATTCAATGACATTATTTCTGTGAAACTTCCTGCGGACTGTTCTTTACACGAAGTGTAATTGCTGTGTCTATGCTGCTGTTCGAACCTAGGAGGAACTTCACATGGTTTCTGAAGAAAAGTCTTCCACTACTAAGAAACAGTAAACCAAAGAAAAACTGGTTTCAGGTGAAATTAACAGAAATTAGAAAATATATTTCTTGGACAGAGGTGTGCCTGAAATTAAGATCGTCAGGGAATCCCTTGTCTAAACGACAAAACGCAATTTGGAGAAAATTAAAATTAAAGTACAAGACAACAAAAGAAAAGGTACTTCTCCAAATTGTCGATTCCCTTAAAGCAAATAAAAGTTTGGACATGGGAAAAGAAAAACAAATTCAACAAACAAAATAAACTTTTTAGAAACAATGAAAAACAATTCTACATGCAACTTTAACAAATGGTGAAGGTGATCATTATAAACAACCTCCCATGGATGCCAGTGAAAGGTTCTGGAAACAGTTCTGGTCTGTGCCCAGCAACTGTAACCTGGAGGCACCATGGGTTAGTGATTATGACCATGCAATGCATGAGAAAGTGACTAGGTCGTTTGTCGGATACATCTCACCACATTGCCTGAAACGTGTCATTAAAAAGTCCAAAGCTAATACAGCTCCAGGACCTGATGGCATTGAAACCAGTATTGGAAACTGTTCCCTGGTGTCCAAACACCATTACTTCACTGCTTTAACTCTCTTGTATACACAGGTGATGTTCCTCCATGGTTCTGCAAAGGTTGCACAATACTCCTTCCCAAAAAAGGAGACTTGACTGATCCAAAAAATGTCCGCCCTATCACATGTTTTAAGACTCAATACAAATTATTCACAGGGTGTTTGACAACCTTTGTGATCTTACTGCTCTTCCAATGACATAATTTACAGAGAGCAGAAGGGGGTGAGAAAGGGATGTTGGGGGTGCAAGGTTCAACTTCTTCAGTGATTTTGGAGGAGGCTAAAATGTTACCCTGCATCTTCTCAATGTCCTGGATTGACTACAAAAAAGCATATGACTGTCCCTCGCGAATGGATTCTGAAGTGTCTTCAGTGTATTGACCTCCCTGAGCGACTACTTGATTTACTCAAGTCTTTAATGTGTTGCTGGTCGACTCAACTTGAGATGTACTCGCAAGGGCAGGTGCAGACTTTGGAATCTATTCCAATCAGGAGGGGAATATTTCAGGGGAACTCCTTCAGTCCTTTGCTTTTTTGTCTGTCTTTAAATCTGCTCAATAGGGATGAGGGTTACCATCCTGGACCTCCTCAGCACAGATCCCCAACACCTCTTTCTCATCTCCTCTACTTGGATGACGTCAAGCTCCTTGCCAAAGAAGATGCCAATTTGAAAGAACAGGTTCTCCTGTCGAGTCCTTTTCTAATGATATTTGCATGACATTTGGACTCGACAAATGTAATACTCTTCATTTGAAATGTGGCAAGGTAAGTAATGATGGATCGGTCAAGTTACAAGGGAGAGGAGTTATTGAGCATCTTTGGAAGATCAGGCCTACTCCTATCTTGGAATGCATGTTCATGACAAGCTCCAGAATGCCCAGATTCAAGATAAACTTTGGCCCGAGTATAGGTCTCGTTTAAAGCAAATCTGGAGTTCAGAGGTAAATGCTCGAAGCAAGGTCAAAGCCACCAATACTTTTGCTCTGCCAGTCTTCCCAAATTCCTTTGGAGTAGTTGATTGGACAAAACAATACATCCTGAATCATAACACACCACTTTCGTTCTTCTCTTAATCGTTTGTATTTGCCAATCAATTCTAGAGGTCTGTTTGATTAATGTGGAGGCTCTTCATGATAGAATTTTATTGTGTACTTTTGCACATATTTATTTATCGGATGATCCTCTGGTGATGCATGTCAAGACTCATGATGAAAGCAAGGAATTCCACAGCTATTTTAAGCTTGCCAAGGTTGCTGGACACAATCTGAAATTTGAGGTTGATTTTGTTGATGGCGATATATTGCTGGATGGTACAGCAATGGGAGTAAACTAGGTGAAGTCCTTTACCATGTCTGCCCAGAGTCGGTCCTTTGTGCAGAAGCTGTCTGAGAAGCCATTGCATTGTGTGTACCTGCAGTGTGTGGAACAGAACAGTGATCCAACCAACTCCTTTGCCTGGATGAAGTCAGGTGGTCTCAAATGTGAAACTCAGGGCTTCCTTTTTGCTGCTCAGGACCAGTCACTTCCCACTTGTAATCACCAGAATGTGATTCTTTTTAAAGAAAATATCAATATGAAGTGTCAATGAATTTGGCACAAACAGCATATCTCAAAAGACATGATGGCATGGCTCACTGCTTTTACTATCATCTCAGCCATGCCTGTGGCTTTGACTCTGAGGTCCATCCATGGTACGACCCTGACCATGTCCAGGGCGTCCTGGATAATGATGCTTTCAAACTTCTTCGGGAATAGGCCAATATACAGCCTGTGGCAAATTCCAGCCAACAAACCTGATCTTGTCCTTTTTCATAAAGCCAATGAAATTATTTATATCATTGAATTTTCTGTCCCTTTTGACAGCAACGTGATTGACAAGATTCTGGAAAAGCATGATAAATATGCGGACCTCGCCTTTGAAATGTCTCGCTCCCAAGGACACTGTCATCAGGCTTATCATTGTTCTTGGAGCCCATGGTTTGGTACCTCCTGATCTCTTGGCGCAGATCAGGAGAGTGCCTGAGTTCTCTATCGGGAGCCCTTCTGACAATCTGGGTAATGCACAAGGCTGCAGTGTTGGGGAGCCTTCATATTCACTGGAAGGTTCTTGGTGGGGTTGACTAGGCAGTGTTTCCTGGGAGAAGTCCCATTCACTGTCTGGGCTGCATGTAGAGAGGGCGAGGGCCATGAGCTGATGATGAACTTTACCAGCCTGACTGTGCCAGGATCATCCAAACTACTGCATTTCAATCTCAGTCTGTAAAACATAATAATAATGTTTGATTTCTAAAGTGCGTAGCATCTGTTAACATGTGCCTGTAGTCATTGGCTCGTGGTGAATTAGCTCATGATTTCGATGAACATAAAAATCATTAGTTTAGTTGTTCAAACTTCTTTAGTTGGTTTCACAAGACATGACAAACAAGCATACATGAATGAGGTGAGCGGACTTCCAGCTCAACCCCAGGGCCTTTCCTGCGAGTGGCATAATCCTGCTCGCGGTCATCCCTTCAAATCAGTCGGAATGCCAGTCTCCACACTCACATCTCAGTGCCGACACAGTGTGGAGGCATTGAGGCAGAGAAATGTCAGATGTCTCAGGCCTTACCTGGGTCTGATCCTCACTGTTAGACATCATCGTGCTTGTCTCCTGGGAGCCACCCATCATCAGAACTGGTGTACCCAGGATTAGCGAACTGTAGTCTTCTCCAACGAAAGCCAATCTTGCATCTTGACAGCTGATGGCAGAGTGAAAGTGTGGCAATGACACGAGAAGTGTTATGGAGATGATTGTGTCCTGGAAAGAGACTTGTGTGGAGGTCCAAGTGTATTGGTGTGGGGCACCATTACTCACAAACTAGGCCCTATGGTGTTCCAGAATACTGGTTCTGGTAGAGGAAATGTCTGCCCACTACATTGATCAAGTGCCGAGACCCATTCATACTTGGTCATCATGGAAACCACATCTCTCAGAAGGACAACGTGCATGCCTATACTGCAAGAGCAACTACAGACTTTCTCTGTCAACACAGCATGCAACTTCTTGTAACACAACACGCTTCGTCAATCCAGGCTAATTTTATTGTAAGGAGAAAGTACAGGTTTAAATGGGCGATGGTTCTGGCTCTGGCTCTGACCCTCAGTCTCGCTCGGGACCTTTTCTGCTGCGGGCTGCTGGAGAGGTTGTTGGTTGTGTCTCGGTCGTCTGCCTGACGCTGTCTGCCGCCTCTCTCTTCTCTTCGAAAAACCTTCGTTTTTATGGGCAGAAGTGTGCGTCCTATTTTGAGCCCCCCTGACCCAATTCGTGACTCTATCATCACGTTTTTTTTGTCAGGTATGTCATACCGACATCTTTAAGCTGTTTGTCACAACTGGGCGTCGACACTTGGCCTATAGCCTCAGGCTGACGTATCTGGTCGTGATCCTTCGCCTACTATTCTAGGCAGTTTAACTGACACAGTGCCCCACATGAACTACTTCTTTATACCGATGGTCATCTATGAAGACTGTCCATCGTCAGCAAAAACATACACACACACTTGTCAGCTTCAGTAACCAGTCCAAGCATACGTGACTCTCTTCAGGTAGCTTAACCCTCGTTATAGTTTTTCACCACATAGCTGTGTTACATTCTTCATTGGCCTGCACTCAGTCCATACTTAAACCGGAACACTTGTGGGACAAGAATCAGAGGGGCCTCAATGATGTGCAACCAAGGCGGACAACTGCATCTGAACTCTTTCAGGCGTATCACCAAGCCTGGGCACAAGTTCCTGTGGCCTTCATCGGTTGTCTCAACCATTCAGTGTTCAGATGGGCAGGTGTAATTCCTATGTGTAGTATAATAGCTCAGATATCCTGGCATGTGTTGCCATGGCTAACAGAAATGCAGCTTTCCTAGGCTAATTTATTAGTATTGCCTTCATTACAGGTTCAAATGGTTCTTTAGGGAGAACTGACAGAACAACAGGTATATTCTACTATTGCAAATAATCTCACAATCAGGACATCTTTTGTGGAGAAAACCACCTAAGTAGGGGAGACTGGGGTACATTGGGACAAAATTTTCCCTTTTAAAATGGATTCACAAAAAATCTTCTAATCAACACTTTAATAATGCAGCAGGAAACCAAATATTATGTCACAAACATGAAATTAACTGAGCCAGAGTGATTTTGAAAAATTAAAAAAATGTCCTAATGTACCCCACCTTGGGATGCACTGAGATACACAGTTGGGTGGATTTGGACAATCGTTAACAAGTTGATGAACATATCTTCACAAGCAAATAACTGATTCTAAATATATATATATATATCTTAGAATATAATTAGAAGTTCTGTTTCAGAACCTTAACTTAAAAAAGAAGGTTTTTTTCAGAATCATATTTTCGAAAACAAACAACTAATTACACTGAAATAACTTGATAACATGAGAAATATTCAAACAATCATGTCTGATGAGGACATGAGGACTGATGTCTGAAAATACCTCTCCTTACCTCCTCTCCTGAACTAAACTTCAGCAAGAATCCCAATTTAATGCCCTCTTTAGAATGTAACAGTACTGAACAATAAACTACTGGCAGAAAGGAATTCCAGTAGCATTATGTCTCCATAAACTCAATATTAACAGTAAACCCATTTTTCCAGAGACTAAAGTAGAAAATATCAATAAAAGCTGATCTTGCATGTCTACTCTGACTTAAAAATATTTGAACAAAACAGAGCAATTGTCATATGGTCAGATGAGAAGAAGTCAATGAGATCTATATCAAATCTCATTTGCTTTGAAGAACAGATTGTTCCTCCAACAGAAAGCGGTTTAGGGAGTTTAGCAACAATCCCATGAAGGTCCAAGTTAGGATAGGCCTTCAGCAACCCATTCTTGTCATTCAAGGCGACTATGCTTGTCATAAGAGGCGACTAACAGGATTGGATGGTCAGGCTCACTGACCAGGTTGACACATGTCATTGGTTCCAGTTGTGCAGATCGATGCTGTTGATCACTGAACTGTCTGGTCCAGACAATTATTTACAGACCACCACCATATGGCTGGAATATTGCTGAGTGCTGTGTAAACCTAACTCACTTTAATGGCAACAATGTCAGTGTCCTCTTCTTCTGGGAACATACACTGAATGTTCTTGTTTTTCAATTCAGAAAAATGATGACATACTGGTTATGTAAACAAAATCACATCCATATAAATTTATTTGGGGTGCATTGGGACATGTCCCAGACCTATCAAAGTTTTAGTTTTAATGGCTACCTGACATAACCATGTCAACGATGACTTTCATCTCTTGGCTGATTAATTTTAATTAATCACTATTTTCATTAAAGCTCATACATCAACTGAATGATGAATCACTTGATAAAGCTCCAACATAAGGTGTGAAAATTTTACAAAGAAGTTCAAAAATATTTTACTAACTAAACTTTAACCTTGCTGTGTCCACATGTGCTACAAAAAGTGCCAGGATGCATTTTGTCACTTCCTTAAGGTTACATTGTTATGTGAATCCACACCTATAAATAGTGGTTTTTGGGATGTCCCAATGAACCCTGTGTCCCAATGCACCCTGGTCTTCCCTATATCTAGGACAGGACAATTGCTTATATACCACTGACAAAAAATATGGGAACTGATGAAATGACAGTGAATGTGAAATTGTTCTTAATGTCTGCTAAATCAAATTTGGGTGTGAAGCTCTGGTGTCCACCATGTTGGGCAACACATTCACAACACCTTAATGGCATACTGTTGATTAATTTCTGGATACATTGTAGTTGCCTGTGGTATTGCCTGCCATTCCTCCTGAAGAGCTGCACCAAACTGGGCCAGGTTGATGGGTGTGGTGTCCCTGGCATACACCCTTCGACTTAGAATATCCCATAGAAGTTCAATTGGGGAATTGTCTGGGGACTCAGAGGGCCGGTCCAATGTCTGTGCACCTTCTCATTGGAGATAAGCTGTGACAATTTGGGCTTGATGATGTCTGCCAATGATTCTAGCCAGTGGAGCCATAACAGGATGCAAAGTTTCATCCACATATTCCTGACCAGTCAGTGATCCATTAATGATGACCAGATCTGATCGCCTGTCATGTGTAGAACTGATCCAGACCATGACACTACCATCCCCAATATCGATCATGGTCAGTAATTGCTGCTCTGGCATACCACTTGCCGTTACAATGCCAGCTACGTTTTCTACCATCTGTGAGTCTCAGACAAAACCTTGACTCATCTGAGAACATGATGTAATGCCAATGGCATGAAACCCATCCCTGATGTTGCCTAGCCCATGCCAATCTTTGACGCCTATGGTGAGCTGTAAGGGTAACACTCTTGAAAGGTCACCTTGATTTCAGGTTGGCTTGATAGAGTGAAATTCATCACCCACTGAGTGTACAGAATTCTCAGGTGACAGCTGCTGGTTTGATACTTTTGCATAGAGACATTAATGTAATGAGGTGATCCCGTTGTGATGTCATTGATTTTGGTTTACCATGCCCAGGTCTCATTACAACCCCACTTGTTTAATGGTACTTTGGATTTACCAAACATTTGGGAAACTTGCCACAATGATATCCCTACTCTATCATCCCCACAAATCTCCAGTTTGGACATTGAGATACTATCTCAGAGGCATTTTTCAATATGTGTTTAACCCTATTGCATTAGTGATTGTGAGTTCTCCAACATATTTACAGAGGTTAAGTTCAATGTGCACCTGCATCATTTGGAATTTCATCGCCATTGGATGTTGCATGTGGGTGCAACACTACGGTAACACACCCGTTCAGTTGATCAGCAAAGTTGAATGCATTCTATGTGCTGGTATCCCCTTAAAAAGTCAAACATAATTTTGAAAGCTAAATTTGCTGAGTAACAAGGCAAGGCATAAAGAATAAGATAGGGATTCAACAGAATGACCAGCACATATCAACAGCAGATGACGCATTGTATGAGATGAACTCATTCTACCCCGGGTTTGATAGACATGACTTTTTGGAGCAGAGACAAGACCTTCACCAATCTCTGGTATGCGAGAATAAAGATGAGCTTGGTATCTCAGTGGACTCGGTGAAGAATGACTTCCTGAAAATGAATATTAGGAAAGTCTGCAGTCTAGGTCAACTTCAAGACATTGTTCTGAAATAGTGCGCTGTTGAGCTAAGCCCCATGTTCTGTCAGCTATACCAGATGTCAATAGTTTGTCACATCATTCCCTAGATTGGGAAATCTTTTGAAATCATCCCGACTGCCAGAAAGCTGAAAACAGATGTGCTATATGGCTATGGACCAGTTGCCTTGATGTCAATTGCCATGAAATGCTTCAAGAGAACAGTGCTGCAATTCATGCTCCATAATGTCTCAGAACAATTCAATCCATTACAGTTTGAATACTGCTCAAAGCACGGAGTCGAGAATGCAACACTAACTATTCTTAACACTGCATCAACATTTAGAAAAAACATGATCTTATGTACACATTATATTTGTTGACTTCTCTGACATCTGCCTTCAATACAATTCAGCTACAGCTTTTATTGGAAAAACTGTTATAGATCTATGAATCTGAATTTTAACCTCTTATTATGGACTGAAAACTTTTTAACTGAAAGGAAATAAGGAATAAGGTGCCAAGGTGGCATTCCCGAAGGGAGGCTGTCTGCCCTGGAAAGGTTTGTCTGGCCAAGTGATCCATTTGAGAGGCGTCCCATGGGTTTTTAAACAGCTACAGGAGCCAACAGGTTTTAAGTTGTTTGATCCAACAGGTTTTGCATCAAGTGAGACAGAAATGTGTTGCAATGATGACTTTTCTTTGCAAACCATCACATGACATCTGCTACTTCCTCTTTGGTGTTGTCACCCAGAGTGGGGTGACCATGACATCCACCAGGTCTCTCCCTGACATAGTCTCTGACATGGTCCCTGTAAGTGCACCTGACAGATGTCTTACCACCCTGCAGGATGCCCTGGAAATGATCACATGGGTCTAAGTTAAATATGTTGATAAATAACAAACTTCAGGATGTGTACAATGAAATAACATTTTATTGATGAACAAAACACATTATGGATGAACAGTAGGTCATCAATACATCAACAGATCAGGACCAGTTCAGGTGGTAACAAGGACTGCATGTGGTACAACATAAAAAGTCCATTTGTCCCAAATGAAAATGATTTTCATCATTAAACATTAGGATGTTGGCAGTGGCCTCTGGCTGCTGAAGCTGTCCCCTGAATCTATCTGCAGAGTCATCACTGGAGCCGTCTGCTCAGCTTTAGTTGTGACAGACATCTGTGCCATTGGCAGTACATACAGTTGCTGAAGATCTAGAGGTAGCCTTTGATGTACTATCGCTTCTTTGAAGCCATTGGGGCAAAAGTAGGAGTGACCAACCCTTCAGGTCCTTATGATTGATTGTTTAATAGCCCAGCTGAAATAAGCATGAAAAAACCATGGTATACCATGGTTCACAGACCATGGTTTCCATGGTCTAGCATGGCTTACCACATCCGGTAAATGGCACCACAGTTTACCATGGTAAAATAAGACCGTGGTCTACCATGGTAGCAAAAGACCATGGTGGCGGTAAATGGCACCTCAGTTTAGCATGGTAAAATAGAACCATGGTCTACCATGGTAAAAAGTGACTATGGTGTACCATGGTAAACCATGGTAAAAGAAAAACCATGGCATACCATGGTCTACCATGGTAAACAAGAATAAAATAAGACCATGGTGGACCATGGTCATCCATGGCAAAAATAGACCATGGTTAACCATGGTCTACCATGGTAACAAAACACCATGGTGGTAGCAAATGGCACCACAGTTTACCATGGTTAAGTATAACCATGGTCTACCATTGCAGAAAGCGACCATGGTGTACCATGGTTTGCCATGGTAAAAGGAGACCATGGTGTACCATGGATTACTACTGAAAAAAATGAGACCATAGTAAGTACACCATGTTCGTTAGATTGCACAACAGTTTACCATCAGAATAACCTTTGGCTATTGAGGCTATGTTGAAAGCCAGCCATGTTACACCACAACCAACATAGAAAATTGATATAGCACAAACACCATGGCACAGAAATCAATTAGAATATCAAATATTGAAGAATTAACATAAAACAAACCCATGCACTGTAAATAAACTGTTTAAATTATGAAGACAAAGTTTATTACTAACATTGCCTCAGATTTAAATGAAAGACAATTTGACGATAGCTGTTGGAAAGCTTACAGGGATTGCGGGATACCCTGTGCAGCTAGAATTATAAATCCAGTTACACTGCTGAGGACAAATGGCATGTGGACATGTTCATCTTTTTTCAGAAGACATTATTATTTATTATTTTAAAACAGAAATGGGATGTCCTTCAGTCTGTATTCAGGAAAATGAACTCTTTCGGAACAACATTTCATGCAGCAATATACAATTTCAGAAATCCCATTAGACTATATGATTTAAAAGTAGACATAATGAGAGTCACGACCAACAGAGAATTTATATGAGTGCCCCAGATCATCTACCTGGAAGTTGTACAGGGGGCATCACAATTTCTGTCAGAGGAGACAGGATACACACAAGTTGGAAGAACTTTCAGGAAGGGCTGTGGTCACAGAGGATACCCACATTGCTTCAGGGATAGTGCATGAGTGAGTGAGTGACTGACTGAGTTTAGTTTTACGCCACTTTTAGCAATGCTCCAGCAATAGTACGATGATGGACACCAGAAAGGGGCTACACACACTGTACCCAGGAGAAGAATCGAATCTAAGTCTTCAGTTTGAAGAGCAAATGGCTCTGGAATATAACTTAATCTTCAGTGTTTCAACATTAGTACCATTTCCTCAGAACTGTCCAATGGAAATCTGAAAAACACACAAACAACATTTAATAACAGTATTTCCCCATTTCAAAGGTTCTTAAGCAAATATTGAAATTGTGTTGTTTAATTGTATATTTAATATATAACTGCTCAAAAATGTTAAGTATTTTCCCATATTTCGGATATTTTTTCACCTGAGTATTATACTAAATCATGTTATTCAAAAACATTTCTATACATTGATGACTTTGAATCACTTTCTTTTAATGTGAAGAGTGTATATCAGTAGCAAAACATGCAATAGAAGTTAAAACACAAAATTGGCTTCCAAATCACTTGTCTACATACATAACCAAATATAATATTCTGAAAAGATGCATAAAATTTCATAATACTTATAATAATCAGCACTATCATAATATTGATAAAAACGTATCTAAAAGTATTTGAATCTATTTCCACGTTAATTGAATGGCAAAATATACTGACACATTCAGTATTTGTGTACAAACAGCAGTTACTACAAAGCTGAATACAAATGTATACGATAGAAAGAAATGGAATGTCCATAAACGTGCCTATAGCAACTACCTCCCTTTTATGATCATTTGAGTGTATTTTATTGTGTGTGTAATCTAAGAAGAACAAACGGAATCTTTCAAGCTGATCTTACAGGCACCGTGAACTTTGACACCTTGTGCTACACAATTTTTTAAGTCATAACGGTTTCTAAAGTACCATTAGATACTGATCGTGTCTTAACATAAATGAGTGGACCATAATATTACATAAAAGCTCAAATTAACGTTCTTCACACATTACTCCTTCCGTTTGAGAGATATTCACTGAGAATGTACAACCAGGGATACTCTATAACAATAACCTCTCTATATAGGCTCCCTGGTACAACATAAACACTTCATACATTGCTATATATGTTATTGTTACATGGGCTTACGTCATTCGAATCAAAGAGTGTTGCTTACCCCTTTACCTGTGTTCGTATGCGAACCTTAAGGCACTCAAAACGATTTCAATATTGCTGTTGTTTACTTACCGCTCGTGCTCATCTCCATTGAAAATCAACCTGAGACGTATCCATCGGCATAAATCTAGTCTATTCCTTCTTCACATATCCAACATTGGATTATCCTAGAAATCCGTGAATCGCTAATACGTTAGGGTATTCTTCGCTTAGATCGTTGTCTGTTGGCAAAAGTTGTGTTTGGCGCCTCTCGCTCGCTTTGCGCGCTCACACAGGTCTGTGTGACACATAGCACCAGCAGCAATGGCACCGTGCCGCGAAGAGATCGTCCCCATTCGGCTTGTCCCGGAATGGTGCGAGTTAGAAGTGGAAACGTATTTTTTTAAAGAGAAAATTAAAGCCAACACGTTTTCATAGATACATATACATGGATCTACTGCGACCAGGAATATAATCGTAACTGCATATGGAATAATTAAGCTGTAGTGTTAGCGCTCATGAAGTCGCAATAGATTACGGAAGAACGAAGGGCGTGGCCGTGTTTGGCGCGAAAGTTGGAGCCATGAACCGCGCAATCGTGTTACTTCACAGCAGTAGATAATTTCTAATCTTACGATGTAATAATGGCTAGAATTACAGTATTTCGGCATAAACATCGAAATTTGAATAAATATATATGTCGTATTATTTTCAACGGTGGGAATTGCGAAAAATTGATATTCTGTGTACACGTCCCTTGATCGATCTGTGGAAGGACAGTTTATGTACATATCCCCGGTCATAAATTTAATTTCATTTATCAAAATTGACCTAATTTCTTCATGGTCGTATTGCACGTGGTGAACAGAATGTGACTGAAATGTGTTCAAAAGTGGAGAGCACTAATTTTTTTCAACGGGTAGATTGACGTACGCTGTCAAAAAAACCCGTCGATATGAAAATACTTTTCAACATTTCTTTCTGTTTTAGTACCAAGTGAATTATTTATTGTTTTTACTGTTTTATGTTTTTACTTCACCATTAACACTGCGAAAGACGTACTTATAAGTATCTGCTCACTTGCGATCGAGAAAATCACGGGAGACATTCAATGAAATGAGACGAATTTGACAGCGTACTTCAAAATTTTACTTTATGGATAGACTAACAACTAGTCTCTGAAATGAACATATTTTTCCGAAAAAAATTCATAGTAAAAATAATATAGGATAATACTATAATAATATAATGAAATGGAGCGCTGAGACTTTCTTCATTTGCAGAAGCTATGGGAATCTACAATCTATATTTTCTAGACTTACATGGGTATTCTTGGATATATTTGCGTCGGGGTCTGTACTTTATGGAGTAAATATCAATATTAAAGACAATTAGAAACCACTACAGTATCAACTAGTTACGCAGCTATTAACAAAAGGTGGGTTTTGCTTTGAACTGTCTATATTACTGAGACAACTCGTGTTAGACAGAGCATTGTTTAGCTTTTCTGTCGTACAATGTTTGTTGTGTTTATTTTAAAGCAAGAAGAAAAATGCACCCAGACACAAAAACTAGTATTAGAGAGAGACGAGATTTACGCAGTTTAATGGACAACTTTAACGAAGGGGACGGGAGAAATAAACCATGCTTATTTTATTTTCAGATGAACACAAGGTTATTTTTGTTTTGCTTTTCCAGAGTATAAGACGTCAGTTGTTTTGTTTGTGTATCTCTGCACCATTTAGTAGTAAGTAAAATCAGTGAATAGTTCCGCTTATGATTATATTTATGACATCGTGTTCTTTTTTTTGTGTTAAATCACACTACAATTTAACACTCACTGAGGTGTTTGAATTTAGTTGTATAATGCACACAAATGTAAGAACAAGGACCTACAAGATTTGTTATTCATAAAGGAAACACAGAGTCATGCAACCAGCAGGTTTCCGCTTTGAATTTTTTTTATTTACCACAGTTTAAAATGTAAAATGTTTCTGTGATGACCGTGGTCTACCATGGACTTTCATGAGATGACCATGGTCAACCACTGCTTTGGAACGAGAACACCATGTTTTACCATGGTTTTGTCTAGGATGACCATTGTCTGCCATGGCAAAACAGCAATGACCATGGTCTACCATTGTTTCTGGTGATAATGATTTGTGATAACCATGGTCTACCATGGTAAAATGGAAATGACCATGGTCTACCATGGTTACTGGTGACCATGGTCTGCCATGATGACCATGTTAGACCATGGTGTACCATGGGAAGAAATGTGACGGTTTAGCACCGTAAACCATGGTAATACCATGAAGGAAAACACAGAGTCATGCAGCCAGCAGGTTTCCGCTTTGAAATTTTTTATTTACCATAGTTTAAAATGTAATACCATGGTTTACTGTGGTAAGCCGTGGTTGACCATGGTCAACCATGGTGCCATTTCAGCTGGGTGATGGCGCTCCATCAAATCAGGATTCTTCGGGTAACACTTGCATTCTTGGATTGCCACCTTGGTTGAGACTTTGGTGGAGACCTTGGTGGGTGCTTCCTTTTGGTTTCTTATGTTGTGACACACATGATGTCCTCATTGATGATCTCTGTGGTACACTCTTGATAATGTTCTTCATCAGGGAGGATTTCAAAGTATCTTGCAGGGGAACTGATATATATTCCATCACCATGATGATGTGCCGGTAATTGCTGAAGAAGAAGGCAGGTCGTCTGGAGAACTGCCCTCAGGATCTTTGGATTCTGGCTTACTAATTATGTAAGTGATAGATCATATAGGCCCACACTGATACCATTCTTCCTCAAGGATTTGAAAGATCCTCGGAGTGGAACTGATGTATTGCATTACCAAGATTTTGTGGTGATTGCCTATGATAAAATCCATGTACTTCTTTGTTGCCTACTAACCCAAGGTGTAGGTAAAGGAAGATGGAGGATGAGTGTTGCCTGGAGATGCCATCTTCAGTGGGCGATGTCCCTACTGGGGTCCTTGTATGACTGATGTTTCATCCCAACTGATCCTACATTTTTGTAGGCAGCAGCAGCAATAGTTTGATGTGCTTTGTGCATTCATTATTTACACAAACAGTTGCAGATGTACATCTGAATCTTCCTTTACTGTTAAATTTGCAGATGATGCCACACTGATGGGACTAATAAGAGAATCTGAAGCATGTTATGGAAATGAAATCAGTGAGTTTGTGGAGCGGTGTAATTCAAATTTTCTATTTTTAAATGTAAACAAAACAAAAGAAATCATAATTGACTTCAGGAAAGATAAATTATCTAACTCACCAGTACTCATAAATGACAAGGACATTGAAGTAGTTGAGTATATTTCACCAATATTTTAGACTAAAAATTATCATGGAATTCTAACATTAGCAGCATAAACAAAAAATGCATGCAGCGGTTACATTTTCCATGGAGAATAAAATACTCCAAGTTAGCCGAAACCATTATGATGCTTTTCTATAGAAGTTTTATCCAGTCTGTTCTCACTTTTAATTTTCTATGCTGGTATGGGAACCTGTCTGTTCAAAACAAAAACAAATTGCTCAAAATTCTTAATACTTCATCAAAAATATACTACTTAAAAAAGAAACGCATAGCTGAAAATTGTTATCAGTTTATACACTTACGGTTCAGTAATACAGGACAGTCACGAAGAAAACTTAAATGAACATTAACGGTCCAATGCTTAAAAAACTGTACATCACAAATGACAAGTGTTCAAAGGTCAAGGTTGCAGAGCAGTCAGTATCTTGTGTGGCCACCATTAGCATCAATGGTTGCTTGGCATAGACTGGACCAGATTCTGGACGAAGTGCCTGGGAATGAGTTGGTACTCTTCTGTCAAGGCCACAAACAGAGCAGGTAATGTCTGTGACTGAAAGTCACGCTGTTACACACAACGATCCAATTTGTCCCACAAATGGGTTAAGATCCGTTTATCGTGAGGGCCAATCAAGAACCTAAATGGTGTTCTGGGCAAGGAAATCCCTGGTTAGTTTTGCTGTTTGCAGCCGAGCATTATCATGCTGAAAAATGACGTTCTGGTGGTTCATGAAAGGAAGGACATGAGGCCTGATGATTTCATCATGGTGACGTCGACCTGTCAAATTGCCCTGGACCTGAATGAGATCTGTCCAGCCACTGTATGAGATTGCAGCCCAAAGCATGAACTTCCACCACCAAATCTGGCCACTTCCTCTACACAAATCGCATTTAGCATTTGTTATGACGTTGATATCAATCTGCTCTTCCGTTGGGACGTCGCATCTTGTAGTGTGACTCATCACTGAAGATAACAGTTCTCCACCTTTGCAAAGGCCATGGGAGATGTTGGCAATGCAACACCACTGTCTGCATTGTTGCCGATGTTGACTTGTAAGGACAGGTCCTCGCAAAGGTCTGCTGGAACAAATACCAGCCTCACGTATGCAGTTCCTCACAGTCTGATCAGAAATTATTCCGAGTCCTAGCACTACCGATGTTGTGGAGGATGCTGTTGTGAACCTGAACATGGAAAAATACTACCAATGCGTTTCTTTTTTTGGTCTACCTTTGGGAAGTATTGGCTATTTTTATGAGCAGCAAATTATGAAAAAGACAAACAAAATTCTGAGAGAAACAACTCATGTTCCATTTTTTCTATTTTCGGAATATTCCATTATCCCTTCAGGCCGTATACTTATCTTATCTTATCTTATCTTATCTTAGCGCTGAAATACCAAGAAGTGAAACTGCAAGTTATTGGAACACAAAGGATCGTGGATGATTCCACAACGTTAATAAAGAAAAGAAAATAAGGAATAGATTCCATTTGAAAAATTAGCTAATTTACTGCAGCCCACAAGGGCCTTCAAATACTTGAAACTGCCGGCCCTGATACCATAACATCCAGCGAAGTCATAGCACAACTCGGCCTTTCTGTTCTTTCCAAAAATCACATTCCCACAGGGTTACCATTTGGTCAATGTTGCGATGTTGCTGTAACGCAGTCAGTTGGTACATTATATGATGGTATCGTTCCCAAGGTGCTGTGCCCATGGCACAGTGGGGTTCACATCAGCCCATCTTGTAACAGTGAGTACATCAGTGCCAGACACATATATGGTATCGTTGTAGCCATCTACCATGTAGCGACTGCCATCAGCACAGTTGATGCCCACTTCTCTGCCAATACGGGCATGTTGGATGTGGAGGTCGGGGAGTTGGTTCCTAAACCAGTTGAGCCAGTGGAGGCACTGAAGAGAGTAGTGATGCTGTGGACAATGACATTGATAGTGTTGGTATGGGGTACCCAAAAATAGGTTTCGGAAGGTGAGCATGCAAGCCTTGCTTCACAGAAAAGTTTCACATTGTTTTGTCGGATGAACATGTGGCAGAATGCAGCACCGCCTCAACGCAAAATGTCGACATCACAAGTCAACAATTCTTCATCCAGACCACAGATAGCCCCTTCAGTCACCCATGCATTGCACGAGGCAAAGAAAGCTTTGTGTTCTGCTGGAAAACATGATGTCAGGATTGTAGGTAGAAATGGGAGGATAAGGATCCACATAATACAAGACGCTATTATGGATGACAACTTCTTTAATTCTTTTAACACGACGTTTCAAGGCTAATTCTTGCCCCTTCGTCAGGCCTTGAAACGTCGTTAGCCTTGAAACGTCGTGTTAAAAGAATTAAAGAAGTTGTCATCCATAATAGCGTCTTGTATTACCTCACCAACTTCTAAATGCCTTTGAAGAATTTCAGGATCCACATCGCCTTTGTGAGCTTCAGAGTTGAAGAGTGAGGTAAACTATAAAAGCACCCTTTCCTGTGTTCTGTGAAAGGAACGTTGAGTACCATTTCTTGAGGTGAGTTCCCAACATGATCTCATGAGATCTCACTTAAGGGGCCACCACTTTGAACAGGACATTCTCTTTGGCCTGGATGGGCTGCCATCTTGGCCTGGAGGTGACGTTATTAGCATGCATATCAGAACCGGAAGTGATGCAGATGCACACCCACACACCAAACCAGAAACATTCATCACTTGCTGGAATGGGAACCCAAGTTACCTCCCCTTACCAAAGGTGATGCCATCTTGGGTTACATGACCGGAAGTGATGCCATCTTGAAGAAGATGACAGGGTGTTGTGATACACAACTCATCTGGCTGACAAATTCGAAAATATACATCAAAAAGAGTTCTGACATTGTTCATCCCATCCAGCATCGGCTTTTTAAACAATAAATGATATGTTTCACCTACAAATCTTTTTTGTACCTGTATGTGCAAATTGTTGCTGGTATATTAATATGTTTTACCTGCATATTTTTAACCTGTGTTCATTAATTTATGTTACAGTACATTTACCTGTGAGAAACACTCTTTTGGTTATCTTATTTATCCTAAATTCTTATAGGATGATGTGTGATGATGTACAACAAAATCCTCTTTTCTTCTTAAGTTCATCCCTTCAGGGTGAAATATGTGATCTGATGGATTGAATGACTAGTGTAGTTTATTTCCAACTGCATTTGAAGCTCTTGTTGTTTTTCCATCTTAATCTTCATCTTCTCCATAATTTGGCTTTTCCTCCAATGCTTTACTACTTTGCTGCTACAATACAATCTGACAGTTTCTGCGTGTCAACCAGGTATGCAGAAGAAAGAAAAAGAAGTTGCAAGTGAGTTTTCACTATCTTTGTAACCTTTGGATCTCTGAATCACAAAGGGTTTTACTGCCAGAATATGGATTTACCTGGGAAGTAGCTAATGAGTGATTGATAGCATGATATACATAGAATGTAGCAGCATTGTTATGTTATAGTTAAATAACAACAGTATCACATCAAATAACAGCATATTTGAACAGTCGTGAGAACATATGAAAGCATGTCATCATAATCCTATTGTCTATCAAGATCAATGATCTGACTGCTGGCTTCATGTTTTGAACTTTTAGAATGATTAAATGTTATTGATTAACTTCAGTGTTTCAAATGTGGATTTCACTAAAAGTTACTTCACTTATTAATGTGTATCTCCCACTGGGTGAAACTAGACAAAGCTGACAATCACATGTGCCATTAGTCAGGAGAAGATAACATTCTTGATCAGCTAATCTTCAACTCTCTGTCATGAAGCAAGCAAATGTCATTCTCCCTGTCAAATATGATATGTGTAAAAACATGCGAGACAGTTCTTGATACGTAAGTGATAAAAAATGAAAAGACAATCATGACAAATTTGTGCACACAAATACAGATATAACTTAACTACAGACAATAAAGTAGGTCTACTTGTTGATATGTCACTGTTGAAAGTGAGAAAAGCATGAAACAAATGAACCTCAAAGGCATGCTTAACAAACAGCAGAAATATGCATAAAATCCTACGTAAGATCTATTTGTCCAGTCAAACTACTAATCTCCTGATACTGTTGCAGGTTTTAAAACATGGCCTGTGGGCTAGTGTTCAATGATTTTATTCTGCCACTTGCCATTTATTGTAGGAACACTTGACGTGCTATAATAAACCTGTAATTAGTGAAATTACATGCTACTGCCAGCATGGTGTGTCTTTATAAATCAACATGCCAAGTAAAACTAGTGTGACATTTTTACATGAGTATTAGATATAAATAATTATGAAAGTCAATAGTTACTAACCCATTATGACTTGATCATGAAGAGAAAATGTTTTAATATGAACAATTCAAACAAAACTGCATACCTGTAATTAGAGAAATTATATGGAGAGCTGCCTCTGCCAGCATGGTGTCTGTCAGGTGCATGGCACATGCAGCTTTTTATATCAAGGAAAACCAAGTTCTGTGGATAGTCAACTTCTTCATTGCAATGGATGCGATGTCTCGGTGTAGGTACTAACACTGTTATCAAGCAAGTGATATTGGAGTTGTAACATGGAGAATATATACAAAGCTGCACGTGTGAATATACAATTGAAAAGGGAAGCAGTTGGAGACCGGTATAAGAAGGGGGGCTATGATGCTAGCACTGGGTGACTAGTTTTGTTTTGGATTGGACTCATCAGACAAAGAAGCTAGCAGTGACTAGGTATATATATATACTGTGAGGAGCCGGAGGTGGTGGCCGGTGATCCAGTGGTGGGATCTAAAGGCGTATTGGCTGGTGGGTACCAAAATTACAGGTGGTACCGGTGGAATGCTGGGGGTAGCTGGTTTAGCGGTGGGTTCCGGTGGTTGACGGTGGTTACCGGTGGCTTGCCGGTGGGTTCAATGAAAGTTAAAGATTTCCCATTGGATGCCCACTAAAACCTGCTAATATAAGGGAGTGATATATGATGGATGTGATACAATCATCTGTGATTGTGTTGACAATCTGCGGTGGCTTGTGTGTAGGGTTACTTTAAGGATAAATGTAAGATAAACATTTAACATGGGTGTGTGGAAAGTTGACGTAAGACAGGTTGTGTATTACGCGTAGGTGTGTGTCCCTACAAGGTGGGGCATACCTCGGTTGACAGATATGAGGGATACTCATATGATAGGTCAGTTAGAGATACAAAAATATTTTTGAAGATAAAAGGTCCCTACCACGTGATGAGGGACCCTGACACTCTATGATTTGAGTGTGGGGGCCAATAAAGTAATGGACACATATGATGATATATGTATATATAGTGTATTCCTGATGGAGGATACAGCATGGAAAGTTACATAGTCACTTCATGACGAGCTGGTCTACGTGTAGACTCATTCACATGGTATCAGCGGGTGTCACCGGGGTGGTGAGTGTCAGTAGCACTGGTGTGGTGAGGATGCCTTGGGTTTACCAGGCGTCTGTACTCTAGGAGTATTTCATCTAGAGATTTTCTGATGGCCAGGTTGGCATAAGGGTTGCCAGCTACCTGTTGAGAGCCAGGAGGGGATGGCATCAATAGGGTTAGAGGGCAGGACTTCCCAGGGCTCTGTAGTGTAGTGATGGGTTAGTTTCTTAGGGCCAGTTGTATAGTGGTGGAATAAGTACGCAGCCTCTCAATAACATAAAAGGGCACTTTTTATGTCCATAGACGTAGGAGGTTACCTGGAGGAGAAGGTGAGGGCTAGGTGTATCTGCTGGCGGGATGTTTTCTGGATCCCTGAAAGGATTTCTGGACTCATTGCTGCTGGGTGTGGCTGTGGCACAATCTATGAAGTTGTCAGCCGCAAGGAAGTTGTTTTCCATGTCACTGGGCTCCTGGTTAAACTCCAATTTGCAGTGCGAGGTGAGTACGATGAATTTGGTGGGTTTCCAATGATTTGATGTTTCTGAAGTAGATGTTTACGGCAGTCGTCAGGGTGATGGTATGCCTTTTTGACATGTATTATTAGGGCGTCTTTACGAGAGAGGTTTCTTCCATAGAGGGTGCAGGTGGAGCCGTGGTCTGTTATGGTGGGACCGTGGTTAGCTGAATGACCGTTGTGTTGGTACAGCATGATTGGGATATGACGTATGTGACATCATAAACGGGCCGGTGTTGGCAGCATCAAAGTGACGTATAATGACGTCATAAATGAGTACCTGACTAGGTGAGTCTGATAGTAGTTTTAATGGGTTAGAAATGGCGCACCGGATTAGTCCACTTGATTGTGGTAGGAAGATTCTCAGAAAAGATGAAATTGATTGATTGGTGAATTTCAACCAACAATTTTATCGTTGAGTCCATGCGGGTTGAACACGTGGAGCTCAAAAATCCACTTTAATTCCGCTGAGTGGTAGAGTTTGGTGGTAGTCTCCCTCTCAGGGTGTGCCTTGAGCTGAGTGATGATAGTGTATTGAAGATCACTGTTTTGATGTGTGGGAGACTGAAATGATGAGGGACAGGCTTGTCCCTCTTATGTGTAATACAGTAAAACACTTTCATAACGAACTACAAGGGACCACTGAAATTAGTTCGTTATATCTATAGTTCGCTATTCACGAAAATCCATTGAAAGAACAGTAAAACACACTATACAGTACAACACATTCCTACTCAGTTTATTCATACTTTCATTCATTCATATTATGTTCTTTTCACTACAAAGTCAGTAATCTTACACAGGTCACTCGTCACTGCGCACTCGTCGTTGAATATATCGTATTTTAAAAGTCTCACGAATATCAAAAGCTTTTCCATATTTCCGATGTGTGTGGGAGACATATACACAGGCCTTTCGAGGGGATGCACTTGTTGTTGTCTATTAAATTGCCAAAGACCGAGTTGCTAATTGTCATTGATTGAGTTTGCTCAGTTGACTATTCACACCATTAATTTTTGTTAACTGGGACTGTTGAGGATTTCAAAGTGAGCATCGCTAACTGGCAATGACACTGATTGAGTTCGCTCAGTTCGTTATTCACACCACTAATTAGTGTTACCTGGGACTTGTGGGGATTGCTATGAGTTCGCTATAGCTGGTAAGTTCGTTATAGAGAATTCGTAATTCACGACTTTTTTTATATGATAACATATAGTGGTTTATTCGGGACTTTTAAAGTTCCCTATAGCCGTCAGTTCGTTATATCCGTGTTCGTTATAAAACTATTCTACTGTATCTGCAAAATGCTCAGAAAGTCTTGCTCTGAAAGCCCTTTTCACCTACTCATTGTTTTTTGCATGAGTTGCAAGTGAAGAGGTACACAACATTGCGACTTTGGCAGTGGTGTTCACGGGTCGAGTATTTACGACCCATGTGGGTACTGTAAACGTACTGAAAGGAGTTGATATTGCTACAAACTTTGCAAGAACGAGCATTGCATGGATTGTCGATAAACTGGACTGATCTGCCAGCGATTTGGGGAGTTGGACATGGGTAGTTGATAGGAGCTCTGACTAGGATATCTTTCAGAGTTTTGTTACGGCGGAAGGCCGTAATAGGAGGTGAAGGGAAAATGCGGTTGCAGATGTCTGAGCCGCTGAGTAAGTGCCAGTGTTTCTGAATGATGCGTTGGAGCTCTAGGTTCAGCGGATTATAGTTGCAAACTAGTACCTGTTTCTTGTTTGAGGCTGGTACTTTAGTCCCAGGCTGGAGAAGATCTCTCCCAGATTTGGAATCCGACTGCAGTCTGTTTTGCTGTATAATAGATCAGGGATATCAACATAGTCCCCTTGTGAGTCAAGACACTTGTTCCATCTTTTCTGCCAGGCGCTGATGCCATCTCCGTAGAAGGCGCCATTTTGGTCCTCAAACCAAACCTCAGTAGCAGCAATAAGCTCATTATCATCCTGAAATCTACGACCATGCAAGTGTTTCTTGAGATTTGGGAACAGATGGTAATCACTTGGTGCCAGGTCTGGAGAGTAGGGGGATGCGGCAAGATTTCGTACCCACATTCCTGGACAGCGGCGGCCTCAACGCGAGAGGTGTGTACTGGAGCATTGTCTTGATGTACAAGAATACCACGTCTGATCTTGCCCCTGCGCTTCTCCTTGACTGTCGCACTTGTCTCAACAAGTTAGCGTAATATTCCCCATTTATTGTTCTTCCTTTTGGTAAGTAATCTATGTGGATGACGCCTTTGCTATCCCAGAAGATTGTCGCCATTACCTTCTGCACTGATCTGGAGGCTTTGAACTTTTTGGTCCTTGGAGAAGTGACATGTTTCCATTCCATGGATTCTTGTTTGCTCTGAGGATCATAGTGGTGGATCCAGGTTTCATCATAGGTTACTAGCCTAAAGTGAAAACCTTCTGGATTCTTGTTGTATCTGGTTAGCATGGAGTTGCTTATGGTGACCCTTATTTGCTTCATTTCATCTTTAAGCATTCTTGGCACCCATCTTGCGCACACCTTATGACCAGATGTTCATGAAGAATTGTCTCGATGGATCCGTGTGAAATGCCTGTGGTCTTCTCTAACTCGTGGAGTGTGATTCGACGATTTTCCAGCACAAGTCTATGCATTCTGTCAATGTTTTCCTGACTAGTGCTTGTTGTTGGGCGACCCGGACGGGGGTCATCTTCAAGACTCATTGAACCTTTCACGACCCGAATGTCGAGAAATACAAGGACTGGCACCTGGATCAACACCTGACTGCTCTTGCTTGTCATCTGGATTAATGCCAAGGAGAGCTTGATTACTTACAGACCACTGCCACATAGCTGGAATATTGCTGAGTGTGTGGTAAAACTAAACTCACTCACTCTGATAGTAGAAAGACTCTGAAACAGCAGTAACTAGCAAAACAATACACTCCTTGCCACTGACAAAAACAACAGTTTGTACACTAGGGTCTACCATTCTAGAATACAAGTCAACAACTCTTTGCTCCTCAACAGAACTCTTTAATGGTTTAAATCTGTATGACCATGATCACTGATAATCCCTCTACCATGACCTTTGTACTTACCACAAGTATGTCTACAAAGATCACCAGAAGGTTTAGACTGATGAACATTATTTGCAATAGCAGCTAACCTCTGTACAATCTCACTGACATCCTTTCCCAGCTTCAATGAAGTCAAAGTCTGATTCTTCTCCAAGGTATCAATTTTCTGAAGAATATCCTAAGAAACATCTGAATCCACAACTTGTGAACTGATACACACTTTCTTGTGGCTAACATCCTTGACCCTAACAGATCCAGTAAGTTTCTGTTCTGTTTCCCTGACAATTCTGAGTAAAGAATCAAATCTGAACAACTATCAATTTTATGCCTTGTTGCATCCTGCAGTCTTTCATTCCTTACACCACTCCAAAACTTGGTCTTCAAGATACACTCCGGAGCATCCTCATGTATAAAGTCACTCTTAGATTTCACTACATTACCAACGAAGATTCACCTTCCTTCTGGCAGTCAGTGAAAAAATTCTGCAGTAATGTATCAGCTGAACATAACAACGCCATAAATACTGTCAAGCTTAGTCAAAATATCATCTACTGATGCATGTTCACCAAGCAAAAGGACAGCTCTACCAGCTTCACTCTTTAATGACCTCCTAACGCCCTGTGCTAAGCCAGAGGTTGGATAATCCCTACTATTCCTCATTCAACCTCAAACATCCAGTTCTTAAATGAAGACCCCCTTCCCCTTGGCACCACTACCAGAGATTTATGGTTGGTTGAATGTATTATGTGTTAGGTACAAACAAGGAACTTGCCTGATACCTGGGGCTGGAAGGTTGAATTTGATATCCTAACATCTCTATGTGTTTGATCGTCTTCTAAATATCATCCTCTCTAACTCCAGCTTTGGTACATTTGGATTCCCAGTCCTCTTCAGTTCCGCCGGTGACCATTGCTGAAAAGGTAAGTGACAGAAATTGACAAAAATATGCAAGTCCTGAAAATCTAGAATGCATCAGTCAGTAAACACCGCTAATAAGGATAAGAATCACATCTTGTTCCCCAAAACTGTCAGTTCTGCAAACAAAAGGTCTCAAAAGCATTAAAAACATGGTATCAGTGTCTTGTCATAATTCAAAATGTGCAATTCAGTTGCTAAGACAGTTACGAATGTGATCATTTTCCTATGACAATTGTCACACTTGCCTCAAGCTTTTATTCTCCTATCAAAAGTCAAAGCTAAATTATGAATTAACAAAACATCTCAAAACCTGTTCACTATGTAAATAGTGTAGAATGAAACCGGCATTGTCACAATCCAGAAGTGAGTGAGTTAGTAAGTTTAGTTTTACGCCACACTCAGCAATATTCCAGCTATATGGCAGCAGTCCGTAAATAATCGATTCTGGACCAGACAATCCAGTGATCAACAACATAAGCATCGATCTGCGCAATTGGGAACCAATGAATCCCGTTAGTTGCCTCTTACGACAAGCATAGTTGCCTTTTATGGCAAGCATGGGTTGCTGAAGGCCTATTCTACCCCAGGACCTTCACAAGTCCAAATCAGAAGTCATGAGCTACATTGTTTTTCTTCTTGTTATCCATTAAATACCATTGTTGAATGATTGCTTTTTACAATAAAACATGTAATGTTACCATTACCCTAAGGCTGAAGCACTGCCATTTGGGGCTAACATGATGCCCGTGTGACCCAGTATTTGTATGATGTGTATCACTATCTGGGATGTAAGATGCGAAAATGATACCATTGGTCTTACTTCTGGAGACAGTACCATCTTTGTTAAAAGAGATGTGAAGGGTGGTGAGGGTCAGGTTGATCAACCATTCAGGCTGTCTGAAGTCTGCCAGCAACACCCACTCGTACATGTGGTCTCTTAAGTGTAGGATGTACAAGGAGTCTCCATCACCAGGCAGATTGAATCCCTCCGTGTCTCCAAGATCACCAAGTGTGATGTTGGGACAATAACTGGTCATTGTTTATATACTATCACAAGATAGTTTCCAACTGTTTTTCTGAGGGGTGCACTTCCACCCAATGAGCTGTATGTTGTTGGGTAAGAAGATCTTGGTGAGTGACATTGTGTCTTTCACGGTCACGGTGACCCCATGAAGACTGGTGTGTGAATCAGTACCCAGCCACACATAAACAGAGAAAACGTGATACTGGTGTTGTTTGGCCCTTCGGAGTTTGATTCCCTTCATGACTTTGACTTTGCACTGCAATGGTTTGACTATTACATCTAGAATCGAGTTAATCTCTTGCACTGTCGTGAGGAAAATGACTCAGGTTTACCGTAGTTGTTTTCTGTTTTCACTGGTATGGCTCTCAGCAGTGTGAAAGGGCCTTCATCTTGAATGTCTGTTGTGCTAAACTGATTGAGATGAATGCATAGCTCGCGGTACAAAACGAGGCCGGGTAGTTTCATACCCGTGACAGTGGTTTGGGGGATTTATCTCGTCTGGCGTTAGCCTGAGCATCCTCACCAATGGTTGACTGAGTGATTGATGGTTGAGGTGTTGTTTGGTCCATTGTTGGTTAACACCACTGTGCCATTTCAGTTATTCACTCTGAGTTCGGCCCCCATGGGTTTGAAGACCTCATCGCATTGTGAGCATATACTGTAGTAGCCATCGGTTATGTGGTTGCAGATGCCACTGACAAACAGCTTGTTGTTGCTGTCATTGATGATCCATTGCAGGAGGTAGGTGATATCACAGGGTATGACTGCGAGCTCCCCTGTTATCGATTGCGTGCAGCAGCTGAACGGGATCACCACTAGTTATTCCTGAAAGTGTAATGTACATTTTGAGAAGTATATTATGTATTATATAATATTTTAACATGTATAAACCTTGAGTGTTTTACCCCCAAAACCACAACATAAGTGTCTCCATTACCACACACATGAAGATCGTGGTTGATGCACATGGTTCACACTTTTGAGTTCTATTTTTCAATGTCTTTCGAAAGCACAGGCTTAATTCCATCGCGAGTGTAAAAATAATAAAAGACCCCATGCAGTTTTGGCAGAATCAATTCAATTTCACACAAGCACCTGTATTTATGTTTGCTTATACATAACAAAATACATTTACCAACTCATGAACATTGCCCATGCTTTATTCAAGGCCTTGACTTCAATATATAAGAGTCATCTTTTACTAATAGACAATTCATTTGCAGGGAAAAAAATATCCGTATGAACATATTCTGCACAAATCAAAATAAGTTACATGTATATTGTTGCCACTAGCTAACTCTCATTTGTTTTGTATTTTCATGCAAATCATCTGTCTGCATGGGATAATGGACATGTCAACTCTAAAATTAGGATGTGGAACTATCACAAGGCTGCGAGAAAGCATGGAAACAGCACGGCACAGGTTAATGAATAAATAACTTTCTTGGCACTTGTGCACGTGCCTCTCAAACACCTGGCTGTACCTTTCTCTGCACTCCTCCCTTGTAATAAACAGTGAACTGTGTCAATATTTTAATGATAGTTTGATAAACAACTATTTTATTATTAGGACAAAAATTCTGAAAAAAAGTTACAGAGTTGGTATAATGTATGGATTATGATCAGCATTTCATTAAGTATGTTATAATGTTTATTAGTTTTTGAGCTAGACTGCAATTCATCGGTCCGCTTTTGAGCCAAACGGACTATACTTGGGTTTAGCGAACCAAATCAGAGCAGTTGGGCGTGCACTTAAGTGTAATGAAGACTTTCACTGGCTGGTTCATTTGCTGATGTTCTCAGGACTCTGTGTGCATATAGAGATGTTGGGTTTGGTAAATAAATGTTCATATTTTTTACATTTGCATTCAATCCAATCAACAAATACTGAAATGGTGAACCTCTGTTTGGTTTGAAACTGTCCCTCATCCAAGTGCACAGCAGGACTTGAAAGTGACAATCTGAGCTTGCACCAGTTACTGTCCAATCAAGTGATTGCCTGACAAAAGCACCACAGGACCCAACCCCACAAACAAGAGCCCCTTGGACAAAAGCCCCATATGATAATATACTATCCCCCCAAAATACGCATGGGCGATTTGTATTGTCAAAAATCTATTAATCACCTATTGTGTTCAAACAATCATCAAAATATGTAACAAAAGATTACACAATTGCACAGGTAAAAAATTTATTTTACCTGAAAACGTTGATTTTGATCAGATTTCTTACAGGGATTAGAAAGGTAAATAAGTAGGCAATACTTTTTGTAGACGACTGTATACTGAAAGAAACAGTTCTGACTTGCACTCAGATTTGAGTTAAATGAAGCATAATGTCTCGAATTGTAATGAAGTCACTGGGAAAAGTTTTGAACAAACTGAAATAAAGAGAAACTGGCAACAACACATTCGGGGATTTCACTGGGTACACTGTCTATGGCCAAGGGATCACTCTACCTCAATCACATGCACATAATCAGACAGTTCGGCTCTTTCTTAGTGTGAGTAGAACGTCGTGGGTGGATCACATGTGTGTCTACTGTCTGAGTTAGTGAAAGGTCTATGCTCGGTGATTCTGGTTGGACAGTGGGTTCTCTGATCACTGGGCAGAGTGGACAGGATCTATCAGGTGAGGATGTAGCAGCTAATCTGGACGTCTCCGGCCATTGATGTGTGGTGCATTGTTCATCACTGGTAGAGACTGTTGTAGGTGTGGGCCAGTGTTCTGACATTGACTTAGCTGGGCGCGGATGTGGTATGGGGGTGGTGTTGTTTTCAGCGGTAGTTGTTTGTGGCCTTGGCAAGTCGTCAGCAACTGAGCATTGAGATGGAGGTTGGAACACAGGCATGTACTTCCTGAGTAACTTCCTATTGCGTAGAGTCACTCTACCAGACCTGTCTGCCTGTACAATATACTGGTCGAATTGACGAACTTCGACCACACATCCTGTTTTGTCCCAATTGAGCAGGTGAGGCCCTGTCTGATTCTGGATTCTGACAGTCACCAACTGCTAGGGGTAGGAGCTGTTTGGTGTGCTGAGTGAGGCGTTCCGCCATCTTAACATGTCGGTTTCTGAGTGCCTCTTCCGTAAGTAATAGTGTATCACTCCATGTCTCATGAGGTTTGTGCCAGCCGGGTAAGATGGGAGTGACGTCCTCTGCCCAAAACACACATAGCAGGAGATAACTTTGTGTCTCTGTCTGGGGTGTTCCTGTACTGAAGCATTGCCCGATGGAAAGCATCCATATCAAGTTCACCCCAGGGTCCAGTGTTTGCAGTGATCATGCGTTTGGATTCAGAATTCAGGTTTGCCATCAGAGGAAAGTTCATCAGGTATGCCAAATGTGACAAATGCGCGCCGTAAGCAGTCGATGAGTCTGGGTGCACTCCCAGCAGTTCTCTCCACTATTGGCCAGTTGGAGTATCTGTCAACAAGCACCAGTTAGTCGACACCCTTGTAATGAAAGAAGTCAGCGCGTAAGCATTAGAAGCGGTAGGATGGATATACTAGTTGTGTTGGTGGGGCTGATGTAGCCATCCGATTGCAGTGAGCACAGTTCGATGTGGGGGTTGTGATGGATAGATGCCTCAGCTCTTGACATCATTGATGAGACGCCTTGGTGCATGGAATGGAGGGCAGTAAGGACGTCTTCCCATACTGCTGGTGGGATCACAATCCGGTCCTTATATAGCACAACTCCATCTACTGTGTGGAGGTTCTCTCTGAACGGATGATATTCACGTAGTGCAGTAGGAAGTTCAAGGCGTGATTCGGGCATCTCAATTTCAATAATGTCAAAGAGTTTGGCCATGGATATATCGCTAGTGGTAACAACTTTCACTTTGTTCCACGTGATGGGTTCCAGGGAGCTGATTGCAGACACTGCAGACAGGAGAGTGGCATTTTCTACACTGTGGTCTGGCTCTTCCTGCAACTGATGGAGGCAAGGATGTCATGACAAACATCCAGTGAAGGGGCAAGGTCAGGACAGTCCATGGCTGCAACATCATCCTCTAGAACTATCCTCTCTGAAGGGTTACCAGTTGGGTGATGACATACAACATCAGCAGCTGTGTGTTTGGCTCTGGAGATGTGAACCATGTGAAATTTGTAGTGCAGCATCTTTTCCTTCCGATTTCGTAGTCGAGCATTTGAGATGCATTCAAGTGATCGACCCCCAGTGATCTTCAGAAGGGGTTTGTGGTCAACTGCAATGGTCAGATCACTACATCCAAGGACAAACTGACAGTGCTTCTGGAAGAGCCAAAATCCAATTCCATTTCGACCAGTCTGTTGCAATACAGGTTGGTTTGCATCAAAGATGCGCACACCTTTCTCAATCTCATTGACAATGATAGTATTGGATTCTTAAAACAAGTGGTCCAGATTGTCCCAGAAAAAAGGTGTCCTGGGCTTTAGGAGTTGGAGAAATGGCTGCATCAGCTCAGCCATGCTGAATGCATATGATGAACCAAGAACTCATGTCTGTAATGTTCTATGGTGTGGGAAAGTCCATGATGGGTTGTAGATACTTAGAGCAGGGTTGAACACTGGTGCGAGTAATCTCCACAGTGTCTTGTGCAAAGGTGAACTTTTCAGGGTTTAAAGTAATGCCATTCCTTTCACAGATGTCAAGCCAACTACATGCCTGGAAGAAGGATTTCTCAATGTCATCAGCCCACAGGAGCAATTCATCCATACACTTGGTTTTGTTTGACACATGAGATACAATCTCGTCAAAGCCAGAGGCCATCACCAGAGGCAATATATCCTTGATGAGCTGTGCGATATCTGTATTGGCCCCATGGGGTGATAAATTTGGTAAGGTGTTTGTCTTCATTTCGAATAGGGACACTGTGGTAGCCATTCGATGCATCAAAGACAGTTTTCTTCTTATTCTGTGGCACTGATCTGGCTTGGTGGAAGGGGGATTGTGTGTGATGTGTCTGTCTAATGGCATGGTCATTGAGAGCCCGAAAGTCAACAGTGCGTCTTGGCTTGCCATTCTTTTTCGGACAGACAACCATTCTGTGGCACCATGTAACTGGTTCTCCAATTGGGACTTGTTCAAGCACCCCGAGTCTGACATCCTGGTCCAGTCCCACTTTGACGTCTTTCTGCCAGTGAAGTGGGACAGGGACAGGAGTGTGGTGAGCGACAGGATGGGCAGAGGGGAGAGGCTGGTGTTCACAGACGTTGAAGGTGCTGGACTTATAGAGGTCAAGGAGGTACCCTTCCAGTTTACCGCGGTTCTCTTCTTTTGCAGGGAAAGGTAGTTTGGTTGCCACATCAGGAGGTGGCCCACGTTTTGGGCAGTCACATTTCACGTCGTTTATCCCTGAAGTGTCATTCAGTGTAGGGTCACTCTTGAAGCTGACATCTCTGGGGACTTCCCCGATTGTGGGAAAATTTTCTGTGATCATCCCTATAGAGATGCAAGCTTAACGACTGAGGAAGAACTTGTCAGAGTTGTCTGTGATATAGACCACCTGACTTGTTTCAATTGTTTCCCCTGTTGGGCATCTGGCAGATAGTCATGTGATGAGGGCCCCAAGAATATTGATACCCCTGTTATTGGCAGCGCGCACCTTGAGAGTCACCACTGGAATGAGATTCTCTGTCTTCAGTCCAAGTCTTTGTGCGACCTTAATGCCAGCAAGGCAACTCTGACAACCTGTGTCTGCCATGGCAATAATGGAGCTTCTTCTTGGTTTTGAGGATAACATCAAGCCAAATCCTAGTCTGTCATAGTCTTCAGCGTGGACAGTCATTGGTAAGTTGAGGAACGGCTGGGGCCGGGAGGTTTGTTTAGTCCAGGTATCCGACAGCTGATCATACAGGTGATGATCAAGGTGGAGTGTCTTCTTTCTTTGGTACCAGCTGATGTTAGTGACTGAAAAGAGTTTGTCAAAGACCCCATTTTCGTCTTCTTCAACTGTCCTTTAGGGCTTCTCAGCTTTCAGTTTCAGTTTCTGACACACTGTATCAAAGTGATTGTGGCAGTTACAAGATGAACATATGCGTCCAAAGGCGGGGCAATGCTTTTTCCTGATTTTCTTTGAAGCACTTTTTCCATGCCCCTTTCTTCCACAGTAGAAGCAACACTCAGAAATATCCAGTTTCTTTGATGTATCATTAACAGCTGTGTTCTTGCTTCTTCTGTAGCAGCTGCTGACAGCTTCAACAGACTGGGAGTCCAGAAGTCGAGATGCTGAGTGTTTGCCTGATTCCTTGGCTTCCACAAATTGAAATACCTGTTCAAGATTCATGTCCTGGTTCTTGTCTCCAAGGAGATCTAATTGGATTTCAGGGTCATTTAGGCCGCGAGTGAGTACATCACGAAGGATCTCCTCAGTGTAATTCACCTCCCGTTGGCATCCGGGACATTCAGTGGCAAATTTGCAGACACCAGTCTGACCTCTTAGCCTTGCACCAAAGGAGCGAATGGTTTCATCTCGATCCTGAGTCATGCTGTGAAGTGTAACTCGAGCCACCATGGTGTTCTCCTCTCTGACAGCAAGGAGTTTAATGGCCTTCAGGACATCTTCCTCGGATTTGTCTGTGAGAGATTCGCTAGTCCTTCCATCTGGATTTGAAGTATGACCAATCTTCGTTTGTGCCAGCAGAGGATATGCTAGGTGGTCTGACCTTTTCTACTTTGGCAGAGATGACGTGTCCTGTAGTATGGACTGTTGCATGGGCTGTTAATAGTGCTGCTACCACCACAGAGTCAAGGTCCTCTGTCACAAAGTCACATGATCGAACAGGGCATCCAATGACCGCCATGTTTGTGTCTAGGAGCTGTAGTTTACTTACTCTGATGTACCAAGTTGAAGAGTTGTTCAGATCTCCATCATAAATAAGTAGGCAATACTTTTTGTAGACGACTGTTTATTCATGATCAACCACATTGATGGAGATCTGTAATGAGAATAAACATATCATGTATAAAATGGTTAATTAAATAGCATATAATGCTCTAAAAGGCATCGTTACAACACAACAGAAATCACCTTCCAGTTGAAATTGTACAGCCAAGAGCATTCACTGTCTGGCAATAAAAAAGAATGCATGCTGGAGTTTACCAATCTTCTGTCGCCAGGTGTCTGAATGTTTGACTGAGCATAATATCATAGCTTGCAGCTTGTTGCAACCAAACAGATATAACAAATGACAGTCCCGTACAGGCAGACCTTGAGTTACCACTGCAGCTCAAGATTGGTACATCCGGGTACTACAGTTGTGCTATCATACTGCCACGAATGAGAGCACAGCAGACACAGTGCCTGGACTGCAGTGGATATCCAGTCGAATTGTACGAAACAGGCTAAAAGAGACTGGTTTGAGAGAAGGGAAACCCAACATCGGGGTTGTGCTACATCGTCAGCATCGCACTCTTCGTTACAACAAACAAATCTGCATAGCCCTATCCCATTGTTACTGTGTGTCCAACATTCACATGAAACTCTTCAACAGTTTTACATTATCTTTTAACTCCATACACAGGTTTAGCATCCTCTTTGCTTGTTGGTCACAGAGTTTGTTTGATCATTTGGTTATGTGGGGCTGTCACCCCTGGCAATCTGGAGAAGCTAAGTGTCAGTCAGAATCTGGTCACATTGAATCCATGTATTGCATGCTACACTGTAGGATGATTGTGACCAAAACTTGGAAAGTTGGTTTGCAAATCTGCCAACCCCCAAAAAGTAAGATAGATAGATAGATAGATAGATAGATAGATAGATAGATAGATAGGGTTCATCAGCGATGACCTTACCGGCAAGGGAAAGGACACAGGTTTCATAGTTGCTAGATAGATTTAAAAGAGGGGTGTTTGCAATTTTTGAGGGGATATTGGTAATTTTGATCAATTAGTTTTTGTTTTTGAGAGAGGCAGAGCCATCCCAGCACTGAATTCCAAACGACAGAACAGAATGAACAAAACAGGAATAAAAAGGTGATAAGAACTTGACATCAACATTAAAAATCTAAGTTTCCTCATACAATATGATCGCTATTGACACTTCCTGTACATAGAGTCCGTATTACTGTTCCAGTTCAATTTGTCGTCGAAGATAGTCCCTAAATACTTGTATTCTGATACTTGTTCCACTACACTTCCTTCAATACGAATGGTTCTACATGTTCCACAGTCCCTTTTGATCTAAATTCAATTATCATTTCCTTTGTTTTCATAATGTTAATCTCAAGGAAATTTTCATTACACATTGTAACTAGGTTATCAATGTCCCATCTGTACCCGTCTTCACTGTCCACAGGGAATCATCTGAATCATCACTGAATTTGATGTTAGAGCAGATACTATCATGGGCTGTGCACTTATTCGTGTAAAATATGAATAGAAATAGAAGGGGAGATAACACACCTCCCTGTGGAACACCAGTGTTAATGATAACGGTAGGTGACCTTGTACCGTTAATGAGTACATGTAGTCTGCCCATGAGGAAACTGCTAAACCATCTTATAATTGAATGGTCAATGTTGAGGTCGATAATTTTTCTCACAAAGATGGGGTTGGATGGCATTGAATACAAGAGTCAATAAATCACATATGAACCCATCTTCTCCAGATGATCATAGGTTTTCAACAGAAGACCATCCTCCACTCCACGCTGTATGCGGTAGGCAAATTGCAGTGGATCAAGTGAATCTTGCACTTCTGACAGAATATGCTGATGAACTAGTCTCTTAGAACATTTCATTACTAGAGATAGATGTTAGGGCAACTGGTCCGTGGTCGTTTAGTTTACCTGATCTGCTGTTTTGGAGGACTGGTATTACTAAGGATGTTATGGTGTAGAGAGCTTACATAATTCCTGTTGGAGTTCATGCGTGAAGTCGTGACAGTCGAAACGTCCATAAGAGGAGTTACGATCCTCAGTGGTGGTTGCCGAGTCTCTCTTGGTGTCTGAGTCAATCGTTGTCTTTATACTTTGCCACATTTTCCTGCTATTACCTCCATGGAATTCCTTTCCCTTGTGTTTGAAATCTTCTTTACACTTCAGTGTCTGAACTGTTATGTCTTTCTGAACTTTCTTGACCTCCGTTGTATCATCAAGGCAGTATGCACGTTTTTTCTTGTTAAGTAACATCTTCATTTCCTTGCTAACCCATGTAGGCTTTTAACACTGCCATAGCAAAGGTCAGTGGTTTGAGTTTTCCTGGTTTTGCATGTGATATATTGTTGATAGTGGGGAAACGCTGACTTCAGGGGACATGAATTAAAGTCACCCGGAATAAATTTAGCAGCATCTTGTGTGTGAATCTCAATTTTGCACATGATTCAGTATTGTGTTGGCTGCAGTGACTATTCACACTTGGAGCAATGTAGACTAAAACGCAGACCCAAGATGCTTGTGATCACAAGAAACATCAGATGGTCTCCAACATTGCCCACAGCAATAATACTTGCACAGTGCTGTGCAACACTTGTGTTTTTACAAGTTGACTTATTGGGATTAAACCATCCACGCATCCTGGTTCAAGCCACACGAACATAATCATTGGACATGTGCTATATGCACAGCACAGCACAGCACAGCACAGCACAGCACAGCACACCTGTGGAATACACTTTTCACCCCAATTGTTTGAACTCCAGTGTCACAGGATTTTTTTCATCGCATTATTTTTCAATTTTATAAGCTGAATTTGCCTTTTTGATACTGTAAACACTCTTCAGATTTGAAACAAATGTTCCTCTTCACTGTCAGCTATCCATGGTACACAAATAGTGTTTTGTTGAAAGTCTGAAGACTGTTCATATCTATATATTCCCTAGATACAAAATTGAGACCATGTTGCCATGGCATTACTGCCAGATCTGATGAGGACATCCACCACTGATGACATCATTTCTGTTGAATAGATTGTCCTTTATTCAAATATTGCAGTTAGTCAACATCACAGACATTATGAGCCCCAATGAGCACTAGCATAAACTCTGTACATAACAATTTGAGCACTAGTTTACTATCATTCCCAAATGACATGAAACCATTTCCAGAAATGCAACAGACAAGGATGCAAAGGGACATGTTAGTTCACTGAATTCTGTATCAACTGAATTTGCTAAAATTGTAGGATATGTTTCACAGGATGCATGTGGGTAAAACGTTACTAAATAAATACAGGTATTTGTCAGTACCAAACTGGGTTGGAGAACAGTGGACATTATTTTGATCCTGATATTACATTCTCTCTTAAAGGTGCAACAGAGGATCCTCAGTTCAGTGGGTATGACTTTTTCATCATATTTGTTCAAATGACTAGTTTAAGTGTGATGAAAACATCCAAATCCAAGCTTTACCCAAGACATACAAGACAAATATTATGTCCTAAAGAATGCTATTTGTGTGACAACTTTCCAATTTGGTTTAGGATTGCTGCATTATTCACGCGATTCAGATAAGTACTATCATCACATTAGCTTATTCACTGGCACAGATAAGAGTGTTTGAAACTCCCAAAATTTCAAGTCAGACAGTTGGACTGGTAACTTGAAAATATTACCAGTCTGGATATAACTTACCTGCCCGGTTTGCAACAATAAAAAATGAAAATAATTAGGTTTCTGAATACTGTCTTTACTGCATTTAAGCTACATGGCCTGGTTATAAATCTCACAGTCACAATCAAGACTGGACAAATCATGCAGGAACGTCATCATCATCTGCAGCTAAATGCTGTTGAAACACAACAGCACTCTTCAAAGGTTTTTTGGACCTGGGTAAGAAGTCAGGTCTTCTGTGATGATTTTGATTCCATCTGAACCTGTCTGCCGATACTATGAAAAGTATACTCTTAGCCAGTTGGGCAACTTAGGGGTAAAAATATCTACCAGACCATCGGACTAGCAACTTTTGAAATTAGACCATCCGAGATGAAAATAGACCGTTCCAGACAGTCGGGTAGGTGGGAATTTTAAACACTGCAGATAAATGTCATGCTTCAGTGTTGAAATGATGTTTTGTAGGGATCAGAAAGTTGAAATGTTCACTTGTTTCACTGATCACTAAATTCAATATATTCAATATATCAAATGACTTCCAAAACTTTTTTCCTCCTTGCCTGAGTTGCACCATCCTACATTCTAGAGGTCATTAGGTGAGCACCTAGGAGCTCTTTTTGCAATGTGAATATAGCACTTCATCTACAATGGACATTGGTTCAAATGGATTGGTCTGTGTAGGATGCCATTTTGACATTGGATGAGAAGGAATTAAAGTTGTTAATAAATACCATGACATGGAATCAATCAGTTTATCTTAATTAATTAACTGAATCTATATCCATCGTATAGACATTTTGAAGAACAAAATCTCTGACCACCATCCTAAAACCTATTGTACTTACACATCATTTGGAACTATTTAGCCTTTTCTCACATCCCTGATAACTGTTTCCTTTTTGCTAAGCATCTGTCGTCAGTTCTGAACACACTTAATTATGGCTCTGTATCATTCCACACCCTCTTGTTCACAGCACAAAGGCTGCATTATCTCCCTTAGTCCATCAAATATACTCATGTCCAAAAAAACTTGATGGATGCATGCAAACACACGCATTGATGACGTCAGTCGTCGGATGACGTTGATGACGTCTGATACGACAATCCAGGTGGTCCCACAGGTGCTTGATCGGAGACATGTCAGGAGAACGCGGAGGCCAAGGCAGAATGTTGACGTTATTGTGATTATGAAGTCCTGAACAACTCGAGCAACATGGGACGTGGCATTGTCATGTTGAAGTAGAGTGCTGTTGACGAAGGAAAGGAAGAGCTACTGGCCTCAAAACCTGGTCAGTGAGCGTTGCCCAGTCAGGTTCTGATCAAAGACAACAAGTCTAATGGTCTGATATCCCATTATGCCTCCCAAGATCATAACACTTCCTCCGCCGAAAGGTTCAGTCTCCTGAATGCAGCAAGGAGCCATTCTTTCACCCGGCCATCGTTCTGGAACAGATTGAACCTGCTCTCATCCGAGAAAAGTCCCCTCCGCCAGTCACGAATCTGCCAACGTCGCACTTGACGTGCCCAACGTTGTCTTTGATGCTGATGTGCAAGGGTAGTTCCTGATGCCAAAGGAACGAAGACGTATAGCCACGGTCTGTCGACTGAGGCACCGACCTAACGCTGTTGCTGCTGTTGACATTGCTGTCAGGAAGTGGTTGATGTACCGGTCTTCCTGTGCAGTTGTGATTCGTGGTCTCCCTGATCTGGGAAGGTCTCTTGTTTGGCCAGTCTGTTGGTACTGCTGGATCAGGTTTGATATCGCTCTGGTCGAGCAGCCGAAAGTTCTTGCAAGATGGCCTCGAGAAGCCCCCATTTGGATTATACTGATAACTCTTTCACGTTGCTCCGCTGTAAGTCTTGGTATTCATTCGGTGGTTGTCTGGTTACTGCAGTGACAGTGAGATGTGCACTGTCTCTTTATACTCAAAATTGCACGTGGCTTTCGTGCACAAGCAAGAAAACCAATTTTTTGAAAATGTCGCTTGTAAAGCATGATCTTTTCAGTGTCTGTGAAGAAAGGAAATGTTATAACGTCATATTTTGGTTTATTCAAAATTAAACTTTTAATTTTAATCAACAATGTTAGGGTTCAAGTTTCTTTTGGACGTGAGTGTACCTGTTCTCATCCTATTGGTTATCTAAACACAGAAAGAAACTACCACAAAGGTAACGATGTTCACGACTTGATAAAATTCTGATTAAATAATAATTATGGATATTTATCTTTGCCAATATAGCAAGATGTTGTCCATGTGTCCATGCTGGTTTCATTTGTCATCACTTGTGCAGATCTGGGTTAGAATTGGTGTTCAGTAACCTATGCAACTAATGGGACTGGATGGTCAGACTTTCTGACTTGGTTGCCATCATATCCTAACTGCAGAGATTGATGCTGATGCTGTTGACCACTGAATTGCCTGGTCCAGACACGATTATGCATAGACTGCAGCGATATAGAAGGAAAATTGCCAAGTGTAGGGTTAAACAACAAACTAACAAAATCATTTGTCATCACTGTCCATTTCATGGTGAAACTGTCAAGTCAGATGCCCAAATATGCCTCAAGAAATGTTAAGATTAAAAGCAATTTGTTTGGCAGTTTTCATGAAATATATAATTCAGGGTCAATATTTATTATTATTCTAGTTAAGAAAAGTCATATATATATTTTTTGATTAGCCTAATCATACATTGAAAATAACTATCAGAGTAAGTGTTTGTATCCATATTGTCATTGGACTCATCATCATGTGTTCACTGTTTCTGTACACTTTCACATTTATCATGTCTTAGTTGTATTTATATTTACGATGTGATTATGTTTAGTTATTACATTTTCCTATGTGAAATAACACTTTACTCTTAGTTATGTTTTGTCTAGTTAGTTATCTTTAATTACTCAGAGTACTCTGCGTTAGTTTGGGAGTGGTGAGGTAGCCAGGTGGTTAAAGCATTGGCTCGTCATGCTGAAGACCCTGGTTCAATTCTCTAAATAGATTTAATGTGTGAAGTCCATAAACTCACTGACTCACTGTGTTAGTTGCTGGTCACCATTACATTATAGATAATGCCTTAGTTACAATATTTAGTTATACTGCCATGTCATGTGTGCCTGGTAAGTGTGAATGGGTAATGGAAGTGACATAGTTTAATTACACTACCCATAATTAGGTATGCAACTTTAGTCACTATGTAGGGATAAATAGGTTAAAGCAACATTCTGGAAGTTTGTCATCACTGTTGAGGAAATTCAACATTGTCACTGGGGTTTTTGAGAGCAAGGAACGAAGAGTTGCACAGTTTTACAGAAGGAAACAGTATGTGGATGAGGACATTTCACAGTAACTTCTTTCACATGCACTCAAGTATAGGCGTGCCTGTATTGAAGACTCATATAAAATGCTTTACAGCATCTTGTGGACTCAAGCAGGACCTCATGGGTATGGACACAGGATCTATTCATAACTTTGATGACCTGCTGAGCACATTCTCATCAAATAAGCCAGAAGCGAAAGAGACAGCTAAGAGCACCAATACACATGAGCCAGTGTCTGAGTGGATGAAATAAATGAAGGCAATGATCAACAAGCTCACACAGATGTTGCTGAAATCAAGGCCAGTGCCACAGAGCGAAAATTACCTCATCATTCACTAGTTCATAGGTCAAGGCCACCCAGAGGACACGCTGACTGGAACTGACTGCAGACAAGAACTTATATGGCATGACCACCAGATCTTGAGCATTGATAACAGCTTGGTATCGGTGACCTGAAAGCAGATGCCGAATTATGTCTAGAGGAATGTTTTGATACATGAATTTTACTGAAGTGCTGTGTGCAGTTCTTGTAGTGTCTGAGGTGGTGGATTATGCAGGTGCAAGTGTTGTCCAATGGATGACAAACAGGGTGATCAAGATGGCCAAGGTAACATCCAAACATTGTTTTGCTGGAGGAAGTCCTGTCAAACATGAGCAGCAAGAGGTCGACATGTGATATTATCAAACATTCATCACTCTTGTAGCTACTGGTGTTTGAACAAATCCAAAAAGAGGTCCATGTGAACCTTGGTCTCCAGTCCCCTTTAAAAATTTACCCAAGTTACATTAACGATGTGGATGATTTTTCAAATTTGAGATTCTATTACAGGATCATAATGAAGAGACAGTCCAATGACAAGATCACCGAGGAAACGTAGGAAGTGACTGTTCCATGCATTCTGCCTCAGGGTGACAATCCCGTTAGCTTACCAGCATGCAAGATGAAGTGCTTCATATTTATGATGGAGTATGTACCAGACGGGTCCTTTCACTTATTCATTGTGGGATTGGTAGGTGAGTAACTAACTATGACAGATCTATTGACAAATTCTTGAGTTCTAGCTGGTGTACTAGATATAGACTTAATATTGCCACCATAACACTCAATAATGCATGTGCATTTATGTATCCAGAGTGTCATTACATGTTATAGGAGATTACCGTATTTCATTTATGTCAAAGTAAATTTCTCGAGGGATTCTAGAGTTCTTTGCTACAGTCTGAAGTTCAAAGCATCACATATGGGAACCTACATAGATGCTGAACCATAAAGTATAGCTTTACAGAGAGACAAATTATTTATTGTAGTCTCACTGGTTGAACATGTGGGTTGATGGTCATTTCACCAACATCTCAATTTGCCAACTCTGCTAAACCAACACATTATGGTCTGTTGAGTGCACTACTTGCAGTAAAATGGACTAGACAAGTAGGTTAATGGAAAAGTGATGAAGAAAACTAATGAAGAAAACAGCAACAGTTCTAAATTCTCATTTCATTTATTGCATTATTTGACTTCAGCAGATTTTTACTACTGATATCATGTTATACACTTCACACAGATAAATCTGTAAAGAGTGAATTGAAATTAATTAACTGACAGTTGTCATGAATATTGACGTAAAACATTATCAAAGATGACATGCCGAACATCAATGCCCACGTGCACCAATCTGTAGCTCCTCTGATGTAAATGACCTTTTAACCAAAAGTGTGTTTTCAAATGCCACTTGTAATGTGACTGCATGAGACATATGCTTTTGTGCTTAATTGCACACAGTAGACTAACACACTGCTAAAACGAGTGCAAGCAAGAACTGTTCCAAGGTCATGGGTCTGTGCAAACCATAACTAAGTGACTGCAAGGCACTCACCTTCATTTTGAGTGACCCATCATGGAGCCCATTTGACACCCTTACACAGACATCAACAGCAGCTGTGGGCACAACAGCACTTGAGATGGACTTAGAGGCAGTGGCAGACGGGTATGTTACTGATGAATCCAGATTTTCTCTGTGATTTACTGATGGCAGGATGAGAGCATGGAGGAGACGTGGTGAATGTCATGCCCAATGTTGTGTACGGAAGGTAGACCGATTCAGAGGCATAAGTGTTATGATTTGGGGCATTCCTGACATCTTCTTAACCAGGGAAACATTAATGCCGCAGGATATCATGAGCAAGTGCTTCTAGCCTTCATTGCAGCTCATGGTCCAAACCTAGTCTTTCAACACGAAAACGCCAAACCTCATATGGAACTCCCTCCAATGTAAAGGTGTGGCCTTCAAAGTCTTCTGACCTGAATCCCATCAAACACATCTGGGATGTGCTGGGCAGACGTCTGACACCTCACAGACTTTACAGGAACTTTGTGCCTTGAAGGTGCAGTTGTGGCATGGTATCCCTATGGTATGTTTTGGTACGTCAGTCATTCCATGAGGAGATGATGTATTGCAGTTGTTCACAGATGTGAGGACACAGGTATTATTGACCTCTTACTTTGGAAACAGTATGCATGTTGTTAATTATCTCTTTCACATTTGGTTGACTGTTCTGGAAGGATTGGTCACACTATGGACCTGATATCAATGGAACTTCATCATCGTGGAGCTCAGAATTAAATAATACCTTAGTCAGTGCATCCTTTGCTCATATGTTCTGGCTGGTGACCATCAAACAGGGGTGAAGTTCATACACACTAAATTTTGATATACACAGTCAACTTAAGTAATCTGGTCAGTGTATGACTACGTGACAACTACTCAGTTAAAGTCACTTCACACTTCGTTCGGACAACTTCAGCATCAAGCATCAAGAACTTCTTCATCCACTGGTCAGCTGCTCCTGATACATCTCTGACAGTGAATCACATACAGCACAAGCTGGGACACACATAGAAAGGTCCATCCATGCAAAGTGTGTCTGTTTCGCTGAGCATCTCAAGCATGCCTGTTGTGGAAAGCACAAGACTCTTCATTGTTGTCGCCATCATCTGCAGTCAGGAAGTGCTGCCGTCACTGGTCAATAACGGTACTTGACAGACTTGAAAGTCTCAAAGGACGGTACTCTTGCATCAGTGTCATCATCATCTATCCCGGACAGTTCTTCATTGCAGATGGTGTTTGCAAGAGCAATAATATCTGACTTGATCCAGTTTGGAATTTCTGCTAAGAAACCTGATCTCTTCTTCTTTGTCTAGCAGTGGATGGGGATGTACTTGTGTGAATGAATTCACCAAGGTTGCTGCAATTCCCCTTGCAATAGACTAAATTGTGTCAATAAAAACGTCTTTCACACATTCGTTTAATTTTTAGAAGGGAAGCATACCTTTACTTGAAAGGTATTTGCAAGTAATAGTGATAGTTTTATGACTTAAAAACGTGGTTATGGTGTATTTGAGGTGTGTGAAAATATGACATATCGCTGATCTGTTGTGATCCTCCATCTAAATACCACACAGTATTGTTTGAGTGTTTCTAGTTATTGCTTCAAAAACATCAATCAGACACACCTTTAATTCTTATGAGGGGAATATACGATCAGGTGAAATGTGTTTGCAAGTAATAGTGATAATTTCATAATCTAGAAAACACATTTGTTTAATTTTTAGAAGGGAAACAGTTAGTTGAAAGGTATTTGCAAGTAATTGTGATAGTTTTATGACTTTAAAAAAATGTTATCAGCCACTGAAATACTCACTACGTTGTTTGAGTGTTTCTAGTTATTATTCTAAACCTTCTTTCACACATTCCTTTAATTTTTGTAAACATCTTTATCAGGTGAAATGTGTTTGCATGTAATAGTGATAGTTTTATTATTTTAGAAAAATTGTTAGGGTGTATGTGATGTGTGTGAAAAATATGACATATTGCCAATCTGATCTGATCTGCCATTGATGCTTGAAGGTTATAGTTCTATAACTTCTTTCTTTCTTGTTGATCTTATTATTTGACAGAACTGTGTTCACAACGCTTTGTGACAGTTTAAAACTTTCTGTTTTTGAGGGGTGTGTGACAGTGTCAATTAACATTTTGTTAATGTCCACGCCTTCCCCACATGCAATAAGATATCTGAACTATTAATATAAACAAAAATGTCTCAAAGTAGATTTTTAAAAAGGACAGCTGATGTTAACACATGTGTTACAGCAATACTTTTGAATTCTTTAACATGTTTTTGGAGGGATGGCCGTTGTGTATCATTTATTTTTTCATTCATTCACATATGTACTTCTTTCTTTTATTCTTTTTCTTTACTTCTTTCATTCATTCACTTATAATTCTTGCTCTTAATTCTTACTATAATTCATTCTTTCATTGTAAAATTCCGACTGATACAATAAAGTGGCTGAAGTTCTGTTAAACACAGTCAAAGCAAAATGTGTCACTACAATGGGCCTGATCGGCTAAAGTGTAAGATACACTGTAAGATACACTTCAGCCGATCAGGCGCAGTGTAGTCACAGTGAGTGAGTTACATTGGCAGTATTGCAGCCATATCGTGACGAGAACATTCTTGAAAAAAGAATTTATGTACATGGTAAAAAAACTGTTGACAAAGGACAGTAAAGCAACTAGAATATCACAATGAGAAATAAAACTAGCGTGAAAAGTTACAACTAATATCACTATTCAGACAATACAATATATAAACAGGCTATAGATCACCAACAACTAGGCCATGGGGACTTACAGTACTTCTGCTACTTGCAGCTGGATTTACACCATCCTCTCAGCTGCTGGTGGTTGTATGCAAAATAAGCCACAAATTAAAATGACGGAAATACTACGGCTAAACAAAATGGAAGATTAAATTTGACTTCAAATGAGTTAGGACTTACATACCCTCTCAGCAGGACAATAATTTTACGGTACTTCAACCCCCCTCAAGGATACAGCCACTAACAATCTCAGTTACTAATTCAACTTCCAATCATAAAATACTTATTTATTTACAAGTCAGACAACAAATCTAATTCTTTTAAAAATGCAATAATTAAATGAGAACTTACATTACTAAAAAGGTCCTTCATGGTTCTCGATTTGAAATAATTGTACCTTGTGATGGAATATTCAACACAGTCAAGCAAAACATGCTTGACTGTGATTATTTCATCACAAGGGATGCAGAACGGAGGATCCTCGCCTTTCAAAAGATATTCATACGTATACCTGGTGTGGCCAATACGACATTGTTGCATGATGACCTCTTCATATCTGGACCGACAACTCAAGTAGGTGTAACCAACATATGGTTTTATTTCATGTAATTTATTGATGCCTACTTGAGTGTCCCACTTCTTCTGCATCAGATCACATATATAAGATCTAATGGTAGCTTTATAATAAGTGTAGGGAATAAGAAGTGGTGTCACAGATTTTTTGAGTGCTGCCTTGGCAGCAAGATCAGCCAATGTGTTACCAGAAATGCCTACGTGGCTAGGTAACCAACAAAAGACGATGTCATATTGGCCAGCAGCAAGATCATTATACATTTCAATAATTTCATTTAAAAGTGGATGTTTACAAGAAAGATTTTTAATAGCCTGAAGGCAAGAAAGAGCATCTGAAAATATGATATAGTGTTTATATTTATGGTGTCTTTGAATATATTTAAGAGCCGTTAATATGGCGTTTGCTTCTGCAGTAGATATGTAGCTGTTATCAGGCAATCAGGAAGAAATTGTTCTGGGTCCAATGACAGTGGCACAAGCTAGTCACCGCCACCATCGTTGGATCAGTCTGTAAATAAGGATTTGTATGCATTATATTTAGTACGTAATTGACTGAATTCTTGTTTATATTGTAATTCATTAGTTTCTGATTTATTAAATGTAGTCAATGTTAGGTCCACTTGGGGCCTAACCAATTCCCCAGGAGGAGAAGAAAGAATACGGGAAGGAGCTATATTATTCAGGTCAATGCCGGTGGCAAAAATAAGTGGTTTTATTCTTAAACCAAGAGGCGGAACAAGGGAAGATTTCTTATTGTATAAATCCTCATACAGAGGATTGCAAACTGATTTTGATTCATTTGAATATAGTTTTGTTACATACTGTAAAGCTACTTTTATACGTTGCTGCTCAAGAGATGGTTCATCAGCCTCAACATACAGGCTGTCAACAGGTGATGTTTGAAAGGAGCCAAAGCAAAGTATCTAATAATTTTAAGTTGCTTTTGCAGGCTCCACCATATACAATTGAGCCATAGTCAAGCTTAAATTGGACAAGGGATCTATACAGATGAAGGAGGGTAACTTGATCAACTAACCGTTTAGAATTTTAAACCACTTTCAACAGCCTTCAGGCATTTAGTTTTAAGGGATTTAATATGAGGCAGAAAAGTTAAATGTGAGTAAAAAAACAGCCCAAAGAACTTGGCCTCCTTGACAACTTTGATGGGAGTACCATTTAGAAACAGTTCTGGGTCTTTATGGGGTTTATATTTGCATATAATGTATGCAATTAGTTTTTGATTTAGTAAATTTAAAGCCGTTTTCAAGACACCATTTATCTATTTTGTTTAAACATAACTGCAGTTAATAGTATGCATATTTTTCCCACAACAAGAAATATTAAAATCATCCACAAATAACGATCCATCAATTGAATCGTTTAAAACTTTTGCTAAACTATTTATCTTTAAACTAAAAAGTGTGACTGACAAAATACTGCCTTGTGGGACACCCTGATCCTGATTGTAATGATCAGACAGGGTTGAACCCACTCAGACTTAAGAGGCAAATGACCTCTCAACCCGAAATCATGTAGATCCTTCAAAATGCCATGCTTCCAGGTTGTATCATAAGCTTTCTCAAGATCAAAGAAAATTGATACTGCATGTTGTTTATTTACTATGGCATTTTTAACAAAGATTCCAAACGTACCAGATGATCAATGGTACAATGATTTTTCCTGAAACCACATTGAATATTTGTTATAAGGTTATTGGTTTCAAGATACCATGTTAATCTATTGTTTACCACTCGTTAAAGAGACTGGTCTATAATTAGATGGATCAGTATGATCCCGGCCAGGTTTTGGAATGGGGACTACAATGGCGTTTCGCCAGGAAGCTGGGAAATTCCCTGAAGTCCATATTGAATCAAAAATATTTAGCAGTGTTTCCAGACACGATTCGGGCAAGTGCTTCAGGAGCTGATAGTGGATGTTGTCACCCCCTGTTGCTGTATCTTGAGCTTGCTCAAGGGCAGTATGCCTATCTTGGCGTGACCAGCTGATTGAAAGAACCGGGCCAGTTCTACCACCCGTCTAGGTGAAGTAAGGGCCGAAGGGGTGTGTTGAGCAAAGGAAACGCGGTTACAGGCTCCCAGTGCCCTCAACCCCCAGACTCCCGTCCTCCACTGACACACGGCCGCAACCCACGCCAAACGGGTTGGTGGATCAAATATCCCCCCGGATCCACAACAGGGATGTTAGCGAGCTCTTGGCATTACCCAGCACTCACCACGAGGAGGTAGCTAGCCACGGGTGCCAGTGTAGTCACACATTTTGCTTAACTTCTCCCTCTCTACTACACGGACAGGATGTCCACAGTGGTCACACCGATCCTATCGGAGAGCTCTTTCTCTAGTATCACTACTGAGGTACAGGTCCATAGACCCGACCTACTGGACGCAAAAAGAAGAAGACTCACATTTGAGTTCAAACCCAAGTCCAGTGTAACCACCGAGTCAAAAGTGGTCAAATTAGCCAACTCCCTGATGACTGTATACAGGGATCTCAGGAATGCTAACTCAAAGAGGGCCCGCCTTCGAGTGCATACAGATGTTTTGGAAGCATGCCTCCAAGGAAACATAATTCCCACACAATTTGTGGCCAGCCCACTACCGATACAAGCCACATACCCCATTGAGCTCGCCCAAAACAGAGCCTAAGCGTCAAAAACATTTGCAATCAGCTTACTGCGCATGCAAATCCAGCTCCAGAATGCCCAGCTGGAGAGTATTGAGAAATCTATCACAGAGATCCAAGCGAGGGTCCCACCCACCACTGACACTGTTTCAATTAACATTATCACTGCCGCCATCGAAACAATTAATCAGATGGAAACCACCTCCCAACATAAAAAACTTGCAGCATGCTTCAAATCACTTAATGAATCTGCCATTAAGGACAACCCCTGGGATGCCAAACATTTCGTCCAAGACTTTACAACCATGGGGAGAACCCGCTCCCGTAGCACTTCATGTCGCCGCTGGCCCAACAACCGACAGCCACCACTGAGACGCACATCTTGTTGTCGCCCAAACCCAAAGGCAGTCACCAATGACTTCTTTAAACTCAAACATACTAAATACAGACGCCAGAATCTCACCCGCATCGAATTCTCTGCTATTGAACAGCTGAAACACAACAATGAAATTATCATTTAAAAAGCCTACAAGGGCTCAGCGGTCATAATCCAAAACACTAAGGATTACATCGTGGAAGCTGAAAGACAACTTGCCGACACTTTTCATTGCAAGTTTGACCATGACCCCACCGAATCATTTAGCGCAGAAATCAGTAGAGACCTCACAAACCTCTATTTAAAGGATGAAATTTCCCACTAAGTATTTCTGGACCTCCTCCCCAATGTCTGCCAAGCACGCAGATTCTATCTCCTACCTAAAATCCACAAATGCCTTAACCCCGGGAAAGTTCCCGTCCATCCCATCATCAGTGATAACAACACTCTGACTGAGAAAATTAGCAGTCTAGTAGACGAACACATCAATGTCTTCATCAAACATGACAATTACATCAGAGACACCACCCACTTAATCCGACGGTTAGATTCCACTAACCTTCCCCGCGACCCCGACATACTCCTGGTCACAGTCAAATATCCACTTTAATTCAAGTGATCTTTTTTTTCGTGGTTGTCTCAGAGTCAGGATATGTGGTAGACTCGAACTATTATTTAAGTCCAGTCCTTTAGCCAACATGTTGAAAGCCTGACGTAGGTCCTTCTTTTGTTGTCCGGTGGGGCGCCCTTTGGGGTTTGGGCGACGAGATGTGCGTCTCGGTGGGTGGCTGTCGGTTGTGGGGCCGGCGGCGACATGAAGTGCTACGGGAGCGGGTTCTCCCCGTGGTTGTAAGGCCTTGGACGAAGTGTTTGGCATCCCAGGGGTTGTCCTTAATGGCAGCTTCTTTAAGTGATTTGACGCGTGCGGTAAGTTTGTTTGTGTTGGGAGGTGGTTTCCATCTGATTAATTGTTTCAATGACCACAGTGATAATGTTAATTGAAACAGTATCAGTGGTGGTGGGACCCTCGCTTGGATCTCTGTGATAGATTTCTCAATACTCTCCAGCTGGGCATTCTGGAGCTGGATTTGCATGCGCAGTAAGCTGATTGCAAATGTTTTTGACGCTTAGGCTCTGTTTTGGGCGAGCTCAATGGGGTATGTGGCTTGTATCGGTAGTGGGCTGGCCACAAATTGTGTGGGAATTATGTTTCCTTGGAGGCATGCTTCCAAACGATCTGTATGCACTCGAAGGTGGGCCCTCTTTGAGTTGGCATTCCATAGATCCCTGTATATAGGCATCAGGGAGTTGGCTAATTTGACCACTTTTGACTTGGTGGTTACATACAACTCAAGTGTGAGTCTTCTTCTTTTTGCATCACGTGGATCGGGTCTATGGACCCGTACCTCAGTAGTGATGCTAGAGAAAGAGCTCTCCGATAGGATCGGTGTAACCACTGTGGACATCCTGTGACAGCTTTAACTCTGTTTAACAGAACTTCAGCCACTTTATTGTATCAGTCGGAATTTTACAATGAAAGAATGAATTATAGTAAGAATTAAGAGCAAGAATTATAAGTGAATGAATGAAAGAAGTAAAGAAAAAGAATAAAAAAGAAGTACATGTGAATGAATGAAAGATTAAATAATACACCACGCCCATCCCTCCAAAAACATGTTAAAGAATTCAAAAGTATTGCTATGTGTTAACATCAGCTGCGTTTTTTAAAAATCTACTTTGAGACATTTTTGTTTAGATCAATAATTCAGATATCTTTTTGCATGTGGGGAAGGCGTGGACATTAACAAAATGTTAATTGACACTGTCACACACCCCTCAAAAACAGAAAGTTCTAAACTGTCACAAAACGTTGTAAACACCTTTCCAGTTTTGTCAAATGATAAGATCAACAAGAAAGAAAGAAGTTATAGAACTATAACCTTCAAGCATCACAAGCATCAATGGCAGATCAGATCAGATTGGCAATATGTCATATTTTTCACACACATCCCATACAACCTAACGATTTTTCTAAAATAATGAAACTATCACTATTACATGCAAACACTTTTCACCTGATAAAGATGTTTACAAAAATTAAAGGAATGTGTGAAAGAAGGTTTAGAATAATAACTAGAAACACTCAAACAATGTAGTGAGTATTCCAGTGGCTGATCTGATCAAATCAGCGATATGTCACATTTTCACACATCTCAAATACACCATAACCACGATTTTAAGTCATAAAACTATCACTATTACTTGCAAATACCTTTCAAGTAAAGGTATGCTTCCCTTCTAAAAATTAAACGAATGTGTGAAAGACGTTTTTATTGACACAATTTAGTCTATTGCAAGGGCAATTGCAGCAACTTTGGTGAATTCATTCACACAAGTACATCCCCATCCACTGCTAGACAAAGAAGAAGAGATCAGGTTTCTTAGCAGAAATTCCAAACTGGATCAAGTCAGAAGTCAGATATTATTGCTCTTGCAAACACCATCTGCAATGAAGAACTGTCCGGGATAGATGATGATGACACTGATGCAAGAGTACCGTCCTTTGAGACTTTCAAGTCTGTCAAGTACCGTTATTGACCAGTGACGGCAGCACTTCCTGACTGCAGATGATGGCGACAACAATGAAGAATCTTGTGCTTTCCACAACAGGCATGCTTGAGATGCTCAGCGAAACAGACACACTTTGCATGGATGGACCTTTCTATGTGTGTCCCAGCTTGTGCTGTATGTGATTCACTGTCAGAGATGTATCAGGAGCAGCTGACCAGTGGATGAAGAAGTTCTTGATGCTTGATGCTGAAGTTGTCCGAACGAAGTGTGAAGTGACTTTAACTGAGTAGTTGTCACGTAGTCATACACTGACCAGATTACTTAAGTTGACTGTGTATATCAAAATTTAGTGTGTATGAACTTCACCCCTGTTTGATGGTCACCAGCCAGAACATATGAGCAAAGGATGCACTGACTAAGGTATTATTTAATTCTGAGCTCCACGATGATGAAGTTCCATTGATATCAGGTCCATAGTGTGACCAATCCTTCCAGAACAGTCAACCAAATGTGAAAGAGATAATTAACAACATGCATACTGTTTCCAAAGTAAGAGGTCAATAATACCTATGTCCTCACATCTGTGAACAACTGCAATACATCATCTCCTCATGGAATGACTGATGTACCAAAACATACCATAGGGATACCATGCCACAACTGCACCATCATGGCACCAAGTTCCTGTAAAGTCTATGAGGTGTCAGACGTCTGCCCGGGACATCCCAGATGTGTTTGATGGGATTCAGGTCAGAAGACTTTGAAGGTCCACACCTTTACATTGGAGGCAGTTCCTTGTCAAGTTGGCCATATGAGGTTTGGCGTTTTCATGTTGAAAGACTAGACTTGAGCCAGGAGCTGCAATGAAGAGTAGAAGCACTTGCTCATGATATCCTGCAGCATTAATGTTTCCCTGGATAAGAAGATGTCAGGAATGCCCCAAATCATAACACTTATGCCTCTGAATCGGTCTACCTTCCGTACACAACATTGGGCATGACATTCACCACGTCTCCTCCATGCTCTCATCCTGCCATCAGTGAATCCAAAGTTACTGTGAAATGTCCTCATCCACATACTGTTTCCTGCTGTAAAACTGTGCAACTCTTCGTTCCTTTCTCTCAACAACCCCAGTGACAATGTTGAATTTCCTCAGCAGTGATGACAAACTGGTACCAAATCTTATGTTCACTGCAATCTTGCCAGTCTCTCCCTCCAAAGAATCTCTGACAGCATGTTCCGTAATATCCTGAGTTCCAGCTCCAAAGTCAGAAGAGGCAGATGTTTTTCCTCAGCCTGTGGGGACTTACTCTTAATGGATATAATGCCCTGCTACCAAGACTGTGAATCCTCTGAAGCATTAGATTTAGGCTTCTACTTCCCACACATGAATACTTCCAGAATGTTGCTTTAACCTATTTATCCCTACATAGTGACTAAAGTTGCATACCTAATTATGGGTAGTGTAATTAAACTATGTCACTTCCATTACCCATTCACACTTACCAGGCACACATGACATGGCAGTATAACTAAATATTGTAACTAAGGCATTATCTATAATGTAATGGTGACCAGCAACTAACACAGTGAGTCAGTGAGTTTATGGACTTCACACATTAAATCTATTTAGAGAATTGAACCAGGGTCTTCAGCATGACGAGCCAATGCTTTAACCACCTGGCTACCTCACCACTCCCAAACTAACGCAGAGTACTCTGTGTAATTATAGATAACTAACTAGACAAAACATAACTAAGAGTAAAGTGTTATTTCACATAGGAAAATGTAATAACTAAACATAATCACATCGTAAATATAAATACAACTAAGACATGATAAATGTGAAAGTGTACAGAAACAGTGAACACATGATGATGAGTCCAATGACAATATGGATACAAACACCTACTCTGATAGTTTATTTTCAATGTATGATTAGGCTAATCAAAATATATGTATATATGACTTTACATAACTAGAATAATAATAAATATTGACCCTGAATTATATATTTCATGAAAACTGCCAAACAAGTTGCTTTTAATCTTAACATTTCTTGAGGCATTTTTTGGCATCTGACTTGACAGTTTCACCATGAAATGGACAGTGATGACAAATGATTTTGTTAGTTTGTTGTTTAACCCTACACTTGGCAATTTTCCTTCTATATCGCTGCAGTCTATGCATAATCGTGTCTGGACCAGGCAATTCAGTGGTCAACAGCATCAGCATCAATCTCTGCAGTTAGGATATGATGGCAACCAAGTCAGAAAGTCTGACCATCCAGTCCCATTAGTTGCATAGGTTACTGAACACATTTCTAACCCAGATCTGCACAAGTGATGACAAATGAAACCAGCATGGACACATGGACAACATCTTGCTATATTGGCAAAGATAAATATCCATAATTATTATTTAATCAGAATTTTATCAAGTCGTGAACAACGTTACCTTTGTGTCAGCATGGTAGTTTCTTTCTGTGTTTAGATAGCCAATAAGTAGGATGAGAACAGGTATTTGATGGACTAAGGGAGATAATGCAGCCTTTGTGCTGTGAACAAGAGGGTGTGGAAAGATACCGAGCCATAATTAGGTGTTTTCACAACTGACGACAGATGCTTAGCAAAAAGGAAACAGTTATCAGGGATGTGAGAAAAGGCTAAATAGTTCCAAATGATGTGTAAGTACAATAGGTTTTAGGATGGTGGTCAGAGATTTTGTTCTTCAAAATGTCTATACGATGGATATAGATTCAGTTAATTAATTAAGATAAACTGATTGATTCCATGCCATGGTATTTATTAACAACTTTAATTCTCATCCAATGTCAAAATGGCATCCTACACAGACCAATCCATTTGAACCAATGTCCATTGTAGATGAAGTGCTATATTGACATTGCAAAAAGAGCTCCTAGGTGCTCACCTAATGACCTCTAGAACGTAGGATGGTGCAACTCAGGCAAGGAGGAAAAAAGTTTTGGAAGTCATTTGATATAGTTATACTGAATTTAGTGATCGGTGAATCAGTGAACATTTCAACAAATGCCTGTATTTATTTAGTTACTTTTTACTCACATACATCCTGTGCAACATATCCTTCAGTTTTGGCAAATTCAGTTGATACAGAATTCAGTGAACTAACACGTCCCTTTGCATCCTTGTCTGTTGCATTTCTGAAAATGATATCTGGTCTCATTCTGTTGTGTGTGTATGAATGACGTTTTTATATATCTTTACATGTGCAAACACATGTTCAAAATCTAACTACCTAGGAAGAAATCATCTTATCTAGCCTCATGTAAGAATGTCGAGTTTTGATTGGTCCACGTGACTCTGATAAAATACCATGTACATCCATCACGATCCGCCAGCAGGAGTATAGAAGTCGTGTACTCCTGCTACGAAAGTCATATCACCCCGCTACGCCTCGGTGACGACGCGAAGTGAGAAAAGCGTACGGTGCATTGAGGTCAAACGATCAGCTGGTGTCAACATGGCAGTAAGTCGATTCGATGCGTGTTGTTTTATGTTGATTTAGTGAAAACATTCAGCTAGATAAATGCGTCATCACATCGTGTCGAGGGAAATACAACCTTACGAGGGACTGATAAAACCCTGTATATCCCTCGACACGATGTGATAACTTATAATATACACACTTGAACTTTTTACCATCAGTATATATGCTTTAGTTTGATGTGTTTATGGCTTCAGGAAACGAGTCGCAAATATCGTTCAATACCAGTCATTTGTTGTCAAGCATACCAAAAACATAGAAAAGAAGAAACAGAAACAGACTGGGTTCCAACCTATTTCGCAACTTAGAACAATAACCAGTCCATTTCTTTTAGATCAACTCATTCAATTGGATACATAAATATTAATCAGTATTACTTAATGCATCTAATCACTTGTATATCACAACACGTACTACGCTCCTTACATTCTGCTGTGCAGCAAGAACTCTTTCGTACAGCGTGCTCTGACAAATGAAAAACTGGATATCAGGGAAATCTGAACACGAGACTCGGCCGCTAGAAAAAAATTGGCGGTCTTATACGGCCTTGATATGATATCAGTCACATTCTGCATTACAAAAATAAGCTCAAAGAAAACATGACACGTGTAACCACTGAGCAAGATGAATTGTGAATAATTTTACGACCTCATCAAACCAGCAATCTGTGAGGTCTCAGTTAACGTCACCTGAACCTAAGAAATATTGCGATACTATTTTTTTAAAGTTTAAAATCAAAATTCATTTGTAAATACCATTCTGTTATGAAACAAGGAATTGGAATTTCGTGTAACCATAGTTGTTTGCAGTGCCTCATTTCACATTCACGCGTGAAAATTCGGTTGTAAAGTAGGTCATTGTCTGAATTAATTCATAAGACTCATGTTACGGTTTCACCTCTGCCACACATACGGTTCTACAAATCTTCAATGGCCTCAGACATGCATGTTAAGGGGATCCACTACTGTTTCCATTGCCAAGTCAGTGTATCAACAGCAGTGTGATTTCGACAGTTAATGCTCTAGAATCCATGGAACAACATGGACAGTGACTTCAACATTCAACATTCAAAGCATTGGACAGTTTCAGTGCAACTCTATAGAAAATGTACAGTTTGACTTTTCGACAATAATTGAAGAATTACTGGCGCATTAAAACCTACGCTGTGAATGGAGATCTAACATAAATAAACTACTCAGAAAAAGGAGAAACGCATAGGTAGTGTATTTCCATGTAACTTTTCGAATTTGAATCATTGGTGTCTATGTAATCAGTATATCTATGGTGAACTCTGTCTGCAAACATTTCCGAGTTTGAATCCATTGTCATTGATAACAACACGCCAAAACGCACTAAAATCTGTTTTCCTCAATAAATGCAATAAATTGTGAACGGGAAGAAATTCATACGTTTCCTTTTGCACGCAGAGTCCATGAATCATTTCCAATAAAACTCGGGGGCTTTCAATGCTCTTGCGACAGTTGACAACCTTAAATGTGGCGTTAAAGTCATGCCTAGACTTACTGAGGCTCAGCGCAACAATGGGATTGGTCATTTGGAGGCTGGGGAGTCTCAGTCTGAATGTGTCACAGAGTACCATAGCAAGAGTTTGGCATCGCTACCAGCAGCAATGGTCGACACGTGATTGCCCCAGGTCAGGTCGACCCCGTGTGACTACGCCTGCTCGGGGCAGGTTAATTCGGGTTCGACATTTGCGGAACAGTTTCACCACAGCATCCTCCACAACATCGATAGTACCAGGACAATTTCGAATCAGACTGTGAGGAACCGCTCACGTGAGGCTGGTATTCATTCCAGAGGACCTTTAATTTGCGAGCACCTGTCCTTACACGGCAACATCGGCAACAACGCAGACAGTGGTGTTGCCAACATCTCCCATTGCAAAGGTAGAGAACTGTTATCTTCAGTTATGAGTCACGTTACATGTTGCGACTTCCCGACGGAAGATCACTTGTATATCGACATCGTAATGAACACTACGCTGCAAATTGTGTAGAGGAAGTGGCCAGATTTGGCGGTGGAAATTTCATAGTTTGGGCCGACACGCCATACCATGTAGGACAGATCTCATCCAGGTGCAGAGCAATTTGACAGGGCAATGATGAAATCATCAGGCCTCATGTCCTTCCTTTCATGAACCACCAGAACGTCATTTTTTCAGCGTGATAATGCTCGGCCACATACAGCAAGAATAACCAGGGATTTCCTTGCCCAGAACAACGTTCAGGTTCTTGACTGGCCCTCACGATCACCGGATCTTAACACTATTTAACATTTGTGGGACAAATTGGATCGCCGTGTGTGATAGGGTAACCCTCAGCCACAGACGTTACCTGCTCTGTTTGTGGCCTTGAGGGAAGAATACTTCATCCGGAATCTGTCCAGTCTATTTGTTTGTTTGCTTGGTTTTGGGGGTTTCTTTTGTTTGTTTTTTTAGTAGTATATGTCATAGAATTGACAGCTGAACAAAGGCGCTCCTGTTGATTAGGATATCACAGACTCTATTTCCTGTTGAAACGATCATCTTCCGCGATCTTGTTTCGATACTCGGGAGAGTGCCCTCGCTTAACGCACTATTACAATAACTCTAGAGGGCGTCAAGCTATTACAGAAAGGCCTGTAGATTTCTAGACACCTCTGCCAAATGACAAAGCCTGATATACTTGCAAAATAACGAAATTGTGGAGGAAAAGTTACCTTTACACTCGTGTCACGTGTTCTTCTTTCACTGTCATCGAGGAAATGGAGTTGCTTTTGGGGCAACTCCATTTCGTGTAGTGAGCTGTTCCAACCTGTGTAATCGATCGTTTGCATCTGTCAAGTCATCGTCAGTCATTTTGAACTTTTACCTTCCCAAAAGTATCGACAAATAATCTGGTCACGTCTTGTGAGGCGGGGTAATCTTGAATTGTTACACCTAAACAGCGTACATGTGACGACGTACGTGCTTATTTGTACGGATGTGTTACGGGGTCACTGATTTTGTTATTGTTTTTCTTTTACAGCTAGTTATGTATCTAAAAATTACTTCGTTGGAATTATATGGTAAGTAATGAAGTTCACATTTTTAGACTTGAAACTTAAATTTATTACCTTGAAGCTCTCGGCAGCTTGAGGCAATGTCAATGCCATATGTACAATACATAGTCCTGATCGTGACTCGCAACTGTTCGGCATGAATTTTCGGTGATTCTTATGTCAAGGAGATATTTCAAAACATACAAATGCATTTTCATTGTTGGACATTATAGTATCCCTATCTCAGAATTATGCAATCGAAGATGTTTTGCTTGGAATTAATAGGATAATCGTAAAATGTTTCGTCAACAGGATACATGACGCGATTTGTATACTAGTATATAGTGAGCAAAAGCTGAAAACTTGACAGTCTGGATTTTTATTTGATCATTCTGAAAAAAGTTAATATCTCTTTCATTTCGTGTCTTTTTTTGTTTTGTTTTGTATTGTATTATATTTTTGTTTTGTTTTTTATCGGTGTTTAACGTAAATAAAAGAAAGTGCAACTGAAAAAAACCCAAATGTTCAGATACCTGAACGCAAAAATACTTGTTTTTCTAGTTCGTGTTTTTGACACGTAACATCTGGTGAATACATACTGTCCCAGTTTCTTAGCACCGGCATTTTCAGAGGCGTTGTACAGCGGATCATATAGTTTTACAAGAGTTACGTCCCCTGGCACCATACTGAGTTTCAACATTCTGGCTTGCTATCACTTGGCAAATTATACGTTCACGGCACAAGCAGAATGTCTAGGTGGGTAGATATTCCTTTACAAACATGTCAAGCATGCACTCGTTGTGTATTCCACAATGCAATATGCAGATCGAATATTCTTTTCCGCACCATCCACTCTGTGGTCACGAATTCCGCCAGTCACTTTGAAAGGAGTCTGTGAAGAACTGCGTCAGCATTGCGCATTGCTGCAGTGTCTGCTCCAAACTAGTTCTCTCTGCATCGATCACTGAATACGACACTCCTCCAGTTTTTTTCATTTGTTAGTGCTTAGTGCCACAAGACTGTACATGTATGGTCCATCAAACAACAACGCCCAGCTATTTGTGCCATGGTTCCATATATGGTCTTTTGCCTAGGTTTGGGAACGGCCCTGTCCACTACAACACCAATTTACACTTTGACATTTCAAGCGGGGGCAACAGACGGAACTTTTGATCTACAAATGAAAGATGGCAAATTCCAATTGCGGTCCCTGTTGTAATAAATGCCATTTTAGCTTAACAGTTAAACTTACATATTTTACCCTAGCTTTTTTTCCATATTAGTGCCAGTAGATCTAGATAATTGTTTTTATGTAATCTTACCAGGTGGTCTTGGAGTAGACTTACAAGCTCGACACTAAGAACACACTTCCCACATTTATGTCAGCGGAACATAAGTCACATAATATGGCTGAAGAGCTCATCATAACAGGTACTAGTGATGAGTAGCCCGAGTTAGGATAACCTTAGCAAAGGTTGCTTTGTGATAGGAGCCCCAGGAAAATTTCTGTATACAGACATATCCTCTAAACAAAAGTCAAAATACAGAACTATTCTGAAATGAAGAAATACTTGAAAATAGCAACCTTTTAAATCTCTTATCATGCTCATAAATTGGGTCTCCCTTGAAATCAGTGCTTCCAATAGTTGTTATGTGATAGCAGGATATCATAACCAAAATTGGCAGAAAGTTTGTGATGTGTTTAGTAATTTATCCTTCTTTGGGATGATCTGTGATGGCAAAATGTAGTGGAATATGATCCCATTTCATTTATCAGTGGTTATGTTTTGTTTTATCTTAAATTAGGATTTTGGAATGTTTCAGTCTCTCTCTCATGTGGTAGCACCATCTTGTCAATGTCATGAAGCAGGCATTAAAAGTATGGACCAAGCTCTGTGTGTTTTGTATGGAGACTATTAAATCAAGATCAGTCCTACACAGCATCCACTAAATTCTACTTATGGTTGTGTGACATGTCTCTGACAAAAATCAATATTCTAGTCGGCGTGCTGTTGTGACTAGACGCTGACTGTGGATGAAGAGCACATAAAATCACCATGGCAGAGTCTGTGCCATCACCATGCAGCGATTGATAACACAATGACAACTGTCAGGCTTATAAAGAATTTAAACAAACAAGTGAACTTTGGGTCAAGGTTATCAAGCCAGAAGATCAGCATAGCTACACTATCTTACGGTCTGAAAGGAAGGTCTTAAGATGTTTAACACTTGGAATCTCTCTGAATTCATTGACTGGAATGATGCAGTGGAGCAGAGAATGATTGTGGCTCTCATTGCTGGTGTGCCATAATCCAGAGGTGCTGATAACTCCTTACTGGCACTGAAAAGCGATACACAAATTTCAAGTGTGAACGTCTTGCTGTGGTCTTCAGATGCAAGAGATTTCATACATATGTGTTGGCAGCCGTTTCATTAACTGCCTCATAAGCTCCTGGAGAATATTTGGCTAAAGAATCTAGCCAGTACAACACCTCAACTCCAGAGAACGATGCTCCAACTTCAGCAATATGACTTTGAGATTAGATAAATGACTCTCTCAGACTTGTTGTCTAGGCAGGATCTGGTTCCAGGTCCAACTATCAGCATTGACAAAACAATTCACCAGGTTCTCAGTTGAAAAGCTTGAGATGTTCCATAGGGAAACTGAAAACGATGACCCATTTAGTGCATTAAATACCATTATTACATCAGGATGACCACAAGATTCAAAGCAAATACGGAAAATTGATTGTCAATTTTGGTCCTGACAATATGAGCTGTCTAAAGAGGATTGTTTTTGCTGAAAGGTGAGAGGATCATGATACCACTTGCAGTAAGGCATGAGGCACTACAACAACTACACATTGATCATCAAGGCATTTCCAAGAGTCAGTTCTGTGACCAGTCATGTATATACTGGCCAGGTATCAACAAGGATATTGTGGAACTGTTGGAAAGCTGTCTGATTTGTCAAGAGGATAAAAATATCTCAGTCATATGAAATTTTGCACACACATGATATTCCCCAGAGACCATGGCATAGAATTGGGATGAATTTGTTTCACTTCAATGAATGTAAGAATCTGTTGATAACTGACAACTACTCAAAGTCATTCCTTGTACGGAGGATATGTGGTCAGTGTACAAGTAGGGCTGTCATAGATAACCCTAGACAACTGTTTGATGAGCAGGGAATACCCAGCAACGTTATCAGTGAGGAATTTAGGCGCTGACCAGTGGTGTTTCGATCATGTGACATCTAGTGTGTGATATCCACGAAGTAATTGATTTGTGGAGAGAATAGTGCAAACTGTTATGCAGTGTCTTACCAAGGCAAAGCCGATTACAGGTCGCCCTAAGTAATTGAAGGAATTACAGCAAATTCGGAGGAATTGCATCTCAAATGTAAACAAACACAGCCCGCTCGCAAAACAATTGCAGCGATAATGGTAGTTTAGTGGTAATAGCATAAAAGAGGTGGTTACGTCTGAACATCAGAAACCTCCAGGAGCATGACTTATGACACTCGTCTGCAGTGACGATCTTTTCCTAAAAAAATAACCTATAGCTCTGACAACACCTCATACACAAACGCATTCATCATGGGTGTTCAAAGGTGGATAATTAGAAGTAGAAACTAAAAACAAAACTCTCCGAGACTGGTGTTCCTTCCAGTGACGCCATGTTTAGATGTGTGAGTTTCAGGATGTGACTGACAAATCATGGAACGGTGCGGAGAAATCTCCGAAGATGGCTGAGCGTGTTTCAAGTATTACCAACATCGCTTATGATTGGGGCGTTATGTTTATGTTAATACGGATAAACTACTGATATTGCTGCAATTGTTTTGCAAGTGGGCTGCATTTGTTTACATTTGAGATGCAATTCCTTCAAATTTGCAGTAATTCCTTCAATTTCTTAGGGGGGCCTGAGCTTAGAACTAATCTTGATCTGGCTTTGCTCAGTCTCTTGAACAACCCCTGTTGATAGTACTCTGCCATCACCATTTGAGATTCTAAATGTCCAGAAGCTGCAAGGTAACTTACCTGTATTGATTACAAATAATCACCCACATAAAGATGCAATCATGAACAGATTGCAGGAAAGACCATGACGACCAAGAGGCGTTGAAAGAGTTACCTTCATTGAGTGTTGTTCAGAAAGTCTTAACTCAAGGTCAAGATGGATTGCTTGAAGGATATCTGCCAAGTGTAGCGAGCCCAGAATATATATGATGGAAACTCCAAATGACACTGTTTTAAAGGGAAACAAGCACCAGTTGCAAGAGATGCTGGGAATGCCCAGCAAAGTGAAATTGGCACTAGGTGTCCCACGCTACAACGAGGAATGAGGAACTATGTATTCAGCAGCGCCCATACGTACATCTGTCCCTTTTCTTGTTAAAGCAATAACTTGTGAACTGTTGTATCCAATTTCTTCAAATTTGGTGACAACCTACACTGGGGAATGTGCAGACACAAGTCAGTTTTGTTGACCGTGACTTTACTTTCAAGGCCACTACGACTCTTTGACCACTTTTCAAACTCTTGTTAACGCGATATCTCATGAACTGTTGTACCCAATGTCTTCCAATTTGGTGACAACCTACATTTGGGGAATGTGCAGGCACAGGTCAATTTTGTTGACCTTGACCATATTTTCAAGGTCATTGCAACTCTTTGACCGCTCTTCAAACTCTTGTTAACATGATACCTCATGAACTGTTGTACTGAATGTCTTTAAATTTGGTGACAGCCTAGATTGTTGGATTACCCAGACACCAGTTGATTTTGTTGTTGATCTTGAAATTATTTTCAAGGTCACCACGACTCTTTGACCACTTTTGAAATTCTTGTCAATGCGATATCTCATTAACTGTTGTACCCAATGTCTTCCAATTTGGTGACAGCCTACATTGGGGGAATGTGCAGATACAAGTCAAGTTTGTTGAGCTTGATCATATTTTCACGGTCACCACCCCTCTTTCAAACTCTTGTTAAGACTATACATCATGAACTATTGTACTGAATGTCTTTAAATTTGGTGACAGCCTAGATTGGGGAATTATGCAGACACCAGTCAATTTCAGTGACCTTGATCTTATTTTCAGTATGATCTCAACACTTTGTCCACTTGTCGAACTTGTGTTAACGCAGTATTCCATAAAACATAGCAACCAGTGTCCTTAATTTTGTCAACAGCCTACATTGGGTGATTATCCAAACACTAGAAAGTAAAGAGTAGTGAATATGTTATAAATATTTCAGTCTTCTTTAGCAGCAGGGGACATTGCCATGTTAATGGCAAACACTTGTTTAACTCTACAGTGAAATTCTGTTAAATTGCTGGAATATTGCTGAGTGTGGCGTAAAACGAAACTCTTCTCTAAAATGGTTACAATCTTTCAACAGTTTAGGATATTCAGCAGAAGTGATAATCATTGTGCTTAAGGTTAAGGTCCTATGTGGAGCATTGCTGATTTGCAGTTTGGTTCCAGAAGCTTTATTGTCAGAATTTCATGTCAGAATATTTAGTATATGTGATACAGTGGTGGAACTGGGAAGTGATATTGCTATTTACTGGATATTAGCTGATTCATGACCAGTCAATTACATTATGTTTGGATAATTTAACACAAGAATAGATAAGATGTATAAGATTTATTATTTAGTAAAGTTTACTGTCACTAGTTCTATTTCTTCAAAAGTAGGGGGATGTAATATGATCCCATTTCGTTTGAGGGTTATTAATGGTTTTGTTCCATTTTGTTATAAAATAGGATTTTTTAATGTTTCTTTCACTCTCTCATGTGGTATTGCCGTATTGTCAATGTCACAAAGCTGGAATTAACAGTATGAACCAAGCTCATGTAGTATATAAGGTTTCTCAGCATGGTCTGCTTCTTGCAGTACAATCAAGTGGCATATGTTGATTTCCAAGTTAGAACAATATATCAGACAGTACAAAAGTCACATTCAAGAACTGATACAGGCCCTCCCAGATGACATCATCAGATTTGCTGTGGTGGAAAGTTTTAGTGTGTCTTGTAGTAGGAGGTGGTCATACATGTTAGTAATGTGATGTCATTGAACTGAAGTGATTTTAGAAGTGTCCATAACACTGAAAGATTGTGTTTTGCTACTCAGTGTCAACTGTCATGCCAATATTGTTTGCCCTGCAATTGTCATTTTAAATGATGTTGTTGTTACATATTACTTGATGTGTCTGTGTATTGTGGATTTTAAACCAGACTAATTTAAAACTATGATAAAATTTCTTTCAGATGTCAGTTTACTTACCAACATATTAGTCCAGTCATCCTAGCTCATATACAGCTCAACCCCCCCAAAACTGTAACAAAAGCAAATTCTTCTGTTTTGTAATTCTCATAATATGCATTGTAAGATATCAAAAGTAGAGGACTGTATAATGAACGAAACTTTCATTTTTTCCGCAAAAATGCATGGGCATGTTTACTCGCCCCATGAGCAGTCAAATGAGTACGGTACACAGAGATACGTGACCCATGAAGGTTAGGGGTTGAATAGAGTAGTATAGGGAATGACAGTTCTGGACCACTTTCAAGAAATGTCTCTACAAAGCCTTATTTACTAAATAAGGCTTTGGTTGGGGCCTTAGCTCTTGCTACTATTACCCCTACTACAATGAAACAGTTTACCGTGTGTTGGTAGGAGGTAACACTGTGCCGTACGGTACGATCAATAATTCTTCTCTTACAAAACCCCTACCCGGCCCACCCCTCAAGTAGTACAAGTTAGGTTCGTCGGCTTTCATATCCACTTTATCTATGTTGTAAGTTTTGACTGACCATATAGGATCGGTGGCCCGCTTACGGCTATCGCCCTCGTGTTCCCCTATGTCATGTTTATATCGATGAAACAGTTTAACGTGAACCGCCTACGATCTCTTTGGTGTTCATAATAAAGGCTTGCTGGGCTTTTTGTATCCCCTGTTCTATGTACTTTTTTTTCTCATCCTCGCTGATAGCAGACTTACGAGACTTGGATCGAATATCTTGTTTCATTCCGTTATATTTTTTGAGTTCAGAGAGGATTGAACGAAACTCCTCTTCTGAGATCTTACTGTCAGAGAGTGCCGTGGAAATTCGCTCACTCACTGTGTTCAGCTTTGCTTCGGCCAGAACCCTGATCTCGTCGTGTTTCAATGCCTTACGATTAAGCCTGCGTGATACTAACTTAAGCGCCAACCCTGCCAACCCTGCCACCCCAGCCGTTATTTCAATACCTAGCACTATAGGTGCAGCCACGATGGTAGCCAACAATCCAACACCTGCCACCCCTAGTCCCATGCTGGTTGCCATAAGGGTAGTGTCAGCCCCGTCCACGATATTGAAAGCTCTATTATACTTTTTACATAGTGCTTTCCGCGTGTCACGGTCTTGTTCTAGTTGACGTTTCACATCACATAACTGCCTCAAGCGGAACCCATCTACGGTTTTCAGCGTCTTCGCTACTTCCTCTACGACTGGGTACAGACCCATCTATAATATATATTTTGAAAAATATTTTAATTGGGTTTCAGTTAATATTTCACAAATGAATTTGAAGCCTACAAGGGATAGATCATAATTAATGATAATAGGTGTGAAGCCAATAGACTTTTCTGTTGTAATAAAAACCCCAGGGAGGCTTATTAAGCGGTTTATAGGACCCCCCGGGTTATTCCGTTGTATAACAATACGGCAATATTGACCTACGTGTTCGTTATACCAGTGTATTGTCAACCCGGGTAAAATTTGGCGTCCTTTCGAGGAGTTTTCCTGGTTAAAATACGTAAAGACGACTTCTATGATGATTGTGTAGAGGTAGTTTATTTGATCAAGATGCTCCTTGGGTAAAAAAAACTTACTGCTAAATGTTAATTTACTTTCTGTGTCAGAACTTAACCCATTTTTTTCTCCAATACGAGAATCTATCGAGACTGTTGCTTTATTTTCCGTAATGAAATCCCCGGGCCAGATACCGTTATTCCTAATCTTAGAGATGTACCCCCACTTTTCTTCTTTTAATGTGATATAAGGTGAGGTGATTGTTAAGTTGAGCAGCCATTTAGGCTCTTTTAAATCTGATAACGACACCCGTCTGTACACGTTGTCTTTGAAGTGCAGGATGTATAATTCATCTTCCTCACCAGGCTGATCGAAGCCCTCCGTGTCTCCTAGGTCGTTAAGCGTAGTGTTGGGACGATGACTGGTCATTATTATACTATTACGATATAATTTCCAACTGGTTTTTTGATAATAATTCAGGGGTTAACTTCATACCCATGAAGTGTATGTTGTCAGGCAGGAAGATCTTGGTTAGTGATATCTTGTTTTCCACGATCACGTTGACCCCCTCCATACTGGTGTCGGCTCCAACACCCACCCGCACGTAAACGTTGCAAACTTGATACTGGTGTCGTTTCACCCACCCGAGTTTGATTCCCTTCACGATCTCGACATCATTCCCCGATGGTTCCCCTAGGTAGACTTTGATGATCAGTGTTGAGTTTGCCGGTAGACTCTCTAGTATCTTGACCACGCCTTCGAATTCAGACACCAACTGCAATGTCACGTTTTGTATGGCCGGTTTACTCGATAGCATGTGGGCTGCCATAGTGTTGACTGGGCTGACGACTACGCTACGTCTCTGAGTTGGGACATAAGCCACGAGCAGGGTTCCATTGTTCACGACTTTGTTTAGGTGGTTGTCTTTGTTATCCGTAAACACGTAAGGGGAGACGAGTCTAATATTGAGAAACCAGTCGTCGTTATCGGGTAACAACACCCACTTGTCATCTTTGGTGAAGACGAGCATATATGGTTTGTTTTGGACGACGGTATTGCTCTCAACATCGTCTAAGTCGAACAGTTTACCACCGAACGATGGGTATATTATCCAATTATTATCACCGGTGTTGACAAGGGCGTACTTAGTGTTGACTGTTGCTCTTGTGGTATCTATCATATCACTTAGGGTTCCACCGGAGGGGATTTCAACGCGTTTGTAAATGTTGTTTTTCAGTTGCAAGGCATACGATTTACCATCTACTCCGGGAGCGTCGAAACCGCGCGTGTCTCCGAGGTCGGAGATCCCGATATTGACGCATTTTTTCACTCCGAGTCCTTGTGCGCTGGTCATTTTACATGAAGCGTTAAGCTGAGGTATCCTATATTTACAGGATTATGATTTATATCTAACACCGATATTGTCAGCTCAGGTATGTTGCCCTGGGTTAATCTCTTATACTGCCGTGGTGAAAACGACTCGGTTCTACCGTCGTTGTATTTCTCAGTTTTCACCGGCACTGCTCTCAGTATAGTGGAAGGGTGACCTCCTTGAATGTTGTACGTTGTGCTCACCTGATCGAGATGAATGTACAGCTCTCGATACGGTACTAGGTCGGGTAACTTCGTGCCTGTGACGGTTGTTGTTGGTTTTATCTCGTCAGGAGACATACCGAGTATCCTCGCTAATGGTCGGCCTAGCCTTAAGGGGTTTCTTCCGTTGTTGATTAACACCACTGTGCCGTTTGAGTCGTTCATCTTGAGTTCGGCTCCCAGGGGTTTGAAGACCTCGTCGTTTAGAGAGCACACGCTGTAGTAGCCGTCAGTTATCTGGCTGCGAGTTCCACTGACGAACAGCTTATTGTTGCTGGCGTTGATGTTAGTCCATTGCGGTAGGTAGGTGATATCGCAGAGTGCGACTTCGAGTTGACCTGACGTGTTATCGATCGCGTGCGTCAGCTGAACGGCCTCACCGCTCGTTATTCCTGGAAGTGTTATGTACATATTATAATATATGAATTATATATTATAATATGGATTTAGTACACTTGAAAATCGTGGTGAATGCAGATGGTACGGGGTTTAAAACAACCTTTATTGATATCTTTGAAAACTATATCGTGTCCGTTAATAACGCGCAGGCGGTGGTAAACTGGAATCAAAACCCAATGCAGTTTTGGCAGAACCAACTCAACTTTGCTGTGTGGTGTGCGACGACAGGGTCGGGTGTGACACCAGACTACGGTATAGACGAACTGAGTAAGGCGGTTATTTTGTTTCATATTTATCATCAAACGAGACGAATATTGAAGGAAATAAGTGCTCCTCTTCCCCAAGATAAAGCGTGGAGTATGACGAATAACCCCTATGATAGACGCGCTTATGAACGTGTTTGTGGGGAGTTTGAGATTCCAACGAATAAAGACTTTCGCCTTCCTGGTGTGAACCATGGTCTCGGTATAGTTCTCGTGTACTTCTACAGGTCCGGAACATATTATGCCGGTTCTAAAGATGGTTCATACAACCCAAACCGTCATACATTTACAGGCCCCACAACGAATGAAAAGATCCATGTCAGCTGTATAAAGCAAACCAATCCTGATGCAGCCACAGCCTGGACTAAAATGATCTCAAAAACATCGAAAGAATTCACTCGTGCTGGTACAATACGCTTGAACGACTCGATTCGAACGTACGTGTGGGCGCTGTTGGGTGCGCAGTCGATGACGCGTTCCAACATCCTCGGTAAGGGAACTGCTTACGACGCTCAGACACAGTTCGTTGCCAACGTTGAGGATGCTATCAATTCTCCAGTTGATCTCCCGCGGGCCATCGAACGCTACCAAAACGTGTTAGAATACGCCAGATCGAAAGTCAACTACGTGTTCGGCGTGGGGTTGTACATGGCTCCGAGTGATATGCAACTGAGAATAAAAAAAGTGGTGGGTTATAACAACAAAATAGTCATAGCCACGGCGGACCAAAAGTTGGGTATCAACCCCGATATTAACACCCCCTATATCCCACACATCCCACCACGTGAAAAGGGTATAGTGGCTCCACCTCCGGAGCCTAAAATTCAACCAACACCACACCCCCATATTCATGTGGGGGGACCCCCCTATCAGCAGCATATTGATAATAAAACAGCCCTAGTGGTTGGTGGGGTAACTTTGGGACTTATTTGGTTAAAGATTTCTTAGCCGCTACGTACACCAGACCCGCCACGGCGACGATGGCTGCCCACAGGTTTTGACTGAGCCACATGACAGTTTTAGACAGAGCGCTCAACAACCACGAGACGATGCTACCCAGGATGCCGGGAAGGGCTTCGGCGGCTTTACCAGCCAGTTTAGCTAGGCCTTCCCCGAGTTTTTTTATCCAGTCTTTAACACCACCGCCTGTGGGAGTGGGAGTTCCCCCGCCGGCAGGTGTGGGGGTTCCCCCTGTCAGTGACACCACCAGGGTTGATATGATGAAACCCAATGCAGTCAGAATACTGGCGATGGTGATCCCTTGCTCCCGGAACAATATCCGAATCCTGTTGGCTAAAGTTGTATCCTCATTCAGTATTCTATCGATTGTTTCCCGAATACGACTGATCTGGGATCGAAGCTGTTCACGATTCGAGGAAGCGGCTTCCAATCGTGTACGTCTCTCGTCTTCTAAATCACGTATTCGTTCATTGATACGACGCTTCATATCATCGTTTTCAGTTTCGTTGAGTTTGGTTTTTTCCCTAGCGATGTGCTCGTCGATTTCGTTCAGTTTCCCCATGTTGTTCACGAGTTCTCCACGCACGCGTTTCACGGCTTCGTCTAAGCTGCGCAGTTCCCTTACCGGAAAGTCAAACCCCGGTAACGGTTTGTCCCAGTAGGTGCTCAACAGTTTTTCTATGCTGTCCGAGGCTTCTGTAGCACGCTGTGGTGTCATTTCATCTCTAGTGGTGAGGTGGGATCTGGTAGCTTGCAGATCTTCTTTAACGGCCTTAGGTATTGCACCACCGTAATCATTCATGTTTAGATGTTCACGGATAAATTCGACACCATGGCGGCTGGCTAGAGTTGACAAGGCCAGTGGTTTTTTATTGCTCTTGTTAAAGAGGTCAACCCCTGGGTCAGACTTAAGGCGTAGAACACCCTTTGTATCAATAAAAAAATTCTTATGGTATCGACCCTGTGGTTCAACGTAGTTTTTATCTCTTCTTAAACTTTCGTAATAATCATTTACCGTTGTTTCCAAGAGTTCTTGTAAATGAGGTCTCCTGCTCATCATCGAATGCCTGGGCACTAGCGCCCGGCATCTCCGTCATATCTATGTCTTCATCCATTAGTATTAAAAATATATTTCTTTTATATAACAATGTACGGCAGAAAATTAGATCCTTTCAGAAGATTGAGAGAGCCATTAGGAGCCAGAGCCGTGCGCCAGTCGGTGACCATCACCAACAATCCCAGCAAGATAGACCAGAATCAAACTCTGCTGGTTAGATTTCCAAACCTTGGTGAGAATGACCTCATTGTACCAGGCACTGTTCGACTGGCGTTCAATATCACGTTGACCTCCGACAACGACAAACGCGAGCTAGTGCGTAACGTGGGTCGAGCTATCATCAAGAAAACGACCGTCAAGATCAGCGGTAACGAGGTGCTGAGCATCGACGACAGCGACGTGTTTCACTGCTACAGGGATCTCTGGAAAAGCGAGGGAGAACGAGTCAATGATGTGTACCAGGGTATCAGCAAATCAACCCGGTCGCGTATAGGGTATGCCTTCACGCCAGACCAGCTAGACAAGCTATCGGACGGTGAAAAGGCCATCGCTCGAGCATACGGGAATCGATTCTGCGTGCCGCTCGACTTCGAGTTGCTCACGGGACACGCCGTTTTACCAGGCCGCGCTGGGTGATAGGCTCGAATACGAGCTCACGTTTAACGACTATAGCAAAGTAGTGCGTACGCCGAACGGTGACGAGGCCAGTTATGCCATAGACAACATCTCTCTGGAGTTCGACATGGTCACTAGCCCGGAGCTGGCCAGGCAGGTTCGAAGCCAGTACTCTGGGAAGATGGCCATCCTGTACGATCGCGTACTGAGGCATAGATCAGTCGTGCGAGATAAGAGCGACACTGTGTGGAATATCAACCTGAACGTGCCGGCGCGATCGATGAAAGGTATCCTGGTCGTCCCCGTGGAGTATTACGATCCATTCCGGAGGGACAGCGAGAAGTTTTTCAACCCCGAGATTGAAAAGGTGGAAGTTACCATCGAGGGCGTGCCCAACCAGCTGTTCAGTCATGGTATGAGACCCCACCAGCAGTGGGATGAGATAAAAAAGCTACCAGTGGGGGATTATATAACAAAGGACCTGGACCTAGGCTCCGTGCAGATCGGTGAATACCTGACCACCAAGTACGCCCTATGGTTGGACATGCGATCCACGGATGATGATAAACTGCACGGTAGCGGGCGCCGTATAGATAACGGCAGCGAAGGGATAACTATCCAGATTACTAAGAAGGCTCAAACCGCTGGTAAGTTGAAATTATATCTGTACGTTATTATGGACGCGCAACTTAATATAGACAATGGGAGATTTGTGCAAGCCATCTACTGATGGGGGGTACCCCCCCACACCCCCCAACAATAAACAGTCCCCCCACACCCCCCAGGGGTACCCACAACTACCCACTGACCCACACTGCGCCATAGTGTGCGGGCAGACTGGCTGTGGGAAGACCGTTTTCGTGTTGGATATGTTGGAGGGTTACTACAAGGATGTGTTCGATAACATCGTTATCATGTGCCCTACTCTGAGCATGAATAAAACGTACGCGCGACCTTGGGTGATGACGGACCCGGACGTACACAAAATCGACCCTGGAACACGCCTGCAGGACTGGTTGAAAGCTCTTCACGAGAAATTTAAAGGGGAACCGACGCTGTTCATACTGGACGACTGCAGCGCTAATCGCGAGATAACAAAAAAGAGAGACATGCTATCGTACCTGGCCTTCTCCGGCCGGCATGCAAATCACAGCGTCTGGGTGCTAACGCAGAAGTTCAACTCGGTGTTGAAAGACCTCAGGGAGCAGACGCGATGGGTGGCCTTATTTCACTGCAAGGACAGGGATTCGTTTGAGGAGTGTTTGAGAGAGAACGATGTGATGAGTAAATTAGAACGGGAACGGGTGAAGAAACAGCTCGCTGAAACTAAACACGCTAAGCTCGTTCTAAAAACCGACCAACCAGTAGCATATATAGTATGCTAAGCAAAGCTAAGCAAAGCTAAGCAAAGCTAAGCAAAGCTAAGCAAAGCTAAGTATATAGCTATGATATTTGAAGTATTTGTCGTGTGCAACTTAACCTTCATTTCTCTGTGTTTTGTCTGTATCGGGTATTATATAGTTAAAACTAAATCTTACTTGTTATATTATAAGATGGAGTGTGAGGAATTGCTCGAACAATTGTCTGTGGAGGGTTCCCCCACGCCGCCGGCAGGCCCCACTGATGACAAGCGAGAGAAACTGGTGGCGTTGGCTGTTGGCGGCAAAGCCAAACATTACTTTGGAGACTACACTCCGGATAAAATTCATAAAATGTCAGCCGAGGAAATCGATAAGCTGTACGCTAGATACGAGTCCCGGCTCGGAGCAGAAATGACAAAGACAATAGGATCGGCTATGACCCAGATATATACCGGTATTGTATCACACTTCCTTCCCATTCCACCAGAGCGCCGACTTTACCTGTGGGAGGACCTCGAGAAAGACCCTTTTATCGAACACGCCGTGAGCTCTATCAGCTGCGGGCTGTACCACAAATATGGTATGTTGTTGGCTCCAGTGACGGCGGCGATTATCACGGCAAAACATTGTCAATTTGAGAGAAAGAATAATAATAATAGTATAGATGGATGCTGCACAGGAAACCCCAGTGGAGGTACCCCCAACAGTGAGTTCACAGGAGACCAGGGAACCAGTGGGGGAAGTGGCCCCTTCACAAACAGTAACCAGGCAGAAGAATCCTAAGAGAGTAGCTGCCGGTAAAAAACGGTGGTGTAACCAACATAAAGTGACCAACCCCCGACTGTTGTTGGCTGTAGGTGTAACTGCTGCCTTGGCTATCTCGTGGTTATACGTGGGGGTACCCTCCCACAGTGAGCCCCCACCCAACAGTGAGCCCCCCACCCCCACGGTAGACCCGCATATCATGTTATAATTTTAATATTTTATATCATATACATAATGTCTGAGGGGAAAACGTTCGTCAACGACGCATACCACGCCACAGTGGTCGCCAGTCTAGCCGTAGGGTACGCTAGGTTGACTAAAATGGTGCTTAAACAATCAACTATCAAGCTAGATTTCAACCTGCAGGATATGGGTATGCTCATAATGAACCTTGGTATGGCGATGGCCACAAAAGACATCCTAGTAAAACAAGGAATAATACCTGATAAGGCTAGAGTGCAGTTTACCGGGCGCGCAACCCGGGACTGCTGAGCGCTCGCTAATGAGCGCGCTGTAGAGCTACTGAACTGTCTCACTTTACCGCGCTGATGTATCCTTAGGGTTAGGGACCCCCCTTCTAGATCCTTAGGGTTAGGGACCCCACTTCTAGATCCTTAGGGTTAGGGACCCCCGCTTCTAGATCCTTAGGGTTAGGGACCCCCCCTTCTAGATCCTTAGGGTTAGGGACACCCCCCTTCTAGATCCTTAGGGTTAGGGATCCCCCCTTCTAGATCCTTAGGGTTAGGGACCCCCCTTCTAGATCTTTAGGGTTAGGGACCCCCCCTTCTAGATCCTTAGGGTTAGTGAGTAAAGGTTAGGGTTGGCAAACCTTAGATGCGATTATATCCATATATCCATCCACGAATCGAAAGTCAAACGATAAACGTCATCGTATATCATAGCTTCGCTGGATTGGCTGCACAACATCTTGAAAACAATGCCTAGGTGTGGCTTCTCGCTTTGATGAATGGGTAGGCGGGGCCTAGCTCTGCGCATGCGCAGTAAATGAAAACAAACCATAATAGTTTGTTTTCATTCACTGCGCATGCGCAGAGCAGGTGGGGTAATGACCCGTTAAACGAGCACTAACTAACTGTGATCGCACCGGTGGTCCCGAGGTAGCGTGTCCGCTAATTAGTCTAATTAGAATCCCACGACCCCTGCTGAGAGCGTTCGAGTCCCGCCAGCACAGCGAAAAAAATCGGAAAAAGCGCGCCCGGTAAAGTGCACTACTCCCCCTGATAATATAATGAAATAAATATAGGGATGGCCACGATAGCTATGATGGTCGGTGGGGCGTTAGTGAATGCCCTGGCATTTTCCGGGAAGCGGCACGATCTCGCTACTGAGAAATTACAAAGGGCACAGGCTGAGTACGCTAAAAAATGCCTCCAGAGGATCGATTTTATTAACGAACAACTCCAGCGTGAAAACCATGCCATTAAAACATTCAATGATGTCGATGAAGCAATGAAAGAATACTATCTACTAACTGGTAAACAATTGGAACCGCTCAATAAACCCACACTCGCTCAGTACTACACACCATCCAAGGGACAAATGAATCGTGAACTGGGCTTCATAGTGTTGGGTATAGCAGCTACTGCGTTGGTTGCGAAGCAATTAAATTAAAATACCTATATAAGTAAACATGAGACCCGCTCCATACCAATGCGAATACATACTTATGGGGAAGACCGAGGCCTGTGGTAGGAAATGCAGGAATCAGGGGTTCTGTTGTTTCCATATGGGAAGTCCTAACTACACGTGTTCTGTGTGTGGTATCGGGGTTAAAGGACACTACTGTCTATGTAAAGCTCACGGAGCGAACGTAGTCAGACATCAACTCATCTACGAGAATAAAAAAGGCTACATAAAAGAACGTAGGCGACTGCTCAAGATAGACTCCAGTGCGTGAAAGGGTTACCTCCCCTTACTGTGAACCAATTAGACATTGGTTCTCTTAGGTGTAAACACGATGTCTACTGTAAGGGAGCTCAAGCGGGTCGCAAAACAGAGAGGTGTGATCGGGTATTCTAGAATGCGGAAGTCAGCATTGTTGAGATTACTAGGTTTAGAAGCCCCTCCTACAGTAAAACAATTAAAAGCTCAAGCAAAACAGCTTGGATACACGGGTTATTCAAACCTGGGGAGAGCCGGGTTAACCGCATTGTTATCACATGCCCCCGTAGCACGTCCCACTGTAAAACAACTGAAAGTCGAGGCACACGATTTGGGTTTAGGCGGGTATTCCCGTATGAGAAAACCACAGCTTTTAGAATTATTACGACAGAATAGAGCTATTGACCTACAGTTCGTGCGCACTGAGCGCGCTGTAGGCAACTATTTGAGAGGTTGGCGCATGCACGTTGATAGAAACATAGACATTACAGATATCAAGCCTCTGATAGCTGATAAGGTCAACCAGGAACTAAATAACCTAGGAAGTATCAAGTTTCAGATCACAGTGAAAATGTCACTCGATAAGCAGGTTGGGAGTACCACTGAGTATGTTCAGCCTTACTTCCGAGGTCAACAAGAGGTCGCCACACATACAGAGACCATTGATACATCAATCGATACCAGTTTTCAGCAGATACGAGAATACCTAGAACGCTACACACACTTGGGGTCCGGGTGGGCTGTAGATAAAATCGATAATGTCTATCTAGACATAGCTAACTACGTGCCGTTCAGAGGCGGGTCATACCTAGCCTTGCCTCCCTACTATAGGAATAAACATGCCATAGTAAACGTTAAGAATAGAGGAAACGATTGCCTGAGGTTAGCTATCAGGTCAGCCTTATTTCCAGCTGGCACTCATTCAGATAGGCTTTCTAGCTATCCCCAAGACGATGGGCTCAACTGGGATGGTATAGATGAACCCACCCCCATATCCCAGATCACTAAAGTAGAAAAACAGAATAATCTGGCTATAAATGTCTTTGGGCACGAAGGTAACACAACAATAGTACACAGGGTCAGCCCGGTGAAGGATCGCCAAGTTATCAATATATTCATGATCCAACGAGGTGAAAAGTATCACTACACGTGGATAAAACATCTCAGCCGGTTGTTGCACGACCAGTCGAAACACGATGGGGAAAAACACTTTTGTGTACGATGCCTACATGGCTTCACCCGAGCTGATTTATTAGAATCCCACCGGGATGATTGTCAAGGTGTGGGGCAGACGGCCATACGAGTCGACATGCCTAAGGAAGGTGACAATATCCTAAAATTCAGTAACCACAAGAACCAAATGTCTGTGCCTTATATTATATACGCCGACTTCGAAGCCTTAGTTGTGGGGGATACCCCCAGTGATACCGCCGGCGAGGCTCCCTTCACCCACAAAACACAAGAGCATAAAGCCTGTTCGTTTGGATACATTGTCGTCCGTTGTGACGGGGAAACGAAAGCTCCGGTAGTGTATAGGGGGCCTGACGCGGCTGAAAGGTTTCTAAAGTGTTTGCAGGAGGAAGAAAAAATTATTAGGAATGCATTGTATAAAATCGCTCCCATGCGTCTGACCCGAGACAACAGGCTAGCCCACGCTAGTAGCACTAACTGTCACGTGTGTGAATCACCACTTAACGGTGATTCGGTGAGAGATCACTGTCACATAACTGGTAAGTATAGAGGCGCCGCTCACAACGCGTGCAACCTCAAGCTTAAAATCAACCCTAAGACAATAAACATCCCCGTTGTCTTTCACAACTTGAGAGGGTACGACTCACACTTGATCATGCAGGCCATCGCGAAAATCGATGGTAATATAACGTGCATCCCCAACAACATGGAGAGATACATCTCCTTCAGTTTAAACGGACTTAGGTTCATTGACTCGTTTCAGTTCCTCCTGTCGTCACTCGACAGTCTGGTCAAGGCCAACAATACCTTCCCTATCACCGATCGATACACAGACGCCGAGACTAGACCCCTGCTTATGAGGAAGGGTGTGTACCCCTATGAGTACATGGATAGTTGGGTCAAGTTCACCGAGACCAGACTACCCCCTATTGACTGCTTTTATAGCAAGCTGAATGAGGCGTCCGTCTCACGAGATGATTACTCGCACGCGACTAACGTATGGAATAAACTGGGTTGTAAGAACCTGGGTGATTATCACGACCTGTACTTGAGGACAGATGTACTGCTGTTAGCCGACGTGTTTGAGACGTTTAGGCGGACATGTTTCAAGCAGTATAAACTCGACCCCGCATGGTATTACACCAGCCCAGGTCTGTCGTGGGACGCCTTGCTTAAAAAGACCGGAGTTAATTTAGAATTGCTCACAGATTACGACATGCACCTATTCATTGAGAAAGGCTTGCGAGGTGGGATTTCCATGGCATCCAAACGATACGCGAAAGCAAATAATCAATACGTGAAAGGTTACGATCCTAACAAGCCAACCAATCACATTCTCTACCTCGACGCAAACAACCTGTACGGCTGGGCCATGAGTCAGTATCTACCTACAGGGGGATTCGAATGGGTACCCCACGTTGATGTTATGGGGGTTGCACCAAATTCGAACAAAGGTTATATCCTCGAGGTTGACTTAGAGTATACCAAGGAATTACACACATCACACAACAGCTACCCCCTGGCCCCCGAACGTATGAGGGTTAACCCAGACTAGATGTCTGAGTACCAACATAACTTGTCAGGTGGGCGTGTGACAGACGTTGAAAAACTCGTGCCTAACTTAATGAATAAGACCAAGTACATCGTTCACTATCGCAACCTACAGCTGTACCTGTCGTTGGGTATGAGGCTGACCAAAATACACAGGGTGCTCATGTTCGACCAGAGCCCATGGATGGAGCCCTACATCAGAATGAACACAGACCTACGAAAAAAAGCCACCAGTGATTTTGAGAAAAATCTCTACAAGCTCATGAACAACTCGGTGTTTGGTAAGACTATGGAGAACCTGAGGAAACGCGTGACCGTGAAGCTGGTTCGGTCGAGTGAGGAAGACAAGCTCAGGAGATTGATAGCCAGTCCGGCATTCAACCGTAGTAAGATATTCACAGACAACCTGGTTGCCCTACACATGAAGAAAAGCCACATAAAATTCAACCGGCCTGTTTACGTGGGGATGAGCATCCTCGATTAATCCAAACACCTGATGTACGACTTTTACTACAACGAGCTCAAGAAACAGTACGGTGACAGGTGTGAAGTGCTGTACACTGACACGGATTCCCTGCTGATGGAGATTCGAACCGAGGACGTGTACGAGGACATGAAAAAACACCTCGATTTATACGACACCAGCGACTACCCTAAGACCCATGCCATACACAGTACGGTAAATAAAAAGGTCCTAGGTAAGATGAAGGACGAGTGTGCTGGCACGCCCATAGCCGAGTACATAGGCTTGAGACCTAAGATGTACTCCATACTGAAAGCCGACAATAGTGAGATCCGGAAGGCTAAGGGGGTTAAGAAGTATGTGGTGAAACAACACATCAAACACGCCAGATTCAAGGAAGCCCTGTTCAAGACCCGTACCTTTAGACATAAAATGAACACACTTAGAAGTGATGGACATAAGATATACGGACTGACTATAAACAAGACGTCCCTGTCGCCTATGGACACTAAACGTTGGATAGCTATTGATGGGATAAACACATACGCGTATGGACATGAAAAAATTTGAGGCTATTTACTACAGCCCGCGTGGGTACTGGAAAGGAGCTAGCGCAGTAGATAAGCTAGCTAAAATAGCGCGAGTACCCCCGGAGGAAGCCAAAGCGTGGCTTGAAAAACAAGCCCTGTGGCAGATCTATTTGCCGGCACCACGCTACGTGCCTAGAAGGAGGTTCGGTATTAACATACCTAATAGCGTTCACCAGGCAGACCTACTGTTCCTACCCCACGACAAGAGGTACAAGTATGCCTTAACCGTAGTGGACGTAGCCAGTCGTTACAAGGAAGCCGAACCCTTGACCACGAAAGATTCGGCCCAGGTAGCCAGAGGATTCGAACGCATATACAAACGCAGCCCGCTGACGTGGCCAACAGAGCTGCAAGTTGACCCCGGACGGGAGTTCATGGGTGCCGTGTCACAACTGCTAGCCAAACACGATACAAAGATCAGGCGTGGCACGGGCGGAGCCCATCGCAGCCAAGCCATAGTTGAGAGATTTAATAGGACTTTGGCTGAGCGCTTGTTTGGCCATCAGTATGCTAGGGAGATGGCCACCCCTGGAAAACGATCGACTGAATGGGTCACGAGGTTACCCAAGGTGGTGTCGGCAATCAACCATGAAGTCACCCGTCTCACCGGTAAGAAACCGGCAGACGCTATCAAACTAAAATCAATAGTTGCAGAGTCGGCCGCTCCATTGCGTGGGAAGGAGAAACAGATACCAGATAGGGCCCTAGTGAGGTATCGATACCAGCCGGGGGAACACGAGGGCGATAGCCGTAAGCGAGCCACCGATCCTATATGGTCAGTCAAAACTTACAACATAGATAAAGTGGATATGAAAGCCGACGAACCTAACTTGTACTACTTGAGGGGTGGGCCGGGTAGGGGGTTTGTAAGAGAAGAATTATTGATCGTACCGTACGGCACAGTGTTACCTCCAACCAATACACGGTAATAGGCACAGTAATTACCGCCAACTTTTTTGTAGTAGGGGTAATAGTAGCAAGAGCTAATGGCCCAACCAAAGCCTTATTTACTAAATAAGGCTTTGTAGAGACATTTCTTGAAAGTGGTCCAGAACTGTCATTCCCTATACTACTAATAGGCCTTCATCAGTCCATGCTTATCATGAGAGGTGACTATGCTTGTCGTAAGAGGCGACTAACGGGATAGGGTGGCCACGCTTGCTGACTTGGTTGACACATGTCATCGGTTCCCAATTGGGCAGATCGATGCTCATGCTGTTGGTCTCTGGATTGTCTGGTCCAGACTTGATTATTTACAGACCACCACCATATAGCTGGAATATTGCTGAGTGTGGCATAAAACTAAACTCCCTCCCTCCCTCGCAGAGATATATCTCATTGTTGGGCATTTATCATGTTTATCACATTAATTCAGTTTGTAGTGCTCAACCTATTCATCATATAGAAGACTTGTATTTAACATCAAATTTACCATATTTGACAAAAATACAAGTAATAAGAATATAATTTTCTTTGCAGTTTATATGTAATCAGCGTTCAAAGTAATCGCCGACCCAGAGGCACATTGTATCAGGCCGGCAGTTTCAAATATCTGCAGGCCCTTGTGGCCTTCAGTAGATTTTCTGTCATCTTTTTCAACTGGAATCTTTCCTACATTTTTATTCTTTATTAACATTAATGACTATTTCAACGCTTTGCACACAGGCATGGAAAACATGGAAACATGGAAAACTGATTTCATAGAAACAGTATGAAATTGTTACAGTTTATTGTGTTTTGTATTTATTGGTTTGACATTAACAAAATGGGCCAGCAGATTTCATTCAGGGCCTGTAGATCTCAAAGCCTGCAGGAGGCAGCAGGCCCTGATTGCCAACAGGCAAGTATTGCAAACACTGTATGTAAGTATTTACCATATTAACACTATTACTCAAAATTTAACAACTGTAATGTGATTCTCAGAAAAAGTAGTACACTCACATAATATATAATTTGACAAGGCAGGATCTATTACTGAATGGAAAACAAAGCTTCAAATGATGCTATGCAACTTTTTTTTATAACATGCTCTAAACTCCTTAAACAGTGTTGCTAATGTAAGATAGTCATTTCCTTAGGGAAATAACTTGTGTTTAGAGTGAAGTGTATTTTTACCAATTCTTCAAATTATTTATAATAAAACATACCTCATATGCAACAGTTAATTGTTCATTAGACTGTTCCGTCTTATGCAGTAGCAAGGGCGATTAAACAATTAGATTATTTTTTTTAACAAAGTAAATCAAGTCAGAGGATAAATGGTACTGAACATGTTTGTCTAATTATTTCCAGTTAAGGCAAACCAATCTTCATATTTTTACTCTATGAGGTATTTGTATCATTTATAACCTTCATATTTTTCTGTATAATATATAATGGGAAAATAAATAATGCAAAGTTGAAATCAGTGATATTTAAAAAATGACAAACCACCTTTATGAAAAAGCAGTCTAAGTAAACTTATCCTCAGTACTTTTCGTTACACTCCACCACTGAGTCTAACAAAACCTTATGGGAGGTCGCGTCAGGTAACCTTTGAGATTGACCAATCAGAACACAGCCTACCAAATCGCGAAAGTGCACAATCGCACATTCCTTATGAACTTTTTTCTCGAAAAGGTTTCGTACCCGAATGATTCCGAATGCAATTTAGCATACAATCGCTTCCGGGTGATGCACACAGCGTGAGTAAACAGTCGCTGAAAATAGTGTTTTTGACAATATTCAAGGATGTTATCTAGTAGTATATACAATGGGGGTTTTGGCTCACTTTCAAGAAATGTCTCTACAAAGCTTTATTTACTAAATAAGGCTTTGGTTGGGCCATTAGCTCTTGCTACTATTACCCCTACTACTTAACGTGTGTTGGAGGTAACACTGTGCCGTACGGTACGATCAATAATTCTTCTCTTACAAACCCCCTACCCGGGCCATCCCTCAAGTAGTATAAGTTAGGTTCGTCGGCTTTCATATCCACTTTATCTATGTTGTAAGTTTTGACTGACCATATAGGATCGGTGGCCCGCTTACGGCTATCACCCTCGTGTTCCCCCGGCTGGTATAGATACCTCACTAGGGCCCTATCTGGTATCTGTTTCTCCTTCCCACGCAATGGAGCGGCCGACTCTGCAACTATTGATTTTAGTTTGATAGCGTCTGCCGGTTTCTTACCGGTGAGACGGGTGACTTCATGGTTGATTGCCGACACCACCTTGGGTAACCTCGTGACCCATTCAGTCGATCGTTTTCCAGGGGTGGCCATCTCCCTAGCATACTGATGGCCGAACAAGCGCTCAGCCAAAGTCCTATTAAATCTCTCAACTATGGCTTGGCTGCGATGGGCTCCGGCCGTGCCACGCCTGACCTTTGTATCGTGTTTGGCTAGCAGTTGTGACACGGCACCCATGAACTCCCGTCCGGGGTCAACTTGCAGCTCTGTTGGCCACGTCAGCGGGCTGCGTTTGTATATGCGTTCGAATCCTCTGGCTACCTGGGCCGAATCTTTCGTGGTCAAGGGTTCGGCTTCCTTGTAACGACTGGCTACGTCCACTACGGTTAAGGCATACTTGTACCTCTTGTCGTGGGGTAGGAACAGTAGGTCTGCCTGGTGAACGCTATTAGGTATGTTAATACCGAACCTCCTTCTAGGCACGTAGCGTGGTGCCGGCAAATAGATCTGCCACAGGGCTTGTTTTTCAAGCCACGCTTTGGCTTCCTCCGGGGGTACTCGCGCTATTTTAGCTAGCTTATCTACTGCGCTAGCTCCTTTCCAGTACCCACGCGGGCTGTAGTAAATAGCCTCAAATTTTTTCATGTCCATACGCGTATGTGTTTATCCCATCAATAGCTATCCAACGTTTTGTGTCCATAGGCGACAGGGACGTCTTGTTTATAGTCAGTCCGTATATCTTATGTCCATCACTTCTAAGTGTGTTCATTTTATGTCTAAAGGTACGGGTCTTGAACAGGGCTTCCTTGAATCTGGCGTGTTTGATGTGTTGTTTCACCACATACTTCTTAACCCCCTTAGCCTTCCGGATCTCACTATTGTCGGCTTTCAGTATGGAGTACATCTTAGGTCTCAAACCTATGTACTCGGCTATGGGCGTGCCAGCACACTCGTCCTTCATCTTACCTAGGACCTTTTTATTTACCGTACTGTGTATGGTATGGGTCTTAGGGTAGTCGCTGGTGTCGTATAAATCGAGGTGTTTTTTCATGTCCTCGTACACGTCCTCGGTTCGAATCTCCATCAGCAGGGAATCCGTGTCAGTGTACAGCACTTCACACCTGTCACCGTACTGTTTCTTGAGCTCGTTGTAGTAAAAGTCGTACATCAGGTGTTTGGATAAATCGAGGATGCTCATCCCCACGTAAACAGGCCGGTTGAATTTTATGTGGCTTTTCTTCATGTGTAGGGCAACCAGGTTGTCTGTGAATATCTTACTACGGTTGAATGCCGGACTGGCTATCAATCTCCTGAGCTTGTCTTCCTCACTCGACCAAACCAGCTTCACGGTCACGCGTTTCCTCAGGTTCTCCATAGTCTTACCAAACACCGAGTTGTTCATGAGCTTGTAGAGATTTTTCTCAAAATCACTGGTGGCTTTTTTTCGTAGGTCTGTGTTCATTCTGATGTAGGGCTCCATCCATGGGCTCTGGTCGAACATGAGCACCCTGTGTATTTTGGTCAGCCTCATACCCAACGACAGGTACAGCTGTAGGTTGCGATAGTGAACGATGTACTTGGTCTTATTCATTAAGTTAGGAACGAGTTTTTCAACGTCTGTCACACGCCCACCTAACAAGTTATGTTGGTACTCAGACATCCAGTCTGGGTTAACCCTCATACGTTCGGGGGCCAGGGGGTAGCTGTTGTGCGATGTGTGTAATTCCTTGGTATACTCTAAGTCAACCTCGAGGATATAACCTTTGTTCGAATCTGGTGCAACCCCCATAACATCAACGTGGGGTACCCATTCGAATCCCCCTGTAGGTAGATACTGACTCATGGCCCAGCCGTACAGGTTGTTTGCGTCGAGGTAGAGAATGTGATTGGCTGGTTTGTTAGGATCGTAACCTTTCACGTATTGATTATTTGCTTTCGCGTATCGTTTGGATGCCATGGAAATCCCACCTCGCAAGCCTTTCTCAATGAATAGGTGCATGTCGTAATCTGTGAGCAATTCCAAATTAACTCCGGTCTTTTTAAGCAAGGCGTCCCACGACAGACCTGGGCTGGTGTAATACCATGCGGGGTCGAGTTTATACTGCTTGAAACACGTCCGCCTAAACGTCTCAAACACGTCGGCTAACAGCAGTACATCTGTCCTCAAGTACAGGTCGTGATAATCACCCAGGTTTTTACAACCCAGTTTATTCCATACGTTAGTCGCGTGCGAGTAATCATCTAGTGAGACGGACGCCTCATTCAGCTTGCTATAAAAGCAGTCAATAGGGGGTAGTCTGGTCTCGGTGAACTTGACCCAACTATCCATGTACTCATAGGGGTACACACCCTTCCTCATAAGCAGGGGTCTAGTCTCGGCGTCTGTGTATCGATCGGTGATAGGGAAGGTATTGTTGGCCTTGACCAGACTGTCGAGTGACGACAGGAGGAACTGAAACGAGTCAATGAACCTAAGTCCGTTTAAGCTGAAGGAGATGTATCTCTCCATGTTGTTGGGGATGCACGTTATATTACCATCGATTTTCGCGATGGCCTGCATGATCAAGTGTGAGTCGTACCCTCTCAAGTTGTGAAAGACAACGGGGATGTTTATTGTCTTAGGGTTGATTTTAAGCTTGAGGTTGCACGCGTTGTGAGCGGCGCCTCTATACTTACCAGTTATGTGGCAGTGATCTCTCACCGAATCACCGTTAAGTGGTGAGTCACACACGTGACAGTTAGTGCTACTAGCGTGAGCTAGCCTGTCAACTCGGGTCATACGCATGGGAGCGATTCTATACAATGCATTCCTAATAATTTTTTCTTCCTCCTGCAAACACTTTAGAAACCTTTCAGCCGCGTCAGGGCCCCTATACACTACCGGAGCTTTCGTTTCCCCGTCACAACGGACGACAATGTATCCAAACGAACAGGCTTTATGCTCTTGTGTTTTGTGGGTGAAGGGAGCCTCGCCGGCGGTATCACTGGGGGTATCCCCCACAACTAAGGCTTCGAAGTCGGCGTATATGATATAAGGCACAGACATTTGGTTCTTGTGGTTACTGAATTTTAGGATATTATCACCTTCCTTAGGCATGTCGACTCGTATGGCCGTCTGCCCCACACCTTGACAATCATCCCGGTGGGATTCTAATAAATCAGCTCGGGTGAAGCCATGTAGGCATCGTTCACAGAAGTGGGTCTTTTCTCTGTGTGCCGATTGGTCATACAACAGCCTGCTAAAGTGTTTTATCCACGTGTAGTGATACTTTTCACCTTGTTGGATCATGAATATATTGATAACTTGGCGATCCTTCACCGGGCTGACCCTGTGTACTATTGTTGTGTTACCTTCGTGCCCAAAGACATTTATAGCCAGATTATTCTGTTTTTCTACTTTAGTGATCTGGGATATGGGGGTGGGTTCATCTATACCATCCCAGTTGAGCCCATCGTCTTGGGGATAGCTAGAAAGCCTATCTGAATGAGTGCCAGCTGGAAATAAGGCTGACCTGATAGCTAACCTCAGGCAATCGTTTCCTCTATTGTTAACGTTTACTATGGCATGTTTGTTCCTATAGTAGGGAGGCAAGGCTAGGTATGACCCGCCTCTGAACGGCACGTAGTTAGCTATGTCTAGATAGACATTATCGATTTTATCTACAGCCCACCCGGACCCCAAGTGTGTATAGCGTTCTAGGTATTCTCGTATCTGCTGAAAACTGGTATCGATTGATGTATCAATGGTCTCTGTATGTGTGGCGACCTCTTGTTGACCTCGGAAGTAAGGCTGAACATATTCAGTGGTACTCCCAACCTGCTTATCGAGCGACATTTTCACTGTGATCTGAAACTTGATACTTCCTAGGTTATTTAGTTCCTGGTTGGCCTTATCAGCTATCAGAGGCTTGATATCTGTAATGTCTATGTTTCTATCAACGTGCATGCGCCAACCTCTCAAATAGTTGCCTACAGCGCGCTCAGTGCGCACGAACTGTAGGTCAATAGCTCTATTCTGTCGTAATAATTCTACAAGCTGTGGTTTTCTCATACGGGAATACCCGCCTAAACCCAAATCGTGTGCCTCGGCTTTCAGTTGTTTTACAGTGGGAGGTTTTGCTACGGGGGCATGTGATAACAATGCGGTTAACCCGGCTCTCCCCAGGTTTGAATAACCCGTGTATCCAAGCTGTTTTGCTTGAGCTTTTAATTGTTTTACTGAAGGAGGGGCTTCTAAACCTAGTAATCTCAACAATGCTGACTTCCGCATTCGAGAATACCCGATCACACCTCTCTGTTTTGCGACCCTCTTCAGCTCGCGTACAGTAGACATAGTGTTTACACCTAAGAGAACCAATGTCTAATTGCTTCACAGTAAAGGGAGGTAACCCTTTCACGCATTGGAGTCTATCTTGAGCAGTCGCCTACGTTCTTTTATGTAGCCTTTTTTATTCTCGTAGATGAGTTGATGTCTGACTACGTTCGCTCCGTGAGCTTTACATAGACAGTAGTGTCCTTTAACCCCGATACCACACACAGAACACGTGTAGTTAGGACTTCCCATATGGAAACAACAGAACCCCTGATTCCTGCATTTCCTACCACAGGCCTCGGTCTTCCCCATAAGTATGTATTCGCATCGGTATGGAGCGGGTCTCATGTTTACTTATATAGGTATTTTAATTTAATTGCTTCGCAACCAACGCAGTAGCTGCTATACCCAACACTATGAAGCCCAGTTCACGATTCATTTGTCCCTTGGATGGTGTGTAGTACTGAGCGAGTGTTGGTTTATTGAGCGGTTCCAGTTGTTTACCAGTTAGTAGGTAGTATTCTTTCATTGCTTCATCGACATCGTTGAATGTTTGAACGGCATGGTTTTCACGCTGGAGTTGTTCATTAATAAAATCGATCCTCTGGAGGCGTTTTTTAGCGTACTCAGCCTGTGCCCTTTGTAATTTCTCAGTAGCGAGATCGTGCCGCTTCCTTTCTTCCTGTATTTCAGCCGCGTGATCATCTCGTAGTTTCGAGAAGAGGAAATTACTCCCGGAAAATGCCAGGGCATTCACTAACGCCCCACCGACCATCATAGCTATCGTGGCCATCCCTATATTTATTTCATTATATTATCAGGTATTATTCCTTGTTTTACTAGGATGTCTTTTGTGGCCATCGCCATACCAAGGTTCATTATGAGCATACCCATATCCTGCAGGTTGAAATCTAGCTTGATAGTTGGTTGTTTAAGCACCATTTTAGTCAACCTAGCGTACCCTACGGCTAGACTGGCGACCACTGTGGCGTGGTATGCGTCGTTGACGAACGTTTTCCCCTCAGACATTATGTATATGATATAAAATATTAAAATTATAACATGATATGCGGGTCTACCGTGGGGGTGGGGGGCTCACTGTTGGGTGGGGGCTCACTGTGGGAGGGTACCCCCACGTATAACCACGAGATAGCCAAGGCAGCAGTTACACCTACAGCCAACAACAGTCGGGGGTTGGTCACTTTATGTTGGTTACACCACCGTTTTTTACCGGCAGCTACTCTCTTAGGATTCTTCTGTCTGGTTACTGTTGGGGGTACGTCCACTGAAGGGGTCACTTCCCTCACTGTTGGGGGTGTGGGGGGTATCACCTCGGGAGGGGTTTCCCTCACTGGTTCCTGTGTCACTTCCGTCACCTCGGGAGCAGCATCCATCTATACTATTATTATTATTCTTTCTCTCAAATTGACAATGTTTTGCTGTGATAATCGCCGCCGTCACTGGAGCCAACAACATACCATATTTGTGGTACAGCCCGCAGCTGATAGAGCTCACGGCGTGTTCGATAAAAGGGTCTTTCTCGAGGTCCTCCCACAGGTAAAGTCGGCGCTCTGGTGGAATGGGAAGGAAGTGTGATACAATACCGGTGTATATCTGGGCCATAGCCGATCCTATTGTCTTTGTCATTTCTGCTCCGAGCCGGGACTCGTATCTAGCGTACAGCTTATCGATTTCTTCGGCTGACATTTTGTGAATTTTATCCGGAGTGTAGTCTCCAAAGTAATGTTTGGCTTTGCCACCAACAGCCAACGCCACCAGTTTCTCTCTCTTGTCATCAGTGGGGCCTGCCGGCGGCGTGGGGGAGACCCCCAACTGTTCGAGCAATTCCTCACACTCCATCTTATAATATAACAAGTAAGATTTAGTTTTAACTATATAATACCCGATGCAGACAAAACACAGAGAAATGAAAGTTAAGTTGCACACGACAAATACTTCAAATATCATAGCTATGCTTAGCATTTGCTTAGCTTTAGCTTAGCTTTGCTTAGCTTTGCTTAGCTTTGCTTAGCATACTATATATGCTACTGGTTGGTCGGTCTTGAGCACGAGCTTAGCGTGTTTAGTTTCAGCGAGCTGTTTCTTCACCCGTTCCCGTTCTAATTTGCTCATCACATCGTTCTCTCTCAAACACTCCTCGAACGAATCCCTGTCCTTGCAGTGAAATAAGGCCACCTATCGCGTCTGCTCCCTGAGGTCTTTCAACAACGAGTTGAACTTCTGCGTTAGCACCCAGACGCTGTGATTTGCATGCCGGCCGGAGAAGGCCAGGTACGATAGCATGTCTCTCTTTTTTGTTATCTCGCGATTAGCGCTGCAGTCGTCCAGTATGAACAGCGTCGGTTCTCCTTTAAATTTCTCGTGAAGAGCTTTCAACCAGTCCTGCAGGCGTGTTCCAGGGTCGATTTTGTGTACGTCCGGGTCCGTCATCACCCAAGGTCGCGCGTACGTTTTATTCATGCTCAGAGTAGGGCACATGATAACGATGTTATCGAACACATCCTTGTAGTAACCCTCTAACATATCCAACACGAAAACGGTCTTCCCACAGCCAGTCTGCCCGCACACTATGGCGCAGTGTGGGTCAGTGGGTAGTTGTGGGTACCCCCCGGGGGTGTGGGGGTCTTGTTTATTGTTGGGGGGTGTGGGGGGGTACCCCCCATCAGTAGATGGCTTGCACGAATCTCCCATTGTCTATATTAAGTTGCGCGTCCATAATAACGTACAGATATAATTTCAACTTACCAGCGGGTTGAGCTTTCTTAGTAATCTGGATGGTTATCCCTTCGCTGCCGTTATCTATACGGCGCCCGCTACCGTGCAGTTTATCATCATCCGTGGATCGCATGTCCAACCATAGGGCGTACTTGGTGGTCAGGTATTCACCGATCTGCACAGAGCCGAGGTCCAGGTCCTTTGTTATATAATGTGGGGTCCCCACTGGTAGCTTTTTTATCTCATCCCACTGCTGGTGTGGTCTCATACCATGACTGAACAACTGGTTGGGCACGCCCTCGATGGTCACTTCCACCTTTTCAATCTCGGGGTTGAAAAACTTCTCGCTGTTCCTCTGGAATGGCTCGTAATCCTCCACGGGGATGACCAGGATACCTTTCATCGATCGCGCCGGCACGTTCAGGTTGATATTCCACACAGTGTCGCTCTTATCTCGCACGACTGATCTATGCCTCAGTACGCGATCGTACAGGATAGCCATCTTCCCAGAGTACTGGCTTCGAACCTGCCTGGCCAGCTCCGGGCTAGTGACCATGTCGAACTCCAGAGAGATGTTGTCTATAGCATAACTGGCCTCATCACCGTTCGGCGTACACACTACTTTGCTATAGTCGTTAAACGTGAGCTCGTATTCGAGCCTATCACCCAGCGCGGCCTGGTAAAACGGCGCGTGTCCCGTGAGCAACTCGAAGTCGAGCGGCACGCAGAATCGATTCCCGTATGCTCGAGCGATGGCCTTTTCACCGTCCGATAGCTTGTCTAGCTGGTCTGGCGTGAAGACATACCCTATGCGCGCCAGGGTTGATTTGCTGATACCCTGGTACACATTATTGACTCGTTCTCCATCGCTTTTCCAGAGATCCTTGTAGCAGTGAAACACGTCGCTGTCGTCGATGCTCAGCACCTCGTTACCGCTGATCTTGACGGTCGTTTTCTTGATGATGGCTCGACCCACGTTCCACACTAGCGCGCGTTTGTCGTTGTCGGAGGTCAACGTGATATTGAACGCCAGTCGAACAGTGCCTGGTACAATGAGGTCATTCTCACCAAGGTTTGGAAATCTAACCAGCAGAGTTTGATTCTGGTCTATCTTGCTGGGATTGTTGGTGATGGTCACCGACTGTCGCACGGCTCTGGCGCCTAATGGCTCTCTCAATCTTCTGAAAGGATCTAATTTTCTGCCGTACATTGTTATATAAATGAAATATATTTTTAATACTAATGGATGAAGACATACCTATGGATGATATGCGGGGCGATAGTGCCCAGGCATTCGATGATGACCAGGAGACCTCATTCTCGCAAGGTGACGAGCTCCTTAAGGGTGCCGTCGACGATTATTACAACGCAGTTGAAAATAAATCCAAACTTCCAGGTTTACCCTCAGCAATGGCACGCTGCGTTTGAAGTCTCGCCCGGAGATCGATCTCATGAATAAACGCACTAGAGAACTGCTTGCCTTATCAACATTAGGCAGTAAACATGGGATTGACTTTATCCGCGATGAACTAGGCTTCATAGATTACGGTGGCGCGCGACCTAAGCAGTATCCTCCGAAGTTAGTTCAAGGTCTGCAAGACATCAGGGACGCCATATCAGATCAAAACATGACTTATGATATTAAAAAGGTGTTGGCCGACTACGAGAACAAACCCTTCCCGGGGCTCGAATTTACCGTTCGGGAACTGCGGGGGTTGGATCTGACGATGCAAACCATTCGCGGACATCTCGCGAAAAGCACGGCCAAAATGAGTGAGATAGACGACACCATCGCCTATGAAAAGAAAAAACTCGGTGAAACTGATGACGAGGCTCTGAAAGCCCACATCGAGGGACAAATACGTAATTTGGAAGAGGAAAGGCAGACCTGGCTGGAGACAGCATCCTCCTTCAAAGAAAAGCTTCGATCCCAGGTCAACCGTATACGGGAAACCATCAATCAAGTCCTCTACCGAGACACCACGTTAGCAGACAGGATTCGGATATTGTTCCGGGAGCAAGGGATCACCATCGCCAGCATTCTGACTGCATTGGGTTTCATCATATCAACCCTGGTGGTGTCACTGGTGGGAGGAACCCCCACACCCCCCACACCTGGCGGCGGGGGAACTCTGTAGAAAATCCACGACACTATATGCAGTATGAGGATGGGCATTGTCCTGCTGGAACATAAGTGAGTAAGTGAGTAAGTTTAGTTTTATGCCACACTCCGCAACATTCCACCTATATGGTGATGGTCTGTAAATAATCGAGTCTGGACCAGACAATCCAGTGACCAACAACATGAGCATCGATCTGCCCAATTGGGAACCAATGATGTGTCAACTAAGTCAGCGAGCATGACCACCCGATCCGTTAGTTGCCTCTTATGACAAGCATAGTCACCTTCCTGGAAGATGATCCGGTTATGATGCTGACATAAGAATGGTTGCAGAACCAGATGCAGACTTTGGGCAATGTATCATTGAACTGTGAGATTACCATCCACCACCACAAGATCTGTCTTCATATTGTCACATACTAGTATGCCACCCCAAAACATAATGCCTTAAAACCTTAAACCAAACGGTTCCACTTCCCATACACAGCAACATTAGTTAGTTGGGGTTTACACTCAGATATAAGATTCATTTTTTGCAGGTTCCATGGAAACATGACTTAAGCTGTGGCTTTGAGGATGTTATCTTGTCTGGAGCAGATCTCCCAAACTTTGTGTTTATCAGACTTGGTAGACATGTTTGCCATGCTCACCATGATCCCTAAATGTACATGACAACAGGTTTGACTTGGACTGAAATTGGTGGTTTTGCTCTTTTCTGGAGAACTATAAAAACATTCACTATTTCCTAACAAACCTTGGCACATAGATAGGTCTGGTTGTTTAGTGGTGCCTTTTAGTAGGTTTGGATTTCTGAATAAAATATTTTTCGCGTTTCCAAGGCAACAAGTTTGACTGAATTTGATGGTCATATTCTTTACCAGAGCAGAAGTGTAAAACCTTACAATACTCTTACGAAGGATACTGATGACAACTGAACAACAAAATGACTAACAAATTACTTAAGGTAATACAAAACCTTCTATATTTGACTGTGTGATATATTCTGATTTTGACCATACCACAGATAATTTCATTTGGTTTCAGCAGTCATTTTGTGGTTATGTTAATGCTACACTAATGCCACTATGACATTGGCAATGTATCACCCTCTCAGGTGTTGGGTGTTGAAATGATATAGGATAGGAATAGTATAGTATAGGAAAACGGGGTTGTGAACAACTTTTTCCACAACAACAGAGAGGAAAAATGAAAGATAAATGTGCAGGGATTCCTATTATAGAGTACATCAGATTAAAGCCTAAAATGTATTCTATCAAGAAAGCTGACAGCAGTGAGATAAGAAGGCTAAAGGTAAGAAAAAATGTCATGAAAAAAAACAGACCAAACAGGACCAATTCAAAGAGGCCCTGTTCAAGAAAGGGACATTCAAACATGAAATGAATGCTATCAAAAGTGACAACCATAGGATATGTAGGGGATAATGTTAAACAATGTCGCTCACGAATAAGATGGATGGATTGCCCACTATGGTGTCATGACTTGCGCTCATGGACACAGTTGTATTGAAGGGAAAATGTCATGAAATGAATATGGATAAGATTTACTACAGTCCATGGGGATATTGAAAAGACACAGAAGCAATCCTCAAGCTTGCAGATGCTGTAAAGGTTTCCACCTTCAATACCAAGTGCTGGGGAGGGATATCAAATGATGTCTCCACTCATGGATTATGATATTTGGTACATTGCTTAGAGCTGAAGGGACATTATGGGGGAACCCCATTTCTTATACTACTAAATGTTTTGATCTTGATGTTCCATGTTATAGTTTTGTACATTGTCCATATCCAGTGTCTAATACACTTTTCAGAAGAAGTGGGCCCTTGGCCCATGGTTGAATGAAATAGTGGGACATTTGCAACTGTAGGTGGGTCATCAGAAAAAACAAGGGAGACAGTGCATTCATTCTGCAATTTTAATGAATTTGTCATGCAAATAGCTGTTCAGGTGTGTCAATTAAAGTGTTAATTTAAATTGAATAGCTGCCTTTTCTTTACCACGAAGCACATGTTTCACTGCCATTTGTTCCTTCAGCCATTCAGTTTGGACAGCAAGTTTATGGTCAGCACTATCAGCATGTCTCTTGAGCATGGAAGTATGGAAATTATCAGTTCCATCAGTGAAAACATAATGTTTTCCATTTTTCAGATGGGTTGATTTTTTGTTCTCAATTTTAACATCAGTCGGTGTATCATTAGCTTTTGATAGTTTCATTTCAATTATTATGTCTTGCCGCCCGTTTAGCGCGAAGCGCAGAAATAGTATTAGGCTCCATCCATACGGATTGGAATTGCTTAAGAACCGTTGACTAGATTCTTTGTATATTTGGTATCTAGGTTTATCACAGTAGAAGAAAAGTCTCAGTCAGGTTTGGTGACCTTGACCTTCATCTTAAGGGACTTTAGCATTTTACCTTGTCAGCGAGATATCTCAAGAACCTTTCACTGGATTTTCTTCATATTCATCACCAAACTTTATCTAGGTTTCATACACTGGTTAAGGTCTAAGTGACTCTTCAAAATATTAAAAAACTACAGTGCAAGATGTCAAGAGAGTTTGAGAGAAATCTTTTTGTTGACATTTTACTTCATCTGAAACCTTCACTTTCATTTTTTTCTACGTTTGATTCGATAATATGCGGCGGGGGATTATGTCACATTAGTGACAATGCTTCTTAAATTAGTAACTGTCATCACTTGACTTTGCAATGGTTTCAGCATTTTCTTTATCAGTTTTTGTTCTTTTTTGTTTAAAAAAACTCAGCAGCAAACAACTTTTGAGCTTTTCAATAATTGTCCACTCTCTTTCCAACTTCAGTTACTGCCCTTTGATATTGATCTGGGAAATACACTGGTAGGGGACGTAACTCTTAATGTATAATGAAACGAAGACTCTGTATAACAAATGTAGACTTCATGGTATGACTTAAGCAAACTGCTTCTGTACCCTCTTCTAAGAAAAGCATCAGACAGGAATATTCAGAGAATATTTCCATTAATTTAGAATATATTTTTGAAACTAGAGGTGAAATATGATAAAATGGAATTAGATGATGAAATGTTAGTGATAAATCATTTTTATGCCCCCGGCATGTAATGCGGGAGGATATAGTCGACGCCTCATCTGTCTATCCGTCCGTAATCATAACTCAGCAGAACTCAGAAACCGTTCAATATTTTTAGACCAAACTTTATAGATATAGTAATCACAGCCTATGGTTGTGCCTTTTGCTATTTACAGGTTTCTGGCATTTATATTTTTTTTTGTTTTTCCATGCAACATTTTGGTGTTAATCTTATGGTGGGGTGGGCTTTGTTTCCGAAGCAGAACTCAAAAACCATTAAATATTTTTCTGCCAAACGTTGTAGATATATCAATCAGAACTCAAAGTGGTCCCTTTCGCTATGTACAGGCTTTTGTGATTTATTATTTTCTCAGTTTCCATGGAAACGTTTCGGACATAGTCTCAAAAGTGAGAGATGTGTTTCGTTTCCAGAGCAGAACTCAAAAGCTGATCAATGTTTTTCTGCAAAACTTGGTAGATATATCAGTCAGAGGCTGAAGTGGTGCCTTTTGCTATGTACAGGTTTTTGTGATGTGTTATTTTCTCGGTTTCCATGGAAACGTTTCGAACATAGTCTCAAAATCTCAAAATGGAGGGATGGGCTTCGTTTCCGGAGCAGAACTCAAACACCATTCAATATTTTTCTGCAAAACATGGTAGATGTATCAATCTGAACGTATAGTTGTGCCTTTTGGTATTTACAGGTTTTTGTGATTTATTATTTTCTTGGCTTCCATGGAAATGTTTCAGACATAGTCTCCAAAGTGAGAGGTGAGTTTTGTTTCCGGAGCAGAACTCAAAAACCGTTCAATATATTTCAGCAAAACTTGGTAGATATATCAGTCAGAAGCAGAAGTGGTGCCTTTTGGTATGTACAGGATCTTGTGATGTATTATTTTCTCGGTTTCCATGGAAACGTTTTGGACCTAGTCTCAAAAGTGAGAGGTGTGTTTCGTTTCCAGAGCAGAACTCAAAAACTTCTTAATATCTGACTGTAAAACTTGGCAGATATGTGTTGCAGATCCCAAAGTGGTGCCTTTTGCTCTCTACAGGTTTTTGTGATTTATTATTTTCTTGGTATCCATGGACACGTTTCGGACTTAGTTTCAAAATGGAGGGATGGGCTTTGTTTCTGGAGCACAACTTGAAAACCATTTCATATCTTTCAACAGATCTTGGCAGATATATGAGACAGATCTTGAAATGGTGACTTTTGCTGATCACAGATATATGGCATTTATATTTTTCATGAATTCCATGGAAACAATTCAGACTTAGTCTGAAAAAACATCAAGTAACTGTCAGATGATTTGTCCTTTCAAACAAGTGGGGGCCAGGGGGATATGTCATCTTCTGATGACTCTTGTTACTTTTTTACCTGGATATGTCAACAGACTGATTTAAGATATAAATTGTTATTGGGTATTTATTAACTTTTGTGACTGATACTATCTTTTCTAACATGTCTAGCAAGTGATGACTACACATTCAGGAGACTGTCAGTATCTTGGCAGTATGAATCAAACATTTCAATTGTTTGTCCAGATTCATTGTTGTTAGCGTGCAAGTTCTTAACTGTAGTTCTTAAAGGCACAATGTCACACAATTTTGACAATGTTTGGGTCTATAGTTATTTTGTTTATATACATTAGCTTCCTATTGACAGTGTATGAAATAAGGCATGTCCGACCACCCAGGAAGGGCTAGATTTCTAATGGACAGTCAGATTTACAGCTGGCCAGTCTGATGGTCTGGAGAAAATTTTGGCATACATATCATCATTTATATGCTATTATATTAGTATATAGATTAACACATCAGTCATACAGTGATGCACGTATTTGTACACATGGTTAGAGCGGTGTCGGGTATTACCGAACAGCTAACAGCACATTCCGCCTAATTCCTGCCCTGTTTCATCACACATAACAATAATTAAAACATGCAACGAACTATTCATTATACATCATGTACACGTGTGAAGACACGTTCATCCCTCTTAGTAAACTTTTTTCCGTCAAATATTTGACTCGATCTAATTGTCACTTTTTCCACTCTTGTCGGCTCTGCTGAACAATGACGTCAGGCTTTTCTGAACAACGATGTCAGGCTATTCCGAACACTTGTGTGGGGCTATTCCAGGCTATTCATCAGACTGACGTCCTCCATGATAAGTGTTTAAGTTCAAGGACGGTCATTTCGTTCATATTATGTACTAGGATCACCAGGTTTCTACAAAATTTCTGTAATTTAATCCGTTCCAATATATGGCTGTAATAATGTTGAGAGAGGCATTGAACATCAAACCAACCAAGCATTAATTGAAACGTGAAGCTAGGTCCTCCGCAAATATTTTCACATGACACTATGGGTAAAAGGAATTCATGTAGATTTCTTGCAAATTCAGGAAGAGTTTGTTCCCGCATTAACGTCATTATACTGTAATTTTATGAAGAATGCAAAGTGAAACTCATTAGAGCATTCATGTTGTTGCAAACAAGGTCAGATTTGTCATTGTTTGATGTGTTATCTCAACATCCAGTTAATGATGATAAAATTCTCCCGGTAACCATGCAGGTAAAACAAGTCACTTATGTACCATTCAAATACTGCCATGAACACAGCATATGAAATAATTTATGCCTGTATATTTTTGGAATTTTCGAATATGAGCATGGATCAAACACACTTCATGTGGTATAAAATGTATTTGTCAGGTGTGGTCCTGAGCAACAATATACCAGATAACAACTCTTTCATTTGTGCATACAGCGCAGGGTTTTTCTTCTATTCTCTGGGGAAAAAAAGTTGTCAGGAACGATTCTAGACATGACACTGCCATCTACTTTGAAAGACACTGGTTATAGCCACCCAAACCAATGTTGGGCCACCCCGCTGAGCACTGTGGGGACTAACTGGTGGGTCACCAGTTATTGACAAATGCAAAATATTCTTTCAGTATTGATCTTAACCACCTGACTGAAAATTTCTTGATTGGCATTGATGAATATACTACACTGAAACGTGAAATATACTTGTATGTGAAAGAGCATTATAGAAGAAATACAAACTATAAATCGGACCATAACAAGTGTTTAAAGAAATATAGTCAGTTAAGCCAGGTAACAGCAACAGAAAAAGCACATGTGAATCCATTTACGTATAATTTAACGATGTCAGTTAAGTAAGTTGATATACAGTAGTCCCAAACACAGAAGAAATATTCCTTAATTTTTGTTCAGATTACAGCAGCTTGAAGGTAAGCATTCACTATTCGAAAAATAAGCAGAAACGAAATCTACAGGGAATTCCGTGAAATTTTTAAGACGATTACGTGATTGATGTTCTGTTGAAAATGCAGTTCTTATATTCACTTGTAAATCATATAACTGCCAGGTATCAAACAGGTATTGCTGAACAGTGTCTCTGTACAAATTTGTTCCAGTATGTATCTATTTATCAGGTATTTCAATTGTAGATCACTTATTTAAACATTATTTCAGTAAATGTATATTATGGAGAAAACTGAATTGTTTTGAATGTAAAGCGACTTGATCACATATGTGCGTTACTGCACACAAAGTCAATGACACTTTCTATTATTTCACGTCTGAATACAAAAAACATGAGGCATACGGAAGATGATAATGCAGGAAAAAATGAATTATTCGAAGCCGCACTTTTAAATGCATGATTAACGTGTATGTATTTTGTGATATGTGAGACCAAGTTAACTGGCCATGGAAAGTAATGGAGTTACGCATTTCAACAGGGACAAAGGTGAAAATAATTAAATGACATGCAAGGTGCCTGTCAGTTAGTAATAGAGCACAGTCTAAGGGAAACGACTCTCAACAAAGTCGTGAAATTAACTGGCCTTGATGTTCCTATAAGGTCATGGTCGAATATCCCAAACATTTATCGATATGTTTCTACAAATATGTTCCTGATGTAAAAGTAAGTTGTTCCCCTCACTAATATTTGGAGTTATTGTCTGATTTTTAAATATTTGGCTTGAGAGAATGCAATAGCTTGTACAGTAACACTGATTCCTTTATGAACGATCATCGTGTTTTTGTCAGGGCACGTTTCCAAAGTTAATGATTATTTATGTACATAGAACAAGTTCAATTCTAACACATATGGCTAGAAAATGGAGACAGCTACAAATATCTTGTTTTGTGTTTGTCTTGACTCTTTATAAACCAGATGGAGTAATTAAAAAACGTTTATTACTATCAACAAATAAGCGACACAAACGCCCTTAGGCATATAGTTGAGTAGCGAAAATTGCTGAGGTCAGTGGCGCTTGTTTGGTAAAGGACGACAGGGTTGCATAATGGAGGGTTAGTGTTGATCGGACAGTAGTCCATATATGGCTAACAAAGCTTTGCATCATGGTTTGGAACTGCGTAATGTACCTAAATAGACATGGTGCTATATTTTGAATGGACTATCCCAGTTTTCATCAAGACTTGTTGGTTTGGCCATCTCATCGACAATATCCGTACAACGTTTAAGGATGTGATGCCACTTGCTTGTCTTTTCGTGAGTTTTATTCTCCGTGTCTTTTGAAATATATTTAAGATGCAGACACTTGTTTTTCAGGTAAGGGAAGTTCCCATTTCAATGCATGCGGGTGGAAATTGCTGTAGCGATCGGCAAATTGAGAAAACAATACAGAAATTGAATTTTGTTTGGTAATAGCTGCTTGTTCGGTAATACCCGACACCCCTCTAGCAATTTCCATCACAGTTTACAGAAGTAACCCCCTTTTAAGTTTCTTTTGTAGGAAAATGAAATGTCTAGCACAGGAATGTACTATGTCAGTTTTTCTGGGTTATTGGTAATGAAAATTACAAACTGATTTTTGTTTATTGTGCGTATACCATTTGCCATCTGTCACATACATTTCACTTAATTGTATATATCTGATGCATTCCTGACGTGATGTTTAGACCTCTTGCATGGGGGTAATGAAGTTTCAAAATGCAAAAGAACCAACTGAAACACAGCACAAAAAGTGAGGTGACGCAAATTCCCCTCATGTAGAAAATAAGCATTTAAGTTCCTTGCAGCATTGGACAAATATTAGGCATGTGTTTTCCGAATTAAATCTATTTCTAAGACAATATTTCCTGTTTCAGTGTGCTGGCCACTGTGATGGATGGTAACCTGCGCATGTTACGTGTAATGCTGCAGACACCACAGGCTCTGAAACAGACAGACCTTAATCATAGCATCATCTATTCTGCTAAACACGGGCTTCTTGAGTGTGCATCTTGCCTTCTTGATGCAGGTGGGGTGGAAAATACTATTGCATATGTACAACTTCTTTACCCATTTTGCAATATTATTTTGTTTGGAATCCTTACCTTTGAAAAAAGACTTGCATCAAAGTGTCTGTTGTACATGCATTATAAGCATTAACTAATGCATATGCTATATGAAAACATTCTTTTCACTAAAGAGACTTTACAAATGCCCAGTTCTTGATTTAAGAACAGACCTGGCTTACCATTATACAGTCTACCCATTCCTTTTTGTCTTCCCCCTGGAAAAGCAAGAAACATGAAGATTTTAAGAGGCACAGTGATCTCATTTACTATATGGAAGACCTTCAGTTCTTTCTAACCAGGCTTTGTGTCAATATTTCCCAACTGCTTTCAGCTCTAAGGTTAGAAATGGCATGATTTCTGGTTTCCAACTTTCCACTGCCCTTTTTTCTTGTTCATTGGTCGCTGTGTCAGTCCTCTCTCAGGGTATGAAACTCTCAAACTCTCTCAGCCAGACCACAGGGTTGGTTTGTTGTAAAACTTACCAGCCCTGACCTAAACTTACCCGCCTACAAAAACTACTAATTATATCACTATAATTAAAATAAAACTTGTAAACTAATAATGATTTAAATTTTAACACGAGTGACAGGCAGGTGAAATTGAGAATCCTGCAGTCCATGATGAATATAACCCTTCTCAGGCAGTTTGGCAGGCAGGTATTTCGAACGCTGTCTCTGTAGAGTTATCATGGAATAATAATTTATACAAAAATTCATGTATTACCACTACAAGCATTATACATCAGGATTCAGATATTAGGAAATGCTACACATAGAATAATAATTTCATCATGATCACTAGTAGTGTAGAGAAAGACACGAGCTTAAAGCAGAAATTCGTTTCATAGATCTACAATTCCTAAATGGTTTAAAGTTAGAACTGCATTGTTTAAAGATATTTGTACATAAATCTTAGCCTGAGGTATTCAAACCACCACTGTTAGACAAACCATTCAGGAAGACAAAAGAATTCTAGAAGGTTTAATGAGGTGCGTTGAAGTAAACATGTCATCATTATAACATTGTGAAAGTATTTTAAATTAGGGTCATTAAGCCATGAAGCGCATCTATTGTAATCCAAGCAATTATAATTGACACGCCAGGCTTCCTTAGATCTAGCCCAAGCTAACAGTAAATGTGTCGGTGGGATAAATGCCACCTCTACATGGATGACATCGAGCTCCTCGCCAAAGGAGATACCAATTTGAAAGAACAGGTTCTCTTTGTTGAGTCCTTTGAGACAGTGGCATGACATTTGGACTTGACAAATGTAATACTCTTTGTTTGAAACGTGGCAGAGTGACTAATGATGGATTGAGTTGGAAGGGAGAGGAGTTATTGAGCATCTTGTGGAAGATCAGGCCTATACCTATCTCGGAATGCAAGTTCGAGACAAGCTCCAGAATATCCACATTCAAAATAAACTTCGGGCCAAGTATAAATCTTGTTGAAAGAAAATCTGGATTTCAGAGCTAAATGCTCAAAACAAGGTCAAAGCCACCAATACTTTTGCTGTGCGGGTCCTCTCCTATTCCTTTGGATTAGTTGATTGGAAAAAACAAGACATCCAGAGTCTAGATCACCAGACCAGAAGGATCATGTCTGATAACAGAGCCCACCACCCTCGTTCCTCTCTTAATCATTTAAATATGCCAATCAGTTCTGGAGGTTGGGGTTTGATCAGTGTGGAGGCGTGTGGTGTACTTTTGCACATATTTATTTATCAAATGATCCTCTGCTGATGCATGTCAAAACTCACAATGAATGGAAGGAATTACACAGCTATTTCAAGCGTGCCAAAGCTGTTGATACAATCTGAAATTTAAGGATGATTTTGTTGATGGCGATATACTGCAGGATAATACAATGATGGAAGAAAACCAGGTGAAGTCCTTTGCCAAGTCTGCCCAAAGTTGTTCCTTTGTGGACAAGCTGTCTGAGAAGTCATTGCAACATGTGTGCGTGCCGTGTGTGGAACAGAACAGCAGTCCAACCAACTCCTTTGCCTGGATGAAGTCGGCTGGTCTCAGATGTGAAACTGAGGGCTTCCTTTTTGGGGCTCAAGACCAGTCACTTCCCACTCGCAGTCGTCAGAATGTGATTCTTAGTCAAAATGTTAACATGAATGAATTTACAGACATTTTCTCAATGGATGCCCTTCCTTGCCAATATACAACCTGAGACAAATTCCAACCAACAAACTTGATCTTGTCCTTTTCAACAATACCAATGAAATTATTTATATCATTGAATTTTCTGTCCCTTTTGACAACGTGATTGGCAAACTTCAGGAAAAGCATGCTAAATATGCGAACCGTGCCTCTGAAATGTACTTGCATCCCAAGTACACTGTCATCAGGCTCCCCATTGTTCTCTGTGCCCTGAACTCTTTTTGCAGATAAGGAGAGTGCCCGAGTTCTTCACCAGGGGCACAGCCCTTCTGACAATCTGGGTAATGCAGAAGGACTGCAATGTTGGGGAGCCTTCATATTCTCCGGAAAGTTCTTGGTGGATTCGACTTGGCAATGTTTCCCGGGAGAAGTCCCATTTGCTGTCTGGGCTCCATGTAGAGGGGACGAGTGCCCAAGCTGATGATGAGCCTAACCCACCTGACTGTGCCAAAATATTTACCAGCTACTGTATAGTTTTCAAAGGCAAGGTCGGCATATTTATCATGCTTTTCATGAATCTTGCGAATCACATGTTGTCAAAAGGGACAGAAAATTCAGTGATATAAATAATTTCATTGGTTTTATCAAAAAGGACAAGAGCAGGTTTGTTGGCTGGAATTCGTCTTAGGCTGTATATTCGGCTATTCCAGGAAAGTTTGAAAACATCATTTTCCAGGATGCCCTGGAGATGTTCAGGGTCGTACCATGGATGGACCTCAGGGTCAAAGCCACAGGCATGGCTGAGACGATTGTAAAAGCAGTGAGCCATGCCATCATGTCTTTTAAGATATGCTGTTTGTGTCAAGAAAGGGCATCCACTGACAAGGTGTTGGACAGTCTTGGTGAATTCATTGCAAAAATCATATTATTTGTACCAATTTTGTGCCAGCTCTCCTGACCTAACCACTGGAGCAATTTCGATGAAACTTTCAGGGATGATAGCCTCTGTGCTGAAAGGTATACAATGAACAAAAAATCCCGACTTCCAGCTACCTGGAAGACAACCCAAAATATGAAGATCTTCTACCCTGGATGTCTCCAAAACTATAAATGGACCAAATTTCACCCAATGTAGGCAACGGCATTCCCTATCGATTCAATGCAAAAAGTAGGCCACCATGATTGATTTTCCGCCATTTTGAAAAAACTGAAATGTTCGTTGATATTCGTGTTTTGACGGTACCTGTCTTTGAAAATCTTCTCCAGAATGGCATATAGCACAATCAAGTTTGATACACCGTTAGAAAGCCATTAGCCTGGAATTGTTTCAGAGTTAATGCCCTTGAAAGTTGGTCAATTTTTCAAAGACGCGTTTTCATAGGGTTCATAAAAATGTCATAACTCTACGAAAACACAAAGGATTACCAAACTGTAGATAATAAATAGGGAATATGTTTGCTTCACATTATAGTTAAGTAAAAGTCAATACTTAGTCACAATTACGACGGAAACACAATTCCTCCATTTCCAGCCAGAATCAACTCAAGTTTTAACAAAATGTTCCCACGCCGCATTGACAAAGAGATTTCTATTTTTACCGCCGTTATGGCACACTCAAATTAGAACTCGAGTTTCTCTTCACCTGCATTACACTGGCTTAGCACTGAATGGTCACAGAAATACATGAGCGTCAAGGAAATAGTGGATTGAGTAACAGTGAGTTGAATTTTACGCCGCACTCAGCAGTATTCCAGTTATATGGTTGCGGTATGTAAATGATCGAGTCTGGACCAGACAATCAAGTGATCAACAGCATGAGCATCGATCTGCACAGTTTGGAACCTATTAGTTTGAATATGAGACTTAAAATAAGATATATTCAATGACGAGTGCTTAGTGACGAGTGACATGGGTGCCTGTGTAAGATTACTGACTTTGTAGTGAAAAGAACGTAATATGAATGAATGAAAGTATGATGAATAAACTGAGTAGGAATGTGTTATACTGTGTAGTGTCCTTTATTGTTCTTTCAATGGATTTTCATGAATAGCAAACTACGGATATAACGAACTAATTTCAGTGGTCCCTTGTAGTTTGTTATAAAAATATTTTACTGTATTTGTGCCAGCTCTCCTGACCTAACCACTGGATGGATTTCAATGAAACTTTCAGGGATGATAGCTTGTATGCTGAAAGGTATACAAAATCCCGACTTTCGGCCTCCTGTAAGGGCAGACAGCCCAAAATGTGAAAATCTTTCACCCTAAATATCTCAAAAAGTATAAGAGATAAATGGACCAAATTTTCACTCAGTGTAGAGAAGCCCATTCCCCACTGAATAAATATTCAAAAAACGTTAGCAGCAGGGGAAATTTTCTGCTATTTTGGAAAAAAATGAAATTTTCGCCAATATTAGCTGTGGTAGTTTAGGGTTAGATATAGTTCAATATGGGCTATTACTGTGTTCCTGGTTATGCTGATATGCATAGCCACAACACACCCGGCAGGTTAGTGTGGTCTGCCTGGCATGTGCAGCCCATGCACTGCCTGTCTCTAGCCCTATAAAAGGAGTAGCTACATAGCACTCCTTGTCTTTAGTCCACTGGTCCGCCAGAGGTGAGGACATTTATTTTAGTTGTTTGAGTCCTGGTGATCCAGACCAAGTAGATAAGTTTTTCTTAGTTTTCCACAGGAAGTTAATATATTTATTTGTTTTAGGCATAGGCTTTGAAATCAGAGCCATGTCTTGGTAGGATTTGGAGTCAGCTTAGGTTGTTAGGTATAGGTTAGGTGGTTAGGTCAGGTATAGATTAGGTTCAGGAATTTTGTTATAAATAAATTATTGAGTTTCCTTTGTCTGTTTGTTCTGTTTTACCAGCAATGAGGCTTGATTCATAGAGCCTACTTGAAGTTGGCTAAGTTATTATCACCGCATAAAAAAAATACACAACGCAAGGTCCAAAACCAGAGAATAGCCAACTTCAGTTGTCACTAGGCAGAAAAGCCTATTACATAGCATTTTGACGGTGCCTGTCTTTGAAAATCTTATTCTCCAGAATGGCATATAGTACAATGGAGTTTGATACGCCATTAGAAAGCCCATACTCTGGAAAGCTTAAGTTGTTCAAAGCATCTTGATATCTTGAATAGTTTCGGAGTTATTGCCCTTGAAAGTTAGTCCAATTTTCGAAAACACATTTTCATAGGGGTCATGAAAATGTCATAACTCTGCAAAAACACAGTGGATTTCATCGGTTATGATAGATAATTGACTGTAGATAATTAAATGGGGAACTTGAGCTTATTGTCAAGGTCACTATGAAACTTCTGAACACTTTTTCACATATCTCATGAACTATTTTATTTATTTTTATCTTCAAATTTGGTGAAATTTGTCCCCAATACTTTTCACATTTGTGAATAAAATATGTATAAATCAAATCAACCCATGGAAAAAACAACTGTCATCCAGGAAACTGCCTTCCTTATGGCAATGGCCACAGCTTCACACATTTCAGAAACACACACCCTGGATGTTAGATTCTGGGCTTGGCATAAATGTCGCTCCATTTCATCCCATTTGTGCATGATAGTGGGCAAGTACGGAGACACTACAGAGAAGTTAGTCTGTTGTTTCAGGAAATCTGTCTCAACACGGGTAACATATGGATGGGCATTATCATACAGAAGCATGAAGTTATGTCCATGTCCTTGAATGAAAGGTTGGACATGAGGCCCAATGACCTCATCCCTGTATTGCTGTCCTGTCCAGTTATCAATGACAGAGACAAGTTATGTGATGCCTCCAACAACGTTATGCAATGAAAATGTTGACAATGCATGTGACAGCATATCTGCTGCCTTGCCCTGTCATCGTAGACATCCAGATGAAATCTTGTCTTGTCAGTGAACAAAACACTATCCCAGTCTTTTCTTTTCATGCAAGCACAGCTGTATGTCTGCACCAGGGAACATGTGGCTGTAGGTGAGATAGGAGCAAAATTAGATTAGCATTGCAGGCCATCAGAGGTGGATGTTGTGCTCCTTCAGTCGGTTTCATATGATCATGGAACTAATAGGATGTAAGCCAGGAATAGTATGAGCAGTCAAACTGGCAGTCCAGAATCAATTACTTAGATGGGTAGCTGAATATAGTTGCTTTGCTGACGTGACGTGACACATTGACATCCAGTTCGAGGCAATTCCCACATGTTCCCATTATGTTGAAAACATTTCCATTGAAATGAGATCATGTTTTGATGGTCACCAAAATGTGCGACCACTTCATTTTGGGCCATTCCAGTCCTCTGTATACCTACAGTGCAGTGACACTGATATTCTGTAGGCCGTGGCATGATGTATACACAGTTTAGGTTGAGTAAGGTTATTGTGTACGATGTGCATTTGCCACGCATGATACATGATGTCAGATTTTATGCGAAGTGGTTTGGTACATGTTTATTCAGGGTTATTTACAAACAACTGGATTTTATGGATTTTATGGATTTTATGCAATTGCACAGTCTTTTTCTGTTTGTATGTTTGCAATATGTATTGTTGTCTTCCTACTCTGGTCTACCAGGCAATCAGGTGTCAGACAATGAAGCTAGTTCAGAAGCTAGAATACTACCTCTACCATTTGTGTCAAAGCCCGCTAATCCTTCCCTCAGAATCCCAAAATACATTGTTTTAGGTATCCTAAGAAAAATTATGACTTTCTCGTGCATGTCAGGAGATAACGTCAATGGATAGTGCTTGGGAAGATTGCTAGTACAGAAGACAACACAAGTTAACCTGTGTCAGAAACAAGTTTCAGAAAATATGTCAGCCAAGTGTTAGAGGTAGTGTTATAAGAATTATTTTCATTGATAGCATTTCAATATTTGTATTGTTGAATTTTGACAAAACTTCAGTGTTTGTTGAATTTCTTAACCTGTTAAAATGCATCACCACCAATGTATAATGTCTTGCAGTGTTGATGCACAGAAAGAACTTTCTTTTTAGTGTATTCTTGTTGAACTTCATATTAATGTGATTAGAGTATGATATTCCATAAATGTTTAATCACATGATGCAAATAATGGTCTGACTGTATTATCTAATTTTGTAGGTGCAGATGTTGAGTGGGAGGATGCAAGCGGTAACCAACCTTTACATCATAGTGTATCTGCCAATCAAGTTGAAATGACCAAGTTTTTGCTGGAAGCAGGTGCAAGCCCTAATGTTGTTGGATTATCTAGGTGTTATCCTTTGCATATAGCAGCCAAAAGCAACATGACAGAATGTATGGAACATCTTGTTGATCACAAGGCACATCTAAATGCAAAAGACTCTGCAGGTCAAACCCCTTTGATTGTTGCTACTCGCGAACGCCGCTTCAGTGCTGTGAAGTATCTTATCGCAAAAAACTGTAACATTGACTGTCAAGACAAGAGTGGCCGTACAGCGCTTCATTATGCCAGCCAAAATGGTACAGGTGTGGACATATTGTTGGCAGCTGGTGCAAATCCCAATGTGTGTGATATAAACAACTGCACGCCTCTTCTACTTGCATCAACAGAAGGCTTCTCTCATGTTGTAAAGTTGCTTTGTCAAGCCAACTGTAACCCAAACATTGCCAATGACTCAGTGAAGAAAACACCTCTGCACATTCTGTCATTCAAAGGACATTCAGACTGCATTAGTGACCTCCTGTTAGCTGGTGCTGACATAAACTTACTGGATAGTGAATTTCATACTCCCCTGTGGTATGCAGTATCCAATTGGCGTCTGGAAGTAGTGAAGTTGCTTCTGAAAGCAAACAGTCAGGTAGATACTTATCAGTGTCAGAAAGGTATTCCAGAAGATACCTGTCCAGTTCAGCTGGCAATAACAAAAGGCAACACTGCTGTCCTCAAAATGTTTATTGTCTCGGGCTTTGATACAGTGCACCTTCGCGAGAACTTGCAGTCATCAGACTTACCTTTTGATCTACTCAATGACCTCTGGTTTTGGCTGCAAAAAGTAAAACAAACCATGACACTGAAACAGCTCTGCAGGCGTTGGATCAGACATCACCACGGAATTCGACTATTTCACGACCTCAGTTTGATGCCCATACCACAAGGCCTTCGTGACTTTGTACTGTTGAAGGAACTGGATGACATCCATATATGAGAATGAGGTCCTTCAACAAACATTATTATCCTGGCATTTTTGTCTCCCGCAATGCTTTTTGCAGGGGGTATTGAAATGCATGCCGTCCTTCCATCCGTCCGTCTGTGCACATTTATCTTTTCCGGAGCAGAACTCTAAAACCGTTCAATATTTCTTCACCAAACTTGACACAGAGATTGGTCTAGTGGTATATTGGTGCCTTTTGATAGTTTTGGAATTCTGCATAAAATATATATACATATGGAAATTAATTAAGCAACACCAAATTCAAAGACACATAAAAACTTAACAAAGTTTAACGAAGTAATTTTGATGATTGATTATTCAATTTTGATGTATTGACATACAGCATGAGCTTTTCATGGGTTGATATGACGCGCGTGAAGCTTGCACAGCGCACGTGCATTGCTTTAACCTCAACTTTCGAAAAATGCACTTTTTCCCTGGGGTGTTTACAAGCGCAGGTTGTCGATTGCATTCGGTTTTTCATTCATTTCAATGTCATGGCACGTAGGAAATTATCAGAGGCCACTCGTTGGCAAATAATCGGCATGAGGAATGCTGGTATGTCTCTAAGACAAATCGGGACTCAAATCGGACGACATCATTCCATAATTTCAAAACTTTTGAAAAAATACCGGGCCACTAATGAAGTTAAAGACCTGCCTAGACCAGGAAGACCCAGGAAGACCACAGTCCGGGAGGACAGAGCTTTACTGAGACTTGTACGGCGCAGGTCCTTCGACTCGAGCTCTCGGTTGAGACAGGAGTGGCTTCCAGGGAGACCCATCTCGAACAGGACTGTTCGGAATCGTCTGAAAGCTGCAGGATACCGGGCAAGGAGGCCAATCAAGCGACCCAGACTGTCTCCAGCCCATAAGGCAGCCCGACTGGCCTGGTGTAATGACCGTTTGCACTGGAACATTGCCTCTTGGAGGAAGGTCCATTTCTCAGATGAGAGCCGGTTCTTGCTGCACATGGTGGACGGTCGTACTCGGGTCTGGAGGCAGAGGAACACAGCAATGGCTCCACGGAACATCCAGGAGACTGTGGCCTTTGGGGGAGGTTCCGTTATGGTATGGGGGTGCATTTCCATGAACTGCAAGTTGGATATCATTACCATCCGTGGCAACCTTAACGGTGTTCGTTACCAACAGGAGGTTCTTGACAGGGCTGTGGTACCTCATTTTGAGAACCATCCTCTGGCAACGAGACCCATATTTATGGACGACAATGCTAGACCTCACAGGGCGCATGCTGTAAATGATTTTTTGCGGCAAAATGCAATTGACAGAATTCCATGGCCTGCCATGAGCCCTGACCTCAACCCCATTGAACATTTGTGGGACTTTATTGGCCGTCGTGTGAGGCAGAGAGACCCACCAGTCCATAATCTCAACGAATTGACGGCTGCCCTGCATGAGGAGTGGAACAGGATCCCCCAGAATCAGATCCGGAGACTCATCCAAGGAATGAGGAGGCGTCTGGAATCGGTGGTGCGTGCGCAGGGAGGACACACTAGATATTGATGAAAGTCGGTGTGCAGACTCTCAGATGACTGTTCTTTCTTTCCATGTGACATTTGTGTTAATACACCTGACAACAACGTCTGTGGATGAATAGTAAATTGTGTCCATTTTTTCATGAATTTAAGACAGTTTTAAGAATTTGGATTTCGTTGCAATAAAGCAAAGTCTTGATACTTTTTCCCTTTAAGTTGTTTGTCAGAGATCGTCTGTTGAATAAAAAAGTGTCAAACTATATCAACCCGGCATATTTTGATTGTCAGAACACTTCAAAGTTGCTCCAATAGAAAAAATTGGGGTGTTGCTTGATTAATTTCCAGGTGTATATTTTCCATGGCACGTGACTTAGACTGAAATCGGAGGTAATGTGGGGGATATTGATGACTGTGTCTTCTCGTGGGTTTTCAAATGAATAGTGGTAAAATATTTTGTTAACATACTATATACCATGTTAATATTGTTCAGCCTACCTTTAGACAAGATAAAGTATTTCATAAACTGTTGCATTCTCAAACATGTCATACGTTCTCTACCGGCAACCTGCAGTTGCAGTCAAAGGACATGACGTCACATGTTTTTCATCCTTTCATTGGCTGTATATTTTTAGTGATGTTGTGATAGTAAATAGTAAACACTCCTACTATACAGTCAAACAAGTCATATCATAAAGATAATAAACAATTTCCTACATCACTCCAAACCATCATAAGGGATTAATATTTCAGTGTCAAAAAACTGTTAAGGATCATTTTAGTATTGTTAATTGTCATTTTAATATCAAATTTTTAAGGGAAATAGAACTAATAGATGAATTTTGATTGATATCTTTTGTAGATAAATGCACTATTTAGTATTGGTGAAATAAACTGGAAACTGATTTTGTGAGAAGCTGTACCTTCAAAAGGGGCAAACATAGCATACAATTATTGTCCTTCTGAGAGGGTACATCCCAAAACATTTGAAATAATTTTACGTGTACCAGCTTTTAAATCCCAGTAGTGTTGTCATTTTAGTGTATAGCCCATTTTTACATGTATTGTCCAAAGCAGTTTCTACATTCTAAGATTTATGCTATCTCGCTTTAACCCATAATCTAGTGGTTTTACTGTCGTTCGTTGACAGGGTTTCATAAAATATGTGCTAGTTTAGTCTCAATATAGCAGAAATATTACCGATGTGACTCACTCACTCACTCACTCACTCAACAGCATTATCACATGATTAGTAACATGATTTGCAAGGCAGGATGTGAACTAAGGAGACAAAACAATAATGGCTTCACTGGAGTAAAGATTTAAAATTTTCATGCTTTTGATAGGTAGGTATCGCTTTAGCAATACCTTGGTTATAATTTATCTTTTCTGGGTTTTTAACTGTTGCTTAGTCATGGAAACTTAATGGCATATTGATGTCAGACTGATAACAAGGATCAACTTGTTGACATTCAGACTGCTTCTCTTGGATTTTCTTGTATTCTAGCAAATCATAATGGTGGATCAAAAACATGACAATAGGAAACGTAAGACCATAGGAGATACTACAGTCAACCTTTGTTTTAAAGAGGGATTTGTCAAAAACTTATTTGGAGTCTCAAGTTTCCAATTCTAGCATAATACTCCCTTGGTGACTCAAACAGTTAAAATTTTTTAAAAAAAACATTGCCAGTAATGTTTGGTATTCACAAATTCCTTGTATTGGTGAAGTTAATCTATGATTAAGTGAAACTCTTTGCCAAGTTAAGATTGTAAATGAGTCTCAGATTGGAGTAAAATAACATCCCCCGTATGTCTTTTTTAAAAAAAACAACCTGTTAATTGAACAGTAGTTATATGACTTTATTCCTGCAAAATATCCAAATCTCAGTATTGAACTTTGAATTTATTTGAGACATGGATACTGTGGCATTTTGAATTCCATTCTGTGTTCTAAAGCAATAGAAAGCTCTTGTACAGTATTTAGTCCATTGTATAAGTCCATTAACAGTACGTGTGTTATTACATTTGAAAGATTTCTTAATAAATGATACTGATAGGTATGTCATCACATTGCGTCTTTCTCATGTCCACATCTTTTCATACTTATATGTTTTTGATTTTGATTTACAAACAGATGTGAAACTCGCTTTTCATTTGTGACCTTAAAGCTAAAGTGGTTGACAGAAATATTGTATATCATTGTGTTGATGACATGCCAGATTAATTTCTTAAAACCTGAATAGAATTACTGTTGTGAATGCTCTGCCAATGGTGATCAGTGATTCCTTGTTTCATCTATTTGGGGGACATTTTGTAAAATCCCAAAGTTATTCCGTAAGTGAAGGTTTTGTTGCTGTAAGAAAATGCACTGTGGCAAATGGGGTGTTGTGAAGAATGCTCAGTGGGGAAATATGAATAATAAATACTGTTTTGAGGGAGCTATTGTTAATTACACATTCACTGTATATTACATTACGTTGACATATTTTAAAATGTATCAAAAATTGTTTTCCACAAATTACCCAAGTGTCCTCCTGTGCTGTATGTACCTGTTTGATGAATATTGTATATATGACCCGTGAAGATACGATTTAGAATTGATCATCAGTTACATATGCTTCTGAGGTATCAATGTTTGACAAAAGTCAACAAAGTTTTTGATTTTGAAAGTTTGAATCCATTTTCTAAACACCAAATATGAAGTTTATGTGCAGTTGACTTTCAGTAGTATGCATGACAAGAAACATTGAAATCATCCACAAAGAGTGGTCCATCAATTGAATCCTTTGTGTCTAAAAACATTAAAAATATCAGAAATAACAGCAAAAAACTCTTCAGTCCACTAATCAATTGCTTCAAGGTAATGCAGAACACAGATTTCCTGAAAATAAAGATTCCACATTGCTTCCAAATAATTTTGCAGTATTTGGGGGTGCAGTGGGCACCTGAGCTAGTCATCCAGCGAGGTTGAGGTGTTGGGATCGAGGCTACTTGTGACCAGGTATAAGAACCTTGGAGGGGCGCTTGATTATATGTTTATGTTCATGAGTAGGCAAACTGAGAGTTATCCTAATGGGAAAATACCGAAATAACAATATCTAACTCATCCATACTGCCCTTGTAATTCTTATAACACAACCAAAGTTATAGATTACTCCAGTTATGAATGACACTCAACTCTTTGTCAGCTTTAAATCATTTGAACCTTCATGCGACATCTCAGAATTGGAACAGTGCATTCAGGAAATCAGAATATGGGATTCTATCTAGCTTTCTCGTGTCAAATGAAGACAAAAAAGTATTTATTCTAATTGGATCCAAACACAAGCTCAGAAAACTAGAATCTGACTCCATATGCATGTGTCTTCACATTGATGATGCGGAGGGTTTGCCCTCATACAGTGCACAGAAACTGCAAGTAATTCGTGATTCCACCATATCCATGGATATCCATATAGTTTCAGTCAGCAAACCTGCTACTACATTTTCAACAGCAGAGTATGCCACTACCTTGATATTCAAGCCTGCAAAACGTTGATGCACAGCCTAGTAACTTCAAAACTTAACTATTGCAACTTAATGTATGCCAACATGTTATCCAAATCATTTCAGAAACTTCAAAGAATTCAGAACTCATCACCCAGTGTATCTCCCGTTGTTCCTACTATGACCATATCTCATCTGTGCTTCAGTCGCTTCCCATATCTCAAGAATCACCTTCAGACTTCACTCACGACTGTCTCTACCATAAAGACCTTTCCATCTATCTTAAAGAACTTATCTTCTTTTACCTCAGCGGAATCTCAGATATTCCAGTCACTCTCTCTTGACACAACCAAAATCACTACATGGACTTTTTTTTAATTCGCCTTCTCTTTCGTCAGCCCGTAACACTGGAATTCGCATCCCCCTAACCTCAGGCATAAAACCACTAAAGACTCCTTTAAATCACAGCTGAAGATTCACTTATTTCTCTCTGTGTACAAGCAGATACTCATTCTCTGTTTCATGTATATATGTTACAGTTTTGTCACTGTACTAACGCCACTGAGCATATATAAGGTGGATATTAGGCACTTTACAAATGTATTACGTTTTACAGATTAAGATAGAAATGCAGCAGGGAGAGTTTGGGTGATACTGGCACAGTCAGACTGGTAAGGCTTATCAACTCAGGGCCCCGACGCCCTCTACACGCAGCCCAGACAGCGATTAGGACTTACCCCAATAAACGCTGCCTAGTCGAACTCACTGAGAACTTTCCGGAGAATATGGAGGCTCAACAACTCTGCAGTCTTCTGCATTACCCTGAGTGTCAGAAAGAATGTGCTCCCGGTGGAGAACCTGGGCACTCTCCTGATCTGCGCCAAGAGATCAGGAGGTACCAAACCAAAGGCAACTAGAACAATGGGGAGCCTGACGACAGTGTACTTAGAATGCAAGCGACACATTTCAAAGGCGAGGGACGCTTATTTATCATGCTTATCGTGTTTTTTCTTGCCAAACGCATTGCTGTCAAAAGGGACAGAAAATTCAATCATATAAAAAAATTCATTGGCTGTATCAAACAGGACAAGATCAGGTTTGTTGCCTGGAATTCTCCAGGGCCTATCCCAGGGACGTTTAAAGCGTCATTTTCCATGATGCCCTGGACATGTTCAGGGTCGCACAATGGATGGATCTTGGAGTCAAAGCCACAGGCACGGCACAGCCAGTAGTAGAATCAACGAGCCATGCCATCATGTCGTTTAAGATATGCTGTTTGTGCCAAGGAACGGCATCCACTGACAAGGTGTCGGACAGTCTCTGTAAATTCATTGCTTAGTCGACATTTCATGGAAATGTTTTCATTTCGAATCACATTTGGGCGATTGCGAGTAGGGAGTGACTGTTCCTGAGAGGCGAAAGGGAAGCCCCCAGTTTCACATTTGAAGAAGAAGTCGGTTGGATTACTATTCTGTTCCACGCACAGCATGTGCACACTATGTAATGTATTCTCAGGAAGCTTCGCCACAAAGGACCGAATATGAGCAAACTTAATAATATATATGACTTCATCTCGTTTACTCCCATCTGTACAATCCGACAATACATCACCGTCAACAAAACCAAAAACCTTGGCACGCGTAAAACAGTTGCAGAATCCCTTGCTTTCATCATGATTCTGGCATGCATCACCAGAGGATCATCCGATAAATAAATATGTGCAAAAGTACCTAAGAAAATTGTATCATTAAGAGCCTCCACATCAATGAAACCCTGACCTCCAGAATTGACTGACGTACATAAATGTTTAAGAGAGGAACAAGGATGGTGAGCTCTGTTATCAGACATGATCTTCCTGGTCAGGTGGTCAAAATTCTGAATTTCTTGTTTTTTTCCAACCAACAACTCCAGATGAATAGGAGAGGACTAGCACAGCAAAAGTATTGGTGGCTTTGGCCTTGTTTCGAGCATTTAGCTTTGAGCTCCAGATTTATACTCCACCCGACGTTTGTAGGTGTTTTTATTTAACACCTTTTGGTACACTGTTATACAGGGGCGCAGAGGCAACACAAGCAACAGCGCGAAAAGTGAGATGCATGTGCATGTGATTACTGCTGATTGACAAGTGAAAAAAAATAAAATTTCAAATTGAATAACAAGTATTCAACGTTTAAAAAGTATAGTTGATCTATATTGGCTTTGTAAGCTTTTGGACTTTTACGATACTTTAATCCCATTTGAGGATACACCACTAACAGTCGCTAATTTATGCTACCATTGATAATAAAGTGTCATTTACAAAACATATTGTTACCAAATATCTAATAATTCAATGCCTTTAAAAAACTAAAAGTGAAATAATTTACATTAAATAAGATCCTTAATTGTTTTGACACTGAAATATTTATCCCTTGTGGTGGAAAACTTAATTAATACAGTCAAGCAGGACATCACCAGAGATGCAAAATGGAGGATCCTCACCTGTACGCAGGTGAGTCATAGCTTGTTTCCCCGATATCTTGAGTGAGTGTTCACCCTTTGTCATCCACTAACTTGGATACAGATCTTGCCTTGGGTGAGCGTTCACTCACTATCTTAAGTGTTCACTCAGTGTCATCCAGTTCATAGTATAAAAACTCAGACAACTTAGACAGCTTCACTCAAAATTGCAAACGCACAGGTACAAGTTGAATAAATTGGTAAGTCTACAATGGCTTTCAGTCCAGCGTTAAGAACAGACGTAAGGACACAGTAGACCATCATCCCATGGGTTGGCGAGCGACAGCTAAGACACAGAACGCTGCCTTAGTTAAGTCAGACCAGAACCACAACCGTTCTACTGAAGTTACCAAAATCGTGAATCATATATTTATGTACCCTTCTGCAATGTTTTTCTCGACTTTGAAAATGCAGCATTGAGTTAGCCACAGAGACATTCCCGATTCAACAAATTCTTCAGACATGCAACAGTCTTACCGCTAGTGCCAATAGAGAAACTAAACGTTGTATGGGTTCAGGCCTAGGAAGACCGACCATCAGAAGTACCCGACCTAGATAGATTTGCGGACTATGCTACTGAGAAGTGGGTTCAGAAAGAAGGTCGCCAGACGTGGAACCACTTTGACACCAAGGGTCCCCGTGCAACAAACCATCTTGAAGGGTGGCACCATAAGCTCAATAACGCCACAAAGACACCCCATCCTAACCTGTACAAGTTTATCAATGTCATCAAAAGCACGCAGGACAAGAATGAAATTTCAATAATCCATCTCCAGGCCACAGGTATACTGAAGTACAATAAGAAGAGGTATCGAGATCTGCAGATTCAACTCCAGACTCTGAACCAGATACCAATTGCGAAATTGACGTCATGTTTGCTGATGCTGCTTCCTACTTACTAAATGTCGACTTATAAAATATAAAGTGTATGTTCAGATGATAATCTTACACAGACCATATCAATGTGTATAGACGTTTGTGTTTATTCTGTACGACTAATCTCTGAGCCCAAACGTTATAACCGTTCCCACATAGCCCAACGTGTTTGTTACGGCCAGTTTTGGGCTAGGCGGGCATGAACCGAATTGGCCTCTGGGTTTTAAGTGATTCCAACATAGCTGGGCACCCAACGAAAGTCGATGTCATATTGGCCAGTACCGAGATAGTTTTGCAGTTCAAGTATTTTAATTGGTTGGTTATATGGCATATAACAAATGGCCTGAAGGCAAGAAAGAGGATCTGAAAAAATATGCATTGTTTACATTTACATAGTTTACTACTTAGGAGCAGTTAAAATGGTGTTTGCCAAACAACAGCTTCGTTTTTACCAGAAGAAATTGTTCTGGATCCAATGATAGTAACACTAGTCAAAGTCAAAATATGTTTTATTTGTATGTGAGGCCACCGGCCCATATACAGTGTACAGCGATTACAAAGAAAGTTTACATTCAGGAGGATAACAATTGTTTTCTTAACGTAATAGCATGGTGAATATACAGTGATAATCTTTTTAAAATGGAGACATCGCATGAGGAAACAATTTTGTAAAATGCGGAATTATTACTTCTGTTTGTAACAAAATTGCCGAGATAATCAGAAAGGATTTTGTCATAGACTGGACATTCAACAAGAAAATGTAATTCGTCTTTAGTGAATTTTTTACAAAATGGACATAATCTATAATTTCTGTCAATGGATAGTCTTCTTCCTTCATTTACCTTTAGATCTAATAGCCCCCAATCTAAACTTTACAAGTAGCAGTCTCAGATTCTTTGTGACCACAAGGGATAAGTATCTTTCTGGTTCTAAAAAGTATTTAACCGGCCTGTAACAATCAAAACGACAGCTTTCTTCTAACCTCGAGTGTCATTCACGGCGACCTCTAAACTGGTTCGGGAAAACACTCACATTACCTACGAATTGGTTTAACCAGACAATACCAAAACCTTTGGAACAAAGAAGGTTCCTTATATGGGACGCCCAAGTTTCGTTGCCGTTATTATCTAAATGTAGAAGCATATTGTAGGAAGTTTTCAGGAGACGGTGATCATGCATTTGTACTATCTTTAGCCAATATTTTAAGCATCTAGTTTGAGCATTAATGAAAACTGGAAATCTCCCACATTCTCCATATATCATGTCGTTAGGGGTAGATTGTGTGACGCCTAATAATTTCTTGCAAGCCAGTAAGTGTATCTCTTCGAGCGCTTGGAAAGGTCGGAAGCCCCATATTTCAGAGCCGTACAAAAGACTAGGCTGAATTTGTACATCAAATAATTTGAATAATAATGTTGTTATAGACGGACATGAGGTATAACAGTGTTGTCTTAGCTCTGAGAGCTAAATCTGCGGCAGAATGTGTCCAAATCATAGTAAAGAACAGTTTTACACCAAGGTATTTGTAATGATTTACGACATTACCGGGTTTAGAATTAAAACACCACTTTTCCTTCGAAGAGAGGGGACCACCTTTTCTAAATACCACAATATTAGTCCTTTCAAGATTTACTGATGGCGACCATTCTGAAGAATATCTTTCTAGTATGTTTAACTGGTTTTGTTACCCAATAGTTGAGGTAGGTACTAGAATTACATCTGCAAAAAGTAACATAAATATTTCGATAGTGTCAGGAAATAACTGGACACCATGCTTACCTAGCAACGAAATATCATTATATAACTCATTAATGAAGAAAGACAACAGGATAGGGCTCATAATACATCCTTGCCTTAAACCGATTGGACATTCAAAGAAATCAGATAAACCATCTTGACTGCGTACACACGATTTGATATTTGAGTACAATGATGTAGGCATGGTGTACATTTTGCCTCCCAGGCCGGCATTTCTAAGACAAAACCATAGTTTGGAACGATCAACTGAGTCCAACGCCTTCAAATAATCAACAAATGCAACATACAATTGAGATTTGCTTCGAGATAAACATTTATGAATAATTGCATACATGGTGAAGATATTATCTGATGTAGAATAGGACTTTCTGAATCCTGCTTGACATTCAGGAATTTTATCGTGCAAGTTTGCCCACAGTGTAAGTCTACCACCTCTGTAGTTGTCTGGGTTGTTTACATCTCCTTTTCTATGAATAGGAACAATAATGTAGCGTGTCCAGACTTCTGGAAAGTAGCCATCATTGAATATTTTGTTAAAATATTTAGTAAGAAAAGGCAGAATTTCACAATTTGAACATTTCAACATTTCTACAAAAATCAGATCATGACCAGGTGATTTACCACATTTAAGACTATTAATGACATTCAAGATTTCACTGTAATATGGCAGTCCAGCACCTGTCTGTCTATATCATCGAGCATAGGGAGTGAGTCGTCTGTAGAGATGTCTTCATTCTGGATAATCTGGAAGATACTGTCATTCTAAAAGACTGACTTAAAATGGACAAGTCATTCTGATTTTGATATCTGATTACAGGGGCCTGATTTTTGTCTGAGTGAGTGGACTCGTTTCCGGATAAGGGATGGGTTATGTAGAGAGTCGTTTAACTTTCTTAGGTTGTTTTTGCACTTGTTTGTTTTGAATTGTCTACAAGAGGCTTTATATTTATTTCGTTCCCTACAATATGAAACTCGATTGTTATCAGAACGATTACATCTAAATCTTCTAAGTGCTTTTCTAGCACGTTGTTTAGCTGCTCTACACTCTTTGTTAAGTTTAACTTCAGGTTTTCTGTCAGCATTAGTCGTCTTTCTCATACACTGTGCGACTTCTAAAATAGCTTTGACAAAGTCGCTTATTGCTAGTTCTATATCAATATCTAACATATCGGTGATTACATCATGCAACAGAGATAGTATAGGTCGCAAGATGGATAAAAACGTATCCTTGAGTGAATCATTCCACACAATTTTCTCTTCTAGATTAGAGGGATTCCTACTGGAGAGTGTACATGCGAAATTACAGGTCAGTTCTAATGGGGAGTGATCAGATTCAGATCGGTCGCCAATGTTTAGTTTCTCAATAAACTGAAAGAAAGATGGAGTGCATATAAAATAATCATTAACGCTGCCACCCTGCTGGCATGTATATGTACATTCCCCTTCCATGTCACAAACAACTCTTCCATTAACTCTTCTATAAAGCTGTAGAGCATAGCAAAAGTCAAGAAGTATACGCCCAAATTTATTGATCACCTTGTCATGGGACTTCCGGTTTGACACCGAGATGTCTTAATGGCAGAGTGTGTCTCTATACATCCGTTCAGCACTCCGTGCATCGAGTTCAACTGGGACGTTATTCCCTTCTCCTGTTCTCGCGCTCATGTCACCACAAAGAACTCTATGTGAGTCCTGGAGATCAATCAGATTTTCTAATACGAAAGTTTCAGTCTGATTTATGTGACAATCAATGTTATACCTAGCGTAATATGACGGTCCGTCTGGTGGGATATATGTGCACGACGTCCCTAATAAAGTGAAAACTCATCTTTCTTAAATTTTATGCAAAGTAGATTGTCAACATTCGTGTTGATTATTTTGATAAATCGTGAGAGTAACTGATGGATACAGATACAAATGCCACCAGACAAGCGACCATGTTCTGACAACTTTACAGCTGGACTATAATAAATATCGTAGTCATCAAGCCACTGTGGATTTACTAGTGTATTGACAAAGGTCTCGAGAAGACAAACTATCTTGAAGTTGTTTAAATAGGCTTTAAAATCATTATTACCAAGTTTACTAGTCAGGCCATTAATGTTATAGTGCTGAAAAGACAGAAATATCTGTGAGCTCTGAAGAAGATCCCTGTGAAATGTGGTCCGGGCTTTGGCCATTGTTCTATTGACTGGTTCCCGCTTCGAGCCCACTGATACCACTTTCTCCACGGCGAGAGAAATATCCACTCATTCGGGATGTAGCGGGTTGAATGCGACGTTTGGTAACAAGGCTACCATTTTCAAAGAAACCGAATAGGTCAGTGTTTTTCAGACTCTGGATTTGCTGACGTTGACGTTTGGTTAAGTCAATAGCGATTCCGTAACCACTGGCTGAGTACGTCTCTAGCCTTCAACGCGTTGACCTTATCGTCGGACAGAGCCAATTTTGCTATCATTGGCCGCGGTTTGTTTATACCATCTCGCTTCTTGCCAAGACGGTGCGCACGCACGACGTCACTTGGCTGCCAGGATTTGAAGGTTACATGCTCATTTAAGACTGATAAAACCGCAGGCTATTGACTTTTCACCCTCCTGCTCAGGTATGCCATACAAGATTATGTTTTCACGCCGGCTGAAAGCTTCTAATTAATCAAGTTCCTCATCCATACGAGCAAGACGTTCAGCAGTTGAGTCCACCGTTTCAGTTATAGCGCCAAAGTTACTGTACATAACTTTAAAATGACCCTTGACGTCATTTACCTCTTTCTGTAGTTACAGTTGACTCCAGTTTGTCGCATTTACAGTGGATTAGGGTAATTTGACCTTTTAAATCAACGATCTGGGAAGTGAGGTCATCTTTCACATTGCGGAATTCACTAAGAATAGAATTCTGGAGATCTCCCAGAGACAGGGGACCAGAATTCATTTGAACGTCATTGGAACACATTTGGGAAATGACTTTTGCTATGCCCCTTGACGATAGCTCACTCACAACACACTCGGCCAGACCCCAGGCCCCAACACGTGAATCATGTTGTAAGACATACACTGGGTCGTAGCGAGACATGGTGACGTCACATGAAAACACACCACGCCTGTTTGTCTTACTCAAATTTCGTCGATAGGACAAGTCATATAACAAATCCGAAGTCCACAAAACGCATGGGAGTTGGTGATCATCGTATGTAGTAGCAGTACCAAGACTTCAATGTCGAAGGGGATCAAGACACTTTATTGAGAGATTGTTTACTATTGTGACGTCGCATACTTGTTTACGGATGACAAACTCGGAACATAGGAACATGTGTAATGTCAGAAATATGTTACAAACAGATGTACGAAGAAGCATATCCGTCCCAGGTGTGACTCGAATGTAATGGGTGTTGTCGTGTACCCTGGGTTGAAGAAACAGTCCAATCTTTGCTCGGTACAATCCAATATCAATCATGTTGATGTGGAATAGTACCTGTAGACCTTGCATAAGTTTATACAGCATTAGATCCTCGAAGGGACGTTTGAAAACTGATTTTCTTTACAACTTATTGACTCCACATGTCACCCCCAAGAGAGCTCACTCTCTAGCAACTGCATCACCATCCTTGGATCCATCTGTGAAGATAGATGTATATATGTTTCATAGGTGTTGCTTAACTGATTATGTTCTTGATCTGTGTGACTGGCATTTTAGAAGTTGATGGATAATACAAAAATGTTATACTTTATGGATAACAGCTTCTTTATTTCTGTGATGCGACGTTTCAGCATAGCTTCCTACACCGCCATCAATCAAGAGTAAAGCAATAAATACAGCACAGAACCGGCTTTTATACGTATAACGGGGATTAAGTAAGACATCATAAGGGAATGCATCAGAGGGATTAACAATAACAATAGGTAATGATACAGTAACAATGAGGGGAGGCCAATGTTCAGGAGGCGGAAAAATGTATATACAGCAGATGGAGTAGGTAATAATACAATAACCATTAGTATGAAGCCAGAGTAGAACAAGGTGTACATAGCAGATGGAATGGGCAATCATACAATGAGAATAGGAGGAAGCCAAGATGTACATAGTAGATTGGGTAGGTAACAATGCAATAACAATTGGGAGGAAGCCAGAGTAGAACAAGGTTTCTAAGATGCTTCGGCGAAAGATCAAAGGCACTACGTCACAATGTTTTGACGTCACTGCGCATTCCAGTCCCCCCCCCCCCCCCCGTCGTAATCGAACTTTTTTGCATTACGTCACAATGTAACCGACGTCACGATGGATGTCAGCTGCCATCGCCTCGTACAGCCTTCCAGAATAAACTGCTTCGTCGCATCCTGTTTCTTGGTTTGCAGTTGCACCACAAAGCCGACATCACTGTGGAAACATTACGTTTATGTTTTCCGACGGATAAAATGTCTCATAGTTCGACTCAAAATCTTACAGAGACACGGTAATGTTGGCAATGTTTATATTCCCACAATGCAATCGTGGAATGTCGCTTGACTTGTCAGCTTCCTCTGAATGTACTGATCTAAACTGTCGTTGGTAGTAGAAATGAGGCGGTCATATTGCCTTGTATGGTTTAAGAGAATCACAGATGTAATTAAAATGCTCCAGAGAAGATATATAACCCGAACATAAACCATCACCAAACTGTACATCATTTGTTTTTCTAGTAACGTTTGTCTTAACGTAGAGGGCTGGCACGTCAAAAGAACAGCGCGTCAGTTAGCCCTGTGCGAGGATTCTTAATTTAGGTCACAGAGACCGTCGTTTGTTTTCTGCCATAGATTAATCGAAATTAGTCTTAGAAGTTATTGAATACGGCATCTCAGAAAAGAAATACAGTTCGCTCTACCACCATGTATAGTGTAATAAAGCACACTTTCGCCCTGAACTATTATACATGGTGGTAGAACGAACTGTATTTCTTAAATACATGGCAGATGGGGTTGGCAAAAATGCAATGATAACAGGAGGAAGCCAATGTAAATATAGCATGTGAGGTGAAGCCAAGGTATACAAAGCAGATGATATTAATCGGCAATAATAGCTGGAGTGCCCTGTTCTGTTGTTTTTATCAGTTCGTTGTAGGCGGAGGGAATGGGGTATCCTTGGTCTCTGTTGATTTAGGGCTTATGTCGGCGGAATCGGAAAGCTTCTGCCAGTATTCGTTTGGTAAAGTCCTAGAAGTTAAAGTTGAAAAGACACGATGAAAAAACCCGCGAAATCGGAGTTCAAACGATTCACTAAATTTCCCCCAGCGCTGGGGAAAAGTGGTATCAACCGCTGTGCTGCGCTGCGAATAGGTTCGCGGAGCTTGAAACAGTATTGATGCCCGGAGTATGAGGTCGTGAGCAGTTGTCTAAATCGTGGTTGTGTACACAAACAAGTAATTAATCTACTCCTTACATAAAAAAACATGTTGGTTGTGGTAAGGTGTGTGTGTGTGTGTGTGTGTGTGTGTGTGTGTGTGTGTGTGTGTGTGTGTGTGTGTGTGTGTACACATTGGTGCGGTCTTCACAATTCAGTTCATGAAAATTCGGTAGATTTTTCATGATATAAATATGTTTAAACCAAATAAGTAAGTCTCTGTAAAAAAATGTTGCTTAAATAGGCGGAATGTGCGTAATTTGTTGCCCGTAACTTGTCCCCGGTCATTCCACAGCTCTGAGAGCCATTCCCTATAGTCTAACTTTAAGAGCCATTCCTGCGCATTCCGCATTCCTGAGCCATTCTGACTGGGACATGTTGTTTATATCCGTGGTTGGAAGCTGTAAAGAAATAAGTACACGCAGAACATGAAATAAGGGAACCCTCAATAATCGTAGCAATCATCAGGTCTTATTTCAGGAAATGTAGCACTCATGTGAGATATAAGTCAATATTGAGTGTGACCACCGTGTGCAGCAACACAAGCACGACACCTAGCGGGCATACTGGAGACGATACGACGAATCGTAGCTCTTGTAATCTGCTGCCACTCATACTGAAGACTTACCACAAGTTCCTGGAGATTTGCTGGTCCTGGGCGCCGTGCACGAACTCTCCTACCCAAAGCATCACACAAATGCTCTATTGGCGACAGGTCAGGAGATGTGGCAGGCCATGGAAGTGTCACAATGCATTCTTGTGCCAAAAAGTCAATCACAACACGAGCTCTGTGGGGTCGGGCATTATCATCTTGGAAGATGAAGTTACGTCCAACTCTGCGGGCAACAATCTAGAACATTAGAACAACAATGGTCGTACATATTCATTGACGTAACGTTGACCAGTAAGATTACCAGGAACAGCAATCAAATCTGTCCTCCTATCGTAAGGAAACCCCACCCCAGACCATGATGCTTCCACCCCCAAATGAATCATGCTCCATGATAGTGCTGCGACTGTACCTCTTACCACGTCGTCGCCAAACACGTTTGCGACCGTATGTGAACATCTAAAACAGAACTCGGACTCGTCAGAGAACATGACGTGACGCCATTGACGTACTGGCCAACCCTGACGTTGTCGAGACCACTGTAAACGAGCCTGTTAGCTCGTGACATGATGGCAGCACGAACAGGACACCTTGATTTCAGAGCACCTTCACGAAGTCTGTTACGCACTGTACTGTTCGAAAGTCGTATTCCCGTGGCAGCATGGAACTCCCTCTTCAATTCTGGTGCTGTTACGAAGCGGTTACGCAGTGCAATTACGCGTACGAGGCGATCTTGTCTGGCTGTTGTTTTGCGATGACGTCCACGACCAGGCCTCATTTTGACGTCACCAGTCTGACGGTGGAGAGCCGGGAGATGACGCTTTTGGACTTGCCAAAGAACCTGGCTACATGGTTCTGAGAATCTCTAGACTGTAGCATCCCTATGCATTGCCATTTTTGTGCTGACGTCAAGTACTGCCGTGGTGGCATTTTGTTAGCTCTTACACTCGCATGCATGTCATGGCTTAAGCACTCTTCAAAACATGCAATGCACGTGTGCTCGTGATGTACATGCATTTAACAATACCATGTTCTGTGTGTTCAGTTGCTCTGGGTTTGGGGTTCAGGTTTAGAGTTATTGCGATACAAAGTTACCCTGTCGTATCGGGTCAGAGAAAATGAGTGTAGGGATTCATTCAATTTTTGGGCCACGTATAGTAACAGTACATTATTATACCATGAGTTTCTGAATCTAGTGGACCATCTACTAATGGCATTGGGTATTATACTGTGACAGTTTGAATGCAACTTAAATGCAATCTCACAACGTCAATGTTATGTTTGGTAAAGGCAGAACAGGAGTCCATTTCACCCCTGACTGCAACATTTGGTGTCTCACTCGTAACCCCTAAAAGAACCTACAGGCACGATTTCTAAGGGCATTTATACAGCCTAATTACCGGGTGCCCCAAATGGCTCAACCATATGATAAAATAGGTTGGACCATATTATCGAACAAGGTATTAAAAACATCATAGGCCATCCCACCAACGGATTTAAATTTACAAATTATAACGCCCAAGGCAAGGCTAGCAGACCTAAAAACATCATAGGCCATCCCACCTACGGATTTAAATCTACAAATTATAACGCCCAAGGCACAGCTTGCAGACTTAAAAACATCATAGGCCAGGCCAGCGCACCAGTCAGACACACAATGTAGCAGTCGCTGTAAACAAAGTTCGTCAGGTCCAAGGAGAGTTATGTCATCTGTGTACAGTAACACACTAAGCATAAGGTCATCAATCTTAATGCCATATGATAAACTGTTAATTTCATCCACTAAATCATTAATGTAGAGTGAAAACAGCGTGGGTGACATTATGCAGCCCTGGCGGACACCAGAAGTAACTGGAAATGGGTTTGTAAGAAAGTTGTTGACACGGACACAAGGCCAAGTATTAGCATACATTGCTTGAACAGAGGCGAGAACTCTACCCTGAATCCCAATTTGTCTAAGGTTATACCACAGGCAATCACGGTTTACAGAATCAAGAGCTTTTCGTTTATCAATAAAACAAACAAAAGTAGAGTGGCATGTTGACTTTCTGTTACTAATCACAGAGCGTAGACTAAAGATATGTTCAGTGGTACCACGTTTAGATCGGAAACCATTTTGTTTGTCTGATAATACATCATTATATTCCAACTATTTACTTAAAGGAGTGTTTAAAATATCACAGTAAAGTTGGCGTGGTATAAAAATGAGCGATATACCTCATTAACCTAAAGGGTCTCTAGGGTCATTATCAGGTTTACGTATTGGGTTAATAATGCTCGAACGCCAAACATCTGGACAAGTACTGTTATCCTAACAATATGAAAACAGTCTATAAAGAATGTCAATACGCGACCAGTTCTTCAGGCACTCAGCTGGTATAGAGTCCGGGACACATGCCTTTCCTCGTTTCGCACGTGCAACAGCTGCTTCGTCCTCAGCCAGCGAGATGGGTTTGTCCAGGTCACTGGTGTCAGCTGTGACATCACATAACACACTCTTGTCAACCAGTGCCCTGCGCTCGTGTGTCTGGTGCGGGTCACTTTGACCTGAAGGAGACGTGTCTACGAACAATGCACTGTAATTTCTTTCCCACGTATTCAGCACATCACATTTGTCAGTTTATGTCACATCACCATCTACAACCTCCCATGGTACACTATTTTCGCGATCGCTGGCCACACCAGTTTTGCCAATGGACTTCCAGAATGAACGTGAATCCCCAAATTTATGTTGGTCGAGCAACCGCTGTTGTTCATTACGCATTACGAGCGTTTACACTTTCGCAACAGCTTGTCAAATGTTTTTCTCTCTGACGTAAACCGGACTCTTGCGTTGGATGGGCGATTTACCCTTGAGCCACTGTCATTCTGCCGTGGTCACCTTGTCCCACTCAGTCTGTAGCTCCTCACGCCAGTAGGGCTTATTACGAGACTTGCACGTTTTTTCTGACATGTTCGTTGTCGAGGGGTTATTTGCGCAGCCTTATCCAGTGCTGAATGAATCAAAGAGGTTAACTCACCGTAAGCAGCTTGGATTATCGACAGCCGAGACTCGATCTCCTTGATTGCAAGGTGAACTGAAGCAGTAGTGTCATCACACCGCAGAAACGATCCAGGAATTTTAGCTTGCTTGTAGTGTTTAGTATGTCTAGTGTCTGCTTTGAGTGTGTCCTCTGTTGGGGTACTTTGGTCGCCGAGGAGCGTAGGAAGACGGAACAGCCACGTCAACACAGAGTGGTCGGGAATTGTGTCCGGCACATTACCCCCGTTAACCAGAGTTGACATCCTTATCACGTTGAAATCGGAAAAGGTATTTAGTGTTTCATGGGCAGTAACTGCATAGTGGACGACAGATGAACCATTCTTAACATACGTAAAATCATCCGTGCCAACACGCCCATTTAACACGCAGAAGTTTGTATTAACGGGAAAGTCAATGAAAGTGTTACCGTGAGAATTTTCCTGGTGGTCGATCAGCTGTCAACCCCCTCCATGTAGTCACCTGGCGGGTATCGGGACAAGTCGCATACTCGGAGAGCTCCGCAAAATCTTGGATCCACAAAGCTACTAGAGATGACTGAAGTGTAAAAAAGTCGTTACGAAACCTCCAAACAAACGAAGAAGGCAGTGGCGTGCGATTTGAACGCCCACAGGGCCAGTGTGTTTTGTGACAACGTACGCATCCTTCCTGTTGAAGCGAGCCCGAAGACGATACGCCATGTTGGCGCACGTGCGCTGCCTGTATGGAGGCGCGAGGACAGGTTTGAAACTGTGTCCCTTCACTTCGTTACTAGTCATCCTGGTTAGCGGCGATGTTGAAAAAAAACTCTGGCCCACCGAAAACACCGTCCACTTGGCAAAGCACGTTGGACGATGTGAGAAAGCCAGACGAAAATGTTGCAGACTTGATCAGAAATCTGCGGTCAGATATGTGTAAGGAGTTAAAAGATTTGAGAAAAGATATGAACAAAAACTTCAAGGACATAACAGGAAAAATAAGAGAACTGGAGGTGGATATACTCCGACTCTCAGAAGAAAATGCGGAATTGAGAAAAACTACTCAGCAACTAAATGAGAAGACTGGCTATATGGGAAATAAATCCAGAATGAACAATTTGATATTTCACAATATCCCTGAAGGAAGCAACGAGGCACAGGCACTACTGAGGAGCAAGTGCGTGAAGTAATTCAAGATATTCTGGGAATTCAGGAACCAGTTGATATAATCAGTGCTCGTCGTTTGTCAACAAGAACCATCCGGTACTGGTGTCACTCAAGGACTATAAATCCAAGGCACAAATCCTGAAATCAGCCTCTAAACTGCATGACCATGATGTGAACATCTCGCACGATTTCACGGAGAGAATTCGACAAGTGAGACGGAAACTAAAACCATTCCAGGACAAAGCTCGACAAGAGGGTAAATATGCAGCCTTACATCTTGATAAGATTCAAATTTTTAACTTACCTTACCATAGGTCTTATGCATATTACCTCAAGCTTCGCTAGAAGAGATCAGACAGTCGTTGATTCGCCATTCCCTAGATGGCTACCTCATGTAATCTACGAATGTAGTCACGGAAGTGACGTGATCTCCCCACTCGCGCAAGCGCGAACAATCCAAAAATCACTTTTACTTCTAGCGTTCGTCTGTTCGGACGTTTTTTTTGGTTCGCTTAGTTTACCTACTTTGTGGTTCAATAAAGTTGTTCCTCACGGGTAGGTATGGTTTGTATCCCTTAGGTGTGCGTGTTAAGGTAAGTAATCATTTAACTGCACTTACTTTGCTACCTCGTGTTGTTTTGTTTTTTTCTCTCACTTCGGGGTGGGTTCGCCCGCGTCGTGTGTGAGTGAGGCATGGCGTCCGTGGGGGTATTATATCTTGCTGGTTTTTCTTCCTCCATGTGGTTTCCATGTCGATTAGTATTTTTGCCCATGTTTCACTGCATTTATACGTTTTTTCGTGCCACGTTGCGATGTATGCAGGTAGCCTTTCTGGTTGTTTGCCCTTCGCTGTCACGAGCTTACGGGCGTGCCTACTTTATAGTGGGGGTGCGTTGGTGCTGCATTTCTGGTGTAGGGGTGTTTTTTTCTACCTCCTAGCGTTGGTTTCCACGCATTGTTATGTCTTGTTTTGTTACAGTTAACTGTGTATGTCTCGCCAGTTTTACACTATCAGCTAGGGGCAGAAATCAGCGAAAGTTCCTCACCCTTGGTGCCCGGATTGTGCGTCTCTAGCCTGCTCTTTTGACGGACGCTGCCAGTACTGCGAGTCGTTATTGGTGGCGGATTTCAAGACTTTATTGCGGCTAAGAAGAAGCTTTTTGCACAGCAGTAGAGAAGGATGTCGTCTCAAGCGTGGTCGTTGGGATCTCTGCCGGACGACCCTGACTTACAACCGCCTTCAGCGACTGTGCCGACGCCTGGGATGGGGCGTTCGTCCGTGACGCCTGTATGCTGTATGCCCCGGAACCACCTCGCCTGGATTACATCGTGGATCTGTTTTCATCCAGATGCCTTGTCTCATCCGGAAGTCCAGAGGTCCCTGCGCTCCCTGCTGACGCCCGGTGCTGCTGCGATGCCAGCGTCTATCCCGACACCAGCACCTATGCCGACACCAGCGCCTGTGCTTACGCCAGTGCCTATACCTACGTCAGCGCCTATCCCGACACCAGCGTTTATGTCTACACCATCGCCTGTGCTTCCGCCAGCACCTATGCCTGCGCCAGCGCCTATGCCTACGTCAGCGCCTATCCCGACACCAGCGTTTATGTCTACACCATCGCCTGTACTTACTCCAGCACCTATGCCTGCGCCAGCGCCTATCCTGACGTCAGCGCTTATCCCGTCACCAGCGTTTATGTCTACACCATCGCCTGTGCTTACGCCAGTGCCTATCCGGACGTCAGCGCTTATCCCGACACCAGCGCCTATGCCGACGCCGGACCCTGTGCCAGCGCCAGCGCCTGCGCCTTACCGTACACCCAGGGTGTTGCATACGTTGTCCAGGGAAGAGGTTTTGCACGACAGTTGGATGAAGGGCGATCTCGGCGCAGATCACGCTCCAGGTTCCCTGGGAGTTGGTGATCCTGTACCCTCCACAGTAGTCTTTGTCGGCGCTCTCGGTCAAGCTCACGGTCCCCGCGTCGCCCTTTTGAATGAGGACTCTCGCTTTACTACCAGGTGAAGACGTTGCTTGCAATCCCAGTCCATATCACCTCGGTGCTCCTCCAGATCTCGGCGTTTGCGGTAGCCGGAACCACCTTGAATCCCGTCCAAGGAATCTGCTGCTCATGCATCGACTTCGTCTTCTACACTGTGGCGTGATTCGAATCCCGTGTCCTGGGAGGACCGGGAGGAACAGATTTTTTTGCCCGGACTTCGACGAGGAGGCAGGAGACGACGGCGACGGTGATGGCACTTAACTACCCTTATCAGTTGTCTTCGAGTGGACTGCCCTTCGCCTTCGGTTGATTCCAGCAACCTTGCAGCAATTCATTTATCGCCGGAGCTACTCATCCCGCTGTTGTTAAATGCGGTCTTTGCGAAATTGTCATCTAATCCGAATTTCAAGCGTGTAAGTCCAGGAAGTCAGATTACAAGATACACAGCCTGGTTTTCGCGAACAGCGTGGCTGTCCTGGGTGAATCTCTGTAGCAGTTATTGGGCTCCTCGCAGCACTCTTACAGAGTGCAGGATTCTAAGCGGGTGGCATTGAAGACTGAACTCAAGCAAATGTTTAAGCCGTTTTCTGCGCTGGCGTCAGCTACATCGGCGGCGGCGATGGACTGGTCTGAAGACAACGCCTCGAGGATCAATCACCTTACCAGGTATTCCTATGCCGGTAGACGGGAGACTGGGTGTCCTTTGGAGGGACTGGTCGCATCCTCGAAGATCCTTACGTTACAGTTTGTCTACATAAGCCTCAAGCGGAGAAAGTTTTCTTTCACTTGCTTTACTCATTTGGTCACGAAGATTCTTCGAGACAACAACTAAGTGCCACGTCTAACTACACCTCGTGATTACAAGAGAGGACGGCATTTATCCTCGGGGAAAAATTGCCAACACATCTACCTGGAAAGCTATTGTCTACTTCAGTTTCAAGCGGCGGAACAGTTTTCGCACGCTTTACTCATTTACACACGTGCTCGCCAAACAGCATGGTTACGGTCAAGCCTACAGGCTAGCAAGGAAACACCGTTTACAAGATTTCATGATGATCAGTTATGTGCTACACCGGTGACGTCACGTCTACATTTTGATTGGTCCCCGAGAGACAACGCCCTGCAAAGGATCCCAGGGTTGTTACATCTACTATCTGATTGGTCATCGAGGGACAACGCCCTGCGCAGAATGTGTTGTTTTATTCTAGTGTTAGCAAGTTGTCTGCAGTGACTTACAGTCATTTTACGATGGGAAGATGTCGTTTACACTCTAGACTAGCAGTCTACAGCAGCATTGGATGCCTCTAGTCGGCATAGAGATCCTCTAACATTAGTCTGAACGCTGCCTGTCAGGAGGCATGCAGCGATGTATGGCAGTTTCTGATCGGACAGACAGCCAGCTTTAAATAGACTTCATTGAAATGTCAACACATTCATAATAAACAGCGTGGTCGTTCTGAAGTCAAATAATGACGCATTCTTCACGGCATACAAGCTTTTCTTGAGAGAGATGGACTTCATTATCAGGCTGTTAAGTCAGCTTGGATGACTTGAGGATCTAACTCCGCGGGATTTAATTCATCACATCGCCGTCCCAGGTTCGGGAGTCAAAGTTCAAGGCGATGTTATACACAAGCTGTACTCTGCCCGTTGTCACTGTGTCAGTGATAATGTCTACTCGATTTGCTCCCTTCACCTCAGGATATGATCAGACGTAGACGTCCACTATTACGTCTATGACAGGGATCATGATTTCAAGACAGGTTTACGACATTGGACGTCTCGACACCACACCCGTGGTAGACGCGCTGGTCAATGTTTGCGTAGGAACTTACACATTTGAGCCGTCATTCAACAACCATCTTTAGGTAGACACGTCTCTCCAAGGATTGAGTGCCTATCTAGTCAAGGAGGAGTGCCTATCTAGTCAAGGAGGTTGCAGCAGGATTCTGGAAGAGTGGAGATCTATCTCTTCACATCACCCAGTTGAAGATGAAAGCGGTGATGCATGTCTATCATTGGTTGACAGCACCGAGAGACAAGCTACTGATGATCCTTACGGACAACTCTATGGTAGCCTTCTTGGTAATCAAGGGTCAAGGAGGCCTCGACCTCTACTACACTTCTTGTCGTTTCTACCCTTCGACGTGGTCGAGTCAGATCCTCCAAATAAAAGTATCTCTCATACCAGGAGCCTGCATCTTCATGGCAGACGCCTTATCTCGCCCCCTACGTATATCACCAACAGAGAATATTGTGTGTCGAAACACTTTCAAATAATCAGCTTCTAGAGTGGGACCAATTGCTGTACCATCCTCACAATCGGACACTGCACCTGGATCCGCCGCAATTTCATCTTTGTGCCTGGACCATCTGTGAAGTCTTGAGGGCCAAGGGGTACTCATCTCAAGTGGCGAAGTTAATCGCCCTGGAGCACAGGATTTCCACTCAGTGGACCTGCAGGCGTGGACGATTGATGTGATGTCCCTGTCGTGGGAAGGTCTGGACGCTTACTCATTTCCACCATCAGCCCTTCTCACAGAAGTGGTGACCAAGGTCAAGCAGACTCAGAACCTGCGACTGCCTTTGGTCGCGCCTTGGTGGCCAGCCAGGCCATGCTTCCCCGACCTGCGTCTTCTCACCAGCAGAGAGTCGTACCAGCTTCCAGATTAGTTACGTCTGCTTTGACATCCGCACAGTCGGCAGCTTCATCTGGACCCGCTGAGATTTCATCTTCACGGTTGGGTCATCTGCAGAAGGCATTGAGAGTTAAGGGCTAGTGAGTGGCAAGCGTCCTAGCTTGTGTGCATCGTATGTCCGCTAGGTCCTTATATGACGACAAGTGACGCTCATTGGAGAGTTTTTGTGTTCAAGACCGCAAGATCCTATGACAGCTTCTCCACAGTTTTTAGCGAACTTCCTCCTGTTCCTGCATAACTGCAAGCATCTTAGAGGCAGTACTTTGGGGACTTATCTGTCGGCTTTGAACTCCTTCTTGGCGATTAAAGCGGATAAACAGATTTCCAAGATACCACAGCTTATTGCGCTACTCAAGCCTTTCAAATTGGAGGACCAGAAAGTTAAGCTTCATCCTCCAGCTTGGGACCTCAACATCGTCCTACAACATCTTAGAGGACCTCCGTATGAGCCGTATGAGAGGAAGCCTCCTTCATGTATTTCGTCTAAAAGACGGTCTTCCTTCTAGCGTTGGCTACTGCGGCTAGAGTTAGTGAAATTCATGCCCTGGACGTCACACATGTTCGCTTTGAGCAGTCAAGGCATGGACAAGCCTCCTTGGGTCTCCTATGGGATTTTGTGGCCAAGAATCAGCTTCCTGGACAGCCAGACAGGCTGTTCTCCATTCCTCCTGCATCTTCAGTCTTGGGACAACATGCCTTAGAGGAGGTGCGACTGTGTCTCGTTCGAGCCCTCAGATGTTACATCCGGAAGTTGGCTTCTAAGAGACGTTCCCGTAAAAGAATGTTCATCCCACTTTCGACTACCTGCAAGGGGAGGTGAACAGGAACACAGTCGACTTATGGCTTCGATCTACGATCCTGACGGTTTTTGATGCCAAGCATCTACCTCATCCGGTGGCGAACAACCCACACGAGATCAGAGCGTTGGCATCTACCTTGGCCCTCCATAGTAATTGCACAGTGCCACGAACTATGGAAGGCTGCTTTTGGAAGTGGTCTACTGTCTTCGCTTCCCACTACCTGGGGGACTTGGCAGTTGAGGACATGGAGGGACTACAGTCCGTTGGTGGTTGCCCAGCAACTTACCCGGCCGGCCGCCCTTTAGGTAATAACACTGTTTCTTACCGTTGGTCTTAAGATTAACCTCACCTTCAGGGTGCGTCGGTTTTTTCTTTGGAGTTCCCTAGGGTTACTCTTTGTCCTGCTTCCAGGTTTGTCCTGTGACTGTTGACATGGGTCTCCCAGGTTCTCCTAATGCATGTGCACTGGTTGCTGAGGGATGGTCCTCTGGAGTCCACACCACCATCCATCTGTCGAAGCCATATGCATAAGACCTATGGTAAGGTAAGTTAAAAATTTATTAAAATCTAAATATTTTAGATATTTAAATACTTACCTTACCATAGGGCGGTGACTCCCTCCCAACGCTGGATGCTCCTCCCCACTCTGGACTCTTCGGACCTTCCTGTTGCCAGTAAAAGTGATTTTTGGATTGTTCGCGCTTGCGCGAGTGGGGAGATCACGTCACTTCCGTGACTACATTCGTAGATTACATGAGGTAGCCATCTAGGGAATGGCGAATCAACGACTGTCTGATCTCTTCTAGCGAAGCTTGAGGTAATATGCATAAGACCTATGGTAAGGTAAGTATTTAAATATCTAAAATATTTAGATTTTAATAAATTGACAATATATTGTATAAACTAAATTCAGATGAAACAGAACTATACATTGTGAAAACGTTTCCATGGAAACCTCGTACAAACGTCACAAATACTAATAGCTAGGGGCGTGGCCAAGGCCATAGTGAAAATGTAGGAACTATAAACTTTGCCGTCTGGAATGTTGAAGGACTCAAAAGATAAATGAGAAATAACCGTGTTATAGATTTTATTAATAGATTTCACATAATATCCCTTGTTTAAACATGGGCCAGTCATGATGATGTGTTGAACGTCCCTGGATATCAACAATTCAGCCAGCTGAGAAATAAAACTGAAGGAGCAGAAAGGAACTCAGGAGGAATGCTTACCCTTGTCAAGGACTTTATCTCATATCAAGTCATTCAACTTAAATCAGCGTCTAACAACATTCTGTGGATAAAGTATAGTGTAGGACAAACGCCTTTATTAATCTGTACTCTGTATTTTTCCCCTGATGGTTCAAGTGTGCACTCCGAGGAGGACATATTTGGTATTTTAGAGCATGATATTCTATGTTTAAAATCAGACTTTCCTAGCGGTGAGATAATTATTCATGGTAACTTTAAAGCTCGTACCGGTGATGACACACTACCAGACTGTATTTAAAACGATGATATTACCTACCTGCCCATTGATAATGACATGGAGTATAATCAAGACGATAGCTTACCACGTACATCTCAGGACAGCGTTGTCAATAAGCGTGGACTCTTTCTGTTAAACTTCTGTCACTTAACAGGACTCCGGATTTGTAATGGTCGGTTGTGTTCAGACAATAGTGTTGGTACAATAACTTGCTTTGCCAATGACGGCCAGAGCGTAGTTGACTATGTTTTGTGTAACATAAAACCTTTTCCAGCTATTTACACAATTTGATATTTCTGATGAAATAGAATGTACTCATTTACCCATAATCTATTCGCTAGCCTTTAACAGCGTATCTGATTGTCATCGGGAAGAGCTGACTGATCGTCAGAAGTATATTTGGTCCGAGCACTTTGAATATGCAAATATGGTGAATATGTAAACTCGTGGAATAATATTGAGAATTCAACTAAGAACGACCTTAACGATCAGGTTAATAGTAATAATGTTGACAGGGCATTAACATGTTTTCAGAATATTCTTGAAAAATGCTCTGGGAAACCCAGAAAATCGTGTGACAGAGCTAGGCCTGTGCACAAGCATCGTGGTTGGTTCGACGATGAGTGTTTGCATGCGAGATTGACAGCTCGTCAATTGCTACGTGCATTTCATGCTAGCAATGAGGAATGCGATAAATTAACCTATATCTCAGCATGGAAGCATTACAAAGAACTTTGCTTACGTAAATCGTCTGTCTCGACCGCTTTGTTTGTGAACAAGCTCGAACAATCACTCCATAGTAATAACAGTAAACTTTTCTGGTCTCTATTGAGGCCGAAGAGACAATCGCAGTTAGGAACTATTGCATCACGCGCGTGGATTGCTCATTTTGAAGACCTGTTTGAAGGCACACACTATGATATCGATGAACTTGACTTCTATAGTTCCGTAAATGATTTCGTCTCGGGTATAACTGATAACCTTATTGATACAACTATTTATACTGGTAATGGCCTTGATCATGACATCTCTGTAGTCGAAATTCAGGATGCAATATCAAGTATGCATTGTGGGAAAGCCCCTGGGTATAGTGGTGTCCCAATAGAATTTTTAAAGTATGCTCCTATGCAATGTTTGGACATGTTAAGAGTACTATATAATTTGATTTTGTCAACTGGTGTTTATCCCTCTCAGTGGACACTTGGTGTTATCATTCCTATCCACAAGAGGGGTCCGACTGATAATCCAGCAAATTTGGGCCAATTACTCTACTTGAGGTTTCGGGTAAAATATTCTCCAAAATTTTATGTAACAGACTTTTGAAATGGGCTAATAGTCAAAACTTCATTATTCCTGAACAGGCAGGATTTAGGAAAGGCTTTCAAACAGTTGACAACATATTTGTAGTTGACACCCTCATTAACAAGTATTTATCACTTTTTAAAGGTAGACTTTATTGCGCTTTCATAGATTTGAAAGCAGCTTTCGATTCAGTCCATCGACCATGCCTATTTTATAAACTGTGGATTGGTAATGTAAAGGGGAAAATGTTTAGACTTATTAAGAATATGTATGAAAATGTGAAATCATGTATGTTGGTCAACATAGTCCTTTTTTGACTGCCTCTTTGGAGTGCGTCAAGGATGCCAGTTATCACTTTTTCTATTTTCTTGTTTTGTTTTTTTTTGTAAATGATATAGCAGAGTTTTTGAGTGTAGATAAGCAATATTGTGTTAATCTAGACTGGCTGGACCTCTTTATACTTCTATTTGCTGATGATAGATAGAGTGTGAGTGAGTTAATATTTAACGTCACATCGGCAATATCTCAGCCATATCGTGAGGAGAACAATTTAGTTTATATCAAGCTTAGAATTAATAAATTTGGAACATAAAAACCTGCCATCGAAGGACAGTAAAAGACTAGACTATCACAGATATGAACATAAAACTAGCACGTAAAACTAAAACACTGTAATCAGAGAAGACAATACGATATAAAACACGGGCTATAGGTCACCAACAACTGAGGGTAGATCACCATACTAGGGACCATGGGGACTTCCATTACTTTTGCTACCTGCATGGATCCTAGCTGGATTTACACCATCCCCTCAGCCATTGGCGATTGTAAGACAAGTTAGCCAAAATTTTAAAAAAAAACAAAAATACTACGATTAAAAACTTGGTATGTGAAAGATTTACTTTGAAAGTTCAGGGACTTACGTACCTTCTCAGGGGGACAATAATTTTACGATACTTTAACCCCCTTTGAAGGCACAGCCACTAACCATCCCAGTTTGCCAATTGACACTACCATTAATAGAATAACATTTATCTATATACAAAATATATTGTTCAAAATGTATTCAACAATTCTATTTCTCTTAAAAAAACAATTATTAAATGATAACTTACTTTATTAAAAAGATCCTTAATTGTTTTGGCACTGAAACATTTATCCCTTGTGATAGCAAAATCAATGCAGTCAAGCAAGACATGCTTGACCGTGATTCTCTCATCACAAGGGATACAAAACGGAGGATCTTCGCCTTTTGACAAATACTCATGAGTGTATCTTGTGTGACCAATGCGACATCGTCGCAAAATGACCTCTTCAAATCTGGACTGACAACCCAAGTAAGTATAACCGATAGTTGGCTTGATTTAATTTATTGGTCTAATTTATTGATACCTACTTGGGTGTCAAACTTCTTTTGAATAAGATCACGGATATAAGATCTAATAACAGTTTTATAGTCAGAGTATGGAATCGGAAGTGGTGTTACAGATTTGTTCAGCGCTGCCTTAGCAGCAAGATCTGCCATTACGTTACCAGAGAGTCCAACATGGCTGGGTAACCAACAGAGGACGATGTCACATTGGCCAGTAGCATTGGCAAGAGCATTATACAATTCAATAATGTCTAATAAAAGTGGATGCTTGCAAGAAAGATTCTTAATAGCCTGAAGGCACGAAAGAGTGTCAGAAGAGATTATGTATCGTTTATATTTGGTGTGTCTTTCAATGTACTTAAGAGCCGTTAGTATTGCGTTTGCTTCTGCAGTAAAATGGAGCTATTATCCGGTAATCGGGAAGATATTGTTCTGGATCCAATGACAGTGGCACAAGCTACGGTGCCACCGTCCGTGGATCCATCTGTAAATAAGGATTTGTAAGTAGTATATTTATTTTTTAGCTGATTAAATTCTTGTTTACATTGCAATTCATTAGTTTCTGATTTTTTAATGCTGTAAGTGTCAGGTCACCTTGTGGCCTCACAAATTGCCAAGGAGGAGAAGAAAGCAGGCGGAAAGGGGCTATATTATCTAGCCCAATGCCTGCAGCAGAAAGGAAAGGTTTGACTCTTATGCCAAGAGGCGGAACAAGAGAAGGTTTTTGGGTGTACAAATCTGCATAGAGAGGAGTAAAAACACATTTATATGCAGGATTTGATTCGTTAACGTAGAGTTTTGTAACATATTGTAAAGCTAATTTTATACGGCGTTGGGAAAGAGATGGCTCATCGGCTTCAACATAGAGACTGTCAACAGGAGAAGTTCGGAAAGACCCAAGACAAAGTCTCAGACCTTGGTGGTGGACAGAATCCAATAGTTTTAGATTGCTTTTGCAGGCTCCGCCATATACGATGGAGCCATAATGAAGTTTGGATCTGATGAGTGATCGATATAGATGAAGAAGGGTTGCTTGATCTCCTCCCCATTTTGAATTAGACACGACTTTCAACAAGTCAAGCGCCTTCAGGCATTTATTCTTCAGGTATTTAATATGTGGTTACAAAGTCAGATGAGAATCAAAAAGAAGTCCCAAGAACTTGGCCCCTTTTACAACCTTGATGGGAGTGCCATTTAAAAATAGTTCTGGGTCTTTGTGCGGTTTATATTTTCTACAGAAATGTATACAGTTTATTTTGGAATTAGAAAATTTTGCAAACGCAGCTTGTGAGAGACATTGGTCGGTAATTTGAAGGATCGGTATGATCACGTCCGGGTTTAGGTATTGGTACTACTATAGCTTCTCGCCATGATGATGGAAATTTTCCTGATGTCCAAATGTCATCAAAAATATTTAAAAGGGTTTCTAAACATGATTCTGGTAAGTGCTTCAGGAGTTGATAATGTATATCATCAGCTCCTGTAGTCAGTATCATGAGCCTGCTTAAGAGCAGTATGGAGCTCATGAATAGAGAATATGAAATTTTTAGCTTTCTTTTCATGTTGATTTTTATATTTTTGAAATTCAGGTACATAATTTGAAGAAGATGAGTGTTTGGCCAGGGTTTCACCGAGCTTATTTGCAATATCTGATTTATTAGTCAGTAGTTGGTCCCCATCTTGGAGGTGGTGAACGCTAGATTTAGTGCCCTTACCTTTGATTTTCTGAATCATGTTACATACCTTTGATATCGGCGTACGTGCATTGATCTTTTATAGATACATTCGCCAAGAATGGCGTTTACTCTGCTTGAAAGTACCTCGTGCTTTAGCCTTTAGAATCTTAAATTTATTCAAATTGTGGACCAGAGGATGGCGACGGAAATAATGTTCAGCTTTTTTCCGAGTCTTTCTTGCCTGTTTGCAATTATCACTGAACCACGGTTTTCTAATGTGTGGAAGTACAGAGGACACAGGGATACACTGATTGGCTACGTTATTCAATTCATCAGAAAAACACTTTACGGCGTCAGCAACATCAGCAAAAAGTTCAGGTTTAAGTTTGTCAGCACAAAGGGTTTCAAATAAAGACCAGTTAGCCTTCTTAAAATTCCATCGGGATGATGGAGGAACATCAGAAGGGGTGACAGGTGTTAGAATTGTTGGAAAGTAATCACTTCCACAGAGGTCGCCATGGACGCACCAGTCAAATTCATTCAGGAGATTTGAGTCAGTGAGTGACAAATCGAGATTAGAATATGTACCAGTACCAGGATGTAAATACGCGTGTGAACCACCGTTATAAATGCATGTCATTATTTGAAATAAATTCTTCAAGTAGTTTACCTTTATTGTTTGTGTGGACACTGCCCCAAAGTGGGTTGTGGCCATTTAAATCGCCCATTATGATGCACGGTTTGGGAAGCTGATCATTAAGTGCTTGAAGATCAGTTAGCTGAAGCGTCAACGTTGGAGGAATGTAAAGTGAGCACAAGGTAAAAACAACGTGCATAGTTATCCGAACTGCAACAGCCGGAAGACTGGTATGAATCAACACAGGGCTGTGGATCACACCCTGCTTTACTAGAACAGAAGATCCACCAGTAGCCTTTGTCCCTGGGGGAGAGAATAAATGATAAGTATTGTATTGACGTAAAACAAAGTTGTCAATTTCTTTTAAATATGTCTCCTGCAGACATATTGCTGACGGCTTATAATCTTGTATTAGTAAGTGTAAATCATTAAAATTGGTCCTGAGGCCTCTGCAATTCCACTGAATTAATGAACTGGAAACACTCATGTTACAGGAGGTTGCACGGGAGATCTATTTTTCCCTTTTCTAGGCGACTTACTTCTGTTGCGCTGAGGGGGGAGAGGAGAGACATCCATGTCTTCCAAAGATTGAAACCTATTATGTATCCGTATAGGATCACGCTGACCCTTCGGTACACGATCTGATTTATCTTGCTTTGTGTTGGTCGTCTTCACAACAGGAGATGGTTGTGATACCGATGTAGGATCCAATGGCGACGTTGGTATCATTGTAGATTGATCTTTAGTTTGTGATGAAGAAGAACATGATGATTGTTGAAGACGTTTAGTCAGAACTGGAGTCGAGGACTCAACCCACGTGTATTCGGTCTGACAAGCTATCGAATGACATGAAACAGGTCTGGTAACATTTTGGACTGAGGCAGAAGCAGTGGCCGCATAAGATAGCCCCGGTTTTTCATGAGCTAGAACATATGTCTTCGCTTCTGAAAAGGTGATATTGCGGTCATGTTTCAGTTTTGAAATTTTGGATTGAAATGCCCACGTAGGAGAGTCTCTGCAAGATGAGGGGTGATTCCCTGAGCAGTTTACACATGAAGGAGGTTTGTCACAGAGTTCACATTTGCCACCACAGCGATGACAGGCAGCTGGGTTATGGCATGATTTTGAGCCATGACCATACTTTTGACACCTGTAGCACCGAAGGGGATTTGGGATGTAAGAATCTACCCTTAAATGACAGTATCCAGCTTTTAGTGATTCTGGGCGTTTAGGAGTGAGTGAGTGAGTGAGTTTAGTTTTACGTCGCACTTAGCAATATTCCAGCTATATGGCGACGGTCTGTAAATAATCGAATCTGGACCAGACATTCCAGTGATCAACAACATGAGCATCGATCTGCGCAATGGGGAACCGATGACATGTGTCAACCAAGTCAGCTAGTCTGACCACCCGATCCCGTTAGTCGCCTCTTACGACAAGCATAGTCACCTTTTATGGCAAGCATGGGTTGCTGAAGGCCTATTCTATCCCGGGACCTTCACGGGTCCTGGGCGTTTAGGAAGACCGAATGTAAATAAATACGTGTTGGTCTTAATAATGTCTTTGTTTCTTTTTGTTGAAAAACGTTTAACGGCAGTAACTCCTTGTGAACTTAATTCCGAAAGAATGTCTTCTCCATCCATGTCTGAAAGACAACGGCTTACATCTCGGACAATACCTTTACTGCTGTTAAGAGTCCTGTGAGGTGAAACCGTTACAGGAATATTCGCTAGTGACTTTGTTGAGAGTAGGATTTGTGATTGAATCTGCTTTTTGCATTCAATCAGTAGACAGCCAGAACGCAGCTTTTTTAATTTCTTTCACGTCACCTGCCAGACCTTCAATACCTTTTGCAATAGCAAACGGATTCAGTTTCAGTGGACCATCATTTGGTGAAGACATCACCGCATGGAAGAATAACTTTTTCCCACATACGGACACAACAAAGTGGGTTAAGTCCACCAAAACATAGGCCATGATTCTTATTGGCAAATTTTACATGTGTATTGGTAAGTATTTCCTTGTCACCAATATATATTTTAGGATGGACATTCCTTTTCTCATCTCCAAATGCAAGAAATAGGCCCTTTCATGCATTAAAACGCAAGTGCCATGTGTGCGCATACTTGTGTACAACATCAAGAAGGCTTTGAAGTCCACCCGGGTATGCACTTAACAAAGACAGGTCGTCAGCTAACAGCACCCCGGGTGTTTTGCCCCATGGTGGACATATGCCCAGCCCAGAGTCAACAATACTATGAAGCAAGTCGTTTATATATAGCGTGAAGAGCCAAGCTGATAGTACACGACCTTGACCTACCCCCTGTTTTACATCAAATACATGAGAAACACAGCCACCAGTGCTGACACATGATTTCATTGATGTATACATAGTGTGTATAATTCGCCATAGCTTTCCTTGAATTCCAAAGTTGTAAAGCTTGTAGAGAAGTCCATTTAACCAGACACTGTCAAACGCTTTCTCATTATCAAGGAAGGCACAATAAACTGGTGAATTTCTTTCGACATAGTAGGCAATACTTTCAGTTAGCGTAAGCGCTGCCGTTCCTAAAGCCAAACTGGAGAGGGTGAGGGAAATCGTTTTCAGCTTTCGTCCATGTTTCAATTCTTTTGAGCAGTAGTCTTCCAAAAAGTTTTGAGAGAACAGGGGTAAGAGTGATACCTCTATAGCTGCACGGGTCATACTCATGGACCTCTTTATACTTCTATTTGCTGATGATATAGTGAGTGAGTGAGTGAGTTAATATTTAACGTCACACTGGCAATATTTCAGCCATATCGACTGAAGGTAGATCACCATACTAGGGACCATGGGGACTTACAGTACCTTTGCTACCTGCATGGAACCTAGCTGGATTTACACCATCCCTTCAGTTGCTGGCGAGTGTAAGAAATGTTAGCCAAAATTAAAAGAACACAAATACAATGCTTAAAAATCCTGGAAAGTATAAATTTACTTTGAAATTTTTTGGACTTACGTACCCTCTCAGGAGGACAATAATGTTACAAGACTTTAACCCCCTTTGAGGGTACAGCCACCAATGATCAATGTTCCTAATCTATACTACCATCCCTTAAAATACAACCATCTACAGAACATATCAATTATAATTCAACAAGGAAATCAATTTCCTTTAAAAATCCAATAATTAAATGAGCATTTACTGTGTTAAATTGATCCGTAAGTGTTTTTACATTAAAATATTTATCCCTTATGATAGGGATATGCAGGATATGCTTGACCGTGGTTCTCTCATCACAAGGAGGTTCTTCACCTTTCAACAGTTATGCATGTGTATACTTTGTATGACCAATACGACATCGTCGTAATATGACCTCTTCATTGAGTGAGTGAGTTAGTATTTAACGTCACATCGGCAGTATTGCAGCCATATCGTGACGAGAACGATTAATTATAAAAATACAAATGAATTACTAGCACGGACATTGTAAAACCCTGTCAACGAAGGACAGTAAAACTGACTAGAATATCACAGAATAGAATATAAAACTAGTGAATAGACCTAAAACAATGTATCTATAGAGGACAGTACAATATAAAAATGAGCTATAGGTTGCCAACAACTGAAGGTAGATCACCATACTAAGGACCATGGGGACTTACAGTACATTTGCTTCCTGCATGGACCCTAGCTGGATTTACATCATCCCTTCAGCTGTTAGCAATTTAGACAAATCTAGCCATAAATTAAAAACACACTTATTCTACGATTAAAAAGTTGGAAAACTGAAATTTACGTCAAATGTTTTTGGACTTACGTACCCTCTCAGGAGGACAATTATTTTACGGTACTTCAACCCCCTTTGAGGGTACAGCCACTAACGATTTGAGTTACTAATTTAATCTTCCAATTTTAAAATATTTATCTATTTACAGTTCGGTTAACAAATTTAATTCCTTTAAATGCAATAATTAAATGAGGACTAACACTGTTAAAAAGATCCTTCATAGTATGTGAATTAAAATACTGATCCCTTGTGATGGAATATTCAACACAGTCAAGCAAGATATGCCTGACTGTGATTCTTTCATCACAAGGGATGCAGAACGGAGGATCCTCACCTTTCAAAAGGTATTCATGTGTATATCTGGTGTGGCCAATACAACATCGCCGCATGATGACCTCTTCAAATCTGGACTGACAACCCAAGTAGGTGTAACCAATATAGGGTTTTATTGCATGTAATTTATTTATGCCCACTTGGGTGTCCCACTTCTTCTGCATCAGATCACGGATGTAAGTTCTAATGCTGGCTTTATAATCTGAGTATGGAATAAGAAGTGGTGTCACAGATTTGTTGAGTGCTGCCTTGGCAGCAAGATCGGCCATTGCGTTACCGGAAATACCTACGTGGCTGGGTAACCAACAAAAGACGATGTCGTATTGGCCAGTGGCAAGATTATTATACAATTCAATAAATTCTATTAAAAGTGGATGTTTACAAGAGATATTTTTAATAGCCTGAAGGCAAGAAAGAGAGTCGGAATAGATTATATATTGTTTACGTTTAGGGTGTATTTGAATATATTTGAGAGATGTTGATATGGCGTTAGCTTCTGCTGTAAAAATAGAACTATTATCGGGTAATCGAGAAGATATTGTTCTGGATCCAATGACAGTGGCACAAGCAACTGCGCCACCGTCCTTGGACCCATCTGTAAATAAGGATTTATAATTCCTATATTTATGTTTTAATTGATTATATTCTTGTTTATACTGTAATTCATTAGTTTCAAACTTTTTAAATGATGTTAATGTTAGGTCAACTTGTAGCCTAACCAATTGCCAAGGAGGAGAAGAAATAAGACGGGAGGGAGCTATGTTTTCCAGTTCAATGCCGGCAGCAGAAAGAAAGGGTTTAATTCTGTGTCCTAGAGGCGGGACAAGAGAAGACTTTTTGTGGTATAAATCCTCATGAAGGGGATTGAAAACACAGTTACATGCAGGGTTAGATTCATTTGAGTATAACTTAGTAATGTACTGTAAAGCTAACTTTATACGTCGCTGCTCAAGAGATGGTTCATCAGCCTCAACGTAGAGACTGTCAATAGGTGAAGTTCTGAAGGACCCAAGACAAAGTCTTAGACCTTGGTGGTGGACAGAATCAAGAAGTTTAAGGTTGCTTTTGCAGGCTCCACCATATACGATGGAGCCATAATCAAGTTTTGAACGAAAGAGTGATCGATATAGGTGCAAGAGGGTCGCTTGATCCCCTCCCCACTTTGAGTTGGAAACAACTTTCAACAAGTCAAGAGCCTTCAGGCATTTAGTTTTAAGGACCTTAATATGAGGCAGAAATGTTAAGTGGGAGTCAAAGATAAGGCCCAAGAACTTGGCCTCCTTAACAATCCTGATGGGAGTGCCATCTAAAGATAGTTCTGGGTCCCTATGTGGCTTATATTTTCGACAAATGTGCATACAATTAGTTTTAGATTTAGAAAACTTAAAGCCGTTTTCAAGACACCATTTATCTATTTTGTTTAAACACAACTGCAGTTGCCGTTCAATAGTATGCATATTTTTCTCACGGCACGAAATATTAAAATCATCCACAAATAACGATCCATCAATTGAATCATTTAAAACTTTTGACAAACTATTTATCTTTATACTAAAAAGTGTGACAGACAAAATACTGTCTTGTGGAACACCCTGATCCTGATTATAATGATCAGACAGGGTAGAACCCACGCGGACCTCGAATTTTGTGTCATTTAAAAAGTTGGCAATAAATTCAGGCAAACGACCTCGCAAGCTGTAGTCATGTAAAATACCATATTTCCAGGTAGTGTCATATGCCTTCTCAAGGTCAAAAAAGATAGAGACAGCGTGTTGTTTTTTGATTAGTGCGTTTTTCACAAATGATTCTAAACGCACTAAGTGATCGACAGTACTTCTATTTTTACGGAAACCACATTGTATATCTGTGATAAGGTTATTTGTTTCCAAGTACCAAACAAGTCGATTTGTTATCATGCGTTCCATGGCCATGCAAACACAGCTAGTTAACGAAATCGGCCGATAATTGGATGGATCGGTATGATCACGTCCAGGTTTAGGTATTGGTACTACAATGGCGTCACGCCATGAGGGAGGAACTTACCCGATGTCCAAATATCATCAAAAATATTTAGAAGAGTTTCTAGGCAGGATTTTGGTAAATGCTTTAGGAGTTGATAATGGATGTTATCAGCTCCTGTAGCAGTATCACGGGCTTGATCAAGAGCGTTATGGAGTTCATGAATAGAAAAAGCTTCATTATAATCTTCCCCATTATCTGAATGGAAGTTAATAGTTTTCTTTTCTTGTTGTTTTTTATACTGCTGGAATTTAGGTACATAATTAGAAGAGGAAGAATGTTTAGCGAGGGTTTCGCCCAGTATATTTGCAAGATCTGATTTATCAGTAAGTAATTGATCTCCATGATTAAGATGATGGACACTAGATTTAGTACCTTTACCTTTAATTTTCTGGACCATGTTCCATACCTTGGACATGGGTGTCCGAGAATTTATTTTGGATACATAATTTTGCCAAGATTGGCGTTTGTTCTGTTTAAAAGTACACCGTGCTTTAGCATTTAAAAGTTTCAGTTTAAGTTATGCACCATAGGATGGCGACGGAAATAATGTTCTGCCTTTTTCCTTGCCTTCCTAGCTTGTTTGCAGTCATCGTTGAACCATGGTTTTCGGATATGTGGAACTGCAGAGGACTTTGGAATACACTCATCAGCAATGTTATTTAGTTCATCAGAAAAGCACTTGATAGCATCAGGAACGTCAATAAAATGTTCAGGTTTAAGTTTGTCAGCACATTGCATGGTATATAAAGGCCAGTTAGCCTTTTTAAAATTCCATCTGGATAATGGAGGAGTATCAGATGGGGTCACACGTTTAAGTATAGTAGGAAAATGGTCACTTCCACAAAGGTCATCGTGGACTGACCATTCAAATTCATTAAGTAAGCTGGAGTCAGTTATTGACAGGTCAAGGGCTGAATATGTTCCTGTTCGAGGATGTAAATATGTATCTGCACCATCATTGTATATACATAAATTATTATTTGAAATAAAATCTTCAATAATTTTACCTTCAGTGTTTGTGGTCGCACTCCCCCAGAGCGGGTTGTGGCCATTCAGATCGCCCATGAGTACACATGGTTTGGAAGTTCATCATAGAGAGATTGAAGATCAGCCAGAATAAGAGTTGATGATGGTGGAATGTACAATGAACACAGAGTAAGTGTAATGTTCAACCTAAGTCGTACTGCAACTGCCTGAAGGTTTGTTGTGAGTTTCACATGACTGTGGATAACGCCATTACTGACAAGAATGGATGATCCTCCAGTGGCCCTAATATCAGCAGGAGAATAATAATGATATGCGCTGGACTGACGAAAGTTTAAAGAATCTGTCTGCTTCAGATGCGTTTCTTGTAAACAGATTGCTGACGGTTGAAAGTCTTGGTCTAATACATGTAGCTAAGCAAATTATTTTTAAGGCCTCTGCAGTTCCACTGTAAAATGTTCGAAGAAACGATTTCTTTGGGGGGGGGGGGGGGGGTATTGGGGATCTACCCCTTGACTTTCGGGAGGGTGACAGACTATGTGCCCTGTGCTGGATGTTTTCGGACACGTCCATGGCTTCAAGGGATCTAAACCTATTGTATATCTGGATCTTATCTTCTGCCCCTTTAGAGGCTCTGCCACTCTGATTTTTCTTACAAGTATCATCGTTTGGTTTCACTTTGGTTTTTGAAACCTGTTTCCCATAATTTCCAATAGAGAGTGTTGGGGTAGACTGTGATGATGATTTATCCTTTGACAATGACCGAGATTGTACTTCAAATGTGACTGGTGTTTTTGATTGTGATTCGATGATTTGTGTTGACTGGTGAGGTGGGTATACCTCAGGTGTATCAGTGTCAACCCATGTCAAATCAGTTTGGCATGATGTGGAAAAGGTGGACATAGGTGCAGTTGCTTTTTGACTCGTTCCAGCGGATACTCGAGTAACTGAGACATATGACTGATTTGGTTCTGTGGTCTGAACAGCAAGTTTTTTGGCATCAACAAAACTAATATTTCTGGTGAATTTAATTTTGTATATTTCCATTTTTTGTTTCCGTAATGGACAGTCTTTAGAAAAAGATGAATGAGTGCCAGAGCAGTTTGTACATTTTTTAAAGTTACTATCACAATCTTCAGTCACGTGAGTTTTTTCACCGCAGTGAGCGCATGTTATGGAATTTGTGCAGCTATCGACACCATGTCCATACTTTTGACTTTTAAAACACCTCGGAGGGTTTGGAATATAAATGTCAACGTTGATATTGCAATATCCTGCTTTAATTTATGTTGAAGCAGTTGGCGAAGAAAAATGGAATAAGTAGGTATTTGTTGGTCTACTTTCAGAATTTTTCCGGGTCATAAATCGTTTCACAAAAGTTACTCCTTGGTCCTTCATTTCCGAGGCAATGTCCAGTTCATTCATATCGGCAAACAGTTGGTCCCGGTCTCGCACGATGCCTTTACTTGAGTTCGAAGTTCTATGCGGAGTAACTGATACCGGTATTCCAACGAATAACTCAGTGGACATCAAATTTGTTGCCTGCTGTTTTCTACTACATTCTATGAGCAGATAACCTTTTTATGTTAGAAACTTCACCAGTAATACCATGCACACCTTTTGATACCGCAAAAGGATTGGGTTTTAGAGGTGATTTGTCAAGTGTCTCGATAACTAGAAATCGTGGCCAATATTCATTTGAGTTTGAAGGTCGTCGATCATCATCATCACTGTCCAGTTGACGCTTGTTTCGTTTTAGGGGGCTTTTGTATTCCATAGTAAGTGTATAAGTTTCATCATCCGAGCTCCCCACCCACCACGGAGTATCACAAGGACAATGCTAAAAACAAGCGGGTCTCCAGCTTGCAGCAGCAAGGATACCCGGATGATATACTCCAGTAGAAAAATTAAAAGATTAATGATTCCACCAGATTGGCCCATGAGCCACCGCCTTCTGGCATACAACTCTAGGCAAAAACAGACATTAACTTATGTATTGAAATTCGGAGTCCAAAACTTCGCCTAGACTTTAAAACATATCAGAGGATAATTTTCAAACTTTGGTGCAACAGTACATTATGTAGCACAGGGCTTGGCGTGACCAGCCAATTGATTGAATTGGGCCTATTCAACCACCCGTCTAGGTGAAGTTAGGGCCGTGTGGTGTGTTGGGCAACAGGATCACCTAGTCCTTGTTCCAGTGCCCTCAAACCCCAGGATCCCCTCCTCCACCGACACAGGGGCGCAACCCACGGCCAACAGGTTGCCCAATTTGGTCGCCTCTTACGACCAGCAATGGGAAGCTGTGGACACACGGGAGAAGAGCACTTAGCGTTACCCAGCACCCACCACGAGGAGGTGGCTCTTCATGGGTGCCTGCTGATGATATAATCTTGCTTGATAGCACAGTTATAGGTCTACAAAAAAGACTAGATAAACTGGCGGATTACTGTAATAAGTGGCAACTAATGGTAAATTAATCCAAGAGTAAAATTATTGTTTTCCGGACGGGTGATAGGCTTAAAAAATACGAAAAATGTTGGCTTAATGGCAACCCTCTCGATATTGTTCCGAGTTATAAATACCTTGGAGTACATCTTTCTAGCTCCGGTTCATGGTATAAATCTCAAAAGGTATTGTCTAAAAAGGGCTGGAAAGTAATACTCTTGTTACAATCAAATGTGTACCATTTTCATAAACTCCCTCTGAAAATGTGACTCCATATCTTTGATGTTAAAGTACTACCAATACTATTATACGGCTCAGAAATATGTGGATTTCATCCTTCTAAAGATATCATGAACGTCCATGATAAATTTTATAACCTTGTGTGAAAGCTAAGAAGATCTGCCCCTAATATAGTTGCGAGAGCTGAATTGGGAAGATACTCATTAAAAGTGAAAATGATTAAGTATTGGTTACGTTTATTATCCCAGAATGAAAATAGGATAATATACTATACTCATGTATAGCTGAAAAAGGTCTCGATTGTTGGGCCCTTAAAGTTAAAAATCTTTTATGTTCTTTAGGAGATAAACATCATGTGTTGGCCAATTTCCAGGTGTTATTGAGTATTTGAAGCACGGGAATGCACTTGGAACCGACGGCGTCAGCCGGAGGTTTCAAATGAAATATTCCCGTGCTTCAAATACTCAATAACACCCGGAAATTGGCCAACACATGGTGTTTACCGACATTGTAAACACAAAAGTAAACCAAAGGGGTTTTAGTGTCTGCACTCGTTTACATCGAATGCGGACACAGCAGTGAAGTGTCATCAGCTGGCCGTTTCAGCTGGTTCTCATGGTAGCATCTGGAGTTGCTCATTTGTGACGTCATTCTAACTTTACGTCACAATATGATTTGAATGACGTCATCACTGTTGATGACACAAAAAAACAATTGTTTACGTGTCAATACGCGGTGAATAGTCTTTCAGTTTCCGGGAATCTAATACCATTTAATTATGTTTTTCAACCAATAAGATTACAGAACACAGTAACTTTTGGTTTACAATATTGATATGGTGAAATATGGAAAGGACAATCTGTTACGTGTGCTCAGTCATTCTTATCAGCATTTAGAACACGTCGTATTGATAATGATAACCAGCCCCTCTTTGAATCATTTGAACAGTTATCTTCACTGTATCTTTCTAGAACAATTAAGTTATCCAATGAATATGAAACCTACTTAAATGCTGTGAATACTGAGGTATTACTCTCCCACAGTTCCGTACATACAGTAAACACGCCCCGATAAAGTATATACAGTACGAAATACAACATAAATATACATGCAATTCTTACCCGGTGTATGGCACTAGGGTACAAAGTACAGCCCTGTCAAGCCGCCAAGCCAGTCAATCGCACGTATAATCTGTATAAACAATGATCAACATTAAAGTTAGGATAACGTGAACTATACATATACACTCTACCATTTCAACGCCTAGGATATAATATAACTAGTTCAAACTTCTATCACATTCACACTTACAGTCACACACACACACACACACACACACACACACACACACACACACACACACACACACACACACACACACACACACACACACACACACACACACACACACACACACACTATACTTTCCCTCGTGTATAAAATCAATCAATCAACCATCCAAAAGTGCAAACTTTACTCATGGAAGACTGAAAACCCTTCAGTGAAATAGATAACTTATTTGAATTCATATTAAATATTACACACTAAACTATTATTGAATTATTAGTAAGCTTTGTGACCCTGACAAGCCGAGACTACCTTGTACAAATACACACACGTTGCAGTTTATATTTACACATAAATTACAGCTTATAATTAACACATAAACATCAACAATATAGCATTTAAAGGTATACACACTAATTAATTGATATAAAGATTAAACTGACCTTTGCTGATGTTCTAAGATGTTATTCTCCATCACGGTATAAATGTCTTGTCAGTGTAGGCAACGAGAGTGGAGTGAAGACGAGTTAGTGAAAGAGGACAAGAGTTTGAATGATCCAATCAGATTGGATCAATTAAGGGCACATAATAATGTAATGACCCTACCTAACCACCCTTAATGAAACTAGAATAACACTGACCTCATGGCTATTAATAGATATGTTTCTGACTGACAAATACTGAGTATAGTCAGTTTCCAAATGTTATACCTGTTGCTAGTAAAGCATTCATTACTATAAATACGGAATGTTATACCTGGAATGCAAAGTGATTGTTATACAATTATGCATAAATATATAAATGTGAAGTAATATCTCTGCAACTGCAATAAACTGTTAATATACGAACATTCATAAAATTGCTAAATGACTTCAAACTAGTATGTACATAATTGTAAAAACACAATATCAAATATCTGCCACATAAAGACACTCATTTGTATATTGTATCAAATATAATGAGGTGCAAACGATTTTCTATCATGTAATCCATATACATGTACTTTATACTTACATGTGTATTGTACCAGATATAACTTGTACTTATTGCCTCATGTACCAGTGGCGCATCAAAAACATCCTGTCAATACATTGTAACATGGGCCTGTGGCCTGATTTGCTGAAATAAACTACTACTACTACCTCGATGTAGTCGTGGTTAGATCCACACAGATACGCAATACCTTCGTTTTGAAGCGTGAGAAACTTGGATCATCAGGACGCGGCCAAGTCATTATTATTTTTTTTTTCAAAATGACAATAGAAAATGTTACACGCACAAATAAAAAAGACGCGCCGATGCCCGAGAAACAATTTTACTTTTGTTTATTTAGCCTTATGTATATTACTCTTTCTTCTTTAATCTCTGAGACAATATCTATTTCCTCCATATCCATATTCCTCTTGGTGCATTTGGCTGTAAGTACACCTAAGCGTTTTATGTTTGTGACGTCTCCTGCAATGCCGCGTATGCTCTTTAAAGGGTTCGACTTTAAAAGTGCCTTGCCAACAGTCTCAATCACCCCCTTTCACATGATATGACGACTTCGAAATAATCTTAATCCACGCTATGTCATAGACCTTGGTGAGCAGTCAAAGATGAAAGTACACTTCTTGTATCCTCTTCAGTGTAGTTTACACAGTGGGTATATCAGTTGGTGGTACAATTCATGCAAAAATTCAGGCACAGCTGCAAGAAAGGAACGCTTTGAAGGAAAGAGAGCATGTTCAGATGGTAGTCTCCCGAAAGAGGCAGTTACGAAAAGTAGAGAGGCAGTTAGCAGCAGTAGAACTGGTTGATGAGTTGCTAGATCATAACTCTGCCAATATGACGCCTAAAACTGAGTTCTCTTTGTCTCACGAGTCTCTGTTGGACCCTAACGCTGCAGTGTCTACATCTGTACTTCCAGATTAGGAACTGAGTGATGACATCACCCCTCAGCGTGGAACTGAATTTGTTGACAATTGCATTCATAATCCTGACAATTTGCCATCCGGTTTGCCTCCTCAAGTCAGACATGTGACACACTAACCAAGGTTTGACTCCAGTGTTCAACATAATTTCCAGTCTTACCAAGGCCCATGGCCCCCTGATCAACCATACATGACAGAACGATTTGTTCTCTCATCCTATGGAATCCCCCAGCCTACACTTCCTTCGTTTGCTAATGGTAAGGAGAGAGACTTTGCTATCCTCAAGATGGCCTTTGACAGTATTGTAGATATCAGTAAAAGTTTCAAGTGTTTCTGGATAGACTGGGTGGTTCTCCAAAACGCTTTGCTGAGGCTTTCCTGTGTGACATAATGCACCACACTAGTGCTATGCAAGCTCTTAAAGAAAGAAATGGTCTGCCCAGACAGTTGGTCCAAAGTGAATTAGCCATGATCATGAATCTTCCTACAGTGAGATACAATGACTTTGATACATTTGAAAATCTCACACTTTCTGTGCATACACTTGTTGGAATGCTTCGGTCCCTTGAGGGAGACAACGGTTTTGAACTAAGATGTGGGTCTCATGTAGATCGTCTTTTGAGTAAACTACCACAAACCATTGGGTTTATTGAGTATTGCCTGAACAAAGGCATCTTGAGGTTGGATGAAGACAGGGCAACAATCCTCTTCACTTCTCGGACTGGTTGAAGCTTAAAGCTCGGGCCAAGAAAAATGCTCATAAGGCTGCCAGTCTGTATCAAGCCCCAAAGCATATACGAGATATATCGATTCCAGTAGTGAAGAGGAGTTCATCACAAATGCCCACCTCAGTCTTCAACTCGAATACCTCTATGTCAGATCAACTGGCCAGCAATAACAGTGATGGAGCAAGACGGAATCAACGAACAGGATATTGTGCTTATTGCAACAAACAACATTACATCAGCACATGCTCAAAATTCCAGAAACTGTCAGTGAGTGAAGACAACTGGATAAGAGAAAAGCACAGATGCTGGAACTCTGGACGAACTCATACTGCTAAACAGTGTAACCTAAAGAAGTTGTGCATGAAATGTACCAAACTGCATCTCACCACACTACATGATGCAAATGATCACGTCAGAGTGAGTTTCCAGCACACCAAAGTCAAGCAACTGTTTCCGGATCAGCCAATCAATCCAGCAAGCATCATGCTGAAAATATTGCTTGTAATTCTCCATGGTCCTACCTACAGTTTTAAGACTTATGCTTTATTAGACGATGGGCGCATGAAGACAATGATTATTTCGTCTACAGCAAATCAACTTGGGTTATTGAAGACACCAGCCAACATTCTCCTGTCTGCAATCAGACAGGGAAATTCTGACTGCCATGGCCATTCTGTGAATTTGGACATTTCCCCGCTTGATCATCCAAGTGAGAGATTCACAATTCGAGATGCTTTTACTTCTGACCACATTGCCCTGTCTAAATACTCCTATGATGTTGATTCGCTTCAGAGAAAGTACCCTCGTCTCCAAGGTTCAGCTCTTACACAATGTACGTCCAACCATTCTAATTTGGTTCTGATAATGCCAACCTCACAGTACCAGTTGAGCCAATCAAGTTTGGCCCTCCGTGCACACCAGTTGCAGTGTGTACGAAATTTGGATGGGCAGCACAGGGACCCTCTCAGTTGCCAGTCAATAATACCCACACTAATTGTTTTCTCACAAGCCTACAAAGGGACAGTGAGAAATTGATGCATCATGTTGAGAATCTGTGGAAAATGGACACAATACCCTATTTATGCAAACAGGTGATTAGGTCAAAGGAGGACAAACAGGCCTTGTCTGTCTTGGATAGTGGAACTGTCAAGTTGACAGTTAAGGACGACATTCACTATGTCACACCACTACTTCAACGGAATATCGCTGCTACCCTTCATGAAAGCAAAGAAACTGTGATGCCAAGCCTGAAAAGAACCGAAAAACATCATTTGAGCAAACCAGAATTGTTCTCAACTCACAGCAATGACATTCAGAAACTTGTCAACTCCAATTACGTCAGAGCGATCAGTGAGGACGGTGCAAATAGGTCTGAGGAATCCTGGTTCATTCCACATCTTATTGTGGAGAATAATGGCAAATCTCGTCTTGTTTTCAATTGTTCTTATGAGTATAAGGGAGACGATCTCAACAAACAACTGCTGCCAGGTCCCATCATTGGATCTTCTCTGTTAGGTGTGTTGTTGAGATTCCGAAGAAACAAGATTGCTATTTCAGATGACATAAAAGCTATGTTTCACCAGGTTCGACTCCTGCCCAAAGACCAGCCGTTACTGAGATTCATTTGGCGATACATGAATACTGACGTTGAACCTACCATATACCAGTGACAAGTTTTGCCATTCGGTACCACTTGCAGTCCATGCTGTGCAACATATGCCCTGCAGAAGCACGCCATCACCGCACAAGAACATTTCCCAGAAGTCACTAGGTGTGTGAAGGAAGCCTTTTATGTAGACAACTGTCTTGACAGTTTAACAGAACCAGGGAAAGCAAAAGAGCTGGTCACAAATCTGAGACAAGTTTTACAAGAAGGTGGATTCAACATCCGCCATTGGGCATCCAGTGTACCTGAAGTGTTAGCTGACTTGCCTGTCAAGGCTAAATCAACCTCTTTTGAACTTTGGTCGACCCTGAATCAGGTAACTCTGATTTACTGTCCTACAAATACCGATTTGTCTCCCATGACACACTGAACATGAAAGCTTTATATCAAATACTTGCCACCCAATATGATCCCCTAGGATATCTGACACCATTCACTGCCCGTGCCAAGGTATTGATCCAAGACATGTGGAATTCCAGGAGAACCTGGGAAGATGAGATCAGCAACAGAGAACTTAGAGAACGATTCACACAGTGGGAATCGGAGCTTTGCATAATCTCTGAGAGTTCACATGTCACGCTGTTGTGTACCTCTTCATTTTGATATTACTGAAACCCACCAGCAACTTGTATTCTGTGATGCGTCATGTTGCCCCATGAAGCAGATCTCGATGCCAAGATTGGAGCTGTGTGCAGCACTGACCGGAGCCCAGCTTGCCGATACCTTAAGCAAGGAACTGAATTTACCTATTAGTGATACCTACCTCTGGAGTGATTCTACAACAGTTCTCAAATGGTTACAGTCTGACTCCTGCCGATACAAAGTTTGTGTTGGTACTCGTGTCAGTGAGATCCAGTCACTGACTCCAGTTGACAATTGGTCCTATATCAACACAAAAGAACACCCAGCTGATGATGTCACAAGAGGTAAATCCCTACATGAACTGTGCATTGATTCAAGGTGGAGATATGGTCCGATCTTCCCCCTCCGCCACTCTGATCAGTGGCCCTCCTGTCCTCCTGCGCCAAGTGATAAAAACACCATGAACTCTGAACCAGAACAGAGAAAAACAGTTGTGTGTCAAGCAAATGTTGTTAAAAAGCTGAACGTTTTGAAGCACTCTACATTTAATTCATTAGTCAAAGCCACTGCACATTGCCTTAATGGGGCTACTGTTGATAACACACAAGACACAGTAGACTGTATGGAATTTGCCGAAACTGTGTTATTACGTGAGGTACTGGAAGAAAGTTTTCCACAGGAATTAGTAGCACTGAGGTCAGGAAAGCCAATTCTTTCAACAGGCAGGTTGATAGAATTAGCACCAGAGTATGATGCAGAGGATGATATCATTAGAGTAGGCGGCAGACTGAGGCTAGCAGAAGAAATACCAGAGTGAGTGAGTGAGTTAACATTTAACGTCACATCGGCAATATCGCAGTCATGTCATGACGAGAACATTTAATACTGAAATGGAAAACATGCATTTCATAAATAAGCCTGTCGTCAAAGGACAGTAAAACAACTAGAATATCACAGTTACAATTTAAAACTAGCGTGGAAAGTTAAAACTAATATCACTATTTGGACAACACAATATAAAACACGGGCTATATATCACCAACGACAGAAGGTAGATCACCATACTAGGGACCATGGGGACCTACAGTACATTTGCTTCCCGCATGGACCCTAGCTAGATTTACATCATCCCTTCAGTCGTTAGCAATTCAGGGAATCTAGCCATAAATTAAAAAGACAGGTATTCTACGATTAGAAACAGTGAAATGTTTTGATCTACTTTAAATGTTTTGGGACTTACGTACCCTCTCAGGAGGACAATAATTTTACAGTGCTTTAACCCCCCTCGAGGATACAGCCACTAACACTCTAAGTTACTAATTCAAACTTCCAAGAATAAAATATTTATGTATTTCCAATTCATTCAGTCTTTTAAAAATGCAATAATTAAATGAGAGCTAACATTATTGAAAAGATCCTTCAAAGTTCGTGAGTTAAAAAAAATTATCCCTTGTGATGGAATATTCAAAAAGGGAGACAAAACGGGGGATCTTCACCTTTAATACATATTCGTGAGTCGCGTAATGACCTCCTCAAATCTTGACTGACAACCCAAGTAACTATAACCGATGTAAGGTTTTATTGCATGTACTTTATTTATACCTACCTGGGTATCCCACTTCTTCTGCATCAGATGGCGGATATAAGATATTATTGTAGCTTTATAATCTGAGTATGGAATAAGAAGTGGTGTCACAGATTTGTTGAGTGCTGCCTTGGCAGCAAGATCAGCCATTGTGTTGCCAGAAATGCTTACGTGACTGGATAACCAACAAAGGACGATGTCGCACTGGCCAGTAGCAAGATTATTATACAATTCAATAATTTCTATTAAAAGTGGATGTTTACAAGAAATATTTTAATAGCCTGAACGCAAGAAAGAGAGTCGGAATAGATTATATACTGTTTATGTTTAGGGTGTCTTTGAATATATTTAAGAGCCGTGAGTATGGCGTTAGCTTCTGCTGTAAAAATAGAACTATTATCTGGTAATCTAGAAGATATTGTTCTGGATCCAATGACAGTGGCACAAGCTACTGCGCCACTGTCCTTGGACCCATCTGTAAATAAAGGTTTATAATTGCTATATTTATGTTTTAATTGATTATATTCTTGTTGATATTGTAATTCATTAGCTTCTGAGTTTTTAAATGTAGTTAATGTTAGGCCCACTTGGGGCCTAATCAATTGCCATGGAGGAGAAGACGGAAGACGGTAAGGAGCTATATTTTCCAGCTCAGTGCCAGCTGAAGAAAGAAATGGTTTAATTCTTAAACCAAGAGGCGGAACAAGAGAAGATTTCTTTTTGTATAAATCCTCATACAGAGAATTGAAAACACAGTTACATGCAGGGTTTGACTGACTGGAATATAATTTTGTTACATACTGTAAAGGTAGTTTTATACGTCGCTGCTCAAGAGATGGCTCATCAGCCTCAACGTACACGCTGTCAACAGGTGAAGTTCGAAAGGAGCCAAGACAAAGTCTTAGAACTTGATGGTGAACAGAATCTAAAAGTTTTAGGTTGCTTTTACATGCTCCACCATATACAATGGAGCCATAATTAAGTTTTGACCGGATCAGTGATCGATAAAGCTGCAGGAGAGTAGCTTGATCCCCTCCCCACTTAGAATTTGAAACGACTTTCAACAAGTCAAGTGCCTTCAGGCATTTCGTTTTGAGGGATTTGATATGTGGTAGAAACGTTAAATGCGAGTCAAAAATTATTCCCAAGAACTTTGCCTCCTTTACAACTTTGATGGGAGATCCATTTGGAAACAGTTCGGGATCTTTATGCGGTTTATATTTTCTACAAAAGTGTATACAATTAGTTTTTGATTTAGAAAATTTAAATCCGTTTTCAAGACACCATTTATTTATTTTATTTAAACACAGCTGCAGTTGCCGTTCAATAGTATGCATAGTTTTACCACGACAAGAAATATTAAAATCATCCACAAATAACGATCCATCAATCGTTTAAAACTTTTGACAAACTATTTATCTTGATACTAAAAAGTGTTACAGATTCAATACTGCCTTGTGGAACACCCTGATCCTGATTATAATGATCAGACAGGGTAGAACCCACGCGGAATTGAAATTGTCTATCATTTAAAAAGTTTGCTATGAATTGAGGCAAACGACCTCGCAAACCGAAATCATGTAAATCTCTTAAAATAACATATTTCCAAGTAGTGTCATATGCTTTTTCGAGATAAAAAAAATAGACACAACATGTTGTTTATGAACTAGAGCGTTCTTCACAAATGATTCTAAACGCACTAGGTGATCGACCGTACTTCTATTTTTACGGAAACCACACTGTATATCTGTTATGAGGTTATTTGTTTCCAAGTACCAAACAAGTCGATTATTTATCATGCGTTCCATGGTCTTGCAAACACATCTTGTCGGACGATAATTGGACGGATCAGTATGATCACGTCCAGGTTTAGGTATTGGTACTACTATAGCGTCACGCCATGATGAAGAAAACTTCCCGGAAGTCCAAATATCATCAAATATATACAAGAGCGTCTCTAAACAGGATTCTGGTACATGCTTCACGAGTTGATAATGTATGTTATCAGCTCCTGTGGCAGTGTCATGAGCTTGATCAAGAGCATTATGGAGTTCATGAACAGAAAACGTTTCATTATAATCGTCGCCCCCATTATCACATATGGAGTTCATGAACAGAAAACGTTTCATTATAATCGTCGCCCCCATTATCAGAATTGAAGTTAATAGTTTTCTTTTCTTGTTGTTTTTGATACTGCTGGAATTTAAGTACATAATTAGAAGAGGAAGAATGTTTAGGGAGAGTTTCACCCAGTTTATTTGCAATATCTGATTTACCTGTAAGCAATTCATCTCCATGTTTAAGATGATGGACACCAGATTTAGTACCTTTACCTCTAAGTTTCTGGACCATGTTCCATACCTTGGACATGGGTGTCCGGGAATTTATTTTGGATACATAATTTTGCCAAGATTGGCGTTTGTTCTGTTTAAAAGTACGGCGTGCTTTAGCTTTTAAAATTTTAAATTTATTTAAATTATGCACCATAGGATGGCGACGGAAATAATGTTCTGCCTTTTTCCTTGCCTTCCTAGCTTGTTTGCAGTCATCGTTGAACCATGGTTTTCATCTGTGTGGAACTACAGAGCAATTTGGTATACACACATCAGCTATGGAGTTCAGTTGATCAGAAAAGCATTTAATAGCATCTGGAACGTCAATAAAACGTTCAGGTTTAAGCTTCTCAGCATACTGTGTTTTATATAAAGCCCAGTTAGCCTTTTTAAAATTTCGTCTTGATGATGGAGAAACATCGGATGGAGTTACACATTTTAATACAGTAGGAAAATGGTCACTTCCACAGAGGTCATCGTGGACTGACTATTCAAATTCATTGAGTAGTTCTGAATTTGTGAGTGACAAGTCGAGAGCAGAATAGGTCCCTGTACCAAGGTGTAAATATGTGTTGGAACCATCATTATAAATATATAAATCATTGTCAGAACAAAAGTCCTCCAACAATTTCCCTTTAGTTTTTGTAGTTACACTACCCCAGAGTGGGTTGTGGCCATTTAAATCTCCCATTATAATGCAGGGCTTCGGGAGTTGGTCATACAGGGCTTGAAGATCAGTTTGGGCAAACGTCGAAGAGGGCGAAATATAGAGAGAGCATAGCGTAAACGATACATGTAAAGTAATTCTCACAGCAACAGCCTGCATATTAGTATTAAGTGAAACAGGGCTTTGAATAACGTTTTGAACGGATGACCCTCCAGTGGCTCTATCACCCGGAGGTGAAAAACAATGATATGCATTAAAATGACGAAGGTCAAATGTATCTGTTTGTTTTAAATATGTCTCTTGCAGACATATCGCTGAAGGTGTAAAATCTTGGACTAATAGCTGTAATTCATGTAAATTAGTCCTTAATCCTCTGCAGCTCCACTGTACAATATTATTGGAATAAACTATCCTTTATTGGGATTTATTGGGGATCTACCCCGCCCTCTTTTAGAGGGCGACAAGCTATGTGCCCTGGAATGGACGTTTTCAGAAACGTCCATGTCTTCAAGAGACCCATATTTATTGAGCAATTGAATTTTATTTTGTGACCCTTTAGGAGCTCTGCCACTTTGTTGTTTTGAAGCATCAGACTTAGGCCTAGATTTACCTTTAGCAGTTTGTTGTCTATCAGTTGTAGATTGAGATTCAGTGCGTGACTGCGAAGATGATTTATGATCAGAAGAAGACTTTGATGTTCCAGGAAGTGATACCTCAGTCTCGGATGACATAGCTGGGTATAGAAGTTGTGGAGAGTCGCTGTTGACCCAAGTCAAGGTAGTTTGGCAGCTTGTAGATGATGATTATTTTAGAGCTACGCACAGATGATGCGTTTGCTACTGTAGCATAACTTTCTGTAAGGTCAGATCTCTTCACCAGTTTTGTTTGCTTCAGAAAAAGAGATATTTTGGGTATACTTTATTCTGTTTATTTCCATTTGCTCTCTCCAGATTGGACACTGCTTTGATGAAGATGAATGCTCGCCTGAGCAGTTGGTGCATTTTTAAAATCACTGTCACAATCTTCTGTTGTGTGTGTTTTCTCACCACAGTGAGCACACACAACAGACAATGTACAGGTAGATACACCGTGTCCATATTTCTGGCATTTAAAACACCTGAGAGGGTTGGGGATGTATGTCTCAACTTGGATGTTACAGTAACCTGCCTTCACTGACTTGGGAGCATTTGGAGAAGAGAAGGAAAACAGATAGGTATTTGTTTGGATTGTTTCATTACTTTTCCGTGTTGAAAAACGCTTTACATAAAGCACACCCTGATCTTTCATTTCGGATGCTATGTCAAGTTCTGACATATCAGCAAACAACCGATCACGATCTCTGACAATACCTTTACTTGTGTTCAGGGTCTTGTGAGCAGAGACCGTGACCGGAATGCCCATAAAAGAATCAATACTCATCAGATTGGTTGCTTGCTGCTTTTCCCCACACTCAACGAGCAGGGCACCCGAAAGTAAGCGTCTGAGATTCTTCACATCTCCAGCAATACCTTGAATACCCTTAGATACTGCAAAAGGGTTCAATTTTAATGGTGTCTTGTCAGGAGTTTCAACTACAAGGAAACGTGGCCAATACTCAATCGATAAAGACGGTCAATGGTCAGTATGAACAGGATCAATTTCAAGTTGACGTTTTGATATTTTTTTTTTTTTTTTTTGGGGGGGGGGGGGGGGGGGGATTTCATAATGGGTAATGTAAATTGGTCCATCATCCGAGCTCCCCACCCACCACGGAGTATCACAAAGGACAATGCTAAAGCAAGCGGGCCTCCAGCTTGCAACACCAAGGATACTCGGATGATATACTCAAGTAGAATAATCATAAAGTAATTACTCCACCAGATTGATTGGTACTCCACCTTCTGGGCATACGACTCTAGGCAAATTACAAAACAACATAATTCAAAATCAAAGATGTTCCAGAAGCCAATAAATCCAAGACCAAAATTACATCAATTTCAAATCATATTTGTGCAATGATATATTTATAATCTATGCACAGGGCTTGACATGACCAGCCGATTGGTTGAACCGGGCCCATTCAACCTCCCTCTAGGTAAAGTAAGGGTCGATGGGGTGTGTTGAGCAAAGGGAACGCGGTTACAGGCCCCCAGTGCCCTCAACCCCCAGATTCAAGTCCTCCACCGACATAGGGCCGCAGCTCACGGCAAACGGGTTGGTGGACCAAATATCCCCCCGGGTCCACAACGGGGGTGTCGGCGAGCTCTTGGCGTTACCCAGCACCCTCCACGAGGAGGTGGCTCGCCACGGGTGCCACAAAATATAGAACGTTTGAAAGAATGGTGTTATTTTAATAAATTCTTTATTTATGTTCAGTGGAGTTCACGTTTGGCTGCTTGGTCTGCCATTTCGTTTGACTCGATATGTGTCGGGACCTAGATAAAATGTATTTGATTATTTGTATTTTGGTGGTGTAGTATTCTGCAGAATATATTTATTAGATCTGGTCTTTTTGGTGTAGAGTAATTTTTTTAGAGCTTTTAGGGAGCCTAAGGAATCCAGAAAAATGCAGATAGTGGTGTTTTTCTCCCCAGTTGTTGTTTGAAGGTCTGAACTAGGGCTACGAGTTCTGCTGAGAAGATAGAAGAGTTTACTTGGAGATTATAGGATTGTTTGGGACTATTTGGGGGTTGAAGATACGAAAACCAGTATTACCATCTTACTGGCATGTTAGAGTTCATGTTTTAAAGAGAGATCATACAAACTGGAAAAAATTAATCCATTTAAGTAATCAGGTAATGCAAAAGAAATTGAGATAAACCTATTTATTAATCTCAGTTTGGTGCAGCTCATTAATTAGTACGTTAGTCCAGGCAGGTTCACTTGTCTCTCTTGACTGGTCTCTGATAACTTGGTCGTCTAACAAATGGCGCGTCTCATACTTGGGAGTGAACCCTTCCTCTCATATTTTTTTCACCATGTCACAGTTTGCTTAATGTGAGATTGAACTAGACTCCAACGAGACTGCTTGTCCTTATTGTCAACTTGGCTGTTTTAGAACGTCACCCATTGACAGCCTCTACGTCGAGGCTGATGAGCCATCTCTTGACCAACGACGTATAAAATTAGCTTTACAGTACATAACAAAACTATATTGCAATCCGTCAAACCCTTTATATAATTGTGTTTTTCAACCCCTGTTTGAGGACTTGTACAACAAAAAATCTGGGGCACAAAATTAAACCCTTTATTTCATCTGCCGGCATTGATCTGGGAAATATATCTCCATCCCGTCTTCTTCCTTCTCCTCCTTGGCAATTGTTTAGGCCCCAAGTGGACTTAACATTAACTGCATTTAAAAAATCAGAAACTAATGAGTTAGAATATAACCAAGAATATTATGAACTAAAAAATAAATATAGCAATTACAAACCCTTATTTACAGATGGGTCCAAGGACGGGGACGCAGTGGCTTGTGCCACTGTCATTGGATACAGAACAATATCTTCTAGAATGCCAGATACAGCTCTATTTTTACTGTAGAAGCAAACGCAATATTAAAGGCTCTAAAATATATTCAAAGACATCTTAAACATAAACAGTATATAATATATTCCGACTCTCTTTCTTGTCTTCAGGCTCTTAAAAATTTGCCTTGTAAACATCCACTTTTAACTGAAATTATTGAATTATATAACGATCTTGCTACTGGCCAATACGACATCGTCTTCTGTTGGTTACCCAGCCACGTAGGCATTTCTGGTCACACTTTGGCTGATCTTGCTGCTAAGGCAGTACTCAACAAATCCGTGACACCACTTCTTATTCCATACACTGATTACAAAGCTACCATTAGATCATATATCCGTGATCTGATGCAGAAGTGGGACACCCAAGTAGGTATCAGTAAACTACATGAAATAAAACCCTACATTGGTTATACCCACTTGGGTGAGGATCCTCCTTTTCGTATCCCTTGTGATGAGAGAGTCACGGTCAAGCACAGTCTGCTTGACTGTGTTGAATTCTCCATCACAAGGGATAAGTATTTTACAGTTAAAACAATTAAGGATCTCTTTAACACAGCTCATTTAGTTATTGTTTTTTTAAAGGAAATTGATTTCTTGGTTGAATTATGAATAATATGTTTTGTAAATAGATGTATTTTAATGATTGGTAGTTTAGATTAGTAACTTGAATTGTTAGTGGCTGTACCCTCAAAGGGGGTTGAAGTACAGTAAAATTATTGTCCTCCTGAGAGGGTACGTAAGTCCCAAAACATTCACAGTAAATTTACGTCTACCAGGTTTTTAATCGTAGTATTCTTGTTGTTTTAATTTTGGCTAGCATTTTGTACACTCGCCAGCGGCTGAAGGGATGGTGTAAATCCAACTAGGGTCTATGCAGGTTATAAAGGTACTGTAAGTCAACATGGTCCCTAGTATGGTTATCTACCTTCTGTTGTTGGCGATCTATAGCCTGTTTCTATATTGTATTGTCTAAATAGTGATGTTAGTTTTAACTTTCCATGCTTGTTTTAATTCAAAATTGTGATACTCTAGTTGTTTTACTGTCCTTCGTAGACAGATTTTTACAATATGCATATATTTCATTTAAGTGTTCATTTAAGTGTATTATTATGCATGGAAATAATTGTTCTCGTGACGGTATGGCTGAAATATTTCCGGGGTGACGATAAATTATAACTCACTCACCTTATTGTCAAGGTAAAGGTATTTCGTGGGAAAAGGAACCTGGTTTTGAAACCATGCCTTGTAATTTCCTTCACCATAAGAAAAAACTGGACTGTTTTATTGCAACTACGAGTGCAGTTGTCTGCTACATGTGTGCGGTTTTATCTTCGTTTGTGCCTGCGTATATCAGAAAGTTAAGCAAGCTAAAAACAATTTTGCTGATGATTCATTATGCGTATCTATTTACAGACTGTTGGGTTATTAGATGCCACTAAAATATAAATGCCATATGATCAAGGGCATATGATGAAAAAGCAAGTCATATGTCGGCGATATATTTTGCTCTCTTGCTCCGCAGTCGCTGGTCCAAATACTCTCCGCGAGGTCATGGACGATACTGCTGAACCATCCACCACATAACGAGTGAGCGGGATTGTTCTTGGTGATGTAACACCAATGATCTCATGTTATGTGTTATGAAGTACATGTCGAATTTTGGGATTGGGGGTGTTCCTATCATCAGTAGAATGTAGGTGACTGTGAAAAAGGGAAATATGAACAGCCATTAAATCTATATATTTACGGGTGAACACATGCTCTATACAGGTCCATGTGATTTTGACTGATATTTACTGTACTAAACTATCTAATATAGCCCCTTGAACCTTCCAAACGAAATTTATTGGCTTTACTCACAGAAGTAAATGTAAATTGAAAGACATTAATGGTTATCTCGAGGAAACGATCACATTAGCTTATGCCATTCGTGTTTGAGATACATTCCAGCGCTTATGAAAAGAAAGCGGAAAGACTCCCTGTAAACGTAAACTACTTCTGCCTCATTGACTGCAATCCAGATAAACCTGCTGCTTATTTGTGTCTGTGTAATTGAAGCAGAAAAATGTTGCAATGATAACGAGCAAATTACAAATATTTCCAGCGAACGTCGTGTAATCTTGACACGAAATCAATACACGTATCTATAGCAATAATGTGCAATTTAGTGATTTTGTTTTTTAAGGCTCTCACGGCTCCAATGACAATGACCATATCCGGTATCCGGAAGTAATAAGAGCGAGTTCAGCAGTTTGCGGAAGGAACGTCAGAGATCCCATAATGCGCCAGTCATGGCATCATGACTTGACACCGCGTTTCCGGCTACCGCGTGGCCCGATCAGAAATCTGCATAAATGGCTGCTATTCGTTTCCTAAGCTTAACGTCTTCACTTGATCCATTGAAGAGCAGTTGGCTGACATTGAGCGTGAAATTGTCGATAACGGTCGTGAAAACAATAACTGACACCCTCCGATTCATTTCCAAACAGCGGAGATTTAATCACCGTAGCAGCATTTTCTAGTTGAGAGAATCTAATCCTGTCTGCTGCACATTATCGGCTGGTTATACACAGCAATCCGCAGAAGAGCATTTCAGCACTTGCCAGCGCCTTCAAACTGATCACGAACGAAACATTCATACTGGGGAATTATGTGGGGCCTTTCAGGTATAGGGTATAGTCGAAAAGTATGCGGTTACTATCATACAATTTCAGATCTCTCTTACAAAGTTGCTTTTCTTTCTTCACTCATGCATAAACGGGCTGTCTGTGTAATGTTGTGTCATGTCGCGCAACACTTAACGTTTGAATAAACAGGCAACAAATATGTCTCACAAACGTTTCCATATGAACACCATCATCATTTCAACTAAGTATTCAGGAGCAGAATGACCAGAAGTTTCTACTGTGCGACACGTGTCATCATGCGTCTGTCATGTATTGTGGATCGTCACACATGGCAGGTCAGTAGACTATGGCCAGTGATTCAGGCCATCGTTGTATCGCATTGAACAATCCATGCGATATCGCGATTAGGCTATATAATTTTGCGATATGACGACGTATCTTGAAGTGTGAACAATTGACAGAGAACTACAAATCATCATATAGAATCCTTTTTGCATGCACAGTATTTGACAGAGTTAAAGTGAATCCTAAATAATTTAGAACCAGGATGAACACTGCAAAATGTGAATTGTGGGCGTTATCATGATACCAAAGTAACCTGCTCCCACAAACTGTGCACATGATGTGAATCCTTGACCTGCATTTTGTATGTAAATATCGACTATGGAGTGGTAGATTTCATATAGTTTTCTACAATGTGGTTCACATGACATGACATATTTACGTTTTGTCTAGTACGTTGTGCACAAGGGTCAGACATACAACGGTTGTGCCATTCTCCATATATCAATCGGCACATTCAGTTAATGAGCTGGAGAACGTACGGAATGGTAACCAAAGCAATATTTTGTCAGGTCTCATACAAAGGCAATAGGCAATATTTCAGCCGTATCGAGACGAGACAATTTCATACATAAATAGCAAATATCTATAAACTGCATCCAATCATGTCGTCAAAATACCCTGGAATGACTTAATTATCTCATATTTTATACACGTCTTGTGGTGTTCCTGTGCATTGAGCTCAGGTCACGAATTAGTTGAAGTTATGTACCGCTGAGCTCGAAGAATACTTGGATGGGTGCCGTGTTGGGCAGCTTGACACCCGAGAGTTTCTAATACTTCGGTCTTTCCCCACAACGAATCGCATGTGATGTTTATGTGGTCTCACCTTAGGCAAGTGAGCTTGATCAAAATCGTCTCTGTTCACCTAGCAGAGAATGGGTACCCAGTGGGATAAGTCATTGGGACTGTAACCTTCTAGCGCCAAACAAGCAACTTGGGATATCTGGGGTAATAAAAATCAGATTCTGATTATGAATGAAATTTCTATCGTTTGAACTGCGTGAATTAGAGAGAAATTGAGTTCTCTTTTTGGACAAACCAGTTAAAAGGGTGAGTTATTTAACGTCACATCGGCAATATTGCAGCCATATCGTGACGAGAACAATTTAAATTACATTGCATACTGTTGATCCATTGCAGGAAACAGATCCAATCTCAGGTTCTCCTTTCCACAAAATTGTTGGCCAATGTTCCTGTTGAGGTGTCCCCTCACAGGACATTGAATTGCATTAAAGGCATCATACGTGATACCGGACGTTGCCTTTCAGATATGACCGAAACTGACATACTTAGGGAATTGCGCACCCAAGGAGTTACCGATGTCAAACGGTTTATCGTTAGAAAGAATGATGCTGTTACCAAAACTAACACCTATCTCGTCACATTCTGTCTTCCGACACATCCACAGTCACTGAAAGCAGGGTATTGCAAGGGTGGATGCATTTATCCCTAATCCCTTAAGATGTTACACCTGTCAAAGGTACGGTCATGGATCTAGATCGTGCCAAAATAACGCTGTTTGTTGTCGTTGTGCTGGAATATGTGAAAACAGTAATCTTTTTGACAAACCTCCTAACTGTGTAAATTGTTCCTCAAAAGATTGTCCTACTTTGAAATTACAATAAAAAATATCTAAATTGAAGCATGAACGGAATATTTCCTTCCCAGAAGCGGAGAAGATCATTCTAGCTAAATAACATAGCTGACGAGTGTATCCCTAAGTCCTCAGCAGTTCCACACGTTCGAAAATCATGGTCTAACGATGATTGCAAACACGCTAGGAAGGCACGGAAGAAAGCTGAGCATTATTTCCGTCGCCATCCTATGGTCCACAATTTAGACAAATTAAAAATTCTGAATGCTAAGGCAAGGCGTACTTTCAAACAAAGTAAACGCCACTCTTGCATCAAAAATTAATTCACGCACGCCGATATCAAAGGTGTGGATTATGATACAGAAGATCAAAGGTAAGGGCTGTAGATCTACCATGTAAAAGATGGGAACAAATTATTAACTGATAAATCAGATATTGCAAATAAACTTTGTGAGACGTTGGCCAAACATTCTTCCTCATCCAATTACCTTCCTGAATTCCAAAAATGTCAAAAACAGCAAGAAAAGAAATCTATTAATTTCAATTCAGATAATGGGGAAGACTACAATGAAACATTTTCGATACATGAACTTCACACTGCTCTTGACCAAGCTTATGATACTGCTTCTGGAGCTGATGGTATGCATTATCAACTCCTGAAACACTTGCTAGGCTCGTGTTTAGAGACACTCTTATATATTTTGAAACCATCTGGACAAGTGGAAATTTCCCTTCATCATGGCGTGATGCAATAATTGTTCCCATCCTTAAACCTGGATGTGATCATACTGATCCTTCCAATTATAGGCCCATTTCACTAACTAGCTGTGTTTGCAAGACCATGGAACGCATGATGAATAATCGACTTGTTTGGTACTTGGAAACCAATGACCTATTAACTCATGTACAATGTGGTTTCTGTAAAAACAGAAATACTATCGATCATTTAGTGCGTTTAGAATCCTTTGTTAAAAATGCCATAATTAATAAGCAACATGCTGTGTCAATCCTCTTCGATTTAGAGAAAGCGTATGACACAACACGGAAACATGGAATTTTAAAAGATTTACATGACTTTGGATTACTAGGTCGTTTACCTCAGTTTATATCCAACTTCTTTCAAGTCCGTGTGGGTTCAACCCTGTCTGATCAGGATCAGGGTGTCCCACAAGGCAGTATTTTGTCTGTCACACTTTTTAGCATTAAGATTAACAGTGTGTCCAAGGTTTTAAATGATTCAATCGATGGATCGCTTTTCGTGGATGATTTTAATATTTCTTGTCGCGGTCAAAATATGCATACTATTGAAGGGCAACTACAGTTGTGTTTAAACAAAATAAATAAAAGGTGTCTCGAAAATGGATTTAAATTTTCTCAGTCAAAAACTAATTGTATAAAATATAAGCCACATAAGGACCCCGAACTCTTTATGAATGGCACTCCCATCAAAGTGGTCAAGGAGGCCAAGTTCTTGGGTATAATTTTCGATTTCCATTTAACTTTTCTTCCGCACATTAAATATCTGAAAACTAAATGCTTGAAGGCTCTGGATTTATTAAAAGTTGTTTCCAACTCTAAATGGGGAGGTGATATAGATCATTGGTCCACTCAAAGCTTGATTATGGGTGCATCGTATATGGGGGAGCCTGTCAAAGCAACTTAAAACTCTTTTATTCTGTCCACCACCAGGGTCTTAGACTTTGTCTCTGATCCTTTAGAACTTCTCCTGTGGACAGTCTTTACGTCGAGGCAGATGAACCATCTCTTTCACAACGCCGTATACAATTATCCGTACAATATATTACAAAAATGTTTTTCTAATAAGTCTGCTTTTAACTGTGTCTTTTATCCCCTCTATGAGGATTTATATGACAAGACATCTTCTCTTGTTCCACCTCTTGGGCATAGGCATCCGTGGCGAGCCACCTCCTCGTGGTGGGTGCTGGGTAACGCCAAGAGCTCGCCGACACCCCCGTTGTGGACCCGGGGGGATATTTGGTCCACCAACCCGTTTGCCGTGAGTTGCGACCCTATGTCGGTGGAGGACGGGAATCTGGGGGTTGAGGGCACTGGGGGCCTGTAATCGTGTTCTCTTTGCTCAACATACCCCTTCGACCTTTACTTCACCTAGACGGGAGGTTGAATGGGCTCGGTTCAACCAATTGGCTGGTCATGCCAAGCCCTGTGTATGGACTATATATATGTCAATGCACAAATTTTATTTGGAATTGTTTGATTTTCGGACTTGGCCTTATTATTACAGTGACATTATTTGGATTTTGCAATATGATAATATGTACTTGAATTTTGCCTAGAGTCTTATGCCCAGAAGGCGGTGGCTCATGAGCCAATCTGGTGGATTAGTTATTCATAATTCTTCCGCTAGAGTATATCATCTGAGTATCCTTGGTGTTGCAAGTCGGAGACCCACTTGCGTTTAGCACTGTCCTTGTGATACTCCGTGGTGGGTGGGGAGCTCAGATGACGAAATCTAACTAACAAAACATGGCTTACGAAACCCCTCAAAACAAGAGCAAACGTCAACTTGATACTGATCCCATTGAAACTGACCACAGACTGCCCAACTCAATTGATTACTGGCCACGTTTTCTTGTTGTTGAGACTATTGACAAGATCCCTTTAAAGTTGAATCCTTTTGTCGTAGCTAAAGGTATACAAGGCATCGCTGGTGTTGTTAAAAAACATTAGGCGATTACGTTCCGGAGCCCTTCTGGTTGAGTGTGCAAAAAGGCAGCAAGCCACCAATCTTATGAGCACAAACTCTTTTGTCGGCATTCCAGTTACGATCTCGGCTCACAAAACACTTAACACGAGCAAAGGAATTGTCAGGGACCGTGAACGTTTGTTTGCTGACATGTCAGAACGTGACATCGCCTCAGAGATGAAGGAGCAAGGTGTCCTTTTTGTCAAACGTTTTACAACCCGTAGAAATGATGCTACTGTCAACACAAACACATATTTGTTTTCTTTCTCTTCTCCAAATGTTCCAAAATCACTGAAAGCAGGATACTGTAACATCAACGTTGAAATGTACATTACAAACCCTCTTCGATGTTTCAAATGCCAAAAGTTCGGCCATGGGGTTAATATCTGCACATTGTCTGTTGTTTGTGCTCACTGTGGTGAAAAGACACATACAACAGAAGATTGTGACAGTAACGTTCAGAAATGTACAAACTGCACTGGTGCCCATTCATCCTTTTCTAAAGAATGTCCTGTCTGGAAGTATCACATGGAGATCACCAAACTAAAATTCAAACTAAAACATTAGTTTTGCAGATGCCAAAAAACTGGTCCAAAGTTCTGAACCTAAAGAAAGCTATGCTTCTATAACTAAAACACCGTCGGAAGCAAGTATAACAAAATCAACCGCAAGCTGTCAAACTGACTTGACGTGGATTACATCAGAAGCTCCTCTGATTACTTCACCTACAATATCTACCCAAACGCCAGAGTCAAATTCGTCTCAAATCCAATCAGTAGCATCCTCTGATCATGAGGCATCTTCTCAGTCGAATCCAAAATCTTCGGAAACCGTTAAAACTAAACCTAAAAGGCCAGATCCTTTGAAGAAACTAAGTGGCAGAGCCCCGAAAGGGTCACAAAACAAAATTCAGTTGTTTAATAAATATGGATCACTTGAACACACTGTTACACCTGTATCGATCACTCGTACGTTCGAAACTCGATTATGGCTCCATCGTATATGGTGGAGCCTGCAAACGCAACCTTAAACTTCTTGATTCTGTCCACCATCAAGGCTTAAGACTTCGTCTTGGGTCTTTCAGAACTTCACCTATTGATAGTCTCTACGTTGAGGCCGATGAACCATCTCTTACTCAACGTCGTATAAAATTGTCTTTACAATACATTACTAAATTATATTCTAATGAATCTAACCCTGCCTATAACTGTGTGTTCAATCCCCTTTATGAGGATTTGTATAACAAAAAGTCTTCTCTTGTTCCGCCTCTTGGGCACAGAATTAAACCATTTATTTCTTCAGCCGGTATTGAGCTGGAAAGTATATCGCCTTCCCGTCTTCTTTCTTCTCCTCCTTGGCAATTGGTTATTCCACAAGTTGACCTAACATTAACATCATTTAAAAAATCAGAAACAAATGACTTACAATATAAACAAGAATATCATCAATTAAAACATAAATATAGCAATTACAAACCCTTATTTACAGATGGGTCCAAGGACGGTGGCGCTGTGGCTTGTGCCACTGTCATTGGATCCAGAACAATATCTTCTCGATTACCAGATAATAGTTCTATTTTTACAGCAGAAGCTAACGCCATATTAACAGCTCTGAAATATATTCAAAGACACCCTAAACGTACCTGTTAAAAGGTGAGGATCCTCCATTCTGTATCCCTTGTGATGAGAGAGCCACGGTCAAGCATATATTCTGCTTGACTGTGTTGAATTCTCCATCACGAGGGATAAGTTTTTAACAGTTAAAACAATTAAGGATCTTTTTACCAGCGTTAATTCTCATTTAATCATAGTTTTTTTGAAAGAAATTGATGTTTTGGTTGAATTTTGAATAATATGTTTCTTTAAATAGATGTATTTTAATGACTGGTAGTTTGAATTAGTAACTTTAATTGTTGGTGGCTGTACCCTCAAAGGGGGTTGAAGTATTGTAAAATTATTGTCCTCCTCAGAGGGTACGAAAGTCCACAAACATTCAAAGTAAATTCTAAATTTCCAGGTTTTTAATCGTAGTATAAGTGGTTTTTTTATTGTATGGCTAGATTTCCGAAATTGCTGACGGCTGAGGGGATGATGTAAATCCAGCTAGGGTCCATGCAGGTAGCAAAGGTACTGTAAGTCCCCATGGTCCCTAGTATGGTGATCTACCTTCAGTTGTTGGCAATCTATAGCTCATTTATATATTGTATTGACCTCTATAGATAAATTGTTTTAGGCATAGCTACTAGTTTTACATTCTTTTCTGTGATGTTCTAGTTGTTTTACTGTCCTTCGTCGACAGGTTTTTATAATACTCATATATTCCATGTTACGTTCCCGTCACGATATGGCTGAAATATTACCGATGTGACGTTAAATTTTAACTCACTCACTCACTCTTGGGCATAGCGTTAAACCACTCCTTTCTGGTGCTGGCATTGACCTGGAGACTATATCTGCTTCGCGTTTACTTTCTTCTCCTCCTTGGCAACTACTGCGGCCACAAGTTGATCTTACACAGTTTAAGAAGTCAGAAACTATTCACTTACAATATAAACAAGAATATAATCAATTAAAACATAAATATACCATTTGTAAACCCATATTTACCGATGGGTTCAAGGACGGTGGCGCAGTAGCTTGTGCCACTGTCATTGGATCCAGAACAATATCTTCTAGATTACCAGATTGCAGCTCTATTTTCACAGCTGAAGCAAACGCCATATTAACGGCTCTTAAATATGTTCAAAGACACCCCAAACATAAACAGTATATAATCTATTTCGACTCTCTTTCCTGCCTTCAGGCTATTAAAAATATTTGTTGCAAACATCCACTTTTAATTGAAATTGTTGAATTGCATAATGAGCTTGCTACTGGCCAATATGACATCGTCTTTTGTTTGTTACCCGGCCACGTAGGCATTTCTGGTAACACAGTGGCCGATCTTGCTGCCAAGGCAGCACTCAACAAATCTGTGACACCACCTCTTATTCCACACACTGATTATAAAGCTACTCTTAAATCTTATATCCGTGAACTGATGCAGAAGAAGTGGGACACCCAAGTAGGTATTAATAAATTATATGCAATAAAACCGTATATTGGTTATACTTACTTGGGTTGTCAGTCCAGATTTGAAGAGGTCATCATGCGGCAATGTCGTATTGGCCATTCGAGATATACTCATAAATACTTATTGAAAGGTGAGGATCCTCCATTCTGCATGCCTTGTGATGAAATAATCACGGTCAAGCATGTCTTGCTTGACTGTGTCGAATATTCTATCAGAAGGGATAAATATTTCAAACCACCAACTATGAAGGATGTTTTCAGTACTGGAAGTTCTCGTTTAATTCTTGCATTTTTACAAGAATTAGATTTGATATCAGACCTGTAAATAGATAAATATTTTATGATTGGAGGTTTAAATTGATAACTAAGATTGTTAGTGGCTGTATCCTCGGGGAAGGGGGGGGGGGGGGGGGTAAAGTACTGTAAGATTATTGCCCTGCTGAGAGGGTACGTAAGTCCACAAACATTTAAAGTAAATTCAAACTCTCTGCTATTTTAATCGTAGTATATTTGTTATTTTAAATGTATGGCTAGATCTGTCTACATTGCTAGCGACTGAGGGGATGGTGTAAATCCAGCTAATGTCCATGCAGGTAGCAACAGTAATGTTAGTCCCCATGGTCCCTAGTATGGTGATCTACCTCCATTTGTTTGGCAATCTATAGCCCATTTTTATATTGTATTGTCATCTATAGTTAAACTGTTTTAGATTTAATTACTAATCTTAAATGGATGTCTGTGATATTTACTAGTGGTTTTACTGTTCTTCGTCAACAGGGTTTAAATTTTTTACATTCATTCATTTTACAATGTCATTATTACTTGTTCTCGTCAGGATATGGCTGCAGTATTGCCGATGTGACGATAAATATGAACTCAGTCACTCTCAAACAAGCATTCAGTCTCAGGCGTCTTGTGATAAGGATTCATCTTTACCTCAGGTACAGTCATTATCACACTCAACTCAACTGTCCAAATCTGCCACAAATGTGAAACAAATTACAAAAACTAAATCGAAATCTAAACCTAAATCTGCAAAATAGAACCCTAGAGGAAGAGCCCCAAAAGAGTCAAATAATCAGATCCAACTGTTCAAATTAAGTTTGGTTCACTCGAGGACATGGATGTGTCTGAAAGCAGCCATTTTCCTACACGTAGCTTGCCACCCTCGAGAAGAGCGAGGGGTCGTTCTCCTGTTAATCCCCCGAAGAGATAACTTCGTCACCCATAGTACAATGGAACTGCAGAGGACTCATTACAAATTTGAATGATTTACGTATTTTAGTTCAAGATTTTAAACCGTCAGCATTCTGCTTACAAGAGACACATCTAAAGCAGACAGATCACTTTGCAGTACGTCAATATAATGCATATCATTGTTTTTCTCCTCCGGATGATAAAGCCGTTGGAGGATTTCAATCCTTGTTTGATGTTGAATGTTGAATGATGTAATCCAGAGCCCTGTTCCACTTAAAACAAATCTCCAGGTCGTAGCAGTAAGACTTACTTTGGATGTTGCAGTTACTCTTTGCTCTCTGTACATTTCGCCTTCATCACTTGTTCAGCAAGCTGATCTTCAGGCTCTGTATGATGAACTCCCTAAACCCTGTATAATCATGGGTGATTTAAAGGGGCACAATCCTCCCTGGGGTAGTAGTAATACAAACATTAAAGGTAAATTACTAGAGGATTTCATTTCAAATAATGATTTATGCATTTATAATGACGGTTCAAATACGTATTTACACCCTGGCACAGGAACATATTCATCTCTTGATTTATCTATTACTGATTCTAACCTATTGGGTGAATTTGAATTGTCAGTCCATTCGAATGGTCATGACCTCTGTGGAAGTGACCATTTCCCAACAATACTAAAGCCTGTGACGCCATCCAATGTTCCTCCATCATCAAGATGGGATTTTTAAAAGGCAAACTGGCCATCATATGAAGTTCTCTGCACTGACAAACTCAAACCTGAACTTTTTAATGATATTCCTGATGCCATAAGATGCTTTTCAGATAAATTAAGTAACATTATTGATGAATGTATCCCAGTTCCTCATGTCCGAAAACCATGGTTTACAGATAATTGCAAACAGGCTAGGAAGGCACGGAAGAAATCTGAACATTATTTCCGTCGCCATCCTATGGTGCACAACTTAGATAAATTTAAAATTAATAATAATATCAATGCTAAAGCACGGCGTACTTGGCGAAATTACGTATCAAAAATCAATGCGCGCACGCCGATATCAAAGGTGTGGAATATGATCCAGAATATCAAAGGTAAGGGCTCTAAATCCAGCATTCACCATCTAAAAGATGGGAACAGTTACTAACCACTAAATCAGATATTGCAAATAAACTTGGAGAGACGTTAGCCAAACATTCTTCCTAGTCTAATTATCTTCCTGAATTCCAAAAATATCAAAAACAGCAAGAAAAGAAAGCGATTAATTTCAATTCAGATAACGGGGAAGACTACAATGAAACATTTTCGATACATGAGCTTCATACTGCTCTTGATCAGACCCAAAACACAGCTTCTGGAGCTGATAACATCCATTATCAACTCCTGAAACACTTGCCTGAATCATGTTTGCGGACACACATATTTTTGATGACATTTGGACAATTGGAACTTTCCCTTCGTCATGGCTCGATGCTATAGTTGTTCCAATCCCCAAGCCTGGACGCGATGATACCTTCCAATTATAGGCCCATTTCACTAACTAGCTGCGTTTGCAAGACCATGGAACGCATACAAAATAATCGACTTGTTTGGTACTTGGAAACCAATAACCTTATAACAGATACACAGTGTGGTGTCCGTAAAAAACTGAAGTACTATCGATCATCTCGTGCGTTTGGAATCTTTTGTTAAGAATGCCATAATAAATAAGCAACATGCAGTGTCGATCTTTTTCGATTTAGGAAAAGCTTACGATACGACATGGAAACATGGGATTTTAAAAGATTTACATGACTTTGGATTACGAGGCCAATTGCCTCAATTTATATTCAACTTTTTAAATGACAGGCAATTTCAAGTTAGAGTAGGTTCAACCCTGTCTGATAATTACGGTCAGGATCAGGGTGTTCCACAAGGCAGTATTATATGTCTGTCACATTGTTTAGTATTAAAATCAACAGGTTATCAAAGGTTTTAAATGATTCAATCGATGGATCGCTTTTCGTGGATGAAGTTAATATTTCCTGTCGTGGTAAAAATATGCATACCATTGAACGCCAACTGCAGTTATGTTTAAACAAAATAGATAAATGGTGTCTTGAAAACGGTTTTAAATTTTCTAAATCAAAAACTAATTGCATACATTTTTGCCGTAAATATAAACCACATAAGGACCCAGAACTATTATTAAATGGCACTCCCATCAAAGTTGTCAAAGAGGCCAGATTCTGACTCACATTGAACTTTTCTCCAGCATATCAAATCCCTAAAAACTAAATGCCTGAAGGCACTTGATTTATTGAAAGTCGTGTCTAATTCCAAGTGGGGAGGTGATCAAGGTACACTCCTACACCTATATAGATCACTTGTCCGTTCGAAGCTTTGTTATGGCTCCATCGTATATGGTGGAGCCTGCAAAAGCAACACACAACTATTAGATTCTGTTCATCATCAAGGCCTAAGACTTTGTGTTGGCTCCTTTCGAACTTCACCTGTTGACAGCCTGTGCGTCGAGGCTGATGAACCATTTCTTGAGTAGCGCCGTATAAAATTAGCTTTACACTATATAACAAAACTATATTCCAATGAGTCAAACCCTGCATACAACTGTGTCGTCAATCCTTTATATGAGGATTTATACAATAAGAAATCCTCTCTTGTTCCACCTCTTGGTTTTAGAATAAAACCATTTATTTCTGCTGCCGGCATTGACCTGGATAATACAGCTCCTTCCCAGCTTCTTTCTTCTCCTCCTTGGAGACAAGTTGACATAACATTAACTTCATTTAAAAAGTCAGAAACAAATAAATTACAGTATAAACAAGAATACAATCAACTAAAACATAAATATAGCAATTATAGATTCTTATTTACAGATGGGTCCGAGGACGGCGACGCAGTAGCTTGTGCCACTGTCATTGGATCCAGAACAATATCTACTAGAATGACAGATAACAGCTCTATTTTTACTGCAGAAGCAAACGCCAAATTAACGGCTCTTAAATATATTCAAAGACACCCTAAATATAAAGAATACATCATATTTTCAGATTAAAAAATCTCTTAAATATATTCAAAGACACCCCAAACATAAACAGTATATAATCTATTCAGATTATCTTTCAGGCTATTAAAAATATTTCTTGCAAACATCCCCTTTTAATACAAATTATTGAGTTGTATAATGATCTTGCTACTGGCCAATACGACATCGTCTTTTGTTGGTTACCCTGTCATATTGGAATCTCTGGTAACTCACTGGCTGACCTCACTGCTAAAGCAGCACTCAACAAATCTGTGACACCACTTCTTATTCCACACACTGATTATAAAGCTACTATTTCTTATATCCGTGATCTTGTGCAAAAGAAGTGGGACCCCCAAGTGGACATAAATAAATTACATGAAACAAAACCTTTTTTGGTTATACCTACTTGGGTGGTCAGTCCAGATTTGAAGAGGTCATCATGCGGCGATGTCGTATTGGCCATACGAGATATACTCATGAATACTTATTGATAGGTGAGGATCCTCCGCTCTGCATCCCTTGTGATGAAATAATCACGGTCAAGCATGTCTTGCTTGACTGTTTCGAACATTATAATCAAAAGGGATAAATATTTCCAATCACGAACTATGAAGGATCTTTTTAGTACCGTAAGTTCTCGTTTAATTTTTGCATTTTCAAAAGACTTAGATTTGATAACAGACTTGTAAATAGATAAATATTTTATGATTGGAAGTTTGAATCGATAAATCGTGGCTGTATCCTCGAGGGGGTTGAAGTACTGTAAAATTATTGCCCTGCTGAGAGGGTACGTAAGTCCACAAATTTTCAAAGTAAACTCAAACTCTCTGCTATTTTAATCACAGTATATATGTCCTTTTAAATGTATGGCTAGATGTGCCTAAATTGCGAACGACTGAGGGTCTGGTGTAAATCCAGCTAGAGTCCATGTAGGTAGCAGAAGTTATGTAAGTCCCCATGGTCCCTAGTGTGGTGATCTACCTTCAGTTGTTGGCGATCCATAGCCCATTTTTATTTTGCATTGTCCACTATAGATGAACTGTTTTAGATTCAATTACTAATCTTAAATGGATATCTGTGATATATGTTGGTGGTTTTATTGTTCTTTGTCAACAGGGTTTTAGTTTCTTATATTCGTCACAATATGGCTGCAATACTGCCGATGTGACGTTAAATATTAACTCACTCACTCACTCCTCAACACTCCAACAGTCTGATCTTCAAGGTCTCTATGACCAACTTCCTAAGCTATGTATCATAATTGGTGATCTCAATGGCCATAACCCGCTATAGCGCGGCACAGACACTACCTCAAAATGTCAAGTACTGGAAGATTTTATCTCCAATAATGACCTATGTTTATACAATGATAATTCAAGCACTTATCTGCACCCTGCACTTACTCTTCTCTGGATCTGTCTCTTGCAGACTCTTCTCTACTTAATGAATTTGACTGGTCAGTCCACAATGATCTCTGTGGAAGTGAAAACCTTCCAACTATATTATCAGAACTTACTCCATCTCGCTGCCCATCATATACGAGATGGAATTTTTCCAGGGCAGACTGGTCATTATTTCAAACTCTAAACTGAGACCCGTATGTTTCAGTGACACAGCTGATCCTATTCAATGTTTTTTCAGGCGTTTTAAATGTAATTGCTGACGAATGTATACCAAAGTCCTCTACAACTCCACATGTACGGAAACCATGGTTTAATACAGATTGTAGACAAGCCAGGAAAGCGAGGAAAAAAGCAGGAAACTATTTCCGACATCACCCAACTGTCCACAAATTTAAGATACTCAATGCAAAGGCACGCCGTACCTAATAAACGGCAATCTTGGAGGAACTATGTGTCCAAAATTAATTGACGTACCCCAAGGTCCAAGGTATGGAACATGGTTCAAAGAATTAAAGGCAAAGGTTCAAGAGCAGATCCGTCAAACTACAGACCGATATCTATGGTGGAGCCTGCAAAAGCAACCTGAAAATATTAGATTCTGTCCATCACCAAGGTCTAAGACTTTGTCTTGGGTCCTTCAGAACTTCACCTATCGACAGTCTCTACGTTGAGGCAGACGAACCATCTATTACCCAACGCCGTATAAAATTATCCTTACAATATATATTACAAAGTTATATTCTAACGAGTCTAATCCAAATCTGAAATTTGGGGAGTAAACTACTTCGAAGCCATTGAAAATGTGCATGCATCATATTTTAAAAGATTTCTTACTGTAGGTAAATTTGCTTCCAACAAAGCCATACTTGGCGATACAGGACGCTATAACATGCATATTGAGAGTCAAATGAGAGTTATCAGATACTGGATTAAACTTATAAGAATGCCCGATTACCGCTACCCGTATCAAAGCTATCAATTATTATTATCCCTAGACAAACGTGGAAAGTATTCTTGGGCTTCGGGTGTGCGAAATGTGTTATTTTCAAGCGGGTTTTCTTATGTTTGGTTTAAGCAAGATGTTAGTGATATAAAAATGTTTCTGTCAGCATTTAAACAACGATTAAAAGATATATACATTCAGAATTGGCACGCATCAGTAAATTCATCGAGTTTTCTAAGTCATTATTCACAATGTAAATCGATGTTTGGACCTGAAAAATATATTAGGGTCCTTAATGATAAGTCCCTTTTAAGAAATTTTTGTAAATTTAGAATCTCTCTACATGCCTTAAAAATACAGCGTTATAGAAAAGATAAAAATACACTAGAAGATTTATCATGTTCTTATTGTTCTTCTGGTAAAACTGAAGACGAATGTCACCTATTATTAGATTGTGAGGCATTCTCTGCCGGCCGAAGGAAGTATTTAAAATGCTTTAATGATTCCCCACAAACGATATATAAAATACTTAAATCTAATAACGATGACACTATTAAATCAACTGCCAGTTTTATTAAACATTTGATGTCCATCCTTAAATTACATGTAAAACCATAATTTCGTGTCACGTGACCAATATTTGTTAAAAAGAAAAATTAACTGTACTATGGGCCACTGGGCCTTCACTACTGAATAAAACCTGTCTGTCTGTCTGTCTGTCTGTCTGTCTAATCCTGCATTTCACTGTGTCTTTAATTCTCCTTATGAAGATTTGTATAACAAGAAATCATCTCTTGTTCCGCCTCTTGGGCTGAGAATTAAGCCTTTCGCCGGCATTGAGCTGGAAAATATAGCTCCTTCCCGTCTTCTTTCTTCTCCTCCTTGGCAGTTGGTTAGGTCAGAAGTTGACCTGGCATTAACTACATTTAAAAAATCAGAAACTAATGACTTACAATATAAACAAGAATATCATCAATGAAAAAACAAATAATAACAACTACAAATCCTTATTTACAGACGGCGCAGTAGTTTGTGCTTCTCTTTCTTGTCTCCAGGCAATTAAATATATTTCTTGTAAACATCCACTGTTAATAGAAATTATTGAATTGTATAATGATCTTGCCACAGGCCAATACGACATCGTCTTTTGTTGGTTACCCAGTCACGTTGGAATCTCTGGTAACACAATGGCCGATCTTGCTGCCAAGGCAGCTCTCAACAAATCTGTGACACCACTTCTTATTCCATACTCTGACTACAAAGCTAGCATTCGAGCTTACACCCGTGATCTGATGCAGAAGAAGTGGGACACGCAAGTAGGTATCAACAAAGTACATGAAATAAAACCCTACATTGGTTACACCTACTTGGGTTGTCAGTCTAGATTTGAAGAGGTTATTTTACGACGATGTCATGTCGTATTGGTCATACAAGATATACACATAAATATTTGCTTAAAGGTGAGGATCCTCCGTTGTGTATCCATTGTGATGAAAGAATCACAGTCAAGCATATCCTGCTTGGCTGTGTTGAGTATTCCATCACAAGGTGTCAGTATTTTAATTCACGAAGGAGCTTTTTAGCAATATTAGTCCTCGTTTAATCATTTCATTTTTAAAGGAATTAGATTTCTTGAATGAATTGTAAATAGATAAATATTTTATAATTGGAAGACTAAATTAGTAACTCAAATCGTTAGTGGCTGTACCCTCAAAGGGGGTTGAAGTACTGTAAAATAATCGTCCACCTGAGAGGGTACTTAAGTCCGAAAACATTTGAAGTAAATTTCAGTTTTCCAGGTTTGTAATCGTAGAATAAGTGTTCTTTTACTGTACAGCTAGATTTGTCTAAATTGCTAGCAGCCGAAGAGATGATGTAAATCCAGCTAGGTTCCATGCAGGAAGGAAATGTTCTGTAAGTCCCTATGGTATCAGTATGGTGATCTACCTTCAGTTGTTGGCAACCTATAGCTCATTTTTATATTGTGTTGTTCTCAATGGATATATTTTTTAGGTCTAATCACTAGTTTTAAATTCTACTCTGTGATATTCTAGTAAGTTTTACTGTCCTTCGTTGACAGGTTTTTACAATGTATGTGCTATTAACTCATTTGTATTTTTATAATTACTCGTTCTTGTCACGATATGGCTGCAATATTGCCGATGTGACGTTAAATATTAACTCACTCACTCACTCACTCTCAGTTGGCCTTCATGGAAGTATTTTTTCTACAATTCTATCTTTCTGCAAACTACTGGATTGCCTGACGTTCTTATTTTTAAGCACAGCTAAATCCAGGAGATGTTTTGTCGAGTTTCATTTGATCTTTGTGAAAAGGCAATTTACTTCTTGTAGCGAACAGTCCACAGAAAGGTTTAAATAAATAGCTTCATTAACTTGATCAATGTCAGTTTTCTTTAAAAAGTCCCGTTTTCGTCCCCGGTTTTCGCCGCTGGCCCGGGTTCGATTCCCGACTTGGGTATAATGTGTGAAACTCATTTCTGCTGAGATATTGCTGGAATATATACTAAAGGTGACTTTGAAGTAAACTCATTACCCTGAGTGTTTGTGCTCCCGACTGAGAAAGTGGGCTCTCGACTGATTTGCGTCAACAGATCAGGAGGTAACAAACCAATATACCTGGGCAGCCTGGCGACAGTATTCATGAGATGAAAGCGAGATATTTTCGAACCTGACTCTATGGGTGTGGGTTCGAATCCCGGTTGACACTGAAGCCAACAAAAGTACTATCGGAAATAGAAACAAACAACTGTTTTTAGGCTGTTGCTCTATATCCTTAAAATTTGCACAGCTGCAAATAAGATAAACCACTCCGGCCTTCCTGATCATTCAGTAGGATGCGTAAGAGTACATGCAGAAAAGCATGTTTGCTCGTAAAATGCCAAATATGGCAGTTAGGTCGGCTTACGGCAATACTGAGGACGAGAATCACTTTGATACGTGCGTCACAGAGTTACAAGAAGTAATTCGACTGCTAACAATGAGAAGTAAAGATATGATGGAAACATTAAATACAAAGAAGCTCTGTTTGGATGCTTGGCAAACCAGATTTGCAAAAGTCTAAGTATCAGTTTCTTATTAGCAGTATCTAGATCCAAATAAATCATATCAGTGAATGCATAACTAACTGCTTGAACATGATTTCACAAACTGGAGAAATGGGTACAAAAATGCAAGAGACTTCTTCATCTTTACTGTTCTGGACCCAAAGTTGACTTAAATAAACAGAAAAAAACACTAAGTTTGAACACATGTCAGGAAGCGTTCAGCAGGTATTGAGCAGCATGTCTTGAAGCAAAGGTCATAGAAGGGGATTTCAGCACGGGAGAAAGCCAACGTTACGAGCAGTACCTCCTGTCTTGGCTTGGACACGCTGACGTCACAAATCCAGCACTTAGATAGAGTTATCAACCATTCATGAATGAGGCGATTCCGCTTTCAGACAAAAAATATATGTACAAAGAAAAAAGTTAAGCGCTGGCTGGGGTAGGATTTTCTCTGCACTGGTCCTCATGTAATCCATTACGGAACCTGATCGATGAGACCTAGCGTTGACTTCCGTGTACTGAGGTCGAGTAGCTAGTGGATGGTTATCGAAATGGGGTACGGCGACTGGCTGTATGACGTCTCGGGTGTATTGATCTCCCGTTCAGTTGCCCCGGTGGTGACCAATTCCAGCTTGCAATCCAGAGGGAGGCATCCCCACACCATGACAGATCCTCCTACATATGCAACAGTTGGCAGAATGTTCCTGGGGGTATAGGTTGTGCTTCCAAACACGTGTACGTCCATCAGTAACATGAAGATTTTCCTCCAGATCCTCAGATTCTAGAGTCGCCTGGCAAAGCACCATGCCAAAGGTGCACGTTTATGGTGATCTTTCAACAAGGGACGTTTCATGACTCTTCAGGCCTTCGAGCCGTTTTTTCTGAATATTCTGGCGCTGACTTTTCAACTGCGGACTTGTAATGAAGAGTTATCGGCGTGCATGTCGTATCAGTTGTCTGAGACAGGAGGGCTTCCAGACGTGTGCTTCCGGACTAAAATTCCGGAGCCGAAATTTCATCCAGTCGCCATAAAGGACATTCCGTATATGCATACCAATAATCTGATTCCTGGTGTCGATTGACAGTCGTCTCCGTGCCGTGTTCAATGAATATGCTTTCAGCCAATTTTAAATACCCCCAAATATCCAGTTAGGTCATACTGTGATTGTCAAGCATCACTGGTTATATCGTCTTGCGCAAACTCTTTCCTTCCCATAATTATACCTTGTATCACTATTTCAAATAATGGGAGAAACACTCCAAAAGGTGGTATATTATCCACATCTATCCAGTTAAGGAGGGGTGCTACAATGTTCAACACAACGAAAAGGGCTTCCTAGTCTTGAGTCCCGACGGGTCTGTTCGGAATGACACCGTCATAAAGCAGTTTTTGGGTATTGAAATCAAATGCTCTTACCCCGACAAGAACATTTCTACTCTGCAAATGTATTCTCTACCAAAGTCAGGTTTTTATATTACACATATATTCCATTTCAGTGTTAAGTTCCCGTGACGATATGGCTGAAATATTGCCGATGTGACGTTAAATATTAACTTACTCACTCACTCACTCACTCACCCTACCAAAGTAGTATGTGAAATGTTTGTTTCGGGTTGCACAGAACTTTTGTTCATATGCTACACTATGGCCACGTCAACCTATTTTGAGAATAGAGTTTTCACGGAAATTATGGGATATCATATGGGATGAACTCCTCAGTTTGTATTGAGTTGAGCAGCCGAATGGAAGAAAAGGAGTCTGATATCGAAATGATCAAGACAGAACAGGTGTTTGTTGACCTATTGTATGACATAGAGTGTTTTGTAAAATATGCTCATGAATTGCAATACAAACGAAAACTATCCATACGTTGATCCCGCTGTGTCAAGTTGATGCGGGAAATGTTGGCAGCAGAGGTTCAGTTAAGAGCTCATGTGGCGTTCTTCCACCTACACCTATCCAGATGTCCCCATTTTAACTGACTGAAATATAATATCCCAGATAACACAAAATGCTACACTGAATAAATGAAGCAAAATCACCGTTAGCATTTAAGATAGCAATTCCTTCACTTCCTGGTGGGCAGTGATGATCCGGCGAACACGTTCCTACAGTGTGAAATACTGTGTGCTGGCACGAGGGGTCATCTCAAAGATATGTTATGCTTTTTCATGTGTAATATGTCTCACCTATTGATTAAAATTTTACGTGCCGTTCTTCCATAAAGATATTATTAGTAAATTGTTATGATATATCGTGTTCTTCCCCATTTAAATACCCTAAAGGATTATCAAGTCCACCCGTCCTGGCACCCGTGGCGAGCCACCTCCTCGTGGTGGGTGCTGGGTAACGCCAAGAGCTCATCAACACCCCCGTAGTGGACCCGGGGGGATATTTGCTCCACCAACCCGTTTGCCTTGGGTTGCGGATCCTGGTGGTTGAGGGCAATAGGGGCCTGCAACCGTGTTCCTATTGCTCAATACACCACTTTGGCCCTGAATTCACCTAGACGGGTGTTTGAATGGGCCCGGTTCAACCAATCGGCTGGTCATGCTAAGCCCTGTACATGTAAATGTTGCTACACAAATTTGGCTTCATGATGATTCATTTTTATTTCAATTGTACAATTCCAATTTCGTAACTTGCCTAGTGTCCTGTGTCCAGAAGGCAGTGGCGCATGGGCCAGTCAAGTGGAATAACTGCTTTTGTATTATTCTGCTTAGGTATATCACCCGGGTATACTTGGTGCTGCATGACTGCTCATAGCTTGTCCTTGTGATACTCCGTGGCGGGTGGGGAGCTTGGATGATAGAACAATATAAAGTTACCATGGCTTACGAAAATCCCCTCAAGAAAACAAAACGTCTTCTTTATACTACTGATCCTGATGTTGACGACCGTGGACTGTCCACATCCACTGACTACTGGCCACGCTTTATTGTAATTGAGACCATTGACTATAACTATAACTATATTATAACTGAACCCTTTTGCTGTGTCAAAAGGCATACAGGGCATTGCAGGTGATGTTAAAAACGTTAGACGTTTACGAACAGGTTCTTTTGCTTGTTGAGTGCAGTATGAGGCAACAAGCAACCATCAAAAATCATTTGTCGGAATTCCAGTGTCAATCTCTGCTCACCGTACTCTTAACAGTAGTAAGGGTATTGTGAGAGACCGTGATAGACTTTTTGCTGATATGCTGGAAACTGACATCGCCACAGAGATGAAGGACTAAGGCGTGTTATTTGTCAAACGTTTCACTACCCTAAAAACAACCAGATTCAACAAACCAACACCTATTTATTCTCATTTTCCACTCCAACGGCTCCAAAATCAATAAAGGTTACTGTCACATCAAAGTGGAAACTGTTATTCCTAAACCACTCAAGTGCCAAAAGTATGGTTATGGTGTCAATTCCATAGTCTGTTGTGTGTGCTCACTGCGGTGAGAAGACCCACACAGCAGAAAATTGTGACAGTACGAGGGGATATCAAAAGGTTTTGAGCCTCGCCCTGAAAAAGCAAGATTTTGGAATGTATACTGCTTTATTTTTCAACATAGTCAGCTTCCAACTTCACACACTTCTCCCATCTGGTTTGCCAATTGCTGATTCTCCATATCTTGGTCCCCTAAAAACCCTCCACAGCAGCTCATCATCATCCTGAAATTTCTGGCCCCGGGTGTGTTTTTTCAGTCGAGGAAAGAGGTGGAAGTCTCTAGGAGCTAGGTCTGGAGAATAAGGAGGGTGAGGTAAAATTTCGTACCCGCACTCGCGCGCAGTTTCCATTGCAGCTGGACTGAGGTTGACGGGTGCATTGTCCTGGTGAAGAAGAATCCCTCGCCGCTTCTCTTTAATGGACTGGCGTACCTGTTTCAGAAGCTAAGCATAGTACTCTCCATTCATTGTCGTACCATGAAGCAAGTAGTCAATGTGGATAACACCTTTACTGTCCCAAAAAAATAGTTGTCATACCCTTCTTTGGGGACCTGGTCGATTTGAAGTCATAATAATGAAGCCAGGTTTCATCACAGGTTACAATTCTAAAGTGAAAATCTTCTGGGTTGGCATGGTAACGAGTCAGCATCGCGCCACTGATGTTGACCCGAGAAAGCTTCATGTCGTCAGAAAGCATTTTTGGGACCCATCTTGCACACACCTTGGACATGTGGATATTGTCATGGAGTATGCTGTGAATGGATCCATGTGAGAGCCCGGTTGCATCTTCTAACTCGTGCGACGATTTCCTATCACTAGTTGATGCACAGTGTCAATGTTTACTTGGGCGGTACTGGTTGAGGGTCGTTCTGGACAGGACCATCATCTAAGCTCTCTCTTCCCTGCTGAAACTCCTTCACCCAACGTTTGATGGTTGCACCAGAAGGGGAAGACTCCTTTTAAACAGCAGTGAGTCGCTCTTCAACCTGCTTGGCCGTGTCGCCCTCCAGGACAAGAAACTTTATTACTGCTCTACATTCAACCTTGTCCATTTTTAACATTCACTAGGGGGTATATCTCTTCTACAAGGCACTGCCATTGAAGAAATGCATCCAGCTATGTGACCTTACCGAGAATATGTAGCTAGGACACTAATATACGTTCGGTGCCCTGCCCATTACTACTTGACAAGTATAAATATGCAAGGCTCAAAACTTTTTTATTTCCCCTCGTAATTACAAGAAATGCACCAACTGTTCTGGAGACCTTTTCTCTTTCTCAAAAGAGTGTCAGATTTGGAAGTACCAGATGGAAATAAGCAAGATAACATTTACTCAAAGATACGGCCCACAAGAAACATATGCTTCAAAAACTAAAACACAATCTGAACCATCCTCTAAAGCTTCTAAATCTTCTTCAGCTGCTCAAACAAACTTGACTTGGGTGCACACTGATTCCCCAGAGTTTTTTTCACCTGCTATATCCACTCAGACTGCTGAACTACTTCCTCGCATGGCAAAAAGTCAATCAGGGTCAGCTTCGGATCATGATTGATCATCACAGCCACCTATGCCAAATTTACAACAAATTCCTGAAGGAAAAACTAAACCTATGCCTGATTCTTCAAAAAGGCAAAGTGGCAGAGCCCAAAAAGGGTCTGAAAACAGAATTAAGCTTAATAACAAATACGGATCACTTGAGGACATGGACGTGTCCGAAAACGTCCAATCAAGGACGCACATCTTGTCGCCCTAAACAAAAGGGTAGATCCCCAATTAACCCACCCAAACGATAATCCATTCCAAACATATAGTACAATGGAACTGTAGAGGCTTAATTTTTCCAAGGCAGACTGGTCGTTATTTAAAACGTTATGCACATTCAAACTACGGCCGCAGTGTTTCCTTGATGTGACTGATCCTATTCGTCTTTTCTCTGACACTTTAAATGAAATAGCTCAGTGTATACCAAGGTCCTCTACAGCTCCACGTGTACGGAAACCATGGTTCAATTCCGATTGTACACAAGCCAGAAAATTATTTCCGCCGTCATCCAACTGTCGACAACTTGAATAAGTTTAAAATGCTCAATGCGAAAACCCTTCAAACAAAACAAACGGCAATCTCGGAGGAACTATGTCTTCGGGACTAATTCGCGCACGCCTATGTCCAAGGTATGAAACATGGTTCAAAGAATTAAAGGCAAAGGTTCAAAATCAGTTCACCATCTCAAAGATAGTGATAATTTAATTACTGACAAAACTCAAATTGCAAATAAATTAGCGAAACACTTGCCAAAAATTCGTCATCGGCAAATTATGTCCCAAAGTTTCGGAAATATCAGAAATAACAGGAAAAGAAAAAAACTGAATTTGAATTAAATAATGGTGACGATTAAAATGAAGTGTTTTCACTACATGAGTTATATACAGTTTTTGAGCAAGCTCATGACACTGCAGCAGGTGATGAAAATATTCATTATTAACTCCTGAAACATTTGCCTGAGCCATGTCTGGTCACACTTTTTGATATATTTGATCAAATATGGACGTCTGGAAAATTTCCTCTGGCGTAATGCCATTGTGGTCCCAATACCAAAACCTGACAGGGATCATACAGATCCGTCGAATTACAGACCGATATCTCTGACTAGCTGTGTCTGTAAAACCATGGAACGTATGATGAATAATAAATTAGTTTGATATCTTGAAACCTATAACCTGATCACAAATATTCAATGTGGTTTCAGGAAAAATCGAAGTACCATTGATCATTTGGTACGACTAGAATCCTTTGTTAAAATGCTCTAGTAAATAAACAACATGCTGTATCAATTTTCTTTGATCTGGAGAGAGCTTATGAAACGACCTGGAAGCATGGTATTTTGAAGGATTTACATGAGTTTGGGTTGAGAGGCCGTTTACTTCTTTTTATATTTAGTTTTTAAAAGACAGGCAATTTCAAGTTCGAGTGGGTCCAACCCTGTCTTACCATTATAATCAGGATCAGGGTGTCCCACAAGGTAGTATTTTGTCTGAAACACTTTTTAGTATTAAGATAAACAGTTTATCAAAGGGTTTAAATGATTCAATTGCTGGGTCACTTTTTGTGGATGATTTTAATATTTCTTGTCGAGGTAAAAGTATGCATACTATCGAACGACAAAAAAAAATAAATAAATGGTGTCCAGAAAACGGCTTTAAATTTTCTAAGTCAAAAACAAATTGTATACACTTTTGTAGAAAATATAAGTGAGTGAGTGAGTTTTACGTCGCATTTAGCAATATTCCAGCTATATGGCGACGGTATGTAAATAATCGAGTCTGGACCAGACAATCCAGTGATCAACAACATGAGCATCGATCTGCGCAATGGGGAACCGATGACATGTGTCAACCAAGTCAGCGAGCCTGACCACTAGATCCCGTTAGTCGCCTCTTACGACAAGCATAGTCACCTTTTATGGCAAGCATGGGTTGCTGAAGGCCTATTCTACCCCGGGACCTTCACGGGTCTGTAGAAAATATAAGCCAGAACTATTTTTAAATGGCACTCCCATCAAAGTTGTAGAGGAGGCCAAATTCTTAGGTTTAATTTTCGATTCCCACTTAGCCTTTTTGCCGCACATCAAATCACAAAAAAACAAAATGCTTAAAGGCACTCGATTTACTGAAAGTGGTATCCAACTCAAAGTGGGGAGGGGATCAAGCTACTCTCCTACATCTATGCGGCTCACTTGTCCGTTCGAAACTGGCTCCATCGTATATGGTGGAGCCTGCAAAAGCAACCTTAAACTTCTTGATTCTGTCCATGACCAAGATTTAAGACTTCGCCTTGGGCCTTTTAGAACTTCACCTTCTCTCTACGTTGAGGCTGATGAATCGTCTCTTGAGCAGCGCCGTAAAAAATTATCTTTACAGTACATTACTAAATTATACTCTAATGAATTTAACCCTGCCTATAATTTTGCTTTCAATCCTCTTTATGAGGATTTATACAGCAAGAAATCTTCTCTTCTTCCGCCTCTAGGACATAGAACCTAACATTAACTACATTTAAAAAATCAGAAACTAACGAATTGCAATATAAACAGGAATATAATCAATTAAAAACTAAATATACCAATTACAAATCTTTATTTACAGATGGGTCCAAGGACGGTAGCGCAGTTACTTGTGCCACTGCCAATGGATCCAGAACAATATCATCTAGACTGCCAGATAACAGCTCTATTTTTACAGCTGAAGCAAACGCCATATTAACGGCTCTTAAATACATTCAAAGACACCCTAAACATAAACAGTATATAATCTATTCAGATTATCTTTCTTGCATTCAGGCTCTTAAAATATTTCTCTCCCACTTTTAATTGTAATTATTGAATTGTATAATGGTCTTGCTACTGGCCAATACGACATCGCCCTTTGTTGGTTACCCAGCCACGTAGGCATTTCTAGGAACACAATGCCTGATCTTGGTGCCAAGGCAGCACTAAATAAATCTGTGACACCACTTATTATTCGCTACACTGGTTACAAAGCTACCGTTAGATCTTAAATCCATGATCTGATGCAGAAGAGGTGGGACACTCAAGTAGGTATTAACAAATGAAATAAAACACTACATTGGTAACACCTACTTGGGTTGTCAGTCCAGATTTGAGGAGGTCATCCTACGACGATATCGTATTGGCCACACAAGATATACACATGAATATTTGCTTAAAGGTGACGATCCTCCGTTTTGTATCCCTTGTGATGAAAGAATCACAGTCAAGAATGTTTTGCTGTACTCTCGAAGGAGGTTGAAGTACCGTAAAATGTTTGTCCTCCCGAGAGGGTACGTAAGTCCCAAAACAGTGGAAGTCAATTTTAATCTTCCACTTTTTAGCCATAGAATATGTGTCATTTTAAATTGTGGCTAAACTTGCATACAGTCGCGAGCCGCTGAGGGGATGGTGTAAATCCAACTGGGGTCCATGTAGGTAGCAAAGGTACTGTAAGTCCCCATGGTCCCTAACGTGGTGATCTTCCTTCTGTTGACCTCCAGATCCCGTTAGTCGCCTCTTACGACAAGCATAGTCGACCTTTTATAGCAGGCATGGGTTTCTGAAGGCCTATTCTTCCCCGGGACCTTCACGGGATCTAGTGGTCAGGCTCGCTGACTTGGTTGACACATGTCATCGATTCCCAATTGCGCAGATCGATGCTCATGTTGTTAATCACTGGATTGTCTGGTCCAGACTCGATTATATACAGACCGCCGCCATACAGCTGGAATATTACTGAGTGTGGCGTAAAACTAAACTCACTCACTCACTCACCTTTTATCGTTGAACTTTAAAACTTAAGCATCATACCTCGATGCTATTTTAACGCATAGCCATCATTAACGAAACATTACATTGTGATTACATTGTCAAAGTTAACTGACGTACAAAAGAAACTTTACAACCGTAATTTCGAAAATGTTTTGAAAACCCATAAAGTAAACTTGAAATCTGTGGTCAGTATGATATACTAAACATAACATATGAATCACGAGCCCCAACACACCACCTTTTGTGTTTCTTTGTTTTTGATGGAAGTTTCTCGACATTTAATAAATTCTTTTCTGATTCAGGCAACTGCTTCAGTTGCTCATAATATGACAGCAAGAACGTTTCATCACCGTTTTGAATTTTGTTTGACAGCAGTCAGTCATATATCTTGTCACGGTTTTCTTGTCTGTCTCGGTTTCTTGTACTGGTTTCCGCAAGAAGAGACAGTAAACTGGAGGCTTCTCCTCTTTCTTGTGTCTTTTCCGCTTAAGTGAGTGAGTGAGTGAGTGAGCGAGTGAGCGAGTGAGCGAGTGAGACAGACCTTGATGAATACCCAGCTAGAGACGGTGAAGGTGTTGATGCCCGACGTTTGTCGGGAAATGTCTGAAATATGAATAAACGAATATGAATAAACGATGTGTTCACCATATATTTACAGATTTGAAATGAATAGTTTGTATTTGTTTTACAGATATCTTGCAACTGGAGAATCATTTCAACCCCAAGGCTCTCGGCTACAGGCCGGGTACCTCAACTATTGAGCATATTGTGAAAGAAGTTTGCCAAGTGATTTGGAACACCATGAGGAAGGAATTCATGGTAATGCCAGAGACAGCCAGAGATTCGAAATCCATTGCGGAACAAACGATTTTGAACAAACATTGCAGTTCCCGACCTGCTGTCCATGGCTATCGATGGCAAACATATTGTCATGACAGCGCCACATAACCCGGAATCACTCTACTACAATTACAAGGGGACTTTCTCTGTTGTGTTACTGGCAGAGTTATAACGGTCTATGTGGGTTCATACGGAATGAACAATGACTCTGGAATATTCAGAGCTTCAAGGTTTGGCTAGGCACTGAGGAATGACCGTATCCCCCTGCCCCCTGACTGTCCCCTTCCTGGTACAGAGGAGCATGGATCTCTGCCCTACGCGTTAGTTGCAGATGGAGGGCTGTCACTGTTAAAGCATCTGATGAGACCATATGATAGTCTTGGCAAAGCAGAATAAAGAGCGAATTTTCAACCACCGACTGTCTGGGCAGGACGAATTGAAAGTACCCTTGGGATGCAAGTTGTAGAGTATTCCATTCAAAGATCACAGGACTACCCGACATAACCAAACAAGGCTGCATGTGTTCTCCATAACTTTCGGCAGTCTACTTCCTCTCAGCAGAGTCGATGTCGATTGTGAAGGTCTGACTGGGTTCAGAAAAAACACCGACAGGTCATCAAAAGAAGCAGAAAGTGTAAGGGTTTCATACAAATATTACTACAATAATCAGGATATAGTGTCCTGGCAAACTGATGTGGTGAGAAGGGGTATATTCACAGAATAGAACAGAACTCACGATCTTCATACACTGTGCTGCTGTGGACATCAGGGTCATCAAGATCGTCCTTGTTACTTCGCATGGTTGTGTCTGTGCTGTAAACAGAGTGACATCATTTAAAGACGTACATGCTGTTGTACTTGATCTCTGGCAATTTGACAATGAGTTACCCTTCACATGTTTGTATGGTTAACACATACCAATCATCATCCATATAATCACCCAAAAAGGAAAGTGGTTTAAACCACATCCATTTTGGTTCTTTGACATCGTATGTGCCACAGCCGCTCTTTTTGCTTTCTCCGTATTCCATTCTTTTCCTTCTCTTGTATGTATCTTTGGTACTTCTCCAACGTGTCCTCATTGTATGAAAATATTGTGTGAGTCAGTCGCCTCTGATTAAAACTGTTTGAATATAACAGTTACGTTTGTTATCCTTTAAATGTATATAATGCCATTAGGAATCAATAATTACCATCACTTACATTACACCCAAGAATCTTGGCAGTGGAGGTCCAAATGTTGCTAACATCATCCAAGTACGTGTAGTTCTTATGTCGTTTATCATACAAAGTGGGATTTTCTTCCACCAGATGAATGAGCCGGTTTGTGTCGATTAACGCTCTTTCGTTTCTTATAGTTCTTTCCTTTCTTATATATTCATACTTTAAACGTATATATGCAAAATATTACTTCTCTTATTATTGTTCAAGAATGTAGTGGGTGACTATAAAGTGTTACTCGATTACAACGAAGCACTCGAAAATGCGCGATAAACTCTCACTTCATCTTTTCATCCACGTAAATCTTTGGGAAAGTCCTTGTTGCACTTGCAAAATATGACGTCATTGATGGGAATTCCCCTGCCAGTTCACTCGCGTTGCGTCAAAAAGAAATGCAGCATCTCCAACGCGACGCAACACAACGCAACACCACAACGCGTTGAAAAGTCGGTCGTAGTGTTGCAATAAATGAAATTACGTGTTGTGCGTGTTTTGACGCAATGCATGGCGCGGCGCATCAAAAAACGGTCGTAGTGTAAGGCAGGGCTTATATTACGTCCGTATTTTGAACGCATGCGTTATGTGTTGCGTTTTTGCTCTTACACTATATGCGTTAACGTTAATATGCGTTTTGCGTTATAAGTAAAGATGGCGACCATAGCTGTGATGAGTGTGGAGTTGGAGGAAGAGGAGGAATTCGAAGAAGAGGAGGAATTAACAACCACCACAGCAGTTTTATGTAAATAGTATTGTGTATGGTATATTACTTGAGATTTATTAAATAGTTTAATTCATATACAAACAGATAAAGCATTCTGGAGTGATAGGTCATCCAATTAGAGGTCATCTAATTAGAGGATTACATGTTACATTGGCTTGTTTCGTTCAAGAAATTACAAAAAACAACTCACCGGAAGTACTCACGTGTTGGCAAAATACCTTGTTAAAATGTCGTCATCACGGGAATTCCCTCTGCGTTTCAATTTGCGTTGCGTCAAAAATGCTGCAAGACCTATTTTCAACGCACCAAAAAAAAAAAAAAAAACCGGACGTAGTGTTAAGTATAAATGATAAAATTACTGACTTGCGTTTTTTGACGTAACGCACGACGCAACGCAAGAGAAAACGGACGTAATGTAAGCCCTGTCTAAGCCCTGCCTAAATCCAGCCGTAGAATTCACCACTTTGCGTCTTTCAGTAAGTTACATGTCCACTAAACAAACACGACTGTACCATCCACTCTTTGTCGAAATTTAAAGAACACATTTACAATGGTTTCACTTTGGCATTATTGTTATAAACAACAAGTACAAGTCTACTGAAATGGCCAAATTACAATACATTATTCAGAACGTTAAATGTTTCAGTTTCAGATGATATTTTTGTACCATGGTTATGATTTAAATACATGTTTACTTTGAAGAGTGAAAATAACAATATACAGTTCTCGCTTGCTTGTTTTGGTTTCTTTTTGTCACCATGGCCAATTTGCAAAATTGCCTTTTGTAACTGGGATTTACCCCACTCCTGTGCACAGTCCAAATAGTTCGTGTTGAGATCAGAACGAGCCTATCAGACGCGGACAGAGACGAATGTGAAAATCTGTGAGCTCTACTCAAGTATGAACTAAGGGAAGCAACTCCATGTCTTCTACCACACTCGGAGTACTACAGAAGTAGTGATGTCACGTTTACGTAATAACCACTCATGAAATGTAATCTAGGACTTACTCACAGACACAAAAAAAAACAGATGCCTAGACTGTCACCATTACATACCTTTGTCGGTAATCTAGGACTGACTCACAGACACCAAACACAGATGCCTAGACTGGGACCTTTACATGCATTTGACGGTAATACAGGACTGACTCACAGACACAAAACAAAGATCACTAGACTGTCTCCAATACACATCTTTGTCGGTAATCTGGGATTGACTCACAGACACCAAACACAGATCACTAGACTGTGACTATTACATGCCTTTGTCAGTAATCTAGGACTGACTCACAGACACCAAAGACATATCCCTAGACTGTGACAATTACATATCTTTGTCGGTAACCTAGGATTGACTCACAGACAAACAAGACAGATTCCTAGACTGTGACCATTACATATCTTTGTCGGTAATCTAGGACTGACTCACAGACAGACACCAAACACAGATGCCTAAACCGGGACTATTATATACCTTTGTCAGTAATCTAGGACTGACTCACAGACACCAAACACAGATGCCTAGACTGTCACCATTACATATCTTTGTCGGTAATACAGGACTGACTCACAGACAGACACCAAACACAGATGCCTAGACTGTGACCATTACATATGTTTGTCGGTAATCCAGAACTGACTCACAGACAGATACCAAACACAGATGCCTAGACTGTCACCATTACATATCTTTGTCGGTAATCCAGAACTGACTCACAGACAGACACCAAAGACATATCCCTAGACTGTCACCATTACATATCTTTGTCAGTAATCTAGGACTGACTCACAGACACCAAATACAGGTGCCTAGACTGTCACCATTACATATCTTTGTCGGTAATCTAGGACTGACTCACAGACAGACACCAAACACAGATGCCTAAACCGGGACTATTATATACCTTTGTCAGTAATGTGGGACTGACTCACAGACACCACAAACAGATCACTAGACTGTCACCATTACATATCTTTGTCAGTAATCTAGGACTGACTCACAGACACCAAACACAGATGCCTAGACTGTCACCATTACATATCTTTGTCGGTAATACAGGACTGACTCACAGACAGACACCAAAGACATATCCCTAGACTGTCACCATTACATATCTTTGTCGGTAATCTAGGACTGACTCACAGACACCAAACACAGATGCCTAGACTGTCACCATTACATATGTTTGTCGGTAATCCAGAACTGACTCACAGACAGACACCAAACACAGATGCCTAGACTGTGACCATTACATATGTTTGTCGGTAATCCAGAACTGACTCACAGACAGACACCAAACACAGATGCCTAGACTGTCACCATTACATATCTTTGTCGGTAATCCAGAACTGACTCACAGACAGACACCAAAGACATATTCCTAGACTGTCACCATTACATATCTTTGTCAGTAATCTAGGACTGACTCACAGACACCAAATACAGGTGCCTGGACTGTGACCATTACATATCTTTGTCGGTAATCTAGGACTGACTCACAGACAGACACCAAACACAGATGCCTAAACCGGGACTATTATATACCTTTGTCAGTAATGTGGGACTGACTCACAGACACCACAAACAGATCACTAGACTGTCACCATTACATATCTTTGTCAGTAATCTAGGACTGACTCACAGACACCAAACACAGATGCCTAGACTGTCACCATTACATATGTTTGTCGGTAATACAGGACTGACTCACAGACACAAAACAAAGATCACTAGACTGTCACCATTACATATCTTTGTCGGTAATCTAGGACTGACTCACAGACACCAAACACAGATGCCTAGACTGTCACCATTACATATGTTTGTCGGTAATCCAGAACTGACTCACAGACAGACACCAAACACAGATGCCTAGACTGTGACCATTACATATGTTTGTCGGTAATCCAGAACTGACTCACAGACAGACACCAAACACAGATGCCTAGACTGTCACCATTACATATCTTTGTCGGTAATCCAGAACTGACTCACAGACAGACACCAAAGACATATTCCTAGACTGTCACCATTACATATCTTTGTCAGTAATCTAGGACTGACTCACAGACACCAAATACAGGTGCCTGGACTGTGACCATTACATATCTTTGTCGGTAATCTAGGACTGACTCACAGACAGACACCAAACACAGATGCCTAAACCGGGACTATTATATACCTTTGTCAGTAATGTGGGACTGACTCACAGACACCACAAACAGATCACTAGACTGTCACCATTACATATCTTTGTCAGTAATCTAGGACTGACTCACAGACACCAAACACAGATGCCTAGACTGTCACCATTACATATGTTTGTCGGTAATACAGGACTGACTCACAGACACAAAACAAAGATCACTAGACTGTCACCATTACATATCTTTGTCGGTAATCTAGGACTGACTCACAGACACCAAACACAGATGCCTAGACTGTCACCATTACATATGTTTGTCGGTAATACAGGACTGACTCACAGACACAAAACAAAGATCACTAGACTGTCACCATTACATATCTTTGTCGGTAATCTAGGACTGACTCACAGACACCAAACACAGATGCCTAGACTGTCACCATTACATATCTTTGTCGGTAATCCAGAACTGACTCACAGACAGACACCAAACACAGATGCCTAGACTGTCACCATTACATATCTTTCTCAGTAATCTAGGACTGACTCACAGACAGACACCAAACACAGATGCCTAGACTGTCACCATTACATATCTTTCTCAGTAATCTAGGACTGACTCACATACACCTAGGCTAGGCTAGGCTGGGACCATTACATATCTTTGCATGCTATATATTTATGATAAGTTGAGATTATTATAATTCTGATGGAAGAATTCTCCTGTATACACTCAAACCGATGGGAGAAAACTGACGAGAACCTGACCATCCTGTTGCACAAGCTTGCGCACTCTGTTAGCCATTAGGATGGAAGATTTCAAAAGCAACATTTAAGCAATTATTCGGATTAGGGGAAACACATAATGTGGCAGCGAAAATACAAGTGAATATCATAAAAAAGCTGTGACATTTAGATCAAAGGAGGTATTGCTCTTTTTCCCTCGATTTTTCAATTTAGAATATTCTCAAAATTCTTTTGACAGTGTCCTAGGAGTCCATTACATTTACAAATCTTTGCTCTTGTGTCCTAACCCGTCCATTGCAAGATCTTGTAATTACCGATATTAGCAAAAAAGCGGATCTCATGATGTTCCTTTGCTGTCCTAACCAGTGAATGGACCGACCGTTCTAAACGACAGTTAAACAGAAAGAATTAAAAACTTGCACTTTAAGTCAAGAGCTTAACGAGATCATTTCAACTTGATGTTCATGGAACACGAGAATTCAATTTTCTGTCCTTCATTCGCCAGAAGCATCCGATATCCTTTTCTGCATCGAGAGTGCGAAATGAGGAGGCCATCTTGTCTAACTTCCGGTTCTATTCTTAGGGTGCTTTCTATTTCCCAGCTAACCTTTCTAGACACTTCAATATCGGGGTATCTGTCTATTTGCATTCTTTAATTGAATTGCTTGAGACGGATGTCTACCGTTTTAGCATAGAGTCAAGGGCTGTTGAGCTGTTACTGTCCTCGGCCTCGCCAGTGACCAGAGTAATGACTTGACATTTGCTCCTCACACAAGCTCACGACAATGCCACAATACAGGGTGAACACAGCGGACCGCATGTTTTGCTACATCATACCCTTGTTATTTGTACCTAATCCAATCCTTGTTTAGTTTGAAATGTCTTATATATTCAAGTTTGGTTATGTTATGTTTAACTCAAGATAACATTTAGGATGAAACAATAAAGTTATGAAAGGGTAGGAAATGTGTATGCATGTTATCTAACAAAACCGCGAGTCTCAGTCTTTCTGTATAAATTCCATATAGTTTTAAAGCAAAACGGCTAACAGTGAACGGATAGGAAACTTGGCTTTTTTAAAAAGAGAAACTCCGTATGACCTACGATTCTACCTAAACTGTGTCTAGATCGTCATGTTCTCGTGTTATAGTACTCTCATGAACGATTGTAAAACATCTCATCTCACTCATCTTTAAGGACAACTGAATCTTATACCCAAACCCTCATTAGGATGTCTGCGTCATGCAACCCGCCTCGTTGTTGCTAGAATAAACACTACCGTTCGAAAATGTACGTAAACAAATAGCCGTTGACAATTAAAAGAATCTTTAGTTTTGTTTTTACCCCTACTCGACATTGTAGACGATTTCACACCTTAGACACTGGGTAATATTTTCCATGTAAAAGTAACAGTGGATGCGGACTTGCTACGTATATCGGTTTCCTTTAACATTTCCCCCTTACTTTCCCTCATGTATATCGAAAGTGTTGGATCCCCCCCCCCCCCACACACACACACACAGTAAATTATGAGTATGAAATTATGAGAAAGAACAGAAACAATTGTTACAGCGCATTTGAAGCACTAAGATCCACGGTTATGAAATATTTAATTCTAACTGATTATTTCACAACTGTTGTTATATGACCTAAAACACTCTCTCCTCTCGAAAGAGTCCATTCATTAGAGTGTGTGACACGGTCACCTTTCATGAGCGTCTGAATTCTTTCGACTGGAACCATACTTGGATGTACGCTATGTACATAGTGAAATGAAATGCCCTTGAAAGTACGTGGCTGAGAACGTGTCGTGATTCGCGATGGCGATTGTCATGTGTCTAATCACTTATCGTGAATTACTTACCACAGTCTTGGTATAGCTTGACGATTATTTACCGACTGTCTTAATGTAGCTTGATATTTATTTTCTGACCGTCTTGATACAGATTGACAATTATTTACTGGTCGTCTTGCTGTACCTTGACGATTATTTACTGGCAGTCCTAATATAGATTGACGATTATTTACCGATCGTCTTGATACAGCGTCACGATTATATTTATTATATATTCCTACTCTTAAAAGCTACTTTTCTTTGAAAAGTTTCACATTCGCGTACTGCGGTATTTTATTTTTTGCGTCTTTTGTTAACACGTTACCCAGACCGGTTCCGAGAGGACTAGGCTGATAACTACATGCCTAGGTATGTGAATGTTTCGGTCGTTGTTTGACGCCGCATTCAACAGTTTATCAGGCAATCCTGTAACCGTCATCATGAGCATTTATCTACGGCAGTTGGGATATGACTATATACACAACCTCTAGCGATATCATGGTTATTGAAGATCAGCTCTGACACAGATATTCACACTCAGTGCTAGCATAATTTCAAGTAGTGGTTGTCGTTTTACTGTGTAAAAAGGAATACTGGCGCCCACATTTTCAGCATTTTTTTCGGAATGTGTGTATACAAAGTGGGTGGAGTGGTGTTGGTGAGGATGGGGTTAGGGTGGGTGATATGGGTTGGACCCAATCCTGCTTTATGCTGATAACCAGGCAGGGACACCTTCCGCGCTCCTTATACACGCGATCCCACTTATGATCAAAGACTGTGGCTCTTTTCAAGTTAATAACTGGGTCTCCTCATACAGTGGGTTATAGTCACATAGTGAATTTTCCTCATTCACTAGGCCCTTGTCGGATAATGGAGCATCTTCAAACAGTGGGTTCATCTCCTCATACAGTGAGTTCATCTCATACAGTGGGTTCATCTCCTCATACAAGGGGTTCTCATCAGACGGTGAATTCCCCTCATACACTGTGTCATAGTCAGATAGTTAGGTCCCTCCCTACTAGTCACCCAGTGGGCTCTCGTCAGATAGTCAGATCTCCTAGTTAATTTGGTGTCGTCTGATAGTAGAACCTCGCTTGAGTGTGTTCACGGGTAGGAAGGAATGCGGAATGATCATGGTTTGTCAAATGAATGGTCTGTGATGCATTTTATCACAAAAGACAATTTTGTCCTTACTGGATTTCTCAGAAGATTTCGTCTTGCCTTACTAGGTTATTACTTCGTACAGTACAAAATGTCATTTATTAGTTAGTGATTTTGTTTGAACCAGACATGCACAACATTCCCAACCATGACGTTGTAACAATATAGAAACCCACCATATCTCAACAATAACACATATTTATTTGACAAGACAAACCTAGAGGTTTTTTTAATGGGACATACTCATGTTTACAATTGTATTCAAACATGACAAAGATCAGACAATGTTTCTGACATTATGCAAATGAATAAAGACCATTGATGAGAAATATCAGAGACGGATCATATGTAACGACACTCACAGGCACATCCGCACCGTCTACACCTGCACGTACATCTAACGTGTCAACCAATTGTCAAAAACAAGGCACCAAATAACTTAAGTTGAATATATGTTAACTTCACATACAAAGGTTTCTACGTGTGATATTAAGCACATACTATGAAGTCATAGCACCTTTTCAAATTGAGATTTTACGTTTCTGTTTACTGCTGATAGTTGGCTGCCCATGAATTACTGGTGATGGAGCATTAATGAGACATACGCTGTGTTTCATGTATATGTATGTCCTATGATTGTAGCTGTGTGCAATATCAGTCAAATACATAATACAGTACGATAATCACATTCACATAAGTCTCTGCTTATAAACATATTCCCTGAATCATGAAATAATTGCAAGTTTGCTTTTACATGAGCCTTCTAGTGCCTTAAATACTGAATAGGAAGCCCGAAGGGAACGCTGGTGCGATCACATCGGTGAGTCATCAATGCACATATCCATTGGCCATATGGTACTGTTGTGGTTCTACAATAACACTGGTGTACCCAGCCTGGGGCACAACCGGGTACGGTCTCTGAGCACTTTGATACATACTGGCTTGAGTGTAATTATCATAGCTACATGCAGCCGCTTTCAAACAGTGAGTGTAGTCCGGGGCGGTTATAGACTTATCCTGTAACAACCTCATATTCAATAGTTTATCCCCAGAAGGAGAATCAGTTGTACTAGAACTGTTCAACAGGTTTGATTGAGTGCTTTCCGCCCCGGAAGTAGAACGTTTAGATTGCATCGCCCCGGTACCGGAAGTGTGAGACTTGTAGGACGTATTATTGTAAGTATCACTCGAGTTTGCATTTGTACGCACCTCACCAGAGGAGTAAGGTTGATTTGAAGATCTGCGAATGATAACTGATTGCTGCACAGACTCTCTTTGAGGAGGTGATAATGTCTGCAAAGGACCATTGGACTGATCCTGGGGTTTGTATGACTCTTCTTTCACAATCTGATTCGTGGTATCCATCAATGTGTCAAACTTAGAGCTGTTAGGTCGATCTGTTCGATGAGACTGTGAACTCGAATGGCGTTTTTCATATTCTTCGCTCCCAACATCAACTTCTGATGCCGATGATTCGGATCTATTACTGTACGGAGCTGTGTAATGAGCGGCTGGTTGGTTAAAAGTAGCGTCTCTTGAACTACTTCTAGAGCCGTGTCCAGGAGATCGGTAATCAAACTGCTGAGACTGAGACTGGGATTGAGTCGTTTGTTGTCCAGTGCTTTGTGAGCTATCTCGGCTTGACTCGTTATGCGTCAATCGTGACATTGTCGGCATGGATGACGGGGTGGATGAAAGATAACCTGGATAGTTAGCAGGGTCTCTAGCAGGATAGTATCTTTCCTCGTAACCCCGATAAGGGTTGCGCTCGTCTATGTACCGTTGATGAGTCTGATACGGGTAAACACACGCCGCATCTCTATACACGGTCATGCTAGGATGTGCATATGGAGCTGTGTAAAGTGCACTATAGCGGTCCACACCTTCATGGGGGTGTTGGTACATCACTCCAGGGTAGTTCTGCACTGGGACGGAAGCATCTGGTGCGAAATCAAAGGTTCTTTCTGGGTAGTCAGAAGAGAAATCTTGTGTCTCGGTAACTTGAGGATAAGGAGATCGGCGAGACTTGCGTGAGGGACGCACTTTGCTGCGTGATCGATCGGTAATGGCAGAATACGGAGACACCTCTTTTGTGGACAAAGTTTGTTCCAACTGTATTTGCCAATCTTTGGCAACAACGTCGCTGAAATAGAAAGGGAGATGATCAATATTGTCCATCTTCGGTTGATATTGAATATTGGGAAACGTCCTCGGCACTCATTACAACGAGTTTGTCATTTAATGCTGGATTTGATGAGAATATCCTGTCTAAACTTCATTGTAATTCTAAGCACTGATACGCAAATCTCGCGTATGACTTCGGATATAAACGGATCAACAAGAGCCATTAATGACAACGTCTATTTTCAATGGGTGATGTAATTCACGTCACTTCAATCTTAATTCCCATCACGCGTTACACTCTGTAGTTAACTTCAAGTAGGCATTCCTTCACAAGGAAACCATGCAGTTTTGTCTTTGAATAATTTTACGTGGTTAATAAAGGCACTGTTTTACCTTACTTTCTCCACGACACACAGTTTAGAAATAAATTTGGCATAGGCACATTTCGTGACATCCCATATGGGTAACATGATTTTACTTTACAGTAAAAATTATGTCACTATTTTATATTTCATGCAAATCTGAAAGATGGTCCCGACCTGAGGACGTAGTTGACGCTGACTATGCAGTGTGGTCGGGAGGAGCGGCTGTTGTGCACAATAGTGGCGTAACTCTGCATCCATACCCAGCCGCCATCCTTGGCCAGAAACCTGTAGTACTTGGTAGTCACTTGACCTTTAAGCAACACTGCAAGTGTAAAAATACAAAACTTGACAGTATTTTAGAAATTCTGCAAATACGTCTATGTATGTCATATGTTTGCACATATAGGGGTCTCGGATGACACAGAATCTTGTTCGTCATGTATTTGGTGATATCCTTGATTATTATCGTTTTGACAGTTAGCTACATTATACATGTTGGTTAAATGAAACTATACTGACATACTGTTGAAGAATTTTGCAGTCAGACAACTATACAAGTAGCTTATCGAAACAGAAATGTTGACCTGACTTACAACACACAAATATGCTTCATATGTATGTTAATGTTTGATGGAAGCACCAAAAGCCAAAATGTAGATATTTAAACGCACATAGACACTGCCAAATTCAATAGTTTACAAGTGCGGGATCCAATTACTCTCGTCTTAAGATATCATGAAACGAACAGATGACCCAGTGCCTCTATCTGTTCAACCGAAAATGCAGCGCCAAAAGAAAATAAGATGAACTTTTACATCAGTAGGGGCAAGTTATTCTAGCATCAACAGTGGCAAATATATCAAAGTCGCTCACATACTAAACTACTATACAATTAATATCACGTTCGATTGATGAATGCTTTATTCTTGCAATGTTTAATGCATGTCTGGTAACACAATGACGCTTAAAAAAGCTGTAATGGGTTATCGGTCATTAAATTCGGTCCAGATAAATTTGATTTGATATACGATTAAAAACTATTTGTCTAAACTGCATACTAATAATAATTCTTCAAATAGCCTGATTTGTGTTGTGCAAACATATGTTATTGCATATCAATATATGTCAACAGCTTGTTCATCCTCACTTCCGACATAGTCTATGAAACAACACAAGAATATCAATTTCACTTAAAATCATGTACTCCTTGAAAGCTTTCGAATAGTCTACGGGACTGTCCAGTGTCGATATACTATTTCGCTCGCATCTGCGTCAGGCATGACAGCTGGTGTGGTCCCCTCTGTTCAATAAAGCGACTCGAACCCAGGTGTAGGGCGCTTCGCGGGACACTTGACCTTTAATTGTAGTTTTACGTGCTCGGTTCTGTATAACTGAAAATCTCGCACTTCGGCCAGTGCTGTTCCAGTATTATTTCGCCAGTGACCTAGGCATTTACATTGAGAGTATTCTTGATTAATACTGTAGTCCTCATGTCAGAATTATTATTCATGACACGAAGGATTGTCGCGATTGCTCTCCATACTTTTCTTCCCTAGCTATGGCCACTAGCTGTGGTATGGCCATGGGAGTCCCGCCTACGTTACTTATTGAGAGACTAATTTCCAAGCCTAGCTTTCCCGTGGTCAGTGCTTCCACCTACAACAATCTGCTTCGTCTTGTCCAGTAGTAGCAATCATGTCGGCACGATACATCCAGTGAGCATACTATTCTTGCATATTGATCAAACTGAAGCGCCCCCCCCTCCTCTCCCCCTTCCCCCCTACACACACACACACAACCCGACATGGCTGCAGTGTGTGAACCATTTCATATGTCAGCATTGCTGGAACATAGCTGAGGTCGACGTAAAACTAAATTCACTCGCTCATGATTTTTTAATAAGTTGCCTTATACGTGCAGTTTACAGTCGTAGCATGGAACGTAATGAGATGGTATCACCTAACGCTTCACAGGTTAGGTCCTCTTTGTCAGCTACTTACGGGTGTGATGAGCATATCTCATATGTAGAATGTCACATGCGTGTATGTAGTGGTACAGCGTCTTCTCTATGAGGTCTTGAGGTTCATATCCAGTTAGAGCAGCAACTCTGAAATGGCGTACGAAATGTGTAGTTCCGTCCAAATATGAAATATTGATCAATCACACATACTGCACATCAACATCATACCTTACTAGATGTAAACCATTATATTTAGCATTTCAAATAATTCCAAGGAAAAGTTGTAAATATATTCGTAATGGAATATTAATTAACTAAAACAAGTCATCATCACACTAAAATGTGCAGATGACAAAAAGGTTGAAACTGTTGTCATTGTCTCAACTTACCTAGCATCCAGAAAGATGAGTTTGAGGTCAAGACTGGCCCTGAACATAAACATGTTGTTGAACATTTTGATTTCCGTGACAGCGCTCGGTGGCAAGGAATGTCCGACAGCCACAAGTCCCACGTTCTGGTAACAACCATCATACGGCGCAATGTCCATCGTGTACTGTTTGATCTTCAAGTAGCCGCTACAGTGTATCACCTGAAACGCAACAGTCAGATCTGACATGACCTCTTTATTACAGGGGAGAAAAGAGTACCAGGTGATTCATATGTAGCATTCAGGTAACCGCTTCTTCCATAAATGAATAAGGTCGGGACACACAATCCAGTGAAAGACATTATGACCATCGATCTGGCCAGTGTGGATACAATTACGTACATCATGCCAGTCAAAGGGCTTGGCAAGGGTCTAATTTCCAGTGATGCGTGACGTATCTTCAAAGCGATGCTATGTTCGTCAGATTGAATGCATGTGTGCTGTTTTGTTTTTCTTGTACTTTTCTGACTCTTATTCTAAACATGTCGAAATCTCTCCTACTGATAGGTTCTCAGACATTATACATACATATTCTACCGACACACCCCTATACTAAACAAACAAATGGTAATCCATATTCCTGATCAGTTCCCTTGCATAGTAATGTTACAAACATATTCTACCAATATACTCCTATACTGAACATATGACATTCTATCCCATGTTTACCAGAGAATATTTAAATATATTCAACTGACATATTCATATACAAATGATATGTAGATACGTTTCAGGAAGATTTTATTTGCTGGCCATATACACATTTAATAAGCCAGTTTAATAAGCTTCACTTGTAAAACAGATATTTGTATGTCCAGTTTTACAAGCTTCACTAGTAAAACAGATATTTGCAATTTTTGCAGATATTTGAAATTTGCGTTCATTATAGCACTCGAATTCACGAGCATTACAAGCATTGAATTCGTACAGATGTCAGAGATGCCTACAGATAATATGGCAGTAAATGACAGTATGGTTTCTTACCTTATAGCCACCTGATGTGAGACCAGCGTTTCTCTTGGCAAGAACACATTTCATCCTCAAAAAGAATGACCTCTCCACTTCAATATCTGCAACAGAGATCATGTGTCACATGACAACAATCAATGATGGATGCCAATGGTGGTACATAAATCGTCACGGCGGTTAGAAGACGTGGTGGTACGTGGTCCAGTGTACCGGCCAGTAGACATTGAGATATATGGTCCAATGTACAGGCCAGCAGACATGGTGGTAGATGATCCAGTGAACAGACCTTTAGACATGGTAGTATATGGGTCAGTGTACAGGCCAGTAGGTATGGTGGTACATGGTCCAGTCTACAGGTCAATAGACATGGTGGTACATGGTCCAGTGTACAGGTCAGCAGACATTGGGATATACGGTCCAATGTGTGGGCCAGCAGACATGGTGGTAGATGGTCCTGTGTACAGACCAGTAGACACTGTGACATATGGTCCAGTATACAGCCCAGTAGACATGGTGGTATATGGTTCAATGTACAGGCCAGAAGACATGGTAGTAGATGATCCATTGAACAGGCCAGTAGACATTGTTATATATGGTCCAGTGAACAAGCCAGAAGACATGGTGGTTGATGGCCCAGAGTACAGGTCAGTAGACATGGTGGTACATGGTCCAGTGTAAAGGCCAGTAGAATTTGTGAAATATGGTAAAGTGTACAGGCCAGTAGACAGGCCAGCAGATATGGTGGTAGATGGTCATGTGTACAACGAGTTGTGTTGGTCGAGGAGAGTCGTTGGGTGGATGTCAATAAGCTGACTGGGAGATATCAAAGCTAAAGTGCCTGTTACAATGAGGAGTTGTCACTCTGAATACAACCGGTACATTTCATCACATGAATTGCATAATCCTCATTCCACACTTCCATCGGGATGCCGGAATCATACATTAGCGGTTCAGATTTCTTCAGTTATTGCAGCCATTAAATACAACTATCCTTCGAGGAGCTAGAAACATGTTTAATCATCTTAATTTAGAACACAGCAAACCTACATGGCCACGGCGTATTACAACAGACACATACTGCCTGCTCAACTGCCGTGGCAATAATTTTGATGAACAGGGTAGTTTAAGTTTTCTGTCTGAAATGTCATTTGGAGGTTATTGTAATAACTACTTTCCGTTGACAAACACTGCACACAAGGTTGATCATTCATAGCTGAATGCTTATAGCGTGTTTTAATAGACACATTCTGCAAGCATGTTAAAACAGAGGCCACAACAAGACTCGTCATTGCTGATTACTAGCATAGTTCCCGGGCTCGGAAGTAGCTTTTATTTATGTAGTCGTTAAATGTAACATTAGTGACCATATTACTTTGACACTTTTAATATACCCGAATAATATATAGGTATGTAGTTTGTATGCACTACCAATATAACAAACATAGTTACACAAGAATAACCGGCCTTGTGCCTTTCACGACCAACAAATGCGTAACCAACAAATAATTTTTATTTCTGTTTTCCCAATGGACTAACACTGTAATGGAGACAGGTTTAAGTTAAGGCTGAGCTCAAAGCAAAGTATGGTAACGACTGGTGTGTATTGACAGAACCAAATTATTACTGTTTCGGAATGCCAGTTTTGTCCTGTATGTTGGTGTCACAGCATTACATCAAAATGAACGCTAATTCATTTTGTTTGATCGTGATGGAAGCAAATGCATTCGAAACTAAATTTTTGTTTGAAAACTTAGCCTTAAGTCAGTTTTGCAAACGATATCCAGCTACTGTTGCGGCGGATACCTACCTTGCAGAATATGTGTGTGGTACGGGTGATGGACGGTAAGGAGGGCAGTCATCTCATCATGGTCTGCAGGGTGAATGTATTCATATATACTATTGCCCGTCAGTTCTACCTAGACAGAAAACACAAAGAATGTAATCGCTATTGTCATGCTAGAGAGGGATTTCATGTAAAACTACAACATTGCCCAACATGTGTCAGCAGTGTCAGCAGTGTCAGCCTAGTGGCACCAAAAGTATACTCCCCAGGGAGTTGAGATTGAAATTCGATGTGCTGTTGAGATTGACATCCAGTGATCGAGGGAAAACTACCAGCGCCTTGAGCGTACACTAGTGCGTGGATATGTGCCCTATATAAATATCCTATATCTATCTATCCTAAAAACAAAAAAACCCAGAAATACCCCAAATCGTTGGGTCGCAATGCATAGATCACATGCATGTACAGCGTTGTTCATGCACAGCACTAGATATTTGATCAGATCAGAACTGACCACTGTCCAAGTGTCAAGGTTTAGCTCTCCCTTTACCTCTTTTACAGGTGCAATACTCCAAGGACAAAAAATACTCTTCAGTGAAAATAATGTTTGTAAAGATGTTCTGGTATTGCTTGGTAGAGGAAGTAAATCGTCTCACAATTCAACCTACCTGGGAGAGTCCGAGGTGCACTGAAGCCGTCTCCGAAATGTACATGATCTTTCCGTCTGGCGCCACCACAAATATGAATCCATCCAGTGTCTGATAACAGTTACCAGCAACATTAATAGTAAGTACTACTGCGTGTCGACATAAGAGCATATCTTTATCCCAAACATGAGTTACTCTTGCTTATAGTTGTCAAGAAGCATGGCATGAAGTCTTTGAAGGGCATTTAGAAGTGAAATGCATAAGAATGAAGATTATATGGATATCAACTTCTTTATATGAGAACACAACGTTTCGGAGTTAATGCTTACTCCTTCATCAGGTGATTGAGAATGGGGTACAGAGCTATATTTATATGTACAGGTAAAGCAATAACAAAGTAACAAGTGGAATGACTTAACGAAATGATACGAATGATACGACATCAACATGGAGATGATGCAGTTATATCCATCAACAGGTACAACCGTTCTATTAGCAAAATTGTGAAAACCAGTAATCATCTAACTTTCCTGTTACGATGCCGAGACAACAACCTCGTTCCCAGAGGATTTCAACTCTCATCTCCTGTCCCTCGCTCTACTGGCTTCCAGCTTTCGTTAAGTCATTCCACTTGTTACTTTGTTATTGCTTTACCTGTACATATAAATATAGCTCTGTACCCCATTCTCAATCACCTGATGAAGGAGTAAGCATTAACTCCGAAACGTTGTGTTCTCATATAAAGAAGTTGATATCCATATAATCTTCATTCTTAAGCATGGCATGCCTTTTACGATTTCCCAGGAGTATGGATCAGGTAGTCTAAGTGTTTAATCTTATTGTGTGTCAACGTACTCAACAGGGGATCTTTGCTCATGCAATCAGTCACTGGTTTGTCAGATATTTCTACAAGAACCGGCGATATATTTGAAATATCTTTAACCTAAAGTAGAAACATTCAGGAAGTCACTGAGATTCATATTTACTATGTGTTTCGTGTTTGTTTATTTACGATTCACGTGTGACTGGTTCTGCGAGTGAGAGAAGTTGGAGTGCGTCATGCTCCGCCCAGTGCTGACTGAAGACACGGGGACTACAGCTGAGCGCACGGTGCGGGGAGATCGATGGCAGGATCCCGGCAGTGTGGAACAACAAATACTGAGCTGAGCTCTCATGAATACATAATTTGAAATGTCGGTAATTTGCCATTGTACAAGTGAGAAGTATGCCGAGTCACGCGCGCTAGAGGTTTGGGAGCAGACGATAAAACCGGGTGACGTATTGAGAGGCGATCTTGTTGTAGCTCAACCAGGGGTCATTACAAAAGTCGGAATTCCTCATCCGACAGTGATTAATGTTATCAGAGAGAAAGAGGAAAACAAACAGACTCTCCCGCGAATTTTCCTACATTTGAAACGTCTAGGGCCGAATTACCGTAAATGTTGATGCGCTAGGCAAAATAATCCTTCACTTTGACAGACAGTCCTGCTATCGTCTGCTCAGTTATCAACTATATGGGTCCCTACAATTCTTTATCTTAATGTACACATATAAAGGATATTCTACAAATCCGCTCTCCCGCCCGTGTAATTTTGCCAGAGGCAAAGAGAAAAAAGTGGGCATGTTTAACAGCGACATCCATGGCGTGTCCGTGCATAAAATTACTGGTTTAACGTTGCTGTTTATAGTTAATCGGAATTTTAAAGTTGTCATCTCTTTCTATGCCATGGCTTTTCCGAGCACGACAGTTCATCAAATTCATTTTAAAAGTTATTAGTGGTAACGGGGTTTGATACAAAAACGACAAGTGCCAGTCGACAGATATGATTTAAATTGAATAAAATAAGTGTGGAACCTCTGTCAATATTTGTCGAGGGAAATTCGGCCTTTCGTTTAAGCTTCAAAAGAAGTTTAAACCAATTTCACAAATAGCTCAGACAGTATTGTTAATCAAATCGAAATGATGCTTTGAATTTCTTATGCTGGAAGACGCTGAACACTTTTTTCCTGACAAAACAACTCAAATGACCCGTCTCAGGTGCATTGAATTTTAGATGTGGTGGGTCCAAAACCTACAGTTTGTCTTTAAATGTACATAATGTAGTAGTAACTGTTTCACGTCATGTGATGTCAGTATTGACAGTATTTACACGTCAGTCATCCATCTTGTATGTATGGATACCGGGGATTCAGTGGCAACATTGGGAATCTATGTAGGGCAACGAGGTAATGTACAAGGCGTGTGCAGAGCGGGGATGAGAATAGATGAAGTATGTGTGATGAGCAGGGATTTTCTAATAGTGAAAACTGAGGATGTATGTGTGATGAGCGGGGATTCTGTAACAGTGAAGACAGAGGACGTATGTGTGATGACTGGGGATTCTGTAACAGTGAAAACGGGATGTATGTGTGATGAACGGGGATTCTGTAACAGTGGAAACGGGATGTATGTGTGATGAATGGGGATTCTGTAACAGTGAAAACGGGATGTATGTGTGATGAGCGGGGATTCTGTAAAAGTAAAAACAGAGGATGTATGAGTGATAAATGGAAATTCTGTAACAGTGAAAACGGGATGTATGTGTGATGAGCGAGGGTTCTGTAAAAGTGAAAACAGGGGATGCATGTGTGGTAAATGGGGATTCTGTAACAGTGAAATCAGCGTATGTATGTGTGATAAGCGGGGATTCTGTAACATTGGAAACAGCTGTGGGGGTAGAGGGTAGGGGAGGTTCAGCAGACAAAGTGGCAGTCTTGATTCGATTCCGTTGATAAGTCAGTCGAATGTGGTTGTCTTGCTGACGTGACGTCACGTCTGGACGACCTGTCTGAGGCAGATCTCTCGTGTTCCAGTCATGTTGAAAATATATCTGTTTCGGAGGACACCATGATGTCCGGCCACTTCCACTGGGGGCCATTCCAGTCTCCAGCATACCCAAGGCGCTGAGATTATAACATTTCAATAGATTTTAATTTATGCCATTGTATGTTTGGCACAGTTACTTTTTTCGTGTTACATACATGCATGCATGCATCCATCCACCCATACCTACCTACCTACCTACCTACCTACCTACCTACCTACATACATACATACATACATACATACATGCATACATACAAACATACATACATACATACATACATACATACATACATGCATACATACATAAAATGGATAATGTAGGTAATATGTGAGGGTACAAATTATAGTAACGTGTATTACCTGAAGGAGGTGGGATCCAAGCTCTTTCTCCAGAGCTGTTCGGTGAGGAGGCGACCGCATGCCCCAGGCATCCCCAAGCCCTGCAAAAGAAAGCAGTAACTAGCTGTTACGAATATTTGCGTGATATTTGCATTCATTCTACTATTTCCTCAGTGACAAGCGTCATATCCCCAGTGATGTTTATAAGAGTGAGTCGTTAAGTACATTTGCAGGGGTATGACTAAGGACATTTAGACAGAAATACAACAGTAATTGTTTCTGACTCTACATGCCTGTCTACAATGGGATGTCTGTCCCATGACCAGTCAGAAGAAGATCATGGAAAATTCAAGGAAAGCGTACAGCAACATCTCGTAGTGTCTTTAGGATTTTAAATAATTAATCCGACAGGAGACGTGCAATTAAGAAACTGCCAGCTAATAGCAATCTGTTTTGACATATTCCTTGTAACAAAGTCGCAACAAATATACCTTGTGCATTTTCACTTGAGTCCGAACAGAGTAACAACCAGAGTTTCACAGGAGAAATCCCTGACGGTCCTCCCATGAACTCCCAAAGAGTGAAAGTCGGGTGCTGCTTCAGTTCTTCCTACAGTACCACCTACACGACAATGAAATAACCCCACAATCTCGCTACAGATTACTACAAACTGTTGACAAATTTGGGTGAGACCGTTGCAACTCAAGGGTGAGTTATGATCGCTATGTTATCCCACAGTTTACACTAGACTGTAGCTTCTTAGATGACAGTGGAGTTAGCAGCTTTCATTCTGATAGCGTTGTTGGATTCAAATAGATTTCATTACAATATGTATACACAAACTAACAAAAAGGGCAATAAATCAGTTTTGTCGCTGGGCCGATCACAGAGGAGATATGGGTAAACTAAGATAACCACCGTCGTGAACATATCGGGTCACCAGAAGCAGGCTATCTTCAACGAATGAATGTCTCACTTCCTGCATATTTGTCCGCCAGTTTCTTACGAGAACATTAGTAATGTACCGCTTCCTTTAGTATTACTTCATCTGACACCGTTATATCAGTTATTGCCTAACTTCCTCCTACTCTCCTGTACTGAGTTCTGTGGAAAGAAGTTAGTGTCACACTATACAGTGTGTAAACTCCCCAACCAATAAGCTATATCAGAAAGAATAGAAGTGTCCTGTACCACACATACACATGTCGAAACAACGCATAGTCATGATCATGGTACTCATTCTGTCAGACAGAAATGCTTGTATGACCAAGGATACTTATACTCTTACACTTTCATGCTAAAATAATTGCCTTATTCAAGAGAACAGATAAAAGGTGACCTATTCACTGAACCATGTATGAGTACAAAACCTTCTTTGTACAGATTCATGTGTACAACATATCTTTAAACGTCACGACACAAACCAGATAATGCTTTAAACCCATACGGTGGAGTCGCTGAAAGATGGCGTTATCGATCAAACGACATACTGAATTCGCAAAACGATTTATCGTTCGGTTGTTGAAGGTTATCGTCTGTCCATCAGTTCTATTGTCTTATAGGAAGGATAGTTGAAAACCTCGGGGTAGCTGTGTAGATTCCATCTCATTTTGAGGGGGGCCGTGAAGCCGTAGCTGTCGTATCTGTCATCTGTACATGGCTAGAGGGCGGGGGAGGAGATGCTTTCTCTTTGAGAAAAGGGAACTGGTTACAGATTTGGCCCCCGATACCGCACGCCAGTCGACTGCAGTCATTGGATATACAAATGTATATGAAGATACGCTGTTGTTTTAAATGATAAAGGGTGGAAACGGGGGATCACTCAAGATCTTATTCAATAAATATATCGCGGTGCGTTCGTATAATTTTTCAGATAATAGCTACAGAGAGTTGTATGTGTCACTCTTTTCATCTATTTACTTTACGTGGTGTAATAAACCGTCTTTTCTACGTTTGTACATGTTGATGATCGGGAAAGTGTGTTTCAGACACAACCAATGTGTCTTCCCTATCACAATACTATATTGTGTGCAATTCAGTACTGCAACTCAATTATATGTTTGCATCATAGTCCTCAGTAGTGTGTGATGTATATACCATATTCCCATTTTTGTGACGTTCTTATCACATACAGACATTATCTGCATCATATTTTCATATTGTGTGTCATGTATATATCATATAATTACATCGTGTCTGATGTATATATCTTGTCTCCATATTGTGTCTGATGTATGTACATGTCTCCATAATGTCAGTCATGTATATACAATGTCTCCATATTGTGATGTATATGTTACAGTCAGTTTGTAAAGTCAGTCATTTCGTGAAATGAGTAAAAATTTCAGTCATTTCGTGAAATGACTGAGGGTGTCAGCTATTTCGCGCTATTCTGTGTAACAACAATCAATATACGTTAGTCATTTCGTGAAATTCTGAATTTTTTTAGTTATTTCACGAAATCCCTGATTTCACAATCTGACAGTAACATATATATCATGTAACACGTATGTTTCAATATTTATTTATTTGGGTTTTTATATTCATATACATTTATATAGCGCCAATATCCAGATAACCTGCTAGGTGTTTGCATATATTCATGTGGTCACCACCTGGTCATACACCAACGAATTTTGTTGGTTGACGCCCAGGTTTTCACACCCAGTCACAGGTGGGCTCAATCCTGACACCTCAAGCTCGCTGGATCACAAGCCTGGCGCTTTAGCCAGCTCGCCACCATGCCCCTATATTGTGATGTATATATCATACCTCCCTATATTTGTGACATTATATATCCACTCTGTGGGATGTATATATCATATCTCCACGGTGTGGGATGTATATACGATATCTCCACGCTGTGGGATGTATATATCATATCTCCACGCTGTGGGAATGTATATATCATATCTCCACGCTGTGGGATGTATATATCATATCTCCATATTGTGTGTAATTGTTATTGTAGCAGCACTTTGTATATACATGTAAATGTTCTGCATCATCAACTTTACCCACGCCGTGTGGAAATACTTCTTTCCGTTTAGTCAATAAACATCATTATTGCAAAAGAAATATCAGTTTTGCGAAAATGCAACGCTTATAAAGACTTTGGCATGTTGTATTTTACTGTGAAAGATGCTCGCGTGTATTGCAACTGCCGAATTCACAACGTGACCTGAAACGAATGCACCCAACGCTATCCTCGCTACGAAGTGATTGTCACATTTTTTCTACTAAAATCACATCAAAAGAACCTTTCTCTAAGTGACGAAAAGAGAAGGAAGTTTAGGCTTTTACTCCTGAGGGGTCATTCTTTCAATCGATACAAATCCTGGGATAAAAGAAGTCAAAGCAGACGATATCCCTGTCGGAAGATTAATCAGTCCCATATTACCCCATACCTAGGGCTGTGTAATTTGCAAATGGCCTCGGGACGATTTGTCACTATTAATGGACGGCTTCAACTCGTGCAACCGTTTATAAATTTCCCCCGTATCGTTTGGTTTGACGGAACATTTCACACTTGCCTAACCACCCTAAAAGAAAGGAGGATCGGTTAATCGCGCTCCCAACGCACTAATGAGGAGCGTAAGAAAGGCCGTCCAAACTATTAACGCAAACTTTCGAGGAAATTACCCCGTTACTCTTGCGGACTAGGCTTAATGTCATCAGAAAAAGCATATGGAATAATAGAATCAAAATAAGATGGACGGTTTATAATGTGCTTGTCGTCATTCAAGTATTTAATGGCATTTAATGCTTACCGCAGTTGGCGTATATCTAGTTCCCCATGTTCCCACATTTTTCTGCATTTCGTTATCTTTAGAAATGTCTGTAGCTGGTAGCGATGTGTACAACGTCTTGAAATACTTACCATTTCCATGGGGTTAGCAAATCTCTTAGTACATCCCGATGTCAGTTATCGAAAAAGAAGTTTGTATATCATTTAAAGCGTTTGTCTTTAGACAGTGCACCTACTGTCTATCAATACAACCCCTTCCATAATTGACTGACATGCCCATGCGGCGTTCGTGTTGGCAGATGCTTCCGTTACAGAACGTTTTGTTTTGCGACCACTTAAGCGTGTTGTTGTCAGATTATCTATTGTGCATCAGGAATTAAACAATACCCGTTATTGGCATCAACTACCCTATGAATGACAAATGTGCTCCGTTTCCAGGCACACTCCAGCAGCAACCCACACATTTTCTTCATGGTGTGATACCATAGCACAGATCTTTACATATTCTTATCTGTGCCACTTGCTGTATTATACAGTAATGTGAGGATGTGTTGTCTTGGTGTTAGTTAACGAGCTATTGTTCTCACACGACTCCTAACCTGCTAAAATGTCCCCTTTTCTTCAACATTCAATGCATCAAATCTGTTGTATCTAACGTATGTGTGTACACATACCTACATATATTTAATAACAATGAATGTGTGATGCACATGGTTCAAGTGGTAAAGCACACAAAAGACAAAAGTCTAAAGATCCTTGGTACAGATATAATTTCTCAATTCAATTCTCAAGGAACTTCAGATTTCTGTCTTGTATGCGCGTGCGCGCTCGTGTGTGTATGTGTATGTGTATGTGTATGTGTATGTGTATGTGTATGTGTACGTGTACGTGTACGTGCCTGTGTATGTGTATGTGTATGTGTATGTGTATGTGTATGTGTATGTGTATGTGTATGTGTATGTGTACGTGTACGTGCCTGTGTATGTGTATGTGTGTGTGTGTGTGTGTATGTGTATGTGTATGTGTATGTGTATGTGTACGTGTACGTGTACGTGTACGTGTACGTGTACGTGTACGTGTACGTGTCTGTGTGTGTATGTGTATGTGTATGTGTATGTGTATGTGTACGTGTACGTGTACGTGTACGTGTACGTGTACGTGTGTGTGTGTGTGTGTGTGTGTATGTGTATGTGTATGTGTATGTGTATGTGTATGTGTATGTGTATGTGTACGTGTACGTGTACGTGTACGTGTACGTGTATGTGTATGTGTATGTGTACGTGTACGTGTACGTGTATGTGTATGTGTATGTGTATGTATGAATGTAACTTACATACAAAACAATTCACTGTCAACGAACAGGATGACGTAACACTTCGCATGTGCGTGATTTGATTTATTTCTCACTTATTAGCACCAATTAGCCCTGCAGACATGCCTAGTTTGCCTCACCCCTGCACTTTGTGTATTCTTCATTACACTTTCGTAATTATGAGCAGAGTCAACTGTTGAGGTATCTCCCTAACATACCCGTGATAAATACTTTTTGAACTGACGATCAATCTTGCGAGTCTAAAGGGTGCCCTTCCTCCCAGTATCCCTGCACATTCCAGATGAAGCAAGAACAAATTCTTTACTACAGCCAAGCAACGGCTTAGTTTTCACGTACTTCTATGTGTGAATGTACACCGTACCCTAACTGAACAAGGTATATGTGTTCAGAATTTAACAGACTGAGGATGGATTCGGGCATGTTGTGGCTATGAACTGACATCCTCGTTGGAGTGCAACTTTCAAAGATTTAACACATTCAGGTAGATATGAAAGCGAGTTGTTTCTGAAGTGTGACATTTGCGATACAGTAACAGACAGAAGTTACAATAGGGAAGCAAACTGTTATGTTGTGCTACAATGAATTTTAGTGGCCAAATGTCGTTTTCAGTTCACTTGTCAGCGGATGACCGGAACGGGTTGACTGAACCAGTTTAAATCACTTTGACTGTGACGGGTCGTTCTCATCAACTTCATGGTCTTTGAAGCAGCACCGTGAGGCAACCGTCTAAAACGTAGACGTTCGTTACTAACTTGCGTCGTGCCAGGATCTGCTGAAAGCAGGGTTGTTAACACGATCTTGCTAATTTCACAAACGTGGTTAATATCTATGGCTTGCGCAACACTAAGCTTCCTGCCTTGCTTGGTTGTCACTTCGTGGTAAATTTGAGATACTAACCCAAGTCAAACTACGCTAATTAACCCTGACATTCACAAGATCAACTGATACATATATGTTATATGCAGAACGACTGGATAACATGGTATACGTTAAAATAGACTATCGATTAAGGAGAACTAATAATTTGATAATTATGCGGAGAAATGAAGTAATCCTTAGAGAAGTAGTTTATGCCCACGGGATATTATTGGGAAATCATTACGCCATAAAAGAAACGATGTCCTGCCCGACGGCCGCCCACTTCATCTACACGCGAAGAAAGGGGGAGAGAGAGAGAGGTGCAAGCGAAGGAGGTGCTTTTGAGGAGGAAGCTGGGATACATGGGAAGGCGACCAGCTAACAACATATGGGAAGCTGAAGGGAGGGGATTCTGGCAAATATTTGAAGCCGCACGAGCAGAAGCTAGAATATAGATATATAGGATACTACGAGTGGTGTTAATATATGGGATAAGCGTTTGTGGGAAGCTACATAAGGAAAGATTCGAGTATATGTGAAGCTCATGGCGGTAGGAATAATAGCGAGGAGAATAGTTAAACCTGCATGGGGAAGCTCGAGGTATATACCCTGCACAGAGTGTAGCTGACAGTGCGTCGGAAAACCTAGAGTGTTTGGGGAGTATCTGGTAAGTTGTACGAGAAGAAACGAATAAGTTAAGTCAAGAGTGTATGGGAAGTTCTAAATCTAAGAGTATATGAAACCATGATTGGGGGAAAGCCAAGAGCATATAGTAACACGTCAGGAAAGTTAAAGTACATGAAAGGCCACCGGGGAAAGGGAAACTATATAGGCATCTGTCTGGGGGAAGGCTGAGAGTATATGGCAGGATGCACGGAGGAATGCTGGAAGAATATGAAAAACTGCGCTGAGAAGAAGCAATGAGAATATGAAAAACCTTCTCAAAAGGAAGGCAAAAATATATGAGAAGCTCCACCTGGGTAAGTTAGAAGAATGTTTGAAGATGTAAAAGGTGGAGTATATGGTAAGAAGTCACAGATGGAGCTAGGAGCATGTGGTGAGAAGCACAGGGTGGCGGTAGAAGTATGGGGTAAGGCCCAGGGTGGAGCTAGGAGTATATGGCGCGATGTACAGGATAGAGCCAGGGGTATGTGGTAAGAAGCCAAGGATGGAGCTAGGAGTATATGGTAAGATAGATGCACAGAGTGGAGCTAGGAGTATATGGTAAGAAGCCCAGGGTGGAGCTAGGACTATATGGAAAGAAGCCCAGTGTGGAGCCAGGAGTATATGGTAAGATGGATGAATAAGGTGGAGCTAGGAGGGTATGGTAGGAAGCCAGTGTGGAGCCAGGAGTATATGGTAAGAAGCATGAATAGGGTGGAGCTAGGAGTATATGATAAGACGCCAGTGTGGAGCCAGGAGTATATGGTAAGATGTATGTACAGGATAGAGCAAGGAGTATGTGGTAAGAACCCCTGTGTGGAGACAGGAGTGTATGCATGGTAAGATGGATGAATAAGATGGTGGAGCTAGGGCTATAGGGTAAGAAGCCCAGGGTGGAGCCAGGAGTGTGTGGTGCGATAGATGCACAGGGTGGAGCTAGGGATATATGGTAAGATACATGAATGGGGTGGAGCTAGGGGTATATGGTAAGAAGCCCAGGGTGGAGCTATGAGAATAAGTATATGGTAAGATTGATGCACAGGGTGGAGCTAGGGGTATGTTGTAAGAAGCTCAGAGTGGAGGTAGGATTATATGGTAAGATGCATATAATTGGGAGCTAAGGATATATGGGTGGCTCATTCATATAAACTTCAGTTACACTGGAGGTGAAAAAGATGCAGATCGGAATCTGGAGGGTGCATTGGAACGGGAAAACTGACAGAGGAAACACATTGGTGAGGGGAAAGTGGCAAGGAGTATGTTAAGAAATATTGTAAAACTGACTATATCTATATCCTTTCAGGTCACGCTCTGTAATTATGAACTATTGTTCATGAGAAAATTGCCATTGTGCTACTTCAGTTCATGAAAGCTGTCACTTATATTTATTAACTTCTTCGTGGTGTGCAGCAGTACTGAGTTTCAGAGTAGGAAACAGTCTAAATACTGATGTTTACCTTCCCCTATAGTGAGGACACACTGTCTGCTTCAAACAAGGACTGAACGGGGCTTCAAACAGCCAGTCAAGACTACGAGCTAGTGATTGTCCGGTCGTAGAAAAGCCTGTCCGGGACCATGTTGACACTACCCTTAATTCATGGTGATGTTTGGTCATGGCATTGTCCCCGGTGTTTGATATATACAACCCAAGATTCCGATCAATCTAAGACTATGTTCCGAGTAAAGGGACATGTAACGTCTCATGTTTGCTCGTGTCCGTTAAAGTCAAACTTGCCAGAAAAAGTGTGTCCATAATTGCTCTTTCATTTTCGATCCACTTTTCCTCAAAGACGCCGCCAGTTTTCACAGTGATTGCCCACTGTATATTTTCCCAGGGTCGTTTGCTCGATGTGGCTGTCGCTTCTATGCAGGCGATTAAAGATATATTACTCATTTCGCAAATGTGTAATGAAAAAAGGTGTAAAGAGTTGATTTCAGTGAAGATTTTAATGCTTTTAAACTTGCCCTTGATACACACATATGGTCATTCTATGGTATACATTTTACCCTGACAAATAGTGCCAGAAGGAATTCTGCATGGAGTAGAATGTTGCATGGTTGTTAGTGATAGTTTAGGCTGTTGGAGATAACGAAGTTTCACTGAATGTGTCAGACGTGTAAACGCAATATGTTTACTGTAAACATAAATGCCTGGATATTATCTGGTATATAAAATTGTATTTGAAAATCAGTTACCTCCGTTGTGTGGACTTTAATACAACCGCGTTTAAATTAATGCAAAGCCTTACAGGCCAGTCCTTCTACATTGTAGAAAGTTTGATCACAGGCCATGAACAACTTATTCAGTTATCATCAGTGACAGAGTTCGTGAGTGAAGATGGTTTGGCGCCGCTTTGATCCATACTTCAGCAAATATTGCATTTAATGGAGCCCGAGCCCTCGATGAATGTTTTAACCGCTTGGCTATCCCACCATCCCCGTTCCTTATTAGAGCCATTGCAAATGGTTCAATATTTGCACAAATGTTAGATCATAAAATCATTTTGGCAAAGTTTCCTACCAAACAGCAATAAAAATCTCCAATACCCTTACATGCAGCCACTATAAAAGCTGCTGCGCATGAAGAAAGACTCCTTGAAACACAAGCAATAAAACACGTCGGTCTAAAACAAAATATTGATACCAAGGCGAAACAGAAATCACTTGGAAGTTGAGCAGACAATGTAAAATGGTGGAAAACGCTTCGTTAGTAGCAATCCCCGTCACGTGCTATTGTACAGAGATTGTTGCAAGGCCTCTTGGTTAGTTCATCCAATCAGTTTGGACTTGTGGCCTCTATGTTTGCTCGTGCCGTTGATATGGTTTCATATGCGTCCTTCATCTAAGTTTCTTGCCTCCCCCTTACGACAGATAAAGAAGCTGCATCTCAATTCAAGCACTATTTGTCGAAAGACGGCCTTATTTCCTGTAGTTGCGGCTCATCTGTTGATATGGGGGAAGGCAACCATGAGACATAATGTGATATATTCCATGGAATTATATGAAATAGAGTCGGATGATTTCCCTTGTCAAGTGGGGTAGTTTTGAAAGCTTGGGGGTCTCTGCTTAAATGTGTACTAAGTGGGAACATGTGACTTTATCTTACCCCACACATAAATGTCGTTTTCTGATTGTCTGAGCCCTTTTCTGTTATTTTCAATGTGAGTATGGTAAGTGGGTCCATATGAGAGTGTTGGTATTAGGTCCATGTGAGAGTGTTTAGTATCACGTCCATGTGAGTGTGTGGTAAGTAGGTCCATGTGAGTGTGTGGTAAGTAGGTGAATGTGAGTGTTTGGTAAGTAGGTCCATGTGGGAGTGTTTGGTATCAGGTCCATGTGAGAGTGTGGTATTAGGTCCATGTGAGTGTATGGTATTAGGTCCATGTGGGAGTGTTTGGTACTAGGTCCATGTGAGAGTGTGGTAGGTAGGTCCATGTGAGAGTGTTTGGTATTAGGTCAGTGTGAGAGTGTTTGGTAAGTAGGTCCATATGAGAGTGTTTGGTATTAGGTCCATGTGAGAGTGTTTGGTATTAGGTCCATGTGAGAGTGTTTGGTATTAGGTCCATGTGAGAGTGTTTGGTATTAGGTCCATGTGAGAGTGTGGTAGTTAGGTCCATGTGAGAGTGTTTGGTACTAGGTCAGTGTGAGAGTGTTTGGTTTTAGGTCCATGTGAGAGTGTTTGGTATTAGGTCCATATGAGAGTGTTTGGTATTAGGTCCATGTGAGAGTGTTTAGTATCACGTCCATGTGAGTGTGTGGTAAGTAGGTCCATGTGAGAGTGTGGTAAGTAGGTGAATGTGAGTGTTTGGTAAGTAGGTCCATGTGGGAGTGTTTGGTATCAGGTCCATGTGAGAGTGTGGTATTAGGTCCATGTGAGTGTATGGTATTAGGTCCATGTGGGAGTGTTTGGTATTAGGTCCATGTGAGAGTGCTTGGTACTAGGCCAGTGTGAGAGTGTTTGGTATTAGGTCCATATGAGAGTGTTTGGTATTAGGTGAATGTGAGAGTGTTTAATACTAGGTCCATGTGGGAGTGTTTGGTATTAGGTCCATGTGAGAGTGTGGTAGGTAGGTCCATGTGAGAGTGTTTGGTACTAGGTCAGTGTGAGAATGTTTGGCATTAGGTCCATATGAGAGTGTTTGGTATTAGGTCCATATGAGAGTGTTTGGCATTAGGTCCATGTGAGAGTGTTTAGTATCACGTCCATGTGAGTGTGTGGTAAGTAGGTCCATGTGAGAGTGTGGTAAGTAGGTGAATGTGAGTGTTTGGTAAGTAGGTCCATGTGGGAGTGTTTGGTATCAGGTCCATGTGAGAGTGTGGTATTAGGTCCATGTGAGAGTGTTTGGTATTAGGTCAGTGTGAGAGTGTTTGGTATTAGGTCCATGTGAGAGTGTTTGGTATTAGGTCCATGTGAGAGTGTGGTAAGTAGGTTCATGTGGGAGTGTTTGGTATTAGGTCAGTGTGAGAGTGTTTGGTATTAGGTCCATGTGAGAGTGTTTAGTATCACGTCCATGTGAGTGTGTGGTAAGTAGGTCCATGTGAGTGTGTGGTAGGTAGGTCCATGTGAGTGTGTGGTAAGTAGGTTCATGTGGGAGTGTTTGGTATTAGGTCAGTGTGAGAGTGTTTGGTATTAGGTCCATGTGAGAGTGTTTAGTATCACGTCCATGTGAGTGTGTGGTAAGTAGGTCCATGTGAGTGTGTGGTAGGTAGGTCCATGTGAGAGTGTGGTAAGTAGGTGAAAGTGAGTGTTTGGTAAGTAGGTCTATGTGAGAGTGTTTGGTATCAGGTCCATGTGAGAGTGTGGTAAGTAGGCCCATGAGAGAGTGTGGTAGGTAGGTCCATGTGAAAGTGTTTGGTACTAGGTCAGTGTGAGTGTGTTTGGTATTAGGTCCATGTGAGAGTGTTTGGTATTAAGTCCATGTGAGATTGTTTGGTATTAGGTCCATGTGAGTGTGTGGTAAGTAGGTTCATGTGGGAGTGTTTGGTATTAGGTCAGTGTGAGAGTATTTGGTATTAGGTCCATGTCAGAGTGTTTGGTATTAGGTCCACGTGAGAATGTGGTAAGTAGGTCCATGTGAGAGTGTGGTATTAGGTTCATGTGAGTGTATGGTATTAGGTCCATGTGAGTGTATGGTATTAGGTCCATGTGGGAGTGTTTGGTATTAGGTCCATGTGAGAGTGTGGTAGGTAGGTCCATGTGAGAGTGTTTGGTATTAGTTCAGCGTGAGAGTGTTTGGTATTAGGTCCATATGAGAGTGTTTGGTATTAGGTCCATGTGAGAGTGTTTGGTATTAGGTCCATGTGAGAGTGTTTGGTATTAGGTCAGTGTGAGAGTGTTTGGTATTAGGTCCATGTGAGAGTGTTTGGTATTAGGTCCATGTGAGTGTGTGGTAAGTAGGTTCATGTGGGAGTGTTTGGTATTAGGTCCATGTGAGAGTGTGGTAGGTAGGTCCATGTGAGAGTGTTTGGTATTAGGTCAGCGTGAGAGTGTTTGGTATTAGGTCCATATGAGAGTGTTTGGTATTAAGTCCATGTGAGAGTGTTTTGTATTAGGTCCATGTGAGAGTGTTTGGTATTAGGTCAGTGTGAGAGTGTTTGGTATTAGGTCCATGTGAGAGTGTTTGGTATTAGGTCCATGTGAGTGTGTGGTAAGTAGGTTCATGTGGGAGTGTTTGGTATTAGGTCAGTGTGAGAGTGTTTGGTATTAGGTCCATGTGAGAGTGTTTAGTATCACGTCCATGTGAGTGTGTGGTAGGTAGGTGCATGTGAGTGTGTGGTAAGTAGGTTCATGTGGGAGTGTTTGGTATTAGGTCAGTGTGAGAGTGTTTGGTATTAGGTCCATGTGAGAGTGTTTAGTATCACGTCCATGTGAGTGTGTGGTAAGTAGGTCCATGTGAGTGTGTGGTAGGTAGGTCCATGTGAGTGTGTGGTAAGTAGGTCCATGTGAGTGTGTGGTAGGTAGGTCCATGTGAGAGTGTGGTAAGTAGGTGAATGTGAGTGTTTGGTAAGTAGGTCTATGTGAGAGTGTTTGGTATCAGGTCCATGTGAGAGTGTGGTAAGTAGGCCCATGAGAGAGTGTGGTAGGTAGGTCCATGTGAGAGTGTTTGGTATCAGGTCCATGTGAGAGTGTGGTAAGTAGGCCCATGAGAGAGTGTGGTATTAGGTCCATGTGAGAGTGTTTGGTATTAGGTCAGTGTGAGAGTGTTTGGTATTAGGTCCATGTGAGAGTGTTTGGTATTAGGTCCATGTGAGAGTGTGGTAAGTAGGTTCATGTGGGAGTGTTTGGTATTAGGTCAGTGTGAGAGTGTTTGGTATTAGGTCCATGTGAGAGTGTTTAGTATCACGTCCATGTGAGTGTGTGGTAAGTAGGTCCATGTGAGTGTGTGGTAGGTAGGTCCATGTGAGTGTGTGGTAAGTAGGTTCATGTGGGAGTGTTTGGTATTAGGTCAGTGTGAGAGTGTTTGGTATTAGGTCCATGTGAGAGTGTTTAGTATCACGTCCATGTGAGTGTGTGGTAAGTAGGTCCATGTGAGTGTGTGGTAGGTAGGTCCATGTGAGAGTGTGGTAAGTAGGTGAAAGTGAGTGTTTGGTAAGTAGGTCTATGTGAGAGTGTTTGGTATCAGGTCCATGTGAGAGTGTGGTAAGTAGGCCCATGAGAGAGTGTGGTAGGTAGGTCCATGTGAAAGTGTTTGGTACTAGGTCAGTGTGAGTGTGTTTGGTATTAGGTCCATGTGAGAGTGTTTGGTATTAAGTCCATGTGAGATTGTTTGGTATTAGGTCCATGTGAGTGTGTGGTAAGTAGGTTCATGTGGGAGTGTTTGGTATTAGGTCAGTGTGAGAGTATTTGGTATTAGGTCCATGTCAGAGTGTTTGGTATTAGGTCCACGTGAGAATGTGGTAAGTAGGTCCATGTGAGAGTGTGGTATTAGGTTCATGTGAGTGTATGGTATTAGGTCCATGTGAGTGTATGGTATTAGGTCCATGTGGGAGTGTTTGGTATTAGGTCCATGTGAGAGTGTGGTAGGTAGGTCCATGTGAGAGTGTTTGGTATTAGTTCAGCGTGAGAGTGTTTGGTATTAGGTCCATATGAGAGTGTTTGGTATTAGGTCCATGTGAGAGTGTTTGGTATTAGGTCCATGTGAGAGTGTTTGGTATTAGGTCAGTGTGAGAGTGTTTGGTATTAGGTCCATGTGAGAGTGTTTGGTATTAGGTCCATGTGAGTGTGTGGTAAGTAGGTTCATGTGGGAGTGTTTGGTATTAGGTCCATGTGAGAGTGTGGTAGGTAGGTCCATGTGAGAGTGTTTGGTATTAGGTCAGCGTGAGAGTGTTTGGTATTAGGTCCATATGAGAGTGTTTGGTATTAAGTCCATGTGAGAGTGTTTTGTATTAGGTCCATGTGAGAGTGTTTGGTATTAGGTCAGTGTGAGAGTGTTTGGTATTAGGTCCATGTGAGAGTGTTTGGTATTAGGTCCATGTGAGTGTGTGGTAAGTAGGTTCATGTGGGAGTGTTTGGTATTAGGTCAGTGTGAGAGTGTTTGGTATTAGGTCCATGTGAGAGTGTTTAGTATCACGTCCATGTGAGTGTGTGGTAGGTAGGTGCATGTGAGTGTGTGGTAAGTAGGTTCATGTGGGAGTGTTTGGTATTAGGTCAGTGTGAGAGTGTTTGGTATTAGGTCCATGTGAGAGTGTTTAGTATCACGTCCATGTGAGTGTGTGGTAAGTAGGTCCATGTGAGTGTGTGGTAGGTAGGTCCATGTGAGTGTGTGGTAAGTAGGTCCATGTGAGTGTGTGGTAGGTAGGTCCATGTGAGAGTGTGGTAAGTAGGTGAATGTGAGTGTTTGGTAAGTAGGTCTATGTGAGAGTGTTTGGTATCAGGTCCATGTGAGAGTGTGGTAAGTAGGCCCATGAGAGAGTGTGGTAGGTAGGTCCATGTGAGAGTGTTTGGTATTAGGTCAGTGTGAGAGTGTTTGGTGTTAGGTCCATGTCAGTGTGTTTGGTATTAGGTCCATGTGAGTGTGTGGTAAGTAGGTTCATGTGGGAGTGTTTGGTATTAGGTCCATGTGAGAGTGTGGTAGGTAGGTCCATGTGAGAGTGTTTGGTATTAGGTCAGCGTGAGAGTGTTTGGTATTAGGTCCATGTGAGTGTGTGGTGAGTAGGTTCATGTGGGAGTGTTTGGTATTAGGTCAGTGTGAGAGTGTTTGGTATTAGGTCCATGTGAGAGTGTTTAGTATCACGTCCATGTGAGTGTGTGGTAGGTAGGTGCATGTGAGTGTGTGGTAAGTAGGTTCATGTGGGAGTGTTTGGTATTAGGTCGGTGTGAGAGTGTTTGGTATTAGGTCCATGTGAGAGTGTTTAGTATCACGTCCATGTGAGTGTGTGGTAAGTAGGTCCATGTGAGTGTGTGGTAGGTAGGTCCATGTGAGTGTGTGGTAAGTAGGTCCATGTGAGTGTGTGGTAGGTAGGTCCATGTGAGAGTGTGGTAAGTAGGTGAATGTGAGTGTTTGGTAAGTAGGTCTATGTGAGAGTGTTTGGTATCAGGTCCATGTGAGAGTGTGGTAAGTAGGCCCATGAGAGAGTGTGGTAGGTAGGTCCATGTGAGAGTGTTTGGTGCTAGGTCAGTGTGAGTGTGTTTGGTATTAGGTCCATGTGAGAGTGTTTGGTATTAGGTCCATGTGAGAGTGTTTGGTATTAGGTCCATGTGAGAGTGTGGTAAGTAGGTCCATGTGAGATTGTTTGGTATTAGGTCCATGTGAGTGTGTGGTAAGTAGGTTCATGTGGGAGTGTTTGGTATTAGGTCAGTGTGAGAGTATTTAGTATTAGGTCCATGTCAGAGTGTTTGGTATTAGGTCCATGTGAGAGTGTGGTAGGTAGGTCCATGTGAGAGTGTGGTAAGTAGGTCCATGTGAGAGTGTTTGGTTTTAGGTCCATGTCAGAGTGTTTGGTATTAGGTCCATGTGAGAGTGTGGTAGGTAGGTCCATGTGAATGTGTGGTAAGTAGGTCCATGTGAGAGTGTGGTAAGTAGGTCCATGTGAGAGTGTTTGGTATTAGGTCCATGTGAGAGTGTGGTAAGTAGCTCCATGTCAGTGCGTGGTAAGTCTTATTGCTGTATTACTTGGTAAATGGGTCCATGTTTCTTTATGTTGCAACATTCCGTTTGTGGTACGTATGTCGATGTGTCTGAATGTAGATATATCAATGTGTGGTATATGACTCCATGTAGGTTTATGTCGCTATATTAAGTGTGGATTAAATAGGTCCACGTGAGCGCGTGGTAAGTAGATCCAAGTCTCCTTATGTTGCAACATGAAGTTGGTGGTAAATAGGTCTCTAAGCAGCTATATTGATGTGTGGTAGTCTGTAGGTCCATGTGTCTTCATGTTGCTACAATAAGTTACTGGCAAGTGTGTGCCTTTGCATGTTTGTATTTTTATGATGATGCGTTCAATGCAGGTCTATATGTACCGTCATAAAGCAGCGAGCGAAGTACTTGACGTAGTCAGTTCTCATCATTTCATAAGCATGGGATAAAACATTTTACATGTAAAATAAGACACACAAATGAAATATTGAGTAACCTTATCATCACTACATCAGTTAGGAGGGCGCAGTTGCCGTCCGCGCAAACACTGAACATGGAGTCACATCAATTTGATCGGCCCCTTCTTGGCCTCTAAGCCCACTTTCCCCCTAATCGCACCACCGATCACTCCATCCACCCCTCATACACTTTCCACCTAAACTCACCGAGACCATTCCATCCACCTCTCACCCTTTTTCCACCTAAGCTTTTCCCAGACCACTCTCACCCGCGTTCCACCTAAACTGACTTCAGACCACTAGATCCACCTCTCACTCACGTTCCATCTCAACTCACCCCAGGCCACTCCATCTACCTATCACGTACTGTCAAATAAACTCACTCCAGACTACTCTCTCACCCACTTTCCATCTAAATTCCATCCACACAATGCCACCCACCTCTCACCCACTTTCCACCTACGCTCATCCCAGACCACTCCACCCACCTCTCACCCATTTTCCAACTAAGCTCATCCCAGACCACTTCACCCACCTCTCACCCATTTTCCAACTAAGCTCATCCCAGACCACTTCACCCACCTCTCACCCACTTTCCACCTAAGCTCATCCCAGACCACTCCACCCACCTCTCACCCACTTTCCACTGACCTTATCCCAGACCACTTCACCCACCTCTCACCCACTTTCCACCTAAGCTCATCCCAGACCATTCCACTCACCTCTCACCCACTTTCCACTAAGCTCATCCCAGACCACTCCACCCACCTCTCACCCATTTTCCAACTAAGCTCATCCCAGACCACTTCACCCACCTCTCACCCATTTTCCACCTAAGCTCATCCCAGACCACTTCACCCACCTCTCACCCACTTTCCACCTAAGCTCATCCCAGACGACTCCACCCACCTCTCACCCACTTTCCACTAAGCTCATCCCAGACCACTCCACCCACCTCTCACCCACTTTCCACCTAAGCTCATCCCAGACCACTCCACTCACCTCTCAGTCACTTTCCACCTAAGCTCATCCCAGACCACTTCACCCACATCTCACCCACTTTCCACTAAGCTCATCCCAGACCACTTCACCCACCTCTCACCCACTTTCCACCTAAGCTCATCCCAGACCACTCCACCCACCTCTCAGTCACTTTCCACCTAAGCTCATCCCAGACCACTTCACCCACCTCTCACCCACTTTCCACCTAAGCTCATCCCAGACCACTTCACCCACCTCTCACCCACTTTCCACTAAGCTCATCCCAGACCACTCCACCCACCTCTCACCCACTTTCCACCTAAGCTCATCCCAGACCACTTCACCCACCTCTCACCCACTTTCCACCTAAGCTCATCCCAGACCACTCCACCCACCTCTCAGTCACTTTCCACCTTAGCTCATCCCAGACCACTCCACCCACCTCTCACCCACTTTCCACCTAAGCTCATCCCAGACCACTCCACCCACCTCTCAGTCACTTTCCACCTGAACACGATCTGATCCTGCTCATCCATCGCGCACTTTGGATCATTGCATCCACCTCTCACAGGCCACCCCAGCTCTCTTTGGGCCATGCTTTATCCACCACTGCTGTATCCGTCGCTCATTATCCCGAATGAATATCCCCTACATCCCAACAGAATTCTCACATACTCTGCAGATCCCAAGCCTTCTTTTCCCACACACCTTCCTACCTTTTCATTTACCCCACCGATTTACTGTCGTCGCCATTCGTCAACTTTCTTGCTTCATACCAAAGTGAAATACCCTCCGCGTCGGGTCTTGCCCTACCCTACCCCAATATCTGGCATCGCCTCTGCCCTATATGCGGCTACTGTTGACATCCTCTGTCCCTTTATTCGCTTGTGCTTGTCAGTACCCTGATCACAACGTAAGTGATCCACAGTAAATATTGACTGTGTCCCAGTGCTATTCTTCAGAGAGACCACATTCAGCTGGCCTACCTTCACGGCCATGAAGTTCTCGGCGCCTCGTTCACTGTTGTTGAGAAATTCATTTGGGTGGTGTTATATTGTCCATAGTTGTTTCTGGAGTCAGTGTTTAAAACAAGAGAAACTAGTTAGCTTTGCGTAATTTACTTGACCCAATGGAAGTAGACTGGGTTGTGCACTGAGTACGATGACATTGTTAAAGCCATTGCCGCTTAATTATAGTGTGTGAAATAAGGCCCGTTCTACCACCCGAGACGGACTCGGTTTCTGACAGACGGTCAAAATGTACAGCTAGCCAGCCCGACGTTCTCGTAAAATTTTCAGATGTTCCACACATCTGAGATCTGAGTACGAAGTATATTCACCATATCTTGGTGTCTGGAATGGTTAAATCCATTTTTGGCTGGTAACATTTGAAGTTGCTTTTTTGCCCTGATGACTGGCTGGGTGTTTTATTTTTCTTTCTTTCTTTTTTATTTTTAATTATTTCATTTTTTATTTATTTTATTTTGTTTGTTGTTGGGTTTTTTGTGTTGTTCATTGTATAAACATTATCAGTCATAACCGAAGGTTGGCGGGTCGAGAATAACGAATTCATATTTACCGCTAGGACCCTTCGACCGTTTCCGAGTTGGTGACGCGTTGAGTCCTCCTCTGTCTACACCTATAGGACTGTTACACACTTACAGTCATTACATGTGAATCACGTGTGTCACAGTCACTTGACTTGGGTTGAGCTTAACACCTTCGATAAAGCAGTTAGTCATCCGTGAAATTCAAATTCAGCTCTGCATGCCAAGGTCCCGTCAGTTGTAATTATCCAATATTTACACGAACAGACCCCTAGTGTATTGTGGGAAGGGAACTGTCTGTCAGAAAGTTTTATCGTCTGCTAGCGACATGGCAGACGTCAAATGTAACCAATCGGAACGACATTTACAAACATACGACAAAATTATCACTTCGGACGTTTCAGCTCAGTAACCTTCGTCTATTCTTTGACACGCTCAACTGATTCGATTCCAATAAGCAACATAATTCAATCCTCGATAAAGCAGATTGTCTGCCATTCTTATTTTCCACCTGTGGTTACAGAGATAACGAGTCTCGTGGGGCGGAGGGTAATTGTTGCGGTGAGTGTCAGCCGAGAGTAGCGATTAGCGGAGATAAATCGCAGGATAGCAGGGACAGCGGCGGGGGAGGATTGAGACAACAGCCAATTTACAGAATTTCCGCCCTCCCTGAAATACAACCTATTATGCTTTTACAAAGATCGAGCTTAATAAAAGACTGTAGCTCTTTGACCACCTTAAGAGAAATCATACACATACAATCATGTATGGGCAAATATATATTGTATTGTATTGTAGAACCAGAAAACAAGAGCATTACTTGTTGAGTAACAGAAAGCTATATTCACGCAAAACAAAAATGTACTAAACATGCAGTCAGCAATGTAATTCGATAAATGGGTTTCATGTCATTTCCAATGGCGAGAAAGCACATGACGATTTACAAGCAACTTGACGGCGGAACAATGCTCCGTTACCAACTATTTCCAGAAAAGGTATAATCCCAAAACTGACAGTCTCGAGATGACGTAATTAGGGAGGTGTTATAATTCACATTTGTGGCAGTCCCTTTCTGGCAGTGAGAATATCACACCTTTCAGTCCAGTGAGTTGGTCCCATTTCTGATGGTGCGATTTCCATGAGTCCCGTTTCTGGCAGTGTGATGTGCACACCGCTTCATTGATAGGTAATAAATGCCTACCTAGACTAATTGGCTAATTAAATAGATTAACTTAATCGATCAATGATACCTTACCGTGAGAGACAAGTATAACAATAATCCTGATATTTCATCGCTTGAATCACCTTAGTGCTCAGATTAAAGGTATATCACTGGTCACAGAGTTCAGTCCTTGAAAGAACCAAGACATCACATTGCTTATGTGTCACCGATATATTGACAAACAAGAATTTATGCCGGTCATATTTCCTTCTCTCAGTGTGGAAAACAAATGCGACTAAAATACGAAAACAAAATATTTCCTGTCTCCTAGTGTACAAAACAAAGTGTGTTCATAACCAAATACACCCTATCTTTTCCAAACATTTTTCAAAAGTTACCAAAGACTAACACACTGTGTTCTTAATCATCAGATGAGCAAAATCCCAATAAAAATAACTCATCGCCAGTGTAGAGACAACTGCCTACTTAGTATATAATTGTCGTCCGATATGTACAAAGAATGAACTGTTCAGTGGGCGTGGGGGTTGAGGTGGAGGAGGGGTAAGGAAGAAAGTCTACTATGATCATCCTAAATTTAACAATAATTCGGTGCAGTGCACACATGAAATGTCATTAGATGTAAGGAAAGGATGCCCCATCCTGTCATTCCACCACTGAGCCTTATCTGGTTCATACATTATGGGTTTGTTTGACAGGTCAGAATGATAACTATGAAAGAAAGGCATACAGCCACAGAGTAGTGCAGTATATAGAAGGTCGATATGGAAGTCATTGATGCAAAGGAACTATATTCATTGTAGTATTGTAACAAAGATTCAAACATATGTACATTACTAACAATACTGTATAACATACTACCTTGTGGAAAGGCATGCCCGTGCCCTCAAAAAGAGAGAAGCATACACTCTGCTATGGGTTTAATGAAACCGGCTTCCAACAGAAATAGACTATTACGACACCTATATTTTCATCACAAGTGAAAATCTGAAAGTCTGAATTGCGTTCCATCGTGCACTTAAAATTATAATGCATCTCGATAGTTTAGTTATAGATATGTACAAACTGTCGTAATGCCGGCTAATAAAGTTAAAAGCAGGAAACAAATGAAAGGTCATATATATTTCAATCGTGTGCCAGATTGATTCATCAAAAGAATGACACAGCAAAACATAGTCGTCGTCAATACGCGGCATGCACGTATATTAATATGTATATGTGTGAGCATATGCATGAATATCTAGTTCTGAAATACGAGTCCATTAACAGATACAAAAAATCCCATTGCAAGTACACATACAGACCTACTATTCAAATCATGCTTCAGTGCGAGTAGTTTTTAATATCAAGACATGTATCAAGATCACACGCAATTTAACTATGAGGCTTATTGCACTGCATCACCACAACTTTCCTTCCTCTTATCGTCCATCGAAATGACAATCTGAAGATCGCGTAATAAGGTATGATTATGAAACAATGACCCTTCTCAGGAATCCTCTACAGAATCCTGACATTGAATGATATAGTGCTAGGCAGAGTCTTACAAATAATCTAAGTCATCAGTCCAGTGGACATAACTGCTTCATGGTACGAAAGTATGTGATTTTAAAACTTTCGTTGTCAAAGAAAATGTCTATTTGCGAGCATACAAGTGACTTCAGGGCTTTTCAGCTTTTGGGTTTACGGAGAATGTGGACGATATCCATTGTACATGGAATCAACTATAAAATTTATTAGATGTTGGTTAAAATGTCTGACATGAAAAATTTGTAGAATCTTATTTTGTTCAGTTAAACAAAGACAAAAAGATATACTGCAAAAATCACTAAATCACTTATTAAATAATGAATGTTCTCAAATGTGCAACTTAAACGAGATCGAAGATGAATTTCATTTTTTTATGTGTTTACTTATCGTTAAGAAATAGATATATAAAGAAATATTATTGTGTACATCCTGAAAATCATATTATATCATTGCAGTCATTGTATCATTGATGAATAATTCCAGCAAAACACATTTTGAAAGGCTGTCCATATATATTCGCAAAGCTTTTATTCTCAGAAAGAATGTTTCGCACCCGCACATGATTAATTAATATACTACAGGCCTGGGATCTTTCAGTAGGAAATGAAGATTAATTGATTTATAAAGTCCCTATCTATAAAAGACATCTTATCTCTGAGCATGAGCAACATCAAAAAGATATCTTGGAAACTGATTGACTTTCTTCATGATGCCCGCATAAAACCACCAAACAGACTGCACTGGACCTCGAAGCGCATTAGCGAGGGTATGTGGGTTTCACGTAAATCCCTGCTTCATGGTTATGTGTTTCACCTTACACATGTTCCCACTTACCAACGGTGAAAACAGTCTGTTCAGTTCGTTGCACATGACAATATGCACTTTAAGAAAACACGACCAGATGAAATAAAACGTATCGCATTTACTCATGAGCCTCGCGAAACTGACATAATAACTTATAGTTGTTGTCCAGTACCTCGACTCCGTGACATCAGTGGTTTCTGCTATACTAAGATAGAGGCTGGTTTCCTTCCATCTGCAAATTTGGCATAGCGTATCTACACAGATAACGCATTGGACAGTTCTTGGTGTAATTTGAATTCTGTTCAATTCAATTTACTTTACGCACTTCCCCTCATGTTAACCCTTTGTTGCACATTTGTTTTTCAATACGGTTCAAAGTATGTAATGTGGTAAATATGTTTGGTCAGGTTAAGTGTAATTTGTTGACATTTCTGATGTTGTTTCTATTTATACGGAAGTTCCTATCTGGAGACCCACGAACTAGAGTCTAGTCCGCCATTTTGCCTGGACATACATATAGTCATATGCACATATAAGCCCGGTTCTGTTTCTTCGTTACCGCTGTCCTGGATACGACTGAAAATAGTTGCCGTGGTTCTGTATGATAACATTTTCCTGACACATCATTCTGACTCTTATCACTATCCGCCAAATGGCTGACCAGGGGTTATTGCGGGATGTAATATGCTTCATGTCGGCATGTCACAGGGCCCGTGTTCTGTGTCGAGTCTAGAGGACAAATGCTGCTTCATGGACAATATGAATATTCATAATATTATTAACAAATGTTCCAACATGTGTAGTGAGACTGGAGATGTGCGCCCTAGTGTGTAAGTCCTACAAGCGTGTGTCAATGTTTGAAGCAGCCTCGGAGTGCTGACAACTATAGAGGTGGAGTACTGCTCTTTGGTCCTTAGGGCAAATCTTTTTAAGAGATCATCCTCAGTGAGTGAAGAAGAAAGTCAACAGAGATATGCGCGGCAAGTGCCAGCGTGGACGTGTAAGCCGCTGCTAAACCACAAGGGAGATTGCTCCCAGCGTGCAGTCACAGCATTATGAAGGCCCGCTATACCCATTTCTTGTCTTCATCATGTACAGCATGGAGGATGTCACACAGTCTCACCCATTCCACCCAACAAACCGGCTCACCAGTCAATAATGTATGTGTGTCCCCACCCTTTACTCTCGACCCCCTTAAGTATTGACATGCTAGGAAATCCGGCCCAGCTGTCCCTTTTTGTGCTCATTAACGATAAGGAGTGCGGTGACGTCAGCACTGGGTAAATACACACGCACTCATCACATTCTCCTTGCTTTAGCTCTGATTTAATTTTCATTACAAATTATGTAAATGAACATTTAAATATCATTAAAAATTCATTTCCCATGTTATTCTACAACAAAGGCCTTGAGGTGACTGCATGACTGTTGTGCTGCCAAATCTGCCTGTCTAGCCACAAATGAATACTTTGTCTATCCCTTCGTAGAAAGCATTCTTGGATTCACGTTTAAAAGGAGGGAATGCGCATTTTCAAACACTATCTCAAATTTCAGTATACTCAAAAATGTAGTGATGTATGTAACACACATCAGAACAAGGAAATCTTGCCCTTGTCAAAACCCTAGCCAACCCCTTCATGTCACGTGACTAGCTAGTAGAAACTATACACGACACACATAGTGAGCACCATAGGAAGTATAGGTGAAATAGGTACTAACTATTACGAGTAGTCGCCGGCATATATAGTACATAGATATACATGGATTGATACCAAACATGGACTAAAGAAACGTCAAGCATAAAAACCGGATAACATGCAAATATTCGTGATTCTCGAGATCAGTGTCAAAATAACATGTTGAACAAAGAGATTGGCATTAAAGTATGTTTTATTTCACACTAGCTCTCTCTGTAGTGTGTAGCGCTAGAACAGACGGAACATGTTTATTCTAGTACTTTGATCGGCGTGGATACAGGGTTACATTGTCAACAAAACACTGCTTCTAATCTCTATGTTATTGTGTCAATTCATACACAAACCTTCGCATTTTAAGCTTATCCATTCATAACAGTGTCGAAATGACGGACTTCGCTCGGTGGATTTAATATCAATTTACATCTTTTCTACACAGCTGAAATGAATGCCGTGGGAAAAACATATGTTATATAATATACTGACATTATTCTTGATTGACCATGGCAACATTATACTCCAGAGAGAGTTGCCATATATTAACAATGTCGATGTACACACAGAAGACATCATGTGAGTAGGTATCTATGGCTTCCTAGATAATATATCTTGCCAATAACGTAAGCGGGACTTTGCTGTCTTGCAATTTTAAATGTTTCAAGTGGTTCATACCACAAAGTATGACTTTAACGGTATGCTGCTTGATCTTATCTAAAATAACAACATATCCTGTTGCAGATTCATCACAGACAGTGTTCATTTTCTTACATTTTCCCAATTTCTCCATGCTCTCAAACGCGGGGCTAATAGATACTGGAATAAACGGTAGTGAAATTTAAACATAGGACGCATACACGGTAGGTTGTTTGGAGGAGGCACATTCGCGCACATTAGAGTAGATTGTTTGGAGTTGACGGTAAATTTACATGGTAGGCTGTGTAGAGTAGACACTGAGCATATTCCCATATGGTCACACGCAGGGTAGGTTGTGTGTAGTAGACGGTAAACGGACTCACACACTGGACACCATTTAGTGTAGGTTGAGTGGAGCAGACAGTAAGGATATTTACATATGGAAACACGCGGGCTAAGGTTGCGTTTAGGCTGGTGAGGAGACTCATACATAGACACATATAGGGTAAGGGAGTGTGGAGGTAGGTGAGATGACACACATATGAACACACTTAGGGCAAGGGTGTGCAAAGCAAGGTGAGGAGACTCACATAATAACACACATAGGGTGAGTTTGTGTGGAGATAGGTGATGAAACTCACATAAGAACACATATAGGGTAAGGATGAGTGGAGGTAGGTGAGAAGACAGATTAGGAAGTGTTTGAACAGGACAGATTTCAATCGGCACCATACAGCTGCAGCATAACAAACAGACGTCCAGCGGGATACACAATCAGCATCATAAGCTCCTTCATAACAAACAGACGTCCAGCGGGATATACAGTCAGCATTATACAGTTCCAGCATAACAAACAGACGTCCAGCGGGATATACCGTCAATATCAGACAGCTCAATCATAACAAACAGACGTCCAGCGGGAAATACCGTCAATATCAGACAGCTCAACCATAACAAACAGACGTCCAGCGGGATATACCGTCAGCATCCTGCAGCAGCATAACAGAAGTCAAGCGGGCTACACAATCAGTATCACACAGCTGCAGTATAACAAGCAGACGTCCAGCGGGATATACAGTCAGCATCATACACATGCAGCATAACAAACAGACGTCCAGCGGGATACACACTCAGCTGCATAAAGCTGCAGCATATCAAACAGACTTTGAAACAGAAAGAGCTGATTTGAAGTTGTTGTCATTGGTGATCTGAGAGATTTTGTAAGATTGTTCCAGCGATGTGAGTTGCGGAGGAGAAAGCTCTGTTCCTTGTGCGTGTTTGGCTGATGGGGTGGACAGGAGGAATCAGTCCACATAACGAAGAGATTGGCACTGCTTGTGAGATACAGGCGTCACTGTCATAGAACCACTTGTGAGTAAGAAGAACAACTTTGCGTTCAATGCTCTCCATGAGTACCTAGTGGAGGGTGTACAAGGGTGGAGTGTGGTCAGAGCGACGGGGGTGTAATGAGGGGTGATGTAGCCTAATGGATCCTTGGTCTGAAGTTCTTGATAGTAGAAATTCTGGACTATTTAAGCAAACTTTTGGAAACAGAGCTTGGCTATTTCTCTTTTGAGAAGATGTCATACTTTTCGACTTTGAGGGAAAAGGGTTTTGACATTTGATTGACGCGAGAATCCGTGGTCATGCTACTCTGAAATGCAACACCTAGAGTTATGGTACAGACAGATGATGTAATGTCACAGTCATTAACTTGGTTGATAGTACTTCTGATCTTAGAGTCACACATTTTGTTTTACTGTCTCAGGTAATCAAGGATCATCCATGGCAGAAAGGAAGGTTCACACATTTGAGGGGGTCAAGCACATACTTGATTCTCGTGTGTAATGACGCCTATTCTAAAATATAATCGGCACAGAAGGGAATAAAGCGAGAAATTATTTCAACCTTAACAAACAACGATTGACATTGTTGCCAATAAGACACATTGAAATTCAGGAGTAAGTGAAAACGAATTAGCATACGACAGTAACAAACTGTAATGTGGCTAGAGGAGAAATTAAGCTTTTGTCTGTGCATACAATACCGCCTTCTTTACAACTTTCGTATACAATGGACCTGATACAAAGCTTCGTCGGGGCATTTGGATGAATTGTTGAGAACTGACAGTAAACGACTTGGTTTGTTTCGTCAAGTCACATAGACCTGTATACAACTGTAGGATGCGAGTCTGACTATTTGGCTCTGTTTGATTATAAATACAGTCAGAAATATGACGACATGGCACTGTAAGACTAAATATATCCATACATGCTACATGAACATTCGTCTTTTTGTATGCTTCTGTGGGGCATGAGCCTGCCTAGAGCATAATAGTAGATCAGATTCTGACTAAATACCACTGTAGAAAATAAATAATTACTACTGAGGTCCAGCGTTCGAAATAATCGCCGGCCCGGAGGCCCAACGCCGGTTGTTAATGTGTTGGGCCGGCAGTTTCAAATATCTGCAGGGCCTAATGGACTTTAAAAAATTAGCTTTCAATATTTTTTCAACTAGAATCTTACCTATACTTTTTATACCATGATTCATCAATGGCAGCATCAATTTTTACTAATATACATAACTTTTCTCAGCGCCATAGTCTTCGCTAATTGATTTTGTAGATACAGTGTGAACTGTGTAAAGTGTAGTGTATTTTGTCTTTATTGGTTTGACTCTAAGAAATTGGGCCTGCAGATTTCTTTCAAGGCCTATAGATTTCAAAGCCAGCAGGCTGCAAAAGGCTCTGATGGACACCTGGCAAATTAAAGTATTGCAAACACTGCTGAGGTCTGACTTTACGGTACGCTAGGACATGCGCCTGACTTTACGGCACTGTAGGACATGTGTCTGACTTTACATCACAGTGAGACATTCCTGACTAAATACTAATGTAGCAGATATCAGTATATATTTAGCAATGTACACATGTAAAATAAGTATTGAACTGTGTGTGTCAGTATGTCAGTGGGTTAGTATATTTATATTTATTTCTGATAATTAAGTCTGCAAACAACAGTAGGGTTTGTGTATATGGAATATAAAATTTTATCACTCTAGCGCCTTTCACAGAAATTGTGAAATTCTTGAAACGTCGTCAAGATAGTTACGTTTGCGTATCAGTTGATGCACTGGTTACTCTCGCCTAATGATGAGATTGTTTAATGGCACTATAGTTCACAGCACAGCAGTACATCATTGTAAATGGCGGTTAGCAGGCTGAGTAATTAACCCCTGCGATGATAGCACGTGTTGTTGCGCCTTGGGTGCCAAACTGAGATGATATCTCAAAAGATATTGTGAAATTTATTGTTGCTGAACTAAAGAGGAAATGTACTGCTTGTGGTTGTTTTAAGACTGTAGCCTAATAAAATGCCAATCTATTTAAATTGGAGATACCAGTATGAGGGGGTCCACATGAAAGAACCATTACTTAGCGTCTGTAAAGTCAGCATTTAGTTGAAAGACAATAATGAAGAAATAAAAGTACACCAGTTAGGAAAAACAAATAAAAACAGTTTGTTTTGTCTCAGCTTTTCTGTAGGGATATTAACAGTAGTTAAGGAAGCTTTCCAAATTCATCATCTACTTGCATGTTATTGTTTTTCCCATACAGGTTTCATGGCCATGAAAAAATCACGTTTGGAATCGTCCATTGTCGACGCCTAACACTGTGCCACAGAAATAATTTTGAAACTTATATATTTAATTATTTATTATATATTTTTAATTTAAAGAATATATATAGAGACTGTGAAAGTTATAGGCTATTTATGAAATTGTTCGAAGTCGTTTAATATATCTAAACGTTACCAGGGCTGTGTTGTCCTAAAACACTGGAGCAGAGGCAGACCTTACTGTACTGGAAAGATCCACATTTTGCCATAGGCCCTATCCTTTCCCGCATGGCAGCATCTTCAAATTAATTGTCCCCCAAGCATTCAGCAATTATAATAACACTCCAGGCAGGCCCCCGCTGTGCTGGACACGCGCGCACCGCCATGTAGGACTTGTTGCGAGCGAGGCGGAAAAAAGAAATTGCAAACGAGGCTGATTATCCTGGCACTCGACAGACAGAGCCAAATATACTTGTCGTGATCAATGATTAAACACTGGACATCATACTGATCACTTGGACTGATTACTGAACAGGCATTTGTTTTAAACTTTAAAAATACTTTAACCTCTTATGTTGAACCATTTACCAAAATGTTGCATCTGCAAATTACAGGTTATCATACAGTGATTAATTAGAATGTTATTAACACCATCAACAGCCACACAAATAACGAAGGAAAGTCGCCTTCATTTCAGTTTCATATCAATATCTAAGTTCTACATAAGAGACGCGCAATTGCGCACAATAACTAAATCTGTACAATTTATGGAATTTCTGGATTTATACAAATATTGGGGACATTTTATTGTTCAATAAAACTAGTTTGAGTATCAATGGATGCATTTCATGTCACTTGAGGCGTGATAGTGTCTACCCGCTGGCGGTATAATGTATAAATCATATTGTCCGAGCAACAATTGAATATCATAAATTTCAGAGCTCAAGTGGGCCAGATAATAAACATTATTTCACACATTTGTTACTTTATTTATTCTATGTCAAACTAAACGCATTTATTGCCAATCCAATAAAGTGCAACTCCGGTTTATCTAAGAAACAAGTTCCACGCCACATGCTTAATCGGAAATTGATTTGTGGGTGAAACATTAGACATAATATCAACAAGTAAATCGGACTTAACTCGGTAATATGTCGTATGTTTCTCTCCAAGTTCTTGGCAAAATGCAACAGAATATACTGCATTTGAATTTTGACAGACAATGTTTATCAACCTATGAGTTTAGTCTGCAGGAATGTTTCCCATCTGTGGACTTCCGGTGAAAACGAAAATTACATATGGATATGTTATTTGTAGGAACGAAGAATAGCGTCTGTTTCACATACTAAAGATACTGTCACGTTTTTGTATATGTTCAGACAGAACCAACAGTTACACTGTCCACTACGGTTCTAAGAATTGCCTGTGACGAAAGGCGACAACATGACGACTGATTTGTATTTTCGGAAGAAAGGACAAGACAACTGTACATACTAATAACACCCGTAATGAGAAAAAGTGTAAAATTACAGAATTTATGTCCAAGGCGACAACTCGATTGCTTGGAGGCGAGATCCTCAGTCGCGTTTTGATGACGAAATGTAATCAATTAAAATGAACACGATCAGAGGGTATTGCATATTTTGCAATGTGACCGTTCATGGTTAGATAAAAACTACCGTGTGTGTAAGTTCGAGGCTGGCGCATGTATATCCTTAATATCGTGCAGTGTAAGTTTCCACAAGTACGTGGTAAGAGACAGCGAGAGGTATTAATATATATGTAGGACCTACCATCTGGGAACACTGTCCTCATCTTCAGGTAACTTGTGGACAGTCTGATGATGGACGCCTTGTCCAGCTGGCTAGTGATGGCGGACGGGAGCGGCAACATCTTGGCCAACTCGTAAAATTCCGCATTCTCCTTCTCGCGCCGAGTGCGTGCTGCATTCTTGGATTTTTCCTTCATCGCTTCAACCCTGATAATACGTGGAACATGATATTAAATATACATTGTAGAAAAGGACATTAAAACAATACAATATAAAACATAAATATCCTCAAACAAGTTGACCTTATACTAACCACTGATGGAACGTAAATTTGGTTGTAATCGTCATTTTACAGCTAACTTATCTTCCTTTCATTGTGTTGTACTTCCATTTCGACTTTCTCAATATATTTCGTTACGAAATGAGAAGCTGAGTTTACCTTTAACACATTAAGGAAAACAACGCCAATCGTCAACAGCTTTGCTGTGAATGTATATTTCAAACAGAAATTACAGTCTTCATAGTCATGATAACAAGAAACAGGGGTAATACAAAGAACAACTAATGGCGCATTTATTTATTTATTTATTTATTTATTTATTTATTTATTTATTTATTTATTTATTTATTTATTTATTTATTTATTTGTAGAATGTATTACAAATAGAAAATTTTATTATATGTGTAAAAATATTTCTGATTGGGGCATTTTCACTAAATTGTCACACTAAATTACATTTTCTTAGGTATGAAGTATATTCTAGAATAAAATTTGATTGATATGGAGCACATAATTCCCGGTGTGGCGCTAATGTTCAGAGTAACACAGAAGTGCAGTGACAGTATAATTTGTTCCATGTCTTCGGAGTCGTGAATCTTTCTGTAATTAAAATTTATTCTTACTGATAACATTTTTCGCAATCTTCATAACATTCTTGGTCAAAATTATCTTACGAAAATTCAGCTAAAAATTCGCAAGTTTGCGATAAACACTGGTTAGCTCGTGTTCCACTTGGAATATATCTCTCAAACACTTTCTTTCGCAAACGGGAGACCTGTCATATTTAAATTACACTTTTTCAGTATTCTTTCATAATCTACCCACAATTCCCTACCACAGTCATACTCTCTTCCAATCATTCCAAAAGCACACCCTTAAAAATCTCAGTTATTCTCGTTGTATGGAAACACATTCTGTCAGCAAGCTGGTAGATGGAATTGTGTAGAGCATCTAATTACTTTCAATCCAGGGAACAATAGCTTTGAGGTAGGTGCAGCGTTTGACTTGCACTTTTTATGTGTATTTACCCAGATTGCCGTTCAGGGATACACGAGTGTACGGTTGCATTTGGTAGACTGTGGCATAGTTAGACTAGTGAAATGCGAGTTCATCAATGGTTCATCAATGCGTAAGGATCACATTTTAATGTTACACTGGAAAGCAAATAGTCTCGTCAGTAATCCGCCAGATGAAATCCAAAGTGACGATAGACTACGCTGATTAATGTTTGATTCACTGACAAAGAACTGCTAGTGTTCTTGCAGTTTTCCTTTTATAGATACGAATAGATTATGTGACTTGTTAATAAGTTCGTAAAGCACATGCAAACGCATGTTTGTATACATGTCATACTACGTGTGTGAGAACAGAAGCTCACACAATAAATGTGTGTTCGGATATCATTGATGATTATTATCAGGTTGTCAACTGGTGACGTTAGGGACACATGTAGCCGGCCATCGAAGAGTACTGCAAGGAGCACATTTTGGCGAACTCTGTTAAAGTACAAATGATGAAAAAACTGCCCAGCCTCAAACTGAAATACCCTCTGTTTTCAAATACACCATTACTTAAGGACATCAATGAAACTATTTGAAGGGAATCTGTTGTGTAATTTTCATAATATTCAGAATATATTTCACCCTTTCTGTGAATTGACACTTTGTAATATCATATGCACACGTGTATGTATGCATTGCAAATATATTGTCGTTTCAATATAATATAATATAATATAATATAATATAATATAATATAATATAATATAATATAATATAATATAATATAATATAATATAATTCTGCATTGCGCAATATTGACTTGAGTTCAACTATAGACTTGAGGACATTTATATTTAGATTTATATGGAGAGGTTTTGTGTGTGTTGATGGAACTTGTTCGTGTCTCTCCTGCGCTCCTCCACTGCCCCCAGTCCCCACCCCCGCCCCGTCTCCCATTGCTCTTCCTACATACTCAATCTCCGTATGTAAACATCTCTTGTCCCAAACTCACACAAATTGGCCTGTGTAAAACACATTTTGCGGTAGGGCTTCAAAGCTCACCATTAACCTGTAACGATGCCGTGTATACCGAGGCCAGTACACTGTTACGGACGCCATCGTTCGCGCCCATCCCAGCTCCTCCCCGGCTCGGGGACCCTTGTCAGTACTACATGCACCCAAATGAGGCAACTCGTACACTTACGTTGCAAGTTTCGGGAAGTGAGCAACATTTGTATTCAAATGTGGAGATGAATATCTACATGTATTTGCCAAGACTAGACATGTTGTATGTCCGCAAATTTTCAAAACTTTTGAAGGAAACTAAACATTCACCACTGAAATTACACCATTAGTTTTCTGATGCACAAAATTAAACACTAAATAATTCGAAATCCTGATTTCAGACCATAGCCAAACGATATGATTGAGATTCTCACAGAGCGTATGTGCGATAGTACGTATTTCTTGTGGAATAAGATATGAGGAAAAGGTCGGGCGTTATCTGAGAGATGCAATCAATTATCCCAGCTCATGTAAATTGCAAGAGTGATAATTTGCACACAAGAGACTTGAATTTTAACTAGGGTTTCCCTTTGATGTCTCGACTGGCCTGTTAACCTTTCGTTTGCCAAGCTTATTATTTTGGCACCCTTATATAGTAGGTGTATTGTTATCTAAAATATCACGCAAGCTTTGTGTGCTCAGTTACATAAAGCTGGAACGGTGAAATCACTTCCAAAAAGGCATCTTGAAAAGATCAATTTGGGAGACTGAAATACGGATTACATGTGTCTTCCGAAGCTTCAGTCGACCTCAACTATCGTCTCAAGATAAACTTATTTGTTCGTGATAAAGTCTTAGACTCCAGTGAAATATGCCTCTTTCATGTTTTGTATAAGGTGTGGACAGCTTTGTGGATGTGAATGTGTTTATCTGCGGCGGGTGTATGTAGATAGCACAGACCGCCTCAACTGTACGTACATGAATGTCCCCTATACAGGCTCCTCATACTGTCAACTTAATCTTGTCACTTTCCACTTTCATAAATATTACATGATATTTTAAGTAATACCTAGAATGTAATACCTTAATACCTTCAGTAGTTATACCTTGTGCACGAGACACTATGACTGCTGCTACTGCTACTGGGATAATACCAACGAAAGAAATTCTCAGGAATAATGCAGCAAATTGCAAAATTGATTTATCAATTTTGAAATAAAACGAAATCAACAACATATCAGCACAATAAAGCCGTGAATAATAATTTGCTGTTTACACATGTCACCTTAAAGCTTGATTGAGACGCACAATACCACGACCTACAGCTGACAGCAGCCAATATGTAAATGTGGCTTTCTTGTATATTGCGGGAATTGACACGATACCTCCCGGACGTTGGTCAGACTGCCAGCTACTCATTTCGAATTGTCTGACCTAATCTTCTAAGGTTCCAGTTAACTATACGCGGAGGTTAATGACAATATTGACAGTCCGCACCTGTACATGTTGTTTGATTCACATGTCTTTACAATGTTCCCAAAATATGAAATGATGAAACATTTCAGTAAACAAAAAATAAAAAACAGAGTTATTTGTATATGAGCGTCACTTACCTCTCATGTTTTTCCGTGCACGCTTCTAAATCGTTAGAGGCGCTACCTCCCTCCCCGCTGCCTGATCTGAAACATCACCAACAAACAGACATTACAATGTTTATTTTCAGTCCTGCCAAATATTCCCTTATGACTGTATAAAATCCACGGGCAATAATGTCAATTGTATGTACATGAGCATTTGCTGAATTGAATTTTCCACGGAATTTTACCAAAATTATAATAGATCGTAAGGAGACAATCACGGATAATTTACATCTGTCTGCGCTATGCGTCGTGGTGAAAGTCATGCTGGAATTGATATGAATTGTAATAAACTGCATGGACATCTGATTCTGTCAGCATCAATTGCACACAATTGTTGAGAACAAAGATATTGTCTATAACAACGCTAACAACATACACTTATGACAGCTGCTGCCTACATGGTAGACTCACTCCTCGTGGCGTGGGGAAACGCAGACAGTATTTCCGTGTGAAATGTCAACACCAACAAAGGTGCAGCAGCAACGCCAGCTACGTGCACACAGGACAACAGCCACTTTCAAAGTTGTCAGTTTCAATACTGCTGAAAATGTGTATCCGACAAGCTACGTTGTGTGGTTCGATGTTGTCGTCTTGAGCTGTGTGAGGTGGACACGTGTGGGTCCACAGTACTGAGTTCAATAGGTCCTGATAGCTGTTACAGTAGATCCTTGCTATGCTGACCACATGGTATTATAGGTGTCACCTCCCAGGCCATTACATTGCTAGCCACGCGCTTCCTTTCCCGTGTGTGTGACGTTATCAAGGTTTCTGATGGTCACTCCTCGCCATTTGAGATAGAATGGCCAGGGCTGACAGAGTGTCACCGACAAGCGAGGGATCTCAGCCAGACACTGAAAGGAGTCACCACTGTTATAATAATTAATTCTTATGTTGATGTCAAGTTGAGAGCACGTGATCACTTCCAGCAGAAGAGGACGGACACAGAAGCACCTACTAAAGCTACCCATACACAAAACGTGTTCGGTTTATCAATTCAAACCTGTCGACTTGAAATGATATTTTGCCAATTCGTATTGCTAATTTTTGAGGAGGTTTGCTTATCGCTCTAGTGGTAATGTCAATCTCAACTCGTTGCTGACAGGAGGCTGATCTTGTGTCAATAGCTGACAAATCATCGATCAATCTGCATACGTGGGAGTCACGTCCAGTTTTCTCATTGGTTTACGTATTTCCGTGTGGTCGTGAGCTGAGGAGCAAGCATGAAAGGGGCGTGGCTGACGTATCATACAAGCGCTGCCCTCATTGTCTGATCGGGTCGGCTGGAGATGTAAATGGGAGAGGACGATCAGTACGTCCGACGTTATCACAAATTGTGTGCCTGTGTTACTATTGAATATCACTTGCTATGAGCAGACCAGAGTCAATGGGCATCCCGTGTGCTGAGTGCTCTACCCGTTCATTCAATAGCTGATAGCGACCCCTGTTCTTGAGTCATTTAACAAACACAGTGAGTGATGACTTCTGATGTTCTCAAGATCTACTCCAAGGTGATCGTTACTGGCAAGGCTTAACCCATACCTCCACACATTGTATGGTGTCAATGAATATACCCCATGCCTCATTTCACACCTACAAAACTTGTTAGCTAACTCCAACATGTCGTTATGCTCTTTTTGAAGTGCCAGCTCTCTCACATACAAAGTCTCCATACTGCTGCACCCGGCCACACACTTACATAGCAGACACACATACACAGGTTACACTGTTGTGGGGATGGGTGACACTGTTAGTAAAACTGTACAAATAAATAACCACTGAAATCAGCCGGCGTTGTGCGCGGTGGTGATTGCATGCTGTACACATGCATATGTGGCTTAATCCCCTGTAATCATTTGGGTGCAATGTTGTTTGAAGTGCCACAAGCAGATACTATGTCACTCAATTGTTTAATTCGCTCGTATAAAAACTTAGACTGATAACTTTGTGCTTTGACAAGTTGGATGAATGATAACAATAACATTCTATCTCCACCCCTCTCGCTATGACTTGTGTAGGGGCCAGTAGTTCTCCTAACAGACTGATGATCCACTCAGAGCACACCCACTGGGACATAGTTCACCAGCTGCCAGCTCAATGTAACGAATAAGCATTTTTTACAAATTAGTGCACACAAAGATTGTTGTAAACCAACCGAGACTTGCACATTATTGTTGCTAACGTTTCAGTATCGCCCCAGAGTGACAAACCGGTGGATTTCCCAACCTTCAGCCTATTAAGATAATCAGATTAGAAGGGCCGTGTAGTTGGATATTACACTTGGCCCCTGTAGTAAGATAGGCTTTATCTTAAGCAAATCCTGTCCTAATTCTGGGAATTTTATCACTGCGAAAGTCCCTTGATCAAATAGATTTCTGACACCTGTTTTGGTCCTGAAATTGACCACGGAACCTCCCCGCGAACTCAGCAGAAGAGCTGAATTTCACAGCCCATAGCTGGGAACTTAGTAAATAAAAATGTCCAACAGTCTTGTTCATTTTTATGGATCTAGAGGTAGTGCTTTCTCGGTAACGCTTTCAGCTCAAAAACACCATCAACGCGTTCTCGTGTCATCTTTGGTGTAGTACACGACTATCGAACCTTTATTTTTGGGTCCTTGTCAGAGAAAACAGACATCTATAAGAAAACCTTAATCCCAAACCTATTCCTTCATAGCTGGGGAATCCTGGTGTGTGATAGTTACGTTGATCAGTATTGCCGTGCCATCTGACTATGGAGATTCGAGAGCCTGTTATTGACAATAGTTTATGGCGTACTTAAGAAAGCGCATGGTTAAATGTTACATACAACTTCGATTTACCGCAAGGGGTCCAGTACGTCAAGGGTATAATATGCCAGTTGTTTTCCTTTCTTGTGAAACTATTCAATCTGTCATAACATTTTAACTATTTTCTGCATACTCTCAACAGCATTTTTATACTTATGTACTTTGTGAAGATATCTTCAAAACGGAAAACACGATATTTTCTCCCCCTCCCTATTCGCCCCTGCTACAACAAAGGCCCAAACGAGAAAAACACAATCAAACCAAAAACAAACCAGAACTGCAACCTACAAAACATACAAACAGTTTCTTGATAATGGAAACCAACTGGGCAAATCCTTTTGCTGGGAGATAGCATAAGGGGTCTCGCATGTTGGATGGGTAGAAGGTTGAAGCGAGCGGTAAGCGGCAATGTCGTTATTCAGTGCACTAGTACAGGAGAGAGCAGCCACCTGCGATCTGGGCAATACAAAGCCCAGGAGGGGATCGCGAGGGTTGCTAGGTTGGAGTCGGACGGGGGTAATCATGTCATTGAAAGCCTCGGAGCGCAGGTGTGACTGTGTGTTTACTTGGGCCAGGCGAACTATTTGGCTCACGGTTTCCTCAGATTTATTAGAAATACCATAAAGTAGACACCTCGTACCCGAACAGGAAAATGATAATGGCGGTATTTCTTGTCGCTTATTTAGAGAACATTGTCAGTTTTACCTGTTGTTCACTTTGACTTTTGCCTTACGATAGGACACCAGTCACGTGATTCATTGGTCGACAGTCTTATCTTAATTTGCTGAATGATTATCATTACGTTATTTATTTTAAGTGTACACACCGAAGTGCAATGACCGCCTGATCGGTATGTCTCTCTGTCTCTCTCTCTCTCTCTCTCTCTCTCTCTCTCTCTGTGTGTGTGTGTGTGTGCGCACACAAAAAATGTAGCACGAACAGGTCGTGTTTACTCGGAAGATTACATTATCCAAGCTTGCTCTGTCTGCAAAATATCAAAACTGTAGACACGTCCGCTCTCTGTCAACACCAGACACAAATCGGTTCAATATCGAAATGTGAGACACCTCTGCACCATATCGATACCAGGAACCGAACAATATCGGCGAGACATAGGTACAGTATCGGTAGAGGAGATACACTGATGCCATACATGATTTTGTTACATATTTGCCTTGTCGTCTTAGTGGATATGCATATTCTTAGTTTCCCAGGCTGTTTCAGCATGACGGCGTTGACCCCTCCTTTAAAATACTCACTATGAGCGTTACTTGATCCACACTTCCCAGTTATTTGAACTGTACGACATGCAGGTCAGGTAAATTGTAAGATACAGAAAACTGTTTCCTTTAATCTTTACAGTAAAGTTTGCATCTACATCTACATGAACACGTTTCTTCCGTTGTTTTTATCTGTGTGATCATATCGAGGACAAATATTACAACTCGGCGTACTACGTGAATTAGAGTAAGTGTTCAGTTTGTTCTTTCTATGATTGGCAGAGAGAAAAGGGGCCATCAAAGGAACAGACCTTAAACAGTTGACCGAAGACATGACCAGTACCGGTGAAGAGAATGCACATGAAAAAACAGCATGACGAAACACCATCCAAGTGAGCATGCAGCAATGTTTGTCTACGGCACATAATAAGTACCCTGCAATAACGCGATATTAAAAGGCTTTGCTGTAATACCTCTTTAAATAAAAAATCACGCAAGTCAGGAAGAATGTACCAACGAATTTCAGTAGTAAATAAGAAAACATAGGTCCTCAATTTTACGTTAAAATCCTGCCTTTCCAAATAATCTAAGAATAACCGATTTTGTTGTCATTTTTTAAATTATCTGTACTATTCTGTGTGTGTGTGTGTGTTAATCAACAATGAAGAATGTTAGTTTATATTTACGCGTGTCGTATATTGACACTATTCGGCAATGCAGAATATTGGAACCTTTAATGAAAATCAAGTGTTGATATGATTAATCTGTGTAGGATATTCGTATCATTCTTGTAGCTTAAATATTGATTCTAAGTGTACACGTATAATATTTGTCCGATTCCTGAAAGAAAACTATTTGTGTTATTATAGCATTGTTTATCTTACATAGAAGATATATATCCAGTCACAGGAGAATATCTATACGTGTATGATATAGATATGATGTGTAGATCATTAGAGAGATTAGAAACGTCTGATAAAATATTTACATTGTTGTACAGCAATCAGTGAGTATACGTAACTGAATGTGAAACAAACTTCACGAGACATATTCACGTAACCACTCACCAACGCCTATTTCTTGCCTGTCACCTATTTCCTACCCTTCCTATAGCATCCCCTCACAGACATCGCGTAATCCTCACCTTATCACGCAAATGCCAAGCAAGCTTATTAGCATAGCTATGGAAATCTAATGAATTTGTTGACCAAATACTGTATAATGTTTTCTCATTTCCACTAATGAGATTTGTAAATTAGTTTAAAATGTGCAAAGTCACTTCCCAAAATGGAGGGTGAAATAAATGGAAATTGTAAGGACATCACATGATCATCTTCAGTCAGGGAGACTGGAGCAAAGATCGCCCACAATTTGATGCGGAGCTGGGAAGGAATACACTTTCATAATTTCATGCATTTTCGTGTGACCAGGATTGACAAGCAGATAAGACACAGCTGCACACATTCGGTGTCAAGAACACGGAAATTGGAGCTTTAATGTTCCAATTTAATATGAAATTATATCAATGGCATACCCATAATCAGCTCCCACATGTAAAGAAAGCAACAGATCACGTTGTTTAGCGTATATTTTGACTTTAGTTTTTGTCTTGGAAATATTTCCCTTGGTCGTACATTAGCGGTGAAATGTAAAGTTAAATGGCTGGGTGGTCTTCACCTTGATGTTGTATCCTTACCTAAACAATGTATCCTAAATTTTGTTACTTACGTAACCGACATGTGCAATAACTACTTATTTCTACCATATTGTTTTGCTTGATATTGAGAGCACTTCTACTTCGGAGTATGAGTCCACTTGACACTCTGACATTTTGCCTCCACATTCACCAACTGTTTCATTCATGAGATGGCAGTGCGGGCATATATTCCAGTCAAAATAAAACTGATCTGATAACAAAAAGTAAGTGAATGCTAACTTTCAGTCACAACATTCCTGAACATCTGAACTGCGCTGTTATATTTATTTACATCCCAGAAGATTTTACCAGGAGTCAGTTCCTGAAAGTGAAAATCCCATGGAAAAACTGAAAATATCAAGAGGATAATTTTTCGGCTAACAGCAACCGATGGCTAACCGTTCAGGTGTAGTCACAATAGCTGCCAAAGTAATCCTTAGAGGTTTCAGTCAGGATGCATACAACGCCACTGGCAATTGTTCTTGAGACTTGAATGTTCTATAGTGACAAAAAGTAGACGGTTACCACGGAAGATACAACGTAGATAATTAGAACAATACCCGACAGAAAATGCGGAACACACACTATGAGCTCACCAAATAGTTATCAAAGCATACAAACACTGATATAGGTTCTCTATATCGTATAGGAAGGATGAAAATGAACACTCAAGGACCAACGAATACAGAGGCATGAACAAAACGCTAAAGGAACAACGAATACTCAGGGATGAACAAAACACTAAAGGACCAACGAATACTCCGGGATGAACAAATCACTAAAGGACCAACGAATACAGATGAATGAAAATAAATGTACTTACGAAAACGCCAAAACGAAACCCCCAAAAGCATGGACACCAGGGAATCACTAAATACCGAAAGAACGACATTAGACACAAGGGATGCTGCAGATTGATGTAAACCAGCGTGATAGATAGATCATAATTACTGTCAGTTTATCACCATTTACTCAAGTATTAATAGGCTATTGCACCTTTTGTAATGGGCGACTTAGCTCAGCTCAAATACTCTCGACCTCTTCTAAATATTGAGTTTAAATTCGCGAAGGGTCTTTTAATTTTTATTTTTGTTTAAACCTTTTAGCCTAGGATCCCTAGCTTGTGTAAATACTTTGACATGGCTTTATTGACTATACAAACTATTGTGGCTCGAATGGCCGCGGAAAATTGCCCCTGGCAAGCCCAACATTTGCAGTTTTTTCGGTGAGTGGCGTTTGCTATGTTGCAAGAATCATTTGTCGTACGTGAGTGTCATTCTCACTAGTCAATTGTCGTCAAGCTGGCCACCGCATAGTGTACACTGACCATTTGAAGGAAGTCGGGACAAATATTCAGTAGTACTGCTGACTATTATCAACAGACTGTACTTCAATGGATACAGAAGTTGCACTGAAACTACCACCAGTTTATACATCATATGCGTTATGTAATAAACACTGATGAGCTTCTGACTTCCTTCAGTTTATAAATCCGGTAATGCTGATGTGAACCCGGGCCATGCACATTCATGAGTAGTGTAAGCAGTTTCCTCAAGGTGATGTATGCAACATCACCAAGAACTACATTCTCACGGGTAGTTTAAGTTTTATCAATGAGAATCGGCTTCTCTCAGATAAGTTAGAAACATAGAAAAGCAAAGACCCGTACCGACCTATCATAAATATTTAACATCGTCATTAACCACTTTTCTGTCTGTAGAGTATCACGAATCGCCCACACCGCGTTCATAGATGGGTGCCTTGCATTGCATACAACTGCTTAGATATCAGTTGTGAAAAGTGACTTCCTACCTTACCTGTATCGTCCACCATTGCCTACAACTACCAGTCGTGCACCACGAATCGCCTACAACTACCTTCACACCAGTCGTGTGCCACGAATCGCCTACAACTACCTTCACACCAGTCGTGTACCACGAATAGCCTACAACTACCTTCACGCCAGTCGTGTATCACGAATAGCCTACAACTACCTTCACACCAGTCGTGTATCACGAATAGCCTACAACTACCTTCACGCCAGTCGTGTATCACGAATAGCCTACAACTACCTTCACACCAGTCGTGTACCACGAATAGCCTACAACTACCTTCACGCCAGTCGTGTATCACGAATAGCCTACAACTACCTTCACACCAGTCGTGTATCACGAATAGCCTACAACTACCTTCACGCCAGTCGTGTATCACGAATAGCCTACAACTACCTTCACACCAGTCGTGTATCAGGAATCGCCTTCAACTACCTTCACACCAGTCGTGAATCACGAATCGCTCTCAGTCACAATGTCTACGCTTAAGACCCAGATTTATTACTTGCCTCCTTAATGTGGGACTCCAATACCCGACGAATGCAACCCCAATGCTCACAGATTACGCTAACAGATCACGTGACCACGAGCGTCTGCCGTGATCCCGAGCATTGTATAATGTATCGTGCATGGTGTAAGTGACATGTGAGTCCATCGAATTTCCATTTTTCGGTCCAAATCGCTAGCATTCTCTAAGTTTTCAGTTAATTTTCTGCCTGTTAGTTTTGTTTGACATGAGATTAGGCGAGCGGGAGAACGAAATATGATTCCCTTCGGCTGCGAGACCCTTAGATGATTGCTAGAAAATTACATTATCATATGTCAATATACAATATTCGAACGCAAGACAACTAGGCCTAGAACAATTGGCTGATACTGTACAGACTAGCCACGTCACTAAATACATGTTAATAATGTATCGAAGCTAACATATATGCAGAAACAGTCCCACAATTGTGTGTAGAATATTGAACTTTATTGTAAAATGTATGCATAAGCTGGTATAATTTACGTAAAACACTAATATCGTCGCGACATATTGGTGATGCCATATGACATACATCATTGTGTGTTCCAACTGGCGCTTTCATAATAAGACATCGTGAAATATGCAAACTCTGAGCGCAAGTGCATCTACAAAAAACTTATGTAAGAAAGATGCATTTCGCCAAGACATTCACATTGTTTCAGGTTCATGAAGCTTGGATCAATGCATATTGTCTTAAAAACAAGACATGTAATGAAAACAAAAAATATTCCAAACCATTTTTCCTCACGGACTTTGTTCCGTAAAAGCAGAGCTCATTTGTTGACAGAAAACTATATAAAACCGAAGTGGACCCGACAAAAACCAACTGAGGTCGCTACAGGAAACACTCAATCTTTCGTCGAAAATAGTGGACGAAGAAAATGAGTTTCAATTTGAGATAATTGCTAGCCCACGTTGGTGAAGCACGGCCAGGTGTAACAGTATCTCACGCCGGCCGAGGAACGCGCATTATGCCGCTCTTTTACAAGTATAATTTGAAAATGTAGCCCAGTGTTTTATTTGACCTTTGTCTAAATCCGGCGAGAGCAAAGTCAACCATCTTTCCATTTAATGAACATTAGGCGGAGGATGGGTAGCTGGAATTTACGGTTCCGGGTTTCGGGCACGAGCCTTTGTTACAGTATCTACCTAACACATAAACTTAACTCTCCTTTGATGTTGCCGATTGCTTGATGAAGCATCCAACAACGACCCATGTGTCTCTATGAGGAATGTACACTACTTAGAAGCGGGTTGGCTTAGAAGCCTATATTAAACGTCCAACATTCAACTTCATCTGTTGAAATTCGTTCCTAGGAATTATGTTCAGCTGTTTCCAAATGAATACACACATTATGGGAGTGCAGACATTATGCATGTCATGTTATTGTGCATAAGTGGGACATATTTCAAAACAGAACCTTCAGTGTATATGTTTCTCCTCGTTTGATTATCACGGTGCTGGATATCGATTATACTGAGCTGTTTTTTTATCCATCTCATACCGTCTACCACAAACATATCCCATAAAATAAATTTTAGCTAGATCGTACACACAACATTCAATGAAAACGTGCCCATTTTTCCTGTGATATGCCCTTAATAAGGTGAAGCTTCATTGTCAAATTATACGAGTACTTTATATCATGTTGTACTGCACCCTGAACCATGGGTTATTTCCCCTTCAGCCCAGTCGTTTCTGCAATACGAAATCCCTCAATGAAGTAAGATTATTTTTCCCCAGGTCTTGAGCCTCCTATCTCAACGTGGCTCCTTTTCATTTTAACAGAATGATCTGTTTCCATCAAATTATATAGAGAGACCAACGTTAGTCTACCTGGCACGCAACATGTTAACGTAAATTTATATTATCTTTCCATTGGTGTACTTCTACTTCAACAGCCTTTACTACTAGATTCTGGTGCTCATATGCAAAGGTAATTTTGGGCGGAAATAATGGCAAGAAAAGTGTGACACAAACACACAAAAACACACACACACACACACAAACACACACACACACAGACACACAGACACACACACACACACACACACACACACACACACACACACACGTCATGGTATGTGAAAACAGTGTCTTCCTGGAATGACGTACACTTGAATCAGTATCAAATGAAACCTGTAACAATAACATATTCCAAGAATTATTATATAATTAATCTTTCACATCGACTTTAGTATGATATATTCAGCTGAGAATATTATTTTTCGTTTGAATAATGTAGGATAATGGCCGATTAATGTGCAAAGGCTGATGAGTTAAAGTCAGTGCCTATTGCATGTGTCACGTTAGTATGGCATGATTGTTATAAATGATAAATGGTGAATTAAAACATTTTAGAGTACGTATTTTCGTTAGTACTGATACATTTGATGAAATGATATTATGAGAAATATCACGTAGTGATTGATATATAGATTAAATGTACACATACATTTATAGATGAATAAATTTAAACAGCGTGTTATTATTGTCAATGTAAGAAATTATTGCGCTATTTGTGAGTTGTCCGTCCATTCAGCACTAAAATTATATGATTAATAACCTTTCGGTGTCTTCTCTCGTCCTCCTATGTGAACGCTGTTTTCAATACAAACTGGCAGTGTGCTTGCCGAGACGCGCGAGTAATATAAATGTAGTCTTCACCAGAGTCCTATCGACCGCTATGTTCGTCTCGCAATGACCTATTTGGTCTGTAGGAGGCAGCCCCGCCTCACTCAAATACAGCAGTCTCAGAGCAGGTTGTGAATGCATTACATTCCTTGAAACGCATAACATTCCGAATGTATTGAAAATGTCTGTGAACGACAGTGAATGAAAAGCTGCTATCAGTTTCGTAACTTACTGGTACCCAAACCCCATCCATCTGACCTACCACCTTACAAAGAGAGAGAGAAAGAGAGAGAGAGAGAGAGGGAGAGAGAGAGAGGGAGAGGGAGAGAGCCCTGCTTGAAGACACTATGAAGACACTATGAACACAAGTGTATGATAGGCCAAGGTACTCATTACAAATCCCACTTGTTTACCAAGATCAGATTTAGGTATATGTATTGTGCTTCGTAGTCTTGATACGACAGCACATGGCTGATTAAATGCTTTGTGCCCGTGGATGTGACACCCAATGGCACCAACGTTTAACTAATGCCATCGCAAAATTGGCATTCAAGTTCCTTCTTCCATGTATATAATTGAGGCAATGTTTTATCACGCGCCTCTAACGTTTACTGTTTGCTCAGGATGTACATCTATAATTGCGTTTATCAGAACAACGTGGAAAAATCCGTAGTGTTTATTTTAAAAGAAATATTTTGGTGTGGCGTGTTTACTCCTTCATGTACGAGCCCGCCATATTAACCTGACGATATGATATATTTACATAGATCGCCCCTAGAAAGATGCGCAAACATTTGCTGAGGTGGAAAATGCAAACTGGAAATGTTCTCGCTTTAAATCGTAATTACGACACTTACTTCCCGAAACAATCAATAAGATATACATTTTGAAAAATATGTAAATATGAGGGTTATAGTGAGGAATTGATTGTGAATGAGACTCCAGTCGCTTGATCGTCCCACGGTCGATCGAGCTCACTCACAAAATACAAAAATGGCTTCGAAATAATTTCCCCTTTGTTTAAATACCAGTACCAGTCCCGGCAAGACAAATTTCTTTCTGCTTTCCATAAAATATCGATCCATGATTAAAAGAGCACCCTGTAATAATATTGCCCCGGTTCTCGTTTGATTGAGTGTTGATTGAGCCGGCCACTATAAAGCAAGGCACAGTTGGTATTCGCAACATAAGATTTTTTCCTATTTGCGACTGGACTAATTTGCCATGCAGCTCAGTTTTTGATTGGACACAAATTTGTCACTGACAAATACTGAGAAGATAAACAAGTTTACAGCAACAGAACTTAGAGATTGTTTTTTTTAAAAATAATTACGTCAGAAGGGTGGCTGTATATAAACCATATATATATATATATATATATATAGCCAAACGTGTCATATTGCTTGACTACTGACAAAAGAAAAACCGTAATAAGAACCCGAATACTTCGACAGAGTTTTGTAATGTGTATAAAGGCAGTTTTTGGAAGATTCCATTGTGGATGCAGCTATTTGTATACAGCTGCAAACGCTCGTACATTGCAAAACAAGATTACACTCCTTACACTACCCATAGTGTTTTCCAAACTATACTTGTTTCCTCACTACACTACACGATTCATTGATACTTCAGATGTTTCTTGCCACTTACAGCAATACTTGCTTCCCCACTACGCTACATGATTCAATGATACTTCAGATGTTTCTTGCCACTTACAGCAATACTTGTTTCCCCACTACGCTACATGATTCAATGATACTTCAGATGTTTCTTGCCACTTACAGCAATACTTGTATCCCCTCTACGCTACATGATTCAATGATACTTCAGATGTTTCTTGCCACTTACAGCAATACTTGTTTCCCCACTACGCTACATGATTCAATGATACTTCAGATGTTTCTTGCCACTTACAGCAATACTTGTTTCCCCTCTACGCTACATGATTCAATGATACTTCAGATGTTTCTTGCCATTTACAGCAATACTTGTTTCCCCACAACGCTACATGATTCAGTGATACTTCAGATGCTTCTTGCCACGTACAGCGATACTTGTTTCCTCATTGCACTACATGATTCAATGATACTTCAGTTGTATCTTGCCACTTACAATACTTGTTTCCCCACTACATCACAGTCATTTTTATCCATTACTCGACATGTTCCTTGCTTCATGTAATTTCGTGTAATGCAATTTTTATGAAACGAGTTAATGATTTGATTAGACGTAATCTTTCACGATTTTAATAAAAATGGTATTTTTAAGAAAGCAAGTTTAGTAGTCTGTTCATTACTCTCCAACACATCTTGATAGAAACCGCGGTGACATTGCCTACAGTGTGAGGACCCTCATCTTTCCCTGAGTCAAGCAAGATCTAGTACCACTGCGACAGAGCCATTAGCATTGTGACGGCAAAACTGTGGATTATTATGACGCCATACATGAAGCGGTATTACACTAGTGTAATATTGCCGTAAAATTATTACATTGCAGTATTTACCAAGGGCGAGTAATAATTCCCAATACTTTCATTTCCTCACAATATCACGTCTGATCACAAACCTTTTCTTGAAGACTACACGTGTTTCTCTGATAATCCGTACATTTCTAGACAACACTAAATATTTCTACATCTGGTGGTCTGCCTCGCTGACTTGGTAGACACATGCCCTAGTATCTCCGTAGATCGATGATTGTTAACCACAGGATTGTCTGGTCGAGACTCTACTATTTATAGCCTACGCACGTGGAAGATAACTGGGTGTTACTAGCAAACGTACGAACTCCCATCGCCGCAGGTTTCCCTAATACACCACATTTTCCCCAAAACTCTTCATATGTTCCCACTACAGGACGTGGTTACTCCACCAATCCCTATTCTTTCTACGCCATAACCTACCGCCACCACATTGCGTTCTATCACAGTACATAGTACCCTCCCGCTCCACACCACAACACGACAGCTAGGGCTCTGAGCCCTACCCCACAACACTGCATCACACTGCTTCACACCACAACACATGACAGCTAGGGCCCTGAACCCTACCATACTGCTTGAGCTGAACCAAACCCCACAACACTGCATCACACCGCTCCACACCGCAACACATGACAGGGCTCTGAGCTCTAACACACAGCACTGCATCAAACAGCACCACATGACAGCCAGGGCTCATATCCTTACCATACAACTCTGCATCACACCGCTCCACACCGCAAAACATGATTGGTAGGGCTCTGAAACCTACCATACAACACTGCATCACACTGCTCCATATCACAAAACATGACAGCTAGGGCTCTGAGCCCTACCATACAACACTGCACCGCACCGCACCGCTCCACACAACAACACATGACAGCTAGGGCTCTGAACCCTACCATACAACACTGCATCACACCGCTTCACATCGCCCCACATCGCAAAACATGACAGTTAGAGCTCTGAGCCCTACCATACAACACTGCATCACACCGCTTCACATCGCTCCACACCGCAAAACATGACTGCTAGGGCTCTGAACCCTACCATACAACGCTGCATCACACTGCTCCATACCACAAAACATGACAGCTAGGGCTCTGGGCCCTACCATACAATACTGCATCACACTGCTCCACACTACAACACATGACAGCTAAGGCTCTGAACCCTACCCCACAACACTGCATCACATCACTCCACACCACAACACATGACAGCTAGGGCTCTGAGCCCTACCGTACAACACTGCATCACACTGCTCCACACTACAACACATGACAGCTAGGGCTCTGAGCCCTACCCCACAACACTGCATCACATCGCTCCACACCACAACACATGACAGCCAGGGCTCTGAGCCCTACCATACAACACTGCATCACACTGCTCCATACCACAAAACATGACAGCTAGGGCTCTGAGCCCTACCATACAACACTGCACCGCACCGCACCGCTCCACACCACAACACATGACAGCTAGGGCTCTGAACTCTACCATACAACACTGCATCACACCGCTTCACATCGCTCCACACCACAACACATGACAGCTAGGGCTCTGAACTCTACCATACAACACTGCATCACATCGCTCCACACCACACCACAACACATGACAGCTAGGGCTCTGAACTCTACCATACAACACTGCATCACATCGCTCCACACCACACCACAACACATGACAGCTAGGGCTCTGAACTCTACCATACAACACTGCATCACATCGCTCCACACCACACCACAACACATGACAGCTAGGGCTCTGAACTCTACCATACAACACTGCATCACATCGCTCCACACCACACCACAACACATGACAGCTAGGGCTCTGAACTCTACCATACAACACTGCATCACACCGCTTCACATCGCTCCACACCGCAAAACATGACAGCTAGGGCTCTGAACTCTACCATACAACACTGCATCACACCGCTTCACATCGCTCCACACCGCAAAACATGACTGCTAGGGCTCTGAACCCTACCATACAACGCTGCATCACACTGCTCCATACCACAAAACATGACAGCTAGGGCTCTGGGCCCTACCATACAACACTGCATCACACTGCTCCACACAGCACCACATGACAGCTAGGGCTCTGAGCCCTACCGCACCGCACCGCACCGCACCGCACCGCACCGCACCGCACCGCACCGCACCGCACCGCACCGCACCGCACCGCACCGCACCGCACCGCACCGCACCGCTCGACACCACAACACATGAGAGCTAGGACTCTGATCCCCACCACAAAACTCTGCATCACACCGCTCCACACCACAAAACATGGCAGATAGGGCTCTGAACCCTACCATACAACACTGCATCGCACCGCTCGACACTGCAAATCATGACAGAGATCTGAGTCCTACCCTACAACTCTGCATCCAGCCTCACCACTCCGCACTGCTTCGCTTCACGATTAACCATTCTGGAGTAAAATCACTGAAGTGATTTTAGCCCTCATGAATAACCCCTCCTTCTGCTTCTAATATAGAATAGCCTCACTAACATACGCACCCTGTGCCACAATATGAACAGTTATACTCTTATGTTTTTACATGCAAACTCGATGTAATTATTTTTTTAAAACGGGATCACCAGTCACCAGTGTAATCGTTGCGACTGCTATGTCTGGTCATATTAATAACATTTTTCAGAGCATAACAAATGAGCTGTCCTCTTGAGATGGATATTTATGTCAGTCTCTTAACACAGGTATGTTCCCTTCTGTAGACAAGATTATGTAATGTCAATCTCATAGCACAGATATCTTCCCTCCTACAGACATAGGTATATATGTCAATCTTATAGCACAGATATGGTCCCTCATGTAGACAAGGCTTTTTATGTCAATCTCTTAGCACAGATACGTTCCCTCCTACAGACGTAGGTATATATGTCAAACTCTTAACACGTATGTGGTCTCTCCTGTCGACATGGATACATAGGTCTTCGAACACGTGTGTTCCCTCCTGTGGACGTAATAGGTGGCGGGCTTTTACCACAAGTATATTTTGATGGCAATAAGATGTTTATCGTTTCTAATGGATTGCGAGATGACGCAGTTCTCTGAAAAAATTCGTGTTTTGGAAATGAATTCTTAAATTTATCCAAATACAGGACACTATATTAATATTTCCACCTACATTATATTATTCTGGCTACCAATTTCAAAAGCACAAACTTACGTTACGAAAACCTGGTGGCAATGTGTTTACGTCCACCCCTTAAACAATATCCAGCTAGAATACAGGAAATTACAAATCCTGAGAACAAACATAAGAGATTTTTACCGAATCTTCTATCGTCCCCTTTCCTGCTAAAAGTCGTGTGTGTAACATGTGCAATCGTACTGCTGCCGGCCGGCCCATCGTTGTGGGATTGAGTGAAAACGGTCGTGTACAGGCATGAATTAGTGGGATTCTGTCGGTAGATTCACATTGAAAATTGAACGACATCTTTCAGTAAGTAGTTTGAACTTAACTAGGAATATAATATGTCATTCATTGTTAAGTAATATCGACGTGGTAGTGCACAGAAATCACCACATTCTACTGGGAACGCACTTGGTGTTTAGTAAACTAATTTTGTTGTCAATAGCAACACGTGTCCCCCGTGGGAAATACGGTCAGCCGATCAATAATATATGCTGTGTCTATCCTAACGCTTGCTTTACTTCAGCTGAAACCATTGAGCGATTGTATGATGCACCCATTTGTTCATCTGTCCATCTACCCGTTTCTCTTAGCAATGATCATGTGATAATATTTGTAGCCCTATTGTGTATGGAGAGAAGGAACACAGATCAGTTCAGTTTGTGAGGGATAATTTACTTCGACTCTGCTAACTTCATAACAGGAAAGGCTTATAACCAGTAGCATAAACTGATCACACATATGTGAGTGATTTTGTCTCACACAAGTTTCATTTAATTTACTGGAACATTGTGAGCATGTGGGAAAGCGCTCATTTGATGTTATCCTTAGGGCCAGATAACAGCAAAGGATCAAATGACACATTTGCATTTTATCTAACATTGGTTATTTAACCGTGTATGAGGGATGCGTTGCAGCCCCGCTGTTTGTCCGTGTTAATCGTTCTAACATAATGGGTGACACCCCCTCAATGCCCGTGTACCCTCACCGGACGCACTGGCATCTCACTAACGCGGTGTCGTAATTTTGGTATGTTTTGGCTTATTTCGGTATGAAGACAATTCGCCATAGCAACCCAGCGTGCCGTCCCACCCATCTCCTCCCGATACCAGCAATAATAAACAGTGTGAGTAAACATGACAGTAGTGCTGGGATCGACTATAGTTGTTGATAGTTGGCGAGTTTTCACGTTCCCCATGTCCATGTACTGACAATAGTTGTTAATTGTTGTTTGCAGGAATCTGCATCCACCCTTATTACCGTCTCCGCCACGCCACTCATACCCCCCCCCCCCCTCCCCAACCTTACCACCACCACCACCCACCCCCATCGTTTGATAGATATCAAACGTGACGGTTTTCGGTGGAATAGGACCATATACAGCCTCAGTAAAAATCCTGGAAACAAACCTGATCTTGTTCTTTTTCAAAAGGCCAATGACATTATTTATATAATTGAATTTTCTGTCCCTTTTGACAGCAATGTGATTGGCAAGATTCAGGAAAAGCATGATAAATATGCAGATCTCGCCTTTGAAATGTCTCGCTTGCATCCCAAGTACACTGTCGTCAGGCTCCCCATTGTTCCCGGTGCCCTTGGTTTGGTACCTCCAGATCTCTCGGCGCAGATCAGGAGAGTACCCAGGTTCTCCACAGCCCTTCTGACAAGCTGGGTAATGCAGAAGGCTGCAGTGTTGGGGAGCCTTCATATTCTCCGGAAAGTTCTTGGTGGGTTCGACTAGGCAGTGTTTCCTGGGAGAAGTCCCATTCGCTGTCTGGGCTGCGTGTAGAGGGGCGAGGGCCCTGAGCTGATGATGAGCCTTACCGGCCTGACTGTGCCAGGATCACCCAAACCCTCTCTGCTGCATTTCAGTCTTAATCTGTAAAATATAATAATGATAATAGTTGACCACTCTGAAACAAAATAGTAATATCACCTGGATCTCCCATATCCTCGTTCTCTGTTTTGCATTTTAAATTTTATCTGAGAAGCAAAATTACAATAACTTAATCATGTGTAAGCTTATATAGGTCCAATAAGTAATGAACTAAGATTACTGTCTGTCCCCGTCAGTGGATGAGAGTGCATTCGACATTTATTCTGAGACATGTTGGAAACGTACAGTGTCAGGGAAATACATAAGCAAATTAACTGGTTGCTTACCACTTTGAAAATAATGATTTTTAATGTTACCACAGAAAATGTTATGACTACTAACAGTAAAAAGTTGTTAGATTTCCTACTAAAAAACGGGCGGGGTCTTCACGCTCACAAATCAACGGTATAGGTGACTTCTGAAGTTCGGTAATTTTACATGTGAGTCTAAGGTGGCTTGTGCAAGTGAGCTTCTGAGACGAGTTCTGTTTATCTAATGACGCCATTGCCGACAACCACACACAAAACTGTCGCCATGTCCTACAGCCGGTGCTCTGTTGTAATTATCTGCTGACCGACCAGTATCCTATAGATTTGTTGCCGACACCGGGACGACAGATAGCAGAGCGCTGCTGAGGTGGATCTAAACACCAACAAGTAGAACTCTGCAGCTTTCTCATCATTACATACACATAAATTACTGTTATCAAAATAATAAATGTGAGGACGTATATATACACTTTCAGCTGCTGTTGTACGTACGGCGGAGACCCATTGGTAACGCTGACCACATCTGAGGGCGTGGTGTTGGCGCATTATTATTTGCACATTATAGGAATACGATGTACTTCTGAAAGGTTATTACTTCGACTGTGTCACTAACATCAATCAATATCCATATATAATTACGAACATTATTTTCCTAAAAAATACAATATGGCAAAGATTAATTAAGGTGAACAAGACTGCCTAAACATGATTAAGATTGTGATTGAGAGTCGACCACTAGACGCTCTTATCCATGCTCAACATGGCATTCCTTTATTGTTTCAATACAGATTTAAGTCAGAGATCGATAAATGTTTAGTAAAATCCAAGGAGACGAGGCACAGACGTGTCTTACTCTCGTTTAGGTGAAGGGAACACTTTCAAAGAGCAATACAGATTCACATCTTATCAAAAGCAGATATATCATTTTGACCGATTTTAATACAGATAAGGGAAGTATGCAAAGTAAAGAAATGAAGAAAATGAATTGTCAGAAACGACAATTGAAATTAGTATTGTTATCTGTAGCTAACGTGTTTGTATTCATAATTTTGGTTACAAAAACGGCGAAGCAAATTGCAACGTTCATTCAACTGTCCTTTTATATTATGCACGTTTACACGGTTACGAATTCGATTTCATGTTTTATTTGGCATGACTTTAAAAAAGGACTTTATTACGTTAATTACATGACGAAACCCATGGATATACATTCACGAAAGGTCATATGTTATAGCTTCATTTATTTTTGTCAAGCAATACCTTTCATGTTTAGAAGCCTTAAATCTAAAATAGTACACACACACACACACACACACACGCACACACACACACACACACACACACACACACACACACACACACACACACACAAACACACACAAACACACACACATATTTATATAGGTATTGTGATAGTATTAATAGCAAACACTTTGTCAGTTGTTGGGTGTAATGATTATAATTAGTTTATTTGATAAGTTTACCTCGTTACGTGCTGCCATATATTAAATATTTAAATCGTTCTTTTTTGTACAAAACGAGTCATTATCTTTGTGTGAGAATTTACGGTTTCACAAGTTTTTCATACTGACAAAATATGTATCATACTTTGGAAAGTTCTGTTGTTTTATTTTAGCCTAATCAATTAATTCATCCATGACAAGCTCAGCAAACAGCGAAATTTGTATGCCTCTCTCTTATTTTGATATTGTCTCCATACAATCGATATATGCATTTGGGATAGAATTTTCCGCAAGAGCAAATTAAATACGATCATGAGTTGTGAGAAGATTGAGAATTTGAAATTGATCATTTCTGGTAAATGTACACATATGAAATGGGGCTAGGTGTACACATGTCGTCTCTCATTTCACCTGTCACTATCGTATTGAAGGGCTTTCAGTACAGCTAGCCAGAGCGGCCCGCTCACACACGGTATTTTTCATTAAGAACGCATTATATTTTACTGGTTTGTTTTCTGAAGATCTGTGTTGATGATACAGTCCTCACAATTAACAGAGTTCTAAGAGAGCATATTTCAGCAATGTTCAGTGGTACTGCAGCGGGTCCGTCGTAGCGACACACATATAATATCAAGACAACTTTTTAAAGAATTTATTACGGTTTAGTTTTCTCTATATTTTTAGTGGCTGCAAATGAATATATTTTTGGAGAAAGTGCACATTCTGTATTTCATGATGGTTATGTGTCCATGTCATTGTCACATTGTATCGACTAGTTTTGCATTCACTACATTTGTGTTGGCAATTTAGAGACAACAGAAGTCACATGTGAACGGGGAGACATTTCCCTCCCTGCAACGCCATTTATGTCGACAGAAACAAGGCGGATATGGAAACATTATCAGACTCTTTTTACTAGTCTGCTGGATTCAAAAATTCAATTTACAAACCCACCTTCATTTAATTTCTTTTAGTTGCATTCAGAAAACATTTATTGCTTCCATTCTTAGAACGTTGCGTCGTCATATGTATATTTCCACGATAAAGACGAATTGTACCGTTTGTTTATTTGTTATTGCAGAGACACATGCTTCAGTTGTCAATCTGTTAAAACCTGCATCTTAAATTTATGTTCAGAGTAAAACATGTATGTATCTTCATTTCATGACAATATGGTTTCAACATATTGTAGTTTTAACATATTGTTGGGCGTTATTGTTGGACGTCTTATGTTTGTCTCATGTGATTTTCAAGAGCACAAATTATTTTTTCTTACTATTAACGGAAGAAGTTTGTAATTTGTAATTTCACAACCAGCTGTAGCCTAGTTGATCTCAAAGACACTGGTTGTTGATGAATATACATGTGTGCACATGGATATGTACAATTGTAACAGAAATCGAAAGCATGGAAACAGTATATAGTCTGTCCAGCCAGCTCGACAAGTACTTCAATCTAACGCCACATTTTGTAAAATAACACCAAAATTACTTTCAAACAAAATATTGTACTACTTTTTAAAATCGTATATATTGATAGGTTTGCAACTGTTAATAAAGTAATCGCTTTATGCGTGAAAAAATCATTGTTGTCAGATTACACAGTTACGATGGCACAAAAATGTGAAGGCAAACTGATGCTGCATGTATACATGTATGTAAGGTTTGCAGTGTACAAAATACTCACTTCAGGAGCGCCTGGCAGTAATTCTACCATCCACATTGGCCAAACATGGTGATTGCTCAAGTCTCCAACATATAAGTGAAACTGGGGATCCTAACTTGTGAGTTACAAACTTTATGCCCACTAATAAAACGTACATCTAAATATTGCAACAGAAATCTATCTTTGGCACAATATACTGAAAATGTTTCTTTAAAAAGAAATTCCCTCTTTGTTTAAAAGAAATTTCGACCAATGTCGAGAACAGTAGCGCAATCTCCTTTACTGAAATATGTGCACCAAAATAGCCTATACTTACCAGTTAATCCTCCACGCTCGTACCGGGACAGGTGTAGAAAGCAGGCGAGTGGTCACCACAGATATCGTCAACACAGTTGGGAATAACGAGAGTACAGCCGAAGCAGCCAATCACATCTACCAGTTTAGTTTGAAGCAATTACTAGTTACTTCCCCGTTATACAGCTGCGCATACAAATAGGGATCAAGTATAATCAAGTATAATTGTGAAAAATGTATATTCCGAAACAGACGTTTCAGCCTAAACTTTATTAAGTGACATATCGAAAATACAGACTAGGCAAAGTAAATTATTACCAATATGTTAGCTCCTGAGACTGGATCAACATGCTGACGTTACTTTATAGACATACATTATTACATGACAATGTCACATTGAAACGGCATGTCTAGATTAAACGCACCAAACAGAAGTTTGTTTTAACTGATCAAGGCATGGGACTTAATATTTATATGAAAGTCCGTACTTTATATTTATAGTAAAGTCCCATACTTTGGTCAGATCAAATAAACATCTTCTCTTCGGTTTGTTCAATAGAGCCATACCATCTCTCCGCCTCTCCCTCTCTCTCTCTTTCTCTCTCTCTCTCACCACTAGGAGTTGATAGTGGTACAATCACACAGCTACACTAGGAGTTGCCTGTGGTACAATCACACAGCTACACTAGGAGTTGACCGTGGTACAATCACACAGCTACACTAGAAGTTGACTGTGGTACAATCACACATCTCCACTATGAGTTGATCATGGTACAATCACACATCTACACTAGGAGCCAACTGTGGTACAATCACACATCTCCACCAAGAGCCGACTGTGGTGCAATCACACATCTACACTAGAAGCTGACAGAAGTACATTCACACAGCTACACTAGGAGTTGACCGTTATACGGTTACATATATATACCAGCGGCTCACTGTAGTACAATTATAAAGCAACACCAGGGGCCATTTGTGGTAGAAACCGGTTGTAGTACCTTGACATGGTTTCACCGGAAAGCGTTTCTTGTACAATCCTGAACCCATATAGTGTGACTCTAAGGTTTCACACGTAGTATTTCGGCCTAGACGGAACCAGGAATTTTCAAACGGGGCTGGAGTCGAACTTGCCCTTCTCTCCCCCCATCCCCTACCCCACCTCTTTCCCTTGGCTCCGCAAATGGGAAACAGTGTCTTCAATTTGGACACACACACACCTTGGTTCCTCCAATCCTTCGAGGAAAAACGCTAAAGTGAATGTTCTCCAATCGAATCATAGTCAGCTGTCAAGGACAAAAATATGCATCTTTTCCAATAACAGCCACCTCCATGCCCTTCGCACCCAGCCCAAAGTCTGTCCTCTGCTTCGCTTCATTCCACTCGTTTGCTGTTCCATATCGAGCAATGAAAAGTGACTGTGTATAATGGAAGCGGCCTAAGAATACACCCCTGTGTTATCTGGTGTCTTCTGTACAAATATTTGTGTGGTGGGGATGTTCATATCATGTGGCTGATGTTTGAGCAAGCGTCTGTCCTCTGTTAAATCTGATAATGGCGAAATGTACAACTACCGCACACATCCACAGCAGTGTTAATAATAGTGCTACAGTAGCAACAAAGAGGAGCAAGTGTCAGTGCTGCTTTATATCCTACATTGGTGACATAAACAATGTTCTATGTCGAACACAGCGTATGTACCAGTTCACAAATATACTACCCAAACAAGAATAGCTGTACACAGGTCAGTTAAATCACTGATACATCTCCATACATGCAGTTAATCATTGTGTCTGTCTACTCCAGACAGTGAATTTCTGATGTTTATTTCTGATGTTTATTTGCCTCACGTACACACGGCCATCACCGCCATTGTCACATTCATATTAGTTCCTCCAGTAACACAGGTTACATTATCGCCCCATGTCCTCCTAATGTATTTCATATACAACACTTCAGTATATCAAAGAAAACATCTTAATGTACATTAACCAATATTCACAATATTAATATATTCCATCAAGACAGTCTACCCGTACACTGTACACACCCATTTACCTCAGCTACTTTAATGCCACCTACCTGACTGAGAAAATACCCCTCGACCTCGCTACACCCCCCCCCCCCCCCCTTTTGATCTGAAAACCAATAGGATGTTATCATAATGGATTTTTTTTCAGAGTGAAAAAAGCCCTGGAAAATTAAACAGCCTTGTATATAATGAGGTACATGATACGAACACTTTGCTTGGAGGGGACCGAAGATGGGGGATGTTTTTCTTTGATACTTATCCAGGAACTAGATATATTGGGTTTCATACTGGAAATGACACGTTAAATTACTGTGTAATATACTTAAGTTTTATGAAATGTAAACATATCTGCAGGTGTTTTCCCTTGATGGTTTGAAAACTCACTTGCGTTTATGAACAAGTGATTGTTTCACGTCTATATGTACATATTGTATCGGCTTATATCCATTCAGCAAAGAAATCTTTCATTATCTAGAAGTATTCGATCCACCCAAAGACACAGCTCGGCTCCCACCTGCGACCTCCGCGAGATGCCGCTATATCCACCAGCCGCACGGCCAACATATCCCCAAACCTCACTCCTTCGCCCCGCCCTGTCCCACGTTCTCCTCCACATTTTTTCCTGTCGGCAGTGCAGCTCGTGTATTGGTGTAATCCTAATTTCGTCGACAGACAAAGTCATGGTAATGGACTTCCGATGGTGAAATTACAAATGCAAACACATCCATAATGCTATCATAACTATCAAATAATTTACTCGTCCTATTTAATGAGGAAAATATGTATAATTGCTTGACTAGCAAATAATTTGCAAATATCCCCTATTATCGTCTGACAACAGCATCCCTGAAACGTGGACAAATGAAAGGGATTTAGATTGGTCTCCCATATCCAAGCTGCCTGTCCTAGCTTGAATCCCCTACTTCCAGTGTGCATTACTTTGACCACTCATCTACCTACAGCTTCTGTAGACCAGTCATCAGGGCATTGCTTATCGCGTTGCTGCTTAGTGCTGTTTAGTCATTAAAACTCTCGTTATCTTTTACACCGAGTTATCGTCATATCTTTCAACCTCTAATACCTGGCGGTTACATATCATGCAGCTCCTATATTAATCATATGACGTAAACCCTTAGCCACTTAACCCAGACTAACCATCCCATTGCCGACATCATCGTAAATATCAATCTGGTATACCTGATACATCTGACAAACTAGGTGGTCTCTCGCTAATATTGTTACACGTAAACCCTTCATTGATCAGAACTGGACAGGACAGAGTGCCTCTCAGCACTAAGTGGAAGCTAACTGCTGGATGACCACACCAGATCATGTCACTCGCCGGATCCAGCTGCCCGTTGGTGTTTGTGTCGGACAGCATATATGTTCTTTGCAAATAGAATAGATCACGTGCCTCCCGTGCCACACTGACGTTGAAATCCGTGAATGAGAGGCATGTCTTGGTTCACATGTTTCTTTCTTTCTAGACATGTACAGTTTTCAGTCATCTATAGCTTAACGTTTGTGATCAACTCATTCTCTAACAACCTCAATGTCCAATTTCGTGTCAACCCGTACTTGCCAACCCTCACAACCTTCTTGTTCAGTTTCCTCAACCCGCACTAACAACCCTGACAGCCTTCTTGTTCAGTTTCCTCAACCCGTACCAACAACCCTGACAGTCTTCTTGTTCAGTTTCCAGTCAACCCGTGCTAACAACCCTGACAGTCTTCTTGTTCAGTTTCCTCAACCCGTACTAACAACCCTGACAGCCTTCTTGTTCAGTTTCCAGTCAACCCGTACTAACAACCCTGACAGCCTTCTTGTTCAGTTTCAAGTCAACCCGTACCAAAATCCCTGACAGCCTTTTTGTTTAGTTTCCAGTCAATCCGCACTAACAACCCTGACAAGCTTCTTGTTGATGTAAGGTGATGACAGAATGTTTTGCAAAATGCTTGCATAGACCTTTTTCATTTGCTTCAGATGTTTCGAGCATTCATGGTATGGCACCATGATCCACGGTTGACGGAAAATGTTGCAGAGATGTTTTCAAGTTTTTGAAAGAAATAGAAACACTTCCTGTAAAGCTTACATTGTCCTATCTTGCATCACGTCTTATCACGCCAGGGACTGCATCAAAGATGTCGAGCAAAACATGACCTTGTTAATATTCCCTTAATATTGCATGAAGAAATGACGTGAACATAACGTTAAATATAATGCAAAATGTGAACAAAGTGAACAACCCAAACATGAGTGTTGGCGTGTACCCAGTGCTCAGCCCATGTGTTAATGGAGAGTGTTGACATTTAACTTACTCACTTTTGTAACTCGTAATTATCTACAAATCTGTCACTCCCTCTTAGCTCAATAACCCGCCCTTGTTAGCTGGCGTAGTGACCACGCCCTACTGTAGCGTGTACGTATGTCCCCTGTTCCGATGGACACCAAACAGAAGGTGCAAATCAAAGTGCTTTGTTCCCACACACCGTCTGACAATCTCCTTTCTCTCATTTTGTGTGCTTGATATTCAATAGGTGTTCTGTTGATTGTACTCCGCACTCTCTGACAGTTATATGATATTACAGTCAGCGATATGTATACACAGTGTGGCATGGGTTATATAGCCAGATTGAAGCGCTAGTACAATAGTATATCTGTCTGCTTGATGTGAGAGTAGAAGAGGTCATCTCATTAGTACAAAATCACTCTGCACCTGTAAAGTAAGGTAATTTGCTGTAACGTAAGTGCAGCAGATTGAATACAACCCCAATTTTGAAGAATTTGTATTTTGTACGTCAGTTAAACATCAAGCAGACTTCGTAGTTTTGTGTTTCGATCCCTGACCAACAGACGTTAACAGATGGTGCTAGTTGACTCCCTACGTTCGGAATAAGGGTTCAGAACAAAGAGCCTCTTCAGTTGTAGCATGGTGTCTCAGTGGGACAACACCATGACACAGGTATTAATTGGGACTCACACATATACAGAGAGAGCGAGAGAGAAGAAAAGTTGGAGAGAGGGAGAGAGAGAGAGACAGAGGGAGAGAAGGGGGAGAGAGAGAATAAGATAGGGGAGAGTTTAAGACAACCCCTTGTCAATGTTTGTCACTGCTGAGTTACAAACCGTTTATGGGTGATGAACCATGGTACCATTGTCATTGACACTGCTTATTTATAGACCCTGATAGGTACAGAACAGAAGTTTATCCTCGTAAATTACTTACAGTTATATAGAGCAAGCATATATACATTTGCTAAAATTTACATTAGATCGAACTGTTTCAAATACAGCATTGCTAGGCCATCTTTCACAATAATGTCTAGGCATTCTCGCCAGTAGAGGCACGTGAGAACAATTCACTGGGGAATTCAATATTAAATATTAAAATACAGCTATAGTTAGGAATATACTTCTATCTCAGATTTTGTAAAGATGGACATTGGAGAAGGAAACAAAAATTCATCTTCAATACAAGTATTGCATAAAATACAAATTCTTTGTGATTTTCAGTATATTTTGCCATTTCCATAGTTTGTAATCTGTGGTTTGAGGTCTTGATGTTTATAATTAATTTGGCTAAATTATATGGTAACTGTAACATGTATTCGTCATTACGGGGTTTGTTTTTAAACATAACAAAATATTCACCCTTTGATCATTCCTTTCCCGATTCCACCTGTTTGGCATTGGTCTAACAGATTTTATTCAAATTTGGATTTTAACCAAGGTATGCTTGGGAACGACTATAGATAAGATGGTCTGTTGTCAACTTCATTTTCACTGTCCAGCTAAAGGACCAATATTCGGATCCCTTTGATCAATTCTTAGTGTAATCTCCCAACTTGTATACACTCTTCTCTGCTTCTTTGTACGTTTGTCTAGATATGTCCAGAACAGCCACAATACTGCTGTTGCGTTAAGTTGAATCATTTTGTAACGGATGCAAAATACTTGAAATTTATCGGATTGAACAAACTAGCATTGGATCCATCCCCGTCAAGTTTGTAAACATTTGTCATTCCTGTGAAAACGTTGGTGACTTGGTCGCCATCACTGTTCCCCCGCACCTGCCTTACGTGTTTGTTTGTTAGTTTTCTGTCGACCTCTAAATACCTGAAATTCTCTCAAATTAGATCCTAAGACTAATAAAACAAAACCTTCGATTTTCTTAAATTGCTTTGTCTGCTCTCTTAGACACAGACATGTCAGTGTCGACGATTTGATGCCACTGTCCGATATAAATATTGTACAGTCCCGTAAAAAGGACTCTTAGGCTTACTTTCTCTGAATTATTTATTCTGGAAAATTAGCTGAAAATTAAGCTGTCTGACTTAAGGGTTATAGTAGTGTCTGTAGATTCAGTCTTGAACTTTTACTTCAAACTGGAATGTTGATTTGAATTTCGTACATCTTCGGATTGCTTCAGAATTATTTTAACGTTAGTAGTAGTTATCCACACAGATTTAGGTAGGTGGCAGATCCACATGATATTCCTGCAGTAGTCCATACTGATATGTGAATAAGTCAGACTTACGAATCGTTTTAAACTGGATTCAGCTGAGAGGGAAACATCTTTCAAATGTTATATACATGCATATAACTTTCACTACCTCACCCCAAAGCCATAAACACTTAATTGTTATGATACAACACACTTCATTCACTCAAACGTAAGCTTAAACTGCTCGTGTACCACCATATAGTTGTATTGAAATGACTGTCCGCTAAATGTCATGCTGACACACCAATCCCCGTGCTAAGGTTTTAAGAGAAAGGTGATTCCGTCACCCGATTAGGCAGCTATGGACGCCTTGGGTGGCCTATATGTGATTGAGATGTCAGTTACCGGCAGATCTAGGATATCAACAATGAATCGCCTATGCCTGTCAACTGCGTCGCACTTTATACAAGTCAACAATATATTGTGCCTCCATTTCAGTAAACAGAAATACCTCCAGCTCACCTTACTGTCGACAATGCTTTTTAAATATATTTTTCCTTTCTTTATCCATTTCGTTATTTAACACGTGATGCAATATTGTAATTATGTATAAAAGTACATGTATTAGGTAACAAATGCAGATATTCGTTTTTTCAACATGAGTATATATACTAAATAACTTTGGCCATTGATTGTTTTCCGAGACAGAAAACCCTCATTTTCCTTGGAGACCGAGTCGAAAATTTTATACCTGATGTTCACACCTTTAGTTGTGGTCGCAAGGTAAAATTAGACCTGGTTATTATAGCAGCAAGTGGTGGAGACGTGCCTCGCTAGAATCGAGTCAACAGGTTTCCAAGGAGCTATCAAACATACGGTGGAATTAGAGATAGTATCACAAGACTGAATGTTGTCTTACAGGAAATTTAATCACACTCATTGTGACATTTGTATTGTTTTAAGTTGTAGTTGGCACTTTGATAAAGAGCGCCAATTTGTGTGTGGGATGTGAAGAAACAGCTGGGAAAGTCAGAAGTACAACGCGTGAAAATGTTCCTAAAATGTTGATTGTCGATGGTGACTATGAAATTTGAAACCAATGTGACCAGGCTGAATTGATTTCAATTGTCTACTCGCAACTAGTCAGGTGAGTAAAAGGATCTTTTATTGATCTGACGCCAGCGACGTTTTCTAAATGCACCAACAGCCGTCGAATTGATCTGGTAATTCAAATTTAGCATCTCTCGAAGAAATATGTTTTCAAAGGGCAGCAGTGTCTTATTTCAAGGATTTTGGTATCATTTCTTCCTTGTATAGTGTCAGTTTTCGAGCAAATACATAAACACGGGGACAGCTATGGTATACAATTGATGAAAAAAAATGGAGCCAGAGGATCGCCTTGCAGTACCCCGAAATGTCATTGGGGTCTTAACGCATGCGTAAATGGTGCGCGTAGACAATTGACTAGCCAGGCGCGATTTTCGGCATCAATTGATCAAATTCGGCCGATCTAGTAAAAGTAAATATGGAAAAACCTATGGATGATGGCTGAGGTTTTTCAACATATTGTAGTGTTCACAGGCTGTGATAGTACACCGAAGACTCAGGTTTCACGACTTGCCTATCGTGTGTCTCCCGGTTGTTTCAGCTTGGTTGTTAAAGAAGTCTCCTGATGGGTGTCAGTTGAGTGGAATTACAGTAAGTAAGGTCGGCATTCAGGTGAAGGAAGGAAAGAGATCGATGGCAGTTGCAGGCTAATTAGTGTGAGAGACGCTGGCGGTTAACAAGTCGATTGTACAAACTGCAGACAAGCTGAAGGAGTTGAACTGCGGGCTTCAATGCTTGTTTAAGATGCAATTGTTTCTGATCAATGTCCACCTTCGTCAGGAATGATCATTCATATAGCAACAACACATTTCCTGTAATTATTGGTTTATCGGACGATGCCTTTAGTAAAATAAACCAAAGGTCCAGTTGTTAAAGTGTTCATATTCACTTTGCTATAACACGTGCTTTGAATGGTTGCACTTTCCTAAACACCGTTTGTAAATTATTGGTTTACGGAACGACGCTAACAGGAGAACAAACCTTTCATCCAACGTTGTTTTAAATGTGTTAAAAGTAACTTTGGCGTAGTTCTAATATATGGGGCGAATAGCAGCACCTAAATACCACGTGTTCACTTTTTGTGAGTAACAAGGATCACTATAATTCATACACGAGGACACAGTTGCAGACTACAGGACAAATTGTTCCTGTTCTAGCTGCAGATATCGTACTATCTTACCTCACACACAAATGTCGTTTTGCGATTGGCTAAGCGCTCCTCTTTTATTTTCAATGTACCCCGTTGAAATGTACCTCGCTGCCAATGGTAACTTATTCGGTACTTCGTAGTAGTACTTCTTTATCTGGAATAACATTGAATCACACACGATGCACATTTCTTTATCTCGAATAACATAGCACGGAAATTACCGATGTTTTGCGAATGCGAATCGAGGAGAGGGAGATAACTCTAAATCTGTTTCTAGTGTGTCGTCTGCAAAATTTAGCGATGGCTACGAAAAGATTTGCCTCGCATTCCAAGAAATTAATTTTGACAAAACGCTCAAATGTAGTCCCTGTGAGCATTAAGAAAGGGAATTACACAGCGGCAACTTTACTAAACAATATCTGCGGGAAAACAGCGGGAAAAAGATGCAAGATTCGAATCGTTTGACTCATACAGGTTGGCTGAAATGTTCGATCTGATACCCATGCTTCAAACAGTTCAAAATTAACATTGAGGTGTTCAGTAAGATAAATACGTTGTTCATTGGTCCACCGGGGCCCTTGGGTTGATATATATCCTCTATGTTTGTTTATGTTCCGTTTGCCCTTCGGGCTCTTGCAGCATATACAAACATCGAGGGTGCATCAACCCATGCCCCACTACCTCATCCTCTTGACCAGTGAACAACCTGGTTGCAGATATAGTATTGCCTCTGCCCAGGTTGCAGATATAGCATTGTCTCTGCCCAGGTTGCGGGTTTAGTATTGTGCGTGTCCTGGTTGCAGATGTAGCATTGTCTCTGTCCTTGATATAGCCAAGTCTCTGTCCTGGCTGCAGATATAGTATTGCCTCTGCCCAGGTTGCGGATTTAGTATTGTGCGTGTCCTGGTTGCAGATGTAGTATTGTCTCTGTCCGTGATATAGCTAAGTCTCTGTCCTGGCTGCAGACATAGCACTGTCTCAGCCCTGACTACAGATATAGCATTACCTCTGCTCAGGTTGCGGATTTAGTATTGTGCGTGTCCTGGTTTCAGATGTAGCATTGTCTCTGTCCTTGATATAGCCAAGTCTCTGCCCTGGCTGCAGATATAGTATTGCCTCTGCCCAGGTTGCGGATTTAGTATTGTGCGTGTCCTGGTTGCAGATGTAGTATTGTCTCTGTCCTTGATATAGCTAAGTCTCTGTCCTGGCTGCAGACATAGCACTGTCTCAGCCCTGACTACAGATATAGCATTACCTCTGCTCAGGTTGCGGATTTAGTATTGTGCGTGTCCTGGTTTCAGATGTAGCATTGTCTCTGTCCTTGATATAGCCAAGTCTCTGTCCTGGCTGTAGATATAGTATTGCCTCTGCCCAGGTTGCGGATTTAGTATTGTGCGTGTCCTGGTTGCAGATGTAGCATTGTCTCTGTCCTTAATATAGCCAAGTCTCTGCCCTGGCTGCAGACATAGCACTGTCTCAGCCCTGACTGCAGATATAGCATTACCTCTGCTCAGGTTGCGGATTTAGTATTGTGCGTGTCCTGGTTTCAGATGTAGCATTGTCTCTGTCCTTGATATAGCCAAGTCTCTGTCCTGGCTGCAGACATAGCACTGTCTCAGCCCTGACTACAGATATAGTATTACCTCTGCTCAGGTTGCGGATTTAGTATTGTGCGTGTCCTGGTTTCAGATGTAGCATTGTCTCTGTCCTTGATATAGCCAAGTCTCTGTCCTGGCTGCAGATATAGTATTGCCTCTGCCCAGGTTGCGGATTTAGTATTGTGCGTGTCCTGGTTGCAGATGTAGCATTGTCTCTGTCCTTAATATAGCCAAGTCTCTGTCCTGGCTGCAGACATAGCACTGTCTCAGCCCTGACTGCAGATATAGCATTACCTCTGCTCAGGTTGCGGATTTAGTATTGTGCGTGTCCTGGTTGCAGATGTAGCATTGTCTCTGTCCTTGATATAGCCAAGTCTCTGTCCTGGCTGCAGATATAGTATTGCCTCTGCCCAGGTTGCGGATTTAGTATTGTGCGTGTCCTGGTTGCAGATGTAGTATTGTCTCTGTCCTTGATATAGCTAAGTCTCTGTCCTGGCTGCAGACATAGCACTGTCTCAGCCCTGACTACAGATATAGCATTACCTCTGCTCAGGTTGCGGATTTAGTATTGTGCGTGTCCTGGTTTCAGATGTAGCATTGTCTCTGTCCTTGATATAGCCAAGTCTCTGTCCTGGCTGTAGATATAGTATTGCCTCTGCCCAGGTTGCGGATTTAGTATTGTGCGTGTCCTGGTTGCAGATGTAGCATTGTCTCTGTCCTTAATATAGCCAAGTCTCTGCCCTGGCTGCAGACATAGCACTGTCTCAGCCCTGACTGCAGATATAGCATTACCTCTGCTCAGGTTGCGGATTTAGTATTGTGCGTGTCCTGGTTTCAGATGTAGCATTGTCTCTGTCCTTGATATAGCCAAGTCTCTGTCCTGGCTGCAGACATAGCACTGTCTCAGCCCTGACTACAGATATAGCATTACCTCTGCTCAGGTTGCAGATATAGTATTGTGCGTGTCTTGGTTGCAGATGTAGCATTGTCTCTGTCCTTGATATAGCCAAGTCTCTGTCCTGACTGCAGACATAGCACTGTCTCAGCCCTGACTACAGATATAGTATTACCTCTGCTCAGGTTGCGGATTTAGTATTGTGCGTGTCCTGGTTTCAGATGTAGCATTGTCTCTGTCCTTGATATAGCCAAGTCTCTGTCCTGGCTGCAGATATAGTATTGCCTCTGCCCAGGTTGCGGATTTAGTATTGTGCGTGTCCTGGTTGCAGATGTAGCATTGTCTCTGTCCTTAATATAGCCAAGTCTCTGTCCTGGCTGCAGACATAGCACTGTCTCAGCCCTGACTGCAGATATAGCATTACCTCTGCTCAGGTTGCGGATTTAGTATTGTGCGTGTCCTGGTTGCAGATGTAGCATTGTCTCTGTCCTTGATATAGCCAAGTCTCTGTCCTGGCTGCAGATATAGTATTGCCTCTGCCCAGGTTGCGGATTTAGTATTGTGCGTGTCCTGGTTGCAGATGTAGTATTGTCTCTGTCCTTGATATAGCTAAGTCTCTGCCCTGGCTGCAGACATAGCACTGTCTCAGCCCTGACTACAGATATAGCATTACCTCTGCTCAGGTTGCGGATTTAGTATTGTGCGTGTCCTGGTTTCAGATGTAGCATTGTCTCTGTCCTTGATATAGCCAAGTCTCTGTCCTGGCTGCAGATATAGTATTGCCTCTGCCCAGGTTGCGGATTTAGTATTGTGCGTGTCCTGGTTGCAGATGTAGTATTGTCTCTGTCCTTAATATAACCAAGTCTCTGCCCTGGCTGCAGACATAACACTGTCTCAGCCCTGACTACAGATATAGCATTACCTCTGCCCAGGTTGCAGATATAGTATTGTGCGTGTCCTGGTTGCAGATGTAGCATTGTCTCTGTCCTTGATATAGCCAAGTCTCTGTCCTGACTGCAGACATAGCACTGTCTCAGCCCTGACTACAGATATAGCATTACCTCTGCTCAGGTTGCGGATTTAGTATTGTGCGTGTCCTGGTTTCAGATGTAGCATTGTCTCTGTCCTTGATATAGCCAAGTCTCTGTCCTGGCTGCAGATTTTTTTTTGATGGTGCCCAGGTTGCAGATATAGCTAAGTCTCCGCCCTGGTTGCAGACATGTAATTGTCTGTGTTCTGGTTGCAAATATAACTATGACTCTGCCCTGGTTGGAGATATAGCAATGTCTTTGTCCTTGTTTCAGATACCCAGATTAATCTCTGCAACAACATTATTTGCTTACATAGCATTTAATCTAACCCGATGGAGACACAATCAGGACTGGTTGCAGACAAAACTATTCTTATTCTATATATTGCAGTCACATTATTCTGTCCTGACTGATATATAAACTTTTCTCTCTGTCCTGATTGCAGATATATAAGATTCTCTTTCCCGTAACAGCTTGTGCACAGTAGACCCATTTCCTATTAGGCTTTGCACATACATTTATATAACATACTCACTTACGCACTTGCCTGAACCATAGTACATGTCTCTCAAACAAGTAGACTTGAAATGTCCGCACGTGCCAGAGGAAATGTGCTAACTCTGATTACGTTGATTTGTGTGTGCAAAATGTGGAAAACGTAGATGAGATTGCCTACATGAGTACAATATCATCGGTCAGTTCCTCATTGTATTTAGTAACACAAAAAGAGTGTCAATGTCCATTTGAATACATATCTTGATGTGATTGAAGCAAAGTAAAACGATTGAATTCCTAAAATATTATACAACGTCAGCCCTCGATCTCTTAGGACCACACCTGTGACTGTCCGTAGCTTAATAAAGTATGCCCATTACATCAAAACTACAATTGTGTCGAAAGTAAGAAAGAACCAGTAGTCATCACTTTTACACTACTTGTACACCACGCACAGCGACCTGAGACTTTCATATCATGTTATTCTTTATCGAAATTGCATAAAACCCCTAATGAGATTTTGTTATTTTTTTCTCCAATCTTTGATTCTGTCGTTTTCAACCTTTACCATGTCTAAATCACAATTAGGGAGATCGGGATTACTGACGCTGTAATCTTGCTTGAGTCTGGATCCTCACGACCAGGGGAATATGAGAAGATTGAAGTAGGAGCGAGCATTCTGAGAGTTTCCTCAACTAAGTAGGGGTAGTTTGGGCAACAATCCACGCACTCTGTTGACACATAACTTCTCAAAACCTGCCTTACATAAAAGAAGCACCACTTTGCAGGGGTGAACTGTTTTCCAATCTTAAATCAAACTAAATACAACACTGATATTTGATATGAGAACAGAAATGAATTCCAAGATACGGCATCATTAATGATTGTAATTCTAAAACATGCATGGAGTTAGTAATATCAGACCACTGAAATGTCTCACTCGGCATGGATGTTGTTCACTTACCCTCTCGTGCAGAAAACATGCATGGAGTTAGTAATATCAGACCACTGAAATGTCTCACTCGGCATGGATGTTGTTCTCTTACCCTCTCGTGCAGAAAACATCTACTTATTATTGTTGCTATAACATGGCAACAGCTTCAATACAACAAACAATACAGCTGAATGATCAGAATTCTTGCTGAATACATTCCAAAGTGATCAATTCAGGAGAACAGTGTAAACTCTCTCTGTGTGTCTCTCTCTGTCTCTCACGCTCTCTCACACCACACACACACAAAAAAAAAAAAAAAAAAAAAAAGATTGGACACTGCTTTATGTATCTGCCTCTATACAGCTTACTGAACAACATACAGCGTACATTGTTAGGTTACCTCAGAGTGTGGGAAAGGTACGGAGTGACCGTGCGGTTGGACGTGTTTGGGTAGTTCCCTACCACTGACCGGTGGTCAGTAACATAGTCGGTATTGTGTCTCAGTAAAGGTGTGGCGGCCGGCGGGAGTCAGGTGGCGCCCATTCAGACAAAGCCAACATGCACTGGGGTAAATTACGTCGTAATGAAAATTTGAAATTCTCTGGGAAGGAATGACAAAATAATTCAACGGAGGTTGGAAGCGAATATATTTACTGAAATGATCAACCACAGTCCGAATATCAATGAATTTACTTAACTGGATTATAAAATTAGACTTGCAGATGTGTTAATAAATTAGTTATATAGAGTGAAACTGACAATCTGGTGTGAAATAGTTTCTGAAGGAAAATGTAAGTATAAGAAAATCTCCCCGTATCGCCTTGTCATGTGCAGCTGCATCGCGTGTACTACAAGAAATAAATCATGTGCGATCAGTGAATGAAAGACTTACTAGACTAGTAGTATACATGGTCGACGGAGGTGGTATCAATATTTCTTTAGCACATCAAAATACCATTTTAGGACTGTAGTACATTCAGTCCTGAGGAGAATGAGTTTGACAATCATCTTCATTGCAATCAAAATTCTCAAGTCAAAATTTTAATTTGCTGAGACATATTTTTCTGGCAGTCCCGTGCAAGTGAGTCCCATCTGAAACGATCCACGTATTGGTCCTGACCAGATTACGCAGTGTGCACCGCCATCAGCAAGGGTACAATGTCTCGGCGCCGCTCAAAGCTATTCTAGTAACTAGCCAAAGGTAGCATGTGAGTACATAAACAGGCATTGCCAACTGAAAGCAGAACTGTAACTCCTGAAACTCTTCTAATCCTTCTAATTTCTCCCCGTCCCTTACTTTAGATACTAGCTTCTTTGTTATCAAGCTTCTCTGTAATTGGATAAATTGCAGTAGCGACAAGTGCCCGATTTGTAAACTTTTATTTGACAAAAAGTAGAAATGAACACCACCACTTGAGCACAGCAGCAATACCCAAGACAGGACTCTCCATATATTGTCGACTGAAAGACAAACGAGAACTGCTTAAGAGTTCCTCAAACATCAGTGTGTTCGCTGCCGTAATTGTTGTCTATAAATTTGACTTTAGAATCCATGTGCTAAGCTATAACTATCACATGAAAGCGACAGCCGTGTTTTCTCAAATAATCATGCCAAATATATGTTCAATAACACTCATTTTTCTATCGTCATAAATCCACGTGTTGTACAGTTTTATGATAACGTTCAGATGATGCTGAAGGTGGAAGATGCAAATACTCGCTTCACACGAGAAGTTGGCTGGAAGTGTATCGTGCCAGTATCGGAGGGAAATGGCAATAAAACATGGAGAACCCAAGCAAGAGTAGGTACCTGTAAGGTACAATAGCCAGTACTGATGACTGCAAAACGCGATTTCAGTGGGTAGGTCAGTACTGATAACTGAACAGAGCGACGCAGGTAGGTGGAATAGTACAGGCAGTAGTATTGAACGACCCGGCTAGACGGACCAGTACAGGTAGGTACCAGTACAGAGCGACTCGGCTAGGTGGATCGATACTGAAAGCTGTGTAGACCGATCCGATTAGATAGATCAGTACTGAGAGCTGTATAGAGTGACTCGGCCAGGTGGACTAGTACTGAAAGCTGTATAAAGTGACTCGGCTAGGTGGACTAGTACTGAAAGTTGTATAGAGTGACCCGGCTAGGTGGACCAGTACTGGAGGCCGTATAGAGTGACCCGGCTAGCAGGACCAGTACTGAAAGCTGTATAGAGTGACTCGGCTAGGTGGACTAGTACTGAAAGCTGTATAGAGTGACCCATCTACAACAAGCTAGAGTAGGTACCTGTAAGGTGCAATAGCCAGTACTGATGACTGCAAAACGCGATTTCAGTGGGTAGGTTAGTACTGATAACTGAACAGAGCGACGCAGGTAGGTGGAATAGTACAGGCAGTAGTATTGAACGACCCGGCTAGACGGACCAGTACAGGTAGGTACCAGTACAGAGCGACTCGGTTAGGTGGATCGATACTGAAAGCTGTGTAGACCGATCCGATTAGATAGATCAGTACTGAGAGCTGTATAGAGTGACTCGGCTGTGGACCAGTACTAAAAACTGTATAGGGTGACTCGGCCAGGTGGACCAGTACTGAAAGTTGTATAGAGTGACCAGGCTAGGTAGACCAGTACTGAAAGCTGTATAGAGTGACCCGGCTAGGTGGATCAGTACTGAAAGCTGTATACAGTGACTCGGCCAGGTGGACTAGTACTGAAAGCTGTATAGAGTGACTCGGCTAGGTGAACCAGTACTGAAAGCTGTGTAGAGCAACTCGGCTATATGGGCCAGTACAGATGGCTGTGTAGAGTGACTCGGATAGATGGATCAGTGCAAATAGATGTGTAGAGATCCCATGAAAGTGCACCAGTGCTAAAAGCTATATAGAGCAACTCGGCTTGGTGGACCAGTACAGATGGATGTGTAGACTCGGCTAGGAGGAGCAGTACGCATAGCTGTGTAGAGATCCTAAGTGGTTCAAGTACCAAACGCTGCATATTGTGACAGACACATTTGGAAAGTATATATCATACACACACACATGGAAAAGATATGTCACAGACACACATGGAAAGGATGTATCGCAGACAGTTGGAAATGATGTAACAGACACAGTGGGAAAGGATGTATCACAAATACACATGGAAAGGATATACCACATACACACATGGAAAGGATACATCACAGACACACATGGAAAATATGTATCACACAGAGGAAACAGTGTAGAGGCCACACTGCATTTATGGGAAGGACTTTTCACATTACACACAGAATTGGCCAAAAAAATGAAAAAGAGAACAAACTCATTGCATCACAATAGTGTCTTGGGCATACTTTCCGACACCGCTTATGATATCCATTGCAGTACAATATGATATATTGTAACACTATGATGTGTGACATGTATTTCAATACAATATGATGTGTGACATCGATTGCAACATTATGTTTTGTGGCATGCATTGCAAAAATATGATATGAGACATTTATTGCAACACTATGATGTCTGACATGTACTGCAACACAAAATAATGTTTGACATGTATTGCAACACAATATGACGTATGCAACACCATGATGTGAGACATGCATTGCAACAATATTATGTGAGGCACGCATTGCAGCACTATGATATAAGCCATGTATTGCAATAATTTGTGACATGTATTGCAGTACAATATATTTTGACATGTATTTCAAAACGATGATGTGTGACATGTAGTGCAACACTATGATGTGTAACGTGTATTGCAACACCATATGAGACATGTATTGCAACACTGTGATGTGTGACATGTATTGCAACACTACGATGTGGCATGTATTGCAACAATATGATGTGCAACGTGTATTGCAACACCATGATATGAGGCATGTTTTGCAAGACTATGATGTGTGACATGTATTGCAATACCATTACAATATGATGTGTGAAATACATTGCTATACAATATGATGTGTGATATGTATTGGAACACAATATATGTGTGACATGTATTGCAATACAATTACAATATGATGTGTGGCATCCATTGCTATACAATATGATGTGTGATATGTATTGCAAGACAATATGATGTATGAAATGTATTCCAACACTATGATGTGTGACCTGTATTGCAACACTATGATTTGTGACGTGTATTGCAATGCAATTACAATATGATGTGTGACATGTATTGCAACACTTTGATCTATGATATGTATGGGAACACTGTGATGTGTGACATGTATTGCAAAACTATGATCTATGATAAGTATTGCAACACTATGACGTGTGACATGTATTGCAACACTATGATGTGTGACATGTATTGCAACACTATGATCTATGACATGTATGTCAATACAATATATGTGTGACATGTATTGCAACACTATAATGTGTGACGTGTATTTCAATGCAATATGATGTGTGATATGTATTGCAACACCAGGATTTGTGAGATGTATTGCAACACTATGATATGAGACATGCATTGGAACACTATGATTTGTGACATGTATTGGAATACAATATATGTGTGACAAGTATTGCAACACTATGATGTGAGACATGTATTGCAACAGTGTGATGTGTAACGTGTGTTGCAACACTTTGATTTGTGACATGTATTGGAATACAATATGATGTGTGACATGTATTGCAACACTATGATCTATGATATGTTTTGCAACACTTTGATGTGTTACATGTATTGCAACACCATGATATGAAACATGTTTTGCAACACTCTGATGTATGGCATGTATTACAACACTTTGAACTATGATACGTATTGCAACACTATAATGTGTGACATGTATTGCAACACTATGATGTGTGACATCAACTGCAACACTATGATGTGTCACATGTCTTGCAATACAAAACGATGTGTGACGTGTATTGCAGCACAATATAATATGGGACGTGTATTGCAACACGACATGGAGTATATTACACGGAGCAACACAGGTGACACCCATTCATTGGATCGAGAACAAATATCATTACTTTGAGTTTTAAGACTGCCTTTCTATACCATACCTTTGTTTTACCCTCACTAAACAGGAAGCAATCAGTGGATAATTTATGAAAACAGTTGTCCAAAGATCCGATATGCGAATCGGATGTTTCTGTTGTGTATTAAGTGACAGGGTACATTGAGACCTAAGCGCCCTCGCCACCATATAACAAAGTAAGACACGCTACTATGCAAGAGCTTCACCTCTGACCTTCTTCACACTTTTACCTCTCTACGAGTTTCATAAATCAAGATATCGGAAGATAGTTTTTACCCCCTTGAGAAATAACATTCATAAAAAAGGTAAAGTGTACCCAGCTGCATGTTGTAAATAACTAGTGGTTGCAGCACTCAAAAGGCTGACGGTGGAGAGTGTAACGGAGTGGGTTGGACTAGGTGGCAGAGGTGGATAAGGCGAAGAAGAATCATACTGAGGCGGTAGACTGGCGGTGGGATTAGACTGAGATGGTGGAGGGTCAGACGGGCATGGAGGGTGACGTGGACATGGGGGCTCTTATGGCGGTTTGTAGGTGACATAAAACATAATCTATTTTCCTTGCCATAAACTGTCTTCTGCATAAACTGCTTTCACTTAGTCCGTTATATACACTACATACATGTCATGACCACAGCACCTGGCCCTTCAGAAAAAAGAAAATTATAGCTGCAATACTCATGCCATAAGACACACGTCGTGACCGTTCTATCCACCTCATAAGATAACACATACGTCATAACTGCTTTACCCACACTATCAAACAACACACACGTCAAGACAACATCACCCACATCATCAGATACGACACACGTTATGACAAAATTACCCACATCATCAGACAACACATACGTCATGATTGCATAGTACACACAATCAAATAACATAGACGTTATGGTTGTATTACCTACACCAACAGATTTAACATACGTCATGACTGCATTACCTACACCATCAGACATAACACACGTCATGACTGCATTACCGACACCATCAGATATAACACACTTCATGACTGCATTACCTACACCATCAGATATAACACACGTCATGACTGCATTACCGACACCATCAGATATAACACACTTCATGACTGCATTACCTACACCATCAGATATAACACACGTCATGACTGCATTACCTACACCATCAGATATAACACACGTCATGACTGCATTACCGACACCATCAGATATAACACACTTCATGACTGCATTACCTACACCATCAGATATAACACACGTCATGACTGCATTACCGATACCATCAGATATAACACACGTCATGACTGCATTACCTACACCATCATATATAACACACGTCACGACAGCATTACCTACACAGTTAGCAAACACACTACCTACACCATTAGCTTACACAAACGTCATGGCAGCATTACCTACACCATCAGATATAACACACGTCATGGCAGTTTGGTCCCAACTACAAGATAGCACACACGTCAGAACACCATCACCCACACACATTTCATTCCAGGACTCGGTACCCCGTGTCTCCATGACAGTTGCCGAGACACGACAGCACAGCAACTACACGGAGACTGCACTGACGACGGCATGTTTGTTTGACATGCGAGTATACGATGTAATGAAAGATTTTATAGCCGCAACTTCTTATCGCTGTACCGATAGCAGAATTGCAAAGCGGAAAGAGTTGCTTCCCTTCAACCGTTAACCGCTATGTTTGCGCTCCTCGACATGAATGGGGCAATCGGTATGTGTTTCACCTTAAAATAGACATACATTCACTGAGAATAATGATGTTGACATCAGTTGACATCGTTGACAGAGAATATATCAAGATCTTTGTTTTCCAATTTCTTAGTTGCCATCTACTCTCAGTTATTCATTTCTTGTATACATATATTGATTACTGAAAACGACAAATAGCCCATATTCACAGTGTACAGATTTCTTATCAAAGGCAACTAATGCCTTTTTTCTATTGAAAACATAACAAAGATCGTTTTAGATGTAACACATGATAATTTCTTGCAAACCCTGCTCTGACTATACAAGAAGGCTTTCCACGAATTGCATAAAATGTTTATCAAAGTATGCTATTATCATTATAGTTTCATTATAGATTTAATATGAAATGCGACACAGGGAGGTTCTAGCGTAGCCTGTTTCTTCTGTCATCAAAGAAAATATTTGTCACAAAAAGCCGAGTGATGCACACTACACATGACATTTTTTCTCAGCTAAAGTTCACACTAATTCGGGAAAACAGTAAAGTAGTACACATCGAATATCAACAAACCATAACATTGTTCGTGTTTACAGCCACAAATTCCACACATGTAAAGCACAAATGTCATAAAAATACGACAAGTGTTATGTCGTCAGCACAAACTTATGAAATAATTTATATTGTCGAATTGTTGTCTCGTGTCAAATATATGAATGTGCTGTTTCCATTGAAAAATAGATACAATACATTGGACAAAGTTTCAAATGATATATCACACGTTTTCAACATAGTATAAAAGGAGCTCCCTCGAGATCCCCATTAGGGTATGCGTTGGTGAGGGTAATCTCCCTTTAACACGTTTACCCATTTCCATTGTATCTTCTGCCTGACGTCTGCTCTAAATCGATATTTTAGTACATTTAGTATGACTCCATGCTAGACATGCTAGAAGTTTTCTCTCTGTTGAATGAACAAGTGATTATCAAATGAACAAGTGATTATCAAATGAACAAGTGATTATCAAATGTATTTTATCGACCGCAGAATGACAAATTTCAGTTTAATTAACAGTACTTCAAATCATTTCCTCTTGTGAACTCTATCCCAATAACCTGTTTTACTTGTAAGTATTTTCAACAATGGGAAATATTATCGAATCCTTGTTCTAAACAGGCTTAACACATATTGTTTGACAATGTCTTGCCAAATGGGTTGCCTAAATGGAGCTTTCTACTCCATGATAATGCGACATGGAATAGGTATGGACAGAGTCCAGACGTATCTAAGTAAATAGTAAACAGGTTTCCATCCCATCATGTGGCTCTAGTGCTACTAGGATTGAAAACGAACTTTCTGCATAGTTGAAAATGTACAATCTCAGCTCTCTGAACTCTAATGAATGTTAATACCCAACACATCAGAAACATATCATCGGACATATATAATGTCAATGTCAAGCCATGTGTCGACATGTCTGTAGCGATGTAACAATAAAACACAGGCAGACCATGTATCTGTTTGCCCTTACCGATGTAACAATAAAACACAGACAGAACATGCGCTTATTTATCGCTATCGGTGTAATAATGAACACAGACAGGTCATGTGTACATTTCTCTCAATCTGACAAACCATGAGCATATTTGTCTCTGTCGATGTAATAATGATCACAGGCGGACCATGTGTCTAATTGTCTGTATCAATGTAATAGTGAGCACAGGCGGACCATGTACCTGTTTGTCTGAACCAATGTCATTGTGAACACAGGGAGGCCATGTACCTATTTGTCTGTACCGATGTGAACACAGGGAGACCATGTGTCGTATTGTTTGCACCGATGCAATAATGAATACATTGGTAGATTATTAATGCTTCAAAGTCTAATATAAGTCGACAACAGACACTATACAACCAAACTATCTATTAAAAGTTTCATTGGGTGTTACTTATGTTATATTAAGTACATCATACATCATTTTTAGTTATAATTTGTGTGACACGCCCATTTCCTGAAAGTAGACCATTGTTAAGGAAGCTGTTTATGTGCTTATCACAGATGCTATATGAGCAGCAACATATTTCAGTACAGTTTCTAGTTTTAAATATACATTAAGTTAGTCCTGTTCTTTGGATATCTGTAGTGGATATGTACCAATATGAGTACATGCCATAAAATCGTTCAGTGATTACGTAATAAACACATACATTTATAGCACATTCAAAAGAAATCACTAGATACAATTAGGATCCTTGACATGACTATGTATTGAATACAGTTAAAGATTTTACAGCGCTTAGGAGTACGTCCATTAACATTTTGGCAAAGCACGCCACATGTGTATTTCAGAAAAATGGTGAGTTTTAAAATACGGGCGTACTGGTAATTAGGAAACGCTCTGGTAATGATAGAATGAATTCAACGTATTCAGTGTTAGCGACCAAAAAGAAAGCTACGCTGTTTCATTTAAAGATGAGGAGCTAATAGGGTGAGTTGTGCTTCTTTTTTGTAACCTCCATTCTTCCTTCGAAGAATCAGGCATCGTAGTTACTGTTCCTTCTTCATGAGTTTATGGCCCACCTTCATCGCATCTCTCCATCATTACCCTGCATCTCTCCATCATTACCCTGCATCTCTCCATCATTATCCTGCATCTCTCCATCATTACCCTGCATCTCTCCATGATTATCCTGCATCTCTCCATAATTATCCTGCATCTCTCCATCATTATCCTGCATATCTGCATCATTATATGTTGCATCTCTCCGCCATTACCGTGTATTGTACTATAAAATGGCATCCTCGGCCACAATGACACAATCCTAAACGTATTTGAATAATAACAGTCGCACTAAAACACTATGTTCTTAGTTGTACTCGCCAAACCGATTAGGCGCTACTAGCGTCAACATCCTCGTAAAGAGGACGAACAACGTACGTGTTTCTGTCCTACATTTAAAGGAATCTTTCAAGCAAAAGGAGTGGGTATCAAATTACAAAGACAGAACTGAATGGGCAGACCATGGTCCTCGGTAAATTACCATCATATTGGAACCTTCTGGAAAAAAACCCCTAAATCCTATCTTAAAATTCCTTTAGCCTAATACATATACTGCTGTATAGTAGTAACAATTACACTAAAGAATAGCAATATCTTTTCTAAAAACGGTTATACATCAATGTCATTATAGGTAAAAATGTGTGTGCGTGTGTATGGAATACTCGAATATTTAAGGAAACATTGGTAGAAAATATTGTACCTGGTAATTCAGAGTTCGCTGTACATCTAAATGTGGCAACTACATAACTTTATTATTTCTAACCTTTTTGAACCACTCTGGTCAAGCGTCTTAAAAATACATTTCTGGTGGTTACGTTATCAATCTACAACTTTCTATAAAATTCATTTGAAAATAGCAAGATGTCACAGAGACCATATGGTATCTTGATGTATCCATTTTCTGTTTGATTTTGTTCTTTTATTAGGTGTGTTAAGCTTATTTGAAATGAAAATGCTCTAATAAAAATGTCTTGTAAAACAAATTATTTATATCAAGCAGACGCGACTCCTGCTACTCTACCCTGGGTGAGCGCGATTCTCAGTAACAGGGGTGTTTAGATAGATACATGTATATCTACGTTTACGTCTTCTTGAAAGTGTTGCGTTTCAACAATGGGAAATCATCCGAAAGGAGACAATCCCATGACAGTCCCACATGAAGTGTATTGTGTGACCTGTTTCAGTGCTGTAGAGTCATTCTTACGCAGCAATACTGAGTATGGCATCATCACTATGTCAAGCTGTTTAAGATGCTATTGTACGGCACCTTGTGAAGTTGTAGCAAGGATTGATGTCATCAGCCTGTGAAGTATTTGAAGAGTTTGAAGATATTCGGATAAGAATAATAACACATAAGCATTAAGCAGGCATGATAAAAGCTTTTAAGAAACAAACAGACACACAGACACACACACAGAGCAAACACACAGACAGACAGACACACACTGCAGACATTTTGTTGCATTCATCACATATGATGTTGAATACCGCTATCACTAAAGTATGAGTAGTATTACATTCTACACATATAAATTTGCCTCCCTCCCGTTCAGGCATACCGCCACTAGTCTAGGCGGTTTTGTCTTGCACATCACATATGGAATGATGCATGCCTCCACCAGAAGAGACTATTATATACTCAGTTCTAGACTGAAGAAAGGAAGCTTTCAGCAGTGGAAAAAGTATAGAATTATCTCTTCAAAATCTTAAAAGTAAACATATTGACTGGGAGGTCACTAGTAAAACTAACATAAACTAAGGCAAATTGTACTTTAACATTTGGTTCAAAGGCAGTAGCATACTGGGACGTGCCCGTGACTTTCAGCATGTGGGAAGTAATGGATATGGACGACAAGATCTACCGCGAATTTCTTCCTTTTCTTCCTGTGGCGAATATTCTGCCTTCATTAAGCAGAGTACCGTCACATACTGTTCTTCCAATGATTGCGTTGGTCTTTACTATAACACTTAATACTGAAACTATAATGAACAAATATTTTTGCATTATATATCGTCTGTTTGCACTATTATTCATATTAAAAACTTGAAAAAGTGCACAAAATATTTAAAATGGAAACTTTCTTACCAATTTGATTTGGGGGAACAAAAATAACAATTTCTTTTTCATTTTCGACACTACAGCTGCTGTGTGTGCAACGTATGTGTATGTTGTTTATGAGCAAGGAAATGTGTATTTGAGCGTGCGTTCGCGCTCGCGTGTGTGTGTAATGGGCATATATGCGACTTAAGTAAGACTGTACTTTCTTGGGATGTATGAGCTTATATGTTGCCGCATTCTATGTGCGTGCTGAGTGTATCCTGCGAACAAGTGGACATGGGCGCCTTCAAAGCCACCAGTCTATACAGACTTTCTCTTAACTCTCATTCTGGTGACAATTTGCAATATTTAGCAAGAAGCGAAGACAGGCAGTAAGTACTTTATCCCTTAAAGCAAAAGGTAAAGAAAAAGTTGTATTTTGAATATTTCAGACAAGTTCACTAAGTCTCTCCGCCGCCCAAAGGCTTACATACTGTTGGCTGTCGGCTCCCCGTCCTTACAGCTGCCACAGATAGCCACCGGGGGATGGATACGAGTTTGAGCAGGCCCTAGGAGGTAACTGTCGCTCTTCAGTTTAAAACTTGATATAAAAATACAACTGACTAAATGTAACACGTTGATGGAACAGAATCAAAGTAGAATTAAGCTGCGATAGATTTGGTAGACAGATGATGGACGTGGCAGTCACAGATAAATAGATAAACACAAAGAGATAAAATAGCAGGAACAAAACTTTTTGAAATTCAAACGCAAATAGTGAGTAAAACAATATCTGAAAAGAAAGTGTACAGAGGAGGTGAGAGGTGATATGGCAGGGCCTTGGAAGCCGAACATGAGGAGGTCTCATCGTCTCTTATTTGTGCCTGTCTTAACACCTCACGGCAAAGGTACAGGCATCCTCAACCACGTTCAGCAATGACAGTACGAGCTGACTGTACACATACCACAAACAACAGACACTCCCCGTCACACACAATACAAACAACATACTGTCCATGTTTGTGTGAGATTTACACTGAAAAATAATAGTTTGTAAAACGATCATATTCTGCAGTAATGTCACTAGACAAACAGCCTTCTTAACTAAAATTTTAATTGTCTTTATCGTATGCCCGTTTATTGTCTCATCTTTCCTCCGAAACTCCACTGCCTTGCCATGTCCACCCTCTTATCTGGTGCCCGCACGGTTCACCTTGTTTCCAGGAACCATAATGCCGCTCCCAATCCTTGTTGCCACTTTCTTCGGGTACTCAGATGCACTATCCAGCATACCAAACTGCCTGGCCATATGACCTTTTGTCTCAGCCTCCTGCCCCACACTGAACTATCTTACACTTTCTACCCTCACACCCATTGCCCTATTCGCTCCTATCAGGGAATCCTACTGCCTCCGTTGGCAAACTATATTCAGTACCTGTCTACCGCCCACCTACGTTCCCATTATTTCCTTCTAGAGTCTTTTAGGTCAAAATGATACCCATGAATCACTATACAACGCAAAATCGGTTCATGATCAAACATTAAATCAACGCAACATGCAATAAAAACACCAGACCAAAAGTTTCCTAGCTTTTCTACAAAATAAAAAAAGTCATTTTGTTTAAATTTTCCATGTGAAGTTTTTCGAGGGTAAAGTAAGAGAATCATTGTTGCGGGAACAGCCTCAAGAGCGGGAAGCACGTGCAACCTAGGATGTCAACTCTTACGGACTGGAATCTAAGCAAATTCCTGATTCACTGTCTGATTCTCAGATTGTACACTTATGGTAAGGCGGTAAAACGTACCATTTCATGGGCATCATCTTGGAGATATTATCAACCTTATATTTTGATGTTGTTTTTCTATCATGTCATAAAACACAGGTTCGGTTGCTTTTGATGGAAAAGGAATATCTTGTTTTCTTTGCTACCATATCACTTTTCTTCTGTTGGATTTATGAACTGTTTGTATTTGCATCCTGCACGCTGTGACATGGTGCGGTGTCCATAACAATTAAACATTTTTGAGGAAGTGCTAGTACCAGTTGTTTTCACCCTATTTCATAAAACTTCCCCATTTATTTCACTGCCGTCTTTGGTTGTCGCAATGAAAACAAGTAAAGTGAACAACCAAGCAAAAATCCCAGATGTTTACAACCTGTGTGTTACACAAGGAGTCGCTTACCCTTGCCCAGCGGCACTTTCCTTTCATGGTTACATAGAGGAACAGTTTACCCATTTCGTGGAGTGTGGCTGGCGTACACCAATGTTTCATCCAGAAACACTGGTTCGAATCCTTCTGAATCCTTCTTGACATTTGTGTCCGACAGTATGTGTCGTGTAATCGAACGATGTTTCACGTAGCACTCGCCTGTATTCACCACTTACGTTTCGTAACGAAACTCAAATTTATGCAAAGGATTCCATAACTGACATTTGGATGTACTCAACGAATGTTCCGTATCTGTTAGTTTTGGCAAAATGCGTAAGGAAGAGCGAAGACCCCTCATTTGTGCCTGATTCAGTTGCACGTTGTCTCAATAGAATTTTCAGTTGTCTATCAAACAACCAAACTGCACACGCAGTGCGTTTAACAAATTGACCCAGGGCATATTAAGGCAACCCCTTTCACTTTCGCCTTTAAATAATGTTCATAAACTTTGATATCAATGGATTTGATGTCAAAGGTGATTTTCATTGCCTCATGCACCGTGTCAATATATCGATTGGCTATGCTTGATGTGACGTCACAGTTGCACGCGTTTCCCGCCCTTGAGGCTGTTCGAGCAACAATACTACTGTTATTTAACCATCGTAAAAGTTCACGCGGAAAATCAAAACCAAAACTTATGATAGCTTTTTTTGTTGTTCACAAACGTTAAAAAACTTTTTTCCAGAGTTGGTCTGATGTTTCCATTACATTTTGCGTTGAAGTGAAAGTTTGATCATGAACTGATTTGGAGATTGTGATTCATTTTGGTATCATTTTGACTCAAACAGACTATACTTTCCGTTACCCATCTGTCTGACCAGCAATCAAAAACCCATCCTCTCCCCTACCATCTTATCAGGCTTTCCTGTGACTTCCTAAACAACCCATCCTCTCCCCACAGCCTCATCAGGTACTCTATTGACTCCCCATACAGCATATCATCTCCCCCACAATCTCATCAGACACTCTAATGGCTCCCTTCACAACCCATCCTCTCCCCTACAATCTCATCAGGTACTCCAATGACTGGCCCCCATGACGTATTTTCCGGGCGCTTTACTACTTCACCTCTCTCATTCGGCACCACCGGCCTTACCTTGTCCCTCTGAAATGGGGAGAACGTTTGTGCTAATAGCACCTAACATCCTTATTTGCACATTTTCCCGGATCCCAACTGCTTTACACCAACACGGGTTTTCCTGCACACCAATGCCACACAATTCTACTCATTCAATGAATGATTGCATAATTTAAAAAATAATACCAGCTTTTGTTAAGAAGCAGCTGACAAAGAACTAACAACACCAACATACGTATAGGATAAACGAAATTCTCGGAGAATAATTTCGGATCTGTAACATATATTCGAAACAAAAAAATGATAATGTAATAATGTCGGGTTTCTCTCACAAAGGGTCGCGCAACTTAAACATCTTTTGCGTGTTGTCTTTAATAGCTTGCTTCAAAGAGTACTGGTGATGAGTTCAAGTTAAATCGTAAGGATATCGTATTCTTCACCACGAGTTATATTTTTAGGCAAACTGAAAATTGGGAATCTTGACAAGTGATGCGCTCTTAACACACGTTTTCTTGAAATATTTGGTTAGAGGCATTATTTTCAGATATGCCTGATGCGTTCAAATACTTGTTCTTGTCAAAGATTCTTAAGATTCATTATCAGTGAGTTTATATCATCAAGTGACAATGGGATCTGATTATGCTGATCCTTTGCATTTTGCAGATGGCTATATTCGTGGGAGCTCCATCTTACACCGTCTGCACTCTGCATTGTGACTATTTCTGTCTATTGTGTATGTCTAAGTATAGTAGGTGTGTTCGCTGTCGGTATACGCGTTTCATTTGCCTGGTTACATTGAGGACGGTGGAGTTTTCACAAGTCGTTGGACTTGTACATGACAACTGCAGTTGTAACAAGCTGGCAGGCTATACACATTTTGTTGTACAATTCCGATTGTCGACGAAATAGAGAATGAAGGAAACGTACATGTCTCAGCTCACGGGCATAGGATTGACTTGCACATGCTATAATTAAACAATAGCACAAGCAAATTTAAAAAGTTGCTTAAATATCAAACATGTTCAAGACGTACACATTTTAAATCGCAGAAGTAAAATGTGAGTAATACCTCTCAGGAGAAAAAATATATCTATAGACCTTAATGAATACCTAAAAGGTGAACATATATTCACTTTATATAATATTCTCATATCGATCAATTTCACCGTCTGTAGTGTTGTTTAGATGATCGGATGAAAACTACCATGTAGTAAAATACCAGTTCCTTCCTTCTATCGGCTACTCATCATTCCCTTGAAGGTTTTACGATGGTATGGAGTCCTGCAAGGTGACTCTGGTCACACCGCTCTGGTGAGTCGGGGTGGTCTACCCAGGGAACGTGCTTGCTCATGGCAACAGTGATCTGAGGTATTTTCCGTGTGACTGTCATCTCATACAGGAGCTATCATCAGATATCACGCTCCAATTGTTCTTAGGTTTTCTGGATTCGCTTTCATACTCTAACCAGTTTTAAGATGCCTGTGATATTTAGCTCGCATCTTTTTAAAACCAAGGCAATTCATTGAAGGTACGTCAAAATATTGTAATACCTCATCCTTAGTGTTGAATCAGCAATATAATATGGTATAAATAAAGTATGCGAACAAAAATCATGTATTTAAATGAATCATTTAGAGTCTGTATGCTTTAATGCAGGTGCAGAGGTGGCCTGTGGATGACTAGTTTAGTGGACAATTCCAGTGGACGGAAGATATGGCAGAAATGTGACATTAACCGTAGCTTTTGGGCATGGATGAAGGTGGGAGAGGAAAACCACGTGATGGACTGAAGATGTGTGGGGAATTATCATGAGACGGAGTGGAGATGTGTGGGGAATTATCGTGAGACGGAGTGGAGATGTGTGGGGAATTATCATGAGATGGACTGAAGATGTGGGAGAATTATTATTACATGGACCGAAGGTATGAGACAATTATTAAGACATGGGCAGAAGATATGAGACAATTATTAAAAAGTGCGACTGAAAATATAAGAGAATTATCATGGCATGGACTGAAGATGGGAGAGAATTATTATTACATGGACCAAAGGTATGAGACAATTATTAAAACATGGACTGAAGATGTAAGAGAATTATCATGGCATGGATTGAAAATGGTGGAGAATTAGTAAGACATGGAGTGAACATGTGAGAGAACTATCATGACATGGACTGAAGATGTGAGATAATTATTATGACTTGGTCTCAGGTAGTGAGAGAATTATTAAGACGTGGTGTGAAGATGTGAGAGAATTAGTAAGACATGGAGTGACGATGTGAGAGAATTATAACGACATCATAGCATAACGTATTTAAATGTGGATGTGGCTGGCAAGAAATGTGTTCAGGTATAGCTCTTCAGAGTTGTCGTGAAAGGAATGAAACAAAATAAATACATACTTTGAGTTGCACGTGTTACGTCATTACAGCTTTTCTTCAGGTACTCTGTGAACCGGGTTGTAGTGTTTGGTCGTGCTATATGTAGAAAGTGTTATCAATTTCTGAGAACAAATAAGCATATATAGTGTACGTCTGAGACTGAAGTGTGCATAATAATCAGTTTCACACTTTGGGGAAAAGACGAACATTAGGTGTAAACCTGTTCCCAATCCCTTTGTCGTTTCGGAAACTACAATGTGCTTAACAGAAAACACCAAAAACAAGATGAGTAATGTAATCTTTACGTTAACATCTTCCCATGTAGGCCATATAATGACGCGATTAATGCAATTACTTGTTGGTAGTAAAGAAAAATGCTTACTTATGTGCATTGACAAGTTTGTTTACGTAATTATAAACCTTAGTTTTGAAAATAAGCAGGGAATGTGCCACTCCAGTTTGCTAGTATTCAGGAGACACCTAAAAAGTTTTGATATTGTTTTGATATTATTGAAAATAGAGTGTTACAAAACCACTTTCTGAAACACTGACCTGCGAATATTTTATGCCGAATGCTGAGTGGGAATGGAGTTCAAGCAACACAAGTAATAAATTTGTTAAAGTACAGTAAAACACATCCCTTGAATCAAATTGTAAGGCCAGTAGAAGAGTCAATTAGGACAAAAGTAAAACGATTACATGTCAGTATGTAACTATGCACTAGGTCTGTGACCATCTGTGATCAGTTTCTGACAAGCGAGAGAGAAAGTAAAGAATATCAATGGAAACTTGTTGCCTTGAAAAAGTATGCCAACATCTGGAACTACATGCCGGATGCTATCGTAGTTTGCAATCACACATGTATTTGATAATTTCTCTACTCTTTTCTAGAATTACCCGTTCCCCCATCCCAAAAGCCGATCACTTCAACAATGTATTTCAGCTGCTTTCATGTTCGATGGTGACATTACAGCCATGTTGAAAATCAAATTTCCTTTGCGCTTTTGGAGGAGTATTTAAAAGGGAAAATATTTGCCCGTTCTTACCCATTATTTATTATCAATGGCTGGCATCTATTTACATTTACAAATCACAAACATAGCACGCATTGAAAAAATCTAGAAAGCAGGGTCTGAGTGCATTTCATAATCGACGTCTCTCAACCTGCCCACTGCAAGAATGTTTTGGAGAAAAATACTTCTGTCGTGCGAGACATTGCGAACAATCTATCTGTTGTTGTGCGGGGCATATTATACTGAACAATGATTTACTCGGTCAACACCCAGCTTACAGGTAGTAGAAAAAGCCAGCTAGGCAGTGGTCACTTCTGCATGGTGAGGCCCATCGGAGAGCTGCAGACTGTCTTCTTCATAAGGAGCTTAAAGCACTAAAGGCACTTACTGTATCTAACTGTTCAAAGTGTGATATAATATATATATATATATATATATATATATATATATATATATATATATATATATATATATATATATATATATAGAGAGAGAGAGAGAGAGAGAGAGAGAGAGAGAGAGTCAAACAGTAATATACACGATATGAAATTATGTGCATATGAATATAGAAAAATGTCAGGTGACGTTTATTTAAACAGTTATATGTGATAGTAATAGTTTCAGTATTTGAGATAATTTGTTTTAGAAATGAGTAAAATGGAACAACGGAAGGGTTTCTGAACCAGATTTGAAGTTAATTACGCCATGATATCATTCAGACGCTACAGGCACACGCTGCTCTTTAACAAGGACAACGAACCTTGTTAAGCACACTTGACGGTAATTAAGCCGGGTATCTTGGTTTATAACATGGACGATACACAAAGAAGTGTCGTGCCTGACAGCAGGAGTCGGTGAGATGGACACCCATGTCTTTGTACCTTCAACACCCATAGTCCAGCCATCACGGATAGCCAGCCCTCTTACCAGACAGACGGGCATCATCACACTTGACACAAACATAGACCAAATATCACGACTAAACGTTGACCATGTGTGGATACAGTGATTACGAATGAACGGTAAATTGTACATACATATTTGACAATGAATTGACAAAATCTGTTCTGCACTTGTAAACACTTATCTTCTATTTAACACACTGTATCAGAGACAGATATTTTGAAAAGATTTGTGAAATCCTCTACTATCAACACTTGAACCATTAGTCCATATTCCATTTGAATATTGTGATGCATGTGCTGTCTTGTGATTTGACAGAAAAGAAAATTTAGATAAACTGTTGAGTAAAATGCTCTATATGAGTCCTTGTGTCGGGTCGGAGACGGGGGGTACGCTCATCATAATGTCAGGTGTATGCTGAAGATGTCACTTAGATATCACAGTAAATGCACGCAATATTATATGTCGAAGAAACTCAAAATGGTTTATAAAACACCTGAAAATGTGAATTGCAAAAGGTGAAGTGTGCGTAATGGTTTCAGTGTAACTCAAAGCAAAGCAAAACAGTCCTTATATCACCTGTCTGAGTTCAAAATGGGAACTGCAGAAAGTGAAGAGTGATTAAATGTTTCAAGGTTAATAGTGCACACTTCCGTATTTACCCCATCACTAAGTATGTCTGCCTCAGTTCACTCACGTTTGCCAAGAAACTGATCCCAAGTCAATACTTATTGTATACATAATTACAGCTGACTATTCATTGTGTAACACGTGTTATACACTAGACAGAGTTATGTGTTCGTGATGACGATGATAGTTGTGGAATAAGAAGCGCTCCTTATATGTGACATGAGGCAAAAAATGAGTGAAGTTTTAAATGAAAACTTTCAAGGGGTATGATGACTTTTCAGTAAGGGTGAAACCAAGAGGTAACTGAGGGCCAAAGCAGACGGCGGGGAAGGCAGCCCGGAACCACGCTCCTTCGTGACTTGGGGATACTGGAGGGTATCTACAGACATCTTCTATATCCCTTCAAGTCCAATTGTTGGCCAATTCTACGTGAAACCCTTTTCACCCCAACTAGCTGCTGTTCACGTAGGCTCTCTCCACACGTGCGTCTGTGCTACTTTAATCATGAATTGATAACAATCCCAAAACATCTTTCAGTTATGATAGTTTGGATTGGTGACGGCACCTACTACCGGAACATTAGTTGAACCTGACGGGGTCTAAACAGGATAACGTCACGTCCGGGAGTTGTTCCTGCAAATATGGCAACGATGGCAAGAAACTTACCTGGATTCCGGCAGCTCCATTAAAGAACTTCGTGTCTTGGAGGCTGTCACACGTCTACGCTAGTCCTGTTCACTACATACGTTTAGGGGACAGCAGCCAGTGTTATTCTATTGACGATACGCCACCTATCGGGCAAAGCAGCTCAACTCATCCTATTGTCTGCTGCTAGAGAGTATCCTGGGACAAGCCAATCCAAGTGAAGCACACACAGTGAGGAAATCACTCACAGTGCCGACTTGTTCAGTCACCAGACTGTCGAGTCTTGAAGACTTGACTAAGTTGAAAACAAAGTATTGTCAATACTGATGACCGTTGACAGCATCAATGAACAGTGAGTGCTGGCAGTATCTCTACTGTACGATGACAATGCTGTTTCCCTCTTCCCTGCTGTTTCTGTACGTGACCAAAGCGCTGTAGAAAGTCTCCAACACCTAGGGCTGCGGTGCAAGACTTAATCTTCTCTACCTCAGAGGTGTCACATCCCTGCGCTGACTGCTCACTTTGGGAGAGAGAGGCACAGCGCATAAGCTAAAAAACCACGGCAAGCTGAAAACAGCTCGCGGGTCCCCGTATTTGTCAGTTGGTCCGATCGAAAACACGGCCCCTCAACAAATTCAAGCAAAGTTTGTTTACAAATTTGTGTCTATAGCCTCCTCATATTTACACAATGCAGGTGAGTAAACCGAGCCTTATTGTTTCATTAGTGCAAAATGCCTTAGTTTAACGGCGTTTACCTGTTTCGCCCCCGTTCTAACCAGGTGGGGTGAGGACTAAAGCCGATATTTCACAGACCAACTTCGAATTCATAAATTTTAGCCTCACTATTGACCTGACTATTTAGACAAATTTTAGCCATCTTTAAAACAAATAGCCGCTCATGTCTGATCGTCGGTTCGTAGAATTCGGTCATGTTTGTATGGAAACCGCGCTCCGAGCTAAACTTGTGTCGCCAACTTGAGGCCGTTGCTCCTGACTGACAAAAAACATAATTATATAAGTACTTCCTCATTAGTAGAAACATGGACATTGGTGGAAGCAACCCAAATGCAACACATTAGGCATCTTCTTCTGACACACACATTCGTAAAATGTTACGAAACTGAAAGAAAGTAAACATTAAAGGTATGACATTAAGCATTTATGACAGAGACACATAGTGCCGCGTCGACAAAACTGAAACATAGATAAATATGTAAACTCATCATGAATAACTGTTAATAAATACAGCTGACGTAGTGTACACTAGAGAAACAACCATTAACCGATAATACAACTATAATTTTGAAATTGAAACATAGACAATTATTCTTAAAGGAGTGGAATTCAATTCATGAATATTCAAAGACGTGTTACAGACTTTGTAATTACTTTACTCTGTAAATTTATTTAAGAAGATATCTCATCCAGGTTACGTTACCGAAGTATCATTTTATTTCATATTGCATTGTCGAGGTTTAACTTTAAGGTCAAGTACAAAGCCATATACGCACAACAATGGATAATAAATTCTACATATTCTGAGAGAGAACCTCCTTTCTTAACTTGTCTGATCGTAGAGCAGAAGGACGATTGTTCGATTTGGGGGCAGCATACCCCAAACCGTCAAAATATGTTACTTTTTGTTAGCTTGAACGGCCCTATGTATGAGGCAGATAAAACGTCAGTATCAGGTGGGTACCATGGGTAGGGTGTCAAACCGTGGTATGGGATCTCACCGGGCGAATACTTTAAACAGACTGAAAGCCAGTGAAATACAAGTACACACAGAGAGGTACACACACACACACACACACACACCGCTACATAAATGCGATAAGTTAAGGCCCATTCAACCCTAATCTCTCTTCATTGTCGTAAACATTTTTGCTTTTATCTGAGGATAATTCTCGCATTTGTACGTTGTATTTCTCATTTTAAAAGCCAAGGCGTTTCAAGTCAAACATTATTATCACTTTCAACGTAAGGTAACCAATATAATACCTCCAAAACTGGCACCAAACCGTGCGTGGAGTAGCCTACCCGAAGCAAAACACGTGTGCAGCTTCCATCACCTCGTCAAGTATGCGGGGGAAGTGAGGAGTTGTGCACCCTCTGGGAATCCCAAGAGTAGAAATTCAACACACGCCTAGTAAAAGGTCACTCTGTTCTTGTCCCATTCTTTCACAATGAAAGTTTGTTTCAAGTTTCTGGCTTTGCTATGACGTTATTTCAGCATTTTGCAACATCATAATATGCTCAGGTCATATGGTATGGTACTATGTGAACATGTAGACGACCATCTGGTAGATCCCAAGGCATAAAGCCGCGAGAAGCCACGATTAGTTCACAGAAACGTAAGGGGCGTTACCTCTACAGGGGTGGGTGCACAGTTTAACTTACAATGATCACTTCTAGTAACCTACTGTAAGTAGCACCATATTGACTACAATCTGCGCTTTCAAAATATTCTGAGGTCCAAATCTGTAGCCATTTTAAGTGGATGTGGACATCGATGGTTTTCAAAATAGCAGGAGATAATCCATATGTGTTAATGCCATTTCATTAAACGTACATAGTGTGGAGCAGATAGTCCAAGATGACGGTTTCTTAAGCTCTACAGCAACAAACCTAGATCATAACGAGTACATCCAGGTTTCCCGTTGTTAGGCGACTCGGGGAGACGAAGCGCCTCCCTGTCTGTGGTAGAGAGAAGCGCATCTCATCTCTGTACGTGTGGCTGTCGATGATGCATTCCTAACAACCCCATGGCATTTGTCGAAAAGCGTATAAAGAGATAAAACAATCCGTTTCTAAATGTATCAAACAAGCAGTTATGATACAGAGTCTGCTTGTGCAGGAGGGCTAATGATCATTGATCACTCAAATATTCATTTCCAGCTTTGTCTTTAGCCCTGGCCACTTGCAATATACTAGGAGGCAAAAGTTAGTTTGATCAACACATTTGTTTATATGAATGAGAACATTTGTATAACGCACTCAAATATTCTTTATAGTACACTGAATCCATAACCAAACAGTGTCCTGTCGGTAGTTTTGCTTTGGTGCATTTTTGGTGTTTTCCGTTGAAAAAATGCAGAAAATGTGCTCTCTAAAAGACGGGGCTCTAACCTCGAATTATTGTCACCCAAATCATTGTTTAGACGTCGACGGGTCCGAAGAACACAAATCTGGAAGAAGCCGCTTGCAATTCTCCATGTCACGGCTAACTGAAAGTGAAAGGTGGCGAGCAACTCGAATGCAACCTATTGCAACAACCTATTGCAACGTTGCAGTTTAACATGCACGGATACACTTGTGTGGAGGTCGATTGTGGAGACGTTACCAACAAAATACCATCGTTGCAATCCGTCCCTGAAGTGACCGTCACCACGCCACCACCAACCAGCCACACCGACAGCCCGAACAGTTCCTGGTATCAAACGGAGATCACCAAGTCTTGTCAGACGATAAATGTTGATATTACGTCATCAGCGTCTGCGACTGCAGTGGTGCACACAGCATCTGGGATGGAGAGACGTGAGTGGAGGCATGTTCCCTTCACTCACGAGTTCCGATTCCTCTTGCACCACACTGATGGTCGAAACCAGATGTGTCCCTGACCACACCTGGAACGAAATGAAGAGAGGATTGAGACGTTGGCCAAATCCCCACGCTTCAGGAACTCTGCCAGGTGCTTGCACAGTTATGGAATGGCATTCCACAAGACTCCTTGCGACCTTCAGTTAGCTTTATGTTGCGCAGGTGTCAAGCATACATCAATGCTCATGGTAGACATACACATTATTGATTATGTGCATTTCATGTTGACCGTTCACTTACTGTGACCTCAATAGAATGTGTTTGCCAGAAAAGTTTAAAATGTGTCATTTACAATCATATTGTGGAATGATTTTCTGGCTATTTAAACAGTTTCATCCTGAAATTACCAGTTGTTAATTTGTACATATCTAAATGGAATAACAATTTTTGTTTTGAGTATAGAATCGTGAAATATAGCAAGGAAGTGTTTCTATTCCCTCAAGCACTATAGACTGCTTCAGGAGGGAATCAGATGTCTGTATGGGATGAACTATGGGCAATTCTCAAATATAAAGGCGTTTCACCTAAGATGCTAAAAACCTTCATATAAGTGTGTTAATGGGCGGGTTCGTGATATTTCCATTTATCAATTGTTTAATTGCCCACAGGCTTTATGACGTGTGTCTTATTATTTTTTAAGTTTATATGCACATATGTACCGCTCTGAAATCCTGAAATGTAGCCTGGGCCTACAAAAAAAGTAGAATATATGCCCATCAGAAGAGTTTAAAATTCGTCGTTTGCAATCCTACTGTGGAACGATTTTCTTGTAAAAAAATATAAAAAGTCTTATCATGAAATTATCAGTTGTTAATCTCTAGCTAAACTCATTTGCAATAACTTTTACTTTTGAAAGTAAAACTTTCAAGGAAAGTAAAATATACAAGGCAGATCGCTCAAGAGAAGGTACACACGTCACGTGATTAGCACTTTAGACTGTGCTTCAGAAGGGAATCAGATGTCTGTCTTTTTTCTCATGTTATTTTTTTGTTTCTTGTCTACGTGCTGTTGCATCAACAATTTTCACTGTGTGTTATGTATTGTCTGCATTCCTGATATGTAGATGTTTTCCTTAATCCCTCCACTCTAATCGTACTTCGGGATTCCCACGTTCTTGCAATTGGCATTTCCTGTATTCATGAAATTGTCCATGATCCAAGTGCTCTTGTCTATCGCCATCCTCCCAGAATTTCCAGTGCTTGCTATCCTCCCAGCATTCCCAGTGCTCCCCATCCTGCTAGTATTCCCAAAGCTTCCATTCCTCCCAGTATTATCGGTGATACCCACCCACCCAGTAATCCCAGTGCTCCCCCTCTCCTCAGCATTCCTTGTACTTCCTATCCTCTCAGTATTCCCAGTGCTTCCAATCCTCCCAATATTCTCAGTGCTCTCTATCCTCCCAGTATTCACGGTGCTTCCCATCCTCTCAGCATTCCTTGTGCTTCATATCCTCCCAGTATTTCCCTTGCTTCCTATCCTCCCAGTATTCTCGGTGTTGTCATCCTCCTAGTATTCCTTGTGCTTCCTATCATCCCAGTATTCTCGGTGCTTCCCATCCTAACAGTATTCCTTGTGCTTCCCATCCTCCCAGTATACCAGATGCTCATCATCCTCCCAGTATTCCTTGTGCTCATCATCCTCCCAGTATTCCTTGTCCTCATGATCCTCCCAGTATTCCTTGTGCTCATCATCCTCCCAGTATTCCTTGTCCTCATGATCCTCCCAGTATTCCTTGTCCTCATGATCCTCCCACTATTCCTTGTCCTCATGATCCTCTCAGTATTCCTTGTGCTCATCCTCCTCCCAGTATTCCTTGTCCTCATCATCCTCCCAGTATTCCTTGTGCTCATCATCCTCTCAGTATTCCTTGTCCTCATCATCCTCTCAGTATTCCTTGTGCTTACCATCCTCTCAGTATTCCCGGTTCTTCCCATTCCCCCAGTATTTCCGGTGTTTCCCATCCTCCTAGTATTCCCAGTATTCATGTTCAACAGTATTCCTGTCCTAGGAGAGCACGTGCTCTACGAGGCCTGACATTACCATTTTTCAAGGGTCTTCAAATTATAGAAGAATGGCACCCAACCTTATGTCCGATTTCTCCGAGGGACTGTCCTGCGTTATCATATTGTCCTGCCAGTATTTTGCCACCTTGATGTCTCCGAAAGATCATTCCGTGTCATGACAATTATATTAAATAATATATATTCAGTCCAAATTAGAAAGAAGCGTGTGTGAAATGTTATCAGTAAAAACTTGATTTTAACAATGTTGGGAGTATGACATTTCACGTACTTTGAGTGCCGTTGCACGTGCATTGAATATCTCCACATCATGGAAATGTAGTTCTCTCAACTGTAGTAAGGTTAACACGACATATGCATTGATGCATGAGACTGAAGTGGCTATACAGCTGGACAAGGATACTCCCTAGTGCGACCTCTGTGACAGGATGTTATTGACAACTATCTGCATACCATCACATGTCTACACTCGGCACTACACTATATACCATGTGGTGTGTATAGACCATACCTTTAACCCTATTGGAAAGGATCCTATCTGGTCTATTACCATTTTCAGATGAGACAAGCAAAGCGCCAAGGGATACCAAGACAAGAACACAACAAAGCTTACATAGTCTATAAGGACTCAAAAATGAGAAATTGGAAATAGCTTTGAAATATACACAGCCAGTGAAATTGATATTGCAGGGTTTCACAGAATCATTTACGCTGAAGAAAGCAGCGCCGGAACCAAACCGCATTTCTAATGAACATATCCGATTTGGCGGTGGCTGTCTGTATGATCGTTTGGCTCACCTGTTCAACCTCATAATGGAGATGTGTTACATGCCCAAGTCAGTGCGGATAGGAACCATTCTCCCCTTATATAAATGTAACGACAAGGACAAGAATGGACGTACAACAAGTTACAGGGATATCACATTACCCTCAGCCTTCAGTAAACTGTTTGAAAACATATTTTTGCACTTGCTTGATAATAATTAGAGACTACACCGAAACGTCGTACTCATTGCAAGAAAGAAGTTGACTATCCATCGAACTTCATTTTCCATGAAAATTATTGTCTGCCTGGGTGTTCCGCCTTTGCGTCAAAGACCTGGTCACTCAACTCGACAACTCGTTGATTTAACAGCATCATGTATCTTCAGAGGCGGTAGCATACGACAAGACTCTGATCAGGACAACTAATCATGGTCTGCGGCCTTCCCTCGTTGTTGATTATTATTCGTGCCTGTGGAGGTTGTGTTACAGTCCTGTTAAGAGTTCTTCTCTTGTGTTCAAGAGCGGAGAAAAAATTTAAGGAACCTTACTTTAAACTGAATGCCATTCGTTTGCCTATACAAACTGTCCAGTATGTGCATGTTCATTTATTCATACCAAAAAGTAAAGTGAGAGAACGAGTCGAGCCTGTCCTTCTGAAAGCAGCTTCATAACATCTCTGAATGATGCTGATTTTCGAGCAGGAGGGGTAAACCAGTTGTCAGTGCTAAGATATGGCAGGGCATTATCCGAGCAAATGTCCCTGTGTTCATGCAAACTGTGGGTTAACATCACAAGACCAGAAATAGAAGAATGAGAAAGGTTGCAAAGATAGTTTACAATAATTATTCACTGATTTCAACTGTTGCCACACAGACTCTCGGACTCGCAGTCGACTTGAGACAACGACTAACAAAATGAAATTGAGTTCAACCCAAATGATCAAGCCACTGCTTGATTTTAGATGTGGACAGTCCTCACGTGGTAACTTCAACAAAACCCCTGTTCTTCACAACTTGATTACTCTGCGTGCGCAGTATGAACTGTATTTTCTTCAATACATGTGTCAACGGGTGGATACGGTGACTGAAGAATTAGCTCATGATTAAGATGAACATTACGCTGACGAGACAAATGCACAATTTAGTTCGAACTTCTTTTAGTCGCTTTCACAAGACATGACAAACAAGTATACATAAATGATGTGAGCGGACTTCCAGCTCAACCCCAGGGCCTTGCCTGCGAGCGGCAACAACCTACAGGCAAAGATTCAGCATTGGACAGATAGAGAAACATTAGCACGTCCTTCTACAGTAATGACAGACACAGCCAAGGGGATGACCAATAAGGCCATAAATGTCATATACAGTAATTAATGGAAATGACAAAGAGGAACCGGGTAGCTGAGAAAACAATGTACTCTGCTTTAGTAATAAAGATTAAGAATGCAGAATGAATAATAATAACTAAACATCTTATCGCCTGGCTACATAGTGTTTGGTCTTTAGAAATATTTGGACATGGTTGTGCTGAAGTAGACACTATAACACATGGATAAGGAATTCTTCCATCAAAATATGTTTGACCTGTACAGTAGGTCTGTGTCCGCACTGCTGGGAATACTACTGGTCAGTGGTGGTCAGTGATGAGGAGACGGATGATATTCTGCTGTTTTTGGACTGCGATGGACTGTTTGGTGAATGAGTTTAGTTTCACATCGAACTCAACAATATTCGAGCTATATGGCAGCAGTCTGTAAATAATCGAATCTGGACCAAGCAATCCAGTGACCCACAGCATCGATCTGCGCAACTGGAAACCAAGTCAGCGACCACCCGATCGCGTTAGTCGCCTCTTACGACAAGCATAGTCGCTCTTTGTGGCAAGCATGGGTTTCTGGGGACGTTTTCTACGGGGAATCATCACGGGCCTGGAGTGTTTAGACAAAGAAATATCATGTACGAACGATTGTTCGATATTTGTCCACTGGAGACATATATTAATCTAGAGAGTTGCACGGATGACACCAAAATTATCAATCTACTTGGTGGCATCATCCCTATCGTGACGACATTGACCTCAACGGGTCATCGCAATTGACAGACACTGTCAGTGCACCTAACAGTTTACTATTTCATGTGCTCCCTAACTAGTTTTAAATAAAATGTGATCTAACTACTACCCATCAAAAGTTTAGACTCACTTAATACAAAGTAGATATCTTGGAGGAAAAGGGCATACGTGTTATAAAATAATCAATAAACACTACATCGTTCCTTTATTTCTTTAGTCAGTGTACAATATCGGCAGTTAAATTGACCCAAATTTAAACATGGAGCACTAAAGAGTACTACCCTCAAAACGTGAATGACAAAGAGTCAATATCGGGTTTGACCACCCCATCGACGTGGCATACCACGCACCAACCAACAGTCCAATCTGTCTCTGGGAAAATGTTTCTCCACTCTTGCAACAACGCATTGGCGGGGGAGGAACTCTGGTGTACACGCGACGTCCCAAAATGTCCCATACATGCCCAATCGGGCTCATATCGGGGGATAGTGCCGGCCATTCCATGTGATTGACACCATTCTGCTGCAAACAGGCTGTCATGATGCGAGCTCTGTGTGGACTGGCATTGTCGTCTTGAAAAACAACACGTCCTGGCATGGCTCTCAGGAATGGAATGACAACTGGAATGAGAATTTCATCTCGGTACCTCTGGCCGGTCAGATTACCATCCACCACCACTAAATCAGTTCTGCCATTCATTGTGATCCCACCCCACACCATAACTGACTCTCCTGCAAAGCGATCATGTTCAACAACGTTAGCGTCAGCGAAACGTTCACCTTGACGTCTGTAAACGGGGATTCGACCATCATTGAAGTGCAGGTTAAATCTTGATTCATCCGTGACCAGAACACGTGACCATCTGCGTGCATCCCATGGCAAATGCCCATTTGCCCAATTCAATCGAGTCTGGCGGTGGCGGGGTGTAAGAGGGGGTCTAACGGCTGGACGTCCCCGCAGTCCATAGTGACGTAATCGGCGCCGTATTGTTGATACAGATATACGGTGTCCAGAAGCCTGACTAAACGCATTATTGACTGCAGTGGCGGTGACTAGTCTGCTCCTGAGAGCAATCAAACGAATGTACCTGTCATCCTGTTGTGACGTCACTTTTGGCCTACCGGATCTTGGCCAATCATTGACAGAGTTTGCCTGCTGGAACCGTATCCATAGGTTGGAAATTGCCTTTTGGGATACACGAAGACGTACAGCAACATATCGTTGTGATCTCCCATCTTGCAGGAGTGCTAAGGCTTGATGTCGTTGATCAATGGTTAAACTTATTCCACGACCCATGGTCACTTCAATGATAAATTTTGCCACTAACTCATAGGAATCAACTGCAAACCTTATAAAGGTGAATTGCACGAGGATCATGCTGCAAATTGCTGAAGTGCTCATGAAAATTGCATGCATGTCACCAGCTGCGTTTCGATGTCATGTTTTGTGAAAATTTTACCATTTTCCAAAAACTTTCATTCGTATGGAACTCAAGATAGTGAGGGAACCGGTGTTGCGAATTTGCTTTACGTTACGTCAAGACCTGTGTAAACGATACGTCTAAACAGTTCAGTATAATTTGACAATTTCAGTAGTGAAAAGTTGGTCGAAGAAATCTACTACAAATACACTAGTGAGTCTAAACTTTTGATGGGTAGTACAATTGTACTGTGCTAGTACTAGTGCCCGCCGGATTTAGTAACCTTTGAGTACATTTCATACTTTTTGATTCTTGTGAGAGGTTCTCTCGTCACAATATGGCTGAAATATTGCCGATGTGACGATAAATTTTAACTCACAAACATTTTCTCAAAGCGTCCAAACGCTATCTGCGAGAGGCCATTTAGGGACGAGTGAGTGTTCATTGCTTCAAAATGTTTTGTACTATTCTAAAAGTATGCATTTCTTGTCTTTTTATGAACCTGTAAATCACTAATTATGAAACTTATGGGTGTGTACTGAATAAGAATACTTAAAATTGAAGGGGAAATACTGAAAAAAATATGTCAAAGTTTATGTACTGCGATACCAAAATTGAGGTGTCTCTATATCTGAAATTATTTCAGACATGTTCAATTTTGATTACCAATTTTGGTGCTTATATCATCAAATCCACAACTATTATGAAAACTTGATCATAACCGCTCTACTATTACAAGATAACAGATAGGATAGGATAAAGCTCTAAGTCTGGTTTCAGAATTTGTAGGCAAACTATGACATTTGTCCATTATAACTAAACCATAGACAGTGAATGATTTTACTGGTAGATTTTATGAGCCGATTCAGATGGTCAACGTCAAGCGACATCTGATTTCTGTGAGTGAGGTTGGACCGTCCGTCTACTGTCCCATATTATATAACTGACACATGTGATCTAATGTTTGATCGGTGGGTCCTCTGTAAACATGAGCATTACTCGGTCACTATCAACTAACTAGTAGTATAACAAAAAGACTATATTTTGTGAAAATGATATGAAAACGAAATAAAACATGGTAAGTTTAACTTGGGACCAATGTGAGTTGCAACAAATGTGTTTTTCGGGAAGATTCTAATCAAACGGTTGTTTTTTTTGTTTGGTTAAAACATTGTAGATTTGTTGTAACAGAAAATGGAATGTGTATATTTGTTCAGGAAATTAGGTCAAGGTCATCTGTCACAAGAACAGACTTAGCTTAGTTCCCTTTGAACATACTTGCATAACTGTGTTTCTTCTTAAACGTTAGCAGCTAGAAAAAGACATGGAGAGATCACCCGTAGGTACTATGTTGTTTTGGTCGCCACAGACAACTACATCAGATGTAAAGAGCAGAATGCAGCAAAAATTGACTTGAAAACAAACTCAAATGTAACGACATCGCCAGAGGATGGTGTTGGTTACTTTTTGGAAATGTACATGAAACAAGGGAATGTTTTTGGCTAAAATATGTGTCGAAAATATTTAGATCTAATTAAATCATGGATTTTTCTACCGGCTTATTAATATTATTCAACAACCAAAATATAACCAAACTTCGTTATGCTTAGGCATTTCCAAAGTTGAAAACTTTTCGTACTGTATCACTGTTTTATTTTTATGATTAAATCAAACAGTCTGTGACATGAACCTGCTCGTGAAAGATAGTCCTAACCAATCTGTTTTACAATGCATGCTAATGTATGTTTTACCCACGTCCACTTACCACTTAGAAAGGCAGGTGGCGTTCAAGACGTTCTCATTAATGGACCTAATTCACTCAGAAAGATATCCATCTATAATGACCACATAATTCTCGTGGCATTTTGGCTAGGCTTGTTTAAGGTGGTGATAGATGAAGATCGTCTATTCATTTAGCCAAAAACTTATGCCTGTTGTGGATTTCAGCAATGAAAACAAAAATTAATTTCACCTTTGCTTGTCCACACTGTGATCTATGAAGAAGGCATACACCGAGACAGTCTGTGTCCGCATATTTCTTCTGTTCTTAACGAGTGACTTTATTAATAGTGCCGTTAAGTGTCAAACCGTCTATTTCTGGTAATCGTCAAGGTCTATCACAAAATGTAAATCTTTGTATTCACCTGAAGCCTTTGTGTATTTGTGGGAGTGGTATACAAGCGCCATTGACTTATCCGTCACTTTAACGAGTTTAAATGGAAACTCTGCTTTTGCGAAATCTTTAAAATTTTATGACCTGAGGTACAAAAAGGTAAGTTCTGTATCACTAGACAAAATAATGTATTTGATATAACAGTAATGTGTTTATAGTTAACGTAAATAGATCCATTCCGTGCAGCGCGTGATGCGTAGGTTGGCCGGGGTTGGGGAACATGCCGGAGCTGGTAGTGCGAGCCGTCACTAAGCCCCGCCCATTCGCGGCTGTCAGCCGGGCGATATGTGACGGCCGTATAGGGTCAGCAGATTATGGCAGGCGCACCCAACGTCGGTCAGATCAAACGACATGCGACCAGACATGCAAGGTTGATGACAATAAGCGACTAGACCAACGATACATCTCTCATCAATGAGGTAACTGTCAAAGTGAAATGTGATATACTCTGACTACAAGATATCATTGAATGCTGCTGACAGTTCCGTTCATTGACATATTCCGTGTGTGAAATACCACTTACAGAAGGCGCATGACAGATATCATATCTGAGTGTAAAGAATTCTTGATCAATCCATATGTCTGAAGTATTGGAGGCAAATGTATTCTTCAACAGATCAACAGCGACTTGGACATGTGTGTGTCATATTCATCATAAAGGCGTCTGCAGTCAAAGGCATGATGCTCATCTGAATCAAGGAAATATTAACCGAATATCAGCTACAGACGGTAGAAGGCAAATCAAACAACCTAGGTGTTTCAAATCATATCGACCAATGCTGTAAATATTATTTACACAATTGACACCTACTACATTATCCACAAACAGTATGGATCAACAAAAAAACTTTTTATAGAGCCCACATTTTTACACGCTGCACGTGAGCAAGTGATGAGAAGTATGTATACATGGTATGTTATGACAAACAGAAGACTAACATTAGCAACAGCTTGTAACTGAATAACAAGTGGCACATACCTGGATTAGTGCATTTGGGGATTAAAACCGACGAATAGAATAGGTGGTGAAGCCAATGCTCAAAGAATATTAAGTAGTAATGAAAACAAGTTGATACTTTGATAAATTCATCGGAGGCTTCCTAAAGGTGGACACTCCCACCACGAATCTTTCATCAACATAGACAAATTGCACTCGACGTTACCCTGCTCAGCTCGATTTATATAAACCGTCTCCCTATACAGCGCTGAACTGAGCGCTATATGAAGCTTGGCATAATCTGCAATGTCTTGATACAGTTCCCATTGTAATATTGCATGACATTCGTTTTTGTAAACTGCTCACTTCTTGTTGGAGTATCGTATAATGCAGATGGAGAAGGGACATTGTATACTACCTTCAGAATTACCTCTTGCCCCGGAATATGAATCAGAGAGGTAATGATACCTGAAAATGAGTACTTCAATGACACTTTTTGTCACAAGAATGTAAATACTACAAAAGAAATCTTTAAAGCAGCCACGTGAAGTTCATTTATTATCATAACCATAACTCATTAACTTACACAATCATTTACATCGAATCATTTTACAGTCGAAGAGGGTTTAGATATCACACTTTGTTTTGCGACACTGAACTGGACATTCTATACACAGTAATTCTTTGTTAACTCAATTTTGTAAACATGATACATCTGTTGTAGAACTTTGTTGTTTGTATTTAAGAGTCAGTGATTGAGTATTGATATTGATAGTATTACACCCTGTATTACTAATTTTACATAGATAGATAGATAGTGGCGTGTGTATGTGTGGGTTTGTGTATGTATATTATATTATATTAGATATACTTATACACAGAGAGAGAGAGAAAGAGAGAGACAGAGTCATGAGTTCAGATTTTCTTCTTGCATAAACTCCTTTACTCCTTTATATCTCCACATGTTCTTTCTTTTTTCATTAACCACCTGAAGAGCTTTTGAACGGCAAAAGATCTTGTGAAGATATAAAGGAGTTGTATGTACTGGCAGTATATTTGCAAAGTAGCGTTCGTTTATGCGTGAATCAGATGTCATCCATAATCCATTCCTACACATTAAATCATATACAGTATTTTGATTATTGTCTGATTTCATTTAATAGGGTAACAACGGCCCGTCACAAACTCTCCTTTGTAACTAATCGCAACTATTCTGAGTTTCCTTTGATGTAGAGTTGACCACAGTAGGTTAAGGGGATGGGTCGCAGACATAGGAAACAGGCATCTGCACTTATGGTGACACATATATATCTATGGTCTAGACAGACATTTCTGTCTACGTTTTCAAATTGTTACCTTCAAATTAACTATTTTCATTTGAAACAAATATGTGAAGATGTACACTTTCGTGCATACAAGACAGTAATGTACATGTAGAATTGCAGCTGCAGAATTGTTCCAAGGCGTATGAACCAGGCAGTGCCGGGCGTTATTTACATGCAAATATAAATCAGCATCCCAGCTATCGCTAGGAAATGAATATCAGCAATCACATTCCAATTACAGAGCGTTGGTGAATGGTTTAAGCCAGTATGTGACTCGGGGAATTTTGAGACTGCAGTTGGCATTGTTCTTGTTCACGAAATCGGAAGGGACAGAGAATAGACGTGAATGGGGATATTCAGCAGCGTGGCCTGCACGGCAGTGACGGGCCTTCCCTCACGTCGAATCGAGATATAGAGGGGATGAGGAAATTTACACACAGGAAACACTGCAAAAAGCATGCTCACACGAGTCTTTGTTGAACGCGTGGCACGTACAGTCAGCTAATAGTCTTTATATTTTGTTCGAATTTGTGAAGCAGCAATAGTGGTACAGTGTAGGGGAGTTTAGTGTACATTATTGCATCTTACTGGAATTATTCTCTGCTAGAGGAGCAGTAGTCAAGGCACTGCCAGGAAGGTAATGGTATTTACGTATTTCAGCAAACAGAACAGCCTTAGGTTGTTTCAGTTGTTGAGAAGCAATAGCGTCTTGTTTTAATGTGAGGGGTGTTTAGAAACCGGCCTAAAATGTCTAAACACTAGTCTATCAACTTTATTCTTATATAGCTAAATCAGCGAGTTCGCGAACCCATATTGATAAATGTACTTCTGCGTCGTGGACAGATACAGATGATATCTTTCTTTGAATCCGTCTCCTTTCAACCAAATCTCTCGATAGTACCATGCAATATATAATCTTTACAGGGAAATGATTTGCTTCAAGTTGAAACGTGTTCCTATTCTTATCCATTCATGGGTGAATGTTGTAAATATATGACCTGTGGCAAATACCAACCAAATGAAGAGCCACGTTATAGCTACTTATATGCTGTCAGTACAAAAGGCTTAATGAGTTCAAAGCGTCTTTTTGGAGATAAATACATTCGCGATAGTCCTCACACCGGGATGTCCTCCAGATACCAGGTACGTAACAATACAACGGGTGTATTGAATATTTGGAACCTATTTCATTCATGCTTAGAATTCTTACTTTTTAAATAGAATTTTATCACATGCGTCTTTGTTTACGGAAGAGTATGTAAATTCTAAGTTGTGCACGCTATTTATAACGCATTTGTTATGATGTATGTGCATTTTCCGTATGTCACTTCAAGACAACATCTTGCTAACAAAGTGACGAGAAGTACATGACCAAGCCTAAGATACAGACATTGAGGATCTTTATCTGATTGATCAATGTAAACAATAATGGCAGTGTAACATTACAAGTACAACACTCTGCTCATATCTTTTCTGTCTGGATGGATAGTGTTATGTGCAAATATCACAGCACGTTATAGTTGCATGCTCTCGTATTCGTATATCATGGTTTCAGGAGGAGATTATTTAATTATTCGGAAAAATAGTCTTGGATAAAAAAACCGCGATGATATATAAAACTGGAGGTATTAACCAAACGCTTAAGACATAAGCAAGACGTTCTGGAGAAATATGTTAAATCATTCCGTATATTTACAATCTAAACCTAATACGATGTTATGTACTGGATAACTGATTACTACTATTATCCTCGAAATCTGCATTTGATATTCACATTTTTTTCACCCGGTTTAGCATCCACAAATACTGTACACGAATGCTCGAAACAAGGGAACCTTTCAACAGCGGTGCTCTAGTATAACTATGGTAACCTGTATATGAACGCGAAAATGAGGGCGGCTGTGCGGTTATATCTTCCTAGGTCATTCGACATGACACGACACATCTTCTGTATATTCAATAAATAATTGTAGCGCAATCCTGTGAGACTAAGTCCAACTTGACCGGGATTGAAATATACATATGTAAGCAATAGGGATACTTCAGGTCAAGAATGTAACTGAATTATAACAACCAAAAAATTACAAGGAGAACGCAAACAGCCTAATATGTATCGGATGACACCATCCAAGATCTGAAATCGTATGGCTCTTTGCTAGTAAAACTCCACGAAAGGAAACAACGACGCCAAATAATCTTATTTCATACTTATAGTAATCAGCCCACTAATGCTGTATTGCTGTAAGCCATTGTTACCTTTGCCAAAGGACTGCTCGTTGTTTATGATGAATATAGGTAGACTTTGTAAATTGTTGCTGACGAAATAATGTTTATTATTTTTTGTGCATTTCTTAGTTGATAAACACCTCACAAAATTGCATTATTTCATACCCACAACAACAAATGATACGTACATACGTCCTTCTTAGACCCTCTCAGACATTTGTATTTTATAGAAAAATCACTCAACAGAATTTCTGCAGGGTGAGTATTAAGCAGCTCACAGACATGTTATAATCTGAACAAAATGTATTTCTATAGTCAATATATTTTAGGTAATGGCCAGTGAAATATGTGCAAAAGGGGTGCAAAATAGTCAGCGATAATAAAATCTAAAATACATTAAATAATATAACGACGATATATATTTTTGTACCTCTTCAGCCCCTCCAATGTCCCCGATTCCACAGACAAGCTTAGAGTTTAACATATACCACAAATCAAATGTTTAGACTCAGATTTGAAAAAAACCCACCCACTTTGAGTCAAATCATATGCAGATGCATTGCACGAGGATCATGCAGCAAATCGCTGAATAACAAATATCGTGCATGTAAACAGCCGCGTTATGGTAAAGATTTCATAAAAATTCAGTAATTTTCAATGATTTTTTGTCATTTTTTGAACTCATGACAATAATCTTTTCAACGTTACAAAATTGTTTTACAATACATCAGTTCATGAGTAAACAGTACTTTGGAACAATACGGCGTATTTTGCAAAATCTAGTTTTGAACAGGTGACTGAAGCGAGTGGCCACATTTATACTAGTGAGTCTAACCTAGGGTGTAGTAATCATATTCTCGCAGATAACGACATTCAGTAATTCTCTTAAGAAGGTAAGATCCACATTAAATAACTTTCGCAGTTAATTAAATGTAATAGCAGTGGTGGGAACGCGTTACTGACTGTATCAACATTGGCAGGAACCTGGATTTAATGCATCGACATTGGTGGAAACTTGGTTTTGATGCATCAACATTGGTAGGAACCTGGTTTTCATGCATCAACATTGGTAGAAATTTGGTCTTGACGTATCAACATTGGTAGGAACCTGGTTTTCATGCATCAACATTGGTAGAAACTTGGTTTTGATGTATCAATATTGGTAGGAACCTGGTTTTCATGCATCAACATTGGTAGAAACTTGGTTTCGATGCATCGACATTGGTAGGAACTTGGTTTTGATGTATCAATATTGGTAGGATCTTGGGTTTGATGTATCAGTATTGGTAGGAACTTGGTTTTGATGTATCAATATTGGTAGGATCTTGGGTTTGATGTATCAATATTAGTAGGAACTTGGTTTTGATGTATCAATATTGGTAGTATCTTGATTTTGATGTATCAACATTGGTAGAAACTTGGTTCTGATGTCAAAATTTTGGTAGGAACCTGGCTTTGATGCATCAACATTGGTAGGAACTCAGTTTTGATGCATCAACATTAGTAGGAACTTGGTTTTGAACGTATCAACACTGGTAAGGACTTGGTGTGTGTTTTATAATATGGCATACCTTATACAAACAGGTATTGCTCCTGAAGGAATCAGTCGCGTTGCACCAGTATGACCATATCTACATTTGTTATATTTTGTCCATGTTATTCACTTTGTACATTGAATCATTTCTTGTATGTTTGTATGTACCTTTCTTGCCCTAGACCACCTCCCGCCGCCCGCTCTCAACAACCACACAATCTACACACCAAGTAGCTCATAAAAAAGAAATGAGAAAGGCAATTGTACAAACACAAATTCAAAATCAAAATCCCGAAATAGTTCAGATTGTTAGCAATCAAATATTTTTACCCAAGGTAATTTCAAAGTCAACCTCGTGCACTTGACCTGTAGGTCTATGCGAGATGGGCGAGAGTCATGGCGGCAGGACAACAAAGCATTTGGCAAGAGCAAACCTGTCAACGTGCCTCTCCTGCCTCCACGGCCTCAGCCGTGTACCTCTTACGCTGGGAATTAACTGGGAAAAGGCCTATATTTGCTGTAGTGTCACTTCGAATGCTTGCCACTAAACAGTAGAATGTGTGTCGATTACGCTCAATGCGTGTTTTTAATTGCTGCTTAGTTCTAAGTGAAAATGTCTGAATGGTGGCGGCCGGGGAGGAAGCTGGTAAAGCAGCGATCTGTTGTCATGTTGGCGGTCTGCCTTCACCGACATACATCAAGGAGAAAACTATATCCCTACATTCAGTATCATTGCTAGGTCAATACGCGGCTCCTCAAAGCGATGATCAAAGCAGAGTTTCTGTTCATCAGTAACCATATCCACCAACATCATGGCTGCCATAAACACGCAACTATGGCGTAGTGACAAACGTCTTTTACATACATGATACATGTATACATCAACGCCAATGATAATTAGATGTCTGCCAACTAGATTCAACACTCGCCGTTTTGCATAGTTCATCTGACCATCTATGCAGTGGTCACTTTTTCATCATAGCTGCACGTGACTCAGGTTCTATGTAGTTGAACTGGAAAAGAAAGGAAACTGTGGAAAGTCTTATCAACGTAATAAGTATGTCCAATATACAATGGAAGTAGAGCGCAAAGCACGACGCCCTACCAAACACTAGGCAAATACCACTGTTTGATGTACACATCATGAAACATTCACGTTTTGACTAAATCCCAGCTTAAATCCCCTAATCCATTTTCCCAGGCCACAAAGTATAAAGGAGACATTCAAAACATATGGTTCATCCAATATAACACTCTGCTTTTCACTTCTTGATTTGTTTCGCGTTAGTGTTGTCACACATGGAGCCACACTGACGACCATAGACTTTACTGGCACGTGAAGGCCGCCATCTTTAAAGCCCATAATCCTCTATCATAGCAAGTCAAATATTACGCTGAGGTTGAGAAGTTAAGCCTGTCTTTCATAATCCAAGATGAAATAGATGACTAGTGACGTCACAGAGACATAAGCTTAGATATGCTTTTTAGAGCACACGATTACCATTCTTCTCTTCAATAGCTACCCCGCTGGACTCCATGGAATCCATATGTACGACCGTCATGTATACGTTACATGAATTTTACACTCATGGCATAGCATTAAGGCAACGATTCTCTAAGAAAACAAATTTAATCTCTGAAAGGCTATCCTGAAAAATCACTTTTCTTGTCAGTAGAATGTATGTGCTACTGATCTGGAAACTTCTATATGCGATACGGTCAACTTTCATGGTTGGCTCTCTCGGGGAAGGGCACAGGGCCACAGCATCAGTCAGATTCCTTCAATGTTGACTGAAAAGAAAGGTGGTTATGTTTTCAGCAAGCATCACGTGATGTTATAGTTGTAAGTAGTCAACTGTTATCACGTGGAGTCATAGTTGCTGGAGTGACGGTGTTCTACGGGTGTCGCGTGATGTTGTGGTTGTGGGTGTCCAAACAGTTATCATACGGTATTGTCCAACTGTTATCACATGATATTATGGTTGTCGGTGTCCAGTGTAATAGTTGCGGTTGTGCCAGTGTTCTACAGCTCTACAGTTACAGTTATGCTATTATGGTTGTCGCTGTCCAACTGTTATTATGTGGTGTTATGGTTGTAGGTGTCCAGCTGTTATCACGTGATGTAATGGTTGTCGGTGTCCAGCTGTTCTCACGTGATGTTATGGTTGTCGGTGTCCAGTGTAATATTTGCGGTTGTGCCAGTGTTCTACAGCTCTACAGTTACAGTTATGCTATTATGGTTGTCGCTGTCCAACTGTTATTATGTGGTGTTATGGTTGTAGGTGTCCAGCTGTTATCACGTGATGTAATGGTTGTCGGTGTCCAGCTGTTCTCACGTGCTGTTATATCTGTATGTGTCCAGCTGTTATCACGTGATGTTATGGTTGTCGGTGTCCAGCTGTTATTATGTGGTGTTATGGTTGTCGGTGTCCAGCTGTTATCACGTGACAATATAGTTTTCGGTGGCTAACTGTTATCATGTGATGTTGTAGTTGTTGCTGTCCAGCTGTTATCATGTGACAATATAGTTTTCGGTGGCCAAAAGTTATCATGTGATGTTATGTCTGTCGCTGTCCAGCTCTTATCACGTGATGTTATGGTTGTCGGTGTCCAGCTGCTATCACGTGACAACATAGTTTCCAGTGGTCAACTGTTATCATGTGATGTTATGGTTGTCACTGTCCAACTGTTATGTGATATTATGCTTGTATGTGTCCAGGTGTTATCACGTGAAGTTATGGTTGCCGGTATCCAGTTGTTACCATGCGATGCCATAGTTGCTGGTGTGCCGGTGTTCTGCTGTTATCACGCGATGTTATGGCTGTCGGTGTCCAGCTGTTATCATGTCATGTCATAGTTGCCGGTTTGCTGATGTTATGCTGATATGTATATTATGTTGGAATTTTGGAATTCTGGAATGTTACCAGTGTTATTGCAATATCAGGTGGATAATTTGATATTGAGTAAAACTGCCCTGGTAAAATGTTAGTAAATAAGATTTAACCATATTTTGGATAGGTGTCCATGTAACAGCAAAACGGTTCTCTCCTTTGTTGCCCCCTGTCTAACTTGTATAGGATTGTTTAACATCTATATGTTTGTTTCGTCTCGACCATGATTACCATCCCGACCAAGAAAAATATTTGCTCTTCATTCTTTTGGTGTCTACCCAAGTGCCAAGTTTGTTTGCGATATTGCGCAAGCCTTGACTAAAGATTGATCCCATTTGCATTGTTTTGTGGTGAGAGAGCGGTGACATTTATATTTCAGCTAATATTGGACTGTGACTGTATTGATTGTTGGTCGGTCAGGAGATGTGCAGACAAGAAGCAAACCACAGGGACACTCTGTACTTAGACAAGAACTCCAACTTTGCTATTCATACTCATAGTTTACCAGTGTATACTTATACGGCGTTAACCAATGCAGTACAGATTATACTGCCTGGTTGACGAATGCAGGTAGGATTCGAACCTTTAATCGTATTGTATGTGGCAGACTGGTATTCCTTTGAAATGTAGGTGTTGTGATATGAATACCAAACTTACACACAAAAAAATAGTTTTTACTCGTGTGCAGAGCTGGATACCCGTTGAATATTTATCTGACACTCTGACTCACACTTGTCCTACGAACACTTTTAGAGCTTTCTGTAAAACTGTGTCCACATTTTGAGATTTTTCAAGCTATACACCAGTGCTAGATTTTCAGTTTGCATTTGATATTTGTCCGTTTCAGGTGAACACATATCGAAAATATATTTTTTATTGTTAATAAGACGCTTACACGTTTTATTTAACCATTTTAAAACAATAAAACTTCCAAATGAAAATCAAATTTTATTGTAAAACAGCTTGGGGATGGATCACCAATACTTTACACAACATGTTCGTCCTCGTGTATTAAGAAACCAACAAACACTCGACGAAAATGATCGTTGCTCGTACCAAAATATATAACGAATTATTATAATCGTATTCCTACTAAACTGAGATGATGATTTTCATAGCAGATGCAAAATACATTTTAATATAACAGCATCATCTTTTGAAGAGAGGAGAGAAATGGAAGTCGGACAATTTGACATTTAATACTGGTAGAAACTGATCTATAAGATCACAATAATGAGCACGCGCGAAATTGGATTCCAATCTCTTTTGCTGAGTGACAATAGGCATAACGTCTTTGATTTGTCAAAGCCGAAGACATGAAAATACAAGAGTTTCTAATATAGTTTATAGTAAGATGTTACTTTGCACAAATTATCTAAACGTATAAGCTTTTCGGTATGAACTTTATGAATTCGGCGATCACGCATTGCATGAATGGTAAATCAATTCTTCAAAAAATCTTTTAACCATATAATCATCATCAATATAATAGGGCTTTGATGAACCAACAAACGACATTATTATTGGTAGGTGTTAATCCGAAAGACTCTTCCTGAGTTCAGTTTGTACATTGTACACCAAATGTGCAGGTTATATCACAACATAAGTTACAGAAGCATTATAGTTGTCAAGCTGTGTATTGCATCACAACTTAGGTTACAGAAGTATTATTGTTGTCAAGCAGTGTATTGCATCACAACTTAGGTTACAGAAGTATTATTGTTGTCAAGCTGTGTACTGTATCACAACTTAGGTTGCAGAAGCATTACAGTTGTCAAGTTGTACTGCATCAAGACGTATGTAACCGATTACTGGGAGATCAATGTTTCCTCCAACATTGTATTCTGCTGACGGATTAGTGCTGTCTATAATATATGACAACTGAGAGATCTGTAACAGTACTAACATGGTACGATAGATGTAGTATAAGTGTTGTCTTGATCACTGTATGATAACTAGTGGGGATTAGTTTTGGAGAGATTTAGAGATTTGCCAGGGTAAATTTCCTTGTGGAGGATAAGAATACGTGAAAATAGAAATTCAGTCTCCATTGTCCCTGACCCCGGCCTCTCTCACTTGGCTCCGCTGACTTATGCAATTGATAGATGGACAATTTAATAAGGGAAAGTGCCGCTCATATGATACTCACTAATGAAATCAATGAAACGGATTATGTTTTCCATTTCATGCAAATGATAACCCCCTGCTCCCGACTAGCGCAGCCCTAACCTACGACACGTTTTATAGACAGAAAATAATCCCGCGATCGCTCAGTTAAACAGCCCGCCGTGCCATGAGGTCGGTTCGAAGTTCCAGACCCAAGATTACCTATCCGGACAAATTTGCCCTGTAAACTGGGGGAGGTAATGGTCCTCTCAAACAATCGTGCCAAATTGAAAGTCGAAGAAGCTGTCAAATTTGGACTCCGGGATAAAGTGTGCTCATAAGCGACTTGGCGGTATTTAGCGCCTATTTTGGTCGTTTTCGTATGGAAAGTCGCCGCAGTTAGATTTATTAAAGCCACAGAGAGGCACAGTACAGACAAAGTGAGTAAACTGAGACAACATTGTAATGTACCTCTCCTACCGAACCACTCATGTGTAGATACTGACACACAATGTAGCCATATCCCTGCATCATTCAAATATTTAATGATATACACAATGTAGCCATATCCCTGCATCATTCAAATATTTAATGATATACACAATGTAGCCATATCCCTGCATCATTCAAATATTTAATGATATACACAATGTAGCCATATCCCTGCATCATTCAAATATTTAATGATATACACAATGTAGCCATATCCCTGCATCATTCAAATATATAATGATATGCACAATGTAGCCATATCCCTGCATCATTCAAATATTTAATGATATACACAATGTAGCCATATCCCTGCATCATTCAAATATATAATGATATGCACAATGTAGCCATATCCCTGCATCATTCAAATATATAATGATATACACAATGTAGCCATATCCCTGCACCATTCAGGAGTAGATACTGATATAAACAATGTAGTCATTATTACTGCATCATTCACGTGTAGATACTTATATACACAATGTAGTCATTATTACTGCATCACTCGCGTGTAGATACTGATATACACAATGTAGTCATTATTACTGCATCACTCGCGTGTAGATACTGATATACACAATGTAGTAGCGCTCTTACACTAGACACAGCATATGTTTGCGCTCTTACACTAGACGCAATATATGTACACTATACATGACATAAATCAGTCGTATAGCTATTTTTTCTCTTCTTTTGTTTCACACTGAGAACAGATTTCTGGTTCTTTTTTTTGTGGCTTCGTCGAGGATTGATGTTTCGAGTATCATAAAATCATGTATTAAATTAAAATTGTCTGAAGCCAACTATCACTGTCGGGTTTAGTGTAAGAGCAGTATGCCAGCCAGCGTTATATACTGAATAGGATTCTGTGCTCAAAGGTTTCGAACTGGTCAGTGTGACTTAACATTACAAACTTGACATCAAATCAGTATGCTCAAAGTCAATGCCAGGAACGCTTTGATCACTTGCCGGGTTGAGAAAGAAATTTTGAAGATGAAAAATGCTGGTGCAAAAAGTTATCTCTCCTCAGTACCTCAACTGGTGATTAAAATTGAACAAAAAGTTTGTAAAATCGCAGTACACACACACAGACGTACTTCTTTTTCCACCCACAATTAATGGGAAGAGGAGGTACCACGTGACATGACGCCAGTTGTGCCAGTTGCTGATGGCAACCTCAAGACTTAACAGTGTCCACGGATAATGAAGATTTTCCTGTACACTCGTCCACTGAAGATGACGAATCAAGCGAAGCGAAGGCAACGCTCGCTCTCAAAATAATTTAGAATGTAGATCTGATAAATTATCAGAAATATTATTTGTCAGCAAAATGTCATACAGTCTAGCACACCAATCTCTCCAGATGAACAGTCCCAAAGAAAATGTGTTTTTGAATTGTGATTGCAGTTCGTTTTGTGTCAAATGGGCGAGTGCAGGGAGTCTTGGATGTTTAATAGAAATGATTATGCTTCAGATGAGGGACAATAGAAATATCTGCTTCAAAAATTCCACTGGAAATATTTTGCTGAAAACATTTAGGGTCTCATTTCTCATTGAAATCTAATCAAATATCTATACATGATCCGAGTCTGATAGAGCAGAGGTAATAGAAGAGACGTGGATATATTATTTCCCGAAAATTGGTGAATTATAAATTACTATACTTCTCAGAACAATGTACATGTCCCCTTAGTTTTCGTGTAAATAGTTACGATACTGGGTCTTGGCCTTAATATGACATCTGGCCAGCCAGGGAGAATATAGAACAACTTTCACGGCACACACTACTGACAAATAACGAGTCTGAAGCCGACGAGCGTAACTGGACAAAATGGAAAACAATGCAAGCAAACAAGCATTTCATTGGTTGCCGTTATTTTCGGCAATGTTTCGGGCAGACTGCAGCAATTATGGCCCCACATCGGCACAAACGTTATATTGCGATGGGTACCTGTCGAACTGGTACATGATGCCCCAGCGAATATGGTCTCTAGTCAATGGTCAAATGTACCTAAAATGATTTAATTTATGCCCTACAAACATAGTTTTGTCAACTATAATGTCATGTTCTTCATGTAAAAGTTATGAAAGTACTGTTGGAAACAGAAGAAAAAATGTGTCAGGCTGTTACTCGATATCCCTCAAATTTACATAACTGCAAATACTATATGTTGAAATAACTTACTTCGGCCTAAATGGGCATTCAGTGCGAAGTGAGGATATCCAGAAGAGCATGTTTACTCGTAAAATCGGGCAAAACTTAGAAATAGCACGAATAGCTGCTGAAAACAATAGATCATATTATAGATGGCAATTAGGTCGCTAAAGCTTGATATGACGGTGGAAAGTCGACTCACCTGGCACTGAAATGCATGTGCTGCCTACTGACACAAGGGGTCATCAGATATTTTGACTCATCTGTTGATTAACATCTTACGTGTCTTTCTCTTGTGAAGTTTCTGTTAAGATATATGAAATAGTATGATACTATATACCCATAGAAAAGCATCGAATAAAATGTCTCAGAATATATAGGTGGTCACCCGAGGGAGATCGACAAGACTGGATGTTATACATGATAGGACATGCCGTGTACTTTCCTACTTAATTCCCCCATGGGATTGGCTGATATCTCTATCCCCATCCCGGCCCCAATGATCGTTTTCCCGTTTCCTCTCTCCCTACCACTGGAACTGTAGTTAGGCTAAACCACCTATTTTCAGAGATATTTCACACTTTCAAATGACAACTACATAAAAAATCCAGGGTAATTGGAACAAACTTGCTGTGGCATATTGTATCGATTTCGTCACAGTCGGATTTGATTTAATGTATGTTAAAATATCACCGACAGGAAGTCCTCTTTGAAACTCTTGGCTACTGATTTCTGCTTCCAGGATTTTCATACCTCATGTGTACATGACTCTAATATGCGCGTGACTCGAAATTATCGGATCATTCCTCCTGCCGAAATCTGTCTTTCTACTTGGAAAAGGAAAGAAATTGTTCGATGATGCCGTGCATCTCTAGGTAAAGAATTACACCATCGTACCATTTAGAATAATGTCATAACCAACAAGGTTTGTATTCCTGTAGCGCTTGGTCTTGGGCGATATGGTTATCCTAGTCACACATGTACATGACGTCATGAGAGGAAAGGTCGCGTTAGTCCAGAATTTTCTTAATGGCTGATCATGAAGCTCAGGTAACTGTTTTCGCGATTAACACAGAAATAAACATATTTTTTAATTAAAAATTGGGGTACGGTTCTCATTTTTTTTGTCTTTCACCCAGCAAATTATGACAATACATGATTCTCCTTTAATCTATACATGTCATTACACATACTGCTTATGTAAATACAGTCTTCAAAAAAAGAAACGCAAAATGAAATTCAATATGATACTTAAATGTAAACTCAAACATATTTTGGGGGTTGCACATTGTTTCTGGCATGTCCTAGAAGATCATTCTTGACCAAACGCAGTCAAAAATGACTTCTATTGTTTTTACCAATCAGGATTGTTATGATGTGCGTGGATGTCATGCAGCACGAATATTAAGCACAGTGATTGTTTCTCACGTGCAACGCAGCATGAACACAGCATGTGACTATAAAAGACCCAAATGAATCCAACAATTTCATCCACAATCTTTGCAAGTACTGTACACGAAAATGGGACGTCCCAACGCTGCCGATCAAAATCAGGCAATTGGAAGATTGCAAGCTGGCGAATCAAAGAGTGAAGTGGCAAGTGGCATCTTCAGCGTTCATCCCAACAATAACTCGATTGTGGGATCGATTTCGTCAAACAAATACGACAAATCACCGTCCAAGATCAGGAAGACCTAGAGTCACCACACCTACCCAAGATCGGTGCATTCGGGTTACCCACCTACGTGACCGCCACACCGCACGGAACACAGCACAAGAACAGTTTGGAGCGCTAAGAGTGTCCGATCAGACAATCGAGAACCGACTCCGAGAAGTAGGAATACGTGCCAAACGTCTACAGACGACGTCGTGAACGTTTTGTTCCTAACTGCATCAAACAAGTGGACAGATTCGGTGAAGGAAGTGTTATGGTGTGAGGGGTAAATCTCATACACTCTCAGATTGGAACTTGTGCTTGCCCAAGGCAATATGACAGTCATTCGATACATCAACTAGATTCTCCGTCCGCATGTCCTTCACCTTGTTGACCGTTAACGGCAGCTCTTCCAACAGGACAACGTCAGGATCCAAACAGCACGTGCCACCGTGGACTACCTGGCCAATAACAACATCAATACCCTCCCATGGACCTCCAGATCCCCGGATCTAAACCCAGTCGAACACCTTTGGGATCAGATCAATAGACGGGGACATCGACGTCGCAGAATCTTCAACAGTTGTTCCACATGCTGCAGGAGGAATGGAGAAGGGTTCCACAGCAAAACATCCAAGGACTGATTCGATCTGTACCAAGGAGGTGTCGGGCTCTGTTAGCAGCTGGAGGTGGTACTGACTTTAACACAACCTGGTGGACAGCAGTAATGACTGTAATGACTGTTATTGTCATGAAATATGGACAAGATAGCAATGCATTACTTCACAACATTTCATTCATGTACATCTTTGTTTTCCGTTGATCTACACGTCCTTGAATAATACCAAATTTTCATTGATATTTGGGTTTTGCGTTTCGTTTTTTGAAGAGTGTATGTTACTTTGTATTCATTCTTAAATTATTTTCTTTAAGACATTGTTCACATCATGAAAGACATAACCAATATACTCCAACCACTGGCATATTACATTAATTTAAACCTTGAAACGAACATAAATCTGCCAGTAATTAACATATCAAAAAGTCATACCTTACTTCATCTTAAGTCATTTTTGTTTAAGCATAGCAATTACATTCCAACATAACATTTTCACTATAGAATTAGCATTAATCACTGACTACACTGATAGTATAATTGCAGATATATATCGGATGATATTATTGCTGATAAAGAATTACTTTCAGGCTCAGTTTATTCAGGTATTTGTACCATACTTCTCTATGTCATATCATAAGGTGTGTAAACTGGTTTACTGTGTTTGCCTGGTTTTATCTCAAATTTCACATATTTATTGATCATGCCTTTTTACCGCGTTCCGTCACATCGACTGAAGGGGTGCGTCCTAGTATACTACCCAAAACAGAAACACATAGGCGATATATATTTTAAAACCTCTGAATTACGTGTTGTGTTCAAACAATCGTCAAAATATATTGCACAAGTGTTGATAACATGATTTCAGACAACTGCACAAGCACAAAATCGATTATACTTGAAAATGTTGATTTTAATGACATTTCTTACAAGGATTAGAAAGGCATCGCCACAACGCAACAGAAATTGCCTTCAAGTTGAAATGTGCAGCAAAGAGCCTTCCATATTACTGAGAGAAATTGACATTGGCTGTGAATGAGTTTCATGGTAAAATCACTAAGTCACGTCTTGACTGTGCGACACGAAACATCGCCATTGAAAGAATGCATGCTGAAGAATACTAGTCAAACGTCTGATTATCAGTCTGAGCAAGATATAATGGCATGCAACTCGTTGCAACCAAACAGGTATAACAAATGACCGTTCCCATCTTGGCAGACCTCGAGTTACCACTGCAGCCCAAGATCGGACTTCAGAGGATATCCGGTCAAACTGTTCGGAACATTTTGAAAGAGATTGGTCAGAAAGAGAGCTAGAAAATCCGACGTCGGGGTCGTGCTACGCAGTCACCATCGCGTCCAACGTCTCCGTTACCTGAAAGTATCCACTTGGTTTTATAGTAATTAGCTTCTTCAAAACTGCTGTAACATTTCATGCTCTAAAGTCTATTTGGGGACGGGTCATACATGTTTGAAAATACAACATTTTCGCAACATATTTCTCGTCTATGCGTTTCTCTTTTTGGATAGTATATATTTTCATGAAAAAGAATTTCGTTGCAATGTCCCCAACGTGTTGATAAAAGTACTATGGTTCAGAAATTCTATTCTGAGAATGAATTACGTTACAAGTTAGCAGGACCTTTCTCAGAAAATATACTTGACCTGTCTGAACATTCTTGGGAGAGCACTCAAACTCCTGAATTGGACGCAAATAGACCCTACTTCTGGTTCAAGTCGCTCGCCCTTAACTGTATCGCTACCTCCACCATAATGGCTTCTGCGGAACCATTTCTCGCAAGGAGCCGCTTGATATGTTGGAAGGGACGACCTCAGAACTAAAAATTCTTGCCAGGAGTACTTCTCAACAAGAAGCTAGTAAGGCTCTGGATTTCCACTATTTTAAGGATAGCGTATTAAAAGTGATGTTCCGCTGATGGTGGTTCAAAGGTCGTGCTCTAATCCTCAATCTAATCTTCATTAACACCAAAATGGGGAGATGACCGAGCTGTGAAAAGAAAAAAGTATCTTGTTCATGCGATCAGCTTGTCTCAGAACAGTTGAAGAATACCGCCATTTGTGCTTTCAAATTATATACCTTTATATACCTATCACCTGGTGTGATAAAAATCACTCCATCGATCGCATGTGTCCTCCTTCAGATTGTTCTAAGGCATCAGGCGTTACCATCAGGCAAAGGTAGACGCCTGGTCATCTTGCATGCTGGTATCTTCAGCAATAGACTGATTGTGGGATTTGATCTTGTTTTTGAGGCCAAGAAATCTGATGGTGATTACCCGAGCCAAATGAATGGGCATGTAGTTTTGGATTGCTTCGAACATCAGCTTTTATCACAGCTGGACGAACCAAGCGCAACACCAGTTACTATAACCTGCGTTTCAAGGGTACCATCACGCCCACCATGAACAATCTCAAGGTTCACTTGCAGGATTTTCTCGCTTCGTGTTACGTGCCTTTCATGCATTCAGAAACAAAGCCTCAGCTCATGGGAAAATCCGGCAGCACAATTGCCAATCCAGTACATCTCTGACGATCTAGATACGGCACTGTGAGCTCAATCCCACTCAGCTGATCTGGAGTAACTGTAAGAACTGTAATGCTCGCAACAGTACCACATTCAAGCTTTCGGACATCAATGAGCTTGTGCATTCTTCTTGTGAGAGAATTACTCCAATAGGGTGGCAAAAGCTGAAGTTCTCAAAATCGAGGACGAATACCGCTTCTGGACGGTGCTGACGTCAGCCGATGTGCACCTGATGTAATTCCGCTAGAGTCCTCTGATACTGACACTTGATATTTTGAGATGGTCCCTGTCATGCTCTGCCCGTTCGTCACATGAACACCGTGTCTGCCTGTCAGGTGGGTCAGAGTATATTTTGTTTCTTAGAATGACTCTTCTTGACTAAATAGTCATGTCTTGGTTTTTAAAAACTTTTTTTGGGTAATTACATAATAAAACAATTATAGACTGGTAAATTCGGTCAATACCTGTTTTCAATATTTTCATAATATTTTCAGTAATACTGCTTTTTCGAGGGTCCATAAAACCAGGTGCTGACCACATCACCAGTCTATAATTATATAATATGTAAATTATGAATCTGAAATATCAACCAATATCAAATAATTGCCATGAAGCATTTTCCAAACATAGCATTCTTCTTCCTTATGTAAGAAATAACTACTCACGCTTGCGTTACTGACGAAAAACCTAAGCATTGTTTTTTGTTGGTAATTTTTTTTGCGAGGTCATTTGCTAAAACGATGTTGCATGAATTGTTTTTGGTATTACCTGTCCAAATGCACATGAGATGTGAAAATGATGAATGTGTTTGCTGTACATCTTGTCAATATGGAAGATGCCATTGCTATAACAAAGGGTGAAATACGTATTATGTCAGACAAACCTCGGATCAGTCTTTAGTTTACCATATATTATGGATTTGTTGAGCTGATATTATTTGAGGGAAAACTGACAATGGCGGACGATGGAATTAAGGACGGTGGTTTCGGGGTTCCTCAGCAATGGTGTGCGGTGGGATCCCTGTCAAAGACAGAACACCTATAGATGTTATTCATGGACATGTAACAGGGCCGAACAGGCACCGCACGTGTTTTTCTTTTTCTGCACGATTACGTGAACGCCGTCTTGTTTGCCTGATAAAAAGGTTACAGTGTTAAACGTTAATATTATTGTTGAGTACCTGTAACAGGAAAATATAACCACCTGGCAATATCAAATAATCATTCCAAAAGTGTCACCTATCATATGCCTTGGATATCATGGACGCTGGGTACGTTACCGACAACAACCATGGAACACTCTCAAATCCGAAGTAGTACAGACAGTGATGGTTTTGGATCACGTCCTTTTCAAGGCCCCAATTTAAAAATTGACCTCATGTAAATGGAGCAAACGTTGTATTGTTGTTGCCTTGACCTCCTTCACGATTTTGACTTTGCACGATGTCGACGATGGTTCGCCGAGGTAGACATGAATGACCAGTGTGTAATTCGCGGCCACATTTTCTAGGATGTCGCCAAATCATCGAATTCCGAGACCGCCTGCAATCTCACATTTTGCGTCCTGGGTTTTCTCAATAACATGTGGAATATTCTGTTGCTCGACAATGCACTGAGGATCACAGTGCATCTTTCAGTAGGTACATAAGCCATTGAACATTGTTACCTCGTTCACGACTTTCGCTTGGCAGTGTTTTTTGTCTTTGTATAAATGAAGGTAGAGCCGAGCATGAAGTCGATGATTTAATTAATTTAAGAGGACAACAGCGCCACTTGTTCTTGTCATTGAAGATGAGAGTGTACAGCATGTTTCCGGCGACGACTGTGTGTTCGACATTGTTGAGGTTGAACAGTTTGTTGCTGAAGCCTGGGGGTATTGTCCATTTGTCCTCGTCGCTGCAGATGATGTCATATCGCGTGTTGCTGCCCGCATCATCAGTGTCAGTGAATTTGCTTAGGTTGCTGCCACCCTCTGCCACCCTGTAGCAGACACTTCAATGCGTTTGTAAATGTAGTTTTTCAGTTGAAAAGCATACAGTTTGACTTTGATTCCGGGCTCTTTGAAGCCGCACGTGTTCCTGAGGTTGGAGATGGGACATTTTCTCAGTCACATGGGTAGGACATAACTTAGGTCATTTTATGTGCAATGTGAGGCTCAGGTAACCTTATGTTCAGGGGATTATGTTGAATATCTAAAACAGAAATGTTCAATTCTGTGATGGTGCCTTGGATGTATTTCTTGTACAGAAGTGATGAAAATGATTTGGTTCTGCTTTGGTTCGCTGTACCTCTCCATTTTCACCGGCAGAGCTCTCAGCAGGGTCAAAGGTTGTTGGCCTTGAACATTGTCTGTCATGCTCAGTTGATTGAGATGAATGCACAGATCTCCATATGAACGACATTTTGATCTGGTCATGACGTCTTTCGCTTGTAGTGCTATGTTTGACACAAACCTGAGCATTTCCACTGAGTCTCAAAGAGTGTTTTCCTTGGATCTGTGCCAATCGACTCATTCATTTTTATTTTAGCTCCCAAGGGTTTGAAGATTTTATCGTTCAGCGAGCACACACTGCAGTAGTCGAATGTTATTTGGCTGTGTTCGTTGTCGAGGAATGCCTTGTTCATGTGCTTCCCAATGTTGGTCAATTGCAGGTAGTAGGTGATATCACAAAGCGTGACATAGAGCTGACCTGACGTGTTATTGATCATGTGCAACAGTTGAATGGGCTCCCCCCCCCCCCCACCCTCCCACCCCCTTTGCGGTTCCCAGGAGCAGGACGTACATGTTACATATATTTAAGATGCTGTCGTATATGTTCAATATCTACGCACCAGGAGTGACGATGGAGTCGTTTTCACCCAGATGAACATCGTAGTGGATGCCAAGGACAGTTCTCTCTTCTGAGCACAATATATCAATAATGTTTTTCAAAAGTACAGGTTTTCGGTCACAAATGTTGAAACGTTGCACTTATGGTTCAACAACCCGATGCGGTTCTGTCAGAATCAGTTTAATTTTGCCGTGTGGTGGGCGATGACAGGGTGCAGTGTGTTTTGAACCTTACAACAACAAAATCATCTTTGTGACCGCCGATCAAAAGTTAGGCGTCAACCCCGACATCAACGCAAGTCACGTCCCACCACCCATTCATACCAGCGAAACAGGCATTGTGACACCACCTCTGACACATGAAGTGTCCATCTATCAGAGGCATGTCAATCGCAAAATGGCGCCGGCAGTCGGCGCGATCACAGTGGGGTTGTGCCTCATTTAGTTTCTTTAGTGGTGATGTACACCAGTCCAGCTAGGGTGATGAATAAAGCCAAGAGGTTTCGACTGAACCATGTGATCAATTGTGAGAGCGAGCTGAGCATCCATGAGATGATACTGCCCAGGATTCCCGGCAGAACTTCGGCGGCTTTGCTGGCAAGTTTGGCCTGGGCTTCGCCGCACAATTTCAGACGTTCTATTTTCATCCAGTTTCCAAGATCATCACTGTTGCCTGGTGGTGGCTGTGGCAGCAGCATAGATCCTCCGCCTCCCATAAGTGACTTGACCAAGGTCAATACAATGAAGCCTAACGAATGCTGGCAATGGTGAGCCCTTGTTCACGGACTTCGGATCCTGTCAGTCAGTGTGGTGTCCTCATTCAGGATTCAATCAATGTGATTGAAGAGCTTCTTGGTTGGAGGAAGCAGCTTCCATTGGAGCCTATCCTTCCTCCTACAAGTCTCGCAACCTCTCCTTGATGCCATGTCTGTTGATCTCACCATCGTCCACTAGTTCAAGTTTGTTTTCTCATACGTGTGGTGGTCATCGACTGCATTCACTTTGGCTGTTGACCAGCGATACGTGCCTAGTTTGTATGGCCTTGTCCAACCCTTGCAGTTTACAAAGGTCGTAAGGGGTGGTACTAATCATTGTGGACAATATGTTGTTCAGACCGTCTTATGAATGAGTTTGGTTGCAGTTTGCCGAGTGTTGGTGGGCTTCGCAGAAAGAACTCAGGTTTTCCCAATGGGACGCTCATAAGAGCAACATGACAAGCAGATTTCAGCCGCAGCTTCCCTTCGTCATCGATCGTGAACTTGGAGTAGTTGCGATATGTGGGTTTGACATAGTCGTCCATGGTTGTCTTCAGGAGTTTGGTGCTAATGGCATCGCCCATGAATGAGGTGTCTGTCTCCTCATTGTCGTCATTGTCATAAAACACAACTTTGCAGATTCTGATACATTTCGGTATGCACATACCAAAACAAATCATCAAAAATGTCACTTCAACCTAAAAAGTTGAAAAAAAACGCGATGGAAAAAAGCCCGCGAAGTCGGAGTTCAAACAATTCACTAAATTTCCCCCATCGCTGTGGGAAAAAGTGGTTTCAACAGCTGTGCTGCGCTGCGCATGCACACAGAGAAACGTCACAGAGAAAGCTCAATGTCTGGTTTATTGACACCAATATGCCTGCCTGTCTGTTAAAGAGAATATGCAATACAACAGCTTCAATAATCGACCATGTGCAATTTGAACTTATCAGGGCATAAACAAAATAAATTGATTTATGACTCGTGCACCCGGGTCCTGTCTCTGCCACATTATGTGATTAGCCAGGAGTGATACTTGTACACATGACATGTTTTTATGTCTGTGGGTTGCAAAGAAACTACATCCATTTTTCTCGGATGACGGATCTGACGGAAACTGGTGCAAACTCTTATCAGTTTCAAGTCCTGCTTTGTACTTGGTAGAATGACAGTTTCCAGCCACCTCTCACCATCTCTACTGATGTGATTTTTTATTGGACCAAACGCAAATTCAGAGAATATGTATTTACAAAACCCAACATCTCTATACAGTCGAACACTGTTTATCCGGACGTTTTGGTTTCACTTGAAAATCGTCCGGATAGCGAGACGTCTGGTTAACTGGATCTAACAAGCAAAACGTGAAAATTAAGTGAAAGCAAAAAAAAAAATCATGTACGTATGTCAATAAATCAACAGTCAATAGTAATAACAGTGAATCATCATAACATATAAGTGTACCGATAATAAATGCAAGGCGGAATGCAGGCTGCCATTTGTCAGCTTGTCTCGGACGTAATCATGTAGCGTGTGGAGCTTCAGATGGTAAGTTAGATGAAAAACGTAAATCGATGACAAAAAGTTTCCATTTTGCCAATTGCATATTCTTTTTTCAAAATTGTAAATGTCCTAAAAGCATATGACATCGCGTCGAACTTATGCTGTCTGCAGAAATTAAACTTCCAGATGGGATCACATGACTTAGATCATGTGGGGGGCTATTTTTAACTTGCATCACGACAGATAGTAGGGGTCGATTTATAAGTGTTATATACAGTACAATTACAGTGTAGTTTACCTTAATCCTACTTAACATGTGTTTTCGTTACTGATGAGATGTATCTCAATGAGTGACACAAGTGTTTTGGTGGTTAACCTGGGCAAGAATGACGTCATCGTGGGACGGTTCAGCTGGCGTTCAACATCGCTTTGACTTGTTGAAGTCGTGTAGAACCTCGGTCATACCATCATCAAGAACACTGCCATCAATTAGTAATGAGGTGCTAAGCACAGAAGCCAGTGACGTGTCTTACTGCTATGCAGGTCTCTGGAAAACAGAGAGAGAATGCTTGGACAATGCACAGCAGGGCACTAACGGTAATAATGCGACTCAGTTGTACATAGTGTGTGGTTTTTCGCCCCATCAGCCCTGCGAGATCAAGGCACCTGAATGAGCCGTTGATGAGACAACGGGAACTGGTTTTGCATATTGCTTAACTTCAAACTGCTCGAGGGACTCACCATTTTACCAGACCACGCTGGGCAACAGGCTGGAACACGAACTCATATTCAGTGACTACAGCAAAGTCGTTCGCACCTGGAATGCCGATGCTGGTAGGTACGCCATCAACAACACCTCGCTGGAGTTCGACACGGTCACAAGTTTGGAGCTGGACCTGCCGATTCACTATCTGTACTTGGGAAAGCTGTCAGTGCTGTACGATCGAGTCCTGAGAGGTCAGACAATCATCATGGACAAGAGCGACACACTGTTGATTGTTCCCATGGAAGACTACGAACTGGTCGAAAGAGACAGTGAAACGTTTTTTAATCCCAAGATCATGAAAGTGGAAGTGACCCTCGAGGACGTGCCTAACAACTGTTCAGCCAAGGCATGAGGGCTCACCAGCAGTGGGACGAGATAAAAAAAAACTGTCAGCGATCAAATGCACGTCGGAAACCAATGCAGTGGCCAAAGATCTCGATCTCATAGCCTTGTCACAGGAGGAGTACCTGACCGCCAAGCATGCACTGTGGTTGGACATGCAATCCACAGATGACAACAGGCGGCACAGCAACAGACGTGTATCAACAACGGCAGCAAAGGGATCACTGTCCAAATCACCAAGAATGCTCCAGCTGGGGACAAATTAAACTTATACCTGTACGTGATCTTGGATGCGCAGCTTAATATATAAAATGGAAGATTCGTGCAAGCCATCCATTGATCTGCTTCATGATCTTGATTGACGGACCCGGACATGCACAAAGTTGATCTGGGAATGCATCTACAAGACTGCTTGCGTGCTTACCACGACTCTGAACGACTCAAAGCCGTTCCTCCTGAACAACTGCAGCCAACAGGAAAATCATGAAAATGATAGATGCGCTGTCGTATCTCTGGCTGACACACGAAACACAGTGTTTGGGTGCTGATGCAAAAATTCAACTCAAAGACCGGAGAGAACAAACGCGATGGATTGCCCTGTTTCACTGCAAGGAGGTTTGTTCAAGGAATGTTTGTGAGAAATTGACGTGATTCAAAGCAAACAAGAACAAGAAAACATGAAGAAGCAGCTCACTGAAACGAAAACTCCTGTTGAAAATTGACCGACCCATAGCATACAAAGTCTGCCAGCAAAATTCAAGCACACTTCGTGCAAAATCCTATCGACACTTTGTAAAATTATAGTGAAATCCTAAAAAATATGATGATTGAAATTCTGGTGGTGTGCAACTTGACTGTCATCTCGCTATATTTCAGGTGCATTTTATTAGCCTTAAAAATCGTTTGTTACATTACAAGGTGGAGTGTGACGTATTTCTTGCGCTAATGACTACAGAACATTGACTTTACCTGTGGGAAGATCTCGAGAAAGATCCATTCATCAAATGTGCTTTGAGCACCATCAGCTGCACACTGTAAAATTATCTACGCAAAATTCTCACCAAAGAACCAACACACGAAGCCTGTGTGTTCGGGTATATGGCCGTGCGAAGCGATGGGAAATGAAAGATCATGTGATGTACAGACACAGACGAATGATTTCTTGTGTGCTTGCAATGCTAAGAGAAAGCCATCAGGAAAAATCTGCACACTGTCGACCCCACGTGCATGACATGGGAGGATAAACTCACTCACAAGAAGGTCAAGAATTGCCATGTGTGCGAGAAACCCCTGAACAGTGACATCATGAGAGATCACTGTCACAACACTGGAGAGTACAACAGTGCCGTTCACAACGCCTGCAGTCCCAAAACAATACAAATCCCTATCTTGTTTCACAATGTTTGTGGGTACGATTCGCACTGTCTCTAGACAGTCTTGTGAAAGCCAACGACCCAAACAACTTTTGAATCACCAATCAATTCGACCTCTGCTCCTGAGGAAGGGGCTCTAACGCACACACAATCGATGTGTGGAACAAACTGGGCTGCACGACTCTGGGCGACTACCACAACCTATACTTGAAAACAGACATACTGCTGTTGGCCAACATGTTCAAGATATTCAGAAAAATGTGCTCGAAACAGTACGGCCTGGATCCAATATGGTATTTGTTCCTCTCCCGTTCTGTCTTGGGGCATGGAGCTGAAACTGCTGATGGATTATGACATGCACTTGTTCGTCGAGAAAAGCTTGTGAGGCAGCATTTCCATGGCCTCCAAATGCTATGCCAAAGGTGACAAGAAGTACATGAAAGGCCACGACCCCTGCAAACCGACCAAACACCTCCTCTACCTTGAAACCAACAACCTGTATGGCTGGGCCATGAGAAAGTATCTCCCCATCAGGAGTTTCGAAGGGGTTTCCTCACCCGAAACAATCGATGTCGCGAGCATCGCCCCGGATTCGACCAAAGGCTTGGACTTGGAATATCCTGCAGAAATGCATGACTCACACAACAGCTATCCCCTGGCTGACGGTGAAACCCAACTGGATATCTGACTTGCTGGGAAACAGTAAGTCGACCAGCATTGAAAAAATATTTTGAACTATCTAACTTGAACAACAAGACAGAATATGTCGTTCACTTTCACAACATGCAGATGAAACTGATAAAAATCCACCAAGTGCTCAAATTCAAGTCCTTGGATGGAGCCCTACATACGGATGATATGGACCTGCGAAAACTTGCCACCAGCAATTTCAAGAAAAACCTGTACAAACTCATAAACAACTGGGTGTTTGTCAAGACCATGGATTATTTGAGAAAATGTGTCAACGTGAAGCTCATGAGATCGTGTGAGGAAGAATAAACCCAGAAACTCATCGCCATTCCAGTGTTCAACCAAAGCAAGATATTCAATGACTTCAACAAAACTCACATCAAATTCAATCAGCCAGTTTACGTGCAGATGAGCATCCTTGACCTGTCCAAACATCTGATGTATGATTTCTACTACAACGTGGTTTTGAAAAAGCAGTACGACGACAGGTGCAAGGTGCTCTACATGGACACATCTTCCCTGCTGATGGAAATTTGCACCCAGGACATGTACGAGGACATGAAAAACCACATGTATCTGTACAAAACCAGCAACTACCCAAAGGATCACCCTAGCCAGCCAGGTCAACAAAAAAGATGAAGGACGAGTCCACTGGCACACCGATCAATGAGTATGTCAGCTTGAGACCCAAGATGTACTCCATCAAGAAAGCCACTGATGTCAAAAGCAGGAAGGCGAAAGGCGTGAAAAAACGTGTGGTGTAAAAGCACATCAAACACGCCAGATTCAAGGAAGCTCAGTTTAAGAACGAAACGTTCTAACACCTAATGAACATGCTGAGAAGGTGCGGACATATGATACATGGTCGGATACATAGACTGACGATCAACAAGACCTCGCTGTCTCCCATGGACACGAAATGATGGATCGCCATCAACGGAGTCACCACTTATGCTAACGGACACAAGCGCATATCTACCAATTAGTTGAACACACACGCTCACTCATACATACATACAACGATGGAGAAAATTTATTACAGCCCGCAAGGGTACTGGAAAGGCACTGATGCCGTCTGGAAGCTCACCAAAGCAGCTTGAGTCTTGGAAGAGAATGCCAAAAACAAGCCATCCGGCAAGTCTACATGCCGGTGTCTCAGTACATACCAAGAAGAAAATTTGATATTTCGATGCCAAATCACATTCAGTAAGCCAACCTGTTTCTCCCACACGACAGGGTTAGGCGCAAAGCCAACATGTATGCCCTGACCGTTGTTGACGTCGCCAGTCACTACAAAGAAACTGAACCGCTGACGACCAAAGATTGCCAATGCCTTGGAAGGCATCTACAAATGCAGTCACTTGACCTGGCCCACCGCATTGCAAGTCGATCCCAGGTGCGAGTTCATGTGAGCTGCTGCTGCTGCCGCTGCCCAAGCCTGACATCCAGGTGAGACGAGAAATGTCGGGGGCTCACTGCAGCCAAGCCATTATTGAGAGATTCAATCGCACCTTGGCCTGTTCTCGCACCAGCACTTTCGGGATGTAATTGACAGGAAAACAAAACAGGAACACGATATGGGTCGCACGCTGGCCGCGAGTGCTGGACATCCTAAACCACGAAGTCACCAGACTCGTGGGGAAGAGACCCGTCAAGGACTTCAATATGAAATCCATCGAATCGTCATCAGCCGTTAATGGCCGCGGCAGTGTTTGGTACTTGAATATACCACCTGGGTGAATAGTAGGAATACAGCAGAAAACGTGCCACCGATCTGATATGGTCCATGAAAACGTAGAACGTCGACCTGGTCGACATCAAAGACGGCGAACCGAACTTGTACTACTTTAAAGACGGCCCGCCGAGAACGTTTGTCAGAGAGGAGTTGATGATTGTGCCTTGCGACACAGTTCCATCGCCCACCGTGTGAGAATAGAACTCTTGATCGTTCAAGCTAACTCTGTCTCGATATGTCAAAGTGTGCAGCTCGCCCTGGTACCGATTGTTTCTCTTTTTTCAAAGTCCATCTGATAATCATGTATTGGCAACCAAAAACCTTTTCCACCACCGACTCCATGCGCACTTTGAAGTCGGTATCTCGAAAACTATATGTCTGACTTTAACCAAATTTTGCACGCACAACTGTAGTAGTATCGACAGTGGAGGTCTCTGTTGGCAGAGTAGTCCATATTTGATTTTCACGTTCAATTGCAATGTGATCCAAATCATCAATACGAGCACGTTTGTAGGTTACAAATCATTTGGATGTCAATAAGTAGCCAATCATCAACAACTACAGCTTTTTATCGGATGCATTAATGCAAAGTAGTGTTTATAAAGGAAGAGATCAGGTTGTTGTTGGGTTGTTTTAAAGAATGTATGTATCGAAAATACAAATAATAAAATAATTATATTTCACGGAAAGTCTATAGTGAAAAGTGAAACAATATTTCCATTGTGTAGTTACTTTGTTTACATTGATCATGAGGCGCCATGTGCTGTCGTCGAAGTCCTACGGTGAACAGGCGAAACCCTACAGTCACTTTGATGTGTAAATAAGGATTGTCATGCACCTCATTGTCACAGTTGTAGGGGCAAAGCTATATGATTATGCAAGTGAATATATACACCTGGAAATTAATCAAGCAACACCCCAATTTTTTCTATTGGAGCAACTTTGAAGTGTTCTGACAATCAAAATATGCCGGGTTGATATAGTTTGACACTTTTTTATTCAACAGACGATCTCTGACAAACAACTTAAAGGGAAAAAGTATCAAGACTTTGCTTTATTGCAACGAAATCCAAATTCTTAAAACTGTCTTAAATTCATGAAAAAATGGACACAATTTACTATTCATCCACAGACGTTGTTGTCAGGTGTATTAACACAAATGTCACATGGAAAGAAAGAACAGTCATCTGAGAGTCTGCACACCGACTTTCATCAATATCTAGTGTGTCCTCCCTGCGCACGCACCACCGATTCCAGACGCCTCCTCATTCCTTGGATGAGTCTCCGGATCTGATTCTGGGGGATCCTGTTCCACTCCTCATGCAGGGCAGCCGTCAATTCGTTGAGATTATGGACTGGTGGGTCTCTCTGCCTCACACGACGGCCAATAAAGTCCCACAAATGTTCAATGGGGTTGAGGTCAGGGCTCATGGCAGGCCATGGAATTCTGTCAATTGCATTTTGCCGCAAAAAATCATTTACAGCATGCGCCCTGTGAGGTCTAGCATTGTCGTCCATAAATATGGGTCTCGTTACCAGAGGATGGTTCTCAAAATGAGGTACCACAGCCCTGTCAAGAACCTCCTGTTGGTAACGAACACCGTTAAGGTTGCCACGGATGGTAATGATATCCAACTTGCAGTTCATGGAAATGCACCCCCATACCATAACGGAACCTCCCCCAAAGGCCACAGTCTCCTGGATGTTCCGTGGAGCCATTGCTGTGTTCCTCTGCCTCCAGACCCGAGTACGACCGTCCACCATGTGCAGCAAGAACCGGCTCTCATCTGAGAAATGGACCTTCCTCCAAGAGGCAATGTTCCAGTGCAAACGGTCATTACACCAGGCCAGTCGGGCTGCCTTATGGGCTGGAGACAGTCTGGGTCGCTTGATTGGCCTCCTTGCCCGGTATCCTGCAGCTTTCAGACGATTCCGAACAGTCCTGTTCGAGATGGGTCTCCCTGGAAGCCACTCCTGTCTCAACCGAGAGCTCGAGTCGAAGGACCTGCGCCGTACAAGTCTCAGTAAAGCTCTGTCCTCCCGGACTGTGGTCTTCCTGGGTCTTCCTGGTCTAGGCAGGTCTTTAACTTCATTAGTGACCCGGTATTTTTTCAAAAGTTTTGAAATTATGGAATGATGTCGTCCGATTTGAGTCCCGATTTGTCTTAGAGACATACCAGCATTCCTCATGCCGATTATTTGCCAACGAGTGGCCTCTGATAATTTCCTACGTGCCATGACATTGAAATGAATGAAAAACCGAATGCAATCGACAACCTGCGCTTGTAAACACCCCAGGGAAAAAGTGCATTTTTCGAAAGTTGAGGTTAAAGCAATGCACGTGCGCTGTGCAAGCTTCACGTGCGTCATATCAACCCATGAAAAGCTCATGCTGTATGTCAATACATCAAAATTGAATAATCAATCATCAAAATTACTTCGTTAAACTTTGTTAAGTTTTTATGTGTCTTTGAATTTGGTGTTGCTTAATTAATTTCCATATGTATATAACGTTTCTCAAAAGGTTGTCAGTAGAGCAGTTGATTTTGCAGGAATAGTCCCGTCGTATAGAGCCTGTGCAGTGATGCTGAAGTCATCAAGAATGTGATCGTGACAAACAGCCCGTTATAACGCTCGGGTGATGAAGGATTTATTTCCGGCCATTTTACACATTCCTCAAACACACTCGTGTGACAGATACTAGTGTATATATTCGATATATCGAGTTCCTGTAGAAAGCATGACGCAAGTACGATCACTTCTCTTTGTTAATGTGGGTTTCCACGTATCGAGTTCGTGTATAGCAATACCCTGATACGACACACAAATCTCTGTTAATTATACACATCTGAGACAATATTTTGGCACGTGCACGTACCTGTGGTTAATACGCGCTCACATCGGTGATTGATATCATGATTATGATGATTGTGAATACATTCTGGTGCTTGATATTGTCAACGTATGAGGAGTTAAACGGCTCATATCTGTAACTGATAGTGCCAAATTATGCGATGATCAATACGAGCACGTTTGTAGGTTACAAATCATTTGGATGTCAATAAGTAGCCAATCATCAACAACTACAGCTTTTTATCGGATGCATTAATGCAAAGTAGTGTTTATAAAGGAAGAGATCAGGTTGTTGTTGGGTTGTTTTAAAGAATGTATGTATCGAAAATACAAATAATAAAATAATTATATTTCACGGAAAGTCTATAGTGAAAAGTGAAACAATATTTCCATTGTGTAGTTACTTTGTTTACATTGATCATGAGGCGCCATGTGCTGTCGTCGAAGTCCTACGGTGAACAGGCGAAACCCTACAGTCACTTTGATGTGTAAATAAGGATTGTCATGCACCTCATTGTCACAGTTGTAGGGGCAAAGCTATATGATTATGCAAGTGAATATATAACGTTTCTCAAAAGGTTGTCAGTAGAGCAGTTGATTTTGCAGGAATAGTCCCGTCGTATGATAGAGCCTGTGCAGTGATGCTGAAGTCATCAAGAATGTGATCGTGACAAACAGCCCGTTATAACGCTCGGGTGATGAAGGATTTATTTCCGGCCATTTTACACATTCCTCAAACACACTCGTGTGACAGATACTAGTGTATATATTCGATATATCGAGTTCCTGTAGAAAGCATGACGCAAGTACGATCACTTCTCTTTGTTAATGTGGGTTTCCACGTATCGAGTTCGTGTATAGCAATACCTTGATACGACACACAAATCTCTGTTAATTATACACATCTGAGACAATATTTTGGCACGTGCACGTACCTGTGGTTAATACGCGCTCACATCGGTGATTGATATCATGATTATGATGATTGTGAATACATTCTACTGCTTGATATTGTCAACGTATGAGGAGTTAAACGGCTCATATCTGTAACTGATAGTGCCAAATTATGCGATGATCATGGAAACATTGTTGTGATTGATATTGTCAACCTGTGAGGAGCTAAAGGGCTCATGATCATATCTGTGATTGATATTGCCAGCCTATGCGACGATTATGGATATGACATGACAAGTTTGAGTTTGATATTTAACTCAAATATGATAAATCTCCGTATCAAACTCGCGGACACATGGTAACGATTTTATCTGGACGATCGCGAGCACCCTTACTAAATGCTTTAAATCTGGACTGAAAGAATGAGACAACCAAAATGTGTATACCTTTTCTTATTTGTGAACCTATAATGTCTTGGTTCATATCATTGCATTCTGCACAAAAAGTATCGGTCTAGTACCGTGTACCTCGACAATGTTGTGACCTCAGTAGCACGGATAGAGTAATTTATGTACACTGTGGACAGATTGCCACTCTTGCTTCATGATGACATGGGTTTCTGGAGAGTATTGACTGCGTCGTCTGGTGTCCTTCTACGAAGAATGCAAACAAGGGAAATAACTCTTGACGACATGTTGTTACTAAGGACGCGGCGTGGTCCAGTTTAACATACCTACGGCACGTGAGCGGTTTTGACCAGTGGGTAGCCGACATTGCTGTGTAAGTCGAGCTAAAGCGTTTTATTTAGGACAGACATCGTCCAAATATTTCTGAAAACCAAAACCTATGTAGCCACGCCATATGAGACGTTTGTTATTATTTAATGTGCATTCTTAATCTTTATCACTACCACAATGTACATTGTCTTGTCAGCCACCCAGTTCATCTTTGCCATTTCCACTAATTACTGTATATGACATTTATGGCCTTTATTGGTCACCTCCCTCGGTTGTGTCACCGCATTAACTGTAGAAAGAAGTGCTATGGTTTCTCCATCCGTCCATTGTTGACACTTTGCCTGTCCATTGTTGTCATAAACTGTATATATACAAAAATTCAAAATCTAAATGCATCAAACCTGTGTAGACACATAAGGATTTAAACTTAGAGCTTAGTGACATGTATCCAGTATGCATGCACGTGGCACGTTCCGTGACGTCAGTGGCTTCGGTCTTGAGACGTACAATACGATGTTGCACGTGCATTCAGGGAAAGAGAAACAGAGCAAATGAATGCCACACAATACTGTCACTGCCCTTGCGATCGTTCAAAAAATTAAACGGCTATTGAAACGTATAGCATGCCAAGGCTAACGTCTTCACAACGTCATTAGGTCATGGGGATGGTCCGTGGGGAAATGTGTCAACAACAAGTGGCTGCACGTTTCCAGTGCCACCGGAACACAATTTCTGCACTGGTGAGTCGCTACCAGAACACAAATGACGTCATCGATCGGCCAGTTCTGGACGTCCCCGAGTAGCAACGCCAAAACAGGGCAGATGGATAAGGGTGATCCACAGGTTTCAGACTGCAGTGATGATTGCCCGGACCATCCCAGGACTTCGCCGACAACGGTTACGTCATCACGGGTCAGACCACGACGTCCCGTCATACGACCTATCCTGACACAGCGTCGTCGACAAGCTTGCCGAATGTGGTGCCGAAATCATGGCCACAAACCCGTGTTTTGATGGAGAAATGTTTTTTTTCTAAATGAGTCAAGGTTTAACATTTCCCATAGTGACGGACGTCAACGTGCCTATGGACGCGTGGGAGAACGTTATGCACAGGCCTGTGTCTTGGAGAGGAATCGCTTTGGTGGTGATTCCCTGATGATTTGGGGTGGAATAACAGTGCGCCACGGAACTCCTTTGGTGATTGTTCATGGAAAGTTAACTAGTGTGGGGTGTGGGGATCATTTCCTATGACCTGTGGCAATTCCTTTTCTGCAACGTCATGGATCGGGGTTAACATTCCCCTCCACCCCTCATACGGCAAGGGTTTGCTATGGATTTTTTGCAACACCACAACTTTGATTTACTGCCACCTGATTTTCACCTGATCTCTCCCCGATAGAGCATGTTTAGGGCGAGATGGATCGACGTCTACACCGTCTTCCTAATCCGCCAGATAACGTCCCTGACCTTGCAACAGAACTTGAGAGAATCTGGCGTGACATCCCACAAGCCTTCCTTGCACGTTTGATCGGCTCTGTGCGTCGTCGATGCAGTGCTGTTCTCAGTACCGATGGTGGACATACCCGTTGTTGAGTTTGTGATCCCTGTCCCGCTTGTGGACTCTTGACGCCATTGTTATCGTACTTATCAACTGGGATAATATTCTGTTTGACAATGCACAGTGTCTTTATGTGGCTAGTATATATATGCTCATATCTATATTGGAAAATGGAGTCCGGTATTCCGACAGTCTGTATAGGGACGACCGCGAGCAGGATTTTGCCGCGAGCAGGAAAGGCCCTGTGGTTGAGCTGAATCTCCGCTCACCTCATTCATGTGCATTTGTTTGTCATGTCTTGTGTAACCTACTAATGAAGCTTGAACTCAACTATGCCTTCGTCTTCGTCAGCGTACACGTCATCTTAATAAAAAGCTAATTCCCCAATCGACCCAGACGCATTTACAGATGCATTGTAGTGGCTCATATTGTCAACCTATGATGTAATAAGGGACACTGTGAATGGTACGGGAAGAGTTATAAGAACTATGACCATTTCAAAGTTGTGGGACTAACGCGTACGCTGAATATCGACTAAAAGATGGGACCACATCTACTGACTAGTTTCTTGGTCAAAGTGTCAATTCCCCGTGTACAAAGATCTCTCTTTTTTAATCATTACCAATCTCTAAAAAGCTTGACGTCTGTCGAAAATCCTATCGTAATATCCAAATGGAAAATCTGAAGTCCAAAACAGTTGCCTGGCTGCTCAATACGATTTAGCAGTATTTGCGAAAGCGATACACAGGCAGTGAGGGTTTTACTCTGAGAAAGTTGTTTTGAAGAAGCTCACGTATGCGTCTTATTAACAGTCTATTTGAGCCCTGCCGCCTTCAAATTATTTTCATCGATTGAATTATTCGCCATTTGTTTCCCAAATGAGTGCGAACCTGCTAGAAGGAAATCTTGTAGGAGTGCGACAGTCGTTGTATTTTCAAATCAAAAGGCTTAAAGGATTTAGGTGTATAGCTTTCACTTTTTACGTGCCTTAACAAAGCTGGGCGGAGAATCTGTCATGGAGAGGGGGCGCTCCAACCAGTATCACATAACATTGATCACAACTTGGTCCTCTATCTCCTTGTGAACAATTGAGCCTCAAATGGCGACAGATTGGAAGTGGGCGAGTTCGATGGATGAGAAGACGGCCCTGCCGCTGCACATGTGAGCCTGGATACTTCAGGTGATTCCGACCTCTCTCGTGAGTTACAACTATGTTAAAAGGGAGATAATCTGCATCAAATGAACATTCCTTTGAAGTTGCTTTGGTTGATGAATCGAGTCCCCAATGGGCGGGCTGAGAGGGGAGTGTGAATGGCTCCTTCTCTCGGCGTTAATAGCGTCGTCTGCCCACACGAGCATGGATTGGAGGAGGGCTGGGATAGCAAAGAGTTCCAGTGCGGAACCAACCTGTGAGTAAACAGGCTGTTCCCGGCGCTAGCCGCACCTTGCGTCCCTCGCTGACCCCTGTTGACCCGTGAGAGCATGACAGTGTACGGCACCGCGGCATCTACGTGCCACCAAGAATCGCACCAGCTAACAATGGCGACAATTACGTGACAACACACGCGACAGGGGAATCTATACAACGAGTAAAATGTTTACCATCTCAAATGATTGTTTGTATCTAGTTCGAACAAAGTTTGATTGGAATTCTAATTGTTACTCATTAGTAATGACCTACTTTGAATGGCATTACATAGAATCCGTAATAACAGCACTCAACAATCGTAAGGAAACCATGCGATTATTAAGAATTAGTATTGAAACCATGGCAATAGAGAGCACATTCTTTAAAGGTGTATGCTAAATACAAGTGAGCAGTAATTTCAGCATCCAACCAGTCTTGGCTCTTCTGGACCACCATGTTTTGTTGCATGTAAAAGCAGGAGCCTCTCTGAGTGTTATTCCAGTATTTAACATGTGACCTTAACTATCGCTTAAGTGGGCTCCGCAGTCTCGCCACACAGCAACGGAACACTGTACGTTTGACGTTCGTCAACGGGAACTGTTCTCAGAAAAATGCCCATGCAATGGCTATCAATATTTTCGTTTGTTAAGTGAGCAATGCGTTGAATTTTCAGAATTTTTGTAGCTAGATACATAAAAAGACATTTCTTTAATTCCGTGTAAATTATTCACCCACTGTTCAAAAAAGATTATCTAAACAATGTTCCCAATTAATTAACTAATGTGCCATAATAGATGTGAAAATATCCTATTGCGTGTTTGTCACCAATTCTACACTCCACTTCTTGTCACCGACGCGACATATTCAGCAGTTTGGGATTAGTTCACATTTACTTACTCATCTGTAGCAGTGGGGCATGTTTCTGTGGCCACCATGATTCAGTGATTCTGACTTAGGTACATTGTAGATATACTTCATTAGAATTTACCTACATTGTCGTTACACTTCATTAAAATTTTACTACATTGTACATGCACTTCATTTGAACTTAACTACATGGTAGGTGCACTTCATTAGAATTTAGCTTCATTACAGATGCACTTCGTTAGAAATTAACTACATTGTAGATGCACTTCATTAGAATTTAATTGTAGATGCTTTTTACTAGACTTTACTCGCAGTGTAAATGCACTTCATTAGAATTATCTACATTGTAGAGGCACTTCATTTGAATTTAACTACATTGTAAATGCACTTCTTTAGAATATTACTAGATTGTAGATGCACTTAATCAGTGCTTCGTTTAACTCTACTGCAGCTGCAATTCACTAGAATTTAACTACATTGTAGACGCACTTCATCAGAAATTAACTACATTGTTGATGCAATTCATTAGAATTTAACTACATTGTAGACGCACTCCATTAGAATTTAACTACATTGTTGATGCAATTCATTAGAAATTAACTACATTGTAGACGCACTTCATTAGAATTTAACTACATTGTAGACGCACTTCATTAGAAATTAACTACATTGTAGACGCACTTCATTAGAATTTAACTACATTGTAGACGCACTTCATTAGAATTTAACTACATTGTAGACGCACTTCATCAGAAATTAACTACATTGTTGATGCAATTCATTAGAATTTAACTACATTGTAGACGCACTCCATTAGAATTTAACTACATTGTTGATGCAATTCATTAGAAATTAACTACATTGTAGACGCACTTCATTAGAATTTAACTACATTGTAGACGCACTTCATTAGAAATTAACTACATTGTAGACGCACTTCATTAGAATTTAACTACATTGTAGACGCACTTCATTAGAATTTAACTACATTGTAGACGCACTTCATTAGAATTTAACTACATTGTAGATGCACTTCATTAGAATTTAACTACATTGTAGATGCAGTTCATTAGAAATTAACTACATTGTAGACGCACTTCATTAGAATTTAACTACATTGTAGACGCACTTCATTAGAATTTAACTACATTGTTGATGCAATTTATTAGAATTTTACTACATTGTAGACACACTTCATTAGAATTTAACTACATTGTAGACGCACTTCATTAGAATTTAACTATATTGAAGATGCACTTCATTAGAATTTTACTACATTGTAGATGCACTTCATTAGAATTTGACTACTTTAATTGCATTGTAAATGCACTTCTAGTAATTCGCTTTACTACAATTAACTACATTGTAGATGCACTTCATATGCATTTAAGTACAGCACTTCGTGTCCTCTCAACGTCCTGGTTCCATGCAGAACTAAAATAATTTTTGCTGTATGCATATTTATAGTAATGTATATTGTATGCTTAATCTTATTTTATGATATCATGTACTTTTGAAATCATGTTATGAAATGCAAGTCGAATAAATGTTATTTTGTCTGGAGAGCATAAATGCATATGTTTAAATCAAATTTTAACATTACAGTTAACAAACGCGAAACACACACGTACATATATCTTAAATCGTGTCGCATTGTAGATACAGACCGTAGCCCTTGAACAAATTAAAGGCGCACGCTTCAGTGGCTAATGATAATTACCTGGCTCAAATCTCTCGTAGAGACATAGTGCAATGTTGTTTTAACAAGACATTTTTGGTTAGATCCTGTCTAAGTGAGCGTGAACCGTCCGGTATGCGTCGTGCACTTATATTATACAGTTAGTCAGACAATGTATCTATCTTAGTTCTATGCGCCGTGAAAAGCATAAAAATGCGTTAAGCATAGTTAGCATAGAACCAAATGCGAAATGATAACAATAAGTATTAAAGTACTCATTATATTTTTACGTTATAGATATATAAAGCACACAAACTGAACTGGGCACAATTAACATGGTAACGACAACTCGCATCGGTCAGCGTTAAAGTATTCATTTTCCTACTGCGTTATAAAATAATACAATACAAAGAACTAATCGAACGGAACAGTAAATATGTTAAAGTTATCACATTTACAGATAAACAACTTTTCTACTTACATATAAGTGGTTCCATTCTCTCATACAATCCCTGTCGATTCCCGGTGTCAGATTTAGTTCATCGGTCGCTACATATAGTAATAATTGCGACAATAAGCTGCAGGTGTATCTAACGCTTGTAACATGAAAAGCTGGTCATAGAGGATGTTTCTAACAGTATTGACAAAAATTAAAGTAAAGTTCGCTTTTCAAGAAATATCTAGTTTATTTCGGATTAGCATTATCAGTGAGATTTAAAAATATGGTTACAATGAAGGGAAAGGTCAGCAGTCGGCTGACAGTGAGTGGTACAAGCCGTGTGTGAATCTTGAACGTGGTCAAGAGAGCTAGAAATACTACATGTTATTTTTCCTTTCAAATCATCGTGGTAATGATGTAAGTACAAAACACATGCGACTGAATACAACAGCTCGCGTTCACCTGACTGTGTGAAGCCAAAACATTGGCCATTATTCCCCTTTCTTCCACCATGTATTTTAATATTGCTGTCACGCGTAAGACGATCATTTTAATGAAAAAGCATTAACGCTCCACACACTCAGCTTGCAAGTATTAAGTACGAAGCATAGAGCTCTCAAATATGCCTGTCATTGCAAAGTACATGACGGAAAGGAAAGTATCAATATTTTAACACCACACTATGTCCTGTGATCTTATGCAACCAATCGAAGTTGATGTAAAAAAATACAAAATCTGAAATAGCTAGAAACATTTCAAAACGTTTACAAACTCCTGTGATAAACCCGGGATGATTTACACATATATACACAAATTCACACCGTTCAGTATACACCCGATTAAAACGACTGTGCTATCAAATACAAGTAACCGATCCAAACGATTGTACATGATTCAGTGAAACTGTACACTATCAGTTCAGAATATGGCTCTCTGAAAGTCCACATATATTCCAACATTTCTAATCCCGTCTGTTCGGTGGACAACGATATGGATATACAGACCCGTGCCAATAATGCACTGTATGTACTTGACGTAATTTCCATGGACTCTCATGTTAAATTAGTGTAGCATAAATAATTTTCATAAATCTAATTTTCATATGATCCTAGTCAAGTTTTGCAAATTTATGAGGAATCATCATACCTGCAATCACATAATTTCTGTTCAATTTTCCGTTGCTTATGTATCGAATGGCAACAGTTTAATCAACATGCGTGCAGTGTCGTGAACTCACGTAACATGGCGGCCTGTGGGATTGTGCATTATGGAGTCATACGTAAGTTGATAACTGTGACATAATTACTTAAATAGTTGTAAGAAAATTGTACTTAAATTAGGTGCCCAGGCCACAGATTACGTCACATTTGTCTTTGTTTACAACAATCCATCCTAAACTGACTGCATGAAAATTATTGATGTTGCACTAACATAACATGGGAGTCTATGGAAATTACGTCAAGTGTCCGAATAAAACTGGTACAGGTCTGTGTGTAGTGTTAGTTACATAACGCCATTACTGCAATGTCGGAAACATAGGTACGACTTCACAGTTTTTCTGGAAAAAGAAAGTATCTGGAATTTTCTATCTCGAAACATCTGACATAGATCAATTGTTTTAATGGATTATGTAACCAAGAGGTCATGACTAAAGGTATTACCGACTGATACACAATCACTGAGTGTGGTTAAGTTTAACAAGTACTTAGAAAATACCTGACACCTGTGTGTGAAATATTTCTCATTTGAATTATTCAACCTAGAGTTCGTATTGTATCAGAAATATATTTGTTTTTATTGCGTTCTGTCTGTCGGTTACAGGTACAACCTGGAGAGGACATAAGTGTCGTTTGTCAACAGTGGAAATGCATCTGTGCACAAATCGAATCTAGACACGTCATTAAGGAGAAATTTCGCTCATCAGGACACAGAAGTTAACGAAAGTCATTCGTTCATGTCAGTTATACACCGCATGGTATATCCTCCCCCCGATTTTTTTTCTAAAATCATTTTCCGTCAGGTAAGTGTAAAGGTACATCTCACAACAAGATATTGAAGGTAAACTAAATAGCATCTGAGACAAATGGAAATCCCAAACTGTAACGTTTGAGTAATCTGAAATTCCAGTGAGTTGTAATTTTACTCCACGACTCCACAGTAACTCATTACCAACTACGCTTGTCTTTTTATTCTTGAAAACACGAACAGCAGTATGTGTAAATTCCTATATGAATGTCTGTGCATTGTTTGGTCGTGTACAATAATATACAGCCCACAATAAAACATTTGAGTGTTGAAATAAACATACGTTTATGTAATGCAGTTATCTATTTCTCTTCCATGTTCCTTTTTCTATTCACCCTCGAGCTTGTAATGAGTCACTGGCCGCACTGCTTGAGGCCGCTCGACCATGCAGGTATCGACCAGGAGTCCAGTCGCTTATTGGTTTTCGCACTTCTTGTGAATGAATCCACATGGGTTGGCATTTCACCTCCCCACATATTGAAGTAGGATTTGACTGTCCACGTCAGAACCAGAAACATGCAAACTCAGGTGGCAAGCGAAATTATACACAGTTTATTTCCTATGTAATAAAACATTCGATTAGTGTAAAAATCACTAATTCCTGTTTGCTTGTAAAAGTAACATGTGTAAATATGGATTGGTTAAAAGAAGACATGAGTAAGAGATGAATGTGCAACCATATCACCCCACCATTTTGAGCAAATGAGAGAGTGCGGGCATGCGCCGCATTTAGAGGATTATTCCAGGGATTTCATGGCGCGTAACACCAGAAAAGTTCTTTCCATGTTGCACCTGTATGGATGTAAATTTGTGTCGCTAAGAGCTTATTTTTTACGCTATTATGTCTAATAATCACGTGTCTGCTTTACATTCATTCGTCGCACTTTCCTTGGAATGGTTTTGGGAAGTCCACAGTGGTTTATTGGTGGGTTCAGATTCTTTATTTCGGTATTTTTTACTAGTGGTCCGTAGTTGTCTTTAAAAGGCCTAATAATACATTTGTATGAATTTGTTGATCAATATGTTTAACTGTGATCACTTCTCCCCGAAGATACTATAATGAAACATCTATCTATCTGTCTATCTATCTATCTACAGGCAGATTGTGAAAAAAATCAGGAAATGACTACAAATTTCAGTCATGACGTGAAATGACTAGGAGGGTCAGCCATTTCATGTAACAACAATCAATACACTTCATTCATTACATGAAATTTCACTTAATAACTTAATCAACAAAATGGATCACAATTTCAGCATCATTTATTGTCACTACCAGTTAAAACTATTGTGGCAGCGACTTAATGCACTTCAGCTTTATTTTTGAAGCATTTACCCTATTTGTTTGACACTTGCTGTGTGCACGTCATGATATACACATACCATAGAAAATACAGAATTAAATATTAAACCATGTTACACCTGACGCACAAGTAGGTTTGCCATTTGTATCCTGATCTTGTATCTTGACAGCACTGAGAAAGTGAGATAGGATTTACGTACAGAAATGGGTTTCACACATGGTACCCCCCAATTCAATCCAATGTATTAACCTTTTTGATTCTCCTCACTGCAAACATAATACATATACCAACTTCACCAAAAACTGCTTCATAGACGCATATTTTACAACAGTAAGAAAAACAGTAAGTCCTATATATTTATAAGTAACAGATTCCAGTCGTGAGTTAGCATAAAACCATGGTTCAGTTTGTCTTAACACACTGCTTAGATCGTATGTTTGGTGGTGGAGACTTCGGGGTGTTTGGGTGAAAATCGCAAATTAAGTATTTATTTTTTGGTTCATGTGAACTACTAGACATGTCGCCGTTATGAAAGAGAGGCGTTAACCTTTCAACAAAACCGTTTACGTACGCATCGATGACATTAGACGACAGCTACTTCTCCAGACATTGTACTACAATGTGCCTGTGTCTGTGCGTGCGTTTGTATTCGTGCCTAAAAAAATACATAGGTAATATTGTAATGTGCTTAATGTTGATTTCTGTGTTGTTGTATGACATGAATACTCGAGTAAGCGTCTTGCTTGATGTAGGTAGGCCCTTCATATTCGATGTTCCCCGAATATTGTCCTTGCCAATGCGTGAAGGTTGGGTTGAGTTGGTTGGAGTTAGGGTATAAAATTTTTCTTTTACATTCTAGACTTCGCTGACTTCACAAACGTTTGCGTGTTCGCATTTACTGACGATGTGGATTCTTACAGCGTTATGACGCCGGGGTACTGAGAAGTATATGTACTTTACATGGTGATTCAAAGAGCAGATTAAAAGGGGAGTTAGAAAGGCTAAAACTACACTGGTAATAAAGACAGATGTACAATAAGGAATAAAAGCTTGAACCAGCTTAATGAATTCGAATTAGTTAATAAATAGCCGGACCAGCTTATTGGACCCTATTGGATTAGTAAATAGATACACCAGCTGATTGCGTTCTAATTAATTAGAAACTAGTTGAACCAGCTGATTGAACTCTGATTAATTAGTAAATAGCTGAAGGAGGCGAACATAGCCTGTGGTTGAACGAGCTGATTAAAATTTAATCCTGATTACAACTGGTAGAAAGAAGGATATTGTTTAACAAATGTCACTATATCCATAAGAATGGAAATGGATACAAAATAATTTCATAAAGAATATGCGTTTTCTAAATGAAAACGGGGTTATTACATTTACAAAAAAATGCCCATTTGAGTTATGTGAACATCTAACGTTTTCTTACGAATACACAATGCTAGTTAGAATGCCCCACTCTGTGTGGGTTCGAGTTTCGGTCTAGACTCAAAACCAAATAAGTACTAGAATCCGTAATTTACTGAAAAACTGTAAGCAGACTCATTACAAAACTAACGTTTTCTTAGTAACTAGTTTACTTTTCATCCACTCATTGATCACTTCTTGCTTCATCTTCTTGGCTTATGAGTTCTGGAAAATGTTCAGTCCATGATATGAATCCATAACGAGAAACAGGAGACGAAATGTTCTCATCGCTTCATGTATTCTTGGACAAAAGAGAAAGCCACGTGCGAGAACTGAGCAAAATCGTGACATTGAAGACGTGTAAGAAGAAGGGATTGAATTTTATTTAGCGTAGCCAAAATTACACACTTGGAACATATCAATGCTGGTCGCATCGACGCTTTATTTGAATTAGATTCGATTTTCACTGTGATGTGCAAGGTTCAGATTTGTCATTTTGCTTGTGTGCTGTGTTTAGACGGGAGAGTGTTGACGACTCTGTTTTAATCAGAGCTTCATACAATTTGCACTTACATAGCCTAAAGGTCATCAGAGTTGATGTTCTGGGCCATCGATCACTTGACTGTGCGGTTTGTTTACGGGCCGTCGTCACACCGTAGGAGAACGGTCTACTCCCATTTGTGACAGACTCCCAGTTGTGAGACAGTGGAGTAGGTAATTAAGCAAAGAAATTACACGTTACTCCTGTATCAAACAGAATGGATTAATAGTAGCTAATTAGGGTTTAGCTGTGTAACTTTACCTTGTGAACAGAACAGACACACATAGTTACACAGAGAACATGCAGCATATCGATACATATTAAATCATTGAACAAAGTCCAGTTTTGATAAATTCTGCAACTTTAGAGTTATTGGGAAATTTTGTCTACGGGCATTTAGTGTTGGACAGGATAAGATAATGAGGAGTTCATCACAGACAGATGATGTATATTTGTTACATCGTTCAGTTCCGTAAGAACGTCCTGTTTTAATGGGAAAGGCAAGTACTTATGCATTATATAGTAGATTGATAATACATTAGTTGTAAACCAGTCGTAGATTGGGCCATAGGCAAACTGTAGCGATAATGGGGTTGTGCAGCATAGAGAATATGACAAGTCTTCATATATGCGAGCAAAGGTTGACTACGTACTTTCCTCGCTTCGGATCGAAACATATTTTGCATCTCCAAACAAAATATCGCCACCTTCAAAGGTACACTCCCATTTCCTCACTTGGTTGTGCTCTCACATTTCCTACCTCATGTTTAATAATTACTCAGGTGAAATATGTTTTAGTCAACATTTTAAGCGCCACTCGTGGTATTCAGATCGTTCTTCGCCTCCATTACCCCTGCCAGCTTCCGGTTGAACGGAGTGACGGAACAAGAATAAGCAGAAATTGAAAAGAAATACCATATTGCCTAATTTGATCATAAACCTGTTGGGATTTAAATTTATTTGTCTTATCTGTCGTCGCTATTGTAAGAATTTTCGTAACATTTTCTTATAGTGTCTACTTCAGGGCAGTCATGTCCAAATATATTTCTACAGACCAAAACCTATGTGGCCAGGCTATATGATATTTAGTTATTATCATTCAATCTGCAATCTTGATCTTATCACTACCGCAGAGTACATTGTTTTGTCAGATACCTTGTTCCTCTTTGTCACTTCCATTAATTACTGTATATGACATTTATGGCCTTTATTGGTTATCCCCCTTGGCTGTGTCTGTCATCACATCAACTGTAGAAGGAAGTGCGATAAGTTTCTCTATCTGTCCATTGTTGAATCTTTGCCTGTCTATTGTTGTTGAAAACAAACTATATATATATAGTTTGTTTTCAACAAATATAGTTTGTTTTCAACAACAATAGACAGGCAAAGATATATATATATATATATATATATATATATATATATATATATATATATATATATATATATATATATATATATATATATGCTCACATCTATACTGCACGTGATATGTGAGTGTGGAGATCGGCATTCCGATTGTCTTTATAGGGACGACAGCGAGCAGGATTATGCCGCGAGCAGGAAAGGCCCTGGGGTTGAGCTGGAAGTCCACTCACCTCATTCATGTATACTTGTTTGTCATGTCTTGTGAAACCAACTAAAGAAGTTTGAACAACTAAACCATGCCTTCGTCTTCATCAACGTATTCATTCATCATTTCGTCAAAGTATTGCATGTATGTAATTCTCCAGTCATCCTATCCATGAGCCGATCCGAAGTCGACGCACCAACCATATATGGACACGTTGACAACTGGTGTTAGAATCCGGATGGAGTAACTTTTTAGCTTACTCCCGATCTTGAAACCTCTCTATGTGCCTACCATTAACATCATGTATCAAGGATGATTCCCCAAGTTCTACGTCAAAACGAAGAGATTGCAAGCGAACATGGTCCCTCAACACTGCCATCTTGAATGGAGCATCATACAGCAACCACCTAATGGACAACCCACAAGTTAAGGATGGAACAGCAAGATATGACAGACCAAGAAAGTAGGTGCGTCTCTCCCATGGAGATCGTGTATTCATCCAGAAGCCACCTTATGAACATCTTCAACATGAACATTGTGTACAAGACAGATCTTTAGGACTTACTTATCTGTGTGTACTTAAATGAACTGAGTGCAGGATATACAATGTGTTATTGTTGATAAGTACTAGTGCAACCAGGTATGTTTGATCATAGACCAGTACATTACTACCTTCTTATGTCTATACCATATTGTATTTCGTGCATGTGAACATTGATTACTTATATAGATATAGGATGAAGTCAGAATAGGAATATTCTTTTGTCCAGATACCCATAACCACATTTTTATCATGTGTCAATATTAAAGCATTAATAGCACAGCAATATTCAGCATTTTAGAATTTTGAAGTCAGAGTAGGGTTGTTAATAATACTTCTTTATTGGGCATAGCACCCACAATATATGGGCAAGCTCTGTCAACGACACAGGAATAGCCCCCATTGTAGGAGTATTATTTTGGAGCATATTTATAGCATAGCACCCACACTATATGGGCAAGCTCCGCCACAGGCACGGGAAGAGCACCTATCATACTTAAAAAGGCAACAGTACCCACAAGTACCGTCTGAGTCACGCGGTAAAGCTTGACTCTTGGTTTCAACTTTCTTAATGTGAAATATTTGCTGAGATGTTTAATGTATATTTTTATGACACTAATCATTATCACTATTTGTCCCTGAGCCTCGTCTTGCAACGATCCTTCGATTATTTTCCTGATGTCAGACTGACAAGATGATCGTTCTCTTACCGTCACTGCATATATATATTTGCTGCGCGGCATATCAACGACATGAAGAATTGCTTTACTGTGAATATATACTGATTCGCACTGTTGATATTTACATAGCTTCACTCCTACCAGTTTGGACTCCGTTCATTTAAGCTTGGGGAAGCTGTTATAGTGTCTACTTCAGGGCAGCCATGTCAAATATTTCTACAGACCAAAACCTATGTGGCCAGGCTATATGATATTTAGTTATTATCATTTAATCTGCAATCTTGATCTTTATCACTACCGCAGAGTACGTTGTTTTGTCAGATACCTTGTTCCTCTTTGTAACTTCCATTAATTACTGTATATGACATTTATGGCCTTTATTGGTTATCCCCCTTGGCTGTGTCTGTAATCACATCAACTGTAGAAGGAAGTGCTATTAGTTTCTCTATCTGTCCATTGTTGAATCTTTGCCTGTCTATTGTTGTTGAAAACTATATATATGTATGCTCACATCTATACTGCACGTGATATGTGAGTGTGGAGACCGGCATTTCGATTGTCTTTGTAGGGACGACCGCGAGCAGGAAAGGCCCTGGGGTTGAGCTGGAAGTTCGCTCACCTCATTCATGTATATGTGTTTGTCATGTCTTGTGAAACCAACTCAAGAAGTTTGAACAACTAAACTATGCAGTTGTCTTCGTCAACGTGATGCTCATCAAAATCATGAGCTAATTCTCCAGTCATCCTATCCATGAGCCGATCCGAAGTCTACAGGTCCTAATTAACCACAAGCCAATGACCACAGGCACGCTTTGACAATTTATTCTACATAAAAACACTCCTGGCGTAATGGGCGAATGAAGCAGGGGAGGAAACTGTTAGTATTCCATGTGGAGTAATACCCTCCTGTTCCTTCACTCCTTTGAGCCGGAAGCTGGAAAGGGGAATGGAGGCGAAGAACGGACTGATTTACCAAGAGTTGCACTTAAAATGTTGAATAAATAGTAATATTTCACGCGAGAATTTGTTCAACATGGGGTTGGAAATGTGAGAGCACAACCAAGTGAAGAAACGGATGTGTACTTTTGATGGTGGCGATATTTTATTTGACATGAAAAATATTTTTCGATACTGAAGCGAGGAAAGTACGTTGCCAACCCATTTGCGCTACAGTTTGCCTGTAATTGGGCGAATGAAATATAATACAATCCAGCATTTGAATAATATAAACTGTACAAAACTTCATGAAATATGGTTTAAGTTTCCACTACGACATATTTTAGTCTAGTTTCATATAATTCTTTCTTTAACGGATATACTGATGGGATATCTACCCAATTCATAGTAAAAATTCATAAATATGTTAATCAACAATGTTTATCAACAATTTATATTAGTATATTTATTGACCATTGACTGCTCTTTTCGATCACCATTGTATGACAGGCCTTCAGAGAATACCGATGTCGGTCTGTCCGCTCAATATCTTTGGTAATACATTTCATTATTTCCGTATCTATCGATTCTCTTTATAGGAAATAAAAATGCTCTTAAACGAACAATGTCTTCTACGTTAATTAACTCATTAATGAACTAAGCCCCTTGTGGGTACTCTCCAGCAAAAGAGCTTGACCTTCTTTCATTGTAGGGAAAAAGAACCACCAAGCGCCGAGTGGGTTTAGTTTTACGCCGCACTCGGCAATATTCCAGCTATATCTGTAAATAATCCAGTCTGGACCTGACAATCCAGTGATCTTTAATCCCGAAGTTTTATTTGTATCCAGGTTTCTCAGTTGAGAGCATTATGAATACTTTTTTTCTCACTTATTGTTATGATTTGGTTTTCTTCTCTCTTTGATAACAGAACTATTCTCATGTTTTGGTTTTCAGTTTTCTTTGATAACAGAATAAACGTTGTAGCTAGACATTGTATCAAAACAGAAACTATGTGCGAGACATTTGACAGTGTTGGAGTATGGCTAGTATACAGTTACAATGTACGTACTACCATTACACGCTGCTTGTTTGTTTGATTACCAATTTATGGATTCTGATGTCAGTTGAAATATCACAATACAGACAGGCAGTGGGTACTTTTGCTGCCAGTCTAAGTAAACTTCGTCTCAGTGTATTTCGTTACACTCCACCACTGAGTCTTACAAAACCTAGTAGAAGGTCGCGTCAGAAAACCTGTGAGCAACCAATGACGGTCCAATCAAATGCGAGACGGTTAAATAGATTTAACCAATCAGACAACGGCTACTATTTAGGGATCGGACGGACCTTCAAAATATTCAGGTCACCGACACAGATCTCTCCACAAACAAAAATCAGCATATAACACAGTTATTTGACCAGTAGTATATACGCTTTGGGGTTTCTGTTGACATGGTTAACATTAGCTAATATTTCCGCAAATTAACATGTTTGAATATTGCCAAAAACACTATTTACAGCGACTGTTTACTCACTGTTGTCATGGCAGTACGTACGCCGTGAGCATCACCCGGAAGCGATCGTACGCTAAATAGCATTCGGAATCGTTCGGGTACGAACGTTTTCTAGATAAAATGTTCACAAGGGATGTGCGAATGTGTACGTTTGCGATTTGGTAAGTTGTGTTCTGATTGGTCAATCTCAAAGGTTACCTGACGCGACTTAAAATAAAGTTTTGTTAGACTCAGTGGTGGAGCGTAACGAAATGTACTGAGGATAAGTTTACTTAGACTGTTTTGCTGCAGCCCTCCATTCCAAACATTCATATAAATTTGCACTTAATCTACATTTCTTCAAATTTAGATGTATGTATAGTACTCGTGTTTCATTGATGCTGTCGATATTGATATTGTGTTGCGGAGATATCCATCCCAATCCAGGACTTAAATGTCTGAAATATGTAAACGCTATTTTAAGAATTGAACTAGGAGACTATGATGTAATATGCCTAACTGAAACTTGGTTAACCTCAGACTCAAACAACATCGACGTAAGAATCCCTGGCTTCCACCTTCCATTTCGTAAAGACCGGCAGACCGGCACACTCGCGGCGGCGGTGTGGCAGTCTATGTGAATGACGCTATTTTTGCTTCTTTGATGAATGATTTGGATGTAGTCGGCCTTGGGGCAATATGGATACAAATTAAATGTAAAACAAGAAACTATCTGACTGGAACATTTTATCGCGCCGATAGGAGCTCCGAATATTGGAATTCGATTAATGAATGAATAGGTAACGCACTTGATCTTAATATGCAGACAATCATAACCGGTGATTTTAATACTGATATTGTTAAGTGTAATAATAAAAGAAATAGACTATATAGAAAGTTATTACGGCCCTTGGCAAATAAGAACTCCTACTAGGATAACCCAAAATAGCAAAACGCTGATCGACTGAATATTTGTATCCTGCGTCGACATTCTCAGAGATTCTAGTGTATTAGATCCCATATGTAGTGATCACTGCCCGGTATTTCTCAATTTAATAGAAGCCGTACAGAACAAAACTGAACTTCGTTTAAAAGGAAAATCTATGATTATTCCTCAGTCGATGTCAATGGTATGAATGAAACTATCAAAGGGATAAACTCAAACACGCTTTTTTCTTCGCAGAAAACTCTCACATCCCTAATAGCGTGAATGAATATATCCCAGATAAAACTATTACAGTTAGAACTAAAGATCCGGCATTGATGAATAACGAAATCCGATCAATAATAAGGAAACGTAATCGTATACATACTATTCAAAAAAAAAAAAAAAAAGAAAAGAAAAAAAAAGAAAAGAAAAGAAACCGTCCTAATGACTGGTTTAAGTTCAGAATGCCTCGTAACAAAATAGTTTCAAGTGTTAGAAACGCAAAACGTGCCTATGATGCTAAAGCTGACGAAACTGTAAATAACGCTGACAATCATGGTACAAAAATGTGGTAGCGATTACTTAAGAGTTGTGTAAAAACAAATAACAAAACATCGTTTCCATCAATCGTAAGGAATGAAAATGAACAAGATATCGCTGATGCTCAACTCGTTTTTCTCAGAGCAATCGAAAGTTGCTGATCCTAACACCAATCTGCCTGATATCAAACCGCGCGAAGTCGGTCATGCTTTGTCATCAGTTACAATAAGTAATAGAGATGTTCGAGATATTCTGTTGAGCTAAAGTCACGTGGCCCGATGGTATTGGAAATATTGTGTTAAAATTAAACTCTGACTCTCTAACGCCGTTGTTAACTAAGTTGTTTAACCCCTCCATTCGTGATTAAACTTTCCCTTCATCTTGGAAATTATCCTCGGTAATACCGCTTCATAAGAAAGGCGATGAACACGTGTGTTCAAATTATAGGCCTGTTGCGCTAACTAGCTGTGTCGCTAAAGTGTTCGAAAAATGCGTTTCTAAATACGTCTTCAGCTTCTTCAGAGATAACAAATGAATACTCTGTAAAGCTTACAATCTGGATTTATGCCTGGCGATTCTACAGTAAATCAGTTATCGTATCTTTATAACTTTATCGCTGGTGCAGTAGACCAAGGAAAGGAAATTAGAGCCGTACTTTGTGACATAAGCAAAGCCTTTGACAGAGTTTGGCACCGGGGCATTATTCATAAACTTCATATTTACGGTATAAGGGGTACTCTCTTAGAAAGATTCGAAAGTTATCTAGATAGCAGAATGCAAAGAGTGATTATAAATGGTTACAGTTCAGATATTAAAACAGTGGCAGCTGGTGTTCCCCAAGGTTCCGTTTTAGGTCCTTTTCTGTTTATCATCTACATTAATGACATTGTTGACGGTATAGATAGCAAACTTCGCCTCTTTGCAGATGATGCATAGATATATACGATAATAGATGACCAAGTCACAGCAGCCACAACTTTAAACAGAGATCTGGCAAAAAAATCAGATTGGGCTAAAAAGTGGCAAGGTAGTTTTTAATCCTAGTAAGACTGAAAGTACAACATTTACTCGTAAAACGCAAAATTATGTCAGGCCCCACTTATTAATGAATAGCGAAGTTATTAAAGAAGTTGACAACCATAAACATCTAGGTATTACACTTCAAAGCGATTGTTCTTGGAAAGTTAATATAAGCGACATGATAAAGAAAATTAGTCCAATGATCAATTGTGTGAGAAGTTTGAAATACCGTTTATCTCGGAAAACTCTAAACACCTTACATAATTCCTTTATCTTACTACTTTTGACTACTGCAGTCATATCTGGGATAACTGTACGATTGAACAGGCAATCTTACAGGAGAACTTGCATTTAGACGCTTTACGGTCCATATGCGGCGCGGTTCGTGGCACAAGTCATGATAAACTGGGAAACGAATTATAGTACACTGAAAGGAAGACGACATCGCTCTAAGCTCAGAATGTTTTCCACCTTGTACAAGGAAAAGTATTTGAACAAAGCAACTATAATCTTAGGAATAGTACTTCTATTGAAACTATTAACTGTAAAACACAAAGATATTCACAAGCAATTTTACCAAGTGCGATTATGTCGTGGAATTCATTGCCTGATGGATTTCTTAATGCTGTTTCCCTCAGTCAGTTTAGAATAATGATAAACCCAAAAGAAACAGTTCATAACTACTTTGATCTGAATGTTGGAACGAGATTTAGTCCAATCATCCACTGTCGCCTAAAGCTCGGCTGTAGAGATGTGAAAGCGGACAGATATAAACGGTACATATCGGAAACATCCAAGTGTTCATGAGGTCATGATAACGAAGACGTTCGCAACAGAACTATACGAATCTAACGTCAACTATGTACTTTTATACTCAAGGATATGATGTTAAAACAACTTTATACGGCAATGATGCATTGAATAACGTAATAAATAGTGATAATCTTAGCTCATACACCACTTCATTTAAAAAAGTAACCGTTTTCAGTGATTATGATCTATGCATATATATTGAATATAAGAGAAACTAGATGTAACACGATCTTCTGCAGCAACTGACTTGGATACTAGGCATAACCAACACCTATGTATGTTATTTGGTCCTACTATTGATCTTTGTCGTCGAACTACTTAAACAATATGTCCACCTATTGGAACACTTCAATATACTGGAGCGGCGTTAATATAAGCTTCTTAGCTTGTTCGCCTATCCAGATTTCATCACATTTTGAAATACAAATATGTTTCAACCACAATCCAGTGATCAACAACATAAGCATCGATCTGCGCTATTAGGAACCGATGACGTGTCAAGCAAGTCAGCGAGTCTGACCACCCGACACCGTTAGTCGTCTCTTACGACAAGCAGTCACCTTTTATGGCAGCTGTGAGCGCTGAACCAGTAATTGGTGTGTCTCGCAACTGGGATTCTCACAACTGGGTGGACACCAGGAGAACTTACGTGCGGCATCAAGCAATAAAAACGCCTTGGAAGGCGAGACGTGCTTCTGCTCTTCGTGAACACCTGGCGTCATCACTGACTTTCTAATCACGCAATTTTCACACTTCAAATTAACATTTTCTCTTCAAAACAGATTACTTTTGCTGTAGGGACAGTGAAGACTAGGCATTCCTTTGAACTGACGTTTTATTTTCAGTGGGTAATGTCGTGGGACAAAAAGACATGTTGCCATTCCAGTTGAAAAACGTTGTAAAACGTATTTCTTGATATAGTAATTAACATCAAGAGTGAGTGAGCGAGTTGAAAGTGGCGTAAAATTAAAATGACTCAAGCACTCTTGATGTTAATTACTACCGGTCATAATATAAAAGATGATGGACTGGAACGCATTATCTGTATACATGTAAATATACACAACACATCCACTTACTTGCGATTTCAAATAATAGGAACTAGACTTAGTCTGTGATTTGTCATTGTTAACGGGAATAACAGAATGAAATCATTGACGAAGTCAAAATTTAAAACGACTGAATCTCACCAGCATATGTAGTCAAGATATGAATTATCACTTATGACAATCTTTATACAATCTGATGACAGTATTGTAATCGAACGGTTTTTTTCCATAAATACTTGATTGAACGGAAATATATTAAGACACCAAGCGGAGATTAGAGTTCTCAAAACAATTTGTGAGTACAAATTTCTCTAAATTCTGAAGTCTCAGGGTCATTTCCGACACCTGTCGACGAATATAAATCCACTGGCACCCCTTCCGCATGCAAATCAGGATTAGAATTGGTCTGCAGTAACCTATGCATAAGTGGCAACTAACTGGATTGGTGGCCAGGCTTGCTAACTTGGTAGACACACCTCATCAGTTCCTACATTGTATAGATCGATGCTCGCGATGTTGATCAATGGAATGTCTGGAGACAACCTGTTTAAACTCCCACTAGAACCAGACTTCCACCAACAGACAACCAACCTCGACTCTCAAGAGAAGCAAATTTCCACCAGGAGACAACCTGCCTCAACTACCATCAGAACCAAACTTCCACCAACAGACAACCTGCCTCAACTCCCACCAGCAGTCAACCTGCTCCAACTCACACTAGAACCAGACTTCCGTTTGCAGACAACCTGCCTCAACTCCAACTAGAACCAAACTTCTACCAGCAGACAACCTGCCTCAACTCGAACCAGACTCAGACGTCTACCTGAATACAACACCTGTCTCAACTCCCACCAGCAGACAACCCACCTCTACACCCTCCAGCAGATAACCTACAGCAGACAACCTGCCTCAACTCACACCAGAACCACACTTCCAACAACAGACATGTCTCAACTCCAGCCAGCAGACACCCTACCTCAACTCCCACTAGAAGCACACTTCCACCAGCAGACACCCTGCCTCAACTCCCATCAGCAGAAAACCTGCCTCAACTCCTATTAGAACCAGACTTCCCTCAGCAGACAACCTGCCTCAACTCCTATTAGAACCAGACTTCCATCAGCAGACAACCTGCCTCAACAACCACTAGAACCACACTTCCACCAGCAGACAACCTGCCTCAACTCCCATCAGCAGACAACCTGCCTCAACTCCCACTAGAACCAGACTTCCACCAGCAGACAACCTACCTCAACAACCACTAGAACCACACATCCACCAGCAGACAACCTGCCTCAACTCCCATCAGCAGACAACCTGCCTCAACTCCCACTAGAACCAGACTTCCACCAGCAGACAACCAGTCCCAACTCCCATCAGCAGACAACCTACCTCAACTCCCATCAGAACCAGACTTCCACCAGCAGTCACATTAGGACCAGACTTCAACCAGCAGACAACCAGCCTCAGCTCCCATCAGCAGTCAACCTACCTCAACTCCCATTAGAACCATACTTCCCCCTGCAGAATTCCTGCCTCAACTCCCATCAGAACCAGACTTCCACTGGCAGACAACCTGCCTCAACTTCCGCCAGCAGGGAACCAGCCTTAACTCCCACCAGAACCAAACTTTCACCAGCAGACAACCTGCCTGAAGTCCCATAAGAACCAGACTTCCAGCAGCGGTCGTATTACGACCGGACTTCAACCAGCAGACAACCTACCTCAACCTGCCACTGGAACCCTGGTTGTTGAGGGCATGTCAAATACGTTTTCTTGTAAAATGGGAACAGCGCACAATGATTCTGTAGCTAACAGATGCTCACGAATACACAATGTCACACTTCTGCTGCATATATGAGACATGGGTATACACATACAGGATAGGGTGGACATTGAAGCAAATTAACGTTCATTTGGAGAATAAATTCAAATCTTTTATTGCATCTCAGACTGCAGGAAAATTGTTACCAAATTTCTCTTTCAGTTTTGCGTATATCAAAGTAAAATATGTTATATTTACAACTTTGATGGTGGAATTTAGTTTTCAATGTATATACAAGAACATGTAGTGTTTGCTTACTTCATATAATAATCATCCAGGGTAGGTGATTTTTCATTTTCAGATGATGTTTTTCAAATACATTTCAAAAGGCTATCCATAATTCAGCCTAAAAGAGATGAAATGCATCATTCATGGCCCACAGTAGCACAATCGGTTGATGTACTGGCTTGTGATATACAGCTGCACAGCTGTGCATAGTAAGTTTGTATTCCGCCATTGCCACAGTGAATTCCTTGCAAACTTTTGGTGAAAGAGGTGGTGTTTCGGTGTAAGGAATCATGATCATATATCAGTTGGTTCTCTGAACAGGACCTTCCTGAGTGGGGCAGTCTCATTTCAAGAGAAAGGCACCGCCACAGTCTTCCTCGGGAGAAAACCACAACAACATCTTCCAATATTTCACCCTAGTGGGACTGTGGTTGACGGGGACGTTTTGCTACTTTTTCAACCTTTCAGTCTTTTGTGGCACATCCAAGGATGGCTGAAGCCAATAAACCCTCACCAGTTTACTTGGACCCTAAATAAGACTAAATAAACCCCTAAGGTACCTGTAATAGAATCCTCACTGTCATACTACTCCTGTATAAATTAGGTCAGGTAATGGCAGCAGCCATGAACTGAGTAACTCTCAAAGAACCCATTAGCAGAAGGTCACTAAACAGTCACAAGGCTAAGTGGTTCATCAGAACGTTTTAATAATCAATCTTTTGTTAATTCATCAGGTCCAGATCAATGATATATACATGGTCAGCTGCCAATATTTAAATACTTAGATATAATAATCTATATTTCATATGATAACAAGAGAAAAAAAATGATGGAAATGATCAGTACATGATGGATCAAAACAACATTCTGGAAAAAATTGAACTCCCATAAATATCTTCACTCATTCCATTGAACATCAGAAGAATCACAACCACAGTGCTTGTTTCGGGACCTTTACGTAAGTGCTCGTTTCAAACAATAACAATAGGTCCAAAAATAACAGTGACTGAGGCATCTACTATAGTGCTTGTTCTTGGATCATCTCACTGAGTCATTTACTAATGGTATATATTTCAATGAATGGGGCATCTACTATAGTGGCTGCCCTGCAATAGACGAATCTACTATTGTGTTCACATCTTACTTACTATGGAGTCAGGAACTTGGACAACTACTATGAGGTTGTTTCCAGAACTGGGGCATCTACTAAGGCGCTTTTTTCAGAGGCTGGGGCATGTACCATGGTTCTCATTTCAAAGGCTGGGGCATCTACCATGGTTCTCATTTCAAATTTAAAGGCTGGGGCATCTACTATGGTGCTTGTTTCAAAGGCTGGAGCATCTACTATGGTTCTCATTTCAAAGGCTGGGGCATCTACTAAGGTGCTTATCTGAGAGGCTGGGGCATCTACTATGGTGCTTATTACAAAGGCTGGGGAATCTACTATGGTGCTTATTACAAAGGCTGGGGCATCTACTATGGTTCTCATTTCAAAGACTGTGGCATCTACCATGGGTCTCATTTCAAAGGGTGGGGCATCTACTAGGGTGCTTATTTGAGAGGCTGGGGCATCTACTATGGCAGTAGGTTCATAAAAGTGTGTGTAGAAATGAAATTATACATATGTAAGTCCAATTCTTTTACGCATGAAATTTTCATTACAATCTGGCATCATTTCAAATGTCTTGTTTTTTATATGCTGCTGTTCTATGGTACTTTTAAAATTAAGCACACAAAATAAGTTTTGCATGTTTTCATTGATTTTCTGAGTGAAAAATGCAGATTTCTGTGTTAACAGGAACACTGAATGGTGTTTACTTCAGAGGCTGGAGCGTCTACTATAGGGCCTGTTTCAGGAACTTGCACACCAGATGTAGTACTTGGTTTATGAACTATGTCACCAACAACACACCTTACTCCAGAAAGTTATTCATCTGTGATGTATGTTTCTGGAATGAAGTTATCCTCCATGGAACTGTTTTCGGGCATGTCCTCTTTTGCATATTTGATTTCAGCAACTGGATCATCTGTCTTGGCTCTTGGAAGTGGGTCATCCATCATAGAGGTTGTGCCAGGGATTGGTTCATCGATCACAGAGGTTGTGCCAGAAAGTGGTTCATCCATCATAGAGCTTGTGCCAGGGAATGGTTCATGTATCATAGACACTGTGCCAGGGAGTGGTTCATGCATCATAGACACTGTGCCAGGGAGTGGTTCATGCATCATAGAGGTTGTGCCAGAGAGTGATTCATACATCATAGAGCTTGTGCCAGGGAGTGGTTCTTGCATCATAGAGCTTGCAACTGAAGCCAGACCTCCCAAGCTGCACGACCTTTGAAAAGGTTCATTTTGAGTGTCTGGAAAACTGCCTTCTTCTTCTATAGGTGGTTCTGAAATTTCTGTATCTACCTCTGTGTTAACTTCAGTAAAAAGTGATGCCAGGTCACCAATTGTCATTGTATGATCTTCACCACTATAAGCAGTATCGGAAGTTGACATTGATTTGACCATGCTATTGATTCTTTGTTCAATAGTTCCACGAACAAGGAACTTGTGAATGTGTGTAGACCTGAAAAAAAGTAAAAAACCTTATATTTCATATAATATGCTTTAGTGACCTTTGTCATAGCTTTCATGAGGGCATGATGAGAAATCAAACAATGCTTCTAAAATAATTCAAAGAATTGATAGAATTCTGGCTATCATCACATCACTGTCAGCAATACATAATTATTTGTGTCATGAAAAGTGACTCCCTTCAAAACAAGCACTAGAAAAGAATGTAATTTTTAAGTAAAACTTATAATTTATACTTATCTTGTCTCATGCTTATCTCCATCATCTATGCGAATGATAGTGGAACACTTGAATCTTCATGCATCAACTGCCCTTTAGATACATCCTATCTACCCCCATGGGAAGTGTACAACTGCACTTCTTTGATCCGATTCTTCCAACCTTCATCTGTCAACTCAGGGAGACCACATCTTGTAAGACTGCTACAAGACAAGTGAACGTCTAGATACACTCACATCTTCTTCTTACCAGTTATGTATAGCACATAATGAATCATGATATAATCCTTTAGAGTTGCAACCCTTTCCATGTACGAGTATCTTCCTTAAAAGTACAGGGTCTTAATCACTCATGCCAGCCTGTCCTAGACTCTCAACCAATAGGTCTCCAGAGCGAAGGTTATCAACATGATAAAGGGTGAGATTTCAACTCAGTGCCTTTGTGGAACCATTATTTGTTGTGCTAGAACAAGTGTCCCAAACTGGTGAATGCTGGAGACGATTGATGGCGATGTCTCTCAGTTAGTGGTTGGCAAACACTGTATATGACTTTCAAAAGCAGTCCTCCATTATCAGTTCAATCAAGCAGTTTCCATGCACAGCGATACAGGTAGACACCAGAGCTCTGACTTCATACGGGTTGGATGCTTGTGGAGGTTCCAGTCCTGCTGCCTTGTAGGCCCTCAGTATAACTTATCCAAAGTGACATTGTCATTCTTGAAATCTACAGACAAGAGTTTTCGAGTTTTAGTCTTTTGTAGATCTGTAAGGCTCTAACTGAACACAAGAACAAGTCTTGAATAGCCTCCAGACCAAGCATCGTAGATAGCTCTGGGTCGTGGAACTGTCTGTCCAGTTGGCCAGATAACTGGTCCTTTGCAATGAAGTCCCATCTAAGTCCTAGATGTACTGCAGCATGGTTTCCACGTGTCAAAAGAACAACATTTTCTGTGTGAGTAGCTTGAAAGTCGTTTGTTCTAGTGGGTCATAGACATCACTTGTGCGATGCTGGTGCTCTGAATTTCTTGATCTTCCAGCTTTCGTCAGCTTGATGCCTGTCTTCATTGTGACGACTGTATTGATTGCTGCCAAATATGTAGATAGAGTTGAACCTTTCAGTCATCTTGTCTGTCTACGATCACTTTGATATTCCACCGTTTGAGGATGAGTTGCTTTCATTGCTATGAAGAATTTTTGCCTTGCATACTGTTGGAATCTCTGTCACCTGTCATACAAGTTGCAAGTTGATCTGCATAGAGCTGGAGTTACTGCATTTGCTGCTCTGGTGGGGTAACTTTTTCTCTAAGCAAGTCTTGCCACGAGGTTCAGCCGCTCTGGTAGTGTCAGGGTTGGACTCTTGACTTTCAGAATGAGATCGGGAAATCAGACACTCGCTGCTCAGTAAGGCGCAGTAAGTCAGTTGCAGTACTCTTGTCTGCTTGATCTTCCAAAATACTTGCAGTAGTAGAACCAGAGGTGGGACCGCATATGCTTTTAGTCCTTCCAAAGATATGCTCATGGTATCTACTGCTTGTGGATCTGGTACTGGTGAGATGAATGTCTGTATCTGTGTGTAGAACAGGTGTTTGAGGGGAGATCCTATTGACGTTATGACAAACTGAAATGCCTCTGGGTGGAGCATACATTTTGTAGGAGGCGGCTGAAGTGAACGATAAAGAGTGTCTGCTAATAAATTCTGTGGCTCCCAGAATGAGAGAAGCCTTTATCTTGATGTTAAGGTCGCCTACCATTTTGAACAACTAGAATGTGTGCTGCAACAGGCTTGGTGATCTTGTTGATCCTTGTCTGTTTATGTAGAATGCCACTGCTGAGTTGTCTGTGTCAGCGCTTGGTTGATCAGTGAGCATGGCCAGTGCTTTAAGGCGTTGATCACTGCTTTCATCTCAAGCTGATTGTGAGCACCTTTCGAATTCAGCACCACAATTTCTCGCGAGGACGTTCCCAGCCGTAGGTCACATGTCATTGAGACAGGCAACCAGTTTGTGAGAACCCGTCGGACGTGAACCTGCGACCTTCGGATTGTTAGCCCGACAGCTAACCGACTGAGCTATAAGCAAATTTAGCTAGTCATTCCTGTGACGTCACGGAAATGAACGGAAAGAGTCAAATTGGTTGCGGACAATTACTAAGCTTACGGGTAGACTTGGTGCCTCGTGCTTTCAATCTACTGACAGTTGCCGAATGGTCCCGATATCATTTGGCACGATTGTCCTATTCCGTAACCTACAAGATACCATGTTGTGTTGAATGAGCCGATATGGTTTTGAACTGAAAACAGTTGTTGACGTCAGGCGTCAGACGTTGATTTCACGGTGCATGCATGAATGACATGCTTATATAAAAATGATTGTGTGCTTTCGTGACAGAAGTGTTGTAGGGAATACAGTAAGGATAATGTAGATCGCACTAAGGAATGAGTGAGACATGGGCATGTTTGGTGACGGCTTGAGGGTGAGTTAGGACTTTGAATCATTATTGAAAATATGTAGATCTAGACGTGAAAGTTGCTGGAGGCCAATTTCCACCAGCCCAAAATGTCGACATTAAACCATTTCATCATTTATTTAACTTTTGAAGTTTTTGGTCTCCCGTTTTTCCTTTGTGAACAAAGTGATAAAAATGGAAAAGGAAAACAATTGGTGCCCATGCATTTACCTACTATATTGGATTAGGTCCCTTGCCCTAACCCTAAACCCTAACCCTAACCCTTGGAATAATTCTAATAAATAGACTATGCTCCTTTGGAGCCAGTTGTTGTTGTTGGTAGATAGTATCATAGTGTCCTTCCATCGAATTGAATGTCCAGGGTTCTTGCGAATGTGTTCAGAGATGGCCGATTTCTGGTCGAGTTTGCTGACGGAGGTCTGGTGTTCCTTCATTCTGGTGTTGATTGGTCTCAGCATTTCTCTAATGTATACATCGCCACAGTAGCAAGGGATCTGGTAGATGCATCCTCTCGGGTTAGAGTGTTCACAGCTGGGGCCGTCTCTGAACACATTCGCAAGAACCCTGGACATTCAATTCGATGGAAGGACAGTAGGATACTATCTGCCAACAACAACAACTGGTGCCACAAGAAACTACAAGAGGCCATCGAGATCCGGAGACAGAAACCAGCAATCAACCGTGACCAAGGACTGTACCTACCAAGTGCCTGGGACTTATTGATAAATTAATCTTATCTATCTGTGTACATTCTATCTAAGTAATTCATTAGTGTTTACACAACAGTGTACCAATGTATAGCCAATCTACTCGTGTACATCCTTAGCAACTTGTGTTTGTACATCATCAACCCTCATGTATCATGCCCATCAACCCTCATGGAAATCATGTACATCATCCTTAATCCCCTATCTGTGTTATGTAAACATATCCTGTCATCTGTAATGTATTACCATAGGCTTCCATCATTGTTAACTGTCGGCTTCCTATCAGTTCTTGTTTAGACTGGCTTCCAGCTTTCGTTAATTCATTCCACTTGTTACTTTGTTATTGTTTTACCTGTACATATAAATATAGCTCTGTACCCCATTCTCATTCACCTGATGAAGGAGTAAGCATTAACTCTGAAACGTTGTGTTCTCATGATAAAGATGTTCATATCCATAAAAATCTTCATTCTCCTGACAAATTGTTGGATAAATTTATGTTTTGACGGTTGTTTCTTAAAAAAACTGGGTATATATTTGCTTCTAATGTTTCTATTATAATCACAAATCAGAAGAAAATGGTATTCATCTTCCAAAGCATTCAATTTACAGTATTTGCACACAGTAGATTTCTCAGAAAACGTTTCCTTATAACAGCTTATATCATGATAAGCGGAATGAAACTGTGACATGGATATTCTTACTGTCTGCTGATTGATCTTGCGTACATATGGTTCACACATGAAATTTTCTTTAAACAGGAAAAAAGTACATGGACATGTACAGAGTTTTGCGTGCCACTCTTGCATAAAGCAATGTTTGGTTATTCTTTCAAGTACATTTAAGAAATAATGTTTATTTCCAACTCTTTGCCATATCCACCCATAGCCAAGTCCAAAGCTATAGAGAACTCTTTTCAAATGTGAAGGCTAGTTAAACCTATTTCATATGGTGCTTGCATTTGAATCTAGATTACATAATATTTTGTAAGCTTTAGATGGGTAGTGTAAAGAGGGCATGAAGAGGTGCTTTAACCAGTAAGCTATACCACGTTTAAGAGTGTACACATGGACAGGGTATCAACCAGTTTCTTCAAGTACAGTTGTATTTTTTGCTGACATTTTAAACCAAGTAATCCTTTACATGCATAACGTAATAACCTTTCCAATCATGTTTGTGAAAACCTCATAATTCTATAGGTAATAATGTAGGTATCTTACAGTTGATTATTTTGGAGTAGATATCACATGATAAGTCTTTAAAGCTACAAAGGCATTTCGTAATAGACATTAAAGTTTTTTCTGCCTTAAATGAAATGCTTTCGGCAGAAAGGGAACAATTTAGAGTTCTATTAAGTGATACGCCAAGATACTGGTAGGATGTAACAACTAGTTGATTCATGTGTCCATTTTTCTGATTTTGACAGTTTAGATATTCTTTTAAAAAATCTCAATTTTAGTTTTATCAAGGTTGACATTTAAGGCCCATTTATTGCAGTAGGTTTCTAAGGCATTAATTTGCCTCTGTAAACCAATTACTGACTCTCAGAAAAACAAAACAGCACATCATCAGCAAACATCAAAATACATAATTCAACAAGATCTGGATACAACTGGACACCAGGGGAACATGAACAGTTACTCTCAGACACTAGTTCATTGATAAAAAACATAAACAGAAATCGGCTTATGACATATCCTTGTCTAACACCAACAGGACAGTCAAATACACCTTAAAGACATACCATAATTTGTGTGTCTGTACTGAGTTAAAGAGTCTTTGAAGAAATCTACAAAACATGCATACAATCTACCACCTTTCCTAGAACCTATTCCTATTTACACATTTCTGATTGAAAAACAAATATATTGTCTGTGGTAGTAGAGACTGCTCTGAAACCTACTTGTTCTTCATTTATCATACCCAAACTGGCTGACCAGAATACTAAAACGTTATTAAAAATGTTTGTATAAATTTCCCCAAAATACTTAAAAGGGAAATGGTGGGACATTTTTGCAGATCGTTTTCATCGCCTTTTTCATGTATTTCCACAATTATTGCCTTTGCCCATTTTATAGGGAATGATCCATTATCATACAATGTGCTGAATATGATTTTGAGGTAAGGTATGATGATACATGTATGACAAAAGCACTTAAAGAACTAACAAATAATGAAGTCTTCCCCAGCAGTTTTATTTAAATTAAGTTTATTGATACTTGAGAGGATTTCCTCTTGGCTAATGGGTACACCGAATATATCGCTAGGTATATCCTGTGCCTGACTTTCATGCTGCTAATATCTTCTTCCGGGTCACAGGAAATCATACTACAGTCCCAATTAACAAGATTCTTAAAGTACAGGTGCCATGAATTTACTGTAATGTTATTTTCAATTTTATACGCACATGAGATTTACTTTATCTTTCTCCAAAATAACTGGGAATTAGTAACTGAGTCAGGGTGTTCATTCATATTTTTGTTTTCAAACTTTTGTTTCGCATCTCTTCATGCAGTTTTGTGTAGATATTTCTTGATGAAATACATAAATCTTGAGATGGCGTGTCCTTATGCTTCCTAAATCTGTTGAGGTAATGACACTGCTGATGTTAAAGTGCTAGACATGTATAATTAAACCAATCTGGGTTTTGCTTGGAGGATGCAATGTTCCGCTTCATAAACTCCACTGACTTGAATATTACATCACTGAACATTTGTAAACTAAGCCCACAATCAGAACACATTACATCTGTTGCATTCTCCAATTCGCTTCAAATGATTTGAAACAAATACAGCACCTTTTGGGGGTTTCCAGATGTACTTATCAATAGGTTATTTAAAGGCACTTCAATCGTACCCAGCTGTTTGCCAGGTATCTACCACAGGGAAAACGATATTCACAGCAGGAGGCAATATCCAATCTTGATATCTGATTAAAAACTGTAGATGTCCCGATGATACAGTCATTCACAGTGCATCCAACATGACATGTACAGTCGAACCCCGTTTACTTGGACCCCACATATCCAGAAACCACGCCTTCTGGACGATTTTTTTGTGAAACGAAACTTATGTTCATTAATTGTACTCGGTTAACCGGACCCTGCGCTTCCGGACCCGGACGGCGAATTTTCAAACCATTCCTATAGATTTCCATTGAAAAATGATCCAGTTATCCGGACGGAGAGATGTGTGCAATGTGCATGTGTATGTGTCACATCAATACCATTTACCTCAAGACTATGTGATTTCATTCTTAATCTACTGGAAGTCATTTGGTGTGAATTGATTAATTAGTCATCAAAACAATAATGATGCACGTCACTCATTAGGGTTTGGTGCATGTGAGAACATCTCATCAGTAACAAAACCACATGTTAAGTAGGATTAAGGTAAACTACACTGTAATTGTACTGTATATAACACTTATAAATCGACCCCTGCTATATGTCGCGATGCAAATTAAAAATAGCCCCCCACATGATCTAAGTCAATGTGATCCCATCCAGAAGTTTACTTTCTGCAGACAGCATAAGTTCGATGTGATATCATATGTTTTTAGGGCATTTAAAATTGAAAAAAAGGACATGCAATTGGCAAAATAGAAACTTTTTGTCATCGATTTATTATTTCATCTAACTTACCATCTGAAGCTCCACACGCTAATGATTACATTCCAGACAACCTGACAAATGGTAACCTGCGTTCCACCTTCCATGTATTATCAGTACAGTTATATGTTATGATGATTCACTGTTATTACTATTGACTGTTGATTTATTGATATATGTACATGAATTTTTTTTTACTTTCACTTAATTTTCACGTTTTGCTTGTTAGATCCAGTTAACCGGACATCTCGCTATCCGGACCATTTTTCACTGAAACCAAAACATCCGGATAAACGGGGTTCGACTTTAAGCGTATAATCACCTTTACCCTTGTCTGTACCAGACTTCCATTTACAATGTGGATCTTAAACAGATGACACATTTCTAGGAGACATTTTCCAAATGTGTTGATATGAGTATCACATGATATTCATGTAGATGAGAATCCATTGTTGGATTCCACGTCTGATGAACAGCATCTTCCAGCAGCATCCTTTTGGAGGCTGACCTCTTTTCCCAAATGCTCCATGCATGAATCTTTTCACGAATGATCCTTCTGTGGATGCTATTTTTTTGTGAATGTTCGATTTGCTGATCTGTATCTGTGCCAGCTGTAGGATTTGAAAGTGGAGTGGCTGAATGTCGGTGGGGATTCCATCCTGCTTGGCATTCTGGAATGATGAGAATTTGTGAATCTCTGTTCACCTTCATGGACTATAGTACGTTTGTGAAACCTTCATTCGCTAAGACAGCTGAGTCTTCTTTCTGCTAGGACATTCTCGAACGCTGACGTTTGTGCACATCATCTTCATTTGTAAAGTAGTGATGTGGCCGTTGATATTTTAGAAACAGGTTCGTGAATGACAACTGTCATTGAAGAGTTCATCGGCACAGTCCTTTCTTCGGTAAATCAATGTTCATAGTCATCATCTGTTCTCTAAACTCCTTCATGAAAGCCACCCAGTCAAAGTTCTGCATTGTCGGCTGGAACTAATGCACAGTAGACAAAGCATTCGCGAATGCCGAGCCTCCCTATATAATTTCTTGCAACAGTGACAGGATAACACTGCTGCTGTCTCTGAGATCTGACAGTTGGTCTTCAAACAGCTGATGAGTTGATAACATTGCCAAGGACACTGGTCTCAGCATAGAGGGACGCTTCAATGCTTTACTGGTAACTGCAACTTCAGGCAACAAAATCGGTGGATCAGTATGGGCATCTGCTTTGGCAGGAGGCACAATGTCTTCATAATAGGACCTCTGAAGCATTGTCTTACTGGAGCAGGATGACTTTGACACAGTCCTGGATTTCTTCTGTACTGCAGACGAAGATGACATCTGTTTCTTGATCAGTGATGATGCCAGCTCTGTTCAAGATGACTTCTTCTTTGACCTAGCTATGTCCTGGTCCAGAGCATGAACTTCAGCAATAGTTAGCAACACTGAGATACTGGCACTGCTTCTAGTTTTATCAGTTAGTAAATTAATGCAACAGTAGCAGCGAAGGCTAGAAAAACTTTAATTAGTGCATGACATTGGGGGTGTGGATCAGCCACAGACAGACGGTACCTACAAAGAGAGCAAGATTTAATCAAATGTAAACAAAGTACAAAAGATGGAAAAGGTCACAAAATATGTAAAATTTTGACAATATTTAATACAATAAGGCTAATTACAAACCAGAAACAGTATACAGCTAAATTTGTATAAAGGGGTCAAAATGTAAAAGGATATAGAGCCGTTTAGCAACTCCCATGCTCCCCAACCATCCACCTGGGCGATGAAGGAGAGGGTGGCAAGCATGGTTAGTTGTGTGCCTGTTTTGGTGAGAACGTATTCAAGGGAGGCAACTTGTAGGTAAGTGAACTTTTACATCCTCTCCAAAGGGAACTACATAGGATTCAAGTGTTGCACTATCATTCGCAGAGAAGGAGATGAGCATAATAAGCATGAGTCAGGGTAAGGAAAACTGAATAAATTTGCAGCATCTATATAACTGATACAGAATAATGGAAAGGTGGATAGAGTAACTCCTGATGTAATGGAAGAATTATTCTTTGAATAAAGTGTGTAGTGTACAACCCTGTGCACTTAAAAGAAACCAAGAAACCATTGGTATATGACCAGATGGTGGCCACATGAATACACCTAGTTGCAGGTACAGCAATGTGCAGTAAACTCCCAGAGAGTTAAGATTCATGATACAAGGTGATCCTGAGAGTGACCTCCAATGATAAGGGGAAACAAATACCAACATATTGAGAACGCAACAGCTGCATGGATATGTGCGCTATACAAATATCCTATGATAATGATCACAGCAATTCATAAATACAACAGTCATGGCACTGAGGAAACAGAAGCTTCTTGAATTCTATCCAGCCCTGTCATCAAAGTGTGACCTATGATATCAATAACATTGACAGACACAGAGGATTAGGGAAGACAGGGGTGTACTGGGACACAAGGTGCACTGGGACACCCCCAAAGCCGCTATTTATAGATGTGTGAAAGTGACATCATGCATCCTGGCACTTTTTGAAGCACATGTGGACGCAGCATGGGTAACAGAAATTTGGTTAGTTAAACATGATTTTGTAACTTCATTGTAAAACTCTCACACGTTACGTTGAAGCTTTATCTGCCAGAGTGCTTCGGCATTCAGTTGATGTATGACTTTTAATTAAAACAGTGATTAATTAAAAGTAATCAGCCAAGAGATGAAAGTCATCACTGACATGTCCCAATGCACCCCATATAAATTTATACCGATGTGATTTTGTTTACATGATCAGTATGTCACCATTTTTCTGAAATGAAAAACAAGAACATCCAGAAGGAGGACACTGACACTGTTGCCATTGAAGTAAATGAGTGAGTTTAGTTTTACATTGCACTCAGCAATATTTCAGCTATATGGTGGCAGTCTGTAAATAATTGCGTCAGGACTAGACAATAAAGTGATCAACAGCATCGATCTGCGCAATTGGGAACCGATGACGTGTCCTCCTAGTCAGCGAGCCTAACCACCCAATTACGTTAGTCGCCTCTTACGACAAGCATAGTCGCCTTTAATGACAAGCATGGGTTGCTGAGCATCGATCTGTGCACTTGGGAACCGATGACGTGTCCTCCTAGTCAGCAAGCCTGCCCACCTGATCATGTTAGTCGCCTCTTACGACAAGCATAGTCGCCTTTAATGACAAGCATGGTTTGCTGAAGGCCTATCCTACCCTGAACCTTCACAGGTCTGTTAGCATTGGAGATGTTGTCACTAAACTCCCTAAATCACTTTCCGTTTCTTCAAAGCAACTCAGATTTGATATTGATCTCATTGACTACTTCTGACCTGACCATATGGCAGAATTGCTCGATTTTGTTCAAGTATTTTTAAGTCAGAGTACATCTGCAATATCAGTAATATTTTCTACTTTTGTTTGTGGAAGTGGGGATTTACTGTTAATACTGAACTTGAGGAGACATAATGCTCCTGGAATTCTTTTCTACCAGCAGTTTATTGTTCAGTACTGTTACATTCTGAAAAGGGCATTAGATTGAAATTCTTGCTGAAGTTTAGTTTGATAAGGTATTTTGAACTTATCTAGTCCTCATCAGACATGACTGTTTGAATATTTCTTGTGTTATCAAGTTATTGAGGTTTAATTAGTTGTTTCTTTCGTAAAGGATGATTCTGATTGAAACACCTTGTTTTTTAAGTTAAGGTTCTGTAACAGAACTTCTAATTATATTCTAAGATATATATTTAGAATCATGTATTGGCTTGTGAAGATGTATTCGTCATTTTGTTAATGATTGTCCACCCAACTGTGTGTCTTAATGCATCCCAAGGTGGGGCACATTAGTACATTTTTTATATTCTATAAAATCACTCTGGCTCTGCTAATTTCAAGCTTGTGGCATAAATATTTGTCCTGGTGCATTATTGTTGATTAGATTAGTGTTGATTAGAAGATGTGTTATTTTATTGAAAATCCATTTTAAAAGGGAGATAGGCTGAATAAATCAAAATTTGTCCCAATGCACCCGGGTCTCACCTATGGAAAAGTGTTCATATCCATCTTGTATTGGTCTTTATGTCCTCAGTCACCGATGTGCCGGACATAGACTTCACTATCTACACATCACTGTCAAATATTGCTGACTGGGGTTTTATAACATATAAAGACAGAAGCCAATGGAGAAGCTGTGGAGCTAATGTGATCCACATTACTAGTGTGTGCAATACTTACCTCGTCTGGCCTATCCTATGAACTCTGCCAACAGCCTGCAATTCCTCAGCTGTGTTCAGAATAGGTTCAACAAGCAAAACATGAGTAGCCTCTATAAGATTCAACCCTTTGGAACCCAAGTGAAGGGGTATCAGCAGACATGTTACCTTCGCATCTTCTTTAAATTCTTTGAGATTTTGCTGCAACAGAAAATGAATACAATAAATGAGGGGAAATCTCATGAAAATCAAAGTTTATTCTTTATGCAAGAAATCTACCATCTCTAAAACATATACCTGTATTATGTTCTTCAGCTGTCACAATACAGTTACATAATGCTCTTCAACTGTCACAATACAGTTATATAATGTTCCACATAATCTTCACGATCAAACAGTGACTCACTAAATTGTTCCACATGAAAACAATATACATCAAATACAATGTGCTATGCTCTAGGTTATTATTAGAGATTAAAATACGGATGAAGCTAATTAGTTTTGGGTGATCCTGGCAGAGTAAGGCTGGTTAAGGTAAAAATTTGTTCAGGGTCCTTGTCCCATGCAGTGAATGGAACTTCTTCCATGTCAAACCTACCAAGAACTTTCCAAAGAATATGAAGACTCCCTAACTCTGAAGCTCCCTGCATTACCCAATGTCAGAAGAGCTGTACTCACAGGAGGTACCAAACCAAGGGCACCCTGAACGACTGGTAGTCGTACAACTTAGCACCCAAGATGCAAGCATTTCAAAGCTGAAGCCTACATATTTGCCATGCACTTCCTGAATCCTGTCAATCGCAATACTATCAAATGACACTTATTAAAAATTATATACATTGTATATTCTTTGACTTTTTCAAAAATGACAAGATCAAGATCAAGTTTGATAGTAGGATTTTGTCTTTGAGTGTACATGTGATTCAGGGATTGGAAAGGCAGGGGCCATGGGCCATTTTGCAAATTAGAATTAAAATTTTGAAGTTTGCTATTGATACATTCTAAATTCAGAAAATGGCTAATAATCTAGAAAATGGCCCATTGTCAAAGTTCTCTTTCCCAATCCCTGCATGTGACTATTCAAAGTGCTAAGTTCAGAAGAATCATTTGCCATAGGTATTTGTGTGCCACTAACATGGCAATGTCTGTGCTGCTGAGGAAGAAAGAAATATTTAACACATATTCACTTTTCTACTTTTTGGTCACAAACAAGATGCGTGAAATGACTGGTATCTGCAACATCTTCCTATGTGGGCTGTCGACAAAATTGAAAACATTGGTTGCGACATTTTAATGAGATATCATGTTTACAAAAGTTTGAAAACTGGACACAGGGTCGTGGTCACAGTGAAAATAAGATCAAGGTCACCCAAATCAACTGATGTCTGTGTAATCCCCCAATGTAGGCCAAAATGTACAATCAAATTTGAAGACATTGGGTACAACAGTTACATGAGTTATGAGGTTAACAAGAGTTTGAAAAGTGGTCAAAGAATTGTGGTGACCTTGAAGATAAGATTGTAAGTCAAGATTCTACATCCAAGGTATGCAATTCTGAAATTCATGATTCTGCCGCAAGTGACATATGGAAGGCAGAAGTTTGATTTTTCCATAGGCTCAAATGGATGATGTAGTAATCTTGATACTACAACTGATAAATCCCATTTCTTAATTCCATGTTCGCTTGGGATATCCTCTCGTTTAAAGATGCTAGGAAGAACAGGTGCTAATGTTGAGTGATAAACTTCCCTTGTTCCATGGAGAAGATGTTGACCTTAACTGAGGTACAGCAAAAATCTGCAGTTTATAGGTGCCATTACACATGCATTGGCTGCTCATGGTCTAATTCTTCAGTGCTGGAATCAGTCCAATTGAAGTTGTTAAAGGCAGACGCTGCAGCTGATATATCAGGCTTGCATGCCAGGTGAGGAAACTCTTTCTGAAATCCTTAGGTTGGTATGACGTTCCCACATTTCTCTATAAAAGCTGATAAACGGCTGCCCACTTCATCCTGAAATACCTTCACGGGGAATGCTGGCATCTATTTCCTTAAATCTTTGAGTGGAGTCCATGCTTCAGCTGTCTGGAAAAATTTTGAAAAGACAACTGGATTTGGTACAAACATGCAATCGTTCCTGGTTGATAGCATCTTCCCACTTCCTCTGAATGGAGTCTTGGGTTTGCTCTTGTCCTGACAAAGATCAAGGACCCCTGGTTGAGGTATATCTCATGGTCTTCCATTTTCTCTTCAATAGCTGCTTTTCTACTCAAAAGACCTTGAATAACATCTCTAAAATGGCTATAGTGCAGCAGAGGAGACTCCCTTGGTTACATTCATTGAAAAAGATAACCAGTTACCATAGAATACCATAGAAAGTTCTTGGCAGGGGTCACAACATGAAACAAAGTAACATGGCTTGGTTATTTAATAAACTGTCAGGACAAAAGGAGGGTATGCACACCTCCACACCAACACACACACGCATACATGCACACACACAAACCTCACACACACACACACTCGTCTGGATTCAGGCATGATTTTTAGTACCCAAATGGAAGGCTGAGACACACTTGCTACCTTTACATTTACCCAAATTAATATCAACATGGAAAAGTCAAAACTGAAAAAATTAGTAAATTTTAACAAAGAATATGTAAGCACATGTGTTCTTGTTTACCACAAGAAAAGAAATGAGATTCCCATGCTTGTGTCATGGGAGATCACTTCAGATGCTAGTGTGTATGTCATGCTAGTCAACCACTAGGAAGAAAAACAACACAAAACCATGGGTTTTAAAAATGTTATTCAATCTAAACCTGTGGATCAGAAACAAGTTTCAGGAAATAAAGCAATCAAATGTTACAGGTACATATTTGTTTTGGCTGTTTTCTTCACTGGTCCTGACAAGCTGTACCCTTGGCTCACTGCCAATAGCAATGTCTTGGTCAGTTTTGACATTCACATATCTGTCAACATGAAGTCCAGATCAAAAACTATGTGCACATTAAATCATCAAATTAAATCAAAGGACTTGGGTCCTATACATGCATGCAAACATCCCTACCTGAAACTTTCCTGCGATGTGGAGGGATCTGAAAGCTAAGCTGTTTTGCTGTAAAGCCTTGGCTATAACGTCCAGCACATCATGCCACTGAAATAAAGACAGCACCTTAAGCCATTCCTTTGAGATTAACCATTAAGAGGAATTGGTAGCAGAGATGCAATGAGTGTTTCCATCGCTAAACAGAATATCATGATACAAAGTGCTACTGTGCTGTGGTACAAACTAAATCACACACAGTACAAGTGACACCAGAAAACACTGATAGGAAATGCAAAAAATCAATTCAGGCTTAACTTTAGTACCTCTTTAACATTATAAATAAGTCACATGTCTTTAACACTTCAAACCAGGATGTGTGCGAGACAGCTGATTGATATATTTGACAACAGTATTAAACATGACAGAATCTTTGGAGTCTGGAGCCTTCCTTGCATGATAACTTCCTTAGGTGTACTCGGAATAAAGGACAAATGTGTGAGGAATTGCATGTTAGTGAAGAGGCCACAAAATTTCTGAGTCCCATGCTGGGATTCAAACCATAGACCTTCTGATCCAAATTCAAACGCCTTGTTTACATGACCAAAGACACCAAAGAGGTTAACCCTGTCTGCAAGTTGAGAAGCTAAGGATTCTATGCTACATACTCCCCCATAAACAGAAGGCATGTCCCAGGCAGCATAGTTGAGTACAAAATCTCATCAAAATATTACCCTATTAATATTAATCTATTAATGATAAAGGAAGTGTTGCAAATCAGAAACAGTGCAAATTCAGGTACATAATCTGAACCTGCAACAGAATAAAGAAAACCAGAATAACCTCAAACAACACCTTCTGACAGTTTTCATATGTGAAAGAAGCTACAAAAGCAAACATGGCCTCAAGGAGGCTGAGAAAGGTCATTGAACAGTGTCCAACCTCAAACAGTATCTATATATGCTTGTGAGGGCGCAGTTGCCAATGAGAGCCATTGAGAGATTTTCTAACTTGAGGATGTCACCTGTCTTTTTGGATTACTACCCGCAAGCATTTAAACTTGATAAGGAAAAATGAATGCACTTAATTGGCCTCTGCACAAAGTGTCTACTATCCAGAAAAAAATGGTTTGGATGATTATTTGATGTTTAATCACAAACTTGGTAATATTCCTGTCATGGAAGTCTGCATGAGCTTCAATCTACTCAAATAAGATATAACAACATATATCAACCATGTCACTGAGCCTGACCATTCAGTCCTGTATTGGGTTAATTTTCAACACCAATGGACAAAAAAGTCTGTCTTCATATACAGCAACATAGTGAATGTCAAAGCCTGATGCAAGTAGCTTTGAGAATTTTCTAAGGACACTTAGAAGAACAACTCTGATTTTGTGTCTGAGGAATTGGACTCACCATTCCTGTGATGATTTCTGACTGCCACAATTTGGCCAACTTACACTGGAGCTACCGATACAATTTGTAGTTCCAATTGTAGAGGCTGGTTTCGTTTCCTGGAGAATTACTCCCATATTCTTAGCTGATGCTACATGTAAGGGCATTAGAGCACTCAAAGTATCTCCTGGTCACATACAGCAAAGAACGAAAACTATTTCCGCTCATTGGGTTTCACTGGAAGTTACATAAATGCAATGTTTCATATTCCTCATCCAAGTGACGTTTGCTGACAGATGATGACAAGTGAGGACACTTGACAATGGATGTCATGACATATGTCAGACATATGTCATGACACAGACAACAACAAACAACCATACAACAGAAATGTGTGGTCACTAACCGTTGAGAAGATCAGAGTTTTGGCTGTTTGGTCCTCCTTACATATTTTCTTGATACAACTGACAACTGCCTTCACCTTGGTTGAGTGGCTGCCCTGCATGGAAGATATTCTGGGTCAAAGTATTTAGAGTGGACAAATGTAAAGAGTAAAAACAAGTTTTATATATAAATACATATGCATATACATATACAGATAGATAGATAGATAGATAGATAGATAGATAGATAGATAGATAGATAGATAGATAGATAGATAGATAGATACCCCTTAAGATTGGGTGTACCCACATCGGGTTGAGTCAAGGAAAACTTCCACAAACTGACTTGCAGTCAGGATGAGATTCCAGTGTGAAAGCACCAACTTCAGGCCTACCATACAAAAGGTGAACAAATCATCAAAACTGAACTCATATACACTGTGTATAATAGCAAGCCTAACACTGGGAAGTATGAACATAGATTTGAAGCTTAATACAACAGAGGGCTGATGCGCTATATAACGATATCAAATTTTCAAGATTTAGTTTAGGTGGATATGAGTTCAGTTTTGATGATTTGTTCACCATTTGTATAGTAGGCCTGAACTTAGTTTTCCTGTTTCCACAGTTCCCTGGAACGGCTGAGACTTGTGTACACTGACATGTGTATATGGTCTGCTATTATTGCTGTTGCTGCTATATATTCGAATTTCAATTTTGATTTTAAACCAAATCCTTGGTTTCAATGAAATTTGTAAGCTTATCATTCCTATTGCTGAATCACTAACGCTGCAGCTTACAGACTTCTGAATTTAGTCTCTATGTACCAATTTGTGGATTAACCTTTAAGTTTCAAGCTGGGAATCAGCAGTGACAAAAGAGTGAGAAATGATTTGTATGTCACTTACAATCACCATTGTATCTTCTTCTTCCTCAGCAGATTTCCTTGTGCTGACATAAGAGATGTCAGAATGATGTGTTGCCTGGCGACACAGGGCACACTTGAGAGAACGGTTGCGTCCGCCAAAGCTGTACTGCTCAACCATGATCCGTATACAGTCGAGGCAGTAACAGTGACCACACAGGAGAACACTCCACTACAGCACACCAAATATAAAGTGTTACTATCAGTACAGACTACTGCCTTGTTTGTTACTCACCTGTTTACCAACTGTAGCTACCCATTACACATCATGTAATCTAACGTTCGAATTCCTCTACAGTCACTATATTGTCACTCCTTTGTGTATACATCACTCAAATATATGCCAGTACCCCTACTGTTTCTCATGCACATAATAAAACAAAACATTATGCTTCTATCCATATTTCTAAATCCATTTGTTTCTATCTATGCATCAAAGAGCACCCTCATATTGGGCAGACTTTTACTGTTATGCTATTTGAGGACTCTGGAGCAAATTTGCCTGTTACTACTTGATTATGTTGACCAAGCTGTTGAGAAACACTTGATATCAATACTCACTTCCACACCCAAAGCTTTCTGACAGATGGGGCAAGGATCAGGGTTGGATCCATTCCCATCCTTCATTTCCTCAGACTGAAACACATGACATGACTTGTCTTAGTCGTGTTGTAGGCACATTTCTACCACACATTCAACACATGTAAAGACATACAGCTGATGCTACCTGAGGGTTTGTTTACAGGGGCACTGATGCGGAGCAATTTCCGTGGACTGGTGGTTTCTTTTGTTATTGTTTTTCTCTCAAGAGTCTCCAGATGATATCCCAGAATTCGTGACTGGTTTGTGATCTCTGCTGCGCCTCCCACATGCGCAATTGATAGTTTATGTGTAGACTGATCAACAAAGAAGAAGTCATTTTACTTCGTTATTATGAAAACAAATCAAACACTTTGAAGTTTACTCATCTGCCAGTGGTATAAAAAAACCCCGCTAGGACTGAAAAATAACAAAGTCAGTGTACGTCTTTATATTATGTCTTATAAACCTAATTAGTTCCTTGTCACATCTGTATGCATTCTGAAAGTTAATGAAAAAAACTCACACAGTCTGCTTATACTTACAGTGAATTTCTAACATGATTTTAATATCTAAACATTGTATAGATTGCAAAGGTGAATCATATTTCACACACACCCTATTTGCGACCTAGTGCATGTTTTCTGCAATACAGATTCTGCTGAATGCTACATGAAATAAATTAAAACAAAATGCAAATATTAAATTTAAGACAGACTAAAGTGAATACATTTAATAGGGACGAAAGTTATAGCAACAATGTCAGACTGTTACCTCATTCAGGAATGAATCCATCAATATCCACATAAAAGAATGATATTCCATTCATCTGCAGCTGGTAAATAATCCTACTCTATGTCTTGTGTCTTTCAACAGTCTAATATGCGAAAAAGTAAAACATCATTTGAGAAATTTTCACACTGGTGTATATATAATCTCACTGGTCACAGAGGACAGCACACCTGGCAACTAACTGTATGATGTCCGCCATTAGTTAGCCAATAATGAGCAACAATCAATCTTTCAAGGCAGTGGCGGTTAATTCTTTGTACGAAGGATGTTGTTTTTACACTTGTACTTTACAACAGGGTGTATTCAGTATAGATTACGTAAATCTAATCATAAACACTGCCTTTTTGACAAATCTGCTGTGGAAGGAATTAATCAATCAGTGTTACTGGTTAATCCTTTGATCGATGTTTGTTTTTGTAACTCAGCTGATAAACCCTCTTGCATCACTTACATGCACATATTACATAACATTCAAAGCATTTGCCACTACAGACCTTAATTTATAATGTTGAGTATTTACTCCAGACAGGAGAAATGCCAAATGGGAACCTATGTCGAGCAATTTTAGTGATGTTACTACTATTTACACCCATTATAAATTCATTAATTAACCATCAAGCAAATGATGACAAATAACACATGTAGGTTTACACCATCAAACACGAGTTACACCAAGGACGATGTAATCTCTGTGTCGCATGCAGCCTGAAAACATTTATGGGCCAAAACTCTTTTGAGGATACCAACGGAACTTTGTTGTTACATAAGAAATGCACATAGGTATTTGCTGTGTACTTGGGTAAATGGGTATAATCAGGGTTTTTTTTACATAAGAAAATTTTCAGATTTCTCTATCAGTGGCAAAGTCGCTGTTATTAGTTTTCCAATTCAGACAAATCAACTGTGTGTTTTTTATTATCGTAGATAATAAACCAGGGTTGAAGCTACCAAAATTTATGTATGATGTTTGTTATGACAGCTGGACCAACCCTCAAAACTACCTAAGTATAAAGCTTTGCAATCTGTCGGACTTATATAAAACAAATGGCTTGCTATGTGTATGTAGACATCATATTTTCACATGACATGATTAAAAAACAGAGAAATAGGATCAAATTGGATCAGTCACTATACCATCCAGGCATCAGAAAAAAACTACACTGCTGGGATATTTTGTTACAATCAGATAAGGAATACCATAGATATTTTTGAATAACGGCATGTGGCATACAGCCTCCTCACTTTTTAGGGTGAAGAAATTCTGCTAATTTGGACAGGAGCCCAGTCCCTTTGTCTGTCACGGTCAGGGGAGCGGGTGCCGACCAATTTGTTTGGTTTTGTAATTAGACCGTTGGTGAGAAATGTTATTCGCTCCGCATCAGTGCCCCTTTAATAGACTATCTGAATCTGAATGAAAGCAAATATTCTTGTTACCTGAAACATGTTTTACCTGTCTTTAGTGTCATCTATCGCCATCATGAATACTATAATTATGTACACAAGTTTCAATGATAGTTTGAGCTGACAAGTAATTAATGCGACATTCAATGAAACCCAAAAGATTTGAAAAAGCATATATATGGATGGGAAGAAAAACAGCTATCTGCTTTGAAATCTCTAACATTTTGTCTCCATAGTTTGTGTACATTAATTATTATGAATACATGGAATACTGTCAAAAGTGATCAAAAAGGGGCTTCATAATATTCCATCCACTCCCTCTTGAAAGTCACACTTTTGTATGAATATTGATATTGAACAGGCTGTTGGAACCAAACTAACTCATACACAAACCAGGATGCAAGATAATACGTTGACCTCACCCTTGCCAGATTGGTGAGGTACAGCAGTTGTCCGAGTTTCTTCCTCAGCTCCGCCTCAGCATTAGCCTTGTCTCCCACCAGTCTCATTCTGTGCACCCCCACCTGCAGCACGGTGTGGATGTTAGTGGGTTTGTTTGGTCTTATGCTATGGCTTCAATGTTGAGACAGATTCTTTCGGTGACTTTTAGAAGCTAAGAAGTACAATACTGACAAACATTATAGTATTCCCACAAAATTATTGAGAATCATCACAGCAAAAATAAGCTGGTTTCCGGAACACTGAAACCGAGAGGAAACGTCATGGAAACCAACATTTCCAGTTGGTTTCCAGGGAGTTTCCTATAGTTTCATTGTGGTTTCCATGCAACTGAAACTGCACCATTTCAGGATGGTTTCCAGTTCGTTTCATTACCCACTCCTCCAAGCGGGATCCAGTTGGTTTCCATGTATGAGTTTATTGTAGGTTTCAACCTGGTTTCCATGTATGAGTTTATTGTAGGTTTCAACCTGGTTTCCAGGTATGAGTTAATTGCAGGTTTCAACCTGGTTTCCATGTATGAGTTTATTGTAGGTTTCAACCTGGTTTCCAGGTATGAGTTTATTGCAGGTTTCAACCTGGTTTCCAGGTATGAGTTTATTGTAGGTTTCAACCTGGTTTCCGTGTTGTAGGTTCCAACCTAGTTTAATACCTAGTTTCCATGAACTGAAACTTGCTCGTGTGGGCCCTTTACCCGGTCCTCCGGAAAAGATGTTGTTTCATGTCTCACATGTAGCAAATCAGGTATTTTATACAATTGCATAATGGTAAAAGGCTTCAGGGTGACAAACGACAGAATAAAACATAAATTCATTAAAAGTTTATTATATTCAACAATATGTTTGTAAACAAATAATATGGGGACTATTCAAGTTAGTAAATGAAATAAAAGCAAGGGAATAATTAGCAGTGAGTACAGAATATTTTTCTTAAACACACTGTAGACCAGCCCATATCACTTAGCTTCCTAGTTAGAAAAATGTTAGCTCTTTCCCCAAGAGAGGAAGAACTGTGTGCTTCTTCTCCGGCCAGTCAATCGTTTCACAGCCTTCCTCCTTTCCAGCTTCTGAAATTTAGAAAACAAACTATCAGTACAAACAAGCATTTGTCTACGATATCCATGGCTAGAGAAAAGAAAACGGTCAAACATTGCTTGAGGTGGAATACACTGAACCCCATGTCCGATAAGCGAAGAGATCAAAAAGTATAAACTGAGCATTTGACATCAAAAGTTTCAATCGCAGAACAGCTTATTGATATATGATAGAGTGCAGAGACATGAAGATATTCGCCTTTGAAAGCCATAATTTATTTTCTGAATGTTACTTACAATGCACATTATGAGTATAGAACTACGATTTATCCGTTATTGTGAAAAGACATGTTTTCTTAACCAGTAATGTGGAGTCATTCATCCAGACAAGCTATGAATATGGGGTCACAAGCAAACGCTGCAGCATAATGTGCTACATAATATTTAAAACTTTTAAGCTGTATTTTTCAAAGGATAAATTGCACTTTTTAAACAGTGTTCATTTTGAAATTCCTTGAATGTACATAGAAAGAATCCAAATTAACTTGATATTTTAAAGGTTTCCTTAAAATGTTTAATCTCTGCAAGATGTAAAATGACTAGAATATGTTTACTTACTCTGAACTTTTTGCCTTTCTTTGCGTACAAGCCGTGGGCCTCCGCTTTCCCGACACCTTCTTAAGTGATCCATCTTGTTCATCCAAACCCATCAAAAAGCTTCTGAAAGGAGACATGTGCATGATGCATAACTATAAGTGAAACATGTTTCCAGTTGGAGGTTACAAGAATAGTGACATGCGCATTCTTACTGATTCCTAAGATTTACATTATTTGGTTATGTTGTATGTACATTATGTACTGGACGGTTCAGGTTATACATACCTTTTGTATGTCAAAATGAGTTGGTCCTGACTGCCTTCTTCAGTTTTTCCAACACTGCCCTCCATTATGCTGGAAACGTAGAAATGCATCGATTTAAAAAAGTCAGGAACTTGTCATATTGCACTCTTGATAACAATAAAGTGTCGAATAAAAAGAATAAATATGAATTTGCAAAGTGTAGAATATGCTAGATGAAAAGAATCCAGGTCAGCAAATTCATATACTATTTTGGGTTGGCAATCCATCATTGTATACCCATATATTCTTTATATCAAAAACTCTTCGTAACCTTTTCTGTGGGACTAACACAATCCACATTTCTTCATTCAGAGTTCGTTAAATCTTGATATGATAAGCATAACACTACTTACAACAGATGGCAAATCTAAATTATCTCATAAATCAATAATATAAAAATATTCAATATTAGTTTGAAAACATTGTGAAATTTCAATTTTGAAATTTCACTCAAACAATGCACCAAATCCTCGTCAGAGAATCCCTCACCTATAAATGCAAAATGACACACTATCCCCGACTACATTGTTTTCAAATGTGCAAATATCAAAAGCAATATGAAAAGGATTTCTTAAATAAATATTCGCATTTATAAATACGTTTGAAGTTATTTTGAGTCGTAACAAGCACATAAGCAATAATATACTAGAGATATTTGTGATTTATTTTTTTCTTGCAAAGATGATTTTTCATTCATTAACACATTGAACCATTTTAATCGTGTGTGAGCTGATCCAAATCACAGTAATATTGTGTTTTTGAATTAACCGAGTGCTGAGTGAAGGAAGCCATACATCTCTCTTGCTAAGAATTCGACACGCCTTTGTTACCGAGGTCCATCAAGTCTAAAATTTCATATGTATTGTAGTAGTTACTTATTTACGTTAAACATTACGAATAACATGTGCTATTGCTTATTTCAAGAAAACAACACTGTACCTGACCAGATCGTGGAATGTTCCTTTTCTCCCGCTGCGATCGACGACTGCTGCTGTTCTCAAATTTTCACGTATCCGAATCTCCAAAGCTTCTATTGTAAATCTCATTGCCAGTCTCTTGAATCAGATAACACGGGCAAACGTAGGAATACTGCACTGTGTTGACTTCCTTGTCGTCATTACTGGACATACCGGGATAGAACTGCTTTCAAAATAGTCGTCTCAAAACAACTTGAGATCAAGTGACAAAATGGCGGCAACCGTGCGTATGGGCATTGTGGGTAAAAAGAAATACCTGATCCTTTTTCGATTGGCAGGCACGAAATCCTTCTCTGACCCAATTTGGATGTGATTTTAAGACAAAGACTAAAAACCACCACTTCAGTACATAAAACTGTTGCTTTTATAAAATGTCACGAGTTCGCGTGCCCATGCATTACCGGTTCATTACTTCCGGTTTTGTCTGTCAACACCTGACTCAGGTAAGTTCTATTGTTTTTACAGCTTAGCTAATTTTGATAATAGGAGCCTGTTAAGTGGGGACTGCCCCAATGAAGCCGATACACGAACCCCGACACACTAATGACCTGACACTGATTAGTTGTCAAGTATTTGAACTCAGTGTCAAAGTATGCCAACTATAAATGCTTTTAACGCAAAACTTTACGCACTGCCTCAGTTTATTGTATAATTCACATATGTTCTGCATAAATAGCATCATGTAAGTACCGAACTGATAATTGTTTTAATGACTTATACTAATCTTCCTAAATGCTTATACTCTTTCACATTCCCAGGAGTTGGCAGTCTATAGCCTGTTTTTTATATATTGCATCATTTACCTTCTAATTATTAATATATATCTGAACTATTGCTATTGCTAAAGTGGCTTTAATTTTATTTATTTTTATACAATATATTTACCGAAAGGAATACAAGCCCATACACAACTCAATGATCCAATAAGTTATAATTAATATATAATAAAAGTTTGAGCAATGTTTCTATGCAGAGTCAACTCACCTTTATTCTTGTATATAGATATCACTGTTTTATTATTTCTTTTCAGATAAAGAAAGCGTATGATTCTCAATTTGACAAAGCAGACAACCGAAACCTGGACTTGCCCCATTCATCCCAATCTAGAGAAACAGAACTAAGTGTGCCTCGCGCACATAGCTGGGCAAAGGCCATTTATAGCCATTCGTCCTTTCACCATTTGCATGTTTAGTACGGTTATTGGGAAGTTTGTGTACATGGTAGTTGGAATATGATGCTTCATTACATTACGAATAAACAAGAATGTGAAGGGAAAAAAGTGTATAGTTCTTTTAGCATCAGTTTGAAGCCACATTTAATATTGTGATATCCAAAGAATGATGCGTCAACAATTTACTTTTGTTGTCTTGTTCATCTAAGCAATGATACGAATCTACTATTCCTTCCCCAGGCACATTCAGATTGAATAATAACACCTCGTGAAAGCTAAGTCAGGAATGGAAACCAACACATGACCATAGCTTCGTGTCAGTTTCCATCACTGGAGCTTAGAGTATCCATTATGGATTCTATTTGGAAACTAGGTCACCCAGTTTTACTGAATGGATACCAACTGGATGTCAGGATGGTAAACAATTACACATTTTTATGTTACTTAGTTCAAAACAGCAATGGAAACCAACATGAAACTACATTTTCTACTTTTATGTTGGTTTCCATTTAGTGAGATCTGAGAGTTGCAAATTCCAGGTATGGAAACCAACAAGAAACCCCCGAACTTAGTTTCATTTTGGTTTCCATTTACAGGAATACCAAAATCACATTTCCAAAATGGAATCTAGTTGGAAACTCAGTTAGTGAGTTTCAGGGAATGGAAACCAACTGGATTCCGCAATTACCCACATTACGGATGGTTTCCAGGTTTCTGGAAACCAAGTCATTTTTGTAGTGCATGTTGCGTCATGTAACTCATTATGTTTATCAACTTCTGGCATTTTACTTACATAAACATGTTAAAACATCATCCTTTTACAGTCTCAGTCTTGTTTTAGTACTTTGTTAGACCTCCTCGCTCAGCAATGCATGCCTGAATACGCCTAGGCACACTACCCATCAAAGTTTGTAGGTTATTGTGTGACAGGGTATCGAAATATTGGACCACCTCGGCCTTCATATCTTCAATATTCCTCAGTCCCTTTTGGTTTATTCTGTCCTTCATGACTCCCCACACATTCTCAATTGGGTTTAGGTCTGGGCTGTAACTGGGCCAGTCTAAAACATTTTCCCCCGACAACCACTGTTTTGTGTAGCGCGCAGTGTGTTTTGGGTCATTATCATGCTGGAAAATCCAATCATCTTCATACAATGTTTGTGCTGTCGGAAGAAGGTGACCCTGTAGAATGTCAACATATCTTTCTTTTGGCAAGTTTCCCGTGAAAACACACAATGGCGTCACTCCGCGAGCCGATATGCCACCCCACATGTGAAACTTCGGGCTATGTTTCGGCCGCTGGTAGATAGGTTTGACAGTATTTTTGATCCAAATTTTCACACAATTAGGGAAAAGCTAAACAGAACTTTCATCCGAAAAGAAAACATTATCCCAATCTTGATTTTCATGAGCCCGACACCAGTTTAAACGTTTTTCCTTTTGTGCATCTTTCATCAACACAAAGGGAATTCCACGAGGGAATTCCACGTTTTTTCACCCAATTAAGTCTCTGTAATTCCTGCCTAACTGTTTCATTGCATACCTGAGGACTTCCTCTGCTAATCATTTCATTTCTGATGTTCTCAACACTTTTCAATTTGCCCCTACTCACAATCTGCCCAAGTCTTTGGCGATCCACAACACTGAATTTCCTAGGCCGACCTGCCCCTGCTTTGTGCTCTATCCTGGTTCCAGTTTGAATATTCTTCAAAATTCTGTATACTGTAGACAGAGGAATACCATGTCTACAAGCTAACACTTTAGCATCAGCCTCACGCCTTTCAAAATTATCTAGAATGAGCTTTCTTTTCTCTCTTGCTGTAAATTCTGCCCTGTCAACACAGGAAGCCGTCTGCTCAGACAAGGGAGATAACTCTTGACGTAATGAGCTGCCTTCTAAGCCTTCAAGAGTTGTATCCCTTATTTAGTATGCTTAGTGCATAGTGAAAGCCCTTTTTCCAATCTTAGCATCATTAGAAAAAAAACAAAGATTTTCTCAATAATTTCTGGGAACACTGTATATACATCACCTTTTTCAAGTGCAACATTTCAAGATATCCATTCCCTACACTTGCAAACCATGAAGCCAAATCAGCAGACTTCTAAAACAACAAGCATATAAAGATATCTCTTACTCCTCATCCTCCCGTCTCAACAACCTTCTCCATGTTAATGGAAGAAAATCACAACCATCAACAATCAAATCATGTTATTTGTCAAATAAGCTGTAACTGGACAAGAGCTACATAGGAGAAACAACCCAACAACACCCAAGTTAAGAATTTCGACCATAAAATGGCCATCTCTCATCACATCCAATAAAATCGTCATCACCGAACAAACTGGACTATCACCATTCTTGCCAACAACCAAAAGGACTTCATCAAAATAAAACTCAAAAGCTATTCACATCAAATGCCAAAGAACCAGAACATCAACCTGAACATCAAGGAAATTGATGCATTGAGAAGGATATATTTCTATATATAAATAAATAGTTCCGACAGTGTCAGTCATTGCTCAAGATGGCAAACGCGGCAGTAGCTGTATCATTCCTACCTCATCAACGCAGCGGACGACATGCATACCACGGCGGATCAACAGAACCAAGGCTGACACAACATATTGGCGTTGCTGCGAGTCAGGATGCCATACAGACTGTAGAGGATCGACTAGTGAAGATCGGACCAGACCGCAGCCACCCTCCTAGCCCCTACATATTGGGGATAAGGATGGACGCTAGGGTTCTTGAGAATGTGTTCAGAGATGTGTTCAGACACATTCTTAAGAACCCTGGACATTCCATTCGATGGGAGATACTAGGATACTATCTGCCAACAACAACAACTGGTGCCAAAGGAAACTACAAGAGGCCATCGAGATCCGGAGACAGAAACCAACAATCAACCGTGACCAAGGACTGTACCTACCAAGTGCCTGGGACTTATTCATAAATTAATCTTATCTATCTGTGTACATTCTATCTAAGTAATTCATTAGTGTTTACACAACAGTGTACCAATGTATAGCCAATCTACTCGTGTACATCCTTAGCAACTTGTGTTTGTACATCATCAACCCTCATGTATCATGCCCATCAACCCTCATGGAAATCATGTACATCATCCTTAATCCCCAATCATGTGTTATGTAAACATCATGAATTAATGCGCAATGTATCACCATTGGCTTTGATCCTTATCCCCAATCATGTACATCATCCTTATCCCAAATCTGTGTTATGTAAACATATCCTATCATCTGTAATGTATTACCATTGCCTTCCATCGTTGTTATCATAACTGTCAGCTTCCTATCAGTTCTTGTTTATACTGGCTTCCAGCTTTCATTAATTCTTTTCACTTGTTACTTTGTTATTGTTTTACCTGTACATATATAAATATAGCTCTGTACCCCATTCTCCTTCACCTGAGGAAGGAGTAAGCATTAATTCCGAAACTTTGTGTTCTCATAATAAAGAAGTTGATATCCATAATATCTTCATTCTTATGTATTTCACTTCTAAATGCCCTTCAAAGACTTGATGTTATCCACCCCTCTCATGTCTCAAGTTGGACTCTTCCATTCCCATACTGCCTAAAATCTGTTAATCTGTTAACCGTGAAAATCCCATACCACCTAATTACTTACCCGTACCTTAATTAAAAATTTTAGACAGTATGGGAGGCTCAGGCCAGTCATTTCTTGTTTCACGAATCAGCCTGCCATATTTTTTCAAGAATAAGAAAAAACATAAAAAATAATTTCCTCAAAAAATAAAATCCTAATGTTTTTATTGGCTAAAAATGTAAATTCACAAGAAAATACTTTTCATGTTTTTTTTTCACCTATATTTACTTCATAAATTACCAAAAGTAAAATACTTACAGCATTTAGAAGGAATATTACTTTGATTGGAAATTTCATTTTAATTTTTTTCCTGCCTGCCTTTAGGTTTTCAAAGGACAAAAATCTGTAAAACAAGAAAAGAAATTTGTCCGGCCTTAACACACTATATACCCAACCCCAACCTTGCACAGACACCTACACCCAGACCCCCTACAACCCCCCTTCTCTCTCTCTCGCGTGCACGCACGCACGCACGCACGCACGCACGCACCCACACACACACTGTTACATTCCTGTTTGACAATTAATTAACCTGTATAAAGAATTCTTGTGTAAGAGCCCAGGTGCTTTGGTTTTCTCATGTCGGCTTAGCTTATTTGCCCAAGCCTAATCACTTGGAGATGTACTAACAAGAGAAATATACTTACAAACATTTGAAATTGAGAATGATGAAGATATCTGTTAGTTTGAAACTGGATGACATATGGCATGTCATAAATATAACATAAATGTTCAGTGGTATCTAACACTTAACCATGTAGATTAAACCAATGAGTGAGATGTGAAGACATTTTATTTCAAAAGAAATTGTAAATGACAGCAAAAGGTGAGAGATGATGATGGATGTCTACATGTCACACATCAAGCATTCAATGTCATACACATACACATAAAGCTATAATCATTCACTGCCATGCCTACTGCCAATATCATACATGTCTTCTCAGGCTTTGAAAGGTGCAGTGAAGTTTTATACCTGTCCTCTCTCTATTATATTGGGCTGAGGGATCTCTGCCTGAGGTTCATCTTGTAGGCGAACACGAAGTCGGGTTGTGGCCATGTCCAGTTCATCTACTGCTGATACTTGTTCTCTGGCTGCAAGCCATACTGCTCTCAGAGGCTAACACAGGAAATACAATCCAAACGTATCCCATTTCAAAATTTAAGTCAACACTTATTGATACTACATTGTAGGTCAGATGAAGATATTGTCTTGTTGTTTGTTTTTTTCTTTTGGTATTTTTTGACTGGGGGTAACAAATGCTTGGTAAGTGACCTATATTTCCTGCACAAATTACACAAAATATAAGAATAAAAGTAATACAGAAAATGGTATACACAGAATTGTGTGTTCTGTTCTGTTTTACCGAAGCTAATAGCAAATACTTATAACTGGTCTACATGAAAAAAACCCAGGAAAATGTGACACAATGATAAATACGTAATAAAGCAAATCTAAACATGAACAAGCTCATAAACCATTATATTCAATGCTGGTAAACAAATGGTTTCACCCGAGCTGGTAGTGATGTGAGGTGAGTTGAGAAAGGTTTGACACTGCATCCAAGATTACTACACTTCCATACAGAGATACAAAAGTGAGTGGATGAGCACTGGTTTACGTCACTTCTAGCAACAGTCCATCAACATGATAGCAGGGAACACCAGCAATGGGCTCAACACATGGTACCTATGGTGGGAATCAAACCATGGTCTTTGGTGTGGCAATACAGTAATTGGTAAACAAACTTACTTTCATCCAGGCAAGTAGTCTATCTCTTAAAATCACTTCTAAAATTTACATATAAAACCTACAATACCTTGCTACAATGATTTCCAGTGTAGTGTTTTACATACAGGGAAATATATAGAGCTCTGTACTGAAGATATATATTCCTTACCTCAGTGAATAGTGCTATGGGCAAAGTTTTCACTTTTTAAGGATTACATTGCATGATAAAGAGATAATTACCCTTGAGTGTATATGTATTCTAAAATTGATGTACTAGTATCAAACAATACATATCAATGATCTCTTGTCCACATTAAACTTTACTGATATTGATAGCAATTCTAAATTCAGCATATCTTTGGGGCACTGTGGTAGCCTGGTGGTTTAAGCATCTGACATCATACTGGAGACCCAAGTTCTTCACAATAGTACACTGTGTGAAGATCATTTCTTGTCCATTGCCATGATATTGCAGGAACATTGCTAAGAGTGACATAAAATCATGATGATTGTAAACTAAGACAGGAGGATACACCCAGTATGAGAAACATTTGTGTGTGAATATGTACTTGTATGAGAAACATTTGTGTGTGAATATGTACTTGTATGAGAAACATTTGTGTGTGAGTATGTACTACTTGTATGAGAACAGTTCATGTGTGAACATGCACTTGTATGAGAAATGTTTATGTGTTAATATGAACTTGTTATGTGAGAAACCAAATGTCTTCTATTTGATCATACATTGTTATCTTATCCTCCTCGGCATGAACTCTGTGGCAGTGTCTGTTTCCTGTTGCTGTTCTTAAATTGATGTTACCTGTCACATGGTTTATCACTTCATCACCGAAGTGTTCTAGCCAAGCTCAGGTTACAGTACTGACAAAAATAGTGAACTGGGTAGCTCAAATAGCATAAATCTGTTTGACAGAAGGGCTAATAAATATGAAAAACAACCCAAGTTGCTGAGTTGGGCATGTATACGTTTACAAGATTATACCTTGAATTCCTTTTTCAAAGCATCCAAGTAGCGCATGTGGGCAGCTCCTGCTTCAAGCAGATTCTTCTGACGATGTGGCACTGAAATATACATTACAGTAAAAATCTGGAATTCAGACATATATTATCCTTCCAAAATACTGACAAGAAGGTCAAACCTATAGGTTTGTACTTCTGGAGATGATACTGCAACATATCTGTTCTACAACCAACTGATAATAAGAGTCATCAGAAGATGACATATCCCCCCGGCCCCAACATGTTTGAAAGGACAAATCATCTGACAGTTACTTGATGTTTCCTTAGACAAAGTTTGAATTGTTTCCATGGAATTCATTAAAAATATAAATGCCATATACCTGTAACCAGCAAAAGTCACAATTTCAAGATCTTTCTCATATATCTGCCAAAATCTTTTGAAAGATTATGAAATGGTTTTTGAGTTATGCTTGGAAACAAAGCCCATCCCTCCATTTTGAAACTAAGTCCGAAACATTTCCATGGAAACCAAGAAAATAATAAATCACAAAAACCTGTACATAGCAAAAGGCACCACTTTAGGTTCTGATTGATATATCTACCAAGTTTTGCAGAAAAATATTGAATGGTTTTTGAGTTCTGCTCCGGAAACAAAGCCCATCCCTCCATTTTGAAACTAAGTCCGAAACATTTCCATGGAAACCGAGAAAATAATAAATCACAGAAACCTGTACATAGCAAAAGACACCACTTTAGGTTCTGATTGATATATCTACCAAGTCCTTCAGAAAAAATACTAAACGGTTTTTTAGTTCTGCTCCGGAAACCAAAGAAACACCAAAATGTTCCATGGAAAAACAAAAAAAAATATAAATGCCAAAACTGTAAATAGCAAAAGGCACAACTATAGATTGAAATTGTTATATCTATCAAGTTTGGTCTAAAAATATTGAAAGTTTCTGATTTATGGTCCGCAAACAAAATGATTATGGATGGATGGACAGACGGAGGAGGCGTCGACTATAGCCCCCAGCATTACTTGCTGGGGGGATAATAATGTCTAGTCAAAATGCCAAACCACTTGGGACATCAATAAATGGTGTTTTTTTTGTATATACTGTTCTAGATTTTACCATCACATCTTAAACCTCTGATGCTTTCTGCCAAATGTAAAGAAAAAATACATTCTTAAATGTAAAATTACTAGGCCAGTGTATGAATGGAAAGAAGATTTTGGGCACAATGAACTTCCTTATGCCTATAAATACACAACAAACAGTGCCACAGCACTATACCTCACCTGTTGTCAACACTGACACCTACAAATACACAACAAACAGTGCCACAGCACTATACCTCACCTGCTATCAACACTGATACCTACAAATACACAACAAACAGAGCCTCAGCACTATACCTCACCTGTTGTCAACACTGATCCCTACAAATACACAACAAACAGTGCCTCAGCACTATACCTCACCTGTCAACACTGACACCTATAAATACACAACAAACAGAGCCTCCGCACTATACCTCACCTGTTGTCAACATTGATACCTACAAATACACAACAAATACCGCCACAGCACTATACCTCACCTGCTGTCAACACTGACACCTATAAATACACAACAAACAGTGCCATAGCACTATACTTCACTTGTTGTCAACACTGATCCCTACAAATACACAACAAACAGAGCCACAGCACTATACCTCTCCTGTAGTCAACACTGATCCCTACAAATACACAACAAACAGTGCCACAGCACTATACCTCACCGGCTGTCAACACTGACACCTACAAATACACAACAAACAGTGCCTCAGCACTATACCTCACCTGTTGTCAACACTGATCCCTACAAATACACAACAAACAGTGCCACAGCACTATACCTCTCCTGTAGTCAACACTGATCCCTACAAATACACAACAAACAGTGCCATAGCACTATACTTCACTTGTTGTCAACACTGATCCCTACAAATACACAACAAACAGAGCCACAGCCCTATACCTCACCTGTTGTCAACACTGATCCCTACAAATACACAACAAACAGTGCCACAGCACTATACCTCACCTGCTGTCAACACTGATCCCTACAAATACACAACAAACAGTGCCACAGCACTATACCTCACCTGTTGTCAACACTGATCCCTACAAATACACAACAAACAGTGCCATAGCACTATACCTCACCTGTTGTCAACACTGATCCCTACAAATACACAACAAACAGTGCCACTGCACTATACCTCACCTGCTGTCAACACTGATCCCTACAAATACACAACAAACAGTGCCACAGCACTATACCTCATCTGCTGTCAACACTGATCCCTACAATTACACAAGAAATACCGCCACAGCACTATACCTCACCTACAGTCAATACTGATATCTACAAATACATAACAAACAAGGACAAAAACTACACCTCACCTGTTGTCAATACTTCTAATCTTAAAATATACAACAAACAGTGTGACAGCACAAAATCTAAACTGTAACAGGCAAGTGACTTTAGGAAAGTAACTTCAGAGAGGTTAGTAAAAATTTAGGTAAAATCTAAGTATTTTCGATTTTTACATGCTTACCTCTAATCATCTTTATATGCATACTTGCCTTATTCTTTGAAAATAGCCTGCAGAAGTTGCGATAGAAAGCTTGCTAACCTAACACGCGCCAAGGTGGTTTGATTGAAAACATCTGGGTGACTGTAAGGTCTTTCAACAAAGCCTTCAACTTAGGGACCTTAGACACCCATACATTCATTTTCACTGCCAGCACTAAGGTGATAGCCGAGAGGTAGGTCATGATGGTGCCACCTTTAAGATTAGGACAATACCGCAAATGTAGGAGAAACTCTGCCAAAAATTGAGACGAGGCCTCCATTGGTAACACAGAATGGGATGAACAGAACTGTTCAAACGTAAGCCATTTGTTATCATAAAGCCCCCTTGTTGAACCTCGATGAGCAAGAGAGATGAGTCTTGACCCACCAATCGTATAACCTTTCGCCCTCTGCAGATGACCCAAATGCCAAGACTGAACTTCTCCATATCCAGGTGAAGTTGACTGCTGTGAGGATTCCACAGCAGATTTTTCCACCCTGGCAGACAAACTGGGTTTGTGTTGGCAAGACGTTTTCGTTTGGGGAACCGAACCCTTGCAGGCCAAAAGCAGTTTCAGTCAAGTGGTTTGTCCTATCTTTGCGACCACCTCCGTTAGTAGTACCAGAGGTGCTGGACAGAAGGATTCGCCCAAACAACCCCCGTTCATGGACACAGTAACGTTCGCGGGAACGCATTTTGCAGCTGAACTTTTCTGCTGAAACACGTGCAGATTAGCACGTGGTTGTGGCTCTTCGATGTTCGACTTGAATGAGAGCAGTCACACTTTGGTGGCTCTCTCTATGTTTAATTGGGTGTCTTTGGGAGTGGTCTAGTTTGTAGACATATGGTTGAAAAGGATGGAGATTACACATTTGGTGTATCTGTGGTGTAGTGTCATATTTTGGACACATTATTGTAGTATTATGTTTGGACACTAGTACTGTTGTGTCATTCTAGGACACACTCTGATAGTGTCTTATTTGAACACTTGAATGGTGCCCTTTTTGAAGACATTTCTAATGTCGTAGTTGGTATGTGTAAATATATTTGAGCAAATTGGGGTTATTCATATTTGGGAATAAAGCTATGAAATAAAATTTAAGAAAAGTGCTCTGTTATCATTTGACTTAGTATTCACAAGCTTCCACTGCGAACCAAAATTGGTAGCAGAGCGTGGTTATTTAATCATGCATTGTTGAACACTTTCTTTATATTTATTTCATAGTTTTCGGTCACTGGATGTGGTACTGGTGGTTGTTAAAAAATAGAGTGATTAACTACACTGGTTGTGTCCCAGTGTGTGTTATTTTTAAATTGTATATAGTGTGAATAGATCTGATAAATTCAAAATGTCACAGTCAAGTGATAAGTCCCCGAAAGGGATCAGGAAAGTTAGTATTGGTGATGAGATCACATTAGAAACTGCGGCAAACCTTTCCCTTCCGTCCTCAAGACAAGATGAGAATAATGACGAAGATAAAGTTGTGAAACTAAAACGTCAAAAAATGATTGTGAAATCTGCATTTACTAAATCAAAGAACATGTTACAGAAACTGATTGATAGTGAACAAATCCCGTCACGAAGAGATGTTAGGGATGCCATTGATAAGGTCAATGATTGTCAGACTGAAGCCCTTGAGGTTATTGTTGAGCTCTCTGAGTTGTTTGAGTGTTTAGGTGATAAAGACAATAGCAAGAAGGTTATGCTTGAAGGAGAACATTTGGATGAAGTAGGTACAGAGGTTCAAAATGAAGCCCAGGGTTATCTAAAATCAAGGTCAGATGCTTCATCGAAATGCTCTACAAGAGATAAAACTGAATCAATATCTCCTACACCACAACAGTTACAATTACCAAAAACTCCAGCTTCTAGGCAACCTATTGATAGCTTTGATCAGAACCCACATGTTCTCTCTCACTGTTATGACATTGGCAAAGATATGTGGAAACAGTTAAAACGTGTATCAATACCAGTATTTACTGGTGATGCTAAAGCATATGAAGCGTGGAAGGCAGCATTTATTGCTTGCATAGACCAAGCACCTGCAACTCCAGAGTACAAACTGCTTCAATTGCATCAGTACGTAGGGGGTGAAGCTTTGAAGGTCATTCAGGATTTAGGGCACAGCGCCACTGCATATGACGTTGCCTTAGAGAGGTTGGATAGGAAGTTTGGGGGAATGCGACGTCATATTGCATTGCAACTAGAGGAAATATGTAATTTCAGACCAGTTCGTCCAGGAAGTGCAGCTGATGTCGAGCGATTTGCAGATATGTTGGATGTGGTAGTTGTGAACATGAAAGAATCTGATAAGGTTGAGGAGTTGGGTTATGGTTCATTGTATGTACAGCTACTGAAGAAAATGACGGAATCAATGATTGGTAATTACCAAAGATGGATCTATGAGACTCAACGACAGGAGTCAGTTGAAGCTTTGCGTGAGTGGGTACTGATGGAAGCAGAGTTTCGTACTATTGCTTCAGAAACTGTTCGTGGGGTTTCCAAAATGGGTAGAACAATGACTAGAGATGTACGAAAACCTGGGTCGTTTTTTGGAAAACAAGCTGAAACTGGCCGGAGGTGTAGAATATGTCAAATGAACCACCCTATCACAAACTGTGTTAAGTTCAAATCTATGCCCATACCAAAGAGATGGGAAATAGCAAAACTGCTAAATCTTTGCTACAGATGTTTAGGTTCCAATCATTTTGGCAAGAAATGCAACTTGACCAACACTTGTGGTATTGACAATTGCGACGCTCCACATAATCACTTATTACATTCAAGTATCCGCAGCAATGCAACTAAAAATGCTAAAAGTGACTCTGTCAAGTCCATAGACAATTCTTGCAATGAAAGGCAACTTACATCAGTTACGTCTCAAGGTGACTCTAGGGTCACAACAATGTCATCTACACATAGTCACAAGACAGAGCTTGTCTCTTTGCGCACGGTACCTGTTGTAGTAAAAAATGGTGACAAGCGTATTGTTATAAATGCATTGCTTGACGATGCAAGTACTCAGACTTACATCAATGAAGATGTGTCTTGTCAACTTGGTTTGATGGGTCAAGACCAAATGGTCTCGGTCAATGTACTCAATGGTCAAAATGAAAAATTTTCTTCGCAATCTGTTCAGTTTGGTATTGAAAGTTTGGATGGTGCAATTAATATGTCTCTTTCTGCTTTGACCACAACCAGAGTTACGGGCCAGATGAAAGTTGTAGACTGGCAAAAGAACTCGAAACATTGGCCACACTTGAAACAAATACCTTTTCCAAAAGTTCAGACTCCACTGATTGTTGACTTACTCATTGGAATGGATTACCTGGAACTCCATCGTTCATACAAGGATGTAGCTGGAGGTGAGGGGCAAACTATCGCTAGACTAACCCCACTGGGATGGACTTGTGTTGGAAACGTTTCTGGTCATAACAATGAACATAGTTCCAATACTTTTTTCACAGCTGGGTCAAAAAAGGACTTTGAACTCAATTCAATGCTTCAAAAGTTTTGGGAAGTAGACGACCTTACATCTAACGGTCCTGTATTCACAAAACAAGATGCATCCGTCATTTCATCTGTCCAAGATACCATCAAATATGAGAATGACAGATATGAAATTGGCATACCGTGGAAGGCTGAACCTCAGTCTCTCCCGGAAAATTATGATATGGCCTATAAACGGTTATGTAGTACTGAGAAGAAACTGTCAAAAGACAATGTTGTTGCTGAAATGTATGAGAAAACTATCACAGATTACCTCAGAAAAGGATATATTGAGATTGTGGAAAATGTAGATTGGTCAGGGAATCAGTGGTTGTTGCAACATTTTCCAGTTGTAAAACCAGATCGGACTACCACGAAAGTGAGAGTAGTTTTTGATGCATCAGCAAAGTGCCAGGGTATATCTCTTAATGATACCATACATCAAGGTCCAAAACTCCAAGGTGACTTGTTTGAAATCCTTCTTCGCTTTCGCAAATATCCCATTGCATTAGTGTGTGACATTGCAGAAATGTATTTACAGATAGGCATATCTCCTGCAGATCGTTCTTTCTTCAGATTTTTGTGGCGATCGATGGATGAAACAAAAATCCCTCACATTTATGAATTCACAAAGGTTGTCTTTGGTGTAAATGCTTCACCTTTCCTCGCACAATATATCTCCAGAGAGAATGCTCGTAGACATGAAGATACATTTCCAAAAGCTGCAAAAACTGTCTGCAAGTCAACATACATGGACGACAGCATGGATTCGGTGAAAGATGTTAAGGAAGGCAAGACTCTGTATAGACAACTTACAGAACTTTGGGGCAAAGCTGGAATGAAGTCCAGAAAGTGGTTGTCGAATTCACCAGAAGTCTTAGAGATCATTCCTGTAGAAGATAGGGCATCAGAAGTCAACTTGATAAAAGATGAGTTGCCGTCTGCTAAGTCTCTTGGACTTGTATGGATTGCTCAGAATGATGAGTTTTGTTTTCGAAGTTCCTCCTCAGATGATAAGTTCATACTGACCAAAAGGGGTTTTCTCAGGGAACTTGCAAAGTTGTTCGATCCACTTGGTTTCCTTTCTCCGTTTCATATTCGGGCAAAAGTTATTATGCAAAAGCTTTGGCTTTGTGGACTGGATTGGGATGATGAACTCACTGGCGAGCTGAAACAAAAGGCATCAGTGTGGCTTTCAGAAAGGTCAGAGTTGAATGAGTTAAGGTTTCCTAGATGTTTGCAACTGAACCTTTCAGTTAAGGAACAACAGTTGCATGTTTTTGTGGATGCGTCAGAAGATGCTTATGGCGCAGTTGTCTACTGTGTAAATACTTACCAAAATGGTGAGGTTTCCAGCCAGCCAAGAGTCGTGTTACTCCTTTGAGAACAGTCTCGACCCCAAGACTTGAATTAATGGCTGCAGTACTGGGAGTTAAGTTACTGCTGTCTGTTGACCACGCTCTAGAAATAGGGATCTCATGTACAACTTTTTGGACTGACAGCTTGAATGTTTTGTTTTGGATAACAAACCACAGTCGGTATTTCAAAACATTTGTGGCTAATCGTGTTGGATTTATCCAAGAGCATACTGAACCATCACAGTGGAAGCATGTTCCTACAGAATTGAACGTGGCAGATATACTTACCAGAGGAACAGCAGTTCCTAACTTGTCGTCAGAGACCTGGTATTGTGGTCCAAAGTTCCTAAAAATGAAAAAATGTGATTGGCCAGAACAACCATTGAAGTTAGAATCAACAAATACTGTTGACTCAAAAAACATCAAAGAAACTCGCACTCTGGCAGCATATTCAAATTCAGTTTCCCTAGTGGAACCATCAGATTTTTCATGTTGGAACAAACTTGTCAGAATTACAGCTTGGGTGTATAGATTTGTCAACAATATCTCTTCTGATTCTTCTGAAAGATTGACAGGTTGTTTATCAGCAGAAGAGATTCTTGATGCAGAAAAGCAAATAATTTTCAAAATGCAAAGAGTAGCATTTGCAGAGGAGTATTCTTCATTAAAGGCTTCAAAGCCCTTATCCAAAAGTAGCAAACTCATAGGTCTGGATCCTTTCATTGATGATGATGGTCTCATTAGATCACGTGGCAGACTTGAGCATGCTGAGTTTTTGCCTTATAAAGCAAGATTTCCAATTATCTTGCCAAGAAAGAACAGGGTCACCAAACTGATCGTGAAGCAACACCATGAAGATGCTAATCATGCAGCTGGGACAAATCATCTCTTGTCCATGTTGTCAAGCAGGTTTTGGATCATTGCTGCACGTGAGGAAATAAGGGAATGGGAACGCGAATGTGCATTTTGTCGTCGTAGAAAGGCAAAGCCTGTCAGTCAAATCATGGCTCCACTACCGAAGGTTCGTCTGAGGCATTCTCTCCGTGCTTTTGATCAAACAGGTGTGGATTTCGCGGGTCCATTTATGACAATTCAGGGACGTGGAAAAACAAGAAACAAACGTTATCTTTGCCTGTTTACTTGTCTTGCAACAAGAGCAGTTCACCTTGAAATGGCATATGCCCTTGATACAGATTCATTTCTCAATGCCTTCTCTAGAATGACAAGTAGACGAGGATTGCCATCAGAAGTGATTTCTGACAATGGTACCAACTTTGTTGGGGCCGCAAATGAAATGAAGCAACTAGTTTCAAAGCTAGATTCAGACAAAGTGAAACAATCTTTAGCAAATCGGGGTGTTCGTTGGCTTTTCAATCCTCCTCAGGCTCCAAATTTCGGAGGTGTGTTTGAATCAATGATTAAATCAGCGAAGAAGGCAATTTTTGCTATACTTGGTTCTGGAGATATTACCGATGAAGGGTTGACAACCGCTTTCGTTGCTGCAGAAGGACTCATTAACTCACGTCCTCTTACATATCAAAGTGTACATCCTGCTGATGATGTTCCATTAACACCGAACCACTTCTTACATGGCCAGTGTGGAGGAATCTTTGCACCAGATTCGGTAGACACTACCTCGTTCAGTCCCAGAAAGAGATGGAGAAGGGTTCAAGAACTAGTTCGACATGTTTGGAGAAGGTGGATGAAGGAATGGCTACCTTCTCTTCAATGTAGAAAGAAGTGGTTCACTCCCAGCAGAGATCTTCGTGTTAATGATGTGGTACTAGTCATTTCACCTGATGCACCACGCAGTACTTGGAACCTTGGGATAATTGTCAAAACATACCCTGGTTCAGACGGGCATGTACGAGTAGTGGACATAAAAACTGAAACGAAAATTATAACAAGGCCAGTATCAAAAGTATGTCCATTGGAGATAGCGAGAGAGGATATATGTAGAGGATGGACAGGACCAGATGGAGAGGAAGAAATAGAGAGAAGAGGAGGGACAAGAGAAACGAAGAGGAAGGACACAACAGATGAAGAGAAGATAAAGAGGAAGGACAAGACAGATGAAGAGAAAGGACACAATAAGTGAAAAAGAAGAATGAGGAAAAACAGACGTAAAGTGAGTGTTGTGTTATATACTACTGAGATGTGATTCATGTTCAAAAGAATTCCAGGATTGGTGTTACATCTGTGCAGGTTGAATAATATGTATGTATATATGTGTTTTTGAAAATATGCTTTATTTCCAAAACTGGACTTATGTGTATATTCATGTTTTTTAAAAAAATATCTCATTTCAGATGTGGACTTACATGTGCCTTTATTTCATGTAGCATATGTTCCTGATTCTTTGGACGTTATTTTCAGAAATTCTATGAAGTCCAACCTTGTGGGTGTAGAGTTTACTGTTAGAAATATAGCGTGATGATAAAACTTGATTTTTTCTTCTTTTTTTTTCAGTGATCAAATATTGAACTGTTTAAGATTTGATTTTGTGCTCAAGTTGAATGATAGTTTTATCATGGAGGGGGGAATGGACAGAAGGATTCGCCCAAACAACCCCCGTTCATGGACACAGTAACGTTCGCGGGAACGCATTTTGCAGCTGAACTTTTCTGCTGAAACACGTGCAGATTAGCACGTGGTTGTGGCTCTTCGATGTTCGACTTGAATGAGAGCAGTCACACTTTGGTGGCTCTCTCTATGTTTAATTGGGTGTCTTTGGGAGTGGTCTAGTTTGTAGACATATGGTTGAAAAGGATGGAGATTACACATTTGGTGTATCTGTGGTGTAGTGTCATATTTTGGACACATTATTGTAGTATTATGTTTGGACACTAGTACTGTTGTGTCATTCTAGGACACACTCTGATAGTGTCTTATTTGAACACTTGAATGATGCCCTTTTTGAAGACATTTCTAATGTCGTAGTTGGTATGTGTAAATATATTTGAGCAAATTGGGGTTATTCATATTTGGGAATAAAGCTATGAAATAAAATTTAAGAAAAGTGCTCTGTTATCATTTGACTTAGTATTCACAAGCTTCCACTGCGAACCAGGTGCGAAGACATGGGCGTCGAGATTCTCCCAAGAGAGAGAAAGGGCATCCACCTCCCACACGCCTGGATCCATGACTGGAGATACATAAATAGGAAGTTGCTTGTTCTGACACCTGGTGAACAAGTCTAACATAGGCAGTCTAATTTTGACCGTGCCCTTGTGCCACTGGTGCATGACAGTTAAAAAGGACACACTGTCCCTTAAACTTGTGGGTCTGATTGGCGCACTATAAAAATAATTTAACTCATATCAATCATGTAAAAACATATAGGCAATATAGCAGCATTCATCATCCCGGCAATGCTGTACACGATTTCCCCAAATCTAAAGCGGTGCCTAAATCAGTGCATGGAGCTTATAGTATGTAGCTTATTCAAGTGATGATGTTTCATTATACATTATGAATTACATCCCCTACCAGTGTATTTCCCAGGTCTAAATCAAAGGGCGGTAACTGAAGTTGAAAAGAGAGTGTGCAGTTAACAACATAAAACATAGCTGAAAAGTCGTTTGCTGCTGCCTTTTTCTAAACAAAAAAGAAGAAAAGCAGAAAGGAGAAAATGCCAAAACCATTGCAAAGTCAAGTGATGACAGTTCTAAATTAATAATTGAGATGAAACTATCAAAAGCCTGTGATAAACCGACCAGTGTTAAAACTGAGAACAAAACATCAACCCATTTGTTCCAAACAAACTGGCAAGGCTTGTATCTGTGGCTTCCTTTATAATGAGTGTAAAAACAAAATCACTTGTGCACTTTGTCTGAAAAATGGAAAACGTAATGTTTTCACTGATGGAACTGATAATTTCTGTAGTTCCATGCTCAAGAAAGAGACATACAGACAGTGCTGACCATAAACTTGCTGTGCAAGCTGAATTGTTGAAGGGACAAATGAAAATGGCATTGACAAATATGTTTCTTGGTAAAGAAAAGCCAGCAACTCAATTTAAATTAACACTTTCATTGATACAACTGCACAGCTATTTGCATGACAAGTTCATAAAAATTGCAGAGTGAATGCATTGTCTCCCTTGTCTTTTCTGATGACCCACCTACAGTGGCAAATGTCCCACTATTTTAATTAACCATGGGCCAAGGGCCAACTTCTTCTGAAAAATAAATTAGACACTGCATGGGACTGGCAAATGAGAGCCAAAGTGTCTGAATGAAGCATCACTCCAAGGGAGATGGTTTCCCTGGTCCGACAAGAGCATCTGATCTGCCATAACGTTCTTGCAACCGGGAATGTGCCTTGCTCGAACTACAACCTCAGCCTGATCCAGTATCTCGAACAACTTGAGGACCTGGGTCAAGCCCTTGTGGACACAGTCCAATCTTCACCCATCCGTTGGGAGGAATGTTGAGCCCATCCTTATCGGTGAGGAATAAACCTCCTATGAAGGTAAAGGTCTGAGAAGGCTCCAGGTGTGATTTCTGCCTAATTGATCAACCAACCTAGTTGAATCAACAGCCAGAGAGAAAATCTTTCTGTTTGACTAGCCTTGATGATACCAATGATTCATAAGGCAGTGCCAAAGAAACCATGCAAAAATAAGGAGGATCCACAAGGAAAAGATAGTTGAACGTGGCCATGTTGTGGATGATTGTTAAACAGGCATCTAACAGAAAAGGGCTGACGAAGCAACTTTCTGGTAAACTCTGGCTCCCAAGCACATGTAGAAAGAAAGCCAGACTGACACACTGCAGTGGTGTTAGCCAATGCCACATGACCAGCAATGTCCCAGAGGACGATATTGCCATCTCATCATCATCGTAAGATGATCAATCCTGGAAATATCATCTTCTTCCAAGTCCTGAGAGATAGCCTCAGTAACAGGGGCCAAGGCAGACAAGAAATGCAACATTCTCTTCAGCTCAATGTCATTAGAATTAGAATTAGGAACTCAATATGAGGAGACAGATGTAGAGGAGAGATGATTCAACTCCTCATCAAGAGCCTGGTCCAAGAAGTCCAAAGAGTGAATAGGATAATCACCTCTGTGAGCTTTAGCTGCCTTAAAGTTACGGTTTAGAGATAACTTGGCAAACTCTTCATCAAGCGAATCAACCATATTCCGGACAATAGGATGAGATGGAAGACAAAGATCTGGTGAGTCCCAAATGGTAAGCTCCTGTGGCTGGAGAAGGGCATGAAGTCTGTAGCCTATCCACCATCCAACCAAAAACAGCCTACATGCCTAAGTGCATCTCAGTTCGAGATTTGTCTACAATCTCCACATCATCTGTTTTTTTCGTCAAAATATGTTGTGAGGATGATGAAGACAGAACAGGAGGTCAAAGAGCAGCTGGAGGCCTCATCTGGGTGTGTTGAAGTGACTGGTGAAACACTGAGTTCATAAAGTTGTATATAACAATCAGGTCACGTGGGACCACCAAATTGGACATCACACACAACAAATCTCTGTCAAAAAAGTACAGACAAAAAGAGCACAAAGCCTCCCTCCCCCACTGCAAGAGGGAGGAACAAATGAGAGAGAGGAATGAGGACCTACAGTCCACTATATCAAAACACGAACCAAAAATAACAGAGTCCACTCAAAAAGCACGAGAGCAGAAAAACTCACATAAAAACACCAACAAGAACAAAAAGCTCAACAGCGATGAGTAGGTTCCTATTTAAAGATAGCAAACTAAACCATACCAGGTAGTAAACTAATTTTGACAAAAAGGCAAAATATACATCTGCAGTCAAAAAATAACTACAGTAGAGAGATCTCAAATCCAGGTCTGATTCGGTGCACGAACAAGAAAGGAATGACTTTTCCATGGGGCCACAAGAGACTGCAGTGACCTTACTGCTCACCTGGATGTCTTTAAATCAAATCACCTTGGTGAGTGTTAGGTTAGCAAGCTTTCGATCTCGATTTCTGCAGTTGAAGAATAAGGAGAGTATGTATATAATGATGATAGGAGGTGAGTAAAATACTTAGGAACATGATGAACAAAAAAGCCTCATTAAAGGCCATCTATGATGTTGCAGCTATATTGAAAATATGATTCAGGCCTGTTATGAATGTAGGACATCATCACAGGTGGGAACAGTCACATAAAGTTTCAACTTCATTATTTAAGGCCTAATCAGGCCATAACTTTCTCAGTTCAGTTCTTTCATATCGCATGTAAAGCTACCGTTGTAATGCTTACATAATTAAATCAGTACGCTGCACAATATGCTGCCATGTTAGAGGTTGGATACTCTCAAGTGTGTTGTCAGTTCCCCTACAACTGTGTAGCCCAAACATGAAAAGTTTCAACATGTTGGTATGATGACAACAAATGTTCACAGGATGTCTTGCAGAGACAGGTTTGAAGTAAAGGATCAATATAAAAACATGTTGACATACCTTTCACACTTACTGTCACAAGCATATGTTTTTGTGACAGGTGCAACATGAAACCTTCATATAATTAATCATTTTCCATGGCTTTTGATTTAAATGCTTTGATATGTGCTGTATATACAAACCACCATGATGTCTACAGAAGATAAGGATGCTCTTGAGAGACTTTTCCACATCACTATCAGCCCAGGTTCCCTGACGCTTCGTGTTCACTTGATGCACCATCTCTTCACCTTCGTCCATGCTTATAATACCCCTGAAATGATTTCAAAATGGATTATGAGAAAGCATAAATGCAAACTGTTTTGTGAGGTCTGTGAACATTTGGTAACTTATTGCTCAATTCCTGATTGAGCCAAACTACTTCAAGACATCCTGTTGACAGAGCACAGAAAGCAGCAGACACCAGCAGAGAAGAGAAAAGGTCCCTCTGTATGTAATTCTAATTAACATGATATTTTATACTTATCCTGACTCATGCTAATTGCTTATCTCCTCTTCCCTGGCGAAGGTAGTGGAACACCTGAAATCCCTTGAAGTTCCCTTCTGAAAAGAAGCAGATGTAAAATACACTCACCCATGTGTAGCCTCCCTTTTCCTGCACCTAGGTCATGTGACCGGCCATGCTTGTTACTCTCTCCTTGTATATCACCCGACATGCGAATATAGGAATTCAGCATGCCTGTGTGAGGCGGCTGGGAGGGATTTGTCATGAGTCAGGATAAGTATAAAACATCAATTTTATTCAGAAAATTACACATTTTTCCTTATCCTGACTCATGCTAATTGCTTACAGAATCCGCGGTGGGTCAGGCCACGCTGGATTCTGCTGTCTGTCAAAATTACATCCAATAATTTTCCCCCCAAATGGGATCTTGTAATGGCAACAATATGGTCCTGTTCTTCTAATATTCATTGTAGATTCTGGGGGGATCACACCCAGTTGAACTTGTCTTCAGCCGAAGATTTCATTGACTTGAATGTGTGACATCGACAGTAATGTCTGATGCAACTAATTGTCGAGATATTGAAATCAAGACTAGTTGCGACCCTTCTTCATGTACAAGTATCTACATTACAAGTACAGGGTCCTAATCACTCATGCTGGTCTGTTTAAGACGCCTGCATGGACTTTCCACCATTATGCCGCAGAGTGTCTGGCTTCCAAAAGTCACGTGATAAAACGGGTGAGTGAACTCAATGCCTTCGGGGAACTGTTTGTTGCTGAGCAACGACAAATGGCCCAAACTGATGAGAGGTCCTCCGTGGGTATATCTCGTAGATGATGGTTGGCAAACACCATGTTTGACTTCCAAAAGCAGCCCTCCATTATAGTTGATAGCTACCAATTACTATGTAGCCCTAGTGTAGAAGCCAAGGCTCTAACTTTGTGTGGGTTGGAAGCTCGCAGAGGATCCAATCCTCCTGCTTTACAGGCCCTCAATATAACAGCTCTCATCCAGACTGAGATAGTGTTGCGGGATACTTCCGTAGGTGTCTCAGTGGATACAGGGATAAACAGACGCTTGAACCGTTGCCTTCTAGACTTAGTACCTGCGATGTATATCTTCAAGGCTCTCACTGGACATTACGATAAATCTTGAGTATCCTGTGGTCCTAATATTGAAGATAATGCCGGTATGTGAAATTGTCTATCCGGTTGACCTGGCAATTTATTTTTCACAATAAAATCTCATCGTAAACCCAGATGGGCTGTCTGTTGATTATTTGCATCGAAACTTGTGTGGTTAAAGTCTAAAGCATGAATTTCTGACATCCGTGCAACTGTAGCCAAGGCAACTAAAAACAGCGTCTTCCATGTTAGCAGTTCGACTGAGGTCCGATCAAGCAGTTTGTACACCTCACTTGTGAGATGTTGAAGTATGATGTTTAGATCCCATGCTGGACCTCTAAATCTACACTGTTGATCTTCCAACTTGTAAGAGTGTAGTAAGGCAAGGAACTCAGGTACTTTAGTCAACTTGGTTCCTGTTTCCATGGTGACGACTGAGCTGAGAGCTGCCAAATATGTAGATAATGTAGAACCTTTCAGACCTCTGGACTGCCGTAGGTGACATAGATATTCTGCTATCTAAAATCGTGAAACCTTTCTTCTTGGGATACGTCTCAAACCGCTTCCATCTGTCATCACAAAGGGTGCAAGTGGATTTCCCTAAGGCTAATGTAACAGCTTTAGCTGCGCTCACCAACTATCCTCTGTGTTTCAAACAGTTTTTAATACGCTCCACACGTGAAGTTGGAATACACATGGGTTTCGTGTGTGGTGAACAAGAAGATTTTTCCAATCTGGTAGTTGTAGTACTGGTTGTCCTAACTCTTCTATGAGTGTTGGAAACCAATGTCTCGTTGGCCAATAAGGCGCGACCAAAGTCAGTTGTAGCCTCTTGGTCTGTTTTATTTTCTCGATGACTTTTGGTAGCAGCACTGGAGGGGGAAATGCAAATGCTTTTAGTCCTTCCCATGGGATGCTGAGTGCGTCGGTTGCCCAGGCTAATGGATCCGGTACTGGTGATACAAACGTTGCTGTCTGTTTGTTGAACCTTGTTGCAAATAAGTCTATTTGCGGCGATCCGAATGTCTGGCTGATTAGTTGAAACGCCTCCCGATGCAGCATCCACTCTGTTGGTGATGGACGAAGAGGACGAGACAAGGCATCTGCGATAATGTTGCAAGCTCCTGGTATGTGACATGCTTTTAGTTGGAGATTCACACTAGATCAGAGTTGAAATGTCAGGTGTAGAAGAGATGGTGATCTCGTTGACCCGTTTGTTTATGTTAAAGGCCACTGTTGAGTTGTCTGTGTGTATCATCAGTAGTTTGTCTTTCAACATTGTCACCCAGTGATGGAACCCACGAATGACCGCTTTCATCTCCAACTGGTTGATGTGAAGAGCTTGCTCTCCTTTGGTACTGTTATGATATGGATCTTGGGTCCAAGTGAGGGTACCAGTGAGCTCCCTTATCTAACTGGCGTGCTGGTTTGCTCGGGGGAATTAACTCAGCAAAGAGTCCGAAGTCACAAGAAGCTAATTACAATTTTATTTACAAGAGATGGAGTAACAAGGGTGGCCACAGAGAGTCGGTACAACCCTCTGGGCTGAGGGCTAGAGCTGACCTGTGTTGGGAGTCTAAACCCTACTGATGGACAAAATGAAGTTGGAGACTATTTAACTACAATTTAAAACAATACAAAGATTCTGATTTGCTGACTGATGCAAAAACGGGTGTAACCTACAATAGCCAATAAAATACAGAATAAACAAAATGGGGTGTGTCCTACCATTACAACTTCAGTGACCAGACAGGGGGAGTACTTAATCTTTTAATCCTGTTATCTAAGTGACATTAATCTTGTTGGCACATTTACTGGATGCTTGATTGCTTACTCTGGGCTGGATCTTTAACGACCCTTAACTGGTGTTTGCATAATGTTATTTTACTGTAGGTGATGGCATGTTTACCTCATCATAGCAGTTTATTAACCTGTCTAGACATTACCCTTGTCTTAGTGAATGGTTTGTCTTACAGTGGTGTTCTGATTACTTCAGGCTAGGATTTTAACTATGAAATTGTGTGGTCATAACTTATACCTTTTTCAATAGAATGTCTGTGAGATAAGCTTTACTACTTTTGAGAGGAGTCTTGTCTAAGCTATTACTGATACATGATGAAACTAATATTCTATATTCATATTTTCCTAATATTTGAATGCTAATATATTGCTTGTACTGGTTACCATTTATAATGAATTTTGGTATGAATTATCATTTCATGATAACTTCCCCTCTGTCTGAAAAAGTTTGGTCCCCAAACTTGTACAAAAGAAAATGTGGAAAATGGTAAAAATTTAGTTGATGGACACTTGCATCATAATGTTAGAATAATAAATGACAGTTAAATATATTATTGTCTCTCTCTGATATAGGGGCACAGGTTCTTTTTGCTGTCGTCAGGGTGTCAGGATGTGGAATCTGGCTTGTCTTGGCTAGTTGTGCTGGTTCTTGATGTCTCCAAGAGGCCTTGTGATGGTTCCACATCCTAATTTTTGGAGTTGACGTGTCCGTTATCCCATGCAGACAGATGATTTGTATGAAAAATACAAAACAAATGAGAGTTAGTTAGTGGCAACGATATACATGTAAATTATTTCGATTTGTGCAGAATATGTACGTAAGGATATTTTGCCCTGAAAATAAATTGTCTATTAGTAAAATGTCTCTTATATGAAGTCAAGACCTGGAATCAGGCATGGGCAATGTACATGGATTAGTAAGTATCTCATGTTAGGAGAGAAATATTATGTAGAAGCAAACATATATACATGTGCTTGTGCATTTAACAAGTGCATTTGTTCTTTGAGCTCATACAAGTACATTTTGTTTAGAACCATTAGTTCTAACACCTTTAATTTGTTTAGTGATTTTTAGTTCTGTTTTATTTTATTTTATTTTGGCTTTGGTTTACTTAACTGAGTTTACTTCGCTCAATTTTTTGTTCATTTAGTATCAGTTCAAGCTGTATACTTGGCTCATTTTCGGTCTATTCCCTTTTCGCATTGGTTTTGTTCATTCCGTTTTTGGCACGCTGTATTTCATTTTACGTTTCGCATTGTTTAAGGTTTGTTCCATTACGGTACGACGTATTTCGCTGTCGTTTCGCAATAGGTTTGTTTCGTTTCAGTACGGTGTACTTTGCTTTCATTTCGCGATAAGTTTGTTTTGTTTTAGTACAGTGTACATTGTTTTCGTTTCGCGATAAGTTTGTTTTGTTTCAGTACAGTGTACTTTGTTTTCATTTCGCGATAAGTTTGTTGTGTTTCTGTACGGTGTACTTCGTTTTCGTTTCGCGATAGGTTTGTTTCGTTTCTGCACTCCAGTACTTCATTTCACCTCATTTCACGTTTGAGATTGGTTGATCAGAACAATGCTCAAAACTTTGTTTTGATGCAAATAACTCAGGTGATCAGGCTGATGTCATTTGTTCACAACTAGTGTCTTCAGGTAACACAATGTGAAATGACACGACAACAAACCTTAATATTATTAACAAGGAATTAGCTCTTATTTGAGATGGTACTGTAAAAGAATATCCTGTACTCTTCGCAGAAATATTGATATCTCACGACCAGATGTGCATGTCGCGCACACTCCTTGGAATGGTCGGGAGATTCTATCATCTGTTGTTGAATAATAAAGAAAGTCTGCGCTTCTAGCAAAATTTCCGTAGAAAGTTGGATCTTGGCAGGGGTGGTACGATATAGTCTTTCGGCTGGATTTGAAAATTGGAGAGTCATCATCTTGATAATGTTCTTCAGGGGTGGCGGTTTTGAGCATAAATTTTACATCTTCGTAGCTCTCATTGAGGTAGTCCTGCATGAGATGGAGAGGAACACATTCAAAATTAACTGTATCATAAGTATAATCATCATGGACATTAGTAGGCTCATTACAAGAACAATAATAGTTATTGTCAATAGTGACCGAGACAAAGCACTCTCCTTGACTTATTTCAATGGCCGAAACTTCCGTTATTGCCTCATTGACTTGGCGTGTGTGTTTTGGATATGGGTCTGTATTCAATCCTGGAGCTGTTATGGTCGATTGCTGTTTGGCTATGGTTGAGTGCCGTTTGAAGTTCTGTGACAGAACATTCACTGATTGATTTTCTTCTGCTGATTCTTTTTGATTGAAGAATTTGTGATTTTTCAGTGGCTGTTTTCGCCGTTTTCCTGACATGTTTTTCTTCACGTGAATTTCTCTTCGAATTGCATCAGGAATGCTGCTGCCATATTCCCATGTATTTCCTCTTTCTGGATCTTTCCATTTCACCCTGTAGTAGATTTTGTTGTTTGCTCTCTTGGAAGTAAGAATTGAATGAATGTCATCAGGATTGAAAACCTTGTCTTCTTTGCTTGACATTGGTTGTTGGGTTGGTTGTTCAATCTGACTTGATTCTGATTGTGGCCTTGATTTGGGCTGATGATGTTTCCTGTTTACTCCTCGTTTTCCCTTGTTTGTATTTCCTTTTCCCTTGGTGGATTTACTTGGGCCTGGTTTGTTCTGCTCCTGGTTTGAAACTGTTGTACTAGGTCCTGCTTTGCTTTCCTGTATGCCTGTCTTCTTTTTGGTTCTAGACCTTGGATTGCCTGCCTTAGTTTTAGAACTGAGTTCTGCACCTGTAGATGATTGATCATTGGTTGAACGTGTTGACTGGGAATCCTTGCTGTTGAGCTGTGGGTTGTTGACTTGTCCCTTGTTGTCATCTATGACGTCTGAATCCATATTATTGTTGTTGTTCAGGTATGGTTCTGGTGGATACTGTGGTTGATCAGCTGGATCGAAATATGGCTTCAAACGATTGGCATGGACCAGTGGTTTGTGTAATTTGTCGTCAGAACTTCGGCGCAGTTTGTACGTGAAATTTGGACCTACATGAACAATGTAATAACTGCCATACCACCTTTTGGTTAATTTGTTGCAAAGGCCTTTTTCTACTTTTTTGACAGTATAGCCAAACTCTTTGACCGGGGGAGAAATCTGGTTCTTTGGCCTTACGATTATATTGTTCAGAATACACCTCCTTTGCTCTAGCTGTGTTTTCTGCTGCAATTGTCCTTGTAATTTCTAGCTCCTCAAGCAAATTTGAAAGATAACTTTTGTTGTTGTGGCCTAAATTCTCCTTTGGAATTAATGATACATCTTGTGGAGCTCTCATTTCTCGGCCAAAAAGCATAACAAAAGGGGACTTTTGAGTGGATGAATTTGGAGCCATCCGATAGGCCATCATAATGCCTGGAAGAAACCGGGGCCAATCATTTTGAGTTTTGTTACAATAGGCTCTTAGTGACTGATTGATGTAGGAATTGAGCCTCTCTACACAGCTATTTGTTTGGGGATGGTATGGGCTAGTATGAGTGAATTTGATAGCCAAAAGTTCACAAATAGCTTTGATCAATTTCGACCTGAAGTTCTGACCTCTGTCTGAAATTAAGGTCCTTGGAGCGCCATACCGACAAAATATTTCTCTCATGAGAACATCTGCTACGTCTGTGGCTTCTTGTGTTCTAAGGGGAAAGGCTTCACACCATCTTGATGCTGCATCAGTGACGACCAGAATGAACTTGTACTTGTCTGGTGTAGTTGGCAAGGGACCAAGGATGTCAACATGCCATCGGGTGAAGACTTCTTCTACAGGTAGTGGACGTAGGGGTGCCTTCTTGCTGTGATAGTGCCTCTTGGTTTGTTGACATACCTCACATGTCTGGACATATGTAGCGATATCGCTGTACATCTTGGGCCAGTAGTATTTTGGTCTCATGGTGTTGTGCATCCTTTCCTTCCCATGGTGACAACCGCCAAACTCAGAATCATGGTAGGATCTCAGGACCTGGTTCCTGAGAGTTCTTGGAACAGCCAGCTGTTTAATAAACTTATCTGCATGACCCTTCTGTCTCTGTGGGACAAATCTATAAAGTATTCCATCATCAATTTCAAAGGTAGTGGCTTCAAGTAGAATCTTTTGGCGATCTTTTTCATCTTCTGGAAGGACATCATCTTCTTTGTAGTCAAAAATCTGTGTGAAATCTGGACAGATCCTTTGTAGGTGACTTAAGTTGGGATGAGAATTAATATTTGCCTCGATCATTGTAGCTTGTGTGACATCACCACTGGTGGCATGTAATGCTGCAACAACGTTTGCCGGTACCGTTTGGTAGTCCTCCTCGTATTCAAAGGTGACAGACCAATGGGATGTCTTTGATTCAAAATCCACGTGATTAATACTTACTATGCTATCTTTCTCAGTCTGAGTGGATTGAGTGACCTGTGAGGATAAATGTGGGCTTGCCGACGTTGTGGTATTGCTTCTTTGCCCAAGTGAAGTTGCTGTAAAGACTGTTTTCTCGGCATCTTCTTCTGTTTGATTCTGGCAGTTAATGTTGTGCTCATATTCCCTGCGTGAAAGTACATCGGCATTTGCGTTAGCTTTGCCGCTGCGATGAGCAATATCGAAAGTATAGGTAGATAGTTCTAGTGACCATCGGCCTAACCTACCTGTGGCATCCTTGATGGATTTGAGCCATTTCAAAGCGATGTGGTCTGTGTAGACAGTGAATTTGGAATTTGCAAGGTATGGACGAAATGATCTGATGGCTTCAACCAGAGCTAGGCCTTCTTTTTCCGTAATGCTCCAATTCTTCTCGCTGCCATGAAGAGCTCTTCCTCCAAAAGCTATAGGATGCTCATTATTCTTTTCATCTTTTTGACTTAATACAAATCCTATGCTCAAATCGCTGGCATCGGTTGCGAGGAAAAATTCTTTGTCAAAGTCTGGATAAGCTAGAACAGGTGTGTTACACATGGCATGTTTGAGTGTGTTAAATGCCTGATCACACTCGAGAGACCACTGGAATTTTGGTTTCTTCCCAGTTTCTGCCTCTGAATGCTTCTTTAACAATGCATTCAGTGGCAATGCTATTTTAGCATAATCTTTCACATACTTTCTGTAAAAGTTTGTGAGGCCTAAAAACGAACGAACCTGTTTTTGTGATTTGGGTACTGGGAAGGACTTAATTGCTTCAACCTTTTTGTCATCAACTTGGACACCTCCACATGATAAGACATGACCAAGAAATGAAACCTTGTCTGTTGCAAAATTGCATTTTGATGGCTTCAGTGTTAAATTTGCCTGTTTGAGATAGTAGAAGACTTGCTCCAAATGTTGGAGATGTTCCTCAATGTTTTTGCTGTAAATTATCAAATCATCAATGTAAATCAGTGCTACTTTAAAAAGCAATTTCCTAAGCACTTTGCTCATGAGTTGCTGAAAACAAAGTGGAGAATTAGACAAACCCTGCGGCAAACGTTTGAATTGATAGAGGCCTTGATGGGTGACAAAAGCAGTTTTATGCTTAGAATCTTCGTGTAATGGCACTTGGAAAAAGCCATTGGCAAGATCTAAAGTGGAGAAAATTGTAGCTTGGCCATTGCCGATGTGGTCAACAACATCGTCAAAAACAGGGAGTGGCCATGACATTGGTAAGGTGACAGAATTCAACTTTCTGTAGTCACAAAGAAATCTGTATGAGCCGTCACGCTTTTTAACTAAGATGATGGGGGCTGAATACACTGAAGTGGATTCCTCAATTAAATCATATTTGAGAAAATCTTCTACCAGTTCTTCAGTGACTCTCTGGAGATGGGGTGATTGCCTGTAAGGCCTACACTTAACAGGGGGATGGTTGCCCGTGTCAATGACATGCTCATGCCTATCAGTCTTGCCTAAGTCTGCAAGGCTTGTGGAAAACATGTCTCTATTTTGTCCTAAAAACCTGAGTAGTCTTTGTTGCTGGTCAGGCGTCAGTTGTGTCTTGGTTAGATCAAACCCTAAATCTTGAGCAACTTTGACATAATCCCTAGAGTCATTGTCAGTCTTCTTATTGTCTGTCCTAACTATACTTACAAATGGCTGGTCACCGTCAATTTCAAAGATAGAGTGTCTGTCAATATAACTAAATTTCCCTACGACTGTGCCTTTGTCTAAAACTTTTTCTTCTTGGGAAGGATTCATTAGCCTAAATGTAGCAGTTTTCTTGTGTGCTTTCGAGAGGGTCCTACCACCTGCTACTTCAGAATGAGCAGTGAGGGAGGCAATTGGTTCAATGAGAACGAGGGAATTATCTTTTGCCTCAGGCAGTCTTACCTTGAAATGAATTTCACTCTGAGGAGGGATATAAATTTGGTCTATTGTTTTTGCTAATCCACTAATTTCTTGATCTTGATTGGTAATGAAGTTAATATACTGCCTATCTGAAGTGCTGTTGCCTATTATGAGGGAATGGCAGCTATAATCTATGACTGCATCGTTGTCATTGAGGAAGTTTTCACCCAGCAGGACTGACTGTGGTAATGAGGGCAGGACATGGAATTCTTGTGAAAATTCCTGATCTTCAATGACAAAATCTAACACAACTGAACCCAACACTTTGTGCAATTCACCGCCAACACCCTGAATGTGTGGAAAGGATGAGTTTCCAAGCACAGGGTTGTTGAAAGCTTTGTTTAGAAAAGCAGATGAAATGCAACAAATGGATGCCCCTGTATCTATTAAACAAGTTGTTGTTTCAGTGCCAAGTGTTACCTGAATTACACTCTTGGCAAGGGGCGTAACTAAGGACACAGTAGGAATTTCACTTCCAAAGTTACTTTCCAGTCCAAACTCCATATTTGCCATGACACCTGATAGTATATACCGTACTATAATGAAGAAAGACAAGAAATCAACAATGTAAACTTGTACTTACAATTTTTGATGACTTTTTCTTCCTTGCTTGGTGTCTTTACAAGAGTTGGTGGTCCTTAATCCAGTGCTGAGATCAGAGGTGGATGCAGTCGCTTGTTATTCCATATGTTCTTGTAGCTGGTTGTAGTTAGTTCCTGGGCTCCAAGGTTCCGAAAATCGTTGATTCTCCGCCAACTGTTATGATATGGATCTCGGGTCCAAGTGAGGGTACCAGTGAGCTCCCTTATCTAACTGGCGTGCTGGTTTGCTCGGGGGAATTAACTCAGGAAAGAGTCCGAAGTCACAAGAAGCTAATTACAATTTTATTTACTAGAGATGGAGTAACAAGGGTGGCCACAGAGAGTCGGTACAACCCTCTGGGCTGAGGGCTAGAGCTGACCTGTGTTGGGAGTCTAAACCCTACTGATGGACAAAATGAAGTTGGAGACTATTTAACTACAATTTAAAACAATACAAAGATTCTGATTTGCTGACTGATGCAAAAACGGGTGTAACCTACAATAGCCAATAAAATACAGAATAAACAAAATGGGGTGTGTCCTACCATTACAACTTCAGTGACCAGACAGGGGGAGTACTTACTCTTTTAATCCTATTATCTAAGTGACATTAATCTTGTTGGCACATATACTGGATGCTTGATTGCTTACTCTGGGCTGGATCTTTAACGACCCTTAACTGGTGTTTGCATAATGTTATTTTACTGTAGGTGATGGCATGTTTACCTCATCAAAGCAGTTTCTTAACCTGTCTAGACATTACCCTTGTCTTAGTGAATGGTTTGTCTTACAGTGGTGTTCTGATTACTTCAGGCTAGGATTTTAACTATGAAATTGTGTGGTCATTACTTATACCTTTTTCAATAGAATGTCTGTGAGATAAGCTTTACTACTTTTGAGAGGAGTCTTGTCTAAGCTATTACTGATACATGATGAAACTAATATTCTATATTCATATTTTCCTAATATTTGAATGCTAATATATTGCTTGTACTGGTTACCATTTATAATGAATTTTGGTATGAATTATCATTTCATGATAGTTCACATCCCTGCTGCTACTTCGTTGTCTAGATGGGCACCCCATCCATGCATCGATGCATCTGCGTAGAGATGGCTGTTGAATGCTGGCTCTACCATATAAGTCCCCGCGCAAATGTTCAATCGGTTAATCCACCAAAGTAAAAAAGGCTGTTGTTGAGATGAAGTTTCAAGAATCATTGTAATGGACGTAGCTGTAGTCTTCCTCTTCTGGTCATGTCTTGTGCTGACATGAGGAGACCAAATAGACACTGCCATTATCGAAGTTACAGTGCCATTACTGGAGAGAGTAGAGCTTGCTTTATCACGTCTTGAATCTTGACCCATCAGTCCTCTGGGACGACAATCTGATTCGATGTTGTGATGAAACAAATCCCGAGGAAATTGAGATCTTGTTGAGGTTCTAACTCCGCCTTCATGTGGTTTACTAACCACCCGAGTTGTGTTAGTAGCCTGACAGTGAAATCTAACTGTAGTCTGAGTTGACTTTTCTCTTGATACGCTTGTATGCCGTCATCCAGGTAAAAGGCACTGCGTAACCCTCTCAGGTGTAGATAATTGACTATGGGCTTGGCAACCTGTGTAAACAGCCTTGGAGCCGAAGATAGGAGCTTCCATTGGTAGTGTTGAAAAGGAAGCGCAGATATTTCCTGGGCTCTCGATGCATCAGGGTGTGCAGGTATGGATTTGTAAATCGATGCTGGCAAGGTAATCTTCTGGACAAATAAGGAGTCTTATGGACCATCTTGAAACGCTCTGGTTTCTGAAGGAAGTTCTTGTTGACTGCCTCCATGTTGTATATAAGTCAAAATTTCTCTTTTGAATTCTTCTTGGGTATGTTATAATATGGATCTCGGGTCCAAGTGAGGGTACCAGTGAGCTCCCTTATCTAACTGGCGTGCTGGTTTGCTCGGGGGAATTAACTCAGCAAATAGTCCGAAGTCACAAGAAGCTAATTACAATTTTATTTACAAGAGATGGAATAACAAGGGTGGCCACAGAGAGTCGGTACAACCCTCTGGGCTGAGGGCTAGAGCAGACCTGTGTTGGGAGTCTAAACCCTACTGATGGACAAATGAAGTTGGAGACTATTTAACTACAATTTAAACAATACAAAGATTCTGAAGTCTTTGAATGTCATTTAGAAGTGAAAATACATAAGAATGAAGATTTTATGGATATCAACTTCTTTATGAGAGAACACAACGTTTCGGAGTTAATGCTTACTCCTTCATCAGGTTGGCAATGATGAAGGAGTAAGCATTAACTCTGAAACGTTGTGTTCTCCCATAAAGAAGTTGATATCCATAAAATCTTCATTCTTACAAAGATTCTGATTTGCTGACTGATACAAAAATGGGTGTAACCTACAATAGCCAATGAAATACAGAATAAACAAAATGGGGTGTGTCCTACCATTACAACTTCAGTGACCAGACAGGGGGAGTACTTACTCTTTTAATCCTATTATCTAAGTGACATTAATCTTGTTGGCACATTTACTGGATGCTTGATTGCTTACTCTGGGCTGGATCTTTAACGACCCTTAACTGGTGTTTGCATAATGTTATTTTACTGTAGGTGATGGCATGTTTACCTCATCAAAGCAGTTTATTAACCTGTCTAGACATTACCCTTGTCTTAGTGAATGGCTTGTCTTACAGTGGTGTTCTGATTACCTCAGGCTAGGCTAAAACCATGAAATTGTGAGGTCATAATTTATACCTTTTTCAATAGAATGTCTGTGAGATAAGCTTTACTACTTTTGAGAGGAGTCTTGTCTAAGCTATTACTGATACATGATGAAACTAATATTCTATATTCATATTTTCCTAATATTTGAATGCTAATATATTGCTTGTACTGGTTACAATTAATAAAGAATTTTGGTATGAATTATCATTTCATGATAGGTACCTCGAAGATTGGAGAATAGAAACCGGGCGTCAGACTCTGTAGCTCCATAACTTCTACTGCTCTTTTCTTTAACAATGTTGCTATGGCATTGGTCAACTTGTCCAGTTGATGCGTTGCATAGATGAAAGGAGTTGGTGATGTGGAAGACTCCACTCATTCCAAATCTGATCTTCAATAACGTCCTCTTCTCCACGGGAGCGACGAAAAGAAGATGTCCTCTCTTCATGCATATTGAACTTTATATCTCTTGCTCTTTGAACCCTGGAGAACTTAGATTTATGGGTGTAATGTTTATTAGTCTGCTTAAGTACTGATGTCAGAGTGTCGATAGACTTGATCATAATAACTTCTCTCAAGTCTTGAGCAACCGTCCTAGCTACCTCTTCAATCTTCCCATCGAACAGAGTAGGTGCTGACCATGAAACTTGATACAAAGGTCTGGTAAAGTTCTCACCCCATGACACTGTAGATAGATCTTGTCGATGAAGTAAGTTCAATCCCGCTGTAGTAGACGCTACGTGATCGGACATAAATTGCTGATCCTTCCTCTGAGTTATCAACACTGACAGGATCATTCTTTCCTCCTCATAATCTGGATTACTGAACTTTGCAATAAGAGTTTCATTGATGGCTCACGAACGAGCCAGTCCAAAAAAAGTACGCCTCGTAGTGGTGTCGAGCTGTGCAAGCCTCTTGTCATCTACCTTGTAAAATTCATTGCGGGCTGGACTGATGATCTTATAAGCTTCATCCACGTCCGGTGCTCTGATGAATGGCTCCATATGATGTAGAGGAAGCGACGCGCATTGAACGATGGCACATGTTGTTGTTGAAACTTAGTTGCTGACTTAAATGCCATAGATAACGTCTCGGAGGTATTGGCGGGAACGTAAGTGTATCAATGTCGTCATCCTTCATCATATAGGTATTAGTTTCATTAGCGTCCTTGGATGGTGAAGCTAACTTAAGTCCATTCGTGATCCATGATGTAACTTAAGAGTCCAAATATAGGGCTTCCTCTGATGATGACACTTGATAAATCTATCTTCATCCCTCCATGAGTGTGAAACATTCATACCGTGTTGACGATCCCTCGTATAAGAGTCCACTGCTAAGGGGGGTGATGATTGTTGACAATGAACTTCGATGAACTGGGGAGAGTGACGAAGACCTTCTGCGTTGATGAGTTAACCTGCGAGTGCACTCAAGCAAGCGGGAATGCTCACTAGTGCGAGTGCACCCACGCAATCGCGAATCCTCACTCCTGCGAGAGCACTCACTCGGCATGGTTGGATCTCTCTTTCGAGAGAAATGTGAAGAGGAGGACGCTGACGACAATCTTCCTTGAGTGTGTGCATACACGTCCTCTTCATCCTCCGGCGTGAGTGCCCATCTAGGTGAGTGCTTATGCTGAGCTGTAGTCAATGATGATAATGAGTGCAATCGACTCTCTTCTTCTAAACGCCCCTCCATCAGATTCATCATCTGCGTTGTAAACTGTTGCACGAAGGCGCCTGGTTGGAATTGCTGCAATGCTTGTAGCAACGGTTGAGCTGTAAAGTTGACGAAGTCTGTGTTGTCTGATGATTCTGCGTTGCCTGACGATTTTCCTGCGGGTTGAGAGGTTTAAAAGATGCTGTCGGGGTAGATCTAGATGATGTCATCAGATGACTGCATTGGTTGATATCTACCTCGTTGTGTAGAATCAACAGCGGTTCGTTGAAGATAAGTCGTTCATGTAGAGGGACAATTTCTTCTCCAAACGATTCCTGCGTTGAAGAATGATGACTCTGCAATGATTTCAAGGAAGATGATTTCATCTTCGATGACCTAGACTTCATCGGTTGAGACGGACCTGCTTCTGAGGAAGATCTCTTCTGAGATACAGGGGACGACATGTCGGACCCCAGACATAACCCCGGACAAAAGCCAGACATTTCACTGGAATGAATCTCAGCAGACGTAGTTAACAAATTACCCGAATTTAAATCACTTGTTTTAGACATGACTAATGCAAACTGACATTGCTTGTCCCTAGCATGTCTGTAAACAGACCGTGTATAGAGAGTAAATTCTGAATCAGACAATTCTATGCAAAATTTACAACAATTATTAGAAGAGCATATGGGTTTGCACATCGTGCAAATTAAATGAGGATCAACCGCCAACCGCCGCAATCTACATAGCTGACACGATTTCAATAATTGAGACTAAGTCTCAATTGAAGAAATACATTCTTAATAAGACATAATTATGACAAATTTGATAACATATAATGCACATATAAATCCAAATACCGTATACAAGCAGAATTTAGTTTAAAGACCAAAACAAAGAAAGAACTTATCTCCGTATCAGGACCCTCAGGTGCCTCCAGCCGCCCACGCCAGGTAATAAGGAGAGAGTGACAAGCATGGCCGGTCACATGACCTAAGCATGGGAAAAGGGAGGCTACACAGCCTCTCATGGGTGAGCGTATTTTATGTCCGTTTCTTTTTAGAAGGGAACTTCAAAGGATTTCAGGTGTTCCACTACCTTCGCCAGGGAAGAGGAGATAAGCAATTAGCATGAGTCAGGATATGGAAAAATTGTAAATTATGATTCCCTTTCAGTTCGTGGCCAAAAACCTCTATCCATTAAAGATGTTCTTTGATATAAATCAAGTAGAAAGCTTGTCAGGCTCAGATTCACTGTTTCAGAGATGGATCAAGTGCAAAATTATTGTCAGTTTACACAACATAAACAAATTTGCAGCACACACATCATGGTGTGCATCATGGTCTCCTGACCTCTATCTTCAAGAGACAGTCTGAATAAACCAGTTGGGAGAAAATTACCTCACTCTGATCCTGGTGCTAACATAAGACTGATCTCTTGTGGAAATTGTGCCCTTAAGTTAAAGGTGATAAGTAAAGTTAAAGGAATGCAACCTGCAATGTGTTTCTCCAAAGCAAGGGTTCTCCCCACATCTCCATGACACTTAATGAGGGTTCTCCTTTAATACATGACTTACAAGTTGGAATAACGATCAGGGATGGCAAACACTAATTCGTGGGATACTTATATACAGGTCACGACACTGTTTCTGTTAGTCTAAAGTTGACTAAACTGAATCAAGTTTAACAGTTACATGCTGACTGGTATTTCCTTTAAACTAGTTGAAGAGGCCTTGAACATTCTGAAGATTAGTGTGATTGCAGACAAAATTCAGGAGATATGGATATGGTGAGTTTGAGGTAAAGGATTTGTAAGAATTATAGGTTTCAGGCATGTCAGAGATATGCACCTCTGTACAGTGGGGTGTGATGCCTTAGAGGATTGTTGTCTGCATAGATATTTAACTTTCCAGGGTTTTTTCTGATTGTTCAAAGGTAATGGTTCTTCATTTACAGAATGTCTGCTCACTTACAAAGACAACTGATTCATGTAATATTAGTTGACATGTATGCTGCTACTTGAAATAGATATGAAATAAATACTTGGAATAAAATGCAGGTAATAATGACATCCTTGAGGTCAATATGCATTCTTTAGCAAGAGGTCTCTTCCTTGCAATCCCAAGCATAACCTGAGATTACTTTTCTATCCTACACATAACTTACCTTTCTCTAAAGGAGAAAATCTTTGCCTCATAAGCATTAAACAAATCATCAGTCTTACAGAAAGGGCATCTGAAACAGAAAAGGGAAACAACATAAGACCAAACTAGAAATATATCCAACATATACATATTTCTGTCCCTGCTAGTACTGGGCCAGACCAATATCATTCTTACTGATTTACGCTACTGAGATACTGTGTTGAACTTTAACACAGAAATGCAAAACCTACAAGGCTGAAGCGTAATGTCTCTCAGCAGGATGAAACACTCTTTCACTAGCCCATGTAAGTAGTCTAAAGCATTTTCTCAATATTGTGTACACCCAAGCTACATTTTTCACAAAGTTCCAGATACTCATATGCCTCTAGTTTCCACAACAACAAATGTTATAAGACCTTAATTAATTATATAATGTCTGGTTTGAGGAAACACATGCCCAATGCAGGAAAGCTTTGATAGGAGAAGATCTATGGCTTTAGCCACCTCAACAACAAAGTTATAAGCACCTTGGATCAAAGCACCTTACCTTTCAACCACAAACTGCTCAATACATCTCATACAAACAAATCATACATTTAGGGTTTCGGTAAATTTAACTCATAAACAACCTGCACCATAACCTCATATTGTGTGACATCACCTGAAGTGTACTCACGTTCTAAGGCTGTCTTTGACTGGACGTAAACAGCATTCCACTGTCTCACTGACAACATCCAGGGATGGCTTCCCACTTAATTTCTTCACAGCCTTCACCAACTTTGCTCTGGCACTTTTCATTGCAGAGAGCTGAGTATAGATGTAATATTGCAACCCTTTAATGTTACGAAAACTGTAAACAGAAGAAAAAAATAGAAATCATGAAAATGTAATTTTCTGATTAAATTTGATATTTTGTGCATATTCAGATTCATGCATATTGTGTTTGTCCAAACATAGTGGAACATGTGAATCCCTTGAAGTTCCCTTCATTGAAGAGGACGTAATATCAACTCTCACCCACAAGTAGCCTCCCTTTAGCCTGTGCATTGGCATGCAAATCGGTCACATGACTGGCCATGCTTGTCACTCTCTCTGAATCAAACAGCCCTACATCCGTATTTACAGTGAGATCCAGAGTGCTATGGGATGGGAGGATGGGTGGGTGACCTCATGAGTATAAAATACCTATTTAATTAAATTAAAGAATCAGTGGTGGGACTTTCAACTTTCATTCTGTATCTTGAGGGGACCACACTTGACAAACTTTTCAATGAAAGTGTCTTGTGAGATCTTCATGTGGTTTTAGATATACTAGTTATCTTATCTTGTGTTCTACTAATTATCTTACAGCAACTTCATTGTTAGACGCATACATGAAGTGAAGATGCAATCGCTTCTTCAGGTACAAGTATAGCATACAAGTACAGGGATGTAATCACTCATGCTAGTCTGTTCTGAGACATGCGCATGGACTTTTGACATACAAGTGTCATATTAGTTATCTATCGCAACTTCATTGTTTGATGCATGTGTCAAGTGAAGATGCAATCCCTAGGGCCTTCTTCATGTACAAGTATAGTATACAAGAACAGGGATATAATCACTCATGCTAGTGTGTTCTGAGACATGTGCATGGACTCACAACAATTTTACTCTGCAGAGTGTATTGGCATCAGTAGTCATGTGATAAAAAGGGTGAGATTTTCTTAGCACCTTTCAGGAACCGTTAGCTACAAATCGTAGACCTCACTGGAAATGCCAACGATGTCTTCGGTCACAGTGCTCTGCATAGCAGTTGGCAAACATAATATCATAATTTCCAAAAACAGCCCTCCATTGTAGTTTTTAACAAGCAGTTCCCATGTAAAGTAAGCGTGGCTAGGGCTCGTACTTCATGTGGGTTGGAAGCCTGTGGTGGCACAAGGCCTTCTGCTTTGTATGTTCGTAATATAACAGTTCTCATCCACACCGATATAGTATTTCTTGAGACTTCTGTAGGCGTCTCAGTTGATGTTGGGATAAATAGCCACTTGAATTTTTTTCTTCTTGTTTTTGTCCGCTGCAGGTAAACCTTCAATGCTCTGATGTGACACAAGGATAAATCTTGCATGTCACTTGGATCCAGAACTGCAGACAGTGATGGGATGTGGAATTGTCTGACTGGCTGTCCAGGCAGCTGATTTTCAAAGCACATTCATGTGTAGTCTAGTGCATGTATTCCTGACATCCAGGCAGCTGCTGCTAGGGTGACTTGAAAGAGAGTTTTCTGTGTTAAAAGGTCTATGGATGTCCAATCTAGTGGCTCAAAAGCATCGCTTGCAAGATATTGTAGTACTACCTTGAGATCCAATGCAGGAGCCTTGAATTCCTTTTGATGGTCTTCTAACTTGAAGAAATGTAGTAGTTCTGGTACTTCAGTCAACTTCATGCCAGTCTTCTGGGTGATGACTGTACTGAATGCTGCTACGTACGTTGGTAACTTTGAGACTTTTAGGTGTCTTGTGTGTCTCATATGACACAAGAAGTCAACCAATTGAAGATGAGATGCTTTATTTGCAGCAAGTCCTTTCCGCCTTGCATGTAACTCAAATCTCTTCCACTTATCATCATAAAGTGTCCAAGCAGACATGCGTAAGTTGAAAGTGACAGACTTTGCTGCTCTGGTGGAATATCCTTGTTTCTTCAAAGAAGCTTTAATATCTTCCATACATGTAGTTGGAATGTTGACAGATTTACATAAAACTTGCTTGCTGTGTGGATGAATTAGCAGATTTGACCATTCTGGTAGTTTTAAGGCATAATTTCCAAGGGAAACGGAAAATCACACCCGCTCTGGCCAGTAGGATGCAGCCAAAATCAGTCAGTCGCCATGTCTGCTTGATTTTCTGTAATAACTGAGGCATTTGTACTGGAGATGGAAATGCATATGCATTGAGTCCCTCCCTGGCCTCCCATGTTATGCTGAGAGCATCTGTACCCCAGGCTTGTGGATCCAGTATTGGATACAAAAATGTCTGTAAATGTTTGTTGAACCTGGTTGCAAACAAGTCCATTATCGGGGATCCTAATGTCTGTATTTTATGAGCCGAAATGCCTCTGGATGTATCCTCCATTCTGTTGGATGCTGCTGTAGTGGTCATGTTAGTATGTCTGCTATGACATTCTTTGCTCCTGGAATGTGACATGCCTTCATGAAGATATTCACCTTGTCCATGGTGCTGTACAGGTGAATTGTGAACTGTAACAAACTTGGTGACCCAGTTGACCCCTGTTTGTTGATCTAGGATGCTACTGTGGAGTTGTTTGTGTGAACTTGACATTCTTGAGAAGGCTTGACCAGTGTTGTATTGTGTTGATCACTGCTTTTAACTCTAAGAGACTGAAGTGTCGAGCTTGATCTTGTCTCAGCCACTTCTCCAAAGCTACATCGTTGCTGAGGTGAGCACCCATCCTTGAAGAGATGCATCTACATATTGATGAACATTGCAGTTCGGTTCTGTTAGATAGATTCGACCACCGACATTGTCTCTTAGTCCACCAAAGCAGAAACTTTCAAATAAACAATTGTATCAAATTTAGTTAACAGTATTAATGCATTCACAAACAGGTATGCTACTCATAAACAAAAGCCCATATCAATCAGGGACCTAATTAGCTGATTATGCATCAGAGTTTAAACAACTTATCAATTATCTCTCCTTTCAGGTTATGTTAATTTACACTGTTCAGTCCTGCTCAACTGCTCTAGCCACGCTTGATATTCTCATGCCATAAACTGTTAACTAGCAGAAGTCGCATCTGGCAGACTGTGTGGAGGCAGGCAAGAATTTCTCTTCCCGGTTAAACCAACTGATATGCTGATATCAGGCTCTTTATACTTACAGCTGATAAGGACCTCTCTCTCCCCCGGGTCAGATGGCCTTAATTACTGTTATTCTGTTGTGGCACTATATAAGCATGCCTCTCCCAGCTGTTTACTGGGTTTGTTTTACACTAGCCAGGGTTACTTTATTTTGACCTTTGGGAGAGGAGCTTTATTTTAAAGTGTGTGTTTGTATTCGAAAGATTTACAGTACGAAAATCCCAATGATACATCATAGGTTAGTCATACCTGTAACTAGTAAATAAGAACTTGTTAAATACTGCTTAAATATTACACACGTGAGTGTGGTAATATACTAATTAGTAATTTAATATTGAAACTAAATTGTTGTAATTATTGAGTGTAATTATTGTTTTATCATCAAATTCAGCCAATCCTTTAGTTTAGTACTCTGGTTTTAGGTGTGTGCAAGGTGATTGAATTATGGTCTGATGCAGATGAAGATGAATTATTACAATCTAACACTGCAACATCTACAAGATGGTCACTTGCCACTAATTTTTCGGTCAATTCTGATTGTATTTAGAATGAACCAAATGTGGGGTGTTGCTGGATACCCAAAAACAAGTCTGATAAACCATCGGATATGCCAGTACAGTATGGCACAAATGAGGAAGAAGATGAGTCAACACTGGGTCATACTATGACTATGACTATGCTGCCCAGCTGCTGCCTCAGCTCAAGTGGCATGGAACTATGGATATTTGCACCTTCAAACTGAGGAGAAAGAACCTCAAATGGCACATCAGTAATGTTGTGAGGGGGAAGCTGGGCAGCTGGGCGGCACACCTGATCACACCCACTGCCCAACATCAGGCCATTTTGGCTGCTACATAGACACTCAAACCTCTTCCCCATCCTCTCCTGTACTTCCCTGCTAACTCTTTAACTCACTGTGGATGGCAGACCCGCACCCTGCCCGGCACTGGTCAGCATGTGGGCCTTTTGTCATGGTGCCGACAGGACTGTACAATAAGGGGGTTAGAAAAGGGGGATACTCGGCTTCTGCTTTTTCAGTACCAGCCCAAACCTTCCTGTCTGCTGTCTGCATGGGAGGAAGTACAAAAGAGGCCCATGCCTTATAGTCTGCTTTTCTTGCTTGCTGTCTCTGCGGGAGGAAGTACAAACTTGCCTATGCTTTGCCTGTCTGCCTGTTTGCAAACAGCTAAAATATATATCTGGTGCTGTCATCCACACCGTGTTCATTGTAATCCACCCATCTGTGTTGTGTAGTCTTTTATGCATACTATGCTTAGGCCATCCATTGTATCCATTTCATAAACCTAATAATCCTTATTAGTCAGTTGTCTATCGTTGTTTGTTGGTTTAACACTGAATTCTTTAGCAAATATTTAGCAACTTATTGTTTCAACATAACATTGGACATAACAAGCCAGCAAATCAATTCATGCATCAACTAGTTGCTTACCTTGAGGCCAATGATATTCCCACACCAGGGTTTGCGTGACCTTCAAGGTCAAGCCTGACTTTCTGTACCAAGTCTGCATCAAGTTCCCGCTCTACCATTAAGTCCAGCAGTTGGGACCACCACTCTCCTTCACGCCCACACTGAAACAATTTGGATCTCATTCATCAAAATCACACTGTCATGTTCATCACTAGTTAATCACAATTATCTGGAGTATTAAAACAGATATTATGAACCTCTGTTAGGCCTCTAACACACCTGAAACACAAATCATCAGGTGCAGACTATTACAAGGCCTCTAACACACCTGAAACACACATCAGCAGTTGCAGACTATTACGAGGCCTCTAACACACAGTGAAGCACACATCAGCAGTTACAGACTTCTGCTACACAGGCCCTTGTGTCTTTGCAAGGACCGAATTATTATTATTTTTTTTTTTAAAAATATAAAACTTTGAGATGACCTATGACCCGAGTACTTCACAGTACAATATATAATGACAAAGATGGACACTTCGGTGTACCCCACCGGTGCTGATCACTATGCTACCATCACATGGAATCGATTAAAACTTAAAGGTCACATGCAACGTAAAACACAACTTTGCAGATTCTGGTACCTTTCGGTATGCACTTACCAAAACAAATCATAAAAAATGCCAATTCAACCTATAAAGTTGAAAAAAAAATGCAATGAAAAAAAAAGCCTGCGAAATCAGAGTTCAAACGTTTCACTAAATTCCCCCAGCGCTGGGGGGAAAACTGGTTTGAACAGCTGTGCTGTGCTGCATCCATAACGCATGCGCAGTGAATAGGTTCGCGGAGCTTGAAACAACCCAGCGTCTGAGGTCGTGAGCAGTAGTCTGATCTTGGTTGTGTACACAAACAAGTAAATAATCTACTCGTTACGTAAAACAACTTGTTGATTGTGGTAAGCAGCCTCTGTCACAGAGAAAGCTCAATGTCTGCTTTATTCACACCTATATGTCTGCCTGCCTGTCTGCTAAAGACAACATGCAATACACAGCTTCAATCATTGACCACATGCAATTTTAACTTAACACCTATCAGACTATACAACATAAAGAAAATAAGTTGATTTATGACTCGTGCACCCGAGTCCCGTGTCTGCCACATTATGTAATTAGGCACGTGTGATACACATGACATGTTTTTATGTCTGTGGGTTGGAAACAAACTACATTCATTTTTTTCGGATGACTGGATCTGACGGAAACTGGTGCAAACTCTTGACACTTTCAAGTCCTGCTTTGTACTTGGACGAATGACAGATTCCAGCCACTCAGTAGTTTACCATCTCTACTGACATGATTTTTGATTGGATCGAGCGCAAATTCAGAGAACATGTATTTTCCAAACCCAACATCTCTATATACATTCTTCATTGATAATGACTTCTTTTAGTGTATATGATTTTGTTTGACAACATTATATGAATCCATACTGAAATGACGCATCAAGTACACAAAAAGAAGTTGTTATCCATATCCATCCCTATCAATGGTGTCCACCCTCAAATGAACTGACCTCATCACTGGTGTCCTTCACACTGCATTGTGCTGGTCCAAGTGATTCCTGGGCAGATGCTACCTTGTTTTCAGCTTTCAGCATATACTTTGTACGCAGGTCATTGGCCTGATAGATGAGAACAAATATTACCTCAACCCTGTTTATTTTGAGGTTCATGAGAAGCATTTAGAAGCTGAAATTCAATGTATACCACCATTACCATTATTTATGATGGCAAAACATCATGTTAATTGTTTGAATGCTGATAAACAGTAACAAAATTTCGGTACATTTTTATTTCAGTTTACACAATTTGTATGATTGCTTTGGTAAACATGGTGAGACGTCATTAAGTTCCAGTTCAAACCCATCCTTTTGACTTTTTGTCATCATGGAAGCCATATTTAAACAATAAAAGTAATACTCAGAGAAAGAGTAAGGCAGTTGGTGTTAACACTGCTTAAAACAGAATTCCAGTCATACAAGTGTATCAGCTTCATTAAATCAGGGGAGCGATGGGGTACAATATAAGTTGTTCACTGGTCACGCGGGAGCCATGTACTCATGTACCACGAGGGACCAGTGAACAACATATTTATCTTACCAACCACCTGAATTTTAATTTTGAACTGTTAGAAGCACTTCTGTTCAATGCGAGGTAAATCACCATTTTGAAACGACACAAGGTGAACAGATTTAGAGTTATCTCCCTTCCATCGATTTTCAATCACAAAACATTGATAATTTCCGTGCGTGATTCAATGTTATTTAAGATAAAAAAGTACAACCATGAAGCACCAGAAGAGTTCAGAATTCCCTGCGGTGTACATTGAAAATAATACATCGCCTGTAATCGGGGTACATTGAAAATAATAGAATAGCACCTAACCAATCAGAAAGCGACATTCGTGTGTGAGGTAAGATAATAGTGGATAAAGCTTTGGTTTGTCACACTAAAGACCTAATGGCCAAAATGGGTACAAAATGGGTACAATAAGCTTGCTTCTGGTGTCCCTTGCAGTGATATTGCTGGAATATTGCTAAAAGGCAGTGTACAATACAAATCCTTCAAGTCAGAGGACAGTAAAAAGTGAAGCAAGTCTCAGACAGTTATCACTTTTGGAAAATCTACAAACACTGGAAGGATGCTGACCAGTGATATAGATGGTTTCTTGTGGGTGGAATGGATGCAATATGATCTGTATGGTGAAGAAGAGTGTCTTGGAAGACTGAGCCACCTCGGTAACATTAAAAATAACTGAGGCAAATAGTCACACTTAAATAATGGTCTTGAAATTATAGTACTTTGGGTTATAGTTGGAAGGACTCACCTGTTCCTGGAGCTGATGGTCCCTGAGCGTAGGGTACACATTGGTGGGCTTCATCAGGAGGATTTCATGAAGGTTGTGGAGGGCATGAAGCTGCTGCAAATCATCAGTCTTCAGGCGACCTTCATGCTCTGTCACTGACTGGAGCACACAGCGGTAGTTTGACACTGCTTCACTGTACTGTAATACATCAAATCATCAATTAAGTAACAACTGTCTGATTGTTTTCAATGAAACGATTGACGAGTCATTGACTATCAAATTTTAGGAATACAATGCAATTTTCTGGAAGATTTGATTTGATATGTGCGATTAACATGACCCAGGATTATTCCTTGGCAAGTAGTGGCTTCATTGATAGCTTGCTTATAATAGTATTTGCAAAATGACTGCCACTGCTTTTATACTTGCAGCCTTAAACAATAAGAGTTGGTTTGTCAGATGTCACATAAAGAGTTGACATGTTCAAATCGGTTGTGATCATAGAACCCACACAGGCAGACAAATAAACTTGCTAAATGGGAGGATGAACCTAGAAGAAGAAATAGGAAAGTTGATGAACAATGACCAACAAACCATGGTGAAGGACCAGTGAAACAGGAGAGTTAACAAATCCCTCATGACCACATGAAACCAGTGTCTGAGGATCTAAGAAATGACACAGGTATTCACTGACGGAAGAATTCAAAGAAGTGTCCAGAAAAGCTCTTAGCAAAGCTGACTCAGATCAACAAGAGTCATCAGAAGATGACATATCATCCCGGCTCCCACATTTTTGAAAGGACACATCATCTGACAGTTACTTCATGTTTTCTTAGATTAAGTTTGAATCGTTTCCATGGAAGTCAGTTCTGCAGTAAGATAATGAATGGTTTTTGAGTTGTGCTCCAGAAACGATGCCTATCCCTCCATTTTGAGATTAAGTCAGAATCGTTTCAATGGAAACTGCGAAAATGACAAATAACAAAAATCTGTAAATACCAAAAGGCACATATCTGCTGAGTTTTGCAGAAAAATATTTAGAAAATTTTGAGTTGTGCTCTGTAAATGAAGCCCATTCCCCCCTTTTGATTCAGAGTCCGAAATGTTTCCATGGAAACTGAGAAAACAATAAATCACAAAAACTTGTAAATAGCAAAAGGCACCACTTTTGGGGTTTGCTACACATATCTGCCAAGCTTTGCAGAAAAATATTGAACAGTTTTTGAGTTCTGCTCCGGAAACGAAGCCCACACCACCATTAGACTAACACCAAAATGTTCCATGGAAAAACGAGAAAAATAAAAATGCCAAAACTGTGTAAATAGCAAAAGGCACAACTATAGGCTGAGATTATTATATCTATTAAGTTTGGTCTAAAAATACTGAACAGTTTCTGAGTTCTGCTCCGGAAACAAAATGATTACCGGCAGATGGGTGGATGGACGGACGGACAGACAGACGAGACGTCGACTATATTCCTCCCGCATTACATGCCTAGGGGGATAACAATACTTGCACACAAACTATCAGAATACAACCTTACTCAGGACTGATAAAACCCTGTATTTCCTGATGTATTTTGCTTATAACATATGAGTCTGGATATGGAAAAATTCATGTTACATTGTTACATCTACAATACTAATAGTATTCCCTCTGTACCTGAAGGATGTTAAATGGTATAACTGGAGAGAAATTCACCTCTAGACACAATGTATATGAGTAATGGGGTAAATGCTCATACCTCCTCATTTATGATGCATAAAGCTGCCAGCCCATTCAAGGCAGCAATAAACTGTCTGTGAGCCTCTTCACTCTCTAGCTTTGCCTTCTTGGTCAAGGATTCCAGCAGTTCCTCCATTGTCATGGTACTGGAATAACCAGGTAAACACTGCTGTACTATGGAGGTACATCATATAATGAGGGACAGTTATCATTAGGTTTATTTCCTCATGCTCACAAGCTATGTGTCAGACCTTAAACTACCTTGTAATATGTCCAGTCCTACATGGTGTGTTTGACATAAGTTTCTCCACCATCCATGGGTAATTCAACAACAAACTAAACACAGATCCCACTACTAACTCAACATAAACACAGAACACATAACACAAGTATTGTCACTTACTCAACACTGATCCTATTTCAGACGTCTGACTTCTAATTCAACATAGAGCCTATGTGAGTTCAACTGATAAACATAGAAGTTATGTGGAAATGTGCTCATTAACTAAACATAGAACCTGTGCAGTGAATCCCATTACTAACTAAATACATATTTATCTTTCAGAGGTTCTTCCATTGTTTGATGGGATCAAGCAATCTGAAGTGGTTCATTGCTTTCCATGTAGTTGGCACTTACATAGCCAAGAAAGCACTTGACTAAATTCAAGAACATCCAAAATACAAACTTGTAATCAAGATTAAACTTTGAAATAGTGTAAATAAAGAAAGGAAGCACATACTTTGCTCGTGCTGGTTACGCTAACAGATGTTAAGATAAGCTGAAACTTTGAGCCAGACAATCCCATAACACAACATACACATGTAGTCACCCAAATACAATAAACAAATGTTCAGATAAGTCTTCATTTGTATAACATACTTTTTGTGTATTGGAAGGAACTCCCCACGCACTGCCTGTGGATGACAACATGCTTGTCTCAGTCGCAGCAATGGGTGAATCAACTGAAGGAAATAATATGAGATAAGCAACAGAAAAATAGAAGCATTTGGATTTAAAACTGGATTTCCTCTTAGCATTTCAAGTGTCACAGATAAATATTGTTGGAGTGAGTGAGTGAGTTTAGTTTTACACCATACTCAGCAATATTGCAGCTATATGGCGGCGGTGTGTAAATAATCGAGTCTGGAGCACACAATCCAGTGAATAACAACATGAGCATCGATCTGTGCAATTGGGAACCGATGACATGTGTCAACCAAGTCACGATCCTGACCACTCGATCACGTTAGTCGCCTCTTACGACAAGCATAGTCGCCTTTTATGGCCTGTTCTACCCCGGGACCTTCAGAGGTCAAATATTGCTGGATGTAACCATGCTAATCTCATAATTGTCAACACCATAATATGTTTTATAAGGTCCACTTTATGCAACTATTGTGGTACAGTGTATTGACTGATGTTACCTGGCTCATAGTGTGTCTGTCCATGCTGCTCAGCTTAACGCTGCTGTCTGTCCACTTGCTCAACTTCTGTCACAAAAAAAAATAGAATTTGACTTGTCATTTTCCAATACACTCTTACTCTGTGAATGTAATCACCTATCAGTATGACCAGATAAGTTTATAGGGGGTTTAGCCAATCACAATACAGTTTCCTCAACGTCCATGTGGGCATGTGTGACCAAGTCTGATTGCAAGTTTGGTTTCTGTCAAGACAGACTGACCAAGAAGACAGTGTTTCAGTGGAGAGGTATGCTAACTGTAGATTTCAGGGTCATACATCAGACATTTGAAATCTAACACTGCATGTTCCATTCTATTCAACTTGACCTTTACAAACTTCAGTAACATGTAAATTCAGAGATATATGTAAAGATATATAGTAGTATATACAATGGGGGTTTTAAAACACTTTCAAGAAAAGTCTCTACAAAGCCTTATTTACTAAATAAGGCTTTGGTTGGGTCCTTAGCTCTTGCTACTATTACCCCTACTACTTAACGTGTGTTGGAGGTAACACTGTGCCGTACGGTACGATCAATAATTCTTCTCTTACAAACCCCCTACCCGGCCCATCACTCAAGTAGTACAAGTTAGGTTCGTCGGCTTTTATATCCACTTTATCTATGTTGTAAGTTTTGACTGACCATATAGGATCGGTGGCCCGCTTACGGCTATCACCCTCGTGTTCCCCCGGCTGGTATAGATACCTCACTAGGGCCCTATCTGGTATCTGTTTCTCCTTCCCACGCAATGGAGCGGCCGACTCTGCAACTATTGATTTTAGTTTGATAGCGTCTGCCGGTTTCTTACCGGTGAGACGGGTGACTTCATGGTTGATTGCCGACACCACCTTGGGTAACCTCGTGACCCATTCAGTCGATCGTTTTCCAGGGGTGACCATCTCCCTAGCATACTGATGGCCGAACAAGCGCTCAGCCAAAGTCCTATTAAATCTCTCAACTATGGCTTGGCTGCGATGGGCTCCGGCCGTGCCACGCCTGACCTTTGTATCGTGTTTGGCTAGCAAGTTGTGACACGGCACCCATGAACTCCCGTCCGGGGTCAACTTGCAGCTCTGTTGGCCACGTCAGCGGGCTGCGTTTGTATATGCGTTCGAATCCTCTGGCTACCTGGGCCGAATCTTTCGTGGTCAAGGGTTCGGCTTCCTTGTAACGACTGGCTACGTCCACTACGGTTAAGGCATACTTGTACCTCTTGTCGTGGGGTAGGAACAGTAGGTCTGCCTGGTGAACGCTATTAGGTATGTTAATACCGAACCTCCTTCTAGGCACGTAGCGTGGTGCCGGCAAATAGATCTGCCACAGGGCTTGTTTTTCAAGCCACGCTTTGGCTTCCTCCAGGGGTACTCGCGCTATTTTAGCTAGCTTATCTACTGCGCTAGCTCCTTTCCAGTACCCACGCGGGCTGTAGTAAATAGCCTCAAATTTTTTCATGTCCATACGCGTATGTGTTTATCCCATCAATAGCTATCCAACGTTTCGTGTCCATAGGCGACAGGGACGTCTTGTTTATAGTCAGTCCGTATATCTTATGTCCATCACTTCTAAGTGTGTTCATTTTATGCCTAAAGGTACGGGTCTTGAACAGGGCTTCCTTGAATCTGGCGTGTTTGATGTGTTGTTTCACCACATACTTCTTAACCCCCTTAGCCTTCCGGATCTCACTATTGTCGGCTTTCAGTATGGAGTACATCTTAGGTCTCAAACCTATGTACTCGGCTATGGGCGTGTCAGCACACTCGTCCTTCATCTTACCTAGGACCTTTTTATTTACCGTACTGTGTATGGCATGGGTCTTAGGGTAGTCGCTGGTGTCGTATAAATCGAGGTGTTTTTTCATGTCCTCATACACGTCCTCGGTTCGAATCTCCATCAGCAGGGAATCCGTGTCAGTGTACAGCACTTCACACCTGTCACCGTACTGTTTCTTGAGCTCGTTGTACATCAGGTGTTTGGATAAATCGAGGATGCTCATCCCCACGTAAACAGGCCGGTTGAATTTTATGTGGCTTTTCTTCATGTGTAGGGCAACCAGGTTGTCTGTGAATATCTTACTACGGTTGAATGCCGGACTGGCTATCAATCTCCTGAGCTTGTCTTCCTCACTCGACCGAACCAGCTTCACGGTCATGCGTTTCCTCAGGTTCTCCATAGTCTTACCAAACACCGAGTTGTTCATGAGCTTGTAGAGATTTTTCTCAAAATCACTGGTGGCTTTTTTTCGTAGGTCTGTGTTCATTCTGATGTAGGGCTCCATCCATGGGCTCTGGTCGAACATGAGCACCCTGTGTATTTTGGTCAGCCTCATACCCAACGACAGGTACAGCTGTAGGTTGCGATAGTGAACGATGTACTTGGTCTTATTCATTAAGTTAGGCACGAGTTTTTCAACGTCTGTCACACGCCCACCTAACAAGTTATGTTGGTACTCAGACATCCAGTCTGGGTTAACCCTCATACGTTCGGGGGCCAGGGGGTAGCTGTTGTGTGATGTGTGTAATTCCTTGGTATACTCTAAGTCAACCTCGAGGATATACCCTTTGTTCGAATCTGGTGCAACCCCCATAACATCAACGTGGGGTACCCATTCGAATCCCCCTGTAGGTAGATACTGGCTCATGGCCCAGCCGTACAGGTTGTTTGCGTCGAGGTAGAGAATGTGATTGGTTGGCTTGTTAGGATCGTAACCTTTCACGTATTGATTATTTGCTTTCGCGTATCGTTTGGATGCCATGGAAATCCCACCTCGCAAGCCTTTCTCAATGAATAGGTGCATGTCGTAATCTGTGAGCAATTCCAAATTAACTCCGGTCTTTTTAAGCAAGGCGTCCCACGACAGACCTGGGCTGGTGTAATACCATGCGGGGTCGAGTTTATACTGCTTGAAACACGTCCGCCTAAACGTCTCAAACACGTCGGCTAACAGCAGTATATCTGTCCTCAAGTACAGGTCGTGATAATCACCCAGGTTCTTACAGCCCAGTTTATTCCATACGTTAGTCGCGTGCGAGTAATCATCTCGTGAGACGGACGCCTCATTCAGCTTGCTATAAAAGCAGTCAATAGGGGGTAGTCTGGTCTCGGTGAACTTGACCCAACTATCCATGTACTCATAGGGGTACACACCCTTCCTCATAAGCAGGGGTCTAGTCTCGGCGTCTGTGTATCGATCGGTGATAGGGAAGGTATTGTTGGCCTTGACCAGACTGTCGAGTGACGACAGGAGGAACTGAAATGAGTCAATGAACCTAAGTCCGTTTAAGCTGAAGGAGATGTATCTCTCCATGTTGTTGGGGATGCACGTTATATTACCATCGATTTTCGCGATGGCCTGCATGATCAAGTGTGAGTCGTACCCTCTCAAGTTGTGAAAGACAACGGGGATGTTTATTGTCTTAGGGTTGATTTTAAGCTTGAGGTTGCACGCGCTGTGAGCGGCGCCTCTATACTTACCAGTTATGTGGCAGTGATCTCTCACCGAATCACCGTTAAGTGGTGAGTCACACACGTGACAGTTAGTGCTACTAGCGTGAGCTAGCCTGTCGACTCGGGTCATACGCATGGGAGCGATTCTATACAATGCATTCCTAATAATTTTTTCTTCCTCCTGCAAACACTTTAGAAACCTTTCAGCCGCGTCAGGGCCCCTATACACTACCGGAGCTTTCGTTTCCCCGTCACGACGGACGACAATGTATCCAAACCCACAGGCTTTATGCTCGTGTGTTTTGTGGGTGATGGGGGCCTCGCCGGCGGCACCACTGGGGGAAACCAAGGCTTCGAAGTCGGCGTATATGATATAAGGCACAGACATTTGGTTCTTGTGGTTACCGAATTTTAGGATATTATCACCTTCCTTAGGCATGTCGACTCGTATGGCCGTCTGCCCCACACCTTGGCAATCCTCCCGGTGGGATTCTAATAAATCAGCTCGTGTGAAGCCATGTAGGCATCGTTCACAGAAGTGGGTCTTTTCTCTGTGTGCCGATTGGTCATACAACAGCCTGCTAAAGTGTTTTATCCATGTGTAGTGATACTTGTCACCTTGCTGGATCATGAATATATTGATAACTTGGCGATCCTTCACTTCGCTGACCCTGTGTACTATTGTTGTGTTACCTTCGTGCCCAAAGACATTTATAGCCAGATTATTCTGTTTTTCTACTTTAGTGATCTGGGATATGGGGGTGGGTTCATCTATACCATCCCAGTTGAGCCCATCATCCTGAGGATAATTAGAAGACCTGTTCGGATTAGTGTCAGCTGGAAATAAGGCTGACCTGATAGCTAACCTCAGGCAATCGTTTCCTCTATTCTTAACGTTTACTATGGCATGTTTGTTCCTATAGTAGGGTGGCAAGGCTAGGTATGATCCGCCTCTGAACGGCACGTAGTTAGCTATGTCTAGATAGACATTATCGATTTTATCTACAGCCCACCCGGACCCCAAGTGTGTGTAGCGTTCTAGGTATTCTCGTATCTGCTGAAAACTGGTATCGATTGATGTGTCAGTGGTCTCTGTATGTGTGACGACCTCTTGTTTACCTCGGAAGTAAGGCTGAACATACTCAGTGGCCCCTGTGGGGCCCCCAACCTGCTTATCGAGCGACATTTTCACTGTGATCTGAAACTTGATACTTCCTAGGTTATTTAGTTCCTGGTTGACCTTATCAGCTATCAGAGGCTTGATATCTGTAATGTCTATGTTTCTATCAACGTGCATGCGCCAACCTCTCAAATAGTTGCCTACAGCGCGCTCAGTGCGCACGAACTGTAGGTCAATAGCTCTATTCTGTCGTAATAATTCTACAAGCTGTGGTTTTCTCATACGGGAATACCCACCTAAACCCAAATCGTGTGCCTCGGCTTTCAGTTGTTTTACAGTGGGACGTGCTACGGGGGTATGTGATAACAATTCGACTAACCCGGCTCTCCCCAGGTTTGAATAACCCGTGTATCCAAGCTGTTTTGCTTGAGCTTTTAATTGTTTTACCGTAGGAGGGGCTTCTAAACCTAGTAATCTCAACAATGCTGACTTCCGCATTCTAGAATACCCGATCACACCTCTCTGTTTTGCGACCCGCTTAAGCTCGCGCACAGTAGTCATAGTGTTTACACCTAACATAACCAATGTCTAATTGGGTCACAGTAAAGGGAGGTAACCCTTGATAAAACATTTATTTGGAGTCTATCTTGAGCAGTCGCCTACGTTCTTTTATGTAGTCCTTTTTATTCTCGTAGATGAGTTGATGTCTGACTACGTTCGCTCCGTGAGCTTTACATAGACAGTAGTGTCCTTTAACCCCGATACCACACACAGAACACGTGTAGTTAGGACTTCCCATATGGAAACAACAGAACCATGTATTCGCATCGGTATGGAGCGGGTCTCATGTTTACTTATATAGGTATTTAATTTAATTGCTTCGCAACCAACGCAGTAGCTGCTATGCCCAACACTATGAAGCCCAGTTCACGATTCATTTGTCCCTTGGATGGTGTGTAGTACTGAGCGAGTGTGGGTTTATTGAGCGGTTCCAATCGTTTACCAGTTAGTAGGTAGTATTCTTTCATTGCTTCATCGACATCGTTGAATGTTTGAACGGCATGGTTTTCACGCTGGAGTTGTTCGTTAATAAAATCGATCCTCTGGAGGCGTTTTTTAGCGTACTCGGCCTGTGCCTTTTGTAAGTTCTCAGTAGCGAGATCGTGCCGCTTCCTTTCTTCCTGTATTTCAGCCGCGTGATCATCTCGTAGTTTCGAGAAGAGGAAATTACTCCCGGAAAATGCCAGGGCATTCACTAACGCCCCACCGACCATCATAGCTATCGTGGCCATCCTATATTTATTTCATTATATTATCAGGTATTATCCCTTGTTTTACTAGGATGTCTTTTGTGGCCATCGCCATACCAAGGTTCATTATGAGCATACCCATATCGTGCAGGTTGAAATCTAGCTTGATAGTTGGTTGTTTAAGCACCATTTTTGTCAACCGAGCGTACCCTACGGCTAGACTGGCGACCACTGTGGCGTGGTATGCGTCGTTGACGAACGTTTTCCCCTCAGACATTATGTATATATAAAAATATTTTAAATTATAACATGATATGCGGGTCGACCTCTAATTGTGTTGGGGTGGGGGGTACCACCTCACGGTAGGGGTTTCCCTCACGTGTATATAACCACGAGATAGCCAAGGCAGCAGTTACGCCTACAACCAACAACAGTCGGGTTGGGTTGGTCACTGTAATAATTTTATGTTGGTTACACCACCGTTTTTTACCGGCAGCTACTCTCTTAGGATTCTTCTGCCTGGTTACTGTTGGGGTCACTTCCCTCACTGTGGGGGTTTCCTCCAGTGGAGTTTCCCTCACTGTGGGGGGTACCCCCACTGGGGTTTCCCTCATCCCCACCGTCACCTCGGGAGCAGCATCCATCTATACTATTATTATTATCATTTTTTCTCTCAAATTGACAATGCTTTGCCGTGATAATCGCCGCCGTCACTGGAGCCAACAACATACCATATTTGTGGTACAGCCCGCAGCTGATAGAGCTCACGGCGTGTTCGATAAAAGGGTCTTTCTCGAGGTCCTCCCACAGGTAAAGTCGGCGCTCTGGTGGAATGGGAAGGAAGTATGATACAATACCGGTGTATATCTGGGTCATAGCCGATCCTATTGTCTTTGTCATTTCTGCTCCGAGCCGGGACTCGTATCTAGCGTACAGCTTATCGATTTCTTCGGCTGACATTTTGTGAATTTTATCCGGAGTGTAGTCTCCAAAGTAATGTTTGGCTTTGCCGCCAACAGCCAACGCCACCAGTTTCTCTCGCTTATCATCATCCACTACCCCAGGTACCAACAATTGTTCGAGCAATTCCTCACACTCCATCTTATAATATAACAAGTAAGATTTAGTTTTAACTATATAACACCCGATGCAGACAAAACACAGAGAAATGAAGGTTAAGTTGCACACGACAAACACTTCAAATATCATAGCTATACTTAGCATTTGCTTAGCTTTAGCTTAGCTTTGCTTAGCTTTGCTTAGCTTTGCTTAGCTTTAGCACACTCTTATGCTACTGGTTGGTCGGTCTTGAGCACGAGCTTAGCGTGTTTAGTTTCAACGAGCTGTTGCTTCACCCGTTCCCGTTCTAATTTGCTCATCACATCGTTCTCTCTCAAACACTCCTCGAACGAATCCCTGTCCTTGCAGTGAAATAAGGCCACCCATCGCGTCTGCTCCCTGAGGTCTTTCAACACCGAGTTGAACTTCTGCGTTAGCACCCAGACGCTGTGATTTGCATGCCGGCCGGAGAAGGCCAGGTACGATAGCATGTCTCTCTTTTTTGTTATCTCGCGATTAGCGCTGCAGTCGTCCAGTATGAACAGCGTCGGTTCCCCTTTAAATTTCTCGTGAAGAGCTTTCAACCAGTCCTGCAGGCGTGTTCCAGGGTCGATTTTGTGTACGTCCGGGTCCGTCATCACCCAAGGTCGCGCGTACGTTTTATTCATGCTCAGAGTAGGGCACATGATAACGATGTTATCGAACACATCCTTGTAGTAACCCTCCAACATATCCAACACGAAAACGGTCTTCCCACAGCCAGTCTGCCCGCACACTATGGCGCAGTGTGGGTCAGTGGGCAGTGGGGGGTACCCCCCATCAGTAGATGGCTTGCACGAATCTCCCATTGTCTATATTAAGTTGCGCGTCCATAATAACGTACAGATATAATTTCAACTTACCAGCGGGTTGAGCCTTCTTAGTAATCTGGATGGTTATCCCTTCGCTGCCGTTATCTATACGGCGCCCGCTACCGTGCAGTTTATCATCATCCGTGGATCGCATGTCCAACCATAGGGCGTACATCCTCCACGGGGACGACCAGGATACCTTTCATCGATCGCGCCGGCACGTTCAGGTTGATATTCCACACAGTGTCGCTCTTATCTCGCACGACTGATCTATGCCTCAGTACGCGATCGTACAGGATAGCCATCTTCCCAGAGTACTGGCTTCGAACCTGCCTGGCCAGCTCCGGGCTAGTGACCATGTCGAACTCCAGAGAGATGTTGTCTATGGCATAACTGGCCTCATCACCGTTCGGCGTACGCACTACTTTGCTATAGTCGTTAAACAGGAGCTCGTATTCGAGCCTATCACCCAGCGCGGCCTGGTAAAACGGCGCGTGTCCCGTGAGCAACTCGAAGTCGAGCGGCACGCAGAATCGATTCCCGTATGCTCGAGCGATGGCCTTTTCACCGTCCGATAGCTTGTCTAGCTGGTCTGGCGTGAAGGCATACCCTATGCGCGACCGGGTTGATTTGCTGATACCCTGGTACACATCATTGACTCGTTCTCCCTCGCTTTTCCAGAGATCCCCGTAGCAGTGAAACACGTCGCTGTCGTCGATACTCAGCACCTCGTTACCGCTGATCTTGACGGTCGTTTTCTTGATGATAGCTCTACCCACGTTCCGCACTAGCTCACGTTTGTCGTTGTCGGAGGTCAACGTGATATTGAACGCCAGTCGAACAGTGCCTGGTACAATGAGGTCATTCTCACCAAGGTTTGGAAATCTAACCAGCAGAGTTTGATTCTGGTCTATCTTGCTGGGATTGTTGGTGATGGTCACCGACTGGCGCACGGCTCTGGCTCCTAATGGCTCTCTCAATCTTCTGAAAGGATCTAATTTTCCACCGTACATTGTTATATAAATGAAATATATTTTTAATACTAATGGCTGAAGACATAGATATGACGGAGATGTGGGACGATAGTGCCCAGGCATTCGATGATGACCAGGAGACCTCATTCAGTACTGGCCTACAGCCGGCTGCCGACGAAGTTGAAGATATAAACAACATCAATCAGGAGACCTCATTCTCGAAGCAAAGGGCCGAACTCATTAAGGGCACCGTCGACGATTATTACAACGCAGTTGAAAATAGATACAACATCAAGCAGCCGGGAAGGGAATATTCCAAGTTTACCATCATCAATAAAACGCTGCGTTTGAAGGCTCACCCGGAGATCGATCTCGTGACAAAACGCAAGAGAGAACCGCTTGCTTTATCAACACTGAGCAGTCGATATGGGATTGACTTTATCCGCGATGAACTAGGCTTAGGAGATTACGGTGGCGCGCGACCTAAGCTTCCTCCGAAGGTAGTTCAAAGTCTGGAAGGCATCAGGGACGCCCCATCGGATCAAAACATGACTTATGATATTAAAAAGGTGTTGGCCGACTACGAGAACAAGCCCTTCCCGGGTCTCGAAATTACCTTTCGGGAACCTGTTGATGCAAACCATTCGTGGTCAGCTCTGGAAAAGCACGGCCAAAATGAGTGAGATAGACGACCACATCGCCTATGAAAAGAAAAAACTCTGTGAAACTGAGGACGAGTCTATGAAAGCCACCATCGAGGAACGAATACGTAATTTGGAAGATGAAAGGCAGACCTGGTTGGAGACAGCGTCCGGCTACAAAGAAAAGCTTAGATCCCAGGTCAGCCGTGTGCGGGAAACCATCAATCAAGTCCTCCACCGAGACACCACGTTAGCAGACAGGATTTGGATATTGTTCCGGGAGCAAGGGATCACCATCGCCAGCATTCTGACTGCATTGGGTTTCATCATATCAACCCTGGTGGTGTCACTGACAGGGGGTACCCCTGTGGGGTCTGCCGGCGGCGGGGGAACTCCCACACCTGCCGGCGGTGTTAAAGAATGGATAAAAAAACTCGGGGAACGCCTAGCTAAACTGGCTGGTAAAGCCGCCGAAGCCCTTCCCGGCATCCTGGGTAGCATCGTCTCGTGGTTGTTGGGCGCTCTGGCTAAAACTGCCACGTGGCTCAGTCAAAACCTGTGGGCAGCCATCGTCGCCGTGGCGGGTCTGGTGTACGTAGAGGCTAAGAAATTTTTAACCAAATAAGTCCCAAAGCTACCCCACCAACCACCAGGGCCGTTTTATTATCAATATGATTGGAGGCCTGAATATGGGGGTGTGTAGGGGGTACCTCCACATGAACTTTAGACTCCGGGGGTGGCGCCACTATACCCGTTTCACGTGGTGGGATGTGTGGGATATAGGGGGTGTTAATATCGGGGTTGATACCCAACTTTTGATCCGCCGTGGCTATGACTATTTTGTTGTTATAACCCACCACTTTTTTTACTCTCAGTTGCATATCACTCGGAGCCATGTACAGCCCCACGCCGAACACGTAATTGACTTTCGATCTGGCGTATTCTAACACGTTTTGGTAACGGTCGATGGCCCGCGGGAGATCAACTGGAGCATTGATAGCATCATCAACGTTGACAACGAACTGTTTCTGAGCGTCGTAAGCAGTTCCCTTACCGAGGATGTTGGAACGTGTCATCGACTGCGCACCCAACAGCGCCCACACGTACGTTCGAATCGAGTCGTTCAAGCGTATTGTACCAGCACGAGTGAATTCTTTCGATGTTTTTGAGATCATTTTAGTCCAGGCTGTGGCTGCATCAGGATTCGAAATGACCAGCGCACAAGGGCCCGGAGTGAAAAAATGCGTCAATATCGGGATCTCCGACCTCGGAGACACGCGCGGTTTCGACGCTCCCGGAGTAGATGGTAAATCGTACGCCTTGCAACTGAAAAACAACATTTACAAACGCGTTGAAGTCTCCGGTGGAACCCTAAGTGATATAGTAGATACCACAAGAGCAACAGTCAACACTAAGTACGCCCTTGTCAACACCGGTGATAACTGGATAATATACCCATCGTTCGGGGGTAAACTGTTCGACTTAGACGATGTTGAGAGCACTACCGTCGCCCGAAACAAGCCATATATGCTCGTCTTCACCGAAGATGACAAGTGGGTGTTGTTACCCGATAACGACTGGTTTCTCAATATTAGACTCGGCTCCCCCTACGTGTTTACTGATAACAAAGACAACCACCTAAACAAAGTCGTGAACAATGGAACCCTGCTCGTGGCTTATGTCCTAACTCAGAGACGTAGCGTAGTCGTCAGCCCACTCAACGCTATGGCAGCCCACATGCTATCGAGTAAACTGACCATACAAAACGTGACATTGCAGTTGGTGTCTGAATTCGAAGGCGTGGTCAAGATACTAGAGAGTCTACCGGCAAACTCAACACTGATCATCAAAGTCTACCTAGGGGAACCATCGGGGAATGATGTCGAGATCGTGAAGGGGATCAAACTCGGGTGGGTGAAACGACACCAGTATCAAGTTTGCAACGTTTACGTGCGGGTGAATGTCGGCTCCAACACCAGTCTGGAGGGGGTCAACGTGATCGTGGAAAACAAGATATCACTAACCAAGATCTTCCTGCCTGACAACATACACTTCATGGGTATGAAGTTTACCCCTGAATTATTATCAGAAAACCAGTTGGAAATTATATCGTAATAATATAATAATGACCAGTCATCCCAACACTACGCTTAACGACCTAGGAGATACGGAGGGATTCGATCAGCCTGGTGAGGAAGACGCCTTATACAGTATGGTTCAAAATTATTGAGAATAGCTAAAGCATTTCATATTATTAAACGAGAACAAATCAGATAAAATTGAATGTATTGTGAAATTGAACTGACCTTTTCATGTTGTGTAGGTAACAATTTAATATTTTATCAAGTCTCCTTGAGCTTCACGGCACAGTCTAAGACGGGTAGGCATACTTCCTATCAGAGAGGTTAGTGTCTCGTGAGTTATGCTGTCCCAGTATCGGACCACTTCTCTCTTCATGTCTTCAATTTTTGTCAACCCCTTTTGATTCACACATTCCTTCATCATCCCCCAAATGTTCTCAATGGGATTTAAGTCAGGACTATATGCAGGAAATGGTAATGCAGTCACATTTTTCTCCTGAAACCACTGCTTGGCATGTTTTGCGGTGTGTTTAGGATCATTATCTTGCTGCAAAATCCAGTCATTTCCATAAAACACATGTGCACTTGGAAGGAGAAAATTATCTAATATGTTAGTGTAGCGTTGACTTGTCAGATTTCCCTCAAACACACACAGCGGGGTCGTTCCTAATAAGGATATCCCTCCCCATACATGAAACTTTGGGCTGTATTTAGGTCGTCGATACAACGGTGCTGACGCAGACTTTGTCCATATTTTCACATTATTGGGATATACCCATACTGAGCTTTCATCAGTAAAAATCACATTTTCCCAGTCAAAGTTTTCATGTGCCAAACACCACTCAACACGCCTGTCTTTATGTTCTTGTTTCATGAGAGGAGAAGGAATTCCAGTCTTTTTCTCACATCCAAGATCAATCAAATTTCTTCTAACTGTAGATTTTGATACAACTGTTGATCCCCTTTCTATCATTTCATACCTGATGTTGGAGATGCTTGCCCTTTGCTTTTTAGACGCTAAAATTCCCAGCCGGACGCGATCTGAGAAGTCCAATTTTCTGGGTCTCCCTGCTCCTTTCTGGTGCCCCAAATCCTTTCCCTCTTTAAAATTCTTCCTAATCCTATACACAGTAGAAAGAGGAGTTCCTGTTCTCTCTGCCAATGTATTTACATCATCAATTCCTTGATTACACAACTCAAAAATCAACCTTCTTTTATCTTCAGCAGACATTGTTGACAGTGCTGAGGAAAATGACGTCTGCTACAAATTCAGGGGAGGTAACTCTAATTGTACTATACTCAGTAGGCCAAGATGAGTTGCCTCCCTTATACCATTACTTAGTTTTAAGTATCAGTGAATCAGTTGAGGTGTTAGGATAGCTCAAAGTAAGAAGAAAAATTCTCAATAATTATGAACCAGACTATATATCCTACACTTCAAAGACAACGTGTACAGACGGGTGTCGTTATCAGATTTTAAAGAGCCCAAATGGCTGGTCAACTTAACATTCGCCTCACCTTATATCACATTAAAAGATGGGGTGGAAGAATTGGAGTTGGTCTCTAAGATTAGGAATAACGGTATCTGGCCCGGGGATTTCATTTCGGAGGGTGAATTATACATGATAACTCTTGGTATTGAAAAAAATATGTTAAAGTCTGTACCAAAAAATAAATTAACATTTAGCAATAATTTTTATAGTAGATATCTTGATGAAATATTACTCCCTTTCACACTCATCATAGAAGTCTTCTTTTCCTATTTAGATAATGAAAACACCTCAAGAGTACACCAAATTTTACCCGCGGTGTCAATACACTGGTTTGACGAACACCTAGACCAATATTGTCGTATTGTTATACAACGGGATACCTACGCGGACCCTATAAACCGCTTAATAAGCCTCAGTGGGGTTTTTATTACAACAGAAAAGTATATTAGCTTCTCACCTATTACCCTGACTAATAAGCTAGATCTTGTAGACTTCAAATTCATTAATAAACTTTTAACTGAAACCCAATTAAAATATCTTTCAAAATATATATTATAGGATGGGTCTGTACCCAGTCGTAGAGGAAGTAGCGAAGACGCTGGAAACCGTAGATGGGTTCCGCTTGAGGCAGTTATGTGATGTGAAACGCCAACTAGAACAAGACCGTAACACGCGGAAAGCACTATGTAAAAAGTACCATAGAGCTTTCAATATCGTGGATGGGGCTGACACTACCCTTATGGTAACCAGCATGGGACTAGGGGCGGCAGGCGTTGGGTTGTTAGCTACCATCGTGGCCGCACCTATAGTGCTAGGTATTGAAATAACAGCTGGGGTGGCAGGGGTGTTAGGGTTGGCGCTTAAGTTAGTATCACGCAGACTGCATCGTAAGGCATTGAAACACGACGAGATCAGGGTTCTGGCCGAAGCAAAGCTCAACACAGTAAGTGGGCGTATTTCCACGGCACTCTCTGATAGTAAGATCTCAGAAGAGGAGTTTCGTTCAATCCTCTCTGAACTCACAAAATATAACGGAATGAAACAAGATATTCGGTCCAAATCTCGTAAGTCTGCTATCAGTGAGGACGAGAAAAAAAAGTACATAGAACAGGGGATACAAAAAGCCCAACAAGCCTTTATTATGAACACCAAAGAGATCATAGGCGGTTCACGTTAAACTGTTTCATCGATATAAACGTGATATAGGCACAGTGTTACCTCCAACACACGTTAAGTAGTAGGGGTAATAGTAGCAAGAGCTAAGGACCCAACCAAAGCCTTATTTAGTAAATAAGGCTTTGTAGAGACTTTTCTTGAAAGTGTTTTAAAACCCCCATTGTATATACTACTTATATAAAGAGAGATATGTGTAAACCAATGTAAATTACACAGAAATATTTGCAAAAATACGTACACATGATGATGAATGTAACATCAAGGCATGTACTTTTGATGGCATTAAGAGAATGCTTAGTAAACACACCTTTGTTGAGAATATTCAAGATCAAGCAAAAGAAACTGATTGGAAAGAAATGGTACCTCTACCAGCAATATGTACCAAATTTCATGAAATTACTGAGAAAAAGGACTATCTATTACAGAATACAAAAAATAGGTTTAAACATCATGAACAAATTGAAGTTTAGTAACTATTGGGAAATTTCAGCTCATAACAATGTATTTTTAGTTTTTTAAATATGTGTACATGGCAAAGTTACGGTGATTTGCTGGCATGAGTTAATAAAGTGTGCAGTATACCTGAGCTGCCTCCTTGGCACAGTCCCGGTACTGTCGGCGATAGAAGTGATCCTCCACTGGGGAGAATGTCAGCCAGTGCACGGCCTGATACTGAGGGGGCAACTCAATCTGCAACATCCCATTCAGTCACATCAATGATGTTTCTATGGTCACATTTATATCTACTATATTCATGTGAAGGTATTAAACTTATCATTGTTTTCATATTGTAAATATGACCTATGAAACTTCTGTCAGAGGGTGGTCTCAAATTCGATAAACTGCACCCAATCTATTTCATTTTGAATAAAATGTTTGAAAGAAGTAAATGAAAAAAGCAGTGTTCAAAAGCCCTGCAGATGGTCATCTTTGTCCCTGTGTATACCTCTTCTTCAAAATGTGACCAGAATTCTCTCAAAAAATTATTGGACAAACATTATGTTAAGACTGGAATGACTGCTGAAGCCGTAGCTACTGAGAATGCTGTGTCCATGCACTTTGCAGAAATGAAACCTTGTGTGTACTGTAATACAGGTCCTACAATAAGCCCAAAGAAACATTGATATTTGCCATTTTGGTAATGGAGTCTTCATTCCTTTCAAAAGAAAAAGATACCATCAGTCTTTTTAGCACCTTTAGAAATGGAGAGTGGTTTCACCAGAACATAAAACTGTTCAGCATATAAATAAATTACACTTGAAGTAATACTGGAATTGTGTCATTGTTTGGCCTATCTTCATCTGTCTGCCTCTTCATCAATGCTTGACCTACATTCAAGATCACTTGCTGTGAAAGATTTAGTAGAACTGTTTCTCACTAGAAACCAAGACTTTGGTGAATGGTTCGATATTTATGACCCATTACTTTGGATTTGAGTCAGTTGCATCGTACTACATTATTATGCATCATTGTATCTTGCTTTTTGGTCAATACATACTATTGAAAATTTAAGACTCGTCAGAGTTATATTTTGCTGGATTTGAGAGGATTTCTTATACCTTTTGTCACGCCAAATTACTAACAATATTCACTGCACTTGTAATCCACTGTGTGGTGCCTGCCAGTTCTCTTGACATCAATATTCCAAATCAGTATAAAACCAAAGTAGTAATCAACGGATTATATGTGCCTTCAAAGCACTTGGGTGGCTATGTGCTTGCAGTGCCCATCCTGTCACATGTCATCCAGTCCTGTCTCAAAGCATCTTCTATCTTTGACTGAAGACCCAAGGTGTGGGATTAAAATAATTACTAATGAATTAAAATATCTACAGTTTACAGTTTGTTGCAAGGGAGGGTTGCAAAGAGAGGAACAGCCAGGTGTTTGACATAGGATGGAGACAGCACGGCACAGGTAAATGAATAACCAACTTTGATGTCACTTGTGCATGTGCTTCGCATAGACCTGGCTGTTTCCCTCTCGGCACTCCTCCCTTGGAACCAATGGAGAACAGTGTCAATAGTTTAATGATATTATTGAGTATTGTATGGGTATTAGTTTTTGAGGAAGACTGCAGTTCATCGGTCCACTTCTGAGCCATCTTGACTATTGTGACAAACTTTCCTCAACAAGAGCTAGAGACTTCAATATCCCATACTGACAGTCTCTTAGGGATGCTCATGACTGTTGAGAGGGAGCTCTTAGCTTATGACTGTATGCTTTCCCTATCAGGTCAGATCTTTGCTGGTATCTCACAGCCACCATGTACTACCTTCCCAAACCTAATACAATCTAAAGTTTGTCAAATACATTGATCATCCAAAATCTGCATACAAGCTTCTTGCCATAATCATTTTTATCTGGTGCCTGAATTGAACTCTTCTTCAAGTTATCAACCAATTTGATAACTCAAATTTCTGATTAAAGATGTCATGTTAAGCTATCATGTTGAAGGAAATGACTGTGTTGTCTAAGATGTTGAGGAGGGTAGCTTCTGTGAAGTTGAGACGTATCCCTTGGACATGTTGCCTATTCATCTTATGGTCTCTCACTGATGGAAGATCCAATCAGTTTTGGGTTAAACATCCTTACTTGGAATGCACTTGCACAGTAGTCATGTTCCTTTGCATTTCCAGCATAACAAGAAAGACATCTGGGTTGCCAGCATCATGTTGATCCAAATACTGTTCCCAGTAACAATGACTCAAGGTTGAGCAATTTACAATCAGAATGTATGAAATTTCAGCTGGATCACAGCATAAAAATAATCGTAATCACATACGAAAATGGTGATTTTGTGTAGTTGAACTGTTTGTTTGAAGCTGTCAAGAACACATGCAGGAAAAGGGGTCGTCCCACTTGTGCAGTCTGGTAATCCGATGTAATCCAGTTTAAGTGTTGCTCTTGGGTTGCTGGCCCATTATAGTCAGTTTCAGTGAGCTCAGTTCAGTTGTCAGTCAATTACCCACTGAGCCAACACTGTTCTACTGATAAGGTGACTTGTCATTTTCCTTAAGAAGGAGTGTAAGTAAGAGATGAGTTTGCTTTATGTCATTGCAGTTATGGCAAATGCAAAGTTCCTTGTTTCTTTCCGAACTGTGTTAGAGGTCAATATAACCTTACATTGGTTACCAAATTTGTATTGAGTCTAGGAACAGTGACAGAGTTCAAAGAGACCAATCTTCTCTGTTCTCTGTACAGAGCAAGAACCAAGACAAGACCTGCTCTGCCACGACACTGACCTTCCAAGAGATATACACCAAGACTATGGCCGGCGACAACGTCCTCCTAACATCAGACGGCAACAGAGACTAGATGCTGATCTTCACGACCGACTCCATCGGGTTATTACCATTTAACACATACCACAGAGAGAAACCTTTCACATAGAAACAAAATTTGTATCGAATCCTATCATATTTAGGACACATGAAACAATAGTGGAATACATCTTCTGTGTCTTGTGAGCAGGCTTCCATCATTGTTATCATAACTGTCGCCTTCCAGTGCTTGTTCATACTGGCTTCCAGCTTTTGTTAACTCATTCAGCTTGTTACTTTGTTATTGTTTACCTGTACATAAATATCGCTCTGTACCCCATTCTCATTCACCTGATGAAGGAGTAAGCATTAACTCCGAAACGTTGTGTTCTCATAATAAAGAAGTTGATATCCATAAAAATCTTCATTCTTATGTATCTCACTTCTAAATGCCATTCAAAGACTAGTTATGTAGTATTGTTAATTAAATGCAGAATTAAAATGTTGTAAAACTTTACCTTCTTAACCTTTTAACCCTTCATAAGATATAACTTTATATTGCTACCCTTGTCCAGTATTTGACTTTCCAGTACAGGATATAGTCGGTACATCAAAGACAAGACGGTAATCCCCCATACAGGATTATCTGTCGACATATCAAACAAACCAGACACGCTTCAGCCATATAGTGAAGAAAATAGAGAGAAATGGCAAGATGAAGCAATTATGCAGTGATGTAATAGAAAATACTGTTTGACTTGAATAGAATGTTTTCTTTATCATCTCGCTAACACATTCACTCGCTTATCTACCTACACTTCTTTTCTGCAAATCAATGATTATCTTGGCACTGAAATGCATTCATGAATGTTTCATCACTTAAATCTAATTTCTTTGACTTAACATGTTTTATCAAAAAGATTCAACTTTTAGTGACAATAAATGTATGTGAAGATCCAGTTCCTGTCCTGTTCCTGCTTGGGGCCACCTGATGACCATAAAACAAAACCAAGCAACAAACCTGATCCAACACATCTTTCTTTGATGTGCGCCACAGTGTCTGTGACAGGGTGTCATACATAGGCTGAGTGATGCCATAGGTGAATGGCTGGTACAGCAACTTGTTCCACCACAGTTGTACCCAGTAGGGATCCATGCCCAGGAACAGCAGAAGGCCATACAGATCTGAATCAAAATAACTCTCACTGACACTAAGTTATAGCTCATGTTTTCTTTTCGACACAATAACCTTTGTCCAGCTTTTTCATACTTTCTTTGCATGTTTTCCCCTTAAACTCCTGAAGAAACCCTTTTACATTCAGGAAAGACAAGCCATGACTTTGCCAACCGCTGAAACTTGTTGTCTCCGACTGAGGCATGGGTTACTGTTAATTCTGTATTTGTGACTCAGGATAAGTGATGTATGCAGGTTTCATCCTGAGTGAAACTGCTTTTCTATCTGAGTTCACCTGGTACCAGGTCAGACGTTCCAGGAAACTTTTCAGCCTGTGTCAACAGTCAAGATACCAAGCTTCCAAAGAGCTTGTTGATGTGAAGACTGTGAGTTAAGGCTCCATGATTGTGATGTTGATGCTACATTCAAGTAAGTATTGTTGTACCTAATCATGACTATATGATGTTTACAGTTGTATGACCATGCTGCAAGGAGGTCTATGTAGCTCACTAGCACTTTAAGTTGCACAATCTACGTAAGGCCACAAATCTTTATATTTGTCCTTGTATTCCAAAAACTTAAGACAGATTCTACTGAGCCGATATTGAGGATAAGCCGATATTAATGTAAAAAAGAATTAGCAAACAGCATTCAAAAAACCTTACCTTGTATACTCTTCTGTATTGGGGTACCAGTGACACACCAACGATTAACACCACTCAATCGCATGGCCATTTCTGCAGTCTGTAGATTACATGAAAACACAGGTTTCATAAAGGCACAACTTTAATTCTTCTCTACTATCCCTTACACTAACACACCACATTCCTACTTTGTGCACCACTATAGTCTGTCAACCAAATGTTTGGGACACCCCTTTTGTCAACTATCTTCCAAATACCACCAAATGAACACATGCCATCAAAGTATATCTTAATCTGATCCCCTTTCGCATAAGATAAAATAGGTGTAACTTTGTTAGTCACTTAAATGAAAAGTTACTTTAGTAACTATCAAAATTTCTGTTTGTAGAAGACACCCATGTGTGCCAGTGTAGGAATCAGTCATGTCTGTCATTGTATGTGTCAGTCATGTGTGTCAGTGTTGAAGTCAATCATGTGTGTCAGTGTAGGAGACAGTCATGTCTGTCATTGTATGTGTCAGTCATGTGTGTCAGTGTTGAAGTCAATCATGTGTGTCAGTGTAGGAGTCAGTCATGTCTGTCATTGTATGTCAGTCATGTGTGTCAGTGTTGAAGTCAATCATGTGTGTCAGTGTAGGAGTCAGTCATGTCTGTCATTGTATGTCAGTCATGTCTGTCATTGTATGTCAGTCATGTGTGTCAGTGTTGAAGTCAATCATGTGTGTCAGTGTAGGAGTCAGTCATGTGTGTCATTGTATGCGTCAGTCATGTGTGTCAGTGAAGGAGTCAGCCATGTATGTCACTGTATGTGTGTCAGTGTCAGAGTAGGAATCAGTGATGTGTATCAGCGCATGAGTCTCTGATTTGTGTCAATGTAGGAGTCAGCAACTGATCCTCAGATTAGAATTGTTTGAGTTACAGGTAAGGTCAGCAGGCAACGCACATGCATGACCTTGGGTCATGGTAACATCGGTTTCAGCTTCACTAATGTTATATCAAAGGAATGTCTGAAACGCATTAAAGAATAATAAAACTAATAATTAGTCATGGTCTGACAATCCAGCTTCAAAATTAGAGCTACCGGTGTTGGTGTCATCCTCTGAGTCTACACTAATCAAGATGGGTTAGACACATTTCCTTTATAGACCATCTTTAACCCAGCATTGTCCTTCCACCCTGATCACACAATTGACACATTGCTGCCATACTTCTGGTGTTACTGTTGACAATTTGTTTAATGTATTTGAGTTTGAAAGAACATATTTTGTGCAGCTGAATCCCTTAAATTGCCCCAGACCAGTTAAATTGGATTAAAGTCACAGTGATAGGGCTACAAACATTGAATTTCATGGCCATGCTTTTTCAACATGGTGTCAAGTAAACAGGGGGTGGTTTGCAAGCTAGTATGATATGATACAGTTTAGTTTTAGTAGCGTTAGCTTGAAAGTCGATACCACGCCTGGACAACCAAGATATCATCTCAGGTTTTCTGGAAGTGGTGGTAGGAGTCTTTGCCAAGGAATCTCTAACACTGTGGTATGGAGCATTCTCATACTAACTCCTACACTGACTGATCCTACAGTGACACACACTGGCTCCTACACTGACAAACATGACTGACTTCATCACTGACACACAATGATTCCTATGCCAACACACATGACTGACTCCTACACTGACACACACTGACTCCTACACTGACACGTCTGACTCCAACACAGACTCATATGACTGATCCCTAGAGACACATGACAGACTCCTACACTGACACACATGACTGACTCCTACACTGACACACATGACTGACTCCAACACAGACTCATATGACTGATCCCTAGAGACACATGACAGACTCCTACACTGACACATATGATTGATTCCTAGAGACACATGACTGACTCCTACAGTGACACACATGACTGACTCCTACAGTGGCACACACTGACTCCTACACTGACACACATGACTGACTCCTACACTGACACACATGACTGACTCCTACACTGGCACACATGACTGACACATACAATGACCCATATGACTGACTTCTACACTTACACACATGACTGACACATACAATGACACACATGACTGACTTCTACACTGACTGACACATACAATTACACACATGACTGACACATACAATGACACAGATGGCTGACTTCTACTCTGACACACATTAGTGACACATACAATGACATACATGACTGACACATACAATGACACACATGACTGACTTCTACACTGACACACATGACTGACACATACACTGACATACATGGCAGACTCATACAATGACACACATGACAGACTCCTACACTGACAGACATGACAGACTCACACTGACACACAAGGCAGACTCCTACACTGACACACATCGCAGATTCATACAATGACACACATGACTGACTCCTACACTGACACACATGACAGACTCATACACTGACAGGCATGACAGACTCACACTGACACACATGGCAGACTAATACACTGACAGTACAGACTAGTACCTTAGTTGTTGTGCATTCCACCATCTGTGCTTCATCAAGACATATCTGAAATGTATACAAATCTTCATTTGGAAAGATCAAGCATCACATCATATCAAAATAGAATTGCCATGGATTTTTCAGAATCATGCATGATAATCCAATGATTTATAAGGTTTATCTTTGATGAGCTTAAAACTATATGTACATATTACATATAATCCAATGAGTAAGAAATTTGTCCCACATTCACAGATGTGTGACCAAGTTAAATACAAGGTAAATCATTGAAATGTATTGACTGTGACAAGCAACCAAATGTTTTGAGAAAAGTGGTTGCATGAAATTGGAACCTTTGAAATTGCCAGGTGTTTGGTGTTCACTGAAATACCATACTGTCGATATGATATCAGTATCAACAGGTAAAGATGACATGTCAGCAAGATAATCATATCCGTATGGTTCATCTTCAAAACAGGCTTCAGAACCATGACAGCCCATAGTGAAACCAGCCTATGTCAGACAGCATTACAAACTACAGAGACATCAATCTCAGCAATTCAGCTCTGCTACTATTTCATCTATATTACTGAAATGAAGTATTTGGGCATTGTTTGATGTCATGCCATTTCTGAATGCAACAAGATGATAACATTATTCATGGTGTTTTTCTTAATCACCCTTTTACTGATGACAGGATGAAACTGAAATCTGTATGATTTGATACTAGGCATGACGACATCGTGTCTGTGAAGAGATGTGGTGTAAAAAGTCAGTTCACAAATTAAGTATCATGTGGGTCCACCATTTTCATGGATGCAGGCTTGATAACAATGGTGCATGGATACGAGGGGATGTCAATAAGTTTTGAGCCTTGAGCATTTTTCATACCCAGGTGTCACAGCCTATGGTACAACATTGAACCTTGGGGTGTAGCTGATGTGATATATAAGTTTTGGTATCCTACTCTCAAAAGTTATTGAACAGCTCACATTGACAGAAAGAGACCCCCCTCACGGCACTGAAAATGAATAAAATTGAGTAGCAGAGCAGTAATTAAGTTTTTAGTTCTTGAAGGAAACTCGGCGAAGAACATTGAAGAAAGACTTTCAGCAGTTTATGGGAAGTATTCCCCTTCATCTGCTACCATCAAACGATGGGTCAATGAATTTAAGCATGGTAGAGAGAGTCTTGAAGATGACCCTTGTCATGACCAACAACAAGCACTAGTCAGGAAAACATTGACAGAGTGCATAGACTTGTGCTGGAAAATTGTCGAATCACACTCCACAAGTGAGAGGAGACCACAGGCATTTCACACGGATCTATCGAGACAATTCTTCATGAACATCTCGTCATGTCTAAGGTGTGCGCAAGATAGGTGCCAAGAATGCTTACAGATGAAATGAAGCAAACAAGGGTCACCATAAGCAACTCCATGCTAACCAGATACAACAAGAATCCAGAGGATTTATACTTTAGGCTAGTAACCTGTGATGAAACCTGGATCCACCACTATGATCCTGAGAGCAAACAAGAATCCATGGAATGGAAACATGTCACTTCTCCCAGGAGCAAAAAGTTCAAAGCCTCCAGATCAGTGCAGAAGGTAATGGCGACAGTCCTCTGGGACAGCAAAGGCATCATCCACATAGATTACTTACCAAAGGAAGAACAACGAATGGGGAATATTACACTAACTTGTTGAGGCAAGAGCGACAGTCAATCAAGGAGAAGCGCCGGGGCAAGATCAGACGTGGTATTCTTCTACATCATGACAATGCTCCAGTACACACCTCTCGCGTTGCAGCCACTGCTGTCCAGAAATGCCGGTACGAAATCTTGCCGCATCCCCCCCTACTCTCCAGACCTGGCTCCAAGTGATTACCATCTGTTCCCAAATCTCAAGAAACACTTGCGTGGTTGTAGATTTCAGGATGATAATGAGCTTATTGCTGCTACTGAGGCTTGGTTTGCGGACCAAAATGGCACCTTCTACAGAGATGGCATCAACGCCTGGCAGAAAAGATGGAACAAGTGTCTTGACTCACAAGGGGACTATGTTGAAAAATAAATGTGGTTCATACCAATATTTTGTGTTTTTCTATACAAGGCTCAAAACTTATTGACATCCCCTCGTAACACTAAGCAATTGAAGGCGTTTAGGAAATGTTAGTATAGGTCTGCATGAATAATAAGTATGCATTAAGTGAATGACTGCAATTTTGTCAAACAGTTCATCTCCTTGTCAGTGCTCTTGTCAAGGCCTCTGGAGAATGACTGGGATCTGTTTTATTACATATAATTCAACTTACTCTCCACCATTCCACAGCTATGATTGGACTTGGGATGGCCATGAATCGTTTCCTATGCCGGAACCTTCGTCCTGCAGAGCCTGCAAGACAGATGGCAGATGTCAATAAAAGCCTTCTCAAAGACATTTTCATCATCAACTTACACCAGAAACATATATTTATGCATACGAGGCCATGACCAGATATATTCCTGTGTGTCCACTTTCTGGATAATATCTGTTTGTGCCAGACACCAGCCTCCATCCATCTGTTCCGGACACTGACACCATCCATCTGTAACCCATCTGTTGGAGTCAATCATGCATGCGCAGTGGCATGCTTCACCCTCCTTTGCATCAAGTCTCATGGTATAAAGTCTGGACATCGCCTCACCTGGTGCCGTATCACCAGTAACGGCAGCATCTGACACTTCATCACCAGGCTCTAGGTATAGCAGTCATCATTTAGTCCCTCTCAACTACCCAAGCCAGAGCTAAAGTTAATCCAGCAGACTGTATAGAAAAGAAAGTAAGCACTTCCAGCAAAGTTTAGTTGTCTTGAAAAATCATGACTGCCACGAATTCATACCTAGCATTCCTCCACAAATTGCCATATACATAGGCACAGGATGGAACAGCTGTGGACATCATCAGTGGCCAACTGGACATTACACACCACTATATGTTCATATCCTTCTATATGTCACTCCTGTCAATGGACAACTTTCAACAAATTCTACCAGACATGTATCTCATCTTTCTGTCAATGATAACTACCAGGCCTGACCAATCATGCTTGTATATCATTGTGATATCTACTGTCTATCCAGGTTCTCTGCTCATCGAAGTACGTACTTACTGTTACTGTGTGGTAAGTCCACATAATCAATTTCCTTCCTCAGAGTTTCATATGTTGTAATGACTATATCACAATCAGCCAGTGTTTGTGGCTGAAGGAAACCTTGTTTGCTCACTCCTGTGTACACCTACAACATTCAACATGGGGATCGAAATGAAGCTTTTTCTCAAGTGTGACTCATGGGCACTGTCATGATAATTTAAGTATGCCATTTCAATTTCAGATGTGCCATAAATTCATGGTCTATTGAAATGAACTTCAAAACATTGCAATTACAATCGAGGCCACTTTTTTATCTGAATACATGTATTTTCATTTTATTAGTTTAAAGTATTTAACAATGATTGATGGAGGACCGATTAAATATCATTCGATAAGAGAGTATACACACACAGAATGGCACTGGACCTAGTCGTGGATGACATGGCGAAAACACTGGAAATGCAGACGGGTTTCATTTGCAACAGTTATGTGACATCAAACAGCCAAAAGAAGAAGACTGGCACACACGGAAAGCGTTGCACAAAAATAAGAGAGAGACTTCAATTACATGGATGGTGTCAACACCGAAAGTATTTGACACAATTATATCTAGGATGTTCCAGTGGGATGGATAGTCAAACTGCTTGATAGACTATCAATATGATGAATAATCAATATATTTTTGAGTTTCAGTTTGTAACACTTGAGGCTTACAAACACACGAAGTGTCTCCTGCTGCACATGTTTCTTGATCTCCTCCTCCCACTGGTGGCAGATGGAAAATGGGGAGATGATCAGGGTGGCACCTGATGGAACTGGGGACTGAAATGGATGTCACATATGTCATTACTGTCAGAAAGTATAGGATTCAAAACATGCAAAAGATGTATTTTATGAGCAAGAAAACGTATCAGCAATAACCAACACAACTGTAATTAAACACTGTGTGTGCCAGATAAAGGCTGCAAGCAATCTGAACATGTCCAAAGCATCAATCACTATTAATCAACATGAGGATATCATATCCTTGATCAAAGTGTGAACAGACATTTACTTACTGATGATACATGGCAGTGGGGACACTTATAGCATCCATGGTTAGTATTGTGGGGGTCATAATGTAGACACTGTGCATGCTGCCACAGGCCACAGACAACGCACTGCACATTGGTCAGCTTCTTTTTCTTGCCTCCTTTGTCATTTGCATCACCTCCACAAACACATTCAAACCACTGTTTCTGACTTATGTGTGTGTTACTGAAGAAGGTGGCTGGTTTGAAAGCATTCTCTTCAATTAGGATATGAAATTTCAATCTTTTCTCTTTCTTCTCTGATTTGTTCAAGGCACAAGTCTTCCTTGCATCATTTATTGTTTTAATCGTCCTTTTCTGTTTGCCATATGTTAACCTTTTCTTCTTGCGCCTTCTAAGCACTTTGTCTGCAGTAGAATGTCCTAACAGTTCAATACATTGACCATTTGATTCGTTAGAAGATAAGGTACCAGAATCATTTCCATCTGAGATGTTCTTTGGATTATGTGTGGATAAGTTACTCCTGTTTTCTGGTCCATGTCTTGACAAAGTCATCACTTCAGTATCCGTCATCATTGTCTTTATACTGCCACTGATGGTATATGCTATTGGTTCTGTGTTCTGCTGGTCCTGATAACTACCAGCTGATGGAGGATTGTCACTCATGGTGGTAGACATCAGTTCTGTGTTCTGCTTGTCCTGATAACTACCAGCTGATGGAGGATTGTCACTCATGGTGGTAGATATCAGTTCTGTGTTCTGCTTGTCCTGATGACTACCAGCTGATGGAGGATTGTCACTCATGGTGGTAGATATCAGTTCTGTGTTCTGCTTGTCCTGATGACTACCAGCTGATGGAGGATTGTCACTCATGGTGGAAGATACCAGTTCTGTGTTCTGCTTGTCCTGATGACTACCAGCTGATGGAGGATTGTCACTCATGGTGGAAGATACCAGTTCTGTGTTCTGCTTGTCCTGATGACTACCAGCTGATGGAGGATTGTCACCCATGGTGGCAGATATCAGTTCTGTGTTCTGCTTATCCTGATGACTACCAGTTGATGGAGGATTGTCACTCATGGTGGTAGATATCAGTTCTGTGTTCTGCTTGTCCTGATGACTACCAGCTGATGGAGGATTGTCACCCATGGTGGCAGATATCAGTTCTGTGTTCTGCTTGTCCTGATGACTACCAGTTGATGGAGGATTGTCACTCATGGTGGCAGATATCAGTTTTGTGTTCTGCTTGTCCTGATGACTACCAGCTGATGGAGGATTGTCACCCATGGTGGCAGATATCAGTTCTGTGTTCTGCTTGTCCTGATGACTACCAGCTGATGAAGGATTGTCACTAATGGTGGCAGATGACAATTCTGCATTCAAGGCATCATGCTGATAACAAAATGAAGGGTGATCAATACTTGAATTCTCCACTCTTACATTACTGTGTTGAAGTGATTTTTCCTCCTGCAAAAATACCATAAACAAAGCATACTGACGGCAACTTCAGACCACAACAGTCATAATACTCAAGTAGCAAAAATCAAAAACTTAGATAATATTATCACAATAAAGAAATAAAATGTTCCAAAAAAGTGAGCTTGAGCCATTTATTGAAAGAAATATGGATATTAACTGGACATGTGAAACGTCAGCAATCTTATTTATGAAAGAAATAACTAGAACACTGTTTGCATGTGTTTTCAAAAATGTAAGGCTATAATCGTGGTCAATTTCTGATAAATCCAAAAAGCATGTTAATGTTCAGCATAAATGTTTAAAATTACTTTTTCAAACTTTAAGAAATAAAGCTGAAAGTTCTTTAATTCATGTGTCACAGAAGAGATTACAATGGACATCCAGAAAACATGAGGTGGACAGTGTGTTTGGGTGGGTTCATATGATAGAGAGGTCACACCCTACATCCTGAACACATGGATGTGATGCTCTTGTGAGTTCTGACATATCATAAACACGAACAATTACAGATATTGCTAATAACTATTAGTAAACTTAGCTCTTGATTATGGTTGCTGGTTTCCTATGGACGACACAGATATACAGAATGAAAGCGATTAAAATTTAGTCCTAGCTATCCCTAGTAGTATACCTAAATTACTACATGGTTATCTCCCTTAGCTGTGAGGCCACAGCAATGATCACTAAACCCCATCATAATTTATATTTTTGTAATCTATATTTTCCTCATATACTTTGCAGGGAGGTAAGGGAGGGTTCAAGATCCCATAATCAAGAGGTAAGTTTACCAATAATTACTAACAATATCCGTAATTGTTCTTAATCATGTCGTAAACGTTCCCTCTGGATTATGGTTGGCATCCAAAATTCACCATTTGTGATAACTAAGACATAGGTAACCTCTTGTTCAATATTCCCACCACCATATTATCTTGTTAATATATTTCCAGAACTGGAAGTTAGCATGCAAGAAGATTCTGAAATATTTGGAATGAAATTAGATCAATAACAGAATAAAAGCACAAACAATGACAAAGTCCTAATTAATGCGGTAAACCTCCGCAGCTCCTGATAAATCGTTTTTGACACCTTCCAGTCTCTATGACATCACTTCTGCTTATATCACATCACTTACGATTTAATCACGTCACTGCTATTTCTATGACATCACTTCCAGTCATATGATCTTACTTCCGGTTCTATGACGCCACTTCCTGTTGTATGATGTCACTTCACATTCCATGACGTCACTTCCGGTTGTGTTGTCACCTACGTGCTCATATTGCACCAATCCTCAGATAAATTCTAAGCTTATTCAGGTACCCTCTAGACAACTTCCCAAAGTCTTACAGTTCTCTCCAAATCACATGCTCTTTGAAGACCATCTCTGTTCACTGTTAGATGTTAGCAGACAGAATTCTCACCAGATAAACTTATAGATCTTCACAAGAATCTTCCTGCACCCGCATCCAATATTCAAAGTCCTGAAGTTCTGTTGACTCAGGATGTCCCAACTTGTGATCCAATTCCAGACTACCACTTGAACACATACACACTCCTGACCCCACCTTTTTTTGAAACAAGAGTCATCAGAAGATAACATATCCCCCCTGGCCCCCACATATTTCAAAGGACAAATCATCTGATAGTTACTTGATGTTATTTTTAGACTAAGTTTGAATCGTTTCCGTGGAACATTTGTCACATTTGGGATTTCACTTTCTCAGTAAGGTACAAATTCTAGTACTTTTGGGGGTTAAGTCCTATCCAGAATTTCCCTGGAAATCATGAAAAATATACATGCCATATATCTGTAAACAGCAAAAGGCACCATTTAAAGATCTGTCTCATATATCTGCCAAGATCTGCTGAAAGATTATCAAATGGTTTTCAAGTTGTGTTCTGGAAGTGGAGCCCATCCCTCCCTTTTGAGACTAAGTACAAATCGTTTCCAAAGAAACCAAGAAAAATAAAAATGACAAAAATCTGTAAATAGCAAAAGGCACCACTTCAAGATCTGTCTCATATCTCTGCCAAGTTCTACTGAATGATATTATGAAGTTCTCGGCCAATCAGATTCATTCAGTCTCCAGTAATTACTATTTGCCAACCAATGAAATAAATCTTTTTATATTAGTTTCGGCATGGGCGTGCTGCGTGGCAGAAAGTAGGACAACCAAATGTCAGATACCATTAACATGCTTAAAAAGAACAAGGGAGTGCTGAAAGAATAAGCTGAAAACAAAAAACACTCTACGACATCTGTAAGAAAGTAGAGGAGATAATAGGTGCTTGTTTACAAGAAATATATAAGCCTTATAACACGCCCCTTTCTGTGTGCAATGCACATGTTCAATAAGATGAGAAATAACCTTTTATTAATCATGCTGTCAAAAGGCCCTAGAAAGTGGAATAGTCACATAACTTATCCCAACAGGTACCCATTTACCCTGCTTGGAAAACAGAGACAAATGAGAAGAGTGACCTGCCTGAAATTAGTGAACTGAATATATCAGTCTGGTTATGTGTTCCCAATCAAACCATATATCACGTGTATGTCCGGTGAAGGGCTCCTCTAGGTGACTGGAGTATTGTAATGTAAGAATCGCATATGTGGTCCATTATCCGGATACTACATCCGACCTGACAAACTGAACTGCCCCCAACCCCTGAGGCAGCAGACTGAATTAAACTAGTTGTGGTGAAGCTTATTCAGTAATAATAATGAGGCTAATAATGAAAATTATCACAAAATCCAACCAGAAAATAGGTGCTAAAGCACTATAATGTAATGTTTTAGTTAATTGTGCAACACAAAAGATGTGTTATAAATACAATCAATGCAGTTTATAGCAATAGGCAGTTCATTTCACAGAAATGGCGCACCACCTTTGGAAGAATTATCTCTCCCCATATGAAGCAATAACAACCTACCCTTATACAATGACAAGTGTGACAGATTTGAGTGGAGAAGAGATTGACAACTCCTTGACACTTATGCCAATCCCTTTGACAGTAAATTATCTACCAAAGTTAAGAAATTTAAGCTTTTGTTAATATGGTGAATGGGAAAAAGATGGCTTATGGTATTTTTCCTTCGATCACCGGATGTCAATCTCAACAGCACATCATATTTCAATCTCAACTCCGTGGGGAGTATACAACTCGTGCTGCCACTAGGTGCACCGAGTTTATTGTGGCTCTCTCATCCTAACCCAAATGACAGCTGGGCGGACTGGGACACATAGTCACAGCACTTTGTCCAAGTTCACTGCACGTTGCTGTACCCACAACTAGGTGTATGCACGTGTTAATGTGGCCACCATCTGGTCATATACCAACGGATTCGTGGGTTCTTTTAAGTGCACAGGGTTGTGTACTGTACACTAGGGGTTGTGACAACACTGAAAGAGTCTGCACAGAAAGCTGACTCCAAGGTTTTTACACCCGGTCACAGGTGGGCTCGATCCCGAAACCTCAACCTCGCTGGATCACTAGCCTGGCGCCTTAGCCAGCTCGCCCACCATGCCCCTTGGTTAACCCAACATGCATGTCACCATGTGCATGTCCTAATTGCATAGATCATGTTGTTGATCACTGGGTGTTGTGATCCCCAGTTGATCAATTACAGGCCCCGTCATAAGGCTGGAATATGGTTAAGTAGTATATACAATGGGGGTTTTAAAACACTTTCAAGAAAAGTCTCTACAAAGCCTTATTTACTAAATAAGGCTTTGGTTGGGCCCTTAGCTCTTGCTACTATTACCCCTACTACTTAACGTGTGTTGGAGGTAACACTGTGCCGTACAGTACGATCAATAATTCTTCTCTTACAAACCCCCTACCCGGCCCATCCCTCAAGTAGTATAAGTTAGGTTCGTCGGCTTTCATATCCACTTTATCTATGTTGTAAGTTTTGACTGACCATATAGGATCGGTGGCCCGCTTACGGCTATCACCCTCGTGTTCCCCCGGCTGGTATAGATACCTCACTAGGGCCCTATCTGGTATCTGTTTCTCCTTCCCACGCAATGGAGCGGCCGACTCTGCAACTATTGATTTTAGTTTGATAGCGTCTGCCGGTTTCTTACCGGTGAGACGGGTGACTTCATGGTTGATTGCCGACACCACCTTGGGTAACCTCGTGACCCATTCAGTCGATCGTTTTCCAGGGGTGACCATCTCCCTAGCATACTGATGGCCGAACAAGCGCTCAGCCAAAGTCCTATTAAATCTCTCAACTATGGCTTGGCTGCGATGGGCTCCGGCCGTGCCACGCCTGACCTTTGTATCGTGTTTGGCTAGCAGTTGTGACACGGCACCCATGAACTCCCGTCCGGGGTCAACTTGCAGCTCTGTTGGCCACGTCAGCGGACTGCGTTTGTATATGCGTTCGAATCCTCTGGCTACCTGGGCCGAATCTTTCGTGGTCAAGGGTTCGGCTTCCTTGTAACGACTGGCTACGTCCACTACGGTTAAGGCATACTTGTACCTCTTGTCGTGGGGTAGGAACAGTAGGTCTGCCTGGTGAACGCTATTAGGTATGTTAATACCGAACCTCCTTCTAGGCACGTAGCGTGGTGCCGGCAAATAGATCTGCCACAGGGCTTGTTTTTCAAGCCACGCTTTGGCTTCCTCCGGGGGTACTCGCGCTATTTTAGCTAGCTTATCTACTGCGCTAGCTCCTTTCCAGTACCCACGCGGGCTGTAGTAAACAGCCTCAAATTTTTTCATGTCCATACGCGTATGTGTTTATCCCATCAATAGCTATCCAACGTTTCGTGTCCATAGGCGACAGGGACGTCTTGTTTATAGTCAGTCCGTATATCTTATGTCCATCACTTCTAAGTGTGTTCATTTTATGCCTAAAGGTACGGGTCTTGAACAGGGCTTCCTTGAATCTGGCGTGTTTGATGTGTTGTTTCACCACATACTTCTTAACCCCCTTAGCCTTCCGGATCTCACTATTGTCGGCTTTCAGTATGGAGTACATCTTAGGTCTCAAACCTATGTACTCGGCTATGGGCGTGCCAGCACACTCGTCCTTCATCTTACCTAGGACCTTTTTATTTACCGTACTGTGTATGGTATGGGTCTTAGGGTAGTCGCTGGTGTCGTATAAATCGAGGTGTTTTTTCATGTCCTCGTACACGTCCTCGGTTCGAATCTCCATCAGCAGGGAATCCGTGTCAGTGTACAGCACTTCACACCTGTCACCGTACTGTTTCTTGAGCTCGTTGTAGTAAAAGTCGTACATCAGGTGTTTGGATAAATCGAGGATGCTCATCCCCACGTAAACAGGCCGGTTGAATTTTATGTGGCTTTTCTTCATGTGTAGGGCAACCAGGTTGTCTGTGAATATCTTACTACGGTTGAATGCCGGACTGGCTATCAATCTCCTGAGCTTGTCTTCCTCACTCGACCGAACCAGCTTCACGGTCACGCGTTTCCTCAGGTTCTCCATAGTCTTACCAAACACCGAGTTGTTCATGAGCTTGTAGAGATTTTTCTCAAAATCACTGGTGGCTTTTTTTCGTAGGTCTGTGTTCATTCTGATGTAGGGCTCCATCCATGGGCTCTGGTCGAACATGAGCACCCTGTGTATTTTGGTCAGCCTCATACCCAACGACAGGTACAGCTGTAGGTTGCGATAGTGAACGATGTACTTGGTCTTATTCATTAAGTTAGGCACGAGTTTTTCAACGTCTGTCACACGCCCACCTAACAAGTTATGTTGGTACTCAGACATCCAGTCTGGGTTAACCCTCATACGTTCGGGGGCCAGGGGGTAGCTGTTGTGCGATGTGTGTAATTCCTTGGTATACTCTAAGTCAACTTCGAGGATATACCCTTTGTTCGAATCTGGTGCAACCCCCATAACATCAACGTGGGGTACCCATTCGAATCCCCCTGTAGGTAGATACTGGCTCATGGCCCAGCCGTACAGGTTGTTTGCGTCGAGGTAGAGAATGTGATTGGTTGGCTTGTTAGGATCGTAACCTTTCACGTATTGATTATTTGCTTTCGCGTATCGTTTGGATGCCATGGAAATCCCACCTCGCAAGCCTTTCTCAATGAATAGGTGCATGTCGTAATCTGTGAGCAATTCCAAATTAACTCCGGTCTTTTTAAGCAAGGCGTCCCACGACAGACCTGGGCTGGTGTAATACCATGCGGGGTCGAGTTTATACTGCTTGAAACACGTTCGCCTAAACGTCTCAAACACGTCGGCTAACAGCAGTACATCTGTCCTCAAGTACAGGTCGTGATAATCACCCAGGTTCTTACAACCCAGTTTATTCCATACGTTAGTTGTGTGCGAGTAATCATCTTGTGAGACGGACGCCTCATTCAGCTTGCTATAAAAGCAGTCAATAGGGGGTAGTCTGGTCTCGGTGAACTTGACCCAACTATCCATGTACTCATAGGGGTACACACCCTTCCTCATAAGCAGGGGTCTAGTCTCGGCGTCTGTGTATCGATCGGTGATAGGGAAGGTATTGTTGGCCTTGACCAGACTGTCGAGTGACGACAGGAGGAACTGAAATGAGTCAATGAACCTAAGTCCGTTTAAGCTGAAGGAGATGTATCTCTCCATGTTGTTGGGGATGCACGTTATATTACCATCGATTTTCGCGATGGCCTGCATGATCAAGTGTGAGTCGTACCCTCTCAAGTTGTGAAAGACAACGGGGATGTTTATTGTCTTAGGGTTGATTTTAAGCTTGAGGTTGCACGCGCTGTGAGCGGCGCCTCTATACTTACCAGTTATGTGGCAGTGATCTCTCACCGAATCACCGTTAAGTGGTGAGTCGCACACGTGACAGTTAGTGCTACTAGCGTGAGCTAGCCTGTCGACTCGGGTCATACGCATGGGAGCGATTCTATACAATGTATTCCTAATAATTTTTTCTTCCTCCTGCAAACACTTTAGAAACCTTTCAGCCGCGTCAGGGCCCCTATACACTACCGGAGCTTTCGTTTCCCCGTCACAATGGACGACAATGTATCCAAACCCACAGGCTTTATGCTCTTGTTTGGGGGAATCCCCCACAACTAAGGCTTCGAAGTCGGCATATATGATATAAGGCACAGACATTTGGTTCTTGTGGTTACCGAATTTTAGGATATTATCACCTTCCTTAGGCATGTCGACTCGTATGGCCGTCTTCCCCACACCTTGACAATCATTCCGGTGGGATTCTAATAAATCAGCTCGTGTGAAGCCATGTAGGCATCGTTCACAGAAGTGGGTCTTTTCTCTGTGTGCCGATTGGTCATACAACAGCCTGCTAAAGTGTTTTATCCATGTGTAGTGATACTTGTCACCTCGCTGGATCATGAATATATTGATAACTTGGCGATCCTTCACCGGGCTGACCCTGTGTACTATTGTTGTGTTACCTTCGTGTCCAAAGACATTTATAGCCAGATTATTCTGTTTTTCTACTTTAGTGATCTGGGATATGGGGGTGGGTTCATCTATACCATCCCAGTTGAGCCCATCATCCTGAGGATAATTAGAAGGCCTGTTCAGATTAGTGTCAGCTGGAAATAAGGCTGACCTGATAGCTAACCTCAGGCAATAGTTTCCTCTATTCTTAACGTTTACTATGGCATGTTTGTTCCTATAGTAGGGGGGCAAGGCTAGGTATGACCCGCCTCTGAATGGCACGTAGTTAGCTATGTCTAGATAGACATTATCGATTTTATCTACAGCCCACCCGGACCCCAAGTGTGTGTAGCGTTCTAGGTATTCTCGTATCTGCTGAAAACTGGTATCGATTGATGCGTCAATGGTCTCTGTATGAGTGACAACCTCTTGTTTACCTCGGAAGTAAGGCTGAACATACTCAGTGGTACTCCCAACCTGCTTATCGAGCGACATTTTCACTGTGATCTGAAACTTGATACTTCCTAGGTTATTTAGTTCCTGGTTGACCTTATCAGCTATCAGAGGCTTGATATCTGTAATGTCTATGTTTCTATCAACGTGCATGCGCCAACCTCTCAAATAGTTGCCTACAGCGCGCTCAGTGCGCACGAACTGTAGGTCAATAGCTCTATTCTGTCGTAATAATTCTAAAAGTTGTGGTTTTCTCATACGGGAATACCCGCCTAAACCCAAATCGTGTGCCTCGGCTTTCAGTTGTTTTACTGTAGGCACCACCACTGGGGTATGTGATAACAATTCGACTAACCCGGCTCTCCCCAGGTTTGAATAACCCGTGTATCCAAGCTGTTTTGCTTGAGCTTTTAATTGTTTTACCGTAGGAGGGGCTTCTAAACCTAGTAATCTCAACAATGCTGACTTCCGCATTCGAGAATACCCGATCACACCTCTCTGTTTTGCGACCCGCTTAAGCTCGCGTACAGTAGTCATAGTGTTTACACCTAACATAACCAATGTCTAATTGGGTCACAGTAAAGGGAGGTAACCCTTGATAAAAATATGTGGCTGAGTAAACATTTATTTGGAGTCTATCTTGAGCAGTCGCCTACGTTCTTTTATGTAGTCCTTTTTATTCTCGTAGATGAGTTGATGTCTGACTACGTTCGCTCCGTGAGCTTTACATAGACAGTAGTGTCCTTTAACCCCGATACCACACACAGAACACGTGTAGTTAGGACTTCCCATATGGAAACAGAACCCCTGATTCCTGCATTTCCTACCACAGGCCTCGGTCTTCCCCATAAGTATGTATTCGCATCGGTATGGAGCGGGTCTCATGTTTACTTATATAGGTATTTAATTTAATTGCTTCGCAACCAACGCAGTAGCTGCTATGCCCAACACTATGAAGCCCAGTTCACGATTCATTTGTCCCTTGGATGGTGTGTAGTACTGAGCGAGTGTGGGTTTATTGAGCGGTTCCAATCGTTTACCAGTTAGTAGGTAGTATTCTTTCATTGCTTCATCGACATCGTTGAATGTTTGAACGGCATGGTTTTCACGCTGGAGTTGTTCGTTAATAAAATCGATCCTCTGGAGGCGTTTTTTAGCGTACTCGGCCTGTGCCTTTTGTAAGTTCTCAGTAGCGAGATCGTGTCGCTTCCTTTCTTCCTGTATTTCAGCCGCGTGATCATCTCGTAGTTTCGAGAAGAGGAAATTACTCCCGGAAAATGCCAGGGCATTCACTAACGCCCCACCGACCATCATAGCTATCGTGGCCATCCTATATTTATTTCATTATATTATCAGGTATTATCCCTTGTTTTACTAGGATGTCTTTTGTGGCCATCGCCATACCAAGGTTCATTATGAGCATACCCATATCCTGCAGGTTGAAATCTAGCTTGATAGTTGGTTGTTTAAGCACCATTTTAGTCAACCGAGCGTACCCTACTGCTAGACTGGCGACCACTGTGGCGTGGTATGCGTCGTTGACGAACGTTTTCCCCTCAGACATTATGTATATATAAAAATATTTTTAAATTATAACATGATATGCGGGTCGACCTCTAATTGTGTTGGGGTGGGGGGTACCACCTCACGGTGAGGGGTTCCCTCACGTGTATATAACCACGAGATAGCCAAGGCAGCAGTTACGCCTACAACCAACAACAGTCGGGTTGGGTTGGTCACTGTAATAATTTTATGTTGGTTACACCACCGTTTTTTACCGGCAGCTACTCTCTTAGGATTCTTCTGCCTGGTTACTGTTGGGGGTTCCTGTGAAGGGGTCACTTCCCTCACTGTGTGGGTTTCCTCCAGTGGAGTTTCCCTCACTGTTGGGGGTGTGGGGGGTACCCCCACTGGGGTTTCCCTCACTGTGGGGGGGTATCACCTCGGGAGCAGCATCCATCTATACTATTATTATTATTTTTTCTCTCAAATTGACAATGCTTTGCCGTGATAATCGCCGCCGTCACTGGAGCCAACAACATACCATATTTGTGGTACAGCCCGCAGCTGATAGAACTCACGGCGTGTTCGATAAAAGGGTCTTTCTCGAGGTCCTCCCACAGGTAAAGTCGGCGCTCTGGTGGAATGGGAAGGAAGTATGATACAATACCGGTGTATATCTGGGTCATAGCCGATCCTATTGTCTTTGTCATTTCTGCTCCGAGCCGGGACTCGTATCTAGCGTACAGCTTATCGATTTCTTCGGCTGACATTTTGTGAATTTTATCCGGAGTGTAGTCTCCAAAGTAATGTTTGGCTTTGCCGCCAACAGCCAACGCCACCAGTTTCTCTCGCTTATCATCAGTGGGGGAGACCCCCACACCCTCAGGTACCAACAATTGTTCGAGCAATTCCTCACACTCCATCTTATAATATAACAAGTAAGATTTAGTTTTAACTATATAATACCCGATGCAGACAAAACACAGAGAAATGAAGGTTAAGTTGCACACGACAAACACTTCAAATATCATAGCTATACTTAGCATTTGCTTAGCTTTAGCTTAGCTTTGCTTAGCTTTGCTTAGCTTTGCTTAGCTTTAGCACACCCTATATGCTACTGGTTGGTCGGTCTTGAGCACGAGCTTAGCGTGTTTAGTTTCAGTGAGCTGTTTCTTCACCCGTTCCCGTTCTAATTTGCTCATCACATCGTTCTCTCTCAAACACTCCTCGAACGAATCCCTGTCCTTGCAGTGAAATAAGGCCACCCATCGCGTCTGCTCCCTGAGGTCTTTCAACACCGAGTTGAACTTCTGCGTTAGCACCCAGACGCTGTGATTTGCATGCCGGCCGGAGAAGGCCAGGTACGATAGCATGTCTCTCTTTTTTGTTATCTCGCGATTAGCGCTGCAGTCGTCCAGTATGAACAGCGTCGGTTCCCCTTTAAATTTCTCGTGAAGAGCTTTCAACCAGTCCTGCAGGCGTGTTCCAGGGTCGATTTTGTGCACGTCCGGGTCCGTCATCACCCAAGGTCGCGCGTACGTTTTATTCATGCTCAGAGTAGGGCACATGATAACGATGTTATCGAACACATCCTTGTAGTAACCCTCCAACATATCCAAGACGAAAACGGTCTTCCCACAGCCAGTCTGCCCGCACACTATGGCGCAGTGTGGGTCAGTTGGGAGGTGGGGCAGTGGGGACTGTTTATTGTTGGGGGGTGTGGGGGGGTACCCCCCATCAGTAGATGGCTTGCACGAATCTCCCATTGTCTATATTAAGTTGCGCGTCCATAATAACGTACAGATATAATTTCAACTTACCAGCGGGTTGAGCCTTCTTAGTAATCTGGATGGTTATCCCTTCGCTGCCGTTATCTATACGGCGCCCGCTACCGTGCAGTTTATCATCATCCGTGGATCGCATGTCCAACCATAGGGCGTACTTGGTGGTCAGGTATTCACCGATCTGCACGGAGCCGAGGTCCAGGTCCTTTGTTATATAATGTGGGGTCCCCACTGGTAGCTTTTTTATCTCATCCCACTGCTGGTGTGGTCTCATACCATGACTGAACAGCTGGTTGGGCACGCCCTCGATGGTCACTTCCACCTTTTCAATCTCGGGGTTGAAAAACTTCTCGCTGTCCCTCCGGAATGGCTCGTAATCCTCCACAGGGACGACCAGGATACCTTTCATCAATCGCGCCGGCACGTTCAGGTTGATATTCCACACAGTGTCGCTCTTATCTCGCACGACTGATCTATGCCTCAGTACGCGATCGTACAGGATAGCCATCTTCCCAGAGTACTGGCTTCGAACCTGCCTGGCCAGCTCCGGGCTAGTGACCATGTCGAACTCCAGAGAGATGTTGTCTATGGCATAACTGGCCTCATCACCGTTCGGCGTACGCACTACTTTGCTATAGTCGTTAAACGTGAGCTCGTATTCGAGCCTATCACCCAGCGCGGCCTGGTAAAACGGCGCGTGTCCCGTGAGCAACTCGAAGTCGAGCGGCACGCAGAATCGATTCCCGTATGCTCGAGAGATGGCCTTTTCACCGTCCGATAGCTTGTCTAGCTGGTCTGGCGTGAAGGCATACCCTATGCGCGACCGGGTTGATTTGCTGATACCCTGGTACACATCATTGACTCGTTCTCCCTCGCTTTTCCAGAAATCCCCGTAGCAGTGAAACACGTCGCTGTCGTCGATACTCAGCACCTCGTTACCGCTGATCTTGACGGTCGTTTTCTTGATGATAGCTCTACCCACGTTCCGCACTAGCTCACGTTTGTCGTTGTCGGAGGTCAACGTGATATTGAACGCCAGTCGAACAGTGCCTGGTACAATGAGGTCATTCTCACCAAGGTTTGGAAATCTAACCAGCAGAGTTTGATTCTGGTCTATCTTGCTGGGATTGTTGGTGATGGTCACCGACTGGCGCACGGCTCTGGCGCCTAGTGGCTCTCTCAGTCTTCTGAAAGGATCTAATTTTCTGCCGTACATTGTTATATAAAGGAAATATATTTTTAATACTAATGGATGAAGACATACCTATGGATGATATGTGGGACGATAGTGCCCAGGCATTCAATGATGACCAGGAGACCTCATTCTCGCAAAGTGACGAGCTCATTAAGGGCGCCGTCGACGATTATTACAACGCAGTTGAAAATAGAGACAACATCAAGCCGCTGTGGCGAGACTATTCCAAGTTTACCCTCAGCAATGGCAAGCTGCGTTTGAAGGCTCGCCCGGAGATCGATCTCGTGAAAAAACGCACGAGAGAACCGCTTGCTTTATCAACACTGAGAAGTCGACATGGGAGTGACTTTATCCGCGATGAACTAGACTTCGGAGATTACGGTGGCGCGCGACCTAAGCTTCCTCCGAAGTTAGTTCAAAGTCTGGAAGGCATCAGGGACGCCCCATCGAATCAAAACATGACTTATGATATTAAAAAGGTGTTGGCCGACTACGAGAACAAGCCCTTCCCGGGTCTCGAAATTACCTTTCGAGAACTGAAGGGGTTGGACCTGTTGATGCAAACCATTCGTGGTCAGCTCTGGAAAAGCACGGCCAAAATGAGTGAGATAGACGACCACATCGCCTATGAAAAGAAAAAACTCGGTGAAACTGAGGACGAGTCTATGAAAGCCACCATCGAGGAACGAATACGTAATTTGGAAGATGAAAGGCAGACCTGGTTGGAGACAGCGTCCGGCTACAAAGAAAAGCTTAGATCCCAGACCAACCGTGTGCGGGAAACCATCAATCAAGTCCTCCACCGAGACACCACGTTAGCAGACAGGATTCGGATATTGTTCCGGGAGCAAGGGATCACCATCGCCAGCATTCTGACTGCATTGGGTTTCATCATATCAACCTTGGTGGTGTCACTGACAGGGGGTACCCCTGTGGGGTCTGCCGGCGGCGGAGGAACCCCAAGTGGTGGTGGTGTTAAAGACTGGATAAAAAAACTCGGGGAAGGCCTAGCTAAACTGGCTGGTAAAGCCGCCGAAGCCCTTCCCGGCATCCTGGGTAGCATCGTCTCGTGGTTGTTGGGTGCTCTGGCTAAAACTGCCATGTGGTTCAGTCAAAACCTGTGGGCAGCCATCGTCGCCGTGGCGGGTCTGGTGTACGTAGCGGCTAAGAAATTTTTAACCAAATAAGTCCCAAAGCTACCCCACCAACCACCAGGGCCGTTTTATTATCTATGTGATTGGAGGCCTGAATATGGGGGTGTGTGGGGGGTACCCCCACATGAACTTTAGACTCCGGGGGTGGCGCCACTATACCCGTTTCACATGGTGGGATGTGTGGGATATAGGGGGTGTTAATATCGGGGTTGATACCCAACTTTTGATCCGCCGTGGCTATGACTATTTTGTTGTTATAACCCACCACTTTTTTTACTCTCAGTTGCATATCACTCGGAGCCATGTACAGCCCCACGCCGAACACGTAGTTGACTTTCGATCTGGCGTATTCTAACACGTTTTGGTAACGGGTGATGGCCCGCGGGAGATCAACTGGAGAATTGATAGCATCCTCAACATTGGCAACGAACTGTTTCTGAGCGTCGTAAGCAGTTCCCTTACCGAGGATGTTGGAACGCGTCATCGACTGCGCACCCAACAGCGCCCACACGTACGTTCGAATCGAGTCGTTCAAGCGTATTGTACCAGCACGAGTGAATTCTTTCGATGTTTTTGAGATCATTTTAGTCCAGGCTGTGGCTGCATCAGGATTGGTTTGCTTTATACAGCTGACATGGATCTTTTCATTCGTTGTGGGGCCTGTAAATGTATGACGGTTTGGGTTGTATGAACCATCTTTAGAACCGGCCTGATATGTTCCGGACCTGTAGAAGTACACGAGAACTATACCGAGACCATGGTTCACACCAGGAAGGCGAAAGTCTTTATTCGTTGGAATCTCAAACTCCCCACAAACACGTTCATAAGCGCGTTTATCATAGGGGTTATTCGTCATACTCCACGCTTTATCTTGGGGAAGAGGAGCACTTATTTCCTTCAATATTCGTCTCGTTTGATAATAAATATGAAACAAAATGACTGCCTTACTCAGTTCGTCTATACCGTAGTCTAGTGTCACACCCGACCCTGTCGTCGCACACCACACAGCAAAGTTGAGTTGGTTCTGCCAAAACTGCATTGGGTTTTGATTCCAGTTTACCACCGCCTGCGCGTTATTAACGGTCACGATATAGTTTTCAAAGATATTAATAAAGGTTGCTTTAAACCCCGTACTAACGGCACAGTGGTGTTAATCAACAACGGAAGAACCTCCTTGAGGCTCGGCCGACCATTAGCGAGGATACTCGGTATGTCTCCTGACGAGATAAAACCAACAACAACCGTCACAGGCACGAAGTTACCCGACCTAGTACCGTACCGAGAGCTGTACATTCATCTCGGTCAGGTGAGCACAACGTACAACATTCAAGGAGGTCACCCTTCCACTATACTGAGAGCAGTGCCGGTGAAAACTGAGAAATACAACGACGGTAGAACCGAGTCGTTTTCACCACGGCAGTATAAGAGATTAACCCAGGGCAACATATCTGAGCTGATAATATCGGTGTTAGATATAAATCATAATCCTGTAAATATAGGATACCTCAGCTTAACGCTTCATGTAAAATGACCAGCGCACAAGGGCCCGGAGTGAAAAAAATACGTCAATATCGGGATCTCCGACCTCGGAGACACGCGCGGTTTCGACGCTCCCGGAGTAGATGGTAAATCGTACGCCTTGCAACTGAAAAACAACATTTACAAACGCGTTGAAGTCCCCTCCGGTGGAACCCTAAGTGATATAGTAGATACCACAAGAGCAAAAATCAACACTAAGTACGCCCTTGTCAACACCGGTAGTAACTGGATAATATACCCATCGTTCCGGGGTAAACTGTTCGACTTAGACGATGTTGAGAGCACTACCGTCGCCCGAAACAAGCCATATATGCTCGTCTTCACCGAAGATGACAAGTGGGTGTTGTTACCCGATAACGACTGGTTTCTCAATATTAGGCTCGGCTCCCCCTACGTGTTCACGGATAACAAAGACAACCACCTAAACAAAGTCGTGAACAATGGAACCCTGCTCGTGGCTTACGTCCCAACTCAGAGACGTAGCGTAGTCGTCAGCCCACTCAACACTATGGCAGCCCACATGCTATCGAGTAAACCGGCCATACAAAACGTGACATTACAGTTGGTGTCTGAATTCGAAGGCGTGGTCAAGATACTAGAGAGTCTACCGGCAAACTCAACACTAATCATCAAAGTCTACCTAGGGGAACCATCGGTGAATGATGTTGAGATCGTGAAGGGAATCAAACTCGGGTGGGTGAAACGACACCAGTATCAAGTTTGCAACGTTTACGTGTGGGGTGAGTGTCGGCTCCAACACCAGTCTGCAGGGGGTCAACGTGATCGTGGAAAACAAGATATCACTAACCAAGATCTTCCTGCCTGACAACATACACTTCATGGGTATGAAGTTCACCCCTGAATTATTATCAGAAAACCAGTTGGAAATTATATCGTAATAGTATAATAATGACCAGTCATCCCAACACTACGCTTAACGACCTAGGAGATATGGAGGGATTCGATCAGCCTGGTGAGGAAGATGAATTATACATCCTGCACTTCAAAGACAACGTGTACAGACGGGTATCGTTATCAGATTTTAAAGAGCCCAAATGGCTGCTCAACTTAACACCCACCTCACCTTATATCACAATAGGCGCAGATACGGGGTTTATCTCTAAGATTAGGAACAACGGTATCTGGGACGGGGATTTCATTCCGGAGAATCACTTAGCATCTCCGATAAGTTTGTATACCGAAACAAATGGGTTAAGTTCTGGATTAGATAATAAATTAACATTTAGCAGTAATCGTGCTAGAATATCCTCCCCCTACACACTCATCATAGAAGTCGTCTTTACGTATTTTGACCAGGTAAACTCCTCGAAAGGATGCCAAATTTTACCCGGGTTGGTAATACACTGGTATACCGAACACTTAGACCAATATTGTCGTATTGTTATACAACGGGATTCCCCCACGGGTTCTATAAACCGCTTAATAAGCCTCAGTGGGGTTTTTATTACAACAGAAAAGTCTATTAGCCTCTCACCTATTATCATTGGTAATGATCTATCCCTTGTAGGCTTCAAATACATTGATAGACTTTTAACTGAAACCCAATTAAAATATCTTTCAAAATATATATTATAGGATGGGTCTGTACCCAGTCGTAGAGGAAGTAGCGAAGACGCTGGAAACCGTAGATGGGTTCCGCTTGAGGCAGTTATGTGATGTGAAACGCCAACTAGAACAAGACCGTGACACGCGGAAAGCACTATGTAAGAAGTACAATAGAGCTTTCAATATCGTGGACGGGGCTGACACTACCCTTATGGTAACCAGCATGGGACTAGGGGCGGCAGGCGTTGGGTTGTTAGCTACCATCGTGGCCGCACCTATAGTGCTAGGTATTGAAATAACGGCAGGGGTGGCAGGGTTGGCAGGGTTGGCGCTTAAGTTAGTATCACGCAGACTGCATCGTAAGGCATTGAAACACGACGAGATCAGGGTTCTGGCCGAAGCAAAGCTCAACACAGTAAGTGGGCGTATTTCCACGGCACTCTCTGATAGTAAGATCTCGGAAGAGGAGTTTCGTTCAATCCTCTCTGAACTCACAAAATATAACGGAATGAAACAAGATATTCGGTCCAAATCTCGTAAGTCTGCTATCAGCGAGGACGAGAAAAAAAAGTACATAGAACAGGGGATACAAAAAGCCCAACAAGCCTTTATTATGAACACCAAAGAGATCATAGGCGGTTCACGTTAAACTGTTTCATCGATATAAACGTGACATAGGCACAGTGTTACCTCCAACACACGTTAAGTAGTAGGGGTAATAGTAGCAAGAGCTAAGGACCCAACCAAAGCCTTATTTAGTAAATAAGGCTTTGTAGAGACTTTTCTTGAAAGTGTTTTAAAACCCCCATTGTATATACTACTGGTTAAGTGATGTGTAAAACTTAACTTGATCACTTCATGCATGGTTGATACTCAACACCCTGTGTATAAACTATAGAGTATCCCAGTTGGTTACAAACATAGACACTAGACTTTGCCATAGAGTCTAGAATTTGGTTCCTTGATTAATCCAGACTCTGAAACCATTTAATGGTAACGATACGACCTTACATATCACTTATTGGCCATAGCACTTATTGGCTGTAGAAATTGAAAAAAAAAGTCCAGCAAACAAGATACTCCAAAGTCACCTCTTGACCTGTGTCCTATTTAACCCCGAAGTAAACCTGGACAATTGCATGGAGGAAGAAGGCCTGAATGCCTTCTGCAAACCAGATAGAACAGGATAGCATATCAAGTAATGGTCCAAAATCCTTACTGAAGTGAGGCTGAACTGGTCAGAATAAAAAACGATCGTGGTTGGACCGGTTATCCAACGTCATGGCCTCAGAGAGTCCAAAGTAATAAAACTCCAATGGTCTCTTAAGTAATTAAGAAAGCAGCAAAGAAAGCTAAGGCATGCCTTTTCACCATAATAAACCCAACTCCACGGTTATGACCATTCCCTGCTCCAAGTGAAGCACGCTGTAACTGGCAGATCTTGAATATGAATGGCATAGGGATCCTGGGTAAAGACTATAGTGATTTAGACTCGGCCAATGCGTCACTGTAATTATCCAGGGCAGCCTCAACAACTGAGGAATGTCCACTTTTACCTTCAAGGACCATCCTGGCATTTAGTCCTCCGCAGCTGAATCCTTGAATAGATAAAATCATCAAACCCTCCTTCAAATTGAGCTCTGGGTTAGTCACCGAGTAAGTCCGTCAGAATTCAAAAGAGATCAGGGACTAATGGGATGATTGGCAGCTTGTCTATTTTGTTACGGTTAAGAATTTTCCATGACAAACTGTGTAAGAAATCCCCTGTGAACTAGCAAAACAGAACTAAGACAAGTCATGAACATTCAAATTATGTATTATTATGCAACAAGAGCAAGGTATACAAAGTCACAAGTCAATAGTCACAATGCTGAATACAAATTCAATACGTGTGAGACAAAATCTAAGTCAATGGGACACAAAATACAATATAGTAAACTCACCAAAGTCTTAGTGCGAGAGAGAATCAACTATGGCAGAATGTAAACACAGCGATCGGTCTGACAGTGGATAATGTAGGTCAGGTGTTGACGGGTTTTGATGATCAAGCATTGGCAGTGATGTATCTTCCAGTTATTATGAATGAGTGTCGCCCTCAACATGGCAACCAGCCTTTTTATATATACTCAAGTCATTCCCAAAAGTTCGGGCACTTATGACTATCATCAACACTGTAGAATGCCCTCGAATAAGTCTCCCAGAAGTAAACACATAGAAAACTAGGAGCAGATAAATTCCGGAAAACCAGAATGCTAAAAGTGTTGACCAGATATTAAAACGAAATGTGACCCATCATATTTAATATTCAAAACACTAAACATTGTGACCCAGTAATAATTAGTACTGAATTAATAACAAAAAGATACAGAAAATACATACTCGTAACAATGTCAATGAATTGCCGGTTAACTGTAGCTGTAATTGGGGTAGAGCGTGAACCATCTGTTACACTCCCTGTAGAGCAAGCCGTTCCATGTTAGGCATGTACAGTGGTATCTCGGTTGATCAGGATCTTGACCAAGCCAGATCACCCAAGCGTGAGACAATAGCCGGTTCAGCAAGCAAATTAACTTGGGAGGTTCCCACAAAACATGATGCACGTAGAGCATGTTGATCTTGGTCAGCCATAATTTTTTACACTGTACGCACTTAATTTGTGACATGGCAAGGAAGTTCAAATTTGGTGGGAAAGATCCAAGGGTGTGGGAAAAATACCTAACACACAAAGTAATTTTACCTATCACAATAAATCTAATCTAGTCAAAACACGATGATTCAGTGGCACTGCGATATGTACTGACCATACACAAATAAGTGTTTAGCAATCATTGCTGTTATGTCAGAGTTATGGGATATAACTATGTATTAATTTAGGTATACCAATACGGATAGGTATGACTTAGATGAAAAATTTTAATCTCATTCAGTATATCTGTGTCACCCACAGGAAACTGGCAACCATAATCCAGAGGGAACATTATTTTGCCTTTTTGATAGAGTTGTCTTTATAAGTTAGCAAAACATTCCACTGTCTATGTGATTACGGTAATAACGTTAACCTTGAAAGTATATAGAGCATCAGAAAAACAATAATACAAGCATATGTACAATATTATGATCAGGACTGAATTTCACCAGTTTACAAAATGATTTAACCCGAGCAAAACCGCTGGTTTCTTGATAGGCTTGATGTGTGATTGCTTGAGACCTTTTAGGTTTTCTTATGGAAGCCAAAGATTACCCCCAGATTTAATCAAAACCACAGTATCATAAAGTGTGCTACTGTGAGGGACAACACTATTAGTGTGATAAGAAGCCAAATTAAATCATATAGGCAATGATTTAATAGAAGTGGGTTTCTTATGCATAATTTATGTATTGTTTCTCAGTAATAGTGAGTACTGAAAAAATAATCCTTTTCACTAGGCTATCATCAACTATCATTACACTGCTAAAACCTACCTTCTGGTAACATGCGATGGACAGTTTCTGAGTGCAGTGCAGACTGGTGCGTGGATGTAGGAGTATACAACTGAGCACCTCCACTGTTTTCCCAAGTCCCATCTCATCTGCCAAAAGCCCACCCGGAGGCCAACTGCTCATTAAAGGTCGCGTGATGACCAGTCTAGAAATGAAAAACTGAACATTAAGTAGGTTATATTGGTGGAAAGGTTAGATCTCAACATGTTCCCACACAACTATGTTCAACAGGTCCACTATGTTTACTAAAAGGAAATTTGCCAATTTGTCCTCCAACAGGTATTCCTAGTTTTGTGATCAGAGTGCAGCAGACAACCCAGGCACAACCAAGGTTCCAGCAACAACCAGTCCAAGCCCAGATGGACAATGGTCTTTGAAGGTTGAGTTCGTTTGTAGTTTACGATGCACTAGCAATATTCCAGTTATATGGCAGTGGAGTGTAAATAATTGAGTCTAGACCAGACAATCCAGTCATCATATATTTTCGGATGTTGATAGTGCCCCCTTAATTAAGAAAGGCCCTGTTGTAGTTGTTCAAAGTGGTCTGTCAGATAAGTCTTAATCACTTTTGATACATTCAGAAGCTTAAGCTTACAATAGCTCTCCTCTTCACTTTCTTTCATATCATATGTTGCATCATGTCAGAATTTGAGTCATCTACAAGTCAAAGCTGTTGGTGCAACAATCACCTGCCATACAAAAAGACATTGTGCACAATAAATCAGTTCATCTGCATTGACATAGATGTCTTTGCTGGCATACTAACTTTATTTCATTTACTCGATTCAACCAATCCATGGGGAGACTAGAATCTCTCGACATCAGAAAAGGGATAAGCTGACCATCACAAATGCTCCAACCATGGTCAACTGGTGAATGAATATGATTGGCTGCAGATACTGTTTCCAAACATGCACTTGGCAGTTTACTTGCTCAATGTGATATTTTAGACTGTGAGATGGTTGTGGGAGCTTTTCATTCAATGTCTTGTCTCACCTACAGGCATCACTGGATTGTTTGGTACATACATTGAACTTACAAACTGTCCGCAAGATAAAATGACCGACAAAATCCTGATTGTCATCTAATTGTGTTAAAGTAGTTGGTGAGTTTCAGAGGACTTCAGTAACACAATTCCCAGTGTCCAATGTTCTACATGTTATAAAATGGGACAGAGTGATGACACACACAAGACTGCCATATGACAAAAGGAATCGCCATACTTCAATCTTAATAGGGATGTGTGCAGACATATAGTTGGGCATCAGCTGCAATACGGTTGTACACAGTTTTCACCAGGTCAACTCCGTTCGCAGATGAAACTCGACCGCATTATGTTCGTAGTTTGGTATTCTATGCAAATATTCTCAAAACCAAATCAATTGTTCTTGAGAAGTTTGTAGTACATTTCTACTCAGTTCTAAAACAGCACAATGGATTCTCGTCAAGTTCTACTTGTTAGTGCGTTTATGTAGGTTTCACACAGGTCTTATTATGTCAACACTGTGCATTACCATATGACATGGTAAGGTATACAGACACACGTTTTTAACAGTCTCTTCCCAGTCTATACTCCATTTGGGATAAAGATTTCTGCCTGTATTACATGAACAAATTTGCAGCTCTCAACATGCTGGATGCTTATTTCCTGCAATTTTTATTGAAAGCAGAACATGAGTACAATGGTTTGGTAGAGCAAGAAAGGAGGAAACGAACAAGAACTTGTTGGGTGAGAAACTGGCTTGAACCTGAGAGGCCAATAGCTGTGGAACATTACATCAACTGAAAGAGGATCTCCGCCTTGATGACCATGAGTCCTTCTACAATTTCACCCCACCCATGTTTGATGAAATTCTTGAATGCATCACCCCTTCATTAAATAAGATGTCTTTCTTGGTCCACCCTTGTTTTTCTGTGGAGGCATGGTGATGTTGATGTTTCCATCTTGAAACTGGTAAGAAATAAGAACGGGCTGGTAATCAATCCTGGACATGTCTGCTATTACCACTGCACACGCTATAATCAGGGTGAGAATGTAGTGCAAATGGGAGGAAGAGTCTAAATACGAGCTGGTTGAGTTCAGAAAGAGTTAGAAAGGGGTAGTGCATTTTAAGAACGTGGTAGGTCTATTTCAGAATGGATATACACTGACTAAGGACGGGTTTGAACTGCTTGTAAACGTTCATATTGGGTGAAGGCACATTTCTCCCCAGTCTTTACGTATTACCAGCTGTCTGGGGATGGGGCACAGATGAGGAAGACATACTGACAACTGTTTATGATCGAACAACCATCGTAATTTATATAATCCTTACACGTTCTATCTTGTTCAATCCCGTTTTATAGTTATTGTTCAGGGTCAGGACGTCCTAGGAACTACAAATGTACCTTGGTGTGCCTCAGGCCTACCAACAGGTAGCATGGCCGGACCAACAGAACTCCATCGTTCGTTCGTATGTGCAACAACACTAGATTAGACAAGAGAGGACAGCTGATTTGTCCCAATGTCTTTGGTAGTGGTGTGTTTTTACCAACAATCTTGACTTCTTGCGCCGTTGACGATCATCTTTGATTCGCTCCCCTACTTTGACGTACGCTTGCCTGGAGTACCTGTCCCAAACAGCATCAACTCTAATGCAGTCAGTTCGATTCCGAATTTATCTTAATGCATATCAGCCAAGTCTCCAAATTCTGGAGCAGTTCCCTTTCTGCACATTTGCAATGTTGCCATTCCATTAGCTAGATGAAGAGCCAGCATTCTCTCTTCTGCTAGTTGGCAATGAAGGACCAAAACCTTCCGTTTCAACTTGCTCTTACAAACAACATTTGATGTTCTCTCTTGATGTTCAATCTGAATGAGCCATTGTAAAAGGAACACCAGAAACGTCCATGTGCTAATCAGGATTGATGGAAAATCCAATCAGTCTTCCAAATGAATGACGTGTCATGTCTGTATCTTATGAACACTGCAAGTGGAGTTGTTGTCTCAAGTTGTTGCTAATTCACAACTTCTTGCATGCTGAACAGAGCAAAAGGATTAATATCACATGTAGTTAGCTGAACTCTTCCAAGACAAACTTTTGGTCACCTTACATCGCCTGAACCCGAAAATGAAAACTTCCTCTTCTACATTGATTCCCAAAAAGGCTGTAAAGCCCAGGTATGAGAAGCACCACACAACAAATGGGTCACAATTTTGATGTTCACGAAACAGTCTTTACATCTTGTGGACAGGTACTTAATGCTATGTATGTATCAAATAAGCCAGTGATGCGTGTAGAAGTAGTGAGAAAAAATCCCACCAACATCCAACAGTCTAAAACACCATACTGAGCGAGTTAACTACCAAGTGCATGTGTGAATACAACCAGTCATGAAGATTCCTTCACCAGCTGACCATGGTTGGAGCATTTGTGATGGTCAGCTTATCCCTTTTCTGATGTCGAGAGATTCTAGTCTTCCCATGGATTGGTTGAATCGAGTAAATGAAATAAAGTTAGTATGCCAGCAAAGACATCTATGTCAATGCAGATGAACTGATTTATTGTGCACAATGTCTTTTTGTATGGTAGGTGATTGTTGTGCCAACAGCTTTGACTTGTAGATGACTCAAATTCTGACATGACGTAACATATGATGTAAAAGAAAGTGAAGAGGAAAGTTAATTGTAAGCTTCTGAATGTATCAAAAGTGATTAACACATTAAGCCCTGGAGCCGCTCCACTGCCCAACACCTGGGACCCCTCGCTGACTGCCTGATTGCTGTGACGAGGCTAATTAGTGCTAATCATGCCTGATTTCCCTGGCAGGTTTCGGATATGACAGGAAACTGTCTAGTCTCACAAACAAGTACTGATTATTTAATTGTGTCGTAAAGATGTAAATGGGAAAGAGGCCGATGTGAGTACATATATTACAGCATTTCATGTAATTTATTACCTGTATCTCTCATACCCCTTTGCCAGAGTGTGCTGTATTTTTATCAACACCTACGCGGTCTTTGTAGGTACGAGATATGAACAAATATACAAATTCCTCCTGTCTCCCTCATCGTATGGACTGAATTATAATATATTTGTAATAGAGTTTAAAAAGAGGGGGGCTTGCGTTATAATCATCTAGTTTTTTTGCCAATACATTGCTCGTGCTTACTGACTATTTCAAGGAAAGTATCAATAGGTGTGTAAGTAACATGGAACATATAGAGATTTATAGTTTGTCACTTTGTTCATCTTAACTTAACGCTGCAAACATACATCACCATTCATACACGTACATACTGCATGATACATTTATCATTATTCGATGCTAAAACAAAGCTTCCCGTCATGTAAAGGGATAAAATATCCCGAATGTAACGCATTATATCTCAGTTACTCATTATATTGGATGATACTTTGACCAATCGTATCGTGAGAACCTGTCACATAGGAAGGGCAAGGTGATGGGGCGTGGCCTAAATTTCTGAAGAGCACGTTTGGACACTCAAAGTGATAGGGTAGAGATTGATTATTGGCTTTATCGTTGACCAATGACTATGTTGTGTTTCGGTTGTATCAACTATGATGCAACAATTTGTGTATTGTAAACATAACATCAGATACTGTAATGATGTATGAAAGAAACACATAAGACATATGGGAGTAGACTGACACTATGATGAGTGTATTCGTTCTCAGATGGTGAACACACATGTCTTAGTATTTTGGAAATGTAAAACAATAACGACTGAAATGCAACAGTTGAAGAGAATGAGTGAATTTAGTTTTACAGCGATTTTAGCTATATTCCAGCAGTATCGCACGGGCTTCACACATTGTGCCCAACAACTGACAAGAATGGTATACGGTACCATTTGTACAACACAACTAGTGCATAAAGCGTTATCGTCCTTGGAACAAGTCTTTATGGTAGGCCTCAAAACAGTCAACGCACAAACACACATCACAGCTTGAACATTTGCATTTGATGTCTCGACGTTTGCCAGTCCGTTTCATTGTATGTAAGACATACTTAAACCAAATGATGTCCCTCTCATATCATTGTGAGAGATTAAATTGTTCAAAACATCTATGTCAGTGGCAGTAAAGATGAATTTACGCACATGCACAATAATCTATGAAAGAAGCGTTTTCGTTGATACATTGCTAGTGTATACTGAATATTTTAAGGAAAGTACTAATAAGCTAGTCTGTGACTTACATATAACAGATTCACAGTTTGTCGCTTTGGTTCATCTAGATTTAACGCAGAAAATATACGAACATATATGCATACATATTGTATAATGCCATTCCTTGTACATACATAAGACAAAGGGTCATGGGATGGGCGTCATCAAAGTTCCCGAATAGGACGTTTTGTATCTTAACTGTTCAATATAGTCTCTGATTTGTTATCTATGACCAATCGTATCATGAGATACCTGTCACATTGGAAATGACAGGTGATGGGGCGTGGGCTAAATTTCTGAAGAGTACGTTCGGTCACTAGACAGCTTGGATACAGATTGACTATTGGTTAGATCGTTGACCAATCGATATGCTAGATTTCGGCTTTATCAACTCTAGCTATCATGAAAAATTTTGTGTATCGTGAACATACATAATCGTAAGGATGCCTGAAATGCACACGTAGGACTAACAAGCACTTTGACGAGTTTATTTTTTTTCTAAGCGCTCAAAGCGCTACAATCCGATTATTTTCACCCCGGATAACCCAATCCAATCATTGAGTAGAGATAGTATTTATTTGCATATACTTTTTGCGCGCACTACTTGTACATCAAACATAATGGCTTGCTGAACATTTCAATATAATCTGTTCATTGTTATGAATAAATATCATAATTCAAGTACATGTATTATAGAATTCAAAAAAGTAACACGATACTGATTTATTGTGATGTATACACTTGTAGTTGAATCTCCCCAAATATTTATGAAGATGGGCATACTTATATTTGTTTTGAAAGCAAACGAGGTTCAGAAGATTGGCAATGGGCGTGACTCCACAAAACAGGTTGTCCAATGATGTAACAGCGCATAAGTTTGTTTTACACTTGTCACCAGACCAGAGGCTAGGTTGAAAGACGTGTTCATATATTTAGTGTTGTCTGATTGAATGATTATACGCATCAATTCCGTAACTGATATATTCTCCTCCTTTTATTGACGATGGATCTGATACACGTGATCATTACACAGGATAAGATAATTACAGAGATCAAATACAAACGTTTCTTACACAATGCTTATGTAAATTGCATTGAAAAATCATGTTTCAAATAAGCATGAAACAGCTTGAACAAAATACCCCAGTTACCTTTGTATGGTTTATGTGTACTATATGTGTATATTATGAGTAGATGCAAGATTTATCACTTCATATTCGATTATGTATTATTGTCAATTTTAAAAATCAATAGTCGCAAATGAATTAGGTCTAAATTAGTAACTTGGTTTACTTCAAATACGATTCATTATATGAACTATTACAATGAATGAATGAATGAATGAATGATTTAATTTAGAAGAAGGTTTCGTAACCTTGTCACCATTAATTCAATCAATGTGCAAACATAGTATCTTACTTTTCACTCCCAATGACGAGTAACAAACACGTACCTCCTGTAACAACATCTCATAATCCCTTTTCTTGAAGACATGTGTTCATTTGCCTGTATAAACCCCCGACATTGCAAGCAATTGTTATCAAAACACATTAATAGTTCTTCTGATTAACACAGAAAGTAATCTCTCTCGTAAGAAAGGCTAATCTTTGATCATTCCTGCTAAATTGATTGAAAGTATAGGTACAGTACGAATTTAAAATGTAAAACCCCCAATACGCGGCTCTCGCTGAATGAGAGGTGCTTTTCATAACCCCCAATATGCGGCTCTCGCTGAATAAGAGGTGCTTTATATTACCCCCAATATGCGGCTCTCGCTGTGAGAAGCTAATTAATTTGCCGCATATATGCGGCTCTCGGCCTTAATGAGTTAAGACTTATCTGACAGACCACTTTGAACAGCTACAACAGGGCCTTTCTTAATTAAGGGGGCACTATCAACATTAAAAGAGTGTTATATCAATACGTTTGTGCATAAAAAATAACCTGTTAAAAATTATAGGGAGATGGCTGTACCCCTGCTTCCCCGACCCTGTACAACCAGAGCTTAGAAGCAGTTATCAGGATTGAAGCATAGCTTTCTAACACTTTGGGTGATGTTATTTCATCCACTATTTTAGGCAAGTGAAGTTTTCATAAACCATACCATTGAAATTTAGCTCTTTTTCTATACTGTATAAAACATTTGACATGAAATGAATTGTTTGTTTACATATCAGTACAAACTTAGTCCTCTGCTATTCATAAGTAGTAAAACTACAATGGCGGCCATCTTGGCAGCCATTTTGAATTCTGGGTAATATGAAGTACTTCCATATAACATGGTGTCACTCTAGAAGTAAACAGGAAACAAAAACAACTGGTTATAAGTGCAAAAATACTGTAAACTTTCAATAAATAAATCACTACACATTTCCATGAAAAGTCGGGAGAATCACTAAAATAGCCTGCCTCAAAGAATAAGCTGTAAAACATTATATTACCACGAAATGACCGTACAAAATTACTTGTTTTGTGCCCGAGCCACCATTCTAGAAGTGACAAGTGTCAAAAACCATCAAAAGTATCAACTTTGGATGTAAATGGAATCATTCAGTGTAAATTTTTAGACATATTTAAGCGCCGAGAAGGCACCACACGACAATTCAAGATGGCGGCCAGAATGGCAGCCATTTTGATTTTTATTCAAAAACAAAAATATGTAAAATAATTTCTACATCCTTTAGCAATACACAAAAGTCAAAATGAAAGTGATCAGATTGATAGTAGTAAAACTATCCATGATTAACTGTGACGTGTTGTCGGGCAGCAAACCAAATGTCATGAAAATGCGCAGTGACACCAACCACATAAAATGGCCTGTGAAAAAAATATGATACCACAATCTGAGAGTATTACAGGCCTTTTCATGAGCTCAAGACATCATACTAACTGAAAATAGGGTCAAACCAAATCAGTACTGGGGAGGCTACAAAATCCTATTTCTAGGCCCCTTTTTTCAGATTCTCCTCCTGGACTAAGTAGATAGGTCAGTGGTGCTGCTACTAGGGAAAAGTTCTGGCAAAAACAGCAATAATATCCCGCCATCCCCTAAAATCTCATAAATTCCTTCCTGTTTGTAGGTTCTGGAAACATGAACAGCTTGTATTTTGGCCTGGACTTGTCCCACAACATGACCTAGAGAAGTTACTGTGGCTTTCACAAATTCACTCTTGGTCAAGTTGATAGTGAGTTTGTCTTGTGCTAGTGAGTCAAACAACATCCGAGTTGTCGTCATCTGATCATCCCACTCGTCAGTAGCCACAATGACGTCATCAATGTATGCATCACACTGGTCAATTCTGCCTGTGATGGAGTTGATAAGTCTTTGGAAGGTAGCAGGGGCATTTTTTAATCCAAAAGGCATCACATTGTATTGATATAAACCTTCCGGGTTAACCAGTGCTGATACTTGTTTTGCCCTATCTGTTAACGGGATCTGTCAGTATCCCTTCCATAAATCAAATTTACTCACATACTTACCTTTTCCTATCCTATCAATACAATCATCAATCCTCGGCATTGGATAGGAATCAGATTTGGAGAGAGCATTAACTTGTTTGTAGTTATTACATAGTCGAACACCACCTCCAGCTTTAGGTACAAGGATACATGGTGAACTCCAAGCACTATTGCTGGGTTCGATGATGTTATTGTCCAGCATGTATTGTATCTGTGTTCTAAGCTGAGCTAATTTGATTGGATTCATGCAATAGGTATGTTGCTTGACAGGCATTGCCTCCCCTACATCTATGTCATGATAGATACAGTCTATCCTAGATGGTACATCTGGAAATAAATAAGGGTATTCATGAATTAACGCATCCAGTTCTATCTTCTGTTCACGATTCAAATGTGATAACTTAGCATCTAGATTGTTTAAGATATCTGAGTTACTAAGCTTCAAATCAGGTTCTTTGCTGGTTAGGACACGATTCTGCAGTCAATGTATCATGCTCAGTTAAGTATTTTACTGTGTTTATTGAGTTAACACCCACAGTCTGTGGTACATTTTCAGCGTGCCTATCATAGTATGGTATTATCATATTGATATGACAAACTCTCTTAAACTTCCTCCGATCTGGAGTTTCTATTTCATAATCTGTGTCTCTCACTTTCTTGTGCACAAGATATGGGCCATAGAACCTAGTACTGAACGGATGTCCTGGTATTGGTAGAAGGATGAGTACCTTGTCACCTGCTGCAAACTCTCTATGTTGTGCTTTGGTATCATACCAGGTTTTCATCCTTTCCTGGCTACCCTGCAAGTTCTGTTTAGCTATGCTACAAGCCTCAGTAAACCACTCTTTGAAGTTTGAAACGTAATCAAGCAGACTGATTTCTGTATCCTCATCTAGCCACTTCTCCTTCTGGAACTCTAATGGTCCCCAAACTGGACGCCCAAACACTAACTCAAAAGGACTGAAACCTAGTGATTCTTGCACTGATTCCCTCGCTGCAAACAACACGTATGGAATCCCCTCATCCCAGTCTTTCTGATTGTCCTCCAATAAGCCTTGAGCATATTCTTTAGAGTTTGAAGTCTGCATGTTCTACAGAGTTGTTTGACATCTTTCTGAATTTCTGGCCAATAGAAATGTGTTGAGATCTTTTGATAGGTCTTGTTAACCCCTAAATGCCCTGCCAGTAGAGTAATCATGCCATAAGCTAAAAATCTCATGTCTATACATTGGTGGAATAACAATCTGGTGCAACATTTTCCAATCCTCATCTGCTGGACTATCTGGCGGTCTCCAATTCCTCATCAAAACATCTGATTTGAGGTAATAACACACTGCCTCCCTATGACTATCTTTCTCAGAAACAGCTTTGTGTCTAAGTAAGTAAGTTCTGGATCCATCTTATGTTCTTCAATAAGCTTCTCCCTGGTAGCATCACTAATTGGTTCCTCAGAAAAAGTGAACTTAACAGTAGGTTTATTCCCGTTAGAAACAAATCAGTCCTCTTTATCAATTTCATCCCCCATACTATGATTGAAAGTTGTCACTCAGTCAGTTTCATCGAGCTGACTGATGAAAGTCTGAGATAAATCAATTTCTTTGGATCTAGGAATGTCAGTCTTCCCTTGGTACTTTGCTTTCTGCTGTGTCATAGCCCTAGTAATGAGAAGGGTATACACCTCTTCTCTCTCCTCCTGCTTTTCACATGGTCTCACTCATCTTAGGTGGATCAGCTACAACCTTTTCTGCTGAAATATCATTGCCCATGACAAGTGATACACCTGGTACTGGCAATGCTGACATGATTCCAACCCTAATAGTTCCTGTCACCAAATCTGATTTCAAATGGACTTCATGACGAGGTACCCTAACGTAACTGCCAATTTCCCTCATGAGGACACTGGTTCCCGTGTAGGTATTCTCAGGAAATGGTAAATCATCTTCTAACATAAGAGTCTGGAGGGCCCCAGTATCTCTCAAGATATCTACAGGTTTTGAGACTGACCTATCACCAACTAAAGACACCACTCCTTTAGACATAAAAGGAGAATAACCCTTTTCAGAAGGGAACTTGTCTACCTGCACATCTTCAACCCTCACCTGATGTGATATCACTGAGGCAAGGGCATGGGGCAACTGTTCACACTGAGATTTGTTCTTCAGTTTCCAACATGCACTTCACACATGTCCCTTTTTCTTACAATAAGAACAAACTGGCCCTGTCTGATATCATAATATATAAGCAATTCTCACTACATACTCATAAGACATAACACAACAAACATGAAAGTAAATGGAACAATACTTAACATAGTGCATCAAGGATAACAGCACAAAGACTGGACTAAAATTTAGACAACCCTACTGTAATACACAAATACAAATTAAATACCAAACATAGGACCAAAAGGCCTGACTTCTAGAGAACAGTTGACATGACAATTCAACCTTTTTGGTAGAAAAATCTAAAGAAAAAGAAAAAAAGAGAAGTTTTCTTGCAATATAGTTTATGATGATGTTGAAAAGCAATAATATTGTCTCTAACACTTGTGAATTTTACTTACATTCACAAAAAATTCAATCCCACTGTCAAAATAATAACTCAAAATTGGAAATTTGAACTATAAATTGTTTATTTATATATTTATCCTATCTCACGTTATGCATCTCTCTTCCTTACTTCAACCAGCTACGTTGAATCAAGTCTTCCTGGCATCTGACCACCTGGCCTCTGCACCCACCATAGACACCTGTCAGTCATCTTGTTCGTGCAGCTGTCTCAACTGATCACGTGATGACTTGTACTTGTCATTCTCGTCTTGGAGCTACCCATAATCTGTGAAGTAGGGCAGGTTGGGTGGGCATCCATCGCGTGAGATAGGCTAAGTATATAAATATACAATTTATAGTTAAAATTTCCAAATTTTTAAACTTATCCTATCTCACGTTATGCATTATCCCACAGTTGGCAGGAGGGCCACAGATTACCCTCTGACACACTCCACACACGAGGATGCATTCCACAAGGAGGCCAGGAGAAGCACCAGCTACTGACATGCTACTCTATACTTGTGATGGGTTGCTTCAGTAAACCCCTTGACTTACATGGCACAAAAACTCTCGGGTGTGGGCGCTCCTGAATTAATGTGGTTTTCAGCCGCAACTTTTGCTAGAGCAAAAGGACGCAGTTTGGCAAGTAGGCCTTGCTACCCCACGATTTATCAGGTGACCCCAGTGATCTGGCACATCCCTGCTTTGGTACTACCCACTACAGACACCCGCCCTGAGGGCTGTGAAAGAAGGAGTAGCCCGGTCGCTCAACTAGTTTAACGTTCAGTACCAATCTCCCCAACTTACCAAAGGTGAGGAAGGACCTAGGAGCTGAATGCTTCAAAAACCATTAGGTAATTGGAAATTCAACGCTTCACTGACATAATTCCTCAGAGAGTAGAGGTAAGTAAAGAGTGTCGATCACGTCTGCCTACAAACAAGACTGGCCGTTCAGTCTATATAACCATGAGTATGACAAAGCAATACGCCCTAGTTCAATGGGTGAGAATGATCTCGCACCATACCAAAAAATACATAAGATATGGATAACATCTACATCTTTGTTATGTACATAGCAAAACTAAACACGAGGAATTGCTTCATCTGCGTAGACGGATCGACGACACCTGCTGCGCCAAGACCAAAGGAACAAACTGATGGAGAACCACCACATCCGTGACCGATATATACCGAAGGTAAGTGAGCTGCAAACACAGTATCAGACTTCCAGGAACATCCTTCCATTATGGCTTGAAGCGAACAATACCTGTGGAGCCCCATGGTGGAGGCGAGCACCCTCATCTCATGAGGCCTTGCCGATGACGATGGTGGAAGATTCGCAAAGCTATATGCCCACAGAATCATGGACCTCAACAAAATGGCTAGAGTTGTGCAAGACACTTCTGCAGTGGAAGTCGTCAAAAGTGGAATAAACAGTCTCTTACGCAGCCTCTGCCGGTCCTTAGATGCAGCTAAATAGATCCTTAATGCCCGCACTGGGCACAAGGATAGATCTTCAGTGTCTTTTGGAACCAATATGGATGACAGCAGAGGAATACAGAAGGAACGATCCAGCTGTCCTGGCAGTTGGTTCTTGGCAAGAAAGTCCCACCGCAAACCAAGGAACACTCTAGCAATGGGCACAAGGATAGACCATCAGAGTCTCCTGGAACCAGTATGGATGACAGTGGAGGAATACAGAAGGAACGATCCAGCTATCCTGGCAGTTGGTTCTTGGCAAGAAAGTCCCACCACAAACCAAGGAACACTCTAGCATGTTGAGACCTCTCAAAGCGTACCCGAGAGACATCTAGAGCATGTAACTCAGAAATACGTGCAGCTGTAGCCAAGACTAAAAGGAAAAAGGTCTTCAATGTGACATGCTCAAAATCTGGGCACAAGACAGGGGCAGAGAAACCAAAAAAGTTCAGTACTATGAATCAGATTGTGAGTCGGGGGTAAATGAAAGCATTGAAAGCATCAGAAATGAGATGATTCATAGAGTAAGTCCTCATGTATGTAATGAAACCCTTACACAAGAATTACAAAGGCTTAGCACTGTTAATTTCACACAAAAATATCATGTTTCCTACAGAAATAGCATTTCAATGGTGAGCCATACTTTTACCCCCACATAGCGAGCGAGAGGGTGTTTTGATCATGTTTCTTCCTGTTAAATACATAACCTATCAATAGCAGGCAACTGATCTTGCCAAATTTCCCTCTATTTTTTGTTAAACAGGCAATTGATTTTGCATCTGAAGTGGTATTAATGATCTTTGGTAAATAATATTGATGTTTATTTGCTCTTTACATAACTAAACTTCTGGATTTTAATTGTCAATAAAACGTCTCATGACAGGAAGTGGGCATCCGCCCTAACGATGAAATGGTTTGCACCCTCTGATCACGCACATACTTTCCTGATGCAATTGTCGAAATCACCAGAACGTCAAATTCAGCTTGCTTTGGGATGTAATGTTTTCTTTTCTGATGAAGTCTCTGTATGAGCTTTTCTTAAATGTGTGAAAATTTGGACACAATATATCCTAGGGTTACCTAGGGTTTTGCCCAGATAAGAAACAAGTGCTTGTAAAATATAGACAAATAACAGAGTAAGCGTATGATCATACCTACTAGGTAATGTGATATATTTGTTACCTTGAATTCCTTATCATTAATTAATGTGTTGGAAAATGAAACAAATGTCAGTTGCGTTCATTTCACAGAACTCACAGCCGCCATGATACTTTGGAGTGACATCACCTAATTTCGCTCATCTCGTTGGTTCGCGATACATCCTGCGGGGGAATATCCCATCATGAAGTGAAATTAATAAGCTTGAATTGAGGTGGCAGACAAACTATCACTTGGAAATTTTACATGTCTATGACTGTCTTAATACATAGTTTATACCGCAACAGTTTATGTCTTAGTGATCTCTGTTAAAAAATCATATATTTCAAAAATTGTTTCGATAACTCAGCTTTTATAGATTGATCCTCAGCATTTTGTTGCGTGAGTGGTAGCAGTATGATGCTTGTTTGTAAACAAGATACAGGTGACATTACATCATAAATTTTCATAGATTTCAGGTATCAAAACGAATGAGTGAAAATAGGGCCCCAGGCGAAAATGAGCAGCAGTATGATATTTAATTCTGCTTTAATGTTATATACAGGAAGTAAGTCCTTGCAAGTCTAGAAAATATGGGCAGTCTAGATTTCCACAGCTTGACACTGCAAATGAAGAAAGTTTCAGGGCTCGTTTTCATTATATTCTATTTTGTTTTCACAAAACCAAAATCTGAGGACATGGCGCAGGATCCACTGGTCCAATGAAAGACCTTTTCTTCTTCATGTTACTGATGGCCGTTGGCGAGTAATGAGGCTTATCAACAGCGGATGATCCATGCAGCTGAACCCTTTGGCGGTGATGACTGTAAGCTGAATCTTATCACCATTCAAGGGACACTCAATGGTCAGAGATACCAACAGGAAGTACTGGAAGCTACTGTTGTCTCGCATTTTGATAAGCACCCCCTCGCCAGTCGGCCAGTATTTATGGACGATAATGCTAGGCCCCATCATTCCAGAGCTGTTATCACATACTTGCAGAACAATGCATTTGACAGATTGCCTTGGCCTGCGAAAAGCCCTGATCTCAACCCAACTGAGCATTTATGGGACCATCTGGGGCATCAAGTTCAAGTAAGGGATCCACCTGATCATAATCTACAGGAATTAGCCTAGGCTCTTCATGAGGAATGGCAGAGGATTCCAATGATGTGCATTCAGCATTTGATTTCCAGCATGAGGAGGAGGGTTGCAGCAGTTATCCGTGCGAGGGGAGGATACACCAAATAGTGATGTCACCATTACTGTTGGCTTAGGATCAAACAACGAACGTTTTTTGAGAACTTTGTGTATGTTGGACCACAGACATGTGTGACCACAGTTTTGGACATGATTATTGACAACGTTTTTAGTGCCCCCACATGACCGTCAATAAGTTACAGCCGGAAGTAGCATCAGTGTTGGTAGTTGATGGATTGACACTTTAGATGGTTCAGTTAACGAAATTATAACCATTTGTTTGGTTTCCATATCATGAATGACCAGTGTGTTGTGTTAAACACAATTTTATAGCATGAAAATGTGTGGTGCTTAATCAGTGCTCATGTATATACATATCCTATCTCACGTTATGCAGCTCTCATCCTTTTTTTCGACCATGTGTGGAACATGTTTTAATCTAAGTTGAATCAAAACACCAAACTTCTGCCCCTACCCCAACATCAACATCTGTTAATCTTCATTAAACTCATTTGACGACCTGTTTCTGTCATTCTTGTTTTGGAGCCTTCCGTAATCTGTGATGTGGGGCAAGGTGGGTGGGCATCCATCACATGAGACAGGATAAGTATAGAAATATACAATTTATGGTTAAAATTTCCAAATTTTTAAACTTATCCTATCTCACATAATGCAATATCCCATAGTGGGCATTATGGCCACAGATTACCCGACAACTCTGCCAACAAGAGTATGTGTGACACAAGGAGGGAAGGAGAAGCATCAACTCTTGGTATGGTTACTCAGATTGCTTCAGATAACCCGTTGGCTTACATGGCGCAAAACTCGAGGGAGTGGGCGCTCCAGAGTTAATGTGGTTTTCAGCCAAGCAAAAGGACGTAGTTTGGCAAATAAACCCGGCCACCCCACAATTTTGTCAGGTGACAGAAGTGATCCAGACAGTCCCTGCTTCGAAACTACCCAAAAAAGACCTGGTGGAAAGCAGCGAAAGAGGGAATAGCACTATTAACTATTTTAATGTTCAGTATCAATCTCCCTAACTTACCACAGGTGAGAAACAGCTAAGGAGCAGAACACTTACATATAGGTAATCAGAAATCAACACTTCACTGATGAGTGGTATGGCAATCGTCTCTGCATGTAACACAAGGCTGGTCTCACAGTCTGTCACACCTCCAGTATGACAGTGTAAACATGCCCTTGTTCCCTAGGTGAGAACAATCTAGCCGATGTGAAAAAAGTACTAAGATATGGACAACATCAATGTACAAAGGAGGCCTACAAGAAGGAGGATTGCTTCATCTGCAAATGTGGGTTGATGACAACTGCTGTGCCAGGACCAAAGGGCCGAACTGATGAAGGCCTTGCACATCTGTTACAGAGAGGTCCCGAAGGTAAGGAGATGCGAACACCGTATCCGACCTCCCAAAACATCCCTCCATAATGCTCTGGAGGCATTTGGTTCATGGAACAGTTCCTGTGAAGCACCATACTGTAGGCAAGCACTCGTGTCTCATGAGGTCATGCCATCAGCGGTGGAGGGAGGTTCGCAAACTGGTAAACTCACAGGATGACCTCATCCAGAATGCTAGTGTTGTACGAGACACTTCTACAGCGGAGGTTGTGGACAATGGATTGAAGAGTGTCTTGCATTGCCTTTGGCGGTGCTGAGAGGCAGCTAGATAAATCCATAGGGTCCAAACTGGGCACAAGGGATAAATCTTCAATGTCATCTGGGCCCACAACTTTAGACAGCGGTGGAATCGTAAACATGATCCGGCTGACCTGGCAACTGGTTCTTGGCAAGGAAATCCCATCTCAAGCTTAGAAAGACTTTCACATGAGTGGACCTTTCAAAATGAACCCGAGAGATGTCCAAAGCATGCAACTCAGAAATACGAGCTGCAGTGGCCAAGGCAAGAGGCAAAAAGGTTTTAAAGGTGATATGCTCGAAGTCTTTATCTTCCAACAGTCCATAATCAGTTGACGTCAAGTGAGCAAGAATGACGGAAAGATCCCAAGCCGATTACGGGAGTAATCATCGAGCTTATAGGATCTCAGGAGAGACTGTAGGTCAGAACTGTGGAGATCTTCACACCTGTAGCCACCGCAATAACAGTATTGAGAGCAGCCAAATAGGTCAACAAAGTAGACCCTTTAAGCGTCCTGAAGTTTATCAGATGCTGCAGGTATTCCGCTACGATCTGGGGTGAAGCCACTGTGGGAGAATGGCTTCATTTCAGAATTACCACTCTGAGCTCTAGAATGTTGATGTGACAAGCGTGATCTCCATGAGACCACAGCCTGACACTGGAACTTGAAGGGACGTGTCCACATACACGTGGTGAGACAGGGTAAATGGCTCTAAACAAATGCCTCTGCAAACGTTCAACACATCTGGCCACAATCAGCTCCAAGGGAAAGGAGATCAACGCTACCAGGTCACCCACTCTGATGTCAAGAGCTAGGAACAGTTGTAATGGCCGAAGCTGAAGCTGACCCCAAAGCATCAGAACTTGCTCAGACGTTAGATGACCCAAGAGCTCCTGCCACTGACAAAGCAATCTGGGCTGGATAGTGCAAGTGGAATGAGACATTGGACAAGCCAGGCAAGCTGGTGTAGTAACTGCATCATGAAGTCCATGTGACGAAGGAGGATCGCACAATCAGTCTGGGCATGGATGCAATTGTCAATGTATGCTTCAAATACAATCCCCTTGTAATGTAGAGAGCTGACAATCAACTTCATGACACCTGTAAACTGCCATGGGGCCAAAGAACTGATATTGGGTACCCTCGAAGACAAACTGATGGAACTCGTGATGCGACAGAAAAATCAGAATGTGTAAATATGTATCTTGCAGATCGAGACTGATCATGTAATCTCCCAGCTTGATAATCATTTTGAGGAAGGCCACAGAAACCATGCGGAAATGGTGGAGGTGATGGAAGAAACAGCTTGTTGAAAACCTTCATGTTGAAGATAAGTCTCAGCTTGTCCAAGTCTTTCTTTGGGACCAGACATATCGGAGAATAGAAGCCCAATTCGCTAGAGATTCAATTGCCAATTTCTGAAGCAACATGTCTATCATGGATCACAGAACAGCCATCTGCTGTGTGGGATACGATCAAGAGAGAATGTAAGACAACTGCCAACAATCGGAAGTCGGAACCCTGAGGGGCTAGAGTCTTCTAAGATGTTTGAAGCATAAGTCCCAAGTCTTCAGGCTCCAGGAGAAAGCTGGATGGGCACAACTGAGGCTGGAAGAACCTGGAGTCACTGTTTGAAGGGCCTCTGAGACACAGACTGATCAGAGGCTGATTTTGAAGCAGTGAATGACCAACGCTGTCATCCGGAACGACTGCTGTTCCCTTGACCATGAAAAGAGCACCGTATTGGACCTCAAATCTGGATTAGTCAGTACATATCTCGCTGTTTGTTGCTGCCCCATGGAATCCTCGACATGCATGCGTTGATACTTAAGCACTTTAACAACTCCACCGACACCTGAAGATCAGGCACATCCCGAATCTCTCCATTGAATAAACAAGTCAGTGCAGTATCCATCCTCCCAGGAGGATAAATGAAGAGGACCTCTATGGCACATAGCTGTCATATAAGAGTAGAAGTGAGCCAGCTGATTGAGGATGGATTGAAATTGTTCTTGAATCAAAACCACCATCATTCGAATATAGGCCTGCTGATGTAAGGATGCATGAGTGACTGCCATAGCAACTGCTTCGGATGCTGTCAAGATCATGTTGAGTGGGGCCATTACCTTCCTGATAGTGCCATCCAAAAGTAAAACTAGTGGTCTTCGACTAAAAATGGTGAATACGCCCATTGTTTGGAGCCCAACTAAGCAATGTCATCATCTACTGGAGAGGAGACAATCAGCACTGAGAAGCAATGTATATGGGCTGAAGCCAAACTAAAGCATGCAGCCGTGAATCCATCTTTGATCTTCCAGAGGTTGTTGCATCAAAGATGATGCCAGCTGAATAATGCAAGGCCATGGAGGGAAGGCAATGGATGCAAAGTCTCCCGATCGCATCAAGGCTTGAGAGTAAATCAGCAGACGAGGTACTTCAAGGATGTTGAAGACTGTCGGCGATCGATACTAAAGGCCACTGTTCCGTCTGAATAAGGAGATGGAGTAGCCTGATGATGTGTACTGTCAAAGTGGTGAGCCGGAGCGGATGCAGGAACCAAGGAAGAAGCTGAGGTAGGCTGACATAGGCCTGAAGAGGATGCATCAAAATTCAGAGTATGAGAAAATGAAGCCTCAGACGCAGGATTCCAGGAGACTGGTAAAATAGGTCACCATAGAGGTACCAAACTGGCAAGAAGCAACAGTAGAGCTCATCAAAGGTGAAGCAGATACCCCAGAAACCTAAACATGAGAAGCAGGAAGTGTCACAAAGGAAGCTACTGGAATCCCAGGATCCGATGACAAGTAGGGAACAGTCACAGAGGACGGCACATAAACATCCAGAGTAGGATGAAATGTTGCACTGTCATAACTGTGAAAGTGTACTCCGCCAACCCTATCATGATACACTGTAAGCCCAGCATCAGTAAAAAGTGTATGCGTTGATCTAATGTCGACGGCTGGAGGAGGAAACATCGCACCGGGTAGCCCATAAGAAAACATGGAAACAGTGTGCAAGGATCTAGGCGTTAACTTGTGAAGTGAAAGCATGGCACTGCAAGTAACTGGCGCTCAAAACAAAAGTGCCACACTAGGCGTAAGAGACGTACTGGCTGAAAGGAAGGGAGCCACACACCGGTAGAAAGTGGCACACCAGATGAAAGCGTCCCACTTCGTGTAATTGGCACTCTTGCTGTAGACATAGTGCAAGAGCAAACGGCACTCAAACATCATGTGTAGGGGTGAAACTGGAAACAGGTGCCTGACTCAACATGTGCGAAGCATGATGAGAAAGCTGCGTTCTCAAGTCAGTCCCCACCCTAGACTGAAGCGCTGCACTGGAGTCAACTGCAGAAGCAGAAAGCGCCACACTCATCTCTAATGTATACATCTCGATGACAGACTGCACATGCGATGGATGTGACTGAGCAACCACGGATGATAGCCAGGAATGAGGCTAAGCTGATAAAACAACCACTCGAGCAGGCAATGGATCGTCTAAGGAGTTGGAGTTGAAGAGCGAGGTTGGAAAAACTGTCGGAGATTGTCACCAAAACTGGTGAGATGCTACCAGAACACAAATGACATCATCGATCAGCCACATTCTGAACATCCATGTGAGGGGACAGATGGATAAGGGTGACCCATCTTCGCCACAGGTTTCAGACTGCAGTGATGACTGCCTAAACCATCCCAGTACGCCATTTTCACCCCAACACAGTTCAACCACGTCCCACCATACAACCTATCCTAATATAACATCAACTGTGCCAAATGTCGTGCCAAAATCGTATTCACACATGCACATTTGGTGGAAAAATGTTGCTTTTACAGATGAATCCAGATTTCCCATAGTGACAGACATCAACTTGCCTATAGACACGTGGGAGAACGTTCCTGGACAGGAATCGCTTTAGTAGTGGTTCTGTGATGATGTGGGGTGGAATAAGAGCATGCCAAAGAACTCCTTTGGTGATTGTTAAGGGCAACTTAACTGGTGTGGGCTACAGGGATCAGATTCTTCGACCTGTGGCAATTCCTTTTCTGCAATGTCATGGCCCTGGGTTAACATTCCAACTGGACAAAGCCCACCCTCATACAGCAAGGGTTGCTATGGATTTCTTGCAACACCACAACACTGACTTACTGCCTTGGATGCGAATTCACTGGATCTCTCCCCAATACAGCATGTTCGGGATTAGATGGTTTGATGTCTATGCTGTCTTCCTCATCTGCGACCCATGAAGGTCTCAGAGTAGAAAAGGCCTTCAGCAACCCATGCTTGCCATAGAAGGTGACTATGCTTGTCGTAAGAGGCGACTAACAGGATCGGGTGGTCAGGCTCGCTCACTTGGTTGACACATGTCATCGGTTCCCATTTGTGCAGATCGATCACTGGATTGTCTGGTGACGTCCTCTACTTGACAGAGACAACATGCATCCACACCTTAGTGTGACAAGAAAGAGAATGAGAAGTAGAGGACGTCAAGTGATTAGCTGCGTGTGCAGGATGATTGACAGGCGTCTATTGCAGAGGCAGAGGTCTCGCAGTCAGAGGCCAAGAAGATTTGATTCAACTTAGCTGACAGCACATTTCCACGCTGGGTTGAAGAGAGGAAGAGAGATGCAAAACGTGAGATAGGATAAGTATATAAATGTACAATTTATAGTTAAAATTTCCAATTTAAACCTTCATTCAAGATTACTGGAACTTTTACTTGTTAAAATGCGTCTTTTTGATGAAAAGAGACAAAAGTGGACAAATTCTGAACATTTCCTTCTTATAAGCATGAAAAGAGACATGAACTTCAATACTACACTGGTATCAGTTTTTGGCGTAAACTATCCAACATACTGTTTGTTCAGATTAAATTAGCTATCACCAATACTGATGTCATTGCGCACAACTGACTTTGATACTGTCATGTGGATGACTGCATCGTCCCGCTACGATAACAATGTGTCAAATGCTGAAATGTATGTTTTTATGAACATTTTATATTAATGAAGGCTTGTATAATTGTTGATTTTCATGTGCCTTGTAAATTCCGCATACCGTGCCTAAATGTGTTAGGTGCGCGAATACTGATTACGCGAGGCTAATTGATAAATGTATTAGTACAACATTTTATACTACATCATCTGTTTGATTAAATGTGTGAATATATATGAATATAAATATGGATTGCGATTTTGATGTACCTCTACTTATGCATGTGTGTATATGTATGTATTTATTGTTATGTATATGTTAGGGAGCAGTTATTTTGACTTTGAGTCCACAAATACATCCTTGAAACTCAAGCCTGACCTGTGTGTCATTACTGGACATCCCCATGCAATTACAAAAACATAGCCCAAAATTTCACATTTGGGGAGATCACATGGAGTGTGTATTTTCACTCCAAATTTGACTAAGAAATGATATACTTTCATCTTTCAAAATGGTCACCTCATTCCAACAATCCCAACATTGTATGAAGATAATTGGATTTTCAGCACGATATCGACCCCGAACACACTGTGGGCTACACTAAACAGAGGTTGTCAGACACAAATGCTGAAGTTTTAGACTGGCCCAGTACAACCCAGATCTTAACCCTTCTGAGAATTGTGGGGACGAATGAAGAACAATAAACCAACAGGGACTTAGAAATATTGAGGATATGAAGGAAGACGTGGTTGAAGATTGAGATAGGCTGTCACACAACTTCCTTCACTGGTAGTGTACCTAGTCAAGTTCAGTCATGTATTGCAGGGCAATCTTCCATTGTTTATAAACATTTATTAGATATTTGTCGAAACAACTTTCTCAATCATTTCCATGAATACTGTATTTTAGCATTTTTTCTGTAAAGAGAAATGATTTACTAAACTATCACACCCAAGAGGATGCTTTTCTCACCAACAGCTAAATCTTACTTACACTCCATTGTGTTTGTTGTAATACAAAACTTTCCCGTCCTTCATTGTAACCTCAGCATACAGAAAATGTAGAGCAGGTCCTAAAACATGAGAATATAGATCAAATGAATACAAAATATGAGCAGCAATTTCACTGTGGCACATATTAGCATGCTCTCTGAAACATGTATTATCATGTTCTGTCAAGAAGTGTCAAACGACCATTATTTACATGTACTTGTTTCAAAACAAGTTTGATTTTATAACTGGCTTGTATCATATCCAAGAGTTATCTAACCTGTATGTGCAGGTGGGTGTTTTGTACCGTCTTGGTACCCCTCCTGACTCAGCATCCAAATGACTGCCTGTCTCTGATATTGTCTCAAGACTGGCTTCAGGCATGGGTGCTGCACATCCACACCTGGAAATTTCATCCGTTCAGTGTGGCACATCTTCACTCCATCAAATAACTTGTCAAAGTCATGTTTTTCTGTTTTTGACAAGCCATCAAAGTCTGAAGAGAAGGAAAAAAGATGTAAAAAATCAGTGGATAAATGAAAGAAGGGGATGGTAACTGATGTTAAATGATAACAAAACATGTTCAAAGGTACAAAACCTGGAGCCTCTCATTCTTTAGTTCATGTAACAATACGTCAACGCAACTTTTAACTCTAAACTATATATGTATAATACTTATCCTATCTAATCTGTTGCTAATGGACACAGCACTTGACAAGCTCGGGTCAACTCACCTGGCTGTGCTGAGTTGCACCTGAATGTGTGTTGGCACTGTTCCACAGGCCGTATGTCACCCTTTGGTGTGATGTATGAAAATAGCACTATATTACATGATGGTTTCTGACATTGATAAAAAAAACTGTCAGATTTAAGATCCTGTCCAGGTTTCAGGATGATGTGTCTTATCTATGTTTTGAGCACTTATCCCAATTTTTAGTTTATTTATTCATCTATCATTGTCATTTGAGGGAGTGAGTGAGTTAAGTATTACACTGCACTCAGCAATATTCCAGTTATTTGGGGACTGTCTGTAAATAATCAAGTCTGGACAAAACCATCCAGTGATCAACAGCATGAGCATCGATCTGCACAATTGGGAATGAGAGAGGCTGTGCAAGTAGTTGGAGACAAAGACCGTCTCCCTCCATAAACATTCCGCCATAACAGCTGTCATTGAGCAGTTGCTTGAAGAGCCATTGTCAATGCTAAAGCCCAAGTCTCATGAGGCTCCTACACAGCTAGAGGGGGAAAACCAGCAAAAATGTAGGCTTGCAGGATGATAGATCACATCCAGTAGGCCATGTGGTGTGGGAGACGTTTGTAGATAAGACTGTTGAGAGTGGAATATGACAAGAGCCTGTGCAACCTGCAAAAATCTCGAAACATACTCAGCTGATATTCAGAAAGTGGAGTTCCAACCATTTGTGCAACAGAAGAAAGAAGAAGAAGGTCTTAAATGTTCTTCTCTTCTAGAAGTTTGAAGTTGCTGAAGACAAGGTGTCAAAAGATGTTGGAGAGATCACCCGTCCATGGTCGTAACTTTGTTTGCTCTGATAACCCATATGAGACTGGATTTCAGGCCCTGAGGAAATGTTCCTGCCAGCTGACATAGCATAAACAGCAATCATGGGTGCTAAATAGGCGGAAAGGGTAGATCGTTTGGCCTTCAATCTCCAGTACTCTTCTTCCACTTGTCATACAGAGACTCTGTAGAGGTTTGATGGGCTGAAGGTGCCCCTCTTCTACAATATGCTTTGGCAATCAAACATTTCTGCAGATGCGCCATACACAAAGATGGAGCATCTGTGGAGACCAGTGTAGGTGATCTGAATGATGATGGACCAACATATCTTCTTGGACCCAGACTCAAGGTTTTGAAACTGGTGACAAGAATCTGGCTAAGTGGTTGAACCTGATCACAAATAGAGTTACATGTGGGTTGGTAATCGAAAGGCAGATTGTCTTGAAGAATTGTGGGTGCATTTTCCACTGTGTCAGTGATGGTCCATCCGAGAGCTGCCTCGCCGAATTCATGGGGAATTCATGCCGAATTCAGCTGCATCTTGTACTAACAAAGAATGAGGATTTGCCACTTCGTACCAGTTCAGAGGATTCAGTAATCCACACGATGCATCCAAATTCTCACGCAATAATAATTTGATAGCATATCTTGAGGTTGTTTGATCTGACATCTGCAGTCATTCTACGTGTCTTCTTCACTGACCCCTAGGTTTTCTTTGCTGAAGAGGGAGTGAGTGAGTGAGTTTAGTTTTACGTCGCACTTAGCAATATTCCAGCTATATGGCGACGGTCTGTAAATAATCGAGTCTGGACCAGACAATCCAGTGATCAATAACATGAGCATCGATCTGCGCAATGGGTAACCAATGACATCTGTCAACCAAGTCAGCTAGTCTGACCACCCGATCCTGTTAATCGCCTCTTACGACAAAGGCCAAATTCTTCTAACTTGTGTCTGGAGTTCTGGTCAGCAAGATCAAGGGACCCCGGAAATAGTTGTCTCAAATTCTTTCTTTCTTCAGTCTGTGTTCTTAGCTGATGTTGACCCTAGTTCTTCTGTATAGTTAGCAAATATTGTCGCTGTCTAACTTATAGGCAGCAACTAATCTTCCTCTTCTATTCTTCAAATGCAAAAGACAAATGCAGTCTATGCAGGTTACATATAGATACACAATGTCGAAAGTCTTCTTGCAATCCACATACTTTCTTTCTTATGTTGAATCTTCTTTCCCTATGACAACAAACATTATTTAAGTCAGTTTATTTGCCATAATTTACAGCACATCAGCACCCTAGTGTGACAAGAAAGAGAATGACTAGACATGACCAACAAGAGAGCAAGAGGCATGCTTCAGGAGGCTACCAGGCTCTCCAGGAACTGGCAGTAGTGATGTGTGCTCGGGTGAAGGGTTCAATTGAGGCCAGAAACTTGGTATCAATGCTTAAACTCTCAGTATACCACTGTGTACTTCCAGTCCAAGTTCTTCGCTACAGTCTGTTTGGGATCAAGTAAAAACAGACAAGTGAAAGCCCGGAGTAGAACAGATCTTAAAGGGGCACTGATGCAGAGCAATTCCGTGGATTGGTTGTTTCTTTAGTTGTTGTTTTTCTCCAGAGAGTCCCCGATGATATCCCAGAATTCGTGGCTTAGCCAGGTTCGTGATCTCTGCTGCGCCACCCATATGCACAATTGATAGTTTATGCGTAGAATGACCGACAAAGATGAAATCATTTTACTTTGTTATTATGAAAACAAGTGGAACACCTTGAAGTTTACTCATCTGCCAGTGGTATAAAAAAGAATGTTAGGACTGAAAAATAACAAAGTCAGTGTACGTCTTTATATTTTGTCTTATAAACCTAATTAGTTCCTAGTCATATTTGTATGCATTTGGAAATTAACAAAAAAAAACCACATGGTCTGCTTATACTTATAGTGCATTTCTAACATAATTTTAATATCTAAACATTGTATAGATTGCCAACGTGAATCATATTTCACACACACCTTATGCAAGACCTAGTCCATGTTTTCTGCAATACAGATTCTGCTGAATGCTACAAGAAATGAATTATAACAAACTGCAAATATTAAATTTAAGACAGACGAAAGTTATAGCAACAATATTAGACTGTTACCTCGTTCAGGAATGTGTCCATCAATATCCACATAAAAGAGCAAGATTCCATTCATCTGCAGCTGGTAAATAATCCTGCTCTATGTCTGATCCCTTTCAAAAGTCTTATATGCGAAAAAGTGACACATCATTTGAGAACTTTTCACACTGGTGTATACATAATCTCACTGGTCATCCATGACACCACACCTACCAACTAACTGTATGATATCCGGCATTAGTTAGCCAATAATGAGCAACAATCAGTCAAGGCAGCGGTGGTTAATTCTTTGTAGGGAGGATGTTTTTACACTCGTACTTTATGACAGGGTGTAGTCAGTATAGATTAGTAACTTTACACTCATAAGCACTGCCTTTTTGACAAATCCACTGTGGATGTAATTAATCAATAAGTGTGTTATCGGTTAATAATTGAATTTTTATTGTTTTCATTAAAATTCTGGCAATGTGATTGGTTAACTGGGAACATTTCTTTTGATTTCATTTCCCAATGAATCTAAAACGCGGATTCATACAGTTTGCTCATTGGTTTTTAGTTTCATACCTAAATGCAACGAAAGAATTACACAGTCAATCCTTAAATCCTTTAGTCGATGTTTGTTTTTGTAACTCAGCTGATAAACCCTCTAGCATCACTCACATGCACATATTACATAACATGCAATACATTTGCAATTACAGACCTTAATTTATAATGTTGAGTATTTGCCTCAGACAGGAGAAATGCCAAATGGGAATCTTTATCAAGTAATTTTAGTGGTATTACCATTAATTATACCCGTTATAAATTCATTAACTGACCATCAAGTAAATGATGACAAATAACACATGTAGGTTTATACCATCAAATGTGAGTTACAGCAAGGAAGGTGTAATCTCTGTGTTGTATGGAGTCTGAAAACACTTATGGGCAGAAACTGTTTTGAGGATACCAACAGAACTTCGTTGTTACATAAGAAATACATATAGGCATTTGCTGTGTACTTGGGTAAATGGATATAATAAGTTTTTTTATGTAAGAAAATTTTCAGATTTCTCTACCAATGGCAAAGTCGTTGTTATTAGTTTTCCAATTCAGACAAATTAACTGTGTGTTTTTATTATGATGGATAATAAACCAGTGTCGTAGCTACAAAAATTTACATGTGATGTTTGCTATGACAGCTGGACCAACCTTCAAAACTATCTAAATATAAAGCTTTGCAATCTTTCACACTTATATGAAACAAATGGCTTGCTACATGTATACAGACATCATATTTTTAAATGACATGATTAAATATTAACGTAAAAGACACAGAAATATGATCAAATTGGATCAGTCACTATACCATCCAGGCATCAGAAAAAAAAAACTACACTGCTGGGATATTTTATTACAATCAGACAAAGAATGTCATCGATATTTTATAATAACGGCATGTGATGGGTATCCGGCCTCCTCACTTTTCAGGGTGAAGAAATTCTGCTAATGTGGATAGGAGCCCAGTCCCCGTGTCCGTCACGTTCGAGGGAGCGGGTGCTGACCAATATGCTGCTTGGTTTTCAGACGGTTGGTGAGAAACATTATTCACTCCGCATCAGTGCCCCTTTAAGCAGCCCATGCTTGCCACAAAAGGTGACTATGCTTGTTGTAAGAGGCAACTAACAGGATCAGATGGTCAGACTTGCTGAGTTGTTTGACACATCATTGGTTCCCAATTGCCTGGATCGATGGTCATGCTATTGATCACAGGACTGTCAGGTCCAGACTCAATTATATACAGACCCCCACCATATAGGTGGAATATAGTTGAAAGCGGTGTAATAGTAAACTCCCTCACTCACTCAAATGAAAACAACAAATGATAATTTAACACTAAATTGAGATAAGTGCTCAAAACATAGATAAGACACATCATCCTGAAACTTCTGTGCTCAACAGGATGTTTTACAGGGTTTTTTTTATCAATTTCAGAAACAATCATGTAATATTGTGATATTTTCATGCCTCACACCAAGGGGTGACAAACAGCTTGTGGAACAGTGCCAGCATACAATCAGGTGCAACTCAACACAGCCTGGTGAGATGACCCCAGCTTGTCAGGTGCTATGACTACACGATGCCATTTAGGAAGTGCTCAAAAGTCAGCCGCCTAGCCCGCTCAGCCACTGCAACTTCCACGGTGCACCCTCAGAGTCAGGCACCTATTTGCCAGCACACAAAGTCAGACACCTAGCCCGCTCAGCTACTGCGACTTCCACCAGCTAGGCGGCTGACTTTGTGTGCTGGCAATTAGGTGCCTGACTCTGAGGGTGCAGGTTCGAATCCCGGATGGGACTCGACCCAAACAGGACTAGAATTTGTACTTTACTAAGAAAGTGAAATCCCCGATATGACATATGTTGTCAGGTGCTGTTACATCATCTTGTTACATCAACTGTGTCATCTTGAAACAAATATACACACAAAGGCACAAAGGTACACTAAAATAAAACAATTATTACTAATGTTCATGACTAAATTTTCATAGTGTAGGTGAAAAAATAGGGTGGAAAAGACACTGACAAATAACCATTAATACTGAATCCAATGATACATGTTTTGTTTTATGGCAATCTGTTTCAAACCTGCACTGTGTTTGATTCACCAATGACTTTCACAAATGAACATGAGAGGTCATATCTTGGAAATGAGACTAGCATGCCATCTCCTATTGCTGGAGTAAACAGTTGTAGAACAAGAGCCATCAGAAGATGACATATCCCCCCAGCCCTCACATCATCTGACAAATCATCTGACAATTACCTCATGTTTTTTCAGACTAAGTTCAATAATTTCCATGGCAATCATGAAAAATATACAGCAAAAGGCACCACTTCAAGATTTGTCTCATATATCTGCTAAACCTGTTGAAAGATATCAAATGGTTTTCGAGTTGCTTTGCTGAAAGATATTATTAAGAAGTTTTTGACTTGTGCTCTGGAAACGAAGCTCATCCTTCCCTTTTGAGTCCGAATCGTTTCCATGAAAACCAAGAAAAAAAAGGACAAAAATCTGCAAATAGAAAAAGGCACTGCTTTAAGGTCTCCCTCACATATCTCAAAATTTTTGCTGAACGATATTTAGATGTCTTCAAGTTGTGGTCTGGAAACGAAGTGTCAGTGGCTGCCAGTGTTATTGTTGACTGTCTCCATGGTTCAGACAAGCATAGATAAACCAGATGACAACCCCAGTTTACAATGTATTTGAACAATAACTGAATATCATGTACATTTACTGGGAATAAGCCTCCTGGTACAATTTGATTGTCAATAGATCTATTAAATCATTGGATGACACAAGGGATTCTCTGCTTTCGTGACCCGTCAGTTTTCTGATTTCACTGCATTCAACACTATGATCTTTCAGAATTGTGGCAGACTGTGCATGTTTTATACAACAGCGAGTGACTTCTTCTTGTTTCATAAGCTGTTTAGATTATGTGCAAGTGCTGTGACTAATATTGGTGGCAGACATGGATGGCAATAATTTTTTTTATCTTAAAACAGGTTTAACATAGTTATTTTGAATAAAACAGTTTCAATGTCATGATAAGAAGGTATGATCAACAGGTAAAACCTCAAAACCTTAAAAATAAGTACATGTAGGTTTTTTCTCCTAATTCAGCAATGATAACTCTAAAAGAGAAAGATGCTTTAACTGTTAGTGTGTTCTCATTAGGCTCTTTCATGCTGTACTCACTGAAATCAGGCTTGAACCCATAGAAGTGCTCCATAAGTACTGTTGTTGCTCTGGTAATGTTATTTGGGCGAATGTTTTCACTGGGAAACTGTGGTTTCATCAGGACAGTTTCCTTGGCATAAATGATAACTTCAAGTACCCTGCTTGCAGGATCAAACTGTCCCCGTACCAACTGAAAATGAATAATGATTCCATTTTGAGAAGAAACATATCCAATGCTTCCAGCTACCTGAACAAGAGTAATCAGAAGATGACATATCCCCACTGCCCCTACACATTTCAAAGGACAAATCATCTAACAGTTACTTCATGTTTTCTTAGATTAGGTTTGAATCATTTCCATGGAAGTCATGAAAAATATAAATGCCATATATCTGTAAACAGCAAAAAGCACCACTTCAAGATCTGTCTCATACAACTGCCAAGATCTGTTGAAAGGTATGAAATGGTTTTCGAGTTGTGCTCTGGAAACGAAGCCAATCCATCCCTTTTGAGATAAAGTCTGAACCATTTCCAGAAAATTAGAAATCACAAAAATCTGTAAATAGCAAAAGGCACCACGTTGGGGTCTGCCACATATATCTACCAAGTGCTGCTGACAGATATTAGTAACTTTTCTAGATGTGCTCCGGAAATGAAACACACCTCTCACTTTTGAGACAAAGTCTGAATCATTTCTATGGAAACCGAGAAAATAATATATAAAAAAAAAACTGTAAGTACCAAAAGGTACCACTTTAGGTTCTGACTGATGTATGTTACAAGTTTTGCAGAAAAATATTGCACGGTTTTTGAGTTCTGCTCTGGAAACGAAACACACCTCTCACTTTTGAGACTATGTCCGAAACGTTTCCAAGAAAATCAAGAAAAGAGTCAATCACAAAAACCTGTATATAGCAAGAGGCACCACTTTTGAGTCTGCCACACTTATGTACCAAGTTTTGCTCCATTTTGAGACAAAGTCCGAAACATTTCCATGGAAACTGAGAAAATAATAAATCATAAATAAAGCCTGTAAATACCAAAAGACACCACTTCAGGTTCAGATTGATATATCTACCAAGTTTTGCAGCATAATATAGAACGGTTTTTGAGTTCTGCTCCGGAAACGAAACACACCTCTCACTTTTCAGACTAGGTCTGAAACGTTTCCATGGAAACCAAGAAAATAATATATCACAAAGGCATCACTTCAGGTTCTGATTGATATATCTACCAAGTTTTGCAGAAAAATATGGAACGGGCTTTGTGTCCTGCTCTGGAAACAAAGTCCACCCCACCATTAGACTAAGACCAAAATGTTCCATGGAAAAACAAAAAAAATAAAAATGCCAAAACTCAGTAAATAGCAAAAGGTACAACTATAGGCTGAGATTCTTATATCTATCAAGTTTGGTCTAAAAATATTGAACGGTTTCAGAGTTATGCTCTGGAAACAAAATGATTATGGACGGACATGGGCGTTGACTATGTCCCCCCCCCCGCATTACATGCTGGGGGATAAAAAGAGAATTATAGACACACCTAATCGTGTGATATTACTTCTTTTTGGAGAAAATGATGTCGCATACAGTGTGACTGATAATATCCGCTGCCTTCAGTGACATCAGTAACAAGAGTCATCAGAAGATGACATATCCCCCGACCCCCACATGTTTGAAAGGACAAATAATCTCAGAGTTACTCATTGTCTTTTCAGACTAAGTTTGAATTGTTTCCATGGACTTCATGAAAATTATAAATGCCATATATCTGTAATCAGGAAATGCACAATTTCAAGATCTGTCTCATATATCTGCCAAGATCTGTTGAAAGATCTGCAAAAGGCACCACTATAGGTTCTGACTGATATATCTACCAAGTTTTGTAGAAAAATATTGAATGGTTTTTGAGTTCTGCTCCAGAAACGAAGTCCATCCCTCCATTTTGAGACTAGGTCCGAAACGCTTCCATGGAAACCGAGAAAATAATAAATCACAAAAACCTGTACATAGCAAAAGGCACCACTTTAGGTTCTGATTGATATATCTACCATGTTTTGCAGAAAAATATTGAATGGCTTTTGAGTTCTGCTCCGGAAGCGAAACACACCTCTCATTTTTGATGGATTACGGACGGACGGACGGACGGACACTACATGCCGGGGGGATAACAAGAAGTTACACACACTTCCATTTGGGGAAAAGACACTGAGTATATGGCCTAAAGAGTGAATATGACATTCAATATCAGCTGCAAGCATTTCAAGGACATTGTCAAGAGCTGTTTAGCATGTAACCCAAATATGATGTCATAAGGTAGAAATGAATACAACAATGAAAACCCACTCAGTTAATTATTCAGCATATACTACCTCAATTACACCGCTGCCAAAAATCCTGTACTCTGGTAGCCATCATACAATTAAGTTTTCAGATTAACAAATATTGTCACAATTAACTTTCCATAATCAGTTGTGCAAATAACAGTATCTAGTTACTCTGACTCATGAGGCATGAAACGCACTCCTCTCCAAATTGAATGTCCAGATTAAGAATTCTGGAAAGGTTGGTGGGGTTGCTCCTAAAGACACAGGCAATATAATTTGGCTTATTAACAATGACAAGAGTCATCAGAAGATCCCCATGGCCCCCACACATTTCAAAGGACAAATCATCTGACAGTTACTTGATATTCTTTTTAGACTATGTTTGAATCATTTCCTTGGAAATCACGAAAACAGCAAAAAGCACCACTTCAAGATCTGTCTCATATATCTGCCAAGATCTTTTGAAAGATATGAAATGGTTTTCAAGTTATACAACAGAAACTAAGCCCATCCCTCCATTCTGACACTATCTCCAAAACGCTTCCATGGAAACTGAAAAAATAATAAATCACAAAAAAGTGCAAATAGCAAAAGGCACCACTTTGGGGGTGTGCCACACATATCTACCAAGTTGTGCTGACAGATAATAAGAAGTTTCGAGTTGTGCTCCAGAAACAAAACACACCTCTCACTTTTGAGACTTGGTCTGAACGTTTCATTGAAAGTGAGAAAATAATAAGTCAAGAAAAGCCTGTAAATAGCAAAAGGCAAAAGTCATCACCTCAGGATCTGACTGGTATATCTACCAAGTTTTGCAGAAAAATATTGAACAGTTTTAGAGTTATGCTCCGGAAAGGAAGCCCAACCTACCATTAGACTAAGACCAAAACGTTGCGTAGAAAACAAAAAACCATAGGTTCAGATTATTACATCTACACTACACACATCTACCTCCTAGTGTCACACACATACCCAATCTACACCACACACATCTCCCATCTGGTGTCACACACATACCTCATTTACACCAAACACATCTTCCTTCTAATGTCACACACATACCTCATCTACACCACACACATCTCCCATCTGGTGTCATACACATACCCCATCTACAACACACACATCTCCCTTCTAATGTCACACACATACCTCATTTACACCAAACACATCTTCCTTCTAATGTCACACACATACCTCATCTACACCACACACATCTCCCATCTGGTGTCATACACATACCCCATCTACAACACACACATCTCCCTTCTAATGTCACACACATACCTCATTTACACCAAACACATCTCCCTTCTAATGTCACACACATACCTCGTCTACACCACACACATCTCCCTTCTGGTGTCACACATATACCTTATCTATACTACACATGCCTCCCTACAGGTGTCACACACATCCTTCTTCTACACCACATTTAACATCTCTGCATAAGTGCAAGAAATCTTTGATCAAGCCAACATGACCTATCCTAATGAATCATGGATAGCTGTAAATGTAACAATTGTGGCATGGCACTGTCAGTGCCAACTTTAGGAATATTAATGTTAGCCACAATATCCTTGGAGTGCTTGTTCACTGATCCTTGTGTCTGGAAGTAGCTTGGATAAGTCTGGTTTCAGGAAATCTAACATCATATGTATGGTATAATTTTCTCAGGAGATGATCCTCGTGTCTCAGTTCAGCATTGTTCTCAGATGCTTTGTCAATTATCCCATTTGTGTTACTTTATTATGGAAGTGTATGTGTTGTGAGAAAAGGACTAGAATTAGGGGAAGTCCGCATCAGCCTTAAGTTTCCCAGTCAAGTCTACTGTAGCAAAACGGTTGCAGAAACTTAAACACCTGCCTCTACAATTCCATCCTCGATATCTCCAGGGTAATACGTTCCGATAAGTCTCCACTATACCCTGGACGCATCTACGGCTCTGCCCGATAAATTTATTACCTCCCTTTGCTGACTCCGCCTTCTCACAGTAGCCAATCAGCTAGGCCGCCATTATAACCGAGCTTGCCAGTGTCAACAAAGGTAGCGGTTGCAACTGCGAAGGTTTGCTCGCAGTGCGTTCTTGATTTTACGGAAATCATACAAACAAATTGACAGGTCCGAAACATTAAAACAACATATGCAAGAACGCCTTCTACCTCTTCCAGAGAACCTCTGCATGGTTTCTGTTGCCAAGTATAATCGGTTAGATAATTCAAAAAACGAAAGTGAGTTGTGATTGGTTCGCTCAACTTCCCAGCGTAGACACCTGACTGGATCAAAAGACAGTCAAGGGAGGTAATAAATTTATCGGGCAGAGCCAGAGATGCGTCCAGGGTATAGTGGAGACTTATCGGAACGTATACCCTGGAGATATCGAGGATGCTACAATTCCTGAAGGCCCCCATATGCTAAACATAAACCACCATTTGCTCCCATCAATGAATACTTATCCCTTTCATTTGGTTTCCCACTTTGTAAGAAAAGATGACAATGTACTACATCAGAAAGCAGGTCATAGCGATTTGGATGGTCCTATCCAATACATAATTTAATTCTTATATTCCCACATTCTCCTGTTTGTGTAGATGTATTTTGATTAATTTTGCATCATTAATAGTGGAGTAACAGACACATCTTCAAATGTAATTAAATAACTGAAAATAATGCAACATTTTAGTTGACGTCATGGCATGTTTTGTGCATTTTGTGACATCAGGAAAAGACAACACTGATTTGCTGATTAGTATATATATATATATAACCTAATTTCCACTCAATGTGTAAAACATCTCGGCTTCTATGTCAGAATTTTTTAGACAAAACATAAAATGAATGGTTTTACCACTGAAATAGTGTCCTGAATATATCAATAATTAGACGGTTTTACTACGTATTTTATTGTGAGCAACACGCGCAACTGTCTGGCATCAGTTTATCTTGAGGGTTTGATTCAGGGAGTTTTTGTACATCAAAGTGAGATGTCAGTAATCAGAATTATTCTGACTATCTGTGTATTGTTATTTGTTTTTATCGTTTACATAGTAAATGACAGAAGAAGCCAGAAATGCTGATCAGTACAGTTGTCATTCTACATAATTTTGCGTCAATCATAGGTTCACGCTGCAAGGAAACTTTGACAGTTTCTTTTCTATTATCAAATGATTGCATTGTATCTATTTTTTATTGGCAATTTCTTGCTACGATACTCTTCCCCTGAATATTCTAAGCATACTGAGCTACCATAAGCAATGCTGGATGTTGGAAAATTTCTGAAAATGCTACGTAGTGTAAAATCAAAATTTTTCTTTGTTTACATTTCAGACAAGCACAATCTTTCCAGCACAGCGTTTGTTGTCATGCCCAGTATCTTTTGTTTCGTTTTATCTAGACAGTTGGTATTGGTGACAAACACCATTTGTAATTTTATTCTCAGATGTGTGGGGAATTCAATGATGCATTTGTCGCAGCTGACTATGAAGTATATGTGATGTAATAAGCGGCTCAATACTGGCCTTCTCGAAACAATATTTTGTAAACATTATCCAATATGCGGAAAGTGCACTTCAGCATTCGTGTAAGTGTATTTCCGAAAACATCCAAACCGACTCTGGGTTCATCGGCAATGTTTCTGAATTATCACTACTGGTTACATGAACACTTGATATCAGTGATCATTAAGATGCTATTTTTGAAATTCAATACTACTAGTAATTATCTGAATTTCACATTTCAAGACATACAACAAAAAAAAGCTGTGAATCGTGACTTTGTATAGTGTGAAAAATGGCAACATTTATGATGAAGCCTATTTTGAAAGGTAATTTTAAGCACTTTAGCTTGCTCTGGGATAATAGTGGACGGTATCAAGAAACAGGGAATTTTCCACAGAATTCAAAACTGTGAAGCATATATATGTGCATGGTATATTTAGAATTTTATTGGACTTCAAAGCGAGGGTTGAAGAGGAAGGACATATATGTCCCTGTGGCATCCAGGGGGTTAAAGCACAAACCAGTGCATGCAAAAGACGCAGACACATACCGTATTACATAGTGTCTGGAACAGTGCTTATATAACCAATAATCAGTGATATGACTACTTATCTCAATGACCTAAGGAGGGTCTGAACACTTTATGCTGAAGGTCTTGGGGGATACATCAAAGCATATTGTCCTATATATTACAGTACTGCAAGGTGCTCTCAAAAACATATTTCAGGTCATATGTTTTGTGAACAAAAACTGTGTTTTGCAACTGTAGTTGCATAATGATATATTTTCTTCTATTTTCTTCTAATGAACTGGCCATGTAAGAGGCTGCTATCATATTGGTAACACAGAACTCCTAATGATCATGTACCAACCTGATATGCCTTCACCTGCAAAGCCTTCAGGCACACTGTGGGCAATGATACACCTGCAAAGCAGAACTGAGGGTATTTTGCATTTTTTGCTGGTTCATTTGATTGTAAGTTCTCATCATTATCATCAAGTTCAAAGTAAAGCATGTTTCTGTGACCTGGATCTGCCACATACAACCAGCATTCTTCACACTGAGGTAGGAACCCATTTAATAAGGAAATACAACCAGGCTCTGGCAAAACTTGAAGCTCAAATCTGCCAATTTCACATGACCACTTGCCTTCAGTGGTGTGTAATCTGTCCATAATGCTTACAAAAAAGGAACAGTAGTCCAAATGGAAGTTAAACAACTGTTCAGTGTATGGGAAAGCATCTTTGACACACAACTCCTCATTCCCAAGAATTATTTCTTGTGCTACGTCAGGCAAGCCATCCTCAAGTGGGTGTATTTCTGAGTGGTCATCAATGAAAATAGCACTTGAACCTTGTGGATCTTCAACTCCATCCATCATATTCCAGCTGAGGCATTTTCGCTTTTCTTCATCTACTCTCCGGGGTATACTACCTTTTCTCTTACCCATGATGAAAACAATCAGCTTCCCCACTGAAAAAAAAATTGCAAAACAGTAAGCTACAACTTCCATGATGTAATCTTTTGGCTCAGTCATGGTTTCTTGCAGGCAAAAGTTCCAGACATCATAGATATGGAATTAGTGTAAGTACAGCAGAAAGAGCCAGACTCTAAATGGACATGTAACCATATTAAAACTCACATTGTGTTCATATTTAAAAGTATTTTTTTGTTGTCTTAGCTGGACAAATAATGAATCAATCATATGTATTCAACTCAAGTGAGTAAGTTTAGTTTTACACTGCATTCAGCAATATTCCAACTATATAGCAGTGGTTTGTAAATAATCAAGTCTTGACCAGAAAATCAAGTGATTAACTCATTAAGGCCGAGACCCGCATATATGCGGCAAATTAATTAGCTTCTCACAGTGAGAGCCGCGTATTGGGGGTAATGAAAAGCACCTCTTATTCAGCGAGGGCCGCGTATTGGGGGTTTTACATTTTAAATTTGTACTGTACCTATAATTTCAATCAATTTAGCAGTAATGATCAATGATTAGTCTTTCTTACGAGAGAGGTTACTTTCTGTGTTAATCAGAAGAACTATTAATGTGTTTTGATAACAATTGCTTGCAATGTCGGGGGCTTATACAGGCAAATGAACACATGTCTGCGAGAAAAGGGATTATGAGATGTTGTTACAGGAGGTACGTGTTTGTTACTCGTCACTGGGAGTGAATACTAAGATACTATGTTTGCACATTGATTGAATTAACGGTGACAAGGTTACAAAACCTTCCTCTAAATTAAATCATTCATTCATTCGTTGTAATAGTTCATATAATGAATTGTAGACATAAATAGCAATACTGTATTACACTCAGGTTCGTGTTGATTTGAAATAAACCAAGTTACTAATTTAGACCTAATTCATTTGCGACTATTGATTTTGAAAGTTGACAATAATACATAATCGAATATGAAGTGATAACTCTTGCATCTACTCATAATATACATATATAGTACACATAAACCATACAAAGGTAACTGGGGTACTTTGTTCAAGATGTTTCATGCTCATTTGAAACATGATTTTTCAATGCAATTTACATAAGCATTGTGTAAGAAACGTTTGTATTTGATCTCTGTAATTATCTTATCCAGTGTAATGATCACGTGTATCAGATCCATCGTCAATAAAAGGAGGATAATATATCAGTTACGGAATTGATGCGTATAATCATTCAATCAGACAACACTAAATGAGATATATGAACACCTCTTTCAACCTCAAAATAACAGCCTCTGGCCGAATGCATGTCCAGGTAAACTTTTGTCCCGTGACAAGTGTAAAACAAACTAATGCGCTGTTACATCATTGGACAACCTGTTTTGTGGAGTCACGCCCATTGTCAATCTTCTGAACCTTGTTTGCTTTCAAAACAAATATAAGTATGCCCATCTTCATAAATATCTGGGGAGATTCAACTACAAGTGTATACATCACAATAAATCAGTATCGTGTTACTTTTTTAATTCCATAATACATGTACTTGAATATTGATATTTATTCGTAACAATGTGCCGATTATATTGAAATGTTCAGCAAGCCATTATGTTTGATGTACAAGTAGTGTGCGCAAAAACTATATGTAAATAAATACTATCTCTACTCAATGGTTGGATTGGGTTATCCGGGGTAAAAATAATCGGATTGTAGTGCTTTGAGCACTTCAAAGAAAAATAAACTCGTCAATTTGCTTGTTAGTTCTACATGTACATTTCAGGCATCCTTACGATTATGTATGTTCACGATACACAAACTTTTCATGATAGCTAGAGTTGATAAAGCCGAAATCTAGCATATCGATTGGTCAACGATCTAACCAATACTCAATCTGTATCCAAGCTGTCTAGTGACCGAACGTGCTCTCCAGAAATTTAGTCCACGCCCCATCACCTGTCATTTCCAATGTGACAGGTATCTCATGATACGATTGGCCATAGATAACAAATCAGGGAGTATATTGAACAGTTAAGATACAAAACGACCTATTCGGGAACTTTGATGATGCCCATCTCATGACCCTTTGTCTTATGTATGTGCAAGGAATAGCAGTATACAATATGTATGCATGTATGTTCGTGCGATAACGTATATTTTCTGCATTAAATCTAGATTAACCAAAGCGACAAACTGTGAATCTGTTATATGTAAGACTAGCTTATTAGTACTTTCCTTAAAATATTGAGTATAAACTAGCAATGTATCAGCGTTTTAAAAACGTTTCTTTCATAGATTGTTAGGCATGTGCGTAAATTCGTCTTTACTGCCATTGACATAGATGTTTTGAACAATTTAATCTCACACAATGATATGAGATGCACATCATTTGGTTTAAGTATGTCTTACATACAAAGAATCCAAACGTGTGAAAAAAGACACACTCACATAATCCCTTACTTTATGTGCTATTGAATGTTTCTTGACACCTCTCTGTAATTATCACGTGTAGCAACTAATTCCGTTGATCCATCATCAGTAAAAGCAGGATAGCATATTAGTCATGGTATTGATACCCTTGCGTATCATCATTCAGACTACAGTAATAAGATTATTTAGCGCTACTTTTGGCCCTGAAACAACAGTCTCCGGTAGAATTTATACGTATCCACGCCCCTACTCCCTTATTGAACGGACTGTCTCGGGACAAACGTAAAATAAACATGTGTTGTTATTTTGTCGGACAACCCATTTGATGGTGCTACGTACGCTTCATTCTCTGTGCTGTATATGCACAAATGGGTGCAATCTGGTGAACCTTGATAGCGATACGATATCAGACAATACACAAATTGTTACATGACAGTTGGAATATACAACCAAAACACAACATATCCACTGGTCAACAATACAATAAAAAATCAATGTATGCAATCTGGGTGACCAAACGTGCCCTTTAGAAATTTAGGCCACGCCTCGTCACCTTGCCCTTCCTTTTTGACAGGTTCTCACGATACGATTGGTCAAAGTATCAGCCAATATAATGAGTAACTGAGATATAATGCGTTACATTCGGGATATTTTATCCCATCACACGACGGGAAGCTTTGTTTAGCATCGAGTAATGATAAATGTATCATGCAGTATGTATGTGTATGAATGGTGATGTATGTTTGCAGAGTTAAGTTAAGATGAACAAAGTGACAAACTATAAATCTCTATATGCTCCATATTACTTACACACCTATTGATACTTTCCTTGAAATAGTCAGTAAGCACAAGCAATGTATTGGCAAAAAATGTAGACGATTATAATGCAAGTCCCCCCCACCTCTCTTTTTAAACTCTATTATAAATAATATATTAGAATTCAGTCAATACGATGAGAGAGACAGGAGGAATTTGTATATTTGTTCATCTCATACGTACAAAGACCGCGTAGGTGTTGATAAAAATACAGCACACACTGGCAAAGGGGTATAAGAGACACATGTAATAAATTACATGAAATGCTGTAATATATGTATTCACATCAGCCTCTTTTCCATTTACATCTTTACGACACAATTAAATAATCAGTACTTGTTTGTGAGACTAAACAGTTTCCTGTCATATCCGAGACCTGCCAGGGAAATCAGGCATGATTAGCACTAATTAGCCTCGTCACAGCAATCAGGCAGTCAGCGAGGGGTCCCAGGTGTTGGGCAGTGGAGCGGCTCCAGGGCTTAATGAGTTAATGGCAAGAGCTGATCTGAGCAAATGGGAACCGATGACATGAGTCAACCAACCATGCTAGCCTGACCACAACAAGCATGGATTACTGAAGATCAGCTTTAACATGGACCTTTACAGGTCTTTTGGGAAAAGAGGTACATAAAAAGGGCACAATACATACATCCTACATATCCTTTATGACTCACATTGCAGAGCCAAGTTATAGTAATGTGAGTCCGAATATTTAGATACAATTACTTACCTTCCCAATATATACAGAGAGTTACTGAGTTTGTTGGGTTTTCTTTTCCATTTTTATATTCACTTTCACTTAAATACAGATTACTGGAAACTATCACTGAGCAAACTGGTATTGGTAAAATATGAGTGGAATGAGACTTTGTTACAATTTCCACAGGGGGCAGGGGGTGGGAAGAGTATAGACATGAAAAAAATGGGACAGATGGACAAACACTGAGGCATAAGCTATTTTGTTTACACAGTCATAGAGCTTATTTGGCCACATGATGTACATGTGTTGTTATCAACCAGTTTCATTTTAAGCAACTCTCATTTTGTATAGATAATTCTGTGAATATTTTTGCATTGAAAATCCAAAAGCTTCAAGTCTTTGTTTGTCTATACTGCGAAAATGTGGTCTTCCAATCGATATGATTATTTAGTTCTCTTTCCCATTTATCGCATACAGTTGGAAAATTGGATTTAGACACGAGACTGTCATAAAGTGGTCTCGGTCCTTTAGTGAGTTTAATAAAATCATTCTAAGGTGAACATGTGTTTGTTGTGGGTAGGTTAATGTTTGACTGACTTCTTTCCATTTTTTTTTTGGATTTGTAATTGTGTAGTACTTAATAATATTGGCTCCTAACTGCAAGGTTGTGTTCTATCAGAAAACCGGCTAATTTATAGCTGTTTCATTTTAAAGTTACTGAGTTTGTTGATATTTTTTAACAATCAGTGTGATACCCGATATACACATACAATGTTAGTGTTACCGTAGACAGACATATAAACCTACATGACTGATAATATCCAGATATGATGTACTAAGTTACCATTTACTACCAGTCAAAAAGTCTCCAAACTTTCTATGAATCATGTGCATATTTAATGCATCAAAGAGATGTTTATAATATTTCATATGATTACAGCCATATAGGAATCTATCTCTACTTTCTTCATAAAATTTACTTAATAAACTGTTTCTTGAAATGTTCTGGATGGAAAACACTTCAAGGTGGCAATTATGTTTTAAAATATTTGTTTTGGGGTGCACGCCATAAATTAAGTGTCAACAGCTGGTGGCCAGTATATACTTTTCTCACTGATTTTTAGGTCTTGTCACTTCAACCTGTGCAGATGCAATTACCGTCATTGAAAGCAGCATGAGGTCAACCTCTCTACACAGATAGCGATGAATCAATGTCAATTTTATATAGGCATGATCTGGTTTTTTTTTCACATCTATGAGAATATATTTGGCTCCAAAAGAGACTAGGGCCTGTTAACTGAAAGGTCACATGCAACCAAAAAACAAACATAATTGAAACATATTTATCATTTATTCATGATATATAATTTACACTGCTGAATGTGAAAAAAAAATAATAAACAATATTAAAAGCATACAATCACAAATCAAAAGTGCAATATTTTGTACTTGGGTTTGCTTCCCTCGAAATGAAGCACGCGGATGACCGAACCTGGTCAGAGTGGGTGGGTGCAAACTCAAGTGTAACAAAGACTTTTTACTGGCTGGTTCATTTGCCAATACGCAGAAGGCTCATTGTGTGTATATAGTGATGATATGTTTGAGATTTAATTTAAGAAGTATGGTAAGAAATAAGAAAGAAAGATTGATGCAGTTTGTTTGCAACCCACAGATATAATATTATGTCATGTGTACAAGTATCACACCTGCCTGTCTGTGTAATCACATAACATGACAGAGACAGAACCCAGCTGCACGAGTAGCGTCGGTCCGGGAAAGCGATGGTACCCTCTCCCCAGCACCCTGGCCATTTGAGCAGATCTACACACTGCTAGCTGAGAATCAAGGCCACATGTTCCCATTCATCTACTGTTTGCTGCAAGATAAATCCGAGGATACATACAGTAGGACCCTGGAACACTCATGTTAGATGGCCCATCAGCTGAACGGTTCTCTTGATCCATGGACATACCAGTTAGACTTTGAACTTGCTGCCCACAATGCTGTGAGAAGTGTATTTCCCAACACCCTACTTGAGTATGTTTCTTTCATTACTCCCAGTGCATTTGGCCCCGTTTGCAGAAGGAAGGTCTTGCTTCACACTACAAGGATGACATAGAGGTTCGACAACCAGTGAGGAGAGCTACAGAGTTGCCTCTGGTACCCTTGGACAAAGTCGATGACCTCTGGCTTGATACCATCACTGACAGACCTGCAGCATTCATGTACTATGTTATGACAACGTGGGTCAAAGGTTGCTAGTTCGGACCAGAAGTTTAGAAACACTTCAACAATCCTGGACATCAAAGCAACAACAACGCTGAGGGATGGAACTAAGGAACTACAGAATAAACAAGCTTGCCAGTAAGAGCCATCCAAATATTTCTGAGGTTGTTAAACTGTTCCAGCGAGAACAGTCCAACGTGGAAGCCACGATCCAATGGATCGAAGCACACTGGACAGCCCAACCCAGGAAGAGAAAATACAGGAATACTGACACCAGCCTGCAGTCACTGAAGGACGACCTCATCAACAACCTCATCAGTGTTATGAACTACAAAGATCGCTCTTCAAAGGCATTTAGAAGTTGGTGTAAGTAATACAGGGCAAATCTTATGGCTAGGAAACATATTCTCTTAAACTTTCACGATTTCATAGTATTTATAATAATATATAATATATCAATAAAGGCATCGCATCACATTAGGTTACTAACTAAACACCGCCACATAAGCAAGTGTGAGTGATGTCTGCTTCCTTAACAATTTGCTCATAATATTCAAAATGCAATATTATAAAAAACCCTAAAAAGGCCATATTATAAATGATATAGGTCAGGTGACTGTCATATTTGTGACTTCATGTCTAGCCACGGCCGAGGTCAGTTATTACACCCCTCGGTCATAGATCATCTTATACCGATGTTGTCATATTTAATTGAATAAACACTCTTTAAACAACTACATGCCCTCAGTCCACTTTATCAATGGCCAGGACCCTAAACAGAAACTTTTATATATGTGTAGAATGTAAGGTAATACTAATAGCAGTATGTACACAGAAATTATTGTTTATACATGGGTGCCCTCGTCAGTTTTTACAATGAACTTTTACAATGAGGACAAGGGTATGTTTCAGTATGAGTCCATGACTTCTTGGTAATGCACCAGGTGCCTGGTAGGTAAACCCCTTGATCTATGTTGATCTCAGGCACTAATCTTTTTATTTTGACTGACTCGGGAAGTTTTCTTTTGTGTTAATTACTAATGTTGGATGCCAGGATTTGAGTGTACCAAATCAGTTGAAAAACCTGATCTCAAATATGCACTCTCCAAACACACTTTCAAAAATCCACACCACTCATCAACTGGTAACACACGCAAATCCTGGCATGAATCGTTTGAACTGCAATTTTGCAGGCTTTTTTCATTGCGTTACTTTTCAACTTTATAATTTATTTCGGTAAGTCCATACCAAAAGTTGTTTTGCACTGCATGTGACCTTGAAGAATTTTGAATATTTCACACATACATTATAGTTTTGAAAACTTTGAAAACTTCTGTTCATAGTTTCCATGGCAGCAAATTGGGTTTTTGTTCAAAAGAGTAAAAGGATTGTTTCGAGTACATAACTGGAAAGCCATACAATCTGGACCAAAACTTCCATAGATATCATTCTAACCATGAACTGGATCCTTTGCTAGATAAAATTTTCTTAAATTTCTATGTTGTCTGATGAAAAAGTACCAATGAGGACAGGATTACTTTATGGGGATAACTTAAGACCATTTACTATTTCCGGACAAGGCCTTCAGAAAAGGTAAGTGTCCAGCCTAGAACAAGTGTATGTAGACATTTAAGGATTTTTTCAAGTTTTCCCCAGTGCTATGAAAGCATTTTCAAAATGTTACTTGCCCTGTTTTTTAAACAACATACTTTATACAAATACTCTTTGTTAAACAACATACTTTATATAAATACAGTCACTTTCATAGTTTAAGAAAAGTTTTGCAGAAAAATATTGAACATTTTTTTAGTTCTGCTCCAGAAACAAAGCCCGTCCCTCCATTCTGAGATTAAGTCCAAAACGCTTTTATGGAAAAAAAAAGAAAATAATAAATCACAAAAACCTGTCAAGAGCAAAAGGCACCACTTTGGGATCTGCCACACATATCTACCAGCTATTAAAAAGTTTTAGAGTTCTGTTCCGGAAACGAAACACACCTCTCACTTTTGAGATAAAATCCAAAACGTTTCCATGGAAACCGAGAAAACAATACATCACAAAAACCTTTAAAATCCAAAAGGCACCACTTTGGGGTCTGCCACACATATCTGCCAAGTTTTACAGAGAGATATTAAGAAGTTTTTGAGTTCTGCTCCAGAAACGAAACACACGTGTCAATTTCAGACCAAAATGTTTCCATGGAAACCAAGAAAATCATAAATCACAAAAACCTGTAAATAGCAAAAGGCACCACTTCCGGTTCTGATCGATATATCTACCAAGTTTTGCAGCATAACATAGAACGGTTTTTGAGTTATGCTCCAGAAATTAACCCCTTCCCTCCATTTTTAGAGTATGTCTGAAACGTTACCAAGAAAATAATAAATCACAAAAACCTGTAAATAGCAAAAGGCACCACTTTCAGTTCTGACTGATATATGTACCAAGTTTTGCAGGAATATATTGAACAGTTTTTGAGTTTTGCTCTGGAAACGAAGCCCACCCCACCATTAGACGGAGACCAAAATGTTCCATGGAAAAACAAAAACAAACAAAAATAGTAAAAGGCACAACCATGGGTTCAGATTATTATATCTATCATCTATGGGCAGGATTATATGCCAGGAGGAGAAAATCTGTATTCAAAGTATATTTTTGAATAAGTTCATGGACCTTAAACAAATTACCTGTATCACTGAAGAAATCGTTCAAGGTCACATGAGTAGTATATACTATGGGGTTTCTAAATCACTTCAAAATAAATAAGTATTTAATACCAGTAACAAAGACCTAGACCCCCATTAAAAAACACTAGGCCCAAAATGACACAACCCTCCACACAAGCTCACAGTGGACACAGTGAGCCGGCCTATTCCCTTTAAAACACGAATGTCTAAATGGAGAACTGGGTCACAGCAGTGTGCACGATCGATAAAGTAATTAAAACAAGAGTCATCAGAAGATGACATATCCCCCGACCCCCACATGTTTGAAAGGACAAATAATCTCAGAGTTACTCCTTGTTTTTTTAGACTAAGTTTGAATTGTTTCCATGGAATTCATGAAAATTATAAATGCCATATATCTGTAACCAGCAAAGTCACAATTTCAAGATCTGTCTCATATATCTGCCAAGATCTGTTGAAAGTGAAAGATATGATATGGTTTTCGAGTTGTGCTCTGGGAACGAAGCCCATCCCTCCATTTTGAGAAAGAGTCTGAAACGTTTCCATGGAAACCAAGAAAACAATACATCACAAAAACCTTTAAAATCCAAAAGGCACCACTTTGGGGTCTGCCACACATATCTGCCAAGTTTTACGGAGAGATATTAAGAAGTTTTTGAGTTCTGCTCCAGAAACGACACACACGTGTCAATTTCAGACCAAAATGTTTCCATGGAAACCAAGAAAATCATAAATCACAAAAACCTGTAAATAGCAAAAGGCACCACTTCCGGTTCTGATCGATATATCTACCAAGTTTTGCAGCATAACATAGAACGGTTTTTGAGTTATGCTCCAGAAATTAACCCCTTCCCTCCATTTTTAGAGTATGTCTGAAACGTTACCAAGAAAATAATAAATCACAAAAACCTGTAAATAGCAAAAGGCACCACTTTCAGTTCTGACTGATATATGTACCAAGTTTTGAAGGAATATATTGAACAGTTTTTGAGTTTTGCTCTGGAAACGAAGCCCACCCCACCATTAGACGGAGACCAAAATGTTCCATGGAAAAACAAAAACAAACAAAAATAGTAAAAGGCACAACCATGGGTTCAGATTATTATATCTATCATCTATGGGCAGGATTATATGCCAGGAGGAGAAAATCTGTATTCAAAGTATATTTTTGAATAAGTTCATGGACCTTAAACAAATTACCTGTATCACTGAAGAAATCGTTCAAGGTCACATGAGTAGTATATACTATGGGGTTTCTAAATCACTTCAAAATAAATAAGTATTTAATACCAGTAACAAAGACCTAGACCCCCATTAAAAAACACTAGGCCCAAAATGACACAACCCTCCACACAAGCTCACAGTGGACACAGTGAGCCGGCCTATTCCCTTTAAAACACGAAAGTCTAAATGGAGAACTGGGTCACAGCAGTGTGCACGATCGATAAAGTAATTCATAAAAATCATAAATCACAGAAACCTGTAAATACCAAAAGGAACCAATTTAGGTTCTGATCGATATATCTACCAAGTTTTACAGTTCTTCTCTGGAAAGCCCATCCCTCTTTTATGAGACGAAGCCCGAATCGTTTGGATGGAAACCGAGAAAATAATAAATCACAAAACCTGTACCTAGCAAAAAGCACCACTTTGTGGTATGTCACACATATCTATCAAGTTTTGCAGAAAAATATTGAACATTGTTTTAGTTCTGCTCCAGAAACGAAGCCTGTCCCTCCATTCTGAGATTAAGTCCAAAACGCTTTTATGGAAAAGAAAAGAAAATAATAAATCACAAAAACCTGTAAAGAGCAAAAGGCACATTTTTGGGATCTGCCACACATATCTACCAGCTATTAAAAAGTTTTAGAGTTCTGTTCCGGAAACGAAACACACCTCTCACTTTTGAGACAAAGTCCAAAACGTTTCCATGGAAACCGAGAAAATAAATAGCAAAAGGCACCACTTCAGCTTCTGACGGATATATCTACCAAGTTTTGCAGAAAAATATTGAACGGGTTTTGAGTTCTGTTCCAGAAACGAAACACACCTCTCACTTTTGAGACAAAGTCCAAAATGTTTCCATGGAAACCGAGAAAATACTAAATCACAAAAACCTGTAAATAGCAAAAGGCACCACTTCAGCCTCTGACGGATATATCTACCAAGTTTTGCAGAAAAATATTGAACGGTTTTTGAGTTCTGCTCCAGAAACAAAGCCCACCCCACCATAAGACTAACACCAAACAGTTCCATGGAAAAAAAAAAATATTACATGCTGGGGGGATAAAAAGGCACCACCTGTTGTGTCTGTCCCCACTGTGGGCTTCTGGACCACTCCAAACAAATAAGTTATATAACATTAATAACATGATCTAGACTTCTTTTTTGTATCTGGGTATATACAGAACAACCCTATAAATTAAGAGATTAGCGCAATATTTTCTTCTAACTTCGTTTAGGAAGACTTTAACAAACATATGCAGAGTCGTACGGACTAATAACAATGAAAGTACATACAGTAAAAACTGGGATGGATATAAAAATGTCTGGGAGTTAAAATGAGTATACCACAAGCATTGCCACTAAGGTGACATAATCCCCCGCCGCAAATTATCAAAGTAAACCTCGTGTTGAAACCTTCAAAGCATCGCGGTGACCTTCAAAATGATGTGACTGGACCCTACACCATTTGTAGATGAAGCTTGGTGTCAAATATGAAGAAAATCCAGTGACCTGTTCTTGAGATATCAGTGTCTATTCTAGAACTGAAAATCTACAGGGGATTTGTCACCCCCTTACAAAAAAAGGAGGGGGGGTGGAAAATGTAGGGGGTAATACCTGTATTACAGTCTTTCAAAATAGTGTGGATGTACGAAAGTTATTGCAACCACCACCAGTGAAACTACTGCTCACTTTATTTTGGCTACAATAGTCACATATCAAAGCACCAAGCCCATTTTGAGAGAGCCATGGCCATTCTTGCAACCATTCCTTTCTGAGAAACACTTGGTTTGTGTTCTTTTTAGTGTCGGAGGAACCGAGGTCAGTCTCGGGGTTTTGCTCACCCTTACACGCAGGCCCCCCTAAGTAATTGAAGGAATTACAGCAAATTTGAAGGAATTGCATCTCAAATATAAACAAACACAGCCCACTCGCGAAACAATTGCAGCCATATCGGCAATTTAGCAGTAATAAATGAAACACATCGGCCATATCAGAAGCAATGTCGGTAATACTTGAAACACACTCGGCCGTCTTCGGAGATTTTTCGGCTCACATCCGTGATTTGTCGGTCGCAAACGGAAACTCACGCAGCAAAACATGGCGTCGTTCGAAGAAGCACAAGTCTCGGTGAGTTTTGTTTTTAGTTCCTACTATTACATTTTTATACTTATCCATCTTTGTCCACCCTTGTTGAATGCGTTTAGGTATGAGGTTCAGATGTAAACAACCCCCAGGGGCACGACTTGTGACACTCTTCCGCAGTGACAGTCTTTTCCTAAAAAAATAAGCTATAGCTCCAACAACACCTCATACCTAAACGCATTCAACAAGGGTGGACAAAGATGGATAAGTATAAAAATGTAATAGTAGGAACAAAAAACAAAACTCACCGAGGCTTGTGCTTCTTCGAACGACGCCATGTTTTGCTGCGTGAGTTTCCGTTCGCGACCGACAAATCACGGATGTGAGCCGAAAAATCTCCGAAGACGGCCGAGTGTGTTTCAAGTTTTACCAACATTGCTTCCAATATGGCCGATGTGTTTCATTTATTACCGCTAAATTGCCGATATGGCTGCAATTGTTTCGCGAGTGGGCTGCGTTTGTTTACATTTGACATGCAATTCCTTCAAATTTGCTGTAATTCCTTCAGTTACTCAGGGGGGCCTGACACGTCTCCTTAACAGATGTATCGGTCTGGGAAGACATGGCAGACGCTGTTGTTTTCTCAGTGTTTTTTGTGCCCAAAAGTCAGTTATTTTCATTCTTTTGCGTGGCATTATTCACCCCAAATTACCACAAACCGTTGTAAATAAGAATTCATTTGTCGTCTGCAACTTCAAGTGATAATATTGTCTGATTTCGAAAATGAGGCTAAAACGAAATGATGTTCTAAAAAAGATCGATGAAACTGTGTTTTGCAAGTGCTGTACACAAGCACTATGTTTAGAGTTCATAGTCTAACGTTGTCAAATAATTAATTAATTAATTAAATCATAACTTCATCGAAAAATGTTATCTATTTTCATTCTGATATGAATGGAATTTCGTTTCCCCAGTGCCGGTAGTGGTTTTAACCAAGGGAAGTCACTCTGTTATGTTTACATGTTGTCACTCGAACTTGACCCTGTGGCCGACTGACTTAAAAGTCATTCCTTGTCAATATAAAGCTTTTTGCGTATGTTTTTGAAAGGTGGTTAGGGAGCAAATTACCATGCGCAACAGTTCGCACTCTGTTGTGTTTATGAGGTGCGATTTGATCATTATTAGCACAAATCACGAAATCGTGCGTCCTAGAATAGACACTGTACATGTAACTCATCTTCCATGAAATCAAGCAGGAAATCCTCCCTGAAGATATCTTCTTCAATAGCAACAGTTAATAGATAGGTGTTATACCTTAATTGTTTGATTTTCTTAACAATGAGAGACTCAACGTCAGTCAGAGATATGAGTTCAGCTCGCCACAATTCCAAATCCATTATTATACATAGGTGTGAACAAATCTCTAATAGAGTGAATAAGCAGGTGGTGGCGTGGTGGCTTGCAGTCGGCTGTCCGCAGGGATTTGCAGCCTGCTTGGGGGTGTGGGGGCCTCCCCCACTATATTGATTTCAGCGAAGCAGTTTAATGTGTATCCTCTATTATGCAGTTGGTTTTCATGATAAATGCCTGTTGAGCTTGTTGTATCCCTTGTTTTTTGTACTTTTTTTTCTCATCCTCGCTTATAAAGGTTTTATGAACCTTTGATCTAATCTCATTCTTCATTTTGTTGTATTTTTCTAGTTCGCCTATGATCAAACAAAACTCATCTTCTGAGATTTTATTGTCATTGAATGCGGTGGAAACGTGATCTATCGTGTTTAATTTTGATACAGCAAGTATTCTAATTTCATCGTGTTTCTTTGCTTTATGATTCAATTTGTGGGATACAAATTTACACAACGACCCAACTGTTCCTGTCACTACAGCTGCTAATTCAAGTCCTAACACCACCGGCTACGACTGTTGTCAACAACCCAACTCCTACTGCTCCTAAGCCCATGCTAGCTGCCATTAGGGTGGTATCAGCACCATCTATGTAGTTTAAGGCTCTATTGTATTTTTTATGTAGTGATGCCCATGTATCGCACTCTTGTTCTAGCTGACATTTTGTTTCACATATCTGTTTAAGTCAAAATCCGTCTGCACTTCCCTTTATATTTCCTTCATCATCTGTGGCTGGATACAGCCCCATTCTATTTGTCTATAATATACTTCATAAATTAGTCTTCAATTATGTGTCATTTAATTTTTGATTGATATATTTTAAGCCCATAAGGTTTAAATTATTATATAGGTAAATGGGTGAGATATGAAAATCTCCACGATTAAAAATATGAATCCCATCGAGGCTTATTGATAGTGAAATGCCTCGTCTTATTGGGATTCGATAACGCTTATTCTTGTGTTTTTTATACCAAATTATTTTAAAATCATTTAAAAGTTTTATTGGGTTGGTGGGACACTCTGCGAGACATATGTCTACAATTACTGTTGTGTGTATCACAAGGTGAAAAATAATAACCACGTTGGAATTTGATTAGGTGGTTAATTTTTAAAATGGCTTCCGAGTTGGCTGGGGCTAACATATTGCCACCAATGTAATCTGGTATTCATAACACTTGAATAGAAAATTCTTCTCTAGGTATAAAGTATATGAGAAGGATGCCATTGTTAATAATTTTGCAAACGTCACCAACTTGATTATAAATCATGTAAGGGTTGGTTAGTATTATTTTAACCTCTTCAAGTTCTGTAAAATCTGCTAGTGGCATTCGTTAGTATGCTCTATTTTTATAGTATAAGATGTATGGGGTGTCTTCCTCACCACGTAAATTGAAATCCTCTGTGTCTCCTAGATCCCCGAGTGTTACATTGTATGCCATTGTTTATATCTCTGTTAGAAAATAGTTTCCAACAGTGTTTCTGGTTATGCCTCATGTATGAACATTATACCAATAAAACTGACGTGCTCGGTCAGGAAAATCTTGGTTAGAGATATAGTGTCTTTAACTGTCACTGTGACACCTTGCAGACTGTCACCCTCATGTAAATTGAGCAAATGCCACCCTTGTGTTTTTCAGCCCACCTGAGTTTGATTCCTTTAACGATCTCAATATCGCTCTGCTGTGGTTCCCCACAGGAAGACTTGCATGGCCAGCGTGGTACCATCCACTAGGTTTTCTAGGAGGGTAGTCACACCATCGAATTCAGACACCAACTGTAATACTGCGTTCTCCCCTGGTTTACACGACAGCATAAAGACTGGTCTATTCGAGATTGGTGTGATGATTACACTGTGTCTTTGTGATGGGACGTAAGCCACATGCATGTTTCCACTGTGGACGACTTTGTTTATGTAGTGGTCTTTGTTTTCTATGAAAATAGTGTAATGTTGAGAAGCCAGTCGATTTGAGCTGGTAACATCGTCCACTTGTCGTCGTCAATGCGTATTAGATGGTATGGTTTGGTTTTTTTAAAGAAAAATGGTTCAAAGTCTTCTAAATCAAACAATTTACCACCGAACGATGGGTGTATTCCCCATTCATCCGTGTTGTTGTGAACTATATCATATCGTTTGTTGCTGATAGATCTTGATGTATCTAGTTCAAAAGTACCACCAGAAGCAGCAGCAACTTCAACGCGTCGGTAAATGTTGTTTACGAGCTTAAAAGCATATATTTTACCATCTATTCACGTGTTATCGAACCCTCTAGTATCACCTAGGTCTGATGAACTTCTATTAACACATCTTTTTATTCGCATTCCTGGTCTTTGATTACTAGCCATTATTGTATGTGCAATGTTATGCTTAGGTACCCTATATTTACAGTATTATTTCTTATATCTAAAATTGATACTCTTAATTCGGGAACAATGCCACTTTTTAATTTTTTATACTGACGTGATGAAAATGACTTGGTGCGACCCTCATTGTATTTTTCTGTTTTGACCGGGACAGCCCTCAACAATGTGGAAGGACGCTCACTTTGTATGTTATCCGTTGTGCTAAGCTAGTCGAGATGAACAAATAGCTCGTGGTATGGAATTAGATCTGGTAGATCCATACCATTGATGCTCTGGCCAGGATCTATTGCAAGTGATGTCAGCCCTAGCATCTCCGCCAACTTGTTACTGAGTATCAGTCTGTTTTTCCCCTTGTTGTCTAACATCACTGTTCCATTTGAGTCGTTTATGTTAAGTTCAGCTCCTAAGGGTTTGAAACTTTCATCATTGAGAGAACACACGCTGTAGAACCATCTTCTATTCCGTTTTGTGAATTATTGACGGGCAACATATTATTATTTTTTTTATTTCCGATGTTTATCCATCGCGAGTAGTAGGTGATATCGCATAGTTGGCCAGACGTGTTATCAATGGCACGCGTAAGTTGAATGGGCTCACCGTTCGTTATATCCGGAAGCGTAATGTACATATTATAATATAAATTATATACAATAATAATGTGTTTTAACCAGAAGTATTCTACCCAAAAAACAACAACATAAATGCCTCAGACTTCACACACATGAAAATCGTGGTGTCGGACAGTAGAGTGAGGTTTCCCCCACACCCCAGCCGACCACAGGTCCAGCAAGTCACTTTATAGTCCGATTCATGGATGTGTATGAACATTATGGGTTTTTCTGTCACTAATGTGAAAACAGTACAAGCATGGTTTAACAACCCGATGCAGTTCTGGCAGAATCAGTTCAATTTCGCTGTGTAGTGAGCGACGACTGGATGCGGCTTGACATTGACAGACACTAGGTGGGATGAACTGAGTAAATCTGTGTTTACATTTCACGTGTACTACCATATCAGACATATTATCAAAGAAATAAGCGCACCAATACCTCAGGATAAGGCATGGAATGCAATAAACAATCCGTACGATAGACAAACATATGAACAAGTTTGTAATGAGTTCGGTGTTGATCTTAATACGGACTGGCGTTTGCCAGGACTGAAGCATGGATTAGGAATTCCTATCGTTCATAATCAGTCACTCGCAGAAGCCAGCTACAATGTGGTTAAAAAATCGGAATATAAGTCGTATCACTACTTTAAAACAAACGAACGAGTGGGATGATCGTAACTTGGCTTTTGACGACAGCAAGGATTACCTTGTTTGGAGGTTTAAACAGAGGCCAGATGATGGCTGGAAAAAATTCATGCTGGATACATCAAAGGGATACACTGGTATTATTCGTTTAAACGAATCAATCAGAACATACGTCTGAGCTATTCTTGGCGCTCAATCACAGACGTGCTCCAACATCATAGGAAAGGGAACCGCTTTCGACGCGCAGAAATAATTCGTGGTTAATATTGAGGATGCTACTGCATCACCGGTAGATCTGCGTAGTGCTATAAAATGATACCAGGACACCTTACAATATGTCAGGTCAAAGGTTGACTACGTGTTTGGTGTGGGATTGTACATGGCTCCGAGTGACATGCGCCTGAGAATCAATAAAATAACTGGCTACAACAATGCAATAATCATCGCCACAGCAGATAAAAGATTTGGTGTTAATGCTGATATGAACATCTCCAACGTCACACAGACTGGTGAAACTGGTATAGTGCAACCACCACCAGAGCGTAAAGACAATTACAAGTTCACACAGTCAACCAGCAACATATCGATTATAAAACAGAGCTGGCTGTTGGAGGAGTCGTGGTCGGCTTGTGCCTTATTTGGTTAAAAATTCCCTAACCGCTACATACACCAGTCCAGCCACAGCGACGATGAATGCCCACAGATTTTGACCAAGCCACGTGGCAGTTTTACCAAACGCGCTGAGCAGCCACAACATGATACTACCTATGATACCAGGCAGGGCTTCTGTGGTCTTACCAGCGAGTTTAGCTAGGGCTTCCCCGAGCGATTTCAGATGTTTTTAATCCAGTCTCAGACGTCACCGTGTGGTGTGGGGACCTGCAGTCGGCTTGGGGTGCCCCCGACAGCGATATGACCAGAGTTGATATGATGAAACCCAATGCCATCAGAACACTGGCAATGGTGAGTTGTATCCTCGCTCAGTATTCTGTTGATTGCTTCTCATATGTGGCTGATCTGGGATCGAAGCTGTTCACGATTCGAGGAAGCGGATTCTAATCGTGTTGTTCACGATTCGAGGAAAGCGGATTCTAATCGTGAGCATCTCTCGTGTTCTAAATTACTAATTTGTTCCGTGATACAGCGCTTATCACCCTTGTCTTCCGTTTCGGTGAGTTTGGTTTTTCACGAGCGATGTGCTCGTCGAGTTCGTTCAGTTTTCCCATGTTGTTCACGAGTTCCCCACGTACGCGTTTTAAGGCTTCGTCTAGATTGTACTTTTCCCTCACTGGGAATTTAAACCCCAGCAACGGTTTGTCCCAGTATTTACTCAACAGTTTTTCTACACTGTCAGACGCTTCTGTATCACGCTGTATGGGGTCCTGTGGACGGATATCAACCACAAGTTCGGATCTGGTAGCTTGCAGATCTTGAATGACCTTAGGGGGTAAGCCGACTGCAAGTCCCCTCATTACTTTTAGTTTTGTACCACCGTAATCATGCATGTTTACTTTTTCACTGATAGATTCAGCACCATGGCGACTGGCTAGAGTTGACAAGGCGAGTGGTTTTCTAGTGCGCATGTTCATGATGTCAGCCTCAGGGTTATCCTTAAGACGCAGAGTGCCATAATCATCTAAGATAAACTTCGAATAGTCTCAGTATGATGGCTTGACATAGTTTTGATCTATTTTTAATTCATCATAATAATCGTCTACTGCTGTATTCAAAAGTTGCTCGCTCAATGGTAAACTAGTAAACAAAGTTTCATCATGTAATTAACATCAGGTGTCCCGCGGACAGCAGGACCATCTGTCTCAAAATCATCCATATTTTAAAATCATATTATATTAATATATAATGTTATATGGAAGGAAGCTAAATCCTTTTCGAAGATTAAGAGAGCCACTAGGTGTCAAAGCCATGCACAAGTCGGTTACTATTACAAACAAGCCCAGCAAGACAGACCAGAACCAAACACTTTTGGTTAGATTCTCAAACATGGGTGAGAACGACGTCATAGTACCTGGTATGGCACGATTGGCATTTAACATCACTTTAACTTCGACTAACGACAAACGCCAGCTAGTGAATAATGGGGGTCATGCTATAGTGAAGAAAATCATTATAGAAATTAGCGGCGAGTAGCTTAGCATAGATGACAGCGATATATATCACTGTTATGTAGACCTGTGGAAAAGTGAGGTAGAACGCAAAAACAAGGTATACCAAGGATTGGGCAGCAAAAGATCGAATAGGTTACGTATCGGGTATGCCTTCACACCAGAAGAGACAACCAGACTGCCGAATAGTGAAGCAATCGCTGAAGCGTATGGGAACAGGTTTTGTATCCCGCTTGACACACCCGCCATTTTACCAGGCCGCATTGGGTGACTGGAATACGAGCTCACGTTCAATGATTACAACAAAGTTGTGCGTACACCAAACGGTGACAAGGGTAGTTATGAGATTGAAAACATCTCGTTGGATGGTTAGATATGAGATCGATAGACAATAACAGTCTACACGGTAGTGGACGTCGCATCGAAAATGGAAGCGAGGGGACAACCATTCAAATAACGAAGAAGGCTCAATAACGTGGGAAATTGAAATTATATTTATATGTAATTATGGATGCGCAACTTAATATAGACAATGGGAGATTCATGCAAGCCATCTATTGACCTGCGGTCGGCCTCACTAGGAAAGCTCCCCCACATCTTCTGGGGTGTGGGGCTTGCCCCACTCTCCACACTGCGCTATTATATGCAGACAGACAGGTTGTGGTAAGACCGTTTTCATGCTGGATCTGTTGGAGGGGTATTATAGGGAAGTATTTGAAAAAATCGTTATTTTGTGCCCTACTATTAACATGAATAAAACATACAAGGAAAGAGCTTGGGTGATGACAGACCCGTACGTATATAGAGTCAACCCGTGGACATGCCTACAAGAGTATTTAACCTTGTTTCACAACAAATTCAAAGGAATATCGATGTGGCCCTGTTCAGTTCAGTTCAGCTCAACCTGGTGAGGGGGCTAGGATAAGCCCCGAAACATCGTGAAAATAAACCCAAGAGGTTGCTATCCATAAAATTGTCATGTATTACTATGCCAACTTCTAAATGCCTTTGAAGAATCATAGCAATTTTTAGTAATGACCTAGTAATGTTTTAGTAAATGTTAGTAATTTTTAGCAATGTTTTAGTAAATATTAGTAATAGTTCAGTAAATATTAGTAATGACCTGCGGAACTGCAAGTCCCCACATTGTTTTTGAAGTTCTAGTCGTGTGTAATCTAACCTTTATCTCTATGTGTTTAATGTATGTTGTTTTTGAAGTTCTAGTCATGTGTAATCTAACCTTTATCTCTATGTGTTTAGTGTATGTTGTTTTTGAAGTTCTAGTCATGTGTAATCTAACCTTTATCTCTATGTGTTTAGTATATGTTGGATATTATTTTTTAAAAATAAAAACTAGACTGTTAAATTATAAAATGGAGTGTGATGAATTACTAGAGGAGATGTTAGTCGCAGAGGAAGAAAAGGACAACAAGCAGCGTGATAGACTGATGACGCCAGTCGTGGGTGGTAAGGGAAAAGCAACATTTAGGCGAAGACATAACCGCTGATAAGATTCAGAAAATGTCAGATGAGGAAATCAATAAATTATACGCTAGATAACACAACTCGGGGCTGAGATGACAAAAGTCATAGGTTCTACTGTTACCCAGATGTACACCAGCATAGTGTCGCATTTTTTACTGATCCCGCCGGAATGTCGTCTATATTTGTGAGAGGACTTAGAGAAGGACCCGTTTATCGATAATGCCTTGAGTTATATAAGTTGTGCTCTATACCACAAATATGGTATCTATCTGGCCCCGATGACAGCAGCAATTATCACGGCAAAGCATTGTAAATTTAATAAAACAAATAATAACAATAATATTATATGAGATGGATGCTGCGGACAGCCAAGTGAGGACACCCCACACCCCGACAGAGGAGAGTCCTGCAGACAGCTATGTGATGGACAGCCGAGTGAGGGCACCCAACACCCCTGCGACACAAGTCACCAAGAAGAAGAACCCAAAAAGAGTTGAGGCTGGTAGAAAAAATGCCTTGCTAAGACACAATAAACAAAATAATTACATGTGGATAGCCGTAGGTGGTGTAGTTACTGCTGTTGTTTCACTATATGTCCTGCGGACAGCCTACTACAAACCCCCACCAGTTGCAGATCCCTATGGACAGCCAACTGCAAGTCCCCAAATCGACCCTCATATTATGTTATAACTAAAATTATATGTTATAATATATATTATGTCTGAGGGGAAAACGTTCATTAACCACGCAGTGGTGGTTTCCAGGTTAGCAGTAGGGTACACCCAGTTGACTAAAATGATTGTAAAACAACCGACTATAAAACTCGACTTTGACATGCAAGATATGTTTATGCTTACTATGAACATTGGTATGGCAGTGGCCACCAAGGATGTCTTGGTAAAGCAAGTTATTATACCTGAAAATATTTTAAAGTAATATATAGAACATGGCTACATTAGCAATGATGGTTGGTGGGGCTCTAGTGAATGCCCTAGTATTTTCCGGGAGTAATTTCCTGTTTTCACATTTGAAAGAGTCTGAGATATAGGTGGAGAGAAAGCGACACAATATAGCCACAGAGAAACTACAAGCTGCACAGGCTGAATACGCTAAGAGGTGTTTGAATAGACTAGATTTTATCAATAATCAACTCCAGCGCGAAAATCATGCCGTTAGAACTTTTACAGACGTTGACGAAGCTATGAAAGAATACTACAAATTAACGGGTAAGGAACTGGAACCATTAAATGAACCAACCATGACACAGTATTACACTCCTTCAGAGGGTCAGAAAGATAGCGAATTCATCTTCGTCATACTCGGTTCAGCAGTGACAGTGTTAATCATAAAACAATTAGACTAATCACACATATTAGTATATCACACAAAATGAGACACGTTTGAAACTGGGTACTTATGGGGAAGACAAACATTTGTGGTAAAATGAGCTACAGCCAGGGTTATTGTTCTTATCACCATAAAGATAATATTAATTACACTTGTTCAGTGTGTGGTAGGGGGGTGAAAGGTCATTATCGTTTATGCAAAGAACATGGCATGGATAGAAAGCGGCTTCAGCTTATTTATGAGAAGAACTACATCAAAGAAGTTAAACGCCTGTTTAAGATTAAGATATGATTTGTAATTCCTCACGTACAAACCCTCTACGCGGCCCATTTACGAGGAAGTACAGGTTAGGCTCCCTTTCTTTGACATCCACTTGATCGATATTATACGTTTTCATAGACCAAACAGCACGTTTACGGGTGTCTCCCTCGTATTCACCTGGTTGATATAAATATCTACGGAGTGCGTGATCTGGAATCTTTTTTCTTGTCCCGTGAGATACAACAGATTTCATAGCTTCGACCGGCTTCTTATCGAGTAGCCTAGTTACGTCACGGTTCATTGAGTCAACCACATGAGGAAGTCATACTACCCATTCAGTATTTGGAGGGGGTGTGGGTGATCCCCCCACTAAGTCACGTGAATATTGGTGAGCAAACAAACGTTCAGCTAAGGAGCAATTGAATCTCTCGACTATAGCTTGGCTTTGATGTTCACCGGCTGCACCCCTCCTTATCTCGACATTGTGTTTGACAAACAGCTGTGTCACGACACCCACGAATTCCCAGCCTGGGTCAACTTGCAACACGGAAGGCCAGGTCAGCGGACTGCGTTTGTATATGCGCTCAAACCCACGTGCGACTTGTGTCGCGTCCTTGGCAGTTAATGGTTTGGCTTACTTGTAGCGACTGGCTACATCTACAATGGTCAGGGCGTACTTGTATGTTTTACCTCTGACCCTATCATGTGGAAGAAACAACAGGTCGGCCTGGTGAACTTGATTAGGGATATGAATACCGAATTTTCTCCTGGGTATATATCTCGGTGGTGGAAAGTGTACTTGCCATATAGCTTGTTTTTTTAACCAGGCTTTAGCCTTTTCTTCCAAAACATGTGTGGCTTTAGCTAATTTTTTTAAAGCGTCTGCCCCTTTCCAATATCCACGCGGACTGTAGTATATTCTCTCCATTATATATTACTTACTGAAATATCTTTATGACCGTAAGCGTATGATAGAGATGTCTTATTCAAAGTTAACCCTTATTATCTTATGCCCGTCACTACGAAGTGTGTTCGTCTGGTGTTTAAACATTTTTTTCTCGAATAGGGCCTGTTTGTACAGGGTATGCTTGATATGTCTTTTCACTACATTCTTTTTCACACCCTTAGCTTTTCTTATTTCAGCGTTGTCTGCTTTCTTGATAAAATACATCTTAGGTCTCAATCCCACGTATTCAGCAATTGGTGTGCCTGCACATTCATCTTTCATCTTGCCTATGACTTTTTTATAGGTTTGACTTAGCATGAGGTGGTCTCTCGGGTAGTAACTGGTGTCATACATGTGCATATTGTTTTTCATATTCTCGTACTCATCCTCAGTTTGAATTTCCATTAGCAGGGAGTCAGTATCCGTGTACAACACATCACACCTGTCACCATACTGTTTCTTACACTCATAAATAGTAGAAGTCATACATCAGATGTTTGGAAAGGTCTAGAATGCTCATGCCGACATAGACCGGTCAATGAAGTTTAATGTGGCTCTTTTTCATATGTATAGCCGCCATGTCATCACCAAATATAGTACTTCCATTATACGTCAGCCTGGTTATCAGTTTCCTGAGCTTGTTTTCCTGACTCGACCTGACTACCCCCCTCACCCGCTTCACGGTGAAACGTTTTCATAAATTCTCCATCGGTTTACCGAATACAGAGTTGGTCATGATTTTGTACAGGTTCTTCTCGAAGTCATTAGTGGCCAGCTTTCTCAAGTCAGTGTTCATCCTGATGTAGGGTTCCATCCATGGGCTTTGATCGAATTTAGGTATTCTGTGCACTTTAGTCAGCTTCATACCCAGCAATAGATATAGCTGTAAATTATGATAGTAAACGATAGACTTTGTTTTATTCATCCAGTCTGGGTTAACCCTCAAACGTTCGGATGCCAGGGGGTAACTGTAGTGTGATGTATGCAATTCCTTTGGGTATTCTAAGTCCACTTGAAGTACATAACCCTTATCAGAATCAGGTGCAATACTTATAACATCCAGCTGTCTGCAGGACTCCCACTGGAATCCCCCTGTTGGTAGATATTGACTCATAACCCAGCCGTTGTTAGCATCAAGACAGAGTAGATGAGTTGAAGGTTTATTAGGGTTATAGCCTTCCACATACTTGTTGTTAGCTTTAGCATAATGTTTAGATACCATGGAAATACCTCCTCATAACCCTTTCTCAACAAACAGATGCATATCGTAATCTGTGAATAATTCTAACTCTACACCTGTTTTCTTCAGTATGGCATCTCACCACAGCCCAGGGCACGAATAATACCATGCCAGGTCCAACCCATATTGCTTCAAACACATTTTTCTGAATATCTCAAACACATCAGCCAACAGCAACACATCCGTTTCCAAATATAAATCATGATAATCACCTAGCATCTTACAACCTAGTTGTTTCCATACATTTTTAGCATGTTTGTAATCGTCTTGAGAGACAGACGCGTCTGACAGCTTGCTATAGAAGCAGTCAATGGGAGGTAACTCTGTCTCATTAAAGCTAGGCCAGTCGTCCATGTATTCATACGGGTAAATACCCTTACGTAGCAGCAAGGTTCTAGTTTTCTCCTCTATGTATCGATTAGTTATAGCCAAGTCGTCTGGGTTATTAGCATTTACCAAGCTGTCCAGAGACAACAACAAAAACTGAACACTACCAATGAATCTCAACCCGTTTAACGAAAAGGACATATGTCTCTCCATATTGTTTGGGATACAGGATATCTTGCCTTGCCTTTGAAATAGCCTGCATAATCAAGTGTGAATCATACCCTCATAAATTGTGCAACACAACCAGAATATGAATAAGCTTGGAATTTATTCGAAGCTTTAAGTTACACTCACTGTAAGCCGCACCTCTGTATTTCCTTGTCACGTGACAGTGGTCTCTCAGCATACATGACAATGAGTACTTTTGATATAGGCCTCCCTATCTGCTAGGGTCACATGCATTGGTGTTATGTTATACAATTTTTTACTGATCTCTCCTACCTCGTGCTGTAAATATTGGAGAAATTTCTTAGCTGCGTCTGGGCCTCTATAAATGACGGGAGGGTTAGTTTGACCATCACAACGAACAACCACATACCAAAAAAACCACATGTCTCATGCTGTTGATTTTTCTAAGTGTAACTTTAATTAGGGGATGGAGCCACCATATCGATTGGTTTAATAATAGCTTCGAAGTCTGCGTAGATAATGTATGGTACTGGCATCTGATTTTTGTGGTTCATAAATCTCAAGATGTTGTTTTCTATCGGCATATCTACCCTTATGGCTGTCTCCCCTACACCTCGACAATCATCTCTGTGTGAATTGAGTAGATCGGCTCTAGAAAACCTATGAAGGCACCTTTCACAAGAGTGTTTCTTTTCCTTGTGTTTCGTTTGATCAAACACCAATCGACTGAAATGTGTTATCAGTATATAGTGACATTTTTCACCTTTTTGTGTTACAAATACATTAGCTGTTAGCTGTTTTCTACCCTCCTTATGCAATAAAGGACTTATCCTGTGCACTATAAGTTTATTCCCTTCATGCCCGAATACGGTTATAGCAAATCTGGATTCTGATTTTCTATTTTTGTGCACTGAGAGATAGGGGTTGGTTCATCTAGATCATCCCAAATAACGTTATCATCTACTGGATAACTGGAAAGTCTGTATGAATTTATCTTCCCTGGAAATTTGATAATCCTTAATGATATCCTCATACAATTTCCCCTTGAATATTTGGAATATTAATCTTAGCACGCTTGTCTGCAAAATATTTAGGGGTTGGTAAATGTTTCCCTCCTTTCAACGGTTCATAGTTTGCAATATCCAGGTAGATCATATCAACCACCCAACCAGACCCTCTATTAGTGTAACATTCTAGTGTTTCCCGAATTTTTCAAATGATCAGTTAATAGAAGTGTTGATAGTATCTGGTTGTGTTGTAACTTTCTGAACAATGGTCTGGTCAATTGTTTCATTCCCTTGTTGTTTCTCTAGTGTCATCTTTAATGTGAGCTGAAATTTAATACCTTTTAAATCATTCAGTTCTTCATTCACCTTATCAAATACCAATTGCCTTACATTTTCAACGTCTATATGTCTTTGAACTTCCATCTTCCACCCTCTCAAATATTTCCCCAAAGCACGCTCAGTAGGCGTGAATTGTAATTGTATAGGGGCTTGTTCATTGAGTACTTCAATGAGCTCAGACTTTCTCATACATGAATAATTTCGCAATCCCCTTTCACGCGCTTGCCTTCTTAAATCTGTCACAGTAGGAGGTTTTTGATATGCTATACCTAATAAAGTTTGTAATTCAGCCTTTTTCATACCCTGCACACCAAGGCCCCTCGCCCTCATTCTTAGTTCACGTACTGTCAGCATATTGCAGGATTCATACCTTATGTAAATCAGTTCTCTAATAGGTTGTCAGCCGACGCGAGACCACACACTGCTGTGACCCAGTCCTCCATTTAGACATTCGCGTAGTAAAGGAAATAGGCCGGCTCACTTTGTCCACTGTGAGCTTGTGTGGAGGGACACAGGTTGTGTCATTTTGGTTTTGGTGTCTTTGAAAGGGGGTCTAGATCTATGTTACTGATATTAAATATTTATTTATTTTGAAGTGATTTAGAAACCCCATAGTATATACTACTCACATGCAACCAAAATTTCAAACATAATTAAAACACAGTTATCACTTATACTCATGATGTATAAAATGCACTGGTGATTGTGAAAAAAACAAACAAAATTATAAGCACATAATTGCAAATCAAAAGGGCAATATTTTATACTTGGGTTTACCTCCCTAAAAATGAAGCAGACGCAATACCGAACCCAGTCAGGTAGGTGTTAATTTCAAATTGCAAATGGTCAGTAACTGAACTTGTGCACATTGTCATTAGTAGACAGGCAGGCAGACATGTCGGTGACATTAAGTTTTCTCTGTGACAAAGTCTGCTTATCACAATCTACATGTTTTTTTTATGTAATAAGTAAATTATTTACTTGTCTATGTACACAACCAAGATTAGACTACAGCTCACAACAGGCATGCTGTTTCAAGCTCTGCGAACCACTCACTACGCATGCGTTTTGAGCGCAGTGCAGCATAGCTGTTGAAACCACTTTTCCCCCAGTGCTGGGGAAAATTCGTGAATCATTTGGATGCCAATTTCGTGGGCTTTTTTTCATCATGTTTTTCTTCTCAACTTTATAGCTTGAATTGGCATTTTTGATGATTTGTTTCCGCAAGTGCATCCTTGCTGACACTAGATTAACTACACAGTTGTGCAACCAAGTGTTGGTATGAGCTTCCGGTAGTCAAAGTTTGGTTTATCACCAGTCTAAGTAAACTTAGCCTCAGTACTTTTTGTTGTACTCCACTACTGACTCTAACAAACAATAAATCACAAAAACCTGTACATAGCAAAAGGCACCACTTTGGGTTCTGATTGACATATCTGCCAAGTTTTGCAAACAAATATGGAATGGTTTTTGAGTTCTGCTCCGGAAATGAAGCCCACCCCACAATTAGACTAATACCAAAATATTCCATGGATAAACAAAAAAAATAAAAATGCCAAAAATCGGTAAATAGCAAAAGGCACAGCCATAGGTTAAGATGATTACATATATCAAGTTTGGTCTGAAGATATTGAACGGTTTCTGAGTTATGCTCCGCAAACAAAATGATTACGGCTGGACGGACGAGGCATCGACTATATTCCCCCGCATTACATGCCGGGGGAATAAAAACTTGTGGTTAATTCATACAGAGCAATTAGAAGTTGCCAAAATGCTGTCTGCTTCACTCTCGCCCGCAAATGAAACCACAGACAGGTTACGTAAATCTGTCACCAGAGCCCTGCAGCGATGTCATGGGAGGAACGATTTTCAGTTAGTTGTATAGAAAATGTATAGGAAGCTTGTCATTTTACTGATTTCTCGAGGTCAACAAGGACATGCCGAGTTGTTGAGTTGCTGTCAATTGCTCCTTGGGGGTTGGGTGATGGTGTCAGTATGCACAGATTTCCACCGGCCCCCGTAGTTTATGCTAAATTGGTTGTCTTTGCGTGTGAAGCAAGCGTTGTGGAAGCCTGTGGTGTATACTAAATTGGATGGCTGTCCCCCTACCTCACTTCCAGGGGATAAAATGTTATTGAGATTTGTTTTCATCAATTTATAAAATCAGGACTACTTACTACACATTCCTGACCAAAATGATTTTGCATGAACATAACAATTTCTTCCTGTGGTCACAGTGACAGTACTATTGTAAGTAATATTACATTGGCCACCACCCGTCTCGCTTCCAAGAGTGAAATTGTTATGTTATAAGCAATGTCATGCAAAATCCTATTGCCCATCAATCAAATACATATGTTACTATCAAAAGAAAGTAATTTTGACTTGTAAGTCGGTGAAAACAAACTTAAACAGCATTCATCCTCATACAGGGCGCTGCCATTTTTGAAAATCGTGAAGTCACAGGCTAAAGTCTATTAGAATCCTTGAGATTATGGTTTGTTAGAAAATCAAAACTACTTTCTACTAGTATTTAAAAATGTATTTGAATCATGGCCAAAAGGATTTTCCATGACACAACATGACAGAGTGTATTCAGTATAGACTAGTAAATGTACGTACATAAACACTACCTTTTGACAAATCCCCCATTTAAATCCCCATAAAACTAATTAACCAATCAGCGTATTATCAGTTAATCCTTTGATGGATCCAGACATAAGAAATGCCAAATGGGCACCTTTGTCGGGTAATCTAAGTGGCGTTACCACTAATTATACCTGTTATAAATTCATTAACTGAGCATCAAGTGAATGATGACAAATAACGTGTAGGTTGATACCACCTAACACGGATTACAACCTAGCGACACCAAGTGATTTTGACAGAATCGTCTATGAAAACAAGAGTTGTAACTCGAAAACTAGGCAAAGCAGGAGACAAAACTAAATGATAGTAGATTGTGAGAGCGTACAGCTTTCATTTTTCTCAACAGTTTTCGCGATTTCAGGTTTGTACAAACCTGTAAACGAAATAGTTCAACCCCTAAAATGTCGATGAATACTGCACAGACCCTCATTTCTATACCCACTATTACGTCACGGAGACATGCCGCTCTGATTGGTTGAAATTTCGTTAGCGGCTGAGAAGATTGCACTGTTGACAAGAAGGTCGATTTAAGGTAATTAAAGATCGAAATGAGCATTTTTAATGACAGGGTTTCATTTATAACGATGTCAGCAAGTGATTTTGCATTTGTACCCTTTAGAGTATATGTGACCTTTAATGTATTTCTATAAAAGGTTTCTTTACTAAATCTATAAATCCAAAAAATCAAATCTTTCCAAAAGAATTTGAAGAATCTACTGGGTATCCATCAATACCAGGGCTTTTATTATTTTTCATAGATAAAACTGCTGTCTTAATTTCTTCTGTAGAGAGGTCATCGGGGAAAAGCTGATAAACCTCTCATTGGTCACCCAAGATAGCACACCTGGCAACTAATTGTATGATGTCCGCCATTCTAAGTAATTTAGTTAAAGGTCACATGCAACGTAAAACACAACTTTGCAGATTCTGGTACCTTTAGGTTTGCACTTACCGAAACAAATCGTAAATAATGACAATTTAACCTATAAAGTTGAAAAAAACGCGATGAAAAAAAACCCCGCGAAATCGGAGTTCAAACGTTTCACTAAATTCCCCCCAGCGCTGGGGGGAAAACTGGTTTCAACAGCTGTGCTGCGCTGCATCCATAATGCATGCGCAGTAAATAGGTTCACGGAGCTTGAAACAGTATGCATGCCCAGCGTCGTGAGCAGTAGTCAAATCTTGGTTGTGTACACAAACAAGTAAATAATCTACTCGTTACGTAAAACAACTTGTTGATTGTGGTAAGCAGTCTCTGTCACAGAGAAAGCTCAGTGTCTGGTTTATTCACACCTGTATGTCTGTCTGCCTATCTGCTAAAGACAACATGCAATACACAGCTTCAATCACTGACCACATGCAATTTGAACTTAACACCTATCAGACTATACGACATATAGAAAATAAGTTGATTTATGACTCGTGCACCCATGTCCCATGTCTGTGACATTATGTAATTAGGCACGTGTGATACACATGACATGTTTTTATGTCTGTGGGTTGGAAACAAACTACATTCATTTTTTCGGATGACTGGATCTGACGGAAACTGGTGTATACTCTTGTCAGTTTCAAGTCCTGCTTTGTACTTGGACGAATGACAGATTCCAGCCACGCAGTAGTTTACCATCTCTACTGACATGATTTTTTATTGGATCGAGCGCAAATTCAGAGAACATGTATTTTCCAAACCCAACATCGCTATATACATTCTTCATGGATAACGACTTCTTTTCGTGTATATGATTTTTTTTGAAAACAGTATATGAATCCATACTGAAACAAAGCACCAAGAAGTTGTTATCCATAAAGAATCTTACTTTCTTGTGACAGGCTATACTTCTAAAATCCCATCAAACAGATCATCTTTCTGTACACACAATGAACCCTCAGCATATCAGCAAATGACACAGCCAATCGGAAGCCGTCGTTACACTTGAGTGCACATCCACCCGCTATGACTGGGTTCGGTCTCCGAGGGCTTCGTTTCGGGGGAAGTAAGCCCAAGTACAAAATATTGCACTTTTGAATCGCGACTGTACGTTTATAATTGTGTTTATTTGTTTTTTTAAAAGCATCAATGTATATCATATGTCATGAATAAGTGATAAACGTGTTTTAATTATGTTCGATTTTTTGGTTGCATGTGACCTTTAACCAATAATGAGCAATCAATCAATCAACGCAAGAGTGGTTAATTCTTTGAAGGGAGGATGTTACATAACACAATTCAATTCAATTTAATACTCAACACCAACAACGATGGTACATGAGAATACAAGTTCATATAAATATAATACAATTTGCCATTACAGACCTTAATTTATAATGTTGAGTATTTACTCCAGACAGGAGAAATGCCAAATGGGAACCTTTGTTGAGTAACCAAAGTGGTGTTACTACTAATTATACCTGTTATAAATTCATTAACTGACCATCCAGAGAATGATGACAAATAACACGTGTATGTTTACACCATCAAACGCGTGTTACAGCAAGGAAGATGTAATCTCTGTGTCGCATGCAGCCTGAAAACACTTATGGGCCGAAACTGTTTTGGGAATACCAACGGAACTTCGTTACATAAGGAATACATACAGGTCATTGCTGTGTACTTGGATAAATAGGTGTAATAAGTCTTTTTTACGAAAATTTTCAGATTTCTGTACAAAAAGGTAAAGTCATCGTTTTTAGTTTACGAATGCAAATAAATCAACTGTGTGTTTTTATTATCATAAATAATAAACCAGGGTAGCTACCAAAGCTAACAAAATTTACGTATGATGTTTGCTATGACAGCTGCACCAACACTCAAAACTACCTAAATATAAATCTTTGCAATCTTTCGGACTGAAACAAATGGCTTGCTACGTGCCTGTAGACATCATATTTTCACGTAACATGATTAAATGTCGAGGTTAAAAACACAGAAATAGGATCAAATTGGATTAGTCACTATACCATCCAAGTATCCGAAAAAAATACAGTGCTGGGATATTTTGTTACGACCAGACAAGGAATACCATGGATATTTTTAAATAATGGCATATGATGGGCATCCGGCCTCCTGACTGTTTAGGTGAAGAAATTCTGCTAATATGGACAGGAGCCCAGTCCCTTTGCCCGTCCCTTTTGCTCCGCATCAGTGCCCCTTTAACGCTACCCTAATCCTTTCAAGGATTGCAGAAGGTGTCCTGTATTCTGGCCGTATTCTCTAATCTTGTCCCTAACTCGATCCTGCAATAACTGATGCTAAAGGGGTCGTTGTCGGCACAGGTACTACAGAAATGTACCCCAGGTACCTCTCTGTATACAGATGTGTACCTAGCCATAGTAAATGTACAGAATCATACCCTAGGACAATCCCATTCTGGATCGGAATCAGCGCTGGACCGGTTTCTCAAACGTGTACTTTTATTCCAGCCTGTCAAACCATGTAAAAACTGCAGCATGGCACCTTTCTTCGGCTTGTAAAATATCAGCTCCGTATACAATTGCATTAGAATAATAGTACATGGCTAATGAAACAATTGTTAATACCCAGAATGCACTCGAAGTCAGGCGATCTGGAACAACACTACAAACCAGTTTCGGTTTTGGCTTGAGAAAAGTGGGCTCGTCTGCTGTTTTGGGTAACAGGTACGTTCCTGTACACTTACTTTGGCTAGGGTACATATCTGTAGTACCTGTGCCGACAACGACTGCTTCAGCATAACTGACAACCCTACAACGACACCTTCAACCACCGAATATTATACGTCATACGTTAATTTGCATCGCAAATTATAAAACACGCAGCACTACTTACAGGAGATGTTTTCTTAGTATCTTACTTACCTTTCGGGGTGTTCAGACTAGGGATGAGACTGAGAGTGAGAGTACCCTATACTGACAGATCGAATGAAATACTTTACGACTTCACTTTACGCAACCATTACCATCTTGGCAGTGGTATTGAGATATCTTTCTCACTCAGCGGTACCGTTTGTCGCAAACAGTTCGGGTATAATTCTCTATTCTTATCTGTATACTCGAATACAGACAAAAGCACTTTACTGCTGATACTGCATTCACCGACATTGTTTACTTCCGGTGTTGAAAATACAGATTGCAACAGACACGCGTTCTGATTCTTGAGTGCGCTCTTTCTAGTCTTTTCCGTTTGATGATATTTTTCATATTTTCTCGAAGATAAAAATATGCCTCTCTGTTGATAATCAATTAGCAGTCCAAAGTTTCGTGTGGGGCGGTGTTTGATAAATCCAGAGACGGATTTGATGGTCACATTTTATACAACCTCAAACCTGGGTTTCAGAACGAGGCGCATATAATCGGACACAAACGGCCATTTTAAATATCGGTTGGTTTGGAGAGCAGAAGAAAATCCGAGACCATCCTTGATAAAGTTGAGATATATTTAAACGATTTCTGACATAGACGAGAAGAAATACAATCAAAGTGCGACTCTAGCTGTTTATTTGATAGTTTCCATTGATTTTTATTAGATAGTGGGTGATTCAAACAAGGGAGCCATCGACCGATTTGTGGTGTAAAGATGGCTTGTGGAGCAACGCTCAAGAGAAGTCATGATTTCGACCCATTGCATAGCCCTGGTCAGGGAACTCCAAAGCGAAGAAGGTGTATGCCAATGACGCTATCACCATCAACACCTCCAACAAAGGCACATCAACTGAATCCATCCCCATTTGCAGATGTGACCCCGAAATACACTTCAGGTAATCACGACTATTTTGGTAGAATGTTACATTATGTGTCTTTATGTTCAGCTCCATGATTTCATTGTATTACAAACGTTGAACAAGTAAAAACTAGTTCACCGGTGCAAATGACGTAGTATTAATCCTTTGTGTGGCTCTTCAAACACACAATAAATGAAAGGTCAATCTATTTTGATGCTCAAACATTAAAGGGGCACTGATGCGGAGCGAATAATGTTTCTCGCCAACGGTCTAATTACGAAACCAAACCGCAATTTGGTCAGCGCCCGCTCCTTCGACCGTGACGGACAAAGGAACTGGACTCCTGTCCATATTTTTTTCACCTAAACAGTCAGGAGGCCGGATGCCTATCATATGCCATTTGTTTAAAAATATCCGTGGTATTCCTTGTCCGATCGTAACCAAATATCCCAGCAGTGTAGTACTTTTAGGATGCTAGGATGGTATAGTTACTGATCCAATTTGATCCTATTTCAGTGTTTTTAACCTCGATATTTAATCATGTTACATCAAAATATGATGTCTACAGGCACGTAGCAAGCCATTTGTTTCAGTACGGAAGATTGCAAAGCTTTATATTTAGGTAGTTTTGAGTGTTGGTAGAGCTGTGATAGCAAATATCATACGTAAATTTTGGTAGCTATGGTAGCTACAATGGTTTCTTATTTATGATAATAAAAACACACAGTTGATTTATTTGAATTCGTAAACAAAAAACGATGACTTTGCGTTTGGTAGAGAAATCTGAAAATTTTCTTGCGTAAAAAAACCCTTATTTCACCTATTTACCCAAGTACACAGCAAATGCCTGTGTGTATTCCTTATGTAACGAAATTCCGTTGGTATGTATCCTCAAAACAGTTTCGGCCCATAAGTGTTTTCAGGCTGCATGCGACACAGAGATTACATCTTCCTTGCTGTAACTCGCGCATGATGGTGTAAATACACGTGTTATTTGTCATCATTCCCTGGATGGTCAATTAATGATTTTTTAACAGGTATAATTAGTAGTAACACCACTTCGGTTACTCAACAAAGGTTCCCATTTGGCATTTCTCCTGTCTGGAGTAAATACTCAACATTATAAATTAAGGTCTGTAATGGCAAATGTATTGTATGTTATGTAATATGTGCATGTAAGTGATGCAAGAGGTTTTATCAGCTGAGTTACAAAAGCAAACATCGATCAAAGGATTAACCGATAACACACTGATTGATTAATTACTTTTATCTTCTAGCGGATTTGTCAAAAGGCAGAGTGTGTAGATGACAACACCCTGTCGTAAAGTGTGAGTGCAAAAACAACATCCTCCCTTCAAAGAATTAACCACCCTTGCGTTGATTGATTGATTACTCATTATTGGTTAACTAAATTACTTAGAATAGTGGACATCATACAATTAGTTGCCAGGTGTGCTATCTGGGAGACCAATGAGAGGTTTATCTGGTTTTCACCAACGAAAGACGTGAAACGATGTGTTACTTTTTCGCAAATGAGACAGGTGTAAGACACGCGACACAGAGCAGGATTATTTACCAGCTGCAGATGAATGGAATACGATTTCTTTTACGTGGATATTGATGGATACACTCCTGAACAAGGTAGTAGCCTGACATTGTTGCTATAAAATTAGTTTGTTTTACATTCATTATTTGCATTTTGTTTTAATTTATTTATTGTAGCATTCAGCAGAATCTGTATGACAAAAAACAGACACTAGATCCCGTATGTGTGTGAAATAGGATCCACATTGGCAATCTATACAATGTATAAATGTTGCTGTTATGTTAGAAATTTACTATGAGTATAAGCAGATAGTGTGTTCTTTTGTTAATTTTCAGAATCATACAAATATGACAATAAACTAATTAGGGTTATGAGGCAAAATATAGAGACGTACATTGGCTTCGTTATTTTCCGTCCTAATAGTTTTTTACCATTTCTACCACTGGCATATGATTAACCTTCAAAGTGTTTCATTTGTTTTCATAATACATTTGTAATGAAGTAAAAAATGACTTCACCTCAGTTGATCTGTCTATAATTAAACTATCAGTTGCGCCTACGGACTGCGCAGCAGAGGTCACGAACCAGTCACGAATTCTGGGATATCATCCGGGTACTCACGGGAGAAAAACAATAACAAAAGTTTACACCAGTCCACGGAAATTGCTCCGCATTAGTGCCCCTTTAATCTCAAGAGTTATAAAAATGCAAAGCGTACAGGATTGAATCCAGCTTGACTAAAGGGTGTTAGTAGTGTACAGGAGACCCACTTATGATTTTGCTTTGAGATGTGCATAATCACTTTCTTGAATGACCAAAGGAGAGGGTCCTTTACTACATCCTGTCTAAGTGTTTTCACTGTAACATTAAGCGCCAAAATTTAATGAATGTTCAGTGGAAAAAATTAATGTTGGTAATTTTGTGGACATACAGACAACTGGATACCTATACCCGTATTGTTAATTGTCACGTCACACAACTCTAAAGGCTAAACCTTACCCTAAACCTACCTAAACCCCAAAAGTATCCAAAGATGGTGGAAGGTATCTGGTATTCTGTAGTCGTACCTTAAACCCCAGGATGCCAAAGGGACATGTGCCCTTCCTCTCCAACCCTCCCTTTGAAGTCCAATAAAATACTAAATGTATCGCACAAACATACTTCATAGTTTTAAATTCTGCAGGAAATCCATGTTTTACGATGTCATCCAGTTATTATCTTAGGCAAAGTTTACGTGCAGAAAATAACCTTTTAAAAGAGGCCATGTCATAAATGGCGCTTACTTTTGACAGTACAAATTCACAGCATCATTTACTGTGTTTGAAATGTGAAAATCGGATAGTTACTGGGATTGTTGAATTTCAAAAATTAATTTTAATGACCACTGATAATGCAGTGATACCAGGAAATCACTAATGATCATACTGAAATGCTACTGATGTACCCAGAATCAATTAGGATGTTTTGAAAATAAACTTTCACAAATGAGGAAGTGTGCTTTCCGCCATATTGAATAGTGTTTACAAAATCCTGGTTCGCGAAGGCAGGTATTGAGACTCCAATTATATAACTTGTATACCATATTCAGCTGCAACAAATGTATCGCTCGGTCCCCATACATTTTCAAATCATACTACTAAAGCTACTAATTGTCTTTATCACCAATTCCATCTGACTAAATGAAGTGAAATGAAATGTAAGATATTGGGTGAGAAAAAAAATGCATTGCTCAAAAGACTTCATGTTTGAAATGTAAACAAAGAAACATTCTGATTTCACTAAGTAGCATTTTCTGGAATTTTCAGACATCCATTCATTAATTCATTGCTTACAATGGCATGAATTTATTTTGCTCTGTGTCATGCCTATGTTCTACAATATTTTATCAAATTCTGCAAATATTTTAATTAGCTTGCATACCAAGAAAAAGAAAAAATATAGCTGCGAGCAGCGATGAGGGCTTCTTGGATGTTATGCAATTCAGCTCTTTGCATCTGTGACGTACCTCCAATTGTAAACATGGCTACAGATAATATAAATACATATTACTGTCAGTAATGGGAAATGTGTCATTCGTTAACTTTGAATTCTGATTGGCTTTGAAACAGATGCTACCTGTATTAGAACATTAAAGAAACAAACATTATGGTTGTCCATTCAGTAATCAAAGAATGCATACGGTACAACAATCTGTTCAAAATGCCTAAAACATAAAACTTGGTAGCCGAAGGTGAATGTGATTCACGTAATGTGAGTCACTTATATATGTATATTAACTAAATTTATCTCAAGCAGCGTAACAAACATTTCCACTGATCTAAATTCAAAAACATACAGGAAAATTTACCATTGATCTTAATGACATACGTGAACTTGAATTGTTCCTGAGCTTGCGATGAATCTTGTAAATTCACTCTACTAGCACAAACATAGAACCAGTCCAGATGGATTCAGTGTGTTCACTTTCGTGGTTCAACTGATGTAAATTTGACTTAAAATATTCATACCATCATACCAGTATCATCCGAATGCTCAATACCATAGGATGATAGTACATTACTATAGTCCAAATCATATTGGTTGTGACTTTATAAATTTAAAAACAAATTAACAGCAGCTTTTCCTGCTTCATTAACAATATTTCGCTAGATCATCAGCACGAGATACATCAGGTGCTAGATATAATAAATCACACAGAGTATTTTAAATGACTAATAAAACCTGAACAAAATGACTGCTTAAAGGGGTACTGATGCGGAGCAAATAATGTTTCTTGCTTACGGTCTCATTTCGAAACTAAGCTGCAAATTGGTCAGCACCCGCTCCCTTGACCGTGACGGACAAAGGGACCGGGCTCCTGTCCACATTAGCAGAATTTCTTCACCCTAAACAGTCAGGAGGCCAGATGCCCATCATGTGCCATTATTTAAAAAATATCCATGGTATTCCTTGTCTGATTGTAACAAAATATCCCAACAGTGCAGTTTCTTTTCTGATGCCTGGATGGTATAGTGACTGATCAAATTTGATCCTATTTCTGTGTTTTTTACCTCGATATTTACTCATGTCATCTAAAAATATGTCTGCAGGCACATAGCAAGCCATTTGTTTCATATACGTCAGAAGGATTGGAAAGCTTTATATTTAGATAATTTTGAGGGTTGGCCCAGCTTTCATTGCAAACTAATCTATGCTGACAACACCCTGTCATAAAGTGTGAGTGTAAAAACAACATCCTCTCTTCAAAGAATTAACCACCATTGCGTTGACTGATTGATTGCTCATTATTGGTTTACTAAATTACTTACAACGGCGGATATCATACAATTAGTTGCCAGGTGTGCAATCTTGGGTGACCTATGTGAAAGACCTGAAACGATGTGATACTTTTTCGCATATTAGACTGTTGTAAGACACACGACAGAGCAGGATTATTTACCAGCTACAGATGAATGGAATATCGTTCTTTCGTGTGGATATTGATGGATACATTCCTGAACAAGGTAGTAGTCCGACATTGTTGCCATAACATTAGTCTGTTTTAAATTCATTATTTGCATATTAATTTAGTTGTTGTAGCGTCCAGCAGAATCTATATGACAGAAAACACACACATGATCGCGCATAGGGTGTGTGTGAAATAAAATCCACATTGGCAGTCTATACAATGTTTAAATGTTACAGTCATGTTAGAAATTTACTATAAGTATAAGCAGACCGTGTGAATTTTTATTAATTTCAGTGTCAACAAAATGCCATTTGTGATTAATTACTTCAAATGACACCAGCAAGTTAACCTATCGCACCGGTACCTGGCGAGACGCTCCCGATTTGTTTACTCACTGCCTGGAAATGAATTTTATGTGCATTACATTACATGATCTTGATCTTGAAATCCATTCAAATGCATGTAAAATTATTTATAATATTGAAAGAATACGGAAGCTCGACCGAAAATATAGTATAAGTAATTTTAAGTTACATTCATGGTTTCCTCGCTGCATCGGTAAATATCCACACAGTTTTAGGCAAGGAGACTCATCGGAGGCCCCACGCCTAGAACAGAAGGGATACTGACTGATACACTTCGGCCTTTGCTTGTTGATGAATTTACTTTTATGAATCCATGTATGCACTACAGAGCACACAAAAACCTTTAACTTTTTTGCGTTTTGAGTTGTCAGATATATTCATAGGCATATAAAAGGAGTTCAGCAAATAACTCTAATTAATTTCAATTGAAGCTCAGATCAAATCTATCTGGTAAGCGTTAGTACTTTTGACATACACAAAGGCAGGTTATATTTATATACACAGAACTACATATCGCCAACTTTGAAGGGAACGACTGAACTTGCAGACAATAGTGAGTGCTGGTGTGTGGTCCTGTGAGATATGTTTAAAGGAGCGGCCGTAATCGTCTTCCCGCTTTCCTTCAGATTTTCGTGCTCTCTCCAAGGGTTAAACGTTAAATGCTGCACCAACTTTTGGCACATTCCGCCGCCTATTCCTGTGCCGTCGGTGATAAAAAGAAGTGCCTATTTTCTTAATATGCAGAAACTTCGGGATTTTGCAGGCTAGTATTATTTACGGTGATGTGTACACAGAGGCGAGCACTTTCGATAGATAATTAAAGCGATCTGAACAGAAATATTAGTAAATTTGCTGCGCACATTTTCCTTTCATTTGGGGCACGTCTCAAATGTTTTGTCTTCCTTTTAGCTAATGCAGTGTGTATCGCCGTCAAAAACGGAGCATTTCAACAATGATGTCGTTGCTTAGGGAGGTGCCTAGACACAAAGTACGGCTAGTTTGAAAGCGGTAGCTGTTGTAGTTGTAGTGCAGCAGATTTTGGGAGCAAAGTAGTCAGAATTTGGCTGAAAAACAGCAGCAAAAACTTCAATCCCAAATAGCGGCCAAACAGTGCAATTTAGCGACTCAGTTTCTACAGATGAAATTGTAGACATTTTGATTGCACATCTGTTCAAGAAGTTTGGTAGTCATTGCAGCAGTAGTTGGAGATATTTGCATTTCAAGTTGAAACTTTTGAATGAATTTAGGTTTATCTGCCATTTGCTATTGGGCCTACAGCCTAGAGAATGGGGAATATCTACACCTCTGCTGCCATCTGCCTGATTTTTTTCAAGCGATTCTGTCCACTGGTGCTCTTTGTAGCGCTGGAACAAAATATGGCGGAAAAATAATAAAAACATCAGTAATAACAATAGGTCTTCTGCCTGAAGCCCTAATTACTTCATCAGGGAAGATGTAAAATTTGTACAAACGTCACTAGATAAGGTTATTGACCTCTTCAATTCAAATATATATTTGCTAGGGTTTGCAGGGATTACCATGCATATTTGTCTCATATATTAGCTATGCTCAATGATTTTTCTAAACGTGTGATATAAGAAAAATAGCATTATCTCATGCAGACCTTAAGAAAGAGAAAAAATTTTTGTGGATTTTTAATGTCCGTAGTTCTGTTTCCTTCTCTGATTGGAACGCAATGTTGTCTGAGTTTTAATTTCTTTTTTACACTGAATACAATCAGACATTGACATTTTTAAAACAAACCCTATTTGGCCGAACGATGGACCTAATTGTGCAGAATTGCAAGCCTGACACTGGGAAGTATGAACGTATGTTTGAAGCTTAACCTTTAGCCTGCTGAATAAATTTCAGCATAATTTGACACCCTTCATGTAAAGAGGGTGGGTGATTTCAAACAGATGGTGTGCCATTAAAAACGTGACAAGGGAGCCAATATTTTGAACATTAATTATAGACAGAAAAATGAACATAACTATAAAAAAAATTCCAAATATTTTCAAACACACAGGGGTTAAGGCCGACGCGAACTTAAAAAATGTAAATATTCGTAAAGTTCCCTGAATTACGTGATGGTAGGTGGAATACGTTTTGTATCAGGAATCTGTTTAAATCGTGAAATCAGCGCTTGTTGCTTCCATCCGTCAATTCTCCAATATCTCAAATATAGCTGAGTTAAAATTCATATTTTTGTCATTGGATGGCACCGGCGCGAGGGCAAATTATGAACTGTAACAGGAATATATCGTACGAAAATTGTCTACAAAATACATTTGTATTTTCAATGTCATCGTGCCATATGTTCAAATGACTATAATTAGGTTGATTTAACGTGTCATGCCATAAAAAATACAGGACATAACAAACGACAATTAAGGACGCTACACCTCAAGTTTCAGGGGGTTTGGTTCCATATATTCCATGTTCATGCAGATTTACCCGTCTTGTACTGCAAGCAGATGTATCAAAATCAAACATGGCGCGCTTAGCTGTACACGATATAAAATGTTGTTATTTAATCCTCAGTAAAGTTGCTATTTCTATTGTTTATGTGTTATCGATCGAAAGCAGATGATCTCCTTAGTCCATAGGTGTTAGATTTGATATAATCACTTTATTAGAACGATACATAAACGATAGGAAAGATCAAACATGTTCACGACACCGTTCAGGCAAAAGTTGCCGGATGTGATGTCACTCATGGGGAGACGTCAACCGATTCATTCCTTGATTACAGAAAATAAGTAGGTATGTTTGTAGCACTGTAATTCGTTTGTATCTTTTAGAATACACAAAAAATATAATTATGATAAATCATAATGGATAACGATATGGCCCAGGCGATAAAATCTGCACATTTCTATACCAGTTTGACCTTCAATGCTCCCGTGACCCGGAAGTGGTAGTTCTGATTTGTATATGTCAACACGATAAGGAAATTCGTCAGTATCATTTGTTTGAAGATGTATTAGACGAAATACCGCATGTTGATCACTCTAAAGACGCCAATAGGAATATCATTGATTATAGATAATGATGTTAAGGAGACAATTGCACAATATTCTGAATTATATTCTGCCCCAAACAAGTAACATTTTCATACCGAGCGGCATGACTACCCAAGGTGACCAGCTGTTCACAGGTGCGCGAAAGAAGCAGAATGTGTTAGAATGGATTTCTATACATGTTGGTGTAATATGATACAACATTTGAACAATTAAATATTGTTGACTAATATGTTTCAAATAAATACATATGTCCTATATACAATTGAATAAGTACTAAAATAAATAATTACAGAATAAATACACCAACTGAGGGACTGTTCATAACTTATTGCTGTGGGGAGATAATGATTTACATGGAGGAGCATGAACAATGTGACTGCCCCTATCCTATGATTTACATGCCAAATAAGTGACACTCCTGCCCCAAATCCCAATTTTTAAACATAACTTTAGGTACTAAATGTAAAAAGTTTGATTACATCTGTGTCCCCAGTACTTGTGCACAAAACTGATGACCTTTCTTCCTCCTCAGTACAAAATTGGTGACGCCCTTATCCCTCTTACAAATAAATATCTCTCACATATACACGCACGCTCGCTCGCTCACACTCACTCACACACACACACACACACTCACACACACACACACACACACACACACACACACACACACACACACACACTATGAACAGTACCTAAACATACGTACATTCTTTTTGCATGAAATTGTTTTTGGTATTTGTTTTTTCAGCAACAACGACAAAGGTAGTAACAGATACTGGACATTTTGACTGATATTTTTAATCATGCACACCTGGGTAGCACTGGATTTTATAATTTATTAAGGTATGGTACCTTTCAAAACATGGTACAGGGCACATTACAGCTCTTGCAAATGAAAGTGGTCTGATGTCTTTTGGCACCTCTGAACGAACAAACCACACAGTCATTGCACAAGATCTTACCTTTAGGAGTTTTATCCTGGGTCTTACCTGGGAAATGGCGAGCTGTTAGTCTAGCAGGACGCTCCATGTTGGTTGCCGTAGGTCCAGATCGTGCTCTTCCCTGTCACTCATAACCCTCCAGGCACTTGGTTGCAATGACCAGTCTGAACTTTTCAGAACTTACTCTCTTACCTGGGTTTGCAGCTTTGAAGATTATCAGAGCATTATTAAATGAAACTTCCATCAGGTACAAAAAACACCTTCTTCCACCACTTACAACACCTGTGGAGCACCATGTAGTATTGCAACTGCTTGTCTGCCTGGTCCACTCCTCCCATGTGCTGACTGTATAGCTGAACTGCTTTGGGTTTTCTTACATCTCTGAAGTTGTTTGGCGATGCCCTAGATCTTACTCTTTTCAAAAAAACAAGAACCATTGTGAATGCTGGTCAGAAGGTTTACTTTTCTTTTATCAGTCCATGTAATATACAAGAATTCATTATCCCTATATAAATGCAGATCATCACCAGCTTTTGGTCTTGCATCCTTGACAGGCTGTGGTACATCCAGTCAGGAGGCCCTCAGTGTGCCACACGCACCAGTCTTCACTTAGTTCCTGGAATAGAGGAGAAGTGAAAAAGTTGTCCATGTACACATGGTGACCCTTACCATACAGAGGCTGACACAATGACGTTAACAACCTGGTACGTCAAACCATGTGGTCTCCCTCCCTCCTGTCTCCCTGTGTATATTTGCCAGTTCCACATGTCCCCAGTCTTGCTGTCTGCCAGACCCCATGACTTGATACCCCACTTACGTGGTTTATTTGGCATATATTGCAGCAAACCTGTTCGTCCCTCGAAAGGAATCCTACTCCCGTCCACTGATAACCTCCCTGCCTGGGTGGAAGTGCCTCTGCCATCCTGGAACAAGAATTTTCATGAGTGGTCTTATTTTGAAAAGTTTGTCGTGTCTTGGGTCCTCTTTGAGGAAATCTTTGGCATTGTCATTTAAGTGAAAAAACATAAGTATCTGAATAAATCTATCCCTTGCCATGATAGCTTTGAACCCTTTACATTCGAGTAGTGGGTCACTTGACCAGTAAGATTCATACGATGGTTTCTTTGACAAACCCATCACTAAAAGTATAGAAATGAAAGCCCTCATTTCGGAGGTATCAACCGCTTTCCAATTCTTAGCACGTGAATGTACCTTCAACGTGTCCATCTTTTCACCTATAAATTGTGCTGCATACCTGTTCGTTTTTAAGTAACAAGCAAGTCAAACACTTCATCATTGAAAAAGCATCATACTCCCTCAAATTTTCACCTGTATTCCTTGGCCCAGATCGATCAACAAAATCTTGTAGCCATGGCGTTTCACTCACTCTGACTGAGGGGCCCTCCAAAAAATATTCTTCATCGTCCCCAAGGTCCAAATTTTCAACTTCTTCCAAATCCCTGTCCTCGTACCTGAAAGAGTCTTCTTCACCTTCACTATCCGAGTTTCTGAAAAGTTCGTGAAAATCTTCTATCACGGAAGCCATTATGCAAATCTAAGTTCTAGATCAATTGCGGGTTACAAAAATACAAAACTATTAAGACTGAGGGAGATTTCTATGAACCGTGACTACCCAGGTCAGTGAAAAGTAAACAAGTGAGGCTGTATATAATTGCTAATTACGTCATTTCCTAATTATTTGGCGGGAAAATAACTCGGGAAATTTCTCGAAGGCATCCATATTTAGCGAGAGGCGTGGTGGTCCGGTTTCCGCAATCAAGGAAAACAATGCAAGTATTGCAATATGGTTTCAGGGATTGACTTGGGCCGCGATATCGCGATTTTCTCGCACCAGTTGCTTTAAAATCGCACTCAAATCTACCAGCAGCGATTTAAAATCGCATCCTGCTCTCCTGTATGATAGGAAGTTTTAAATCTGTTTTACTGAGAAAGGATTTGTCGTTATTTTGTCCCGTCCAAGATATTCCCGTTGCTTTCTACCTATTTTTAATCTTCGAAACATAACTTCTGGTATGGAACATCGAACATTGTTGCACAGTGCTGCACAAAATGAGCTGCGCTACAAGGAGTATGGCAAACTCTGAACCTCGAAGTACTGTGTTGTTTATGCATTCGGAAGTTGTGTTTTACGTCACACAAAGGGCGGCTACTAACGAAACCATCTTATTCGATATTAAAATCTTAAAATTCTTAAAGACTACGAATGAAAACGAAGAAAAAACTTGACCCATTCAACACCGTAGGCCGAAAACTTGGCCAAGACATCACCAGTCCCCAGGAGCTGTAGGTCGAAAAAACAACCAGTCAGTAGTTGCATCAAAATGATTTATACTTTTAGGCACCTAACTAACATATGATTCATTTATCAAATCTATCCCTCTTCATAATGCCTGTCAGTAACAGTATCCATTGCTGTTATCTGGTATCTGATTGGCTGACTTAGGTTTAGGTCACTTGTCTGATTTTGACCAATCACGATCCTTACTGCAGACTGAGGCTAAAAGGCGTCATTAGAAACCAATGTTTATCCAATAAAACCGCTTCTTACAACTATGAAAATACTCTTGGCAAGGATACAGTCATTTTGTTGATGTTCAGAGCTTTCGAATGATACCCGCCATCAAACGAATCGCCTCACATGTTATTCATTATCAGACAAATATTTTAAAACGGAGGTTTTTCACGCTGTTGTATCAAGTTACCAAGCGAATTGCCACTGATATCGGGAAATACACGAGCATACATATTACTTCAGAAATCTTTCTAGAATAATTTTCTGATCATGTATAAATGAACATATGAAAGAAAAAGCGAAGGGGATGTCATGACTTGTTACAAATAGGAAAAAAAAACGCTCCAGTTTTTTCTTCCTCCGTGGTTCATCTAGACATATAAATGTCTATGCCTGCATTTTCTTTACAAATTAACTTAAGTTGTAGTCGTATTACGTGAAAAATATGATGAAAATAACTTTCATATTTATAAACAGTAAGATTAGTCCTTTCAACTGGTGTATGATATGCAGTAGCAATAATGATTTATAAGTTGATATTTTCTCTTGATAAACGTAAACTTCATCTATGACCTCAGAGTTGCTAGGAACTCGGTGTCATGCCTCTGGTTGAATGGTGTTGAAAGAGGTAAGTCGTTGACCTTGATGACAACCAGAATGCAGACACCAATGGTGATGCTAGTAGATCTACAGACTTTTAATTCATTGTAATTGAGGATTGCTTGACTTGAAATTGATTATGACAATGTCTTATTTGTCTCGTTTTCTGTTTCTTCTGAACGATCATGAACAGTTAAATCTCATAAGATTTGAAAACATCTCATGCTTTTGATCCCATGTGAGATTTTATCTCACATGTTTCCTGAGCCAGGTTTATCCCTGTGATTTATATATATGTAACACTTGGTCATTGCAACCTATAGCCGTTATTGCGTTGCATCTTTGTTTTAGAATTTATCAATCGTTTTCATTTATTAGCTTGGATATGTGGTTGTGTGAAAGTGATTCAACAACAAATTAGCGAGTTAGCCACGCCCACACGTGTCATCCACGCACGTCAACAGCTGGTCATTGCCGATGTTTTCATGAATTGTGTCCAAAAATCAATGGGGAATTTTGTGCTTTACTAAGAAGAAAACTGATAAATATGTGTATCTGAAATCAGAAAACAAAATTAAAATTCTAAAGTGGCGAAAAACGGATTTTCCAAATATGTTGATGTGTTTGTTTACCACCGTTGCTATGACAGTTTCCATGTCAGCCAGTCGATGATGTAACAACCGTTCTTGTTTTTGTGATTAATATCTTCACATAAAGTGACTACTTTTCGAAAATAAGTTTTGTTTCTGACTCTGTATTATAGAAAAATAACAAATTTTGGTCAGTTAAAAAAAATCATACCATTGCGATGAAAATATCGGACTTTATGTAGCTGAACGTGAAGCGCCTCACATAAACAATGGCCGTTGCGGGAGCCTTGTGCCAATAAAATTAGCTAATGCATTTTTTAATTCATGGGTGTTTGGTTTTGAGGTACAAAAACTTCTTTAACTTGATATATTTAGAAAGCTGAGAATTAGTTCATTCCATACGTAATTCAAGCCATATGTAAATCATGTTTGGTAAATAGTCGTTGCAAGTTATGTTTAGGGATGTCATTAGGCTACTGTTCTGTCGAATGGGTTCGACGGCAGCATTGAGAGGATTAATACAGTGGACTAGACTGGGACCGACTTATGTGTGCGAATTACGAGGAGTCCGAATTGGACTGGTGAGTGTCAAGAGTTAGCTCCCTTGACCAGGAGCTACGCATGCATGGTACTTTAACCATGGTGTAAGAATGTTTTCGGAGTAATAGCGCTAAAGATGATCACGGACATTATTGCGTATCAGTAGATTATGAAAAACTGTAATTTCGTAAACAAATATCACCTCATCTTTTATAAATAAATTATTGTTAGAATGCTCTGTCGTCCGGTTGTTTCCAATGCATCACTCATTTTGTGTCTTGTCAGTAAGCACGAGCTCTAGAAGTGACGTACCATGTTTTTGTGTTGCTCGCTATTTCACGGAGTAACGCCCTTGTATGGAAGCGCATGTGATTCAATCTTCTCCACAGAAATCAACAAATACAACGTATCATTGGTTCAGGCATTTTGTCACTGATGAGAAATTACTGGAGTATTGTCTTTTTATAACATTCGCATACCAAAATGACACTGAGCCGTGTCAGCTTGCTGAACTTCTTTGTAATTCCTTTTGTTAATTGGTTATCATCACACCTGATAATCCATTTGAAGTTGGTAATCAGCTAACTACAAAGCACTTCCGCCTCCCGCTAGTCTGAGCTAATAAGCGATGTTTTCATAGTAAATTACCTTGAAGGGCGGAGATTTCAGTCCGAAATCAGAGTTACATGAAGTCCGAATTAGTTAGCCTATATGTAATGATAACTTAGTTAACTTCTGCCGGGACCATCAATTTGGTCCGAATTGTATAGAAAACCGAGTTACTAAGGGTCCAAATAAGACAGCTTCCACTGTACAATAGGGGGGTTGATGCACTACATACCGATGTCAAATATTCAAGATTAGACTCGTGACGAATATTATTGACTACAGCCTGTTCATCTCCCGTCACTGCTATCTCTGATGATATTTATGCCGTTTCAGGATGCTATGATTGCCGCTTTTGGATGCTGTGACTGCCGTTTTGTGCGCTCAGACTGTTCTTGGGCGCTGTTGTAGCAGATTCGCGAGTTTTGTTTCCATTTCAAACGATTAGTTTTCCGTTACAGGGTGTTTGTTTCGGTTTTAGAGGATATTGTGGCAGTTTCTGGTGATTTTTGTTCTGTTTTAGTGGATACGAGTTCAATTTTGATGATTTGTTGACCGTTTGTATGGTAGACCTGAGATAAGCATTACCGAGGAGTTTTAGGTTTCAAAGGGAGGTAACTCCATCATGAAATTGATGAAAATGCAGACAACATGTCAAAGTCATCCACTTCAGATCTGTTTAACAAGTGTCTGTCTCATGAAAAAGAGATCTTAAGGTATGATTTATTAAAGGTCACATGCAACGTAAAACACAACTTTGCAGATTCTGGTGCTTTTCGGTATGCACTTACCGAAACAAATCATAAAAAATGCCAATTCAACATACGAGTTGTTTTCAAAATATGCCAATATTTGGTTCTCATGAAATGACAAAATGAAATGATTGAAAAGTTATTTTTTCATTCTTCAAATAGCATCATACGCTATTGCTTTTCCTAACATAACAGAACTCAGCTTTAACCTTTAGCCTGCTGAATTAATTTCAGCATAAGGCGCTAGTAAAAGGGTGGGTGATTTCAAACAGTCAGTATGTCACTAAATAAGGAACAACTGAAAAAATATTCAGCTCATTAATACTAGATAGAAAAATAAACATAAAAAAATATCCAGATAATTTCAAATGTACAGATATTACTGCTAGACACATATTAGATGATCCTGCGCACTAAACGCATTTGTGACGAGAGGCGGTACAACGAATTAGGCAAGTACATACCAGACCTAGAATAATTTTGTTGTAGTGATGTTTAAGTAATTAAATATGGAATATCAAAACTACAAGTGACAGATAATTAACTGTTGAGCAGGAGGTGCAACCTGTGTTAGTCTTTGGCATCAAGGTAATCATGTGGTGGCAAGTAAATTTCTTTTTTTCCTAATACTGAGCTCTGCAGTGAGTGTTTTTTGTTGTCCAGTTTGGAGCTATTCTTTAAAGGTCACATGCAACGTAAAACACAACTTTGCAGATTCTGGTACCTTTCGGTATGCACTTACCGAAACAAATCATAAAAAATGCCAATTCAACCTATAAAGTTGAAAAAAACGCGATGAAAAAAAAGCCCGCGAAATCGGAGTTCAAACGTTTCACGAAATTCCCCCCAGCGCTGGGGGGAAAACTGGTTTCAACAGCTGTGCTGCGCTGCGTCCATAACGCATGCACAGTGAATAGGTTCGCGGAGCTTGAAACAGTATGCGTGCCCAGCGTCTGAGGTAGTGAGCAGTAGTCTAATCTTGGTTGTGTACATAAACAAGTAAATAATCTACTCATTACGTAAAACAACTTGTTGATTGTGGTAAGCAGTCTCTGTCACAGAGAAAGCTCAGTGTCTGGTTTATTCACACCTATATGTCTGCCTGCCTGTCTTCTAAAGACAACATGCAATACACAGCTTCAATCACTGACCACGTGCAGTTTGAACTTAACACCTATCAGGCTAAACGACATAAAGAAAATAAGCTGATTTATGACTTGTGCACCCGAGTCCCGTGTCTGCCACATTATGTAATTAGGCACGTGTGATACACATGACATGTTTTTATGTCAGTGGGTTGCAAACAAACTACAATCATTTTTTCGGATGAGTGGATCTGACGGAAACTGGTGCAAACTCTTGTCAGTTTCAAGTCCTGCTTTGTACTTGGACGAATGACAGATTCCAGCCACGCAGTAGTTTACCATCTCTACTGACATGATTGTTTTATTGGATCGAGCGCAAATTCAGAGAACATGTATTTTCTAAACCCAACATCTCTATATACATTCTTCATGGATAACGACTTCTTTTCGTGTATATGATTTTGTTTGAAAAACAGTATATGAATCCATACTGAAACGACGCATCAAGTACACAAAAAGAAGTTGTTATCCATAAAGAATCTTACTCTCTTGTGACTGGCTATACTTCGAAAATGCCCATCAAACAGATCGTCTTTCTGTACACACAATGAACCCTCAGCATATCAGCAAATGAAACAGCCAATCGGAAACTGTCGTTACACTTGAGTGCATATTCACCCGCTATGACTTGGTTCGGTCTCCCGAGGTCTTCGTTTCGGGGGAAGTAAGCCCAAGTACAAAATATTGCACTTTTGAATCGCAATTGTACGCTTATAATTGTGTTTATTTGTTTTTTAAAAACAGCAATGTATATTATATGTCATGATTAAGTAATAAATGTGTTTGAATTATGTTTGATTTTTTGGTTGCATGTGACCTTTAAGATTTCAATTTGGATTTTTTTTCATTGCCATGTGTATATGGCAAAGACATATATATCAAATGCTTCCAGATCTTTAACGGAAGACTGCTCAGTCCTTGGCATTTTGTTATTCAAGGAAGACTGTTCTTCATGTTTCTTGTTTCATGATGGTTTAGGCTATTGAACACTAAATAATTGGAGTATATCACCATCAGACACTTCAGCAAACAGAATCAATCCTTGAAAGTTCATTAGACCCATTTCATATTGTGACATTGCTCCTAAACCCAGGAAAAGACAATAAGGTAGAATAATATATATTTACAGAATGTGAAGCCTGTTTTACTTTCACCAGAGACAATGTAACTTCTTATATGTATATGGTTTCTTTTTTATCAAATGATAACATTTTCTGATAAATTTACATGTACTGTTACTTCAACAACATAATTGACATTATTTGTCACGTGCGATTCAAAATAATTCAGCAAACAAAGTGGTACTGTTGAAAACAAAAATAACTCATCACCCATTTGTATTTGATGTACATTTTGGCACGATATTATGAAGAAATAAAATACACAAAATAATTTGTAACTTCTATCCATATATTTTATGGCATACATGTAGTTGTAATTAAAAAATTGTGCAAAACTGTCAGCTTTCCACATTACTGAAAGACATTAATTAAAATTTGGTTATTTACACGTTGCTAATGCATTGACAGATTTTAAGTGTCTTTGCCCTTGTCTACTTGAGAGAGAAAAATAATTGTCATATTATTAATATCATTTAACATATTAAAGTATATGAAAAGATTTAAAGTTGTAACCAGTTATGAAACATAAAGCATTGACAAATCTATCGTAATTATTCATCAAGAACGTTAATTCTTTGCATAAAATTATGAATGTAATTCAACTTGTTCTAAAGTGAGACATATAATTTTCCCAATCGTAATATGAATGCAATTTTTATCAAATCATCTCCGATTTCACGTGAAACTATAACTGAAAATATATTTTTGTTTATAAAATATGTATACTGCAGTTCTTACTACACTACATCGTCATAAAAAGAAAAGCATGAATGTTATTTTGAAACACAAATGCCACACCCATATCCGCGCACCTGTTGAGAATGTACACGTTTCTGTGTTGGACCATGTGAAAAAAGGAATAAGCTGGGATCAACATGCATCACAATTATATCTTTGCTGTCTTTATATTCAGTGGACAATAAAGTAATGTGCCTAATATGAACAAAAATTCAAATAAAAGATACTGAAAAACTTGCATCTGCAGTGTTGATCGACTACTGTTTCCGGGTCACGGGAGCATACAAGGTCAAACTGGTTCGGCTATGTGCGAATTATATAGTCAAAAAGACACCAAGAAAATTCTATGAGCTCTGATTAATCACTTTAAACAGTTATTTGTGCTAAAATTCACACGAAATAGCTCCAACTTTTCTGTTCATATTCAATAGCGAATGAATTTTATCAGGCAATCCCCGTCTATGACATCACATCCGGTGACCTTTGCACTTACTAGAAAACAAGTTAGATTTCACGATCTTAATTTTCGTCTGTCTTTCGTCATACTAAACGGAAAATGATACATGGAACACTTGTAGAATGAGAAATTCTCTTTCACCAGGTCTTACACAGAAGAGTTCTGTAATCTTTCTTCTGACCAAAAAAGCTTTATTTTATGTAGGAGTTCGACAAAGCGCGCCATGTTTGTTTTTTAGTATGCGTAACACGATTTAACACCGTCTTTTTATGGGTTTGTGCAAAAATTAATGAACCATAAAACTTGATATTTGCACTCGTGAATGCTTATGAATCATGTATTCTATTCTGCTATTTTCATTACATGACACGATTAAATAAACGTAATAGTGCCATTTCAGTAAGACCTGTCATGACATCGAAAATATTATTTGTTTACGACGAACGTTTTCGATTATTTTTTTTTTTTTTTCAGAATTATTTTTTAATTTGTCGTCGCGCAGATATTTGCCGATACAAATATACGAAATTAAAGTCAGATACTTATGAAATATCAGTAGTAAGAATATTGAAATCGGTTTGCGATAATTGGACAATTTATACGGTTCCTAGTATAAAACGCATCCGGCTACCAATCGAGTAATTCAGGTAAATTCAGGAAAATTTACTATATTTATGTTTGTCTTGTAATTAATATCTGTACGTTTGAAACTATCTGGATATTTTTTTATAATAATGTTTATTTTTGTATGTAGTATTAATGAGCTGAATATTTTTTCAGTTGTCCCTTATTTAGTGACGCACTGAGTGTTTGAAATCACCCACCCTCTTATTAGCGCCTTATGCTGAAATTAATTCAGCAGGCTAAAGGTTAAATATAGCCTCTGTATGCACAACATATTTTCTCCAACTGATCTAAGTCACTTTGTAAACGAAAAGTCACTGTGTTCTGTAATCTGATTAGTTGAAAAAATGATCAAATGGTGTTAGATTCCCAGAAACTGCTAGACTATTCACTGCATATTGACACGTAGAAACGTCGCAAACAATTATTCTCAACGGTGGTGATGTCATTGAAATCATATTCAGTTCAACAGTCACAAGTATAGGCACATTGTGACTGACCAGTGACTTGAATGAAGCCCAAACGCAAATCTGATAACCAATGTTTGCTTTTGAAAACTTAAAACAAGACCAGTGAAATGTCAACACAAATTTCAAAGACATTTAGCTCTATTGCAAGTCAAAGACAGCACCACAGACACAGTTGTGACCTTTGAATTCTATTATTTTCATTCTGGTTTGAATGACAAACCTGATAACTCACGATAAAAGTCTTTTGAGTGTTCAGATAGAGTGCAGTGGCATGAACATTTAATTTTTCTTCAGGGTAAGAATGTGTGTATATGTATATATATATATATATTTCATTACAGAACAAATTGCTGCAAGCATTAGTTTGGAGATAAAGAAGATGCAAAGGAGGCGGCAACTACAATATCCAGGTTCTACAAGTCCTCCCCATCCCTCCATGGACATGCCATCTACCTCTGGCATGGAGAGCCCAACCTCTGCCAACTCTCAGTCATCTCTCTATAATGCCCTCTCACCAAGCAAAAAGGATGTACCTCTTTTTACATTTAGACAAGTTAGTATGATATGTGAGAGGATGGTCAAAGACAGAGAAGACCAAATCAGAGAAGAATACAACTCAGTCTTGACAAACAAAGTAGCTGGTAAGTAATTATGCATTACAAAAGTGTAGTGGAGAGGAGTTGATATTACTTTAGCATTTTCATTGGTCCATTATGTGCTTAATTGTTGGTTTCCAAGAACATAAAACATGTACTATGCACGGTGTAATATGTCATTTAGAAAAGCATTTTACTTTTAGTATGTCTTGTCTTGTTTGGTTTTTTATCCCCCTGGCATATAATGCAGGGAAACCGTTCAATATTTTTAAACCAAACATAATAGATATAATAGTCTCAACCTATAGTTGTGCCTTTTGCTATTTACAAAGTTGTATCATTTTTATCCCCCCGGCATGTAATGCGGGGGGATATAGTCGACGCCTCGTCTGTCCGTCCGTCCGTAATCATTTTGTTTCAGGAGCATAACTTAGAAACCGTTCAATATTTTGAAACCAAACTTGATAGATATAGTAACCTCAACCTATGGTTGTGCCTTTTGCTATTTACAGATTTTTGGCATTTATATTTTTTTTGTTTTTCCAAGCAACATTTTGATGTTAGTCTTATGGTGGGGTGGGCTTCGTTTCCGGAGCAGAACTCAAAAACCATTCAATATTTTTCTGGTAAACTTGGTAGGTATGTCAGTCTGAAACTATAGTGGTGCCTTTTGGCATTTACATTTTTTTTTTTGTGATTTTTGATTTTCTTGGCTTCCATGGTTTCAGTCAGTCGCAAAAGTGAGAGGTGTGTTTCGTTTCCAGAGCAGAACTCAAAAACCGTTCAATATTTTTCTGCAAAACTTGGTACATATATCAGTCAGAAGCTGAAGTGGTGCCTTTTACTATGTACAGGATCTTGTGATTTATTACTTTCTCGGTTTCCATGGAAACGTTTCGGACTTAGTCTCAAAATGGAGGGGTGGGTTTCGTTCCCAGAGCACAACTCGAAAACCATTTCATATCTTTCAACAAATCTTGGCAGATATATGAAATTGTGACTTTGCTGGTTACAGATATATGGCATAATTTTCATGTATTCCATGGAAACAATTCAAACTTAGTTTTAAAAAACCATGAGTAACTTTCAGATTATTTGTCCTTTCAAACATGTGGGGGCCGGAGGGGGGGAGGATATGTCATCTTCTGATGACTCTTATTTGTTTTTCCATGGAACATTTTGGTGTAAGCCTAATGAGTCTAACTCAAAAGCCATTCACTATTTTTCTGCAAAACTTGGTAGATATGTGTGACAGACCCCAAAGTGGTGCGTTTTGCTATTAACAGGGTTGTTTTATCATTATTATTTTCTCAGTTCCTATGGAAACATTTCGGACTTGCTCTCAAAATGGAGGGATGTGCTTTGTTTCTGGAGCAGAACTCAAGAACAGTTCAATATTTTTCTGCAAAACTTGGCAGATATATCAGTCAGAACCTAAAGTGGTCCCCTTTGCTACTTACAGGTTTTTTTTAATTTATTATTTTGTTGGTTTCCATGGAAATGTTTCAGACTTTGTCTCAAAAGTGAGAGGTGTGTTTCGATTCCAGAGCAGAACTCAAAAACTTCTTAATATCTGTTATTTAAACTTGGCAGATATGTGTTGCACACCCCAAAGTGGTGCCTTTTGCTATTTGCAGGCTTTTTGTGATTTATTATTTTCTCGATTACATCAACACGTTGTGGACTTCGTTTCCTGAGCACAACTCGAAAACCATTTCATATCTTTCAACAGATCTTGGCAGATATGAGACAGATCTTGAAATGGTGACTTTCTGATTACAGATAAATGGCATTTATATTTTTCATGACTTCCATGGAAACAATTCAGACATGGTCTAAAAACACAATAAGTGACAGTCACTAGTGTCAGATGATTTGGGTTTTTTTTAAATATATGTGGCCCAGGGGCAATATGTCATCTTCTGATGACTCTTGTTTTGGTTTGGTTTGGGAGTGGGGGGGTGGTTAATTTGTCCTTAAATTGGGAGCCCAATATTTACCCTACTACATCGCTGTTCTGCTTCAGTGGGCAATCTCTTTGTTGCGATAACTTCTTTTGAAATGATGTAAGCGACGGTTCAACTTCTTGCTTTCGGTCTGGTTCCCGACTCGATGTCTGCTGCAACAACTTGCTACATGTAAAGACAGGGCCCAGCAAATGCATTGCTGTGGTCATCGTCATTGAAGAAAAGATAGTTTACAATGAAAAGCCATTAACTCACACATTTCGCTTTGCTTTTTAGTTTAGAAAGGCACTGTTTGTTTAATTTCCAAATGCTGTACGAATTGACATGAAAGAAGATAACAGGGAAAACGCCTTGAAAATTTGGTATATTGTTATTTACAGAGATTTCTCTCAACGAACAAATATAATTATGACCACCCAAGCGGATGTGTATTATAGAAATACATTTCTTATCTTTCTTTTGGTAACTTTAAGTTGACGATGTTTCCCATGACAGACCATGTACTATCTAACTTTAATTATATAACTTTCTGTTTTTCATTCTACTGGTAAAGATAACTTAAGTTTATGTCTGTTAGGGATTAACACAGAAAATATATTTGTTATCAAATATATGCTTAAGAGAATATAAATTCAAATTGAACCCCACAATTATTTTATGAAGATATGTTTATGCATGTATTTGTATTATTACAAAATTTGACAGTACGGTGACTGAATGTCATGCATATGTAATGTATTTAGAGTACACACGCACCAGCATACAAAGAATCAGATAGAATTACAAAATTGTACAGTGCAGATACAATGTAAGGTGGGAAATGATATTGACTATTCATATATTTCTGTTAGAATTTGAGACATCAACTTAATGCAACAAAACATAAAGAGCGAGGTCTAAAAAACAAAAATTAGCTTTTTCATGACTATCATAATGATCTGATCATTGTGACAAGACAGGAAGGATGTTTGAAAATACGCTTTCATAAGCAGAATCTGAACTCATATACATTGACAGTAAAAGACTCAATACCTATATAATGCAGATCATGAAACAATATCACAATATTTGTAATTGTACCCCACCCTTGATGAAAGTAGGAGGCTCGTACACAGCATGGCACTCATGGAGGTAAAATATAAACGAGTTGGGAAACGACCATTGATACATTTTCTAAATTGATTCAAATTCCTGTAAGATCCATACTATACACCAGAATTACCTTTCAGTCATCCTCAATTATTTACTGTTAGTTGTGTTCATTAGCAGGTGTCATTTGTTGCTTGTGTTGTAGTATTTTTCCTCGAGTTAGAAGGCAATGTGTTGATCTTTAGTTTAGCAAATCCGAAGTCAATGATTTTCGCGGTCTATTTTTTTTTTCAAAGAATGTTCTGACACGGGGAGACTTATAAATTGTGAGTGTGTCGTAACAATAACATTGTACTGTTCTGTGTACATCGTCACAAGAAGTAAATTTTGATGATTGAAGATGTCATGAATGAAATCATTTTTCCTTTCGCAGAAACGAACGAAACCAAAATATGAGAATGTATCGTAAATGTATTTACTAAAAATTAATGACTGCTTAGAAAACAACTGTCATTGTCTTTGTGAATCAGTATTTATTTTAGACATTAAAACTGCTAAACATCACATCTTTTCTTCACGAATTTGGAGCAATATTGAAATTATCCTGTTACTCCCAACAGCTAAGCTTTCAGAGTTAATTCTACCTAGTATAATGCAGGTAATGTTTCAGATCAAATTGTTTGACATATGTGTGCATATTTGTATATAAAAAAAATCATGTCGTGTGGCTTAGTCCGTGACTCCATAAAGCTTTTAGATTGGCACTAGTGCAACCTGAACTGCAACCTGAACTGCAAAATGCACCTCATATTAATGGCCTTACTTTTTACCTATGTGCACACTATGTTCATATTTTACTGTTAAAACAGACTTCATCTGGGAAACAGACTGACAATCGAAACTCTTGGAGCAATGATTACACTGACAGTGATTGAAAGACACTCATTATTTCTTGTGATGAAATTTTATGACGTAATATGAAATTATCATACCAGACCTAGAATAATTTTGTTGTAGTGATGTTTAAGTAATTAAATATGGTATATCAAACCTACAAGTGACAGATAATTAATTGTTGAGCAGGAGGTGCAACCTGTGTTAGTCTGTGGCATCAAGGTAATCATGTAAGGTGGCACCAGGGACATATAGATTTCCTTATCCTAATACTGAACTCTGCAGTGAGTGGTTTTTGTTGTCCAGTTTGGGGCTATTGCATTAAGATTTCAATTTGGATTTTTTTTCATTGCCATATGTATATGGCAAGGACATGTATATCAAATGTTTCCAGATCTTAAACGAAAGACTGCTCAGTCTTTGGCATATTGTTATTCAAAGAAGACTGTTCTGGTGTTTCTTGTTTTATGATGGTTTAGGCTATTGAACACTAAATAATTTGAGTATATCATCAACAGACACTTCAGCAAGCAGAAACAATCCTTGAAAGTTCAATAGACTCATTTCATATTGTGACATTGCTCCTAAACCCAGGAAAAGACAATAAGGTGAATAATTTCTATTTACAGAATATGAGGCCTGTTTACTTTCACCAGAGACAATATAACTTATTACATGTATACATATGGTTTCTTTTTTTATCAAATGATAACATTTTCTGATAAATATACTGTTACTGCAGCAACATAAATGACATTAGTTGTGCAAGTCAAAATAATTCACCAAACAAAGAGGTACTGTTGAAAACAAAGATGGCTCATCACCTGTTTGTATTTGATGTACATTTTAGCATGATATTATAAAAAAATAAAATACACAAAGCACTATGAAACATCTATCCATATATTTTATGGCATACATGTAGTTGTATTAAAGAATTGTGTAAAATTGTCAGTTTTCCACATCACTGAAATACATTAATTAAAATTTGGTTATTTACACGTTGCTAATGCATTGGCAGATCCTGAGTGTCTTTGCCCATGACTATTTAGGAGAGAAAAATAATTGTCATATTATTAATATCAATTAACATATGAAAATATATGAAAAGATTTAAAGTTGTAACCAATTATGAAACATAAAGCATTGACAAATCTAAAATAATTATTCAACAAGAACGTTAATTTATTGCATAAAATTATGAATGTAATTCAACTTGTTTTGAAGTGAGACATGTAATTTTTCCAAGCATGTAATATGAAAGCAATATTTATCAAATCATCCCCGATTTCACGTGAAACTATAACTGAAAATATATATTAGTTTATAAAACATGTATACTGCTGATGCTACTACACTACTTCGTCACAAAAAGAAAAGCATGAATGTTATTTGGAAACAGTGTCATGCCCATATCCGTGCACCTGTTGTTGAGAATGATGCTTGTAAACGTTTTTGTGTCGAACCATGTGAAAAAAAAGAATAAGCTAGGATCAACATGCAAATCACAATTATATCAGTGGACAGTAAAGTAATGTACCTAATATGAACAAAAATTTCAAATGAAAGATACTGAAAAACTTGCATCTGCAGTGTTGATCGACCACTGTTTCCGGGTCACACTAGCATACAAGGTCAAACTAATTCAGCTATGTGCGAATTATATAGTAAAAAATACACCAAGAAATTGCTAAGAGCTCTTATTAATCATTTCAAATAGTTACTTGTGTGAAATTTGAATTTGCCAGACAAAATATCTTCAAATTTTCTGTTAATATTCAATAACGAATGAATTTTATCAGGCAATCCCTTCTGTGACATCACATCCAGTGACCTTTGCACTTACTAGAAAACAGATTTCACGATCTTATTTTTCGTCTCTCTCATGCTAAATGGAAAATGATAAATGAAACACTTGTAGAATGAGAAATTCTCCCTCTTTCGCCATGTCTTACTTCGAAGAGTTCTGTATACTTTCGTCAGACAAATATAGCTATATTTTATGCAGGAGTTGAACGAAACGAGCCATGTTTATTTTTCGTACGTGTAACATGATCTAACACCGGCTTTTTGTGGGTTTGTGCAAAAATCAATGAACCACAACTCTTTAAATTAGCACTCATGAATGTTTATAAATCATGTAATATTATTCTGCTGTTTTCATGACATGACACGTTTAAATAAACGTAATAGTGCCATTTCAGTAAGACCGGTGATGACATCGAAAATATTTGTTTACGACGAACATTTTCGATTATTTTTCTTCAGAATTAATTTATAATTTGTCGTCGCGCAGATATTTGCTGATGCAACTGTACGAAATTAAAGTCAGATACTTATGAAATATCAGTAGTAAGAATATTGAAATCGGTTTGCTCTAATTGGACAAATTATTCGGTTCCTAGTATAAAGCACATCTGGCTGTCAATCGAGTAATTCTGGTAAATTCAGGAAAATTTAGATTATGTTTGTCTTGTCGTAAACCTCTGTACGTTCGAAATTATCTGGATATTTTTTGATAGTAATGTTTATTTTTCTGTATAGTATTAATGAGCCAAATATTTTTTCAGTTCATTAATTAGTGACATACAGACTGTTTGAAATCACTCACCCTCTTATCAACGCCTAATGCTGAAATTAATTCAGCAGGCTAAAGGTTAATGATAGTTTGTTAAACAACTTTTTATTATTAGGACCAAAATTCTGCAAAACCTCAGATTTGGTATGATTAGATTATGATCAGTGTGTCATTGAGTATGTTATGCTTATTAGCTTTTGAGTTGCAGTGGAATTTCAGCCAAACATACTTTAGTCTCAAAAGGGAAGGGTGGGTTTTGTTTCTGGTACACAACTCAAAAACCTTTAAATATCTTTCAACAATTTGGCTGATGTGATGCAGGTCTTTAAGTGGTGCTTTTTGCTATGTACAGGTTTTTGGCATTTATAGTTTTCATTGTTTCCATGGAAACAATTTGGACTTAGTCTAAAAGAAACCAAAGCTGGACTTTTGAAGTATTTCTCTGATAACTGTTTTCTTTCTTTATATTTTTTACAGAGCAATACGAGGCATTTTTGAAATTCAACCATGACCAATTGCGAAGGAGATTTGGAGATGCTCCAATGAGTTGTAAGTAATACAGAATTTGACAAACTCACACATCATTTTATGATAACTGATCAGTGCCAATGTTATCGACCTCACATTCCTTTTTCTCTTCGTCTTTCTTGTCATCCCCTGGTCCAACAAAGCCAATGTAGTTTTGTGACATGTTGTTTGTCATGGTATTTGTTCATGAGGACCTTTTAGGTGATAAATGTCAACCCAAAAACCTCCTATTTGATATGGCACAGAGCTTAAACTTTGTCTAAACAGATTTATCATATGAATATATAATGTATCATTGTTTGCACCACCGCTTTTCTGTTCCTCAGTCTTATGCAAAATTTATATTTAACTTGCAAAAGATATTTCTACCAAAAAACGTTGACATGCCATGTAATTGTTTGTCTTAGTCATCTACACATCTCTTCAGATAGTAAAGAGGGATCACTTTTGGTTTCGATGTGTGATATTCTTGCATAAAACTTGAAGATATCCCATTCCAAATATCTTGCAGACAAAATGCGCCGACAATCTACATCAGTCATTGGTGGTCATTTTGTAGATGCTTTCTGTCTATCACGTCTAAAAATTGAATGCCTGGATCTACCTGAGTGAGGAAAGCATAATATCAGACATTGTGTTATTTTATCAAAATATTTTGTATTTTATTGACCTGTGTTGAATGTAATGAGCACCTCCTCCCAAATGAGTCAAATTCCATCTGGGCAGGTAGTATAGCTAGTTTTTTAAACCACTCTCCATGATTATATGAAAACAGTTCAGCAGGAGAGCAACATAATGACATACCCAGAAGAAACCTACAGTAATTATTTTGCAAGTCATAGTTAAGTGTCATTTGATTTATGTATGTAATGCAGTAATAATTCAGTTTTCTAAATATATAAAATCATTAATTGGAAATTAGAAATTTTGCTCAATTTCTTGGCTCACGATCACAAATATTGGCCTCTTTTTTTTTTTTACTTTGGGCACATGAAGTCTAATACTTTCATCAGACTGAGTTCATTGTTTACAATTTGATCATATTTTTCTCTCTTGGTGAAGAGAAAACAATTAAGTTATGATTTTCTCAAATTCTTTCAGCATCTCAATGGTACATCACTGTTTGGATGAATAGGAACTGTTGTGGCAACGATCGTTATTGCCTCAACATGGATCATGATACTATAAAACTATTGCCACCCTTTTGCTTGATATGTGTGATGCCACACATGCTTCCTGTTGCATCAAAGATTGATACAATTACAAACATTGTGATTTTCCAAATCTGCATTATTTAGCCACTGAATCATTTTTTGGGTGCATAAATAAGTTCAGATTCTTTTGAAAGTGCATCTTCAAACTTTCATATTGTCACCTAAAAAAAATTGGCGAGTTATGCTACATCCTCTAATGTCACCTACGGCTGTTAATAACGCCAATGTTGGAAGGCTTATCAAAAGAAATCATTACAAACTCAATAAATATGAAAACAAAGACAGAGTTACAATCAATCCCAGCAAAAATAGTTGGATATGCATATGCAAGAATTGGTAAACTACCACTCATTTATTTTTTGAATTGTCAAATTCCCTTAAAATACAAAAACTTGATGTATGATTAACTTTTATAAGTCCATTTTTTTACTGTGTATTGGTATCAGTTGTAACAAGTTGTCCCTTTTGTCTTTTGTTCAATATTTAGTTTCGCAAAATCGTCGCCAATGCTTAAGATCTGACTGGATGCCTGTTGTGTGTTATAAGTAAGGAAAATTATAGATTTAAAAATCCTATCAATATTTTGAAATAGTGTGCACTCCTACATGGTAAAGAAGATCTCCAGAAAAAGGCCATATCGGCATATGTACAGCTAAAAGATATGCATGATACTGGAAGAGAAAATCAGAAATTGTACAGATACGCATCAAGGCAATGGTGTAGGGTCTATCACTGTGCAGTGAACAATTAACTATCATGAACTGCACATGCATTTACCTTTCTGACCCAACACTGCCACTGTTAAAGGTCATTGGCTCTCTGCAAGCTGTCAACATTCTGCTGTTTATTTTCTTAACAGTTACATAGATTCTTTCATACAAATGCATAAAATCGGTGGTTAGGTTGTCTTACAAACTGTCCACCTGCAAAGTTTGAAATTAATTGGATCATTGGATGAAGAGTTGAGAAAAACGGGTCCACATGCATTTCATGCCAAACTTTAAAATAATAGATGAATTATACTTGGGGCATGTTGGGATCTAGTTAGGCTTGTTTGGACAATGGAGTTTGGAGTTTAACCCGGTTTCTTTTGTTTTAACACGCCTTGATGTGTTAGATTAATTGCAGGGCTGTCAACTATCCCTTTCTTTGGCCACAGTATAGTTATTACAGTTTCATTTCTTAAGTGATATAGCTCATTGACAGATGGTGAAAACAATTTGCCTGTTATCAGTGCTGCTAAAATGTTTTGTTATTCATTGTTGTAATTCTTATCCTTTTTTTTTAATTTTCAGATGTGTCATAAGATTGCTTTATGAGGAATGGATGATTGGCAGTTTGTGAAAATGTGAAGCTTTTTATGCATGCTGGAAGACTTTCTTTGAAAAGAAACCTGTTCATTTTACATGTTGATTTTGAGCCCACGTAAAGTGGCTTGCTTTTATTACCAAGCAAGGGTGGAATTGCTTGGACATGAAACTTGTACAACTTTTACATATGACACAAACTATACTTGAGGGACTTGTTTGTGTTTGTTGATATGGTGGCCAGTGATCAAGCAAGCCCATGCTGCTCAGCCTTGTGATTTGACTTAGCCTTGGTGCTAAACTTGTCAATAGCAACCTTTACTTTTGATTGTATCTTTGTCTACAACTGCCATGGGCATTTGATGACAATATTGTGGTTAGCACTTTGTGCAACATGTACATAGAAAATTGATACCTTTACTTATGTGTTGGTTGGTTGCTCGCTTGTCTGTCAGAAGTGAATGCAGAGTGACATGCCAACTGTAGTTTCAAAGTCTGTTGTAGGTAGATTTAAAAAAACCTGAACTTTTATTTTTTCTTCTGTATTTTATTTAATAAAGGTAACTTATAGAGCAACTTGTGTAAATATTTCATAGAGACATTTGCTTAATAAAGATGGTTTCAACAGTTTTTGATAATCTTGACTTGATTATACCTTCCTAAAGTTAGTGGTGCAAAAAAAAAGAAAAAAAGCCATGGGTTTCCAATTAGTCTCTTATTGGCTACTCCTCAGCAGTTTAAGTGCTATCTGCTTATGAGTGACAGGACTGTCACTGCTATGGGTGCCTGGCGGTGTCAAAGGTGAACCTGGAATTTACCACTAGTATTAACAAGTGCCTTACACTAAGTTACAGTAAATGTCCAACAAACCTTTCACAACATATTTTGATGACTAAAAAGGGTAATTTGATTTGATATACGGGATTTCAAATTTTACTTATTTTCTGAAAATATAATCTTCAACACGGTGATGTGAATGTGAAAAACTGCGCAACCCTAACCTTGCACCGTATTGGGTCAGGGCAGTTGTGAAGGGACTATTGTCGCAACCTGCATGAAATGTGAAACACTGAATGAAAGTGGCCAAGTCACAGGCTTATTTGTTTGGTAACACACCTATGGCCACATGATCGGTAATGGGAAATTAGAATCTGGATTTTGAGAAGATAAGTTTTTTTTTCAAAACGTTTGGTAGGTCGCCCATGTACACTATGCAGGGGTTCTGAAAGCCTGATGCCCAGGACAGGTCAGTTTTCATTTCAGGCAATTAAATAATGGTATCTTCGTTGTCTGTGGGCTACTACATATTCTGATAATTTCCACTTAGTTTCAAACTGCAAATAAACATGGACTTCATATCTGCTTGAAATGTAGCTATTTCATTTCGTATTTCTAGTAAAGTAGGGTTGTCTTTCTTTGCTATTTATCACTTTTCAACTCCAGTAAACACTGACATCAAATACCATGTTAATTTAATCTTTCATTATTTCTTCAACATAGTCGGGACAAGTTGCTTTCTTCAAGCCAATTGCCATATGGCAAGTGACTGTCAAAAATTTCTAAAGAAATTTTGAACCCTGCTTTATGGTGTTCTGAGTTTTCATCGTGATTCTGCAATTCAGCTCTGTGATATTTCATGGAATGTCCTTGGATGACTGCATTACTTTGCTTTGAAAGATCTTTAGAAAGGAAAGAAGGCCACTCCCCATCTATGTCTAGGTTTGAACCATAGACCTGGGCCCCGTTTCACAAAGCTCCTGTGGATTTTTCTCGTGGCATTTGTACCTCCTTTACTGTAACACGGGAAGTGCAATATGGGGGAAGTTACAAGTGAAACAGGGCCCTGATGTGATCTTTATGCATGTCATTTCAGTCTTTCCTTTCAAGACACCAATTTCCTTTGGAAGGAGGAGCAAACCAACATTTGTACCCAGACACTTTCAAGTTTTCAGAACGTTTATGACATGTCATCCACTTTTGCAACACCTGTGGGCGTATTAACTTTTCCACCGATTCACGTGAATTTTAATTGCTGCAGATAACCTTGAGCATGTATTAATTGAACAGGTGCATCCATTGACACTGATAGTAAATCTGTTAGAACCAGGTTATATTAAAAGGAGTGTGGACTGAAAATGGCTTTGTGAAAATCAAATTTTATGAGAAATACCATATATTCCGAACAGCACATAGTTTTCGTTTGTTGAGTTGCTAGTCTCTGTTTGCAAGTAAACAGATGTATAACCTCATCACAGACTTAAAGGATGTGACGAGCGCCAGTGTCATTCAATTTTTACGACACGAGTGCCTAAATGTCAGTGTTTTCCAACCTGGAGCAATATTTATTTACGAGTGTCGCAAACACAGTACGTTATGGGCACGAATATAATATTCTGTTTATTACCGAAGTCGTCAAATTGAGGAAAATAACCCCAAATCTACGTTGAAACACGGTCTGGCTTCCCTCTCTCGCCGCATGTAGAACGCAACGTCACGGAAGAAACGTGACCATGACAAGTGATATTTTGTCCTAGGGCATCGTCTGAAAAATATGATACACGATATGTTCGCCCTCGTAGGTAATAAAGGTGATATCAAATGAAAGAGGCGGCCTCTGCATCACTGTCTCGCATACACTATATACTTCTGTCGGAAATGAAAGAAGGAAAGGTTTTTTTTTCCACGTTTTTCTACAAGTTATGTTGTTGATGCGCGAAACTATATATATTTTAAGATAAGTTCGGCATAAGTACAGTTCCATTGGTTGGGAGACGGGGAACATGAAAAAAGGCTTGACTGAGGAGTGGTTAGTGCAGAAACAAGCGTTGCATATTTCTTTCGAAGTCCAAAGCGACTTATCTGAGGAAGACCTTTGTGCAAATTAGTGTACGATCATGTATTAAAGGGCACTTCTTAAATGCCAATTTTCAAATTAGACTTAGTTTCATCATAAACAATAGCTGTCGTTAAAAAGTGATAACTATGGAGGATGTAGCTGCCTTGTAATCTCACTAACAGGTGGAAGGGGTCGTCTAAAAAGCAAAACCAGGACTGCTGATGCTTGGGGATAGTGATATCAAGTTATCACCTAAGATATGAGAATCTCGTGGGGGAATTAAAGTAGGGAAGTACACGGTATGTCCTAACATCTAAAACAATATCTAGAATATTAGTAGTGAATGTTACGACTAACATGATTCATAGAATGAATTAGGAGATAAACATGTGTTGGCCAATTTCCGGGTGTTACTGAGTATTTGAAGCACGGGAACGTATGTGGAACCGACGACGTCAGCCGGTTTCAAATGAAACATTCCCGTGCTTCAAATACTCAGTAACACCCGGAAATTATGTTTCATTTGAAACCTCCGGCTGACGCCGTCGGGTCCAAATGCATTCCCGTGCTTCAAATACTCAACCACACCAACACATGGTGGCCAACATGGCCAACACATGATGTTTATCGACATTGTAAACACAGAAGTAAAGCAAAGGGTTTTACTGTCTGCACTCGTTTACATCGAGTACGGGTACATCAGCGAAGTGTCATCAGCAGGCCGTTTCGGCTGGTTCCCATGGTAGCGTCTGGAGTTGATCTTTTGTGACGTCATTCTGACTTTACGTCACAATATGATTTGAAAGACGTCACCACTGTTGATGACTCAACAAAACAATAGACCGATTTAGTCCGGGTCGATAAGCCACGCCCACTACGTTTCTTGACGTTAGGGGGGACGACCTCTGACTAATAACAATGGCATCACGGCCGTCGAAACGTAAGAACGGCGTTGATGACTTCTGCTTGTGGTACTTTTGTAGCCGTCGTTTGTGAATGATATTTAACCCCCTGGATGCCGAGTTTTTTTTCAGGCGCACATTTTCATAAAGTTTGAAAAGTGAACGTTGTGCGAGATTTGCGCTCGCGTGGTCCTGGATCTGCGTACGGCTATGAAATTGCACAGACATGTAGAATATTTGATTTCCTATCCGTTGGTATAAATATAATTGCGGCTACCTCAGGGGTTTGAGAAATAGACACTGCTAAATGTTGTCCAAAACTTTTGTGTGTGTTCAAAAACAGTAGATTTCTCAGTTTTTTACCGTGCACCAATAAAAGCACTCTGCTACGATTTTTTTAATTTGGCATCTTTACGGAAAGTGTGAGCGAAGAAAATACAGCTTGATATCTGAACGACATGTGTATATGAAATGGATGTATGTGCTAATGCATAACGTCATACTCACAAAATCAAAAATGACCCGCAAAAAATGTCAAAAATCGATTTTCTACTATGACGTCAAACGTCGACAGAGAGGTCATGCACGTCTAAATATAAGGGGGCATAACTCTGCTATGGTTTACTTTAGGTCAGTGTAACTCAGATCACATGGAGAGAAGTTGCTGTGGATACGGACAGTATATCTTCATTATGTTTTGTTCACAGTGAACCAAACTATTCCAATACAAATTTCCCCAATGTGAGAGGATACCTCTAGGTAGTTTCACAATTTGTAAGAAAAGATGCAGATGTACTACATCAAAAATCATGCAATAGCGATTTGGATGTCCCTATCCGATACATATTTTAATTCCCATATTCTCCTGTTTGTGTATATGTGTTTTTATTAATTTTCCATCATTATTAACGGAGTAACAGCCACATTTTCATAACATGAAATAACTGAAAATAATGCGACATTTTAGTTGACGTCACAGCATGTTTTGTGCATTTTGTGACGTCGGAAAAAGACTACTCTGGTTGCTGATTAGTATATATCTAACCTAATTTCCACTCAATGTGTAAAAGATATCGGCCTCTATGTCACAATTCAACACGTTTTAGCCAAAATATGAAATCAATGGTTTTATCACTGAAATAGTGTTCTGAATATATCAACAATTACACGGTTTTACTACATATCTTATTGTGAGCAACACGCGCACCTGCCTACCATCAATTTAGCTTAAATGAAAATTTCACAACACCTGAATATTCATTGAGTATTCATTTAGGAAAAATACTTTTCTTCTCATGATTATGAAATCAATTCCCTTCATAAGTATGCAATGAAAGGTACAACGAGATCGCTTTTTCAGTAAAGAAGTATTAGAAAATGGACGTAATGCTTGTCGAAATTAAGACTTGACCTGATGTATATATTTTTAACAATTTCCGTATAAATACTGTTTGAGTTAGACATTCTGCCATCAGATATATTTTAATCGCATTTGAATTGACTTTATTATCGAAAAACAATGATAATGAATCATGAAACGTTTTGACAAAGTCGCACCTGGTCAATTAATATTCATAACAGTTGTGTCTATAAAAACGACACAAACCAATACAATGAACAAGACAATTCCTTTAAATAGTAGTATGTGTGCCCCTACATTTCATAAAATGTACAAATCATTTTCATTAATATTATCCGTTTTACATCTAAGTTGGAATTAAATCGCTGTTTATTAACCTGTTCATATGTAACTGCAATATTTGTCCCAATGTATTGAATATTGCACATAAAGTGAACTAAAGCACATGTTGCAGTAATGGCTACGTGTGATCTTCCAACACTTGTGTAGAGACTTAAAATGTGGTATAATACACTTACTGAGTCAATTTCCCATGTAAATATTATTCAAACAATCAAAAGCTTTCAAAGAATAAAAACGGATACCTTATATCCACACATGATATGGTGTTGAACATGGATATATGTAGATACTGAAATCAGTTTCATGAAAAAATATACATCACAATACTAAAAGTGCAATCGGAATGGTATGGGCATTGTGTTTACTCTTGTTCAACTGACCTTCACCTCAAAGAAATTGTGCAACAATGTTGACGTATGACATCACTACCGATGACCGATTTCTTTCAAAATGGCGGCTTCGCTGAGAAGGGTACACAGGATTTTGCGACGACTTTTTTGCTTGATTCAGGGATCTTTTGTATATAAATGTGAGATGTAAGTAATCAGAATTATTCTGACTGTCTATGTATTGTGATATGTTCTTATCGTTTACCTTGTAAATGACGGAAGAAGCCAGAAATGCCGATAAGTACCGTTGTCGTTCTGCGTGATTTTGCGTCAGTCATGGCGTCACGCTGCACTAAAAGTTTGACAGTTTCTTATGAATTACCAAATTATTTCATTGTATCTATTTTCAATTTGCTATTTTTTGCCACGATACTCTTCCCCTGCATATACTAAGCGTATTGAGCCATTGTAAGCAATGATTAGAGGGCTGGATGTTGGGAAATGTCCGAAAATGCTACGCAGTGTAAAATTGGAATTTTTCTTTGTTTACATTTCAGTCAAACGCTGTCTTTCGAGCACAGCGTTCGTTTTCATACAAAATATATCTCGTTTCGTTTTGTCTAGACAGTTGGTATTGGTGACAAAGACCATTTGTAATTTGATTCTAAGATATATGGGGAATTCAATGATGCATTTGTCGCAGCTAACTATGAAGTAAACATGATGTAATTGGCTTCTCAATACCTGCCTTCTGGAAACGTGATTTTGTAAACACTATCCAATATGGCGGAAAGCGCACTTCGGCGTTCGTGTAAGTGTATTTTCGAAAACATCCCAACCGATTCTGGGTACATCGGTGACGTTTCAGAATTATCATTCCTGGTTACATGAAAACTTGATATCAGTGATCATGAATATGCTATTTTTGAAATTCATTACTCCCAGTAATTATCCGATTTCCACATTTCAAAACATACTGCAAATAACGCTGTGAATCTCGATTTTGTACAGTTTGAAAAATGGCAACATTTACGAAGAAGCCTATTTTGAAAGGCGATCTTAAGCACTTTAGCTTGGTCTGAGATAACAGTGGATGGTATCAAGAAAATGGGAATTTTCCGCAGAATTCAAAACGGTGAAGCATTTATCTATGCGTGGTATATTTAGAATTTTATTGAACTTCCAAGTGAGGTATGTAGAGGAAGGACATATATGTCCCTGTGGCATCCAGGGGGTTAAAGCGGAAAGTTACACGTATTTTATTTTTAATACATCATAGCTGACAGACTGTAATTAGCGAGTGAAAATGAGGTGCATGCCCAATGAAAAATCGTCTCGGCCAGTGGCTGCGTGTAGGAAGCGTATTTTCTTTCGAAATGATTAATCTATCTGGCAATTCACGTCCGTCTAAGATGCTATCAGAGAAGTGAAACTGAAGTATGTTGTCTAGGTTTTTTCCCTCTAGGTTCCCATCGCTATTTTATAATAACCGTAAACACTGCCACATGTTCAAGTTGCAGATCGTTTCGGTATCTATAATTAGATTGTCAACACTGCGCGAGGAGCCTTCAGTTCGATCTTTTATCCGATGTACAAATTTAGTTCAATCATTTATGTGAAATTATCATGTAATTTTACATACTAGTAGATGTATCTGGACATAGATCTACCCAGAAGCAAATATTCAGCAACTAATCTTAGCAAATCTCAGTAAAATTTCCATCTTCAAATTACTACACCATCCTAAAATGACACTTAATATATAGAAATATATTCTTTTAATCATTCTCTTCAATTTATTTTTCTGTGTGTACTTTGTTGTGGAATTCTAATTTACAAACTTAATACTGGACTTCATGAACTGCAAGTGTTTATGTTCAGGTATATAACACCACCATAACACAAAGAAGATCCAAGATCAACTCTACAGCTGTACACTGACCCATCTTCCAGAAACAGTATAATCTCTGAACAGAGGATCCACAGTTACCAAACCAAATAACTAGGTTTCTTCAGAGATAATTACTATCGTACATAAGGTGCAAAGAATATCTCCAAGTTTCAAAGGGTTGTGTCAATAAAATTACATTTAGACATCATTGCTTCTTAAACAATGATTCTAGAAATCTTTCTTATATTATATCTGAGACCATATCTATTTCCTTTTCTGGAGTACTTAGAAATGTTACCAAAAACATATTCAAGTTGTTTCAAAATGTGGTAAAAGTCATAACATAACTTTAGGAAAATATCCGAAAGCATTCGCATCCTGCAAACCAGTGTGCAATTTAATATGCAGCTATTTTTCCAAATAAGCATGCACCAATAAACCTTGAACAATTTGTCCATCTTAATAAACAACACTTTGGCTCAGTGATGAAACATTGGTGACCTCCGCAAAAGATGGTGATTTCTAAGAAGCATTACATCAAATCTGGACTAAATGTATGTTTCAATATTCATTCCAGTTACATGAATAGTCAACTAAGATTTTGTAAGTTATTCAGTTTCAAGACTGAATAATGCCAGACCAGGGTGTGGCCAAAACGTAGCATTTGCTATGTTAGTGCCAAGCTATTGCTCTGCCATGACATATCTTTAGTGTTGTCTAATTATGCCTGGTTCTGCTTTCAAACCACGTGAATCTAATATGTCAGTCAGTTAGGAATTATTGTTTATATTTGGTTATATCATTATTTATTTTACTACCTTTCTACGTACGTTTACTAAGGGATGTAAGATCCTTAAAAGATATCTTGCTATCAGTTTTAATGACTGTAATATTCCTAAAGTGTACCAATGTACCTCTCCTGCATGAACAAATTTATGTTGTAACAAAAAGTAAAGACAAATAACATTCTCTTAGTTAAGAAATACAATTTATTTAATTCCCTCAAATATTCTAGAAAGTCACTATTCTTCTGGCATAGTTTTCGTCTCGATCTACATCTCTTTTTGGAAATTCCGAAATATTTAAGGCATGGCTTTATAGACACCTAATGCTTTTCATATTTTGGATATTGCGTGATAGGCATCTGCTTACACTGTGCCTTTGAATTAAAACTATTACTCCTCAAATATTTTGAGCTATTGACGGATAGTGTACTGCACAGTAGCTCTTCAGATTGTGCTTTTGAAACTTGACAACATCATAAAATGTGTGACAAATTTAAGAATATGTAAGATCGAAGGCAACCATATCCATCACATTGTTCTTTAATATAACAAAGTGTGCCATTTTGGTCTTCCTGAACCGAAATCAGATCGCTGTCAGATTTGTTTACATTGTGTCACGGCCTTCTCGCCTGTCTCGTTTCAGCTTTATGGTCTACCAAATTAATGCCCGGTATTGACTAAAACGTCATGCAAAAACAATTTTGTAGTTACAAAATGTATCCGTGTTTATAACACTTGCGAAGCCTAAAGCTGCTAGTTGTTGTCATCCACATGGTAATGGTTTTACACATGTGCGAAAGTGTGGAAATTCATGCAAATTCTCAACTTCGAGCAGACGTAGGTTTCGAGAACGATGGTGCCGACAATTAACTGATTGTGAGGCCTATCGCATTGCTCGATCCACCTTAATTTTGTTTGTCTTCTCCAAAATGGTTTTGTTGAAGGTACTCATTAAGTCGCAGTAATGTATAACAGATACTGCGATTGTGAATGGCATAATTCGAAGCACATCGCTTCGAAGGCTTCGTTTGACCCCGGAAATAAGTCTGACAAATCCACAATGCACACCCGGCCTGCTGATTGGCCGAAATCGACGCATGCGCCAGCTTTGATTGACAGACTGGATCGGTCTATTGTTTGCGAGGTCAATACGCAGTGAATAGTCTTGCAGTTTCCGGGAATCTAATACCATTTGATCATGTTTTTCAACCAATCAGATTACAGAACACAGTGACTTTTGGTTTACAATACACTTTATTTTGTATGTATAGTAGTGTTGTTGGAATAAATTAGAAATGACAGATCATTATTATACCAAACTGTAAGTTTGGACAAGTACAAAGATTTTTTGATAAATGTATTGCATGTATAGCATGTAAAGTAATACTGTTAACACTACATAGAAGATATTGTTCATCCATGGGTGCCCTTGTCGGTCTCCTTACTACGATCTTTTGGTGATGCACCAGGCACTAGTGAGGTAAACCCCTAGACCTTTGTTGATCGCCGGTACTAATCTTCTAATGAAGATTGCCTCTAGAAGTTGATAGAGTGATTTCAATTTTTAACAATGTGTTCTGAGAGTGCAGATTTAAGGTCAGATTTTTAAACTGAAGTTTTGTGTTCTTTTAATCTAATGTTGAAAGGCCGACAAGTTTCTCCAGTGTAGCTGCTTCCACAATCACAAGAAATTTTGTTTATACATCCTCTGGAATTGGACTCATTCTGGTTGCTGCCACCTCTCCCATTTGCTCCGAGGATGGTTTTTAAAGTTTTATCAGAGTAAAATGTCACATCGAAACTTGTAATTCTTCTAATGAGTCGCTTGATGTGATGGCTAATTTGGCCTTGGTATGGAATGTTAATCCTGATGGGAGCTGGTTCAGCTTTCCGTGAACGATTGTTTCTTTGATGGAGGGTGGTGGCAACGGTCTGCTCTACTAGTTGTTTAGGATATCCATTGAGGGTGATGAAAGTTGTTTTGAGGTGGTCGATTTCATCTTGGAAGTGTGCTGGGTCGCAGATAGCGTTGGCGCGTCTGGTTAGGGTTGATACAATGGCTCGTTTGATTTGTGGATGGTGGTTGGATAAATAAAGAATATACTGGTCAGTGTGTGTTGGTTTTCTATAGACAGAAGAAGTGATCTTGTTGGATGAATTATCGAGGGACACATCAAGAAAGGGCAACTTGTGTTGTTCTTCAGTTTCCATGGTAAACTGGATGAAGCTCTTGATATCCTCCATTGGGTAAATGCAGTTTCAAACGAGGTTATGTTGTAAATAGGTAACATGTCAAAACACGTGTCATGTGTCGTTTCATAGTGTCGTTACGATCTGAAATCGATTTTTGTCTACTGTCCAACTCTGCATAGACGACGAATTAGTGATAGTTGAACGGTGGCAAATCACTGGTATTAATAAAACTGGTATGTCATATAGGGAAAAATGCTAGGCTACTGAATATGAACCATATGCTAATCAGTCGACTGTTACGAAAGCACAGGACGTTTGTTGCTAAACGTGGTTGGTGCGAGAGCACGGCTATGGCACCCACGAAGAAGTATCTACCATCAACACAACATCCAGCTAGTAATTCAGTCCGTTGGTGGATCTGTGATGGTCTGGGGCTGCAGTCCTTGTGATCGTAAGCTTGATCGTGCCAAAGTCCAAGGCAGCCTCTATGGACAAAAGTACCAAGATTAGATCCTTGAAAGAGAAATGCCTCATTTTGACAATTATCAGCTTGTAAACCGTCGAAGTTTCAGGGATAAAAATGTCAGGCCCCACAGATCCCATACAGAAAGGGATTATCTTCAAGAGGAACTGAACAATATTCCTGAGATGCACATCAGAAGAGTGACTTCCAGTATGAGGAGGCCCGTTGAAACTTGTGTCAGAGTGTGAGAGGGGGCTATACCCGATACTGACACCCATTTGTGTGTACAATGACAGACGTTTTGCAAGTCGTTTCATCACCTTTGTGCTCTCCAACACCTTGTCAGTGGATGCTCTCCTTTGGCACAAACAGAATTATATTAAAAGACATGATGGCATGGCTCGCTTCTTTTACTATCATGTCTGCCATGCCTGTGGCTTTGACCCCGAGGTCCATCCATGTCACGACCCTGTACATGTACAGGGCAACAGAACGTACATCACTCAGTTAGGGATAATTCACAATACAAACTATTTACAGACTGTTTGACAAACCTCATATCATCTTACTGCTCCTCTAATGAAGTAATTTACAGAGAGCAGAAGGGGGCGGGGTGCAAGGCACAGGCCCTCGTGTCATTGAGAGGACTAAAGATATTTTTTTAGAAAATATGAAAATTTTTAGATGACCCCCGACTTGAAACACTTCACGCTTGAAATACTCCCTAGATATATTGTAATGTGAAACGTTTCAAGTCGGGGGGCATCTCTCAATTTTAATATTTGAAGACCTCGGGGGAAGAAAGTTATAACCCACCATTGGTGAATTTCAGCGATTTTCATAGTTTGTGGGTTGCCAGACCATAACTAATCATGTGAAGGAAATTATCTCCCCTTACTCTTAAACTTAAGCTATTGCATCAACACCCAAAATATCACAACCCACACCCACATGAACCAATTTCAGAAAAACAATCATGACCCACAAAAACATGGCGGAACACATGTTCACAGGTCATCAAGTTTTAGCGCAATTGTCTAGGGACAGTGAAAACAATGACACCACAGTTGATCCTACATATAAAGGGACAACTTCTGCATCCAGTGACAATAGTTTCCCGGAGCTAAGTTTCATTTTGCAAATTTTGAATTTGGTATTTTCCTGTATTTTGTGGGTTATCATATTCTTTCCAGATCGCTCATTTCGTCAGTCGTGACAACCCCAGGGTTCTATTACGCAAAAACAAAAGCATTTTCACCAAAAAATGAATTGATACTTTGAAGTTACTTATATATATATGCATGTAAAAACGTTTGGGGTGTCTTCTACAAAAGGTAAACGGAGAAAGTGTGTATTTGTAGGTTATCATTTTCTTCGTGAAACGAAAGTGGAAAATACTGAGGGTTATCAACTGACACATTATCACTAAAACGTTCACTTTGGTAAAGCATTCAGATGCAAATTGACAACTAACATTTTTTACAGATGACACTGACAAATTTACCCGAGGAAGTATTAGTTACAATTCTGGAATTCATTGAACTGGAACACTTAATCAAATCGTCACTCAATCTGCAAATTCCTGTACAATATTATTACACGATGCCATTTAGGAAGTGGTCAAATGCAGCATATGTCATATTTGGGATTTCACTTCCTCAGTAAAGTACAAATTCTAGTACTTTTTTGGTTGAGTCCCATCCGGCAAGTCGCGGTGGCTGAGCGGGTTAGGCGGCTGACTTTGTGTGCTGGCGATTAGATGCCTGACTCTGAGGGTGCGGGTTCGAATCCCGGATGTGACTCAACCAAAAAAGGTACTAGAATTTGTACTTTACTGAGGAAGTGAAATCCCAAATATGACATATGTTGCTGTACAATCTTGTTCATGGAAACAGTATCCTCTGGAGCAATGTGGATGACTTTTCTGTTGACTTTTTATGTTTGAGAAGAACCGTCTGCAAAAAACTGATGTCTCATTCATCCTGTTTTAGATATTTTTAAATACCATATGCTGAGTATTTGTTTTCATCCACCTGTGCAAATGACATTGTGTGCCAACAGCTGTCAAAATCTACCAAACTTCACACACTGAACATCACTCATGCACCCATACAATCTCTTTCATTTCTGACAAACATGAACCATTTCTCAAGATTCTCAACATCAGTGGATGTTCTGTGCTCCCAGGGAATGAAATTGAGAATGTTAGACACTGCCCAAAACTTTAATTTTTGTGTGTGAGTTTTACAGAAGTCAAAGCACATGACCTGTGTTCAGTTCTTCCTTCAGACTTGCTGCACCTTGATGCTGCTTGTGTAGAGTTCTCATCAGTACAAGGTCATATCAAAGTCATATGCATCCCCAATGTCAATGTTAATCTCACGTGCTCCAGGCTGTTCACATGAACAAATTAGGTTTATTGAGAGAACATATGCTGAGTTTGAAATAAAATTATGTAACTAATCGATTTCAGGATAAAAGAGAGACAGAAAAACACAAATTCCAGAAACAGATCCAAAAAGGCCATAAATAAAGATTTAAAGAACAAAGGAGAAGCTTATGTATCAAGTAGTGGGAAGAAAGTTGATGTAGTCACTACAGGACCTGCATGCTCCTGCAGTAAAAAGTGTATGGAGGGCCTGGGTGAAGACAAAGAAACTTCGAGATAACACATGCGTGTCAAGGTCATTCAGAGGGTCTACTACAAGAGGAGAACTATTCAGGTCAGTCACAAGATCAACAGTGTCAATAGTTTTCAGATTCCGTATCTGTACTTGTCTCTTGTCCCCTCTGGCCTCAGTCAAGGAAGGGTAAATGTTAGAATGCAATGGTCTGACATGTGTGTATCTAACACCTGAACATCAATGGGTCTGCTCACGACCCAGTCTAGAATATGTCCTTCGCGGTGTGTAGACTCGTTGACACATTGTTGGCATCAAGAATAGCACAGATCTTTGTAAGTGAATCACTGCCCTCATCATAATGCACATGGGTCTCCCAAAACAGGAATCTTGACACGCTTGTCGACATGTTCAATGATACTCTTCGAAGTGTTCTTGATAAGCATGCTCCACTGAAGAAAAAGAAGCAATGTACAAAGGATGACGTCTTGTCCTCAAAAGACACAAGCGTTTTGCTGAACGACACTGACCGACGTTTCGGCTGAAGATACACCGCCAGATGTACAAGGCTGCTTTGCAGGAATTGAAAAAACACCTTATCAGAAAAGCTAGAGCTTTTGAAATCATCTAAGCTGAATTCATCTAAGCTGAGGCTGATCCCAAACAGCTGTTCTCAAAGCTTAATGGTTTATTAGGTAGAAAAGAAGACGTTATATTACCTAAAGGTAGTGATCCTGTCACTCTTGCAAACAGTTTCTCATCCTTCTTTGCCAAGTTCCAATTCATGTGGAAAACCTGGCTCATTCAATGATAACCTGTCCTGCAGTGAATGTAAAGGTGAACATTACAGTAACTTCCGTGAAGTAAGTGGTAAAGACACAAAAGCATCCTGGTGTAGCCTAGAGTGTTTTCCAACCAAGTTCAAATCATTGATTGTGTTCTACCAGCTAAAGCCAAAATTGTCAGCTTGAACTTGTGAACCGGAGTAGTACCAGTTAGCTTCAAGAGAGCTGTCATTAAGCCTACAATCAAGAAGCTTTCCCTTGATCAAGACCTCCTGAAAACTTACAGGCCAATATCTAACTTATCTATCTTGGGGAAAGTTGTAAGAATCAAACTTTGGAACACATGGAATATTCATTGCATAATTGACATTTCATGTTCACATTTTGATTAAGAATCACATTCTGACAATTGCGAGTGGGACACAAGTGGTCCTGAGCTGCAAAAAGTAAGCACTCAGTTTCACATTTGAGACCAGCCGACTTCATCCAGGTGAAGGAGTCAGTTGGATTGCTGTTCTGTTTCACACACTGTACATACGATCCAATGACTTCTAAGAGAGCTTCTCCACAAAGGACCGACCCTGGGCAGAATTGGCGAAGGACTTCACCTGGTTTACTCCTATCGCTGCACCGTCTGGCCTTCACTCGCCATCAACAAAATCAACCTCAAATTTCAGATTGTGTCCAACAACCATGGCGTGCTTTAAATAACTGTGGAATCTTGACATGCATCACCCGAGGATCATCCAATAAATAAACATGTGCAAAGGTACATAATAAAATTCAATCATGAACAGTCTCCACATTAATCAAACCTCGACCTCAAGAAATGATTCGCATATATAAACGGTTAAGACAGGAACGCGGGCGGTGTGCTCCATTATCAGACATGATCCTTCTGGTCAGGCAGTCAAGACTCTAGATGTCTTGTTTTTTCCAAACCACTACTCCAAAGAAGTGGGAGAGGACTGGCACAGCAAAAGTATTGGTGGCTTTCACCATGTTTCGAGCATTTAGCTCTGAACTCCAGATTTTCTTTAAACGAGATTTATACTCGGCCCGAAGTTTACCTTGAATCTGGGCATTCTGGAGCTTGTCTCGAACTTGCATTCCAAGACAGGTGTTGGCCTGATCTTCTGCAAGATGTTCAGTAACTCCTCCCCCTTGTAACGTGACTGATCAATTATTAGTTACCTTGCCACGGTGCAATTAAAGGGTATTACATTTGTCAAGTCCAAATGTCATGCCAATGAACTCGACAAGGAGAACCTGTTCTTTCTAATTGGTATCTCCTTTGGCAAGGAGCTCGATATCATCCATGTAGAGGAGATGAGAAAGAGGTGTTGGGGATATGTGCTGAGGAGGTCCAGGATGTATAGACATGTATACAGAATTATGGAAAAAATTGTATCCTGAAATGCATGTTGTAACGGGCACATGACGCCATGGTGAACATGAAAAGATTGAAACACTTGCCTCCCTGGTCCTCTGTCGGCTTCGTGGCTCTCGTCTTCCCTCCCTCCCTCCCTCCTGGGTCCACCTCTGTCCCTGGAGTTCTTCTCGGCAGTCGTCACTGCCTCTGGGGGACTTCATGGTCCATTTCTGCCCCCAGGATGATGATGTCCATGGTGCTGAAAGCAAAGATAATGAGAAGTTTAATGTTTGAAATAACTGATGTTAATTGATGTCTACTTGCCTTCGTGGTCCTCTGTCAGCTTCGTGGGAGTGGTCCTTCGTCCCTCCCTCCTGGGTCCACTTCACGGTCCATTTTTGCCCCCAGGATGATGATGTCCATGGTGCTGAAAGCCAAGATAATGAAAAGTTTAATGTTTGAAATAACTGATGTTAATTGATGTCTACTTGCCTTTGTGGTCCTCTGTCAGCTTCGTCCACATGTGTCCCTGGAGTTCTTCTCGGCAGTCGTCACTGCCTCTGGGGGACTTCATGGTCCATTTCTGCCCCCAGGATGATGATGTCCATGGTGCTGAGAGCAAAGATAATGAGAAGTTTAATGTTTGAAATAACTGATGTTAATTGATGTCTACTTGCCTTTATGGTCCTCTGTCAGCTTCGTGGCAGTGGTCCTTCGTCCCTCCCTGCTGGGTCCACTTCACGGTCCATTTTTGCCCCCAGGATGATGATGTCCATGGTCCTAATTGTATATATAAAGAATAAATTCATGTTTGAAATCATTGATATTGATTACATAGGTAATGAATGCCAAAAGTATGTATATACATGTATACAGAATTATGGAAAAAATTGTATCCTGAAATGCATGTTGTAACGGGCACATGACGCCATGGTGAACATAAAAAGATTGAAACACTTACCTCCCTGGTCCTCTGTCGGCTTCGTGGCACTCGTGCTCCCTCCCTCCCTCCCTCCTGGGTCCACTTCTGTTCCTGGAGCTCTCCTCGGCAGTCGTCACTGCCTCTGTTGGACTTCATGGTCCATTTCTGCCCCCAGGATGATGATGTCCATGGTGCTGAAAGCCAAGATAATGAAAAGTTTAATGTTTGAAATAACTGATGTTAATTGATGTCTACTTGCCTTTGTGGTCCTCTGTCAGCTTCGTCCACTTGTGTCCCTGGAGTTCTTCTCGGCAGTCGTCACTGCCTCTGGGGGACTTCATGGTCCATTTCTGCCCCCAGGATGATGATGTCCATGGTGCTGAGAGCAAAGATAATGAGAAGTTTAATGTTTGAAATAACTGATGTTAATTGATGTCTGCTTGCCTTTATGGTCCTCGGTCATCTTCGTGGCAGTGGTCCTTCGTCCCTCCCTCCTGGGTCCACTTCACGGTCCATTTTTGCACCCAGGATGATGATGTCCATGGTCCTAATTGTATATATAAAGAATAAATTCATGTTTGAAATCATTGATATTGATTATATGCGTAATGAATGCCAAAAGTATGGTTATACATGTATACAGAGTTATGGAAAAATTTGCATACTGAAATACATGTTGTAACGGGCACATGACGTCATAGTGAACATGAAAAGATTGAAACACTTGCCTCCCTGGTTCTCTATCGGCTTCGTGGCACTCGTCCTCCCTCCGTCCTGGGTCCACTTCTGTCCCTGGAGTTCTTCTTGGCAGTCGTCACTGCCTCTGGGGGACTTCATGGTCCATTTCTGCCCCCGGGATGATGATGTCCATGGTGCTGAAAGCCAAGATAATGAAAAGTTTAATGTTTGAAATAACTGATGTTAATTGATGTCTACTTGCCTTTGTGGTCCTCTGTCAGCTTCGTCCACTTGTGTCCCTGGAGTTCTTCTCGGCAGTCGTCACTGCCTCTGGGGGACTTCATGGTCCATTTCTGCCCCCAGGATGATGATGTCCATGGTGCTGAGAGCAAAGATAATGAGAAGTTTAATGTTTGAAATAACTGATGTTAATTGATGTCTACTTGCCTTTATGGTCCTCTGTCAGCTTCGTGGCAGTGGTACTTCGTCCCTCCCTGCTGGGTCCACTTCACGGTCCATTTTTGCCCCCAGGATGATGATGTCCATGGTCCTAATTGTATATATAAAGAATAAATTCATGTTTGAAATCATTGATATTGATTATATGCGTAATGAATGCCAAAAGTATGGTTATGCATGTATACAGAATTTTGGACAAATTTGCATACTGAAATGCATGTTTTAACGTGCACATGACGTCATGGTGAACATAAAAAGATTACAACACTTGCCTCCCTGGTCGTCTGTCGGCTTCGTGGCACTCGTGCTCCCTCCCTCCCTCCCTCCTGGGTCCACTTCTGTCCCTGGAGTTCTCCTCGGCTGTCGTCACTGCCTCTGGGGGACTTCATGGTCCATTTCTGCCCCCAGGATGATGATGTCCATGGTGCTGAAAGCCAAGATAATGAGAAGTTTAATGTTTAAAATAACTGATGTTAAATGATGTCTACTTGCTTTTGTGGTCCTCTGTCAGCTTCGTCCACTTGTGTCCCTGGAGTTCTTCTCGGCAGTCGTCACTGCCTCTGGGGGACTTCATGGTCCATTTCTGCCCCCAGGATGATGATGTCCATAGTGCTGAAAGCAAAGATAATGAAAAGTTTAATGTTTGAAATAACTGATGTTAATTGATGTCTACTTGCCTTCGTGGTCCTCTGTCAGCTTCGTGGCAGTGGTCCTTCGTCCCTCCCTCCTGGATCCACTTCACGGTCCATTTTTGCCCCCAGGATGATGATGTCCATGGTCCTAATTGTATATATAAAGAATAAATTCATGTTTGAAATCATTGATTTTGATTATGTGCGTAATGAATGCCAAAAGTATGGTTATACATGTATACAGAGTTATGGACAAATTTGTATCCTGAAATGCATGTTGTAACGGGCACATGACGCCATGGTGAACATGAAAAGATTGAAACACTTGCCTCCCTTGTCCTCTGTCGGCTTCGTGGCACTCGTGCTCCCTCCCTCCCTCCCTCCTTGGTCCACTTCTGTCCCTGGAGCTCTCCTCGGCAGTCGTCACTGCCTCTGTTGGACTTCATGGTCCATTTCTGCCCCCAGGATGATGATGTCCATGGTGCTGAAAGCCAAGATAATGAAAAGTTTAATGTTTGAAATAACTGATGTTAATTGATGTCTACTTGCCTTTGTGGTCCTCTGTCAGCTTCGTCCACTTCTGTCCCTGGAGTTCTTCTCGGCAGTCGTCACTGCCTCTGGGGGACTTCATGGTCCATTTCTGCCCCCAGGATGATGATGTCCATGGTGCTGAGAGCAAAGATAATGAGAAGTTTAATGTTTGAAATAACTGATGTTAATTGATGTCTGCTTGCCTTTATGGTCCTCGGTCATCTTCGTGGCAGTGGTCCTTCGTCCCTGTCTCCTGGGTCCACTTCACGGTCCATTTTTGACCCCAGGATGATGATGTCCATGGTCCTAATTGTATATATAAAGAATAAATTCATGTTTGAAATCATTGATATTGATTATATGCGTAATGAATGCCAAAAGTATGGTTATACATGTAAACAGAATTATGGACAAATTTGTATAGTGAAATGCATGTTGTAACGGGCACATGACGTCATGGTGAACATGAAAAGATTGAAACACTTGCCTCCCTGGTTCTCTATCGGCTTCGTGGCACTCGTCCTCCCTCCCTCCTGTGTCCACTTCTGTCCCTGGAGTTCTCCACGGCAGTCGTCACTGCCTCTGGGGAACTTCATGGTCCATTTCTGCCCCCAGGATGATGATGTCCATGGTGCTGAAAGCCAAGATAATGAAAAGTTTAATGTTTGAAATAACTGATGTTAATTGAGGTCTACTTGCCTTTGTGGTCCTCTGTCAGCTTCGTCCACTTGTGTCCCTGGAGTTCTTCTCGGCAGTCGTCACTGCCTCTGGGGGACTTCATGGTCCATTTCTGCCCCCAGGATGATGATGTCCATGGTGCTGAGAGAAAAGATAATGAGAAGTTTAATGTTTGAAATAACTGATGTTAATTGATGTCTACTTGCCTTTATGGTCCTCTGTCAGCTTCGTGGGAGTGGTCCTTCGTCCCTCCCTCCTGGGTCCACTTCACGGTCCATTTTTGCCCCCAGGATGATGATGTCCATGGTCCTAATTGTATATATAAAGAATAAATTCATGTTTGAAATCATTGATATTGATTATATGCGTAATGAATGCCAAAAGTATGTATATACATGTATACAGAATTATGGACAAATTTGCATACTGAAATGCATGTTGAAACGGGCACATGACGTCATGGTGAACATAAAAAGATTGAAACACTTGCCTCCCTGGTCCTCTGTCGGCTTCGTGGCACTCGTGCTCCCTCCCTCCCTCCCTCCTGTGTCCACTTCTGTCCCTGGAGTTCTCCACGGCAGTCGTCACTGCCTCTGGGGGACTTCATGGACCATTTCTGCCCCCAGGATGATGATGTCCATGGTGCTGAAAGCCAAGATAATGAAAAGTTTAATGTTTGAAATAACTGATGTTAATTGAGGTCTACTTGCCTTTGTGGTCCTCTGTCAGCTTCGTCCACTTCTGTCCCTGGGGTTCTTCTCGGCAGTCGTCACTGCCTCTGGGGGACTTCATGGTCCATTTCTGCCCCCAGCATGATGATGTCCATGGTGCTGAGAGCAAAGATAATGAGAAGTTTAATGTTTGAAATAACTGATGTTAATTGATGTCTGCTTGCCTTTATGGTCCTCTGTCATCTTCGTGGCAGTGGTCCTTCGTCCCTCTCTCCTGGGTCCACTTCACGGTCCATTTTTGACCCCAGGATGATGATGTCCATGGTCCTAATTGTATATATAAAGAATAAATTCATGTTTGAAATCATTGATATTGATTATATGCGTAATGAATGCCAAAAGTATGGTTATACATGTAAACAGAATTATGGACAAATTTGTATAGTGAAATGCATGTTGTAACGGGCACATGACGTCATGGTGAACATGAAAAGATTGAAACACTTGCCTCCCTGGTTCTCTATCGGCTTCGTGGCACTCGTCCTCCCTCCCTCCTGTGTCCACTTCTGTCCCTGGAGTTCTCCACGGCAGTCGTCACTGCCTCTGGGGAACTTCATGGTCCATTTCTGCCCCCAGGATGATGATGTCCATGGTGCTGAAAGCCAAGATAATGAAAAGTTTAATGTTTGAAATAACTGATGTTAATTGAGGTCTACTTGCCTTTGTGGTCCTCTGTCAGCTTCGTCCACTTGTGTCCCTGGAGTTCTTCTCGGCAGTCGTCACTGCCTCTGGGGGACTTCATGGTCCATTTCTGCCCCCAGGATGATGATGTCCATGGTGCTGAGAGCAAAGATAATGAGAAGTTTAATGTTTGAAATAACTGATGTTAATTGATGTCTACTTGCCTTTATGGTCCTCTGTCAGCTTCGTGGGAGTGGTCCTTCGTCCCTCCCTCCTGGGTCCACTTCACGGTCCATTTTTGCCCCCAGGATGATGATGTCCATGGTCCTAATTGTATATATAAAGAATAAATTCATGTTTGAAATCATTGATATTGATTATATGCGTAATGAATGCCAAAAGTATGTATATACATGTATACAGAATTATGGACAAATTTGCATACTGAAATGCATGTTGAAACGGGCACATGACGTCATGGTGAACATAAAAAGATTGAAACACTTGCCTCCCTGGTCCTCTGTCGGCTTCGTGGCACTCGTGCTCCCTCCCTCCCTCCCTCCTGGGTCCACTTCTGTCCCTGGAGTTCTCCACGGCAGTCGTCACTGCCTCTGGGGGACTTCATGGTCCATATTTGCCCCCAGGATGATGATGTCCATGGTACTGAAAGCCAAGATAGTGAGAAGTTTAATGTTTGAAACAACTGATGTTAATTGATGTCTACTTGCCTTTGTGGTCCTCTGTCAGCTTCGTCCACTTGTGTCCCTGGAGTTCTTCTCGGCAGTCGTCACTGCCTCTGGGGGACTTCATGGTCCATTTCTGCCCCCAGGATGATGATGTCCATGGTGCTGAGAGCAAAGATAATGAGAAGTTTAATGTTTGAAATAACTGATGTTAATTGATGTGTGCTTGCCTTTATGGTCCTCTCTCATCTTCGTGGCAGTGGTCCTTCGTCCCTCTCTCCTGGGTCCACTTCACGGTCCATTTTTGACCCCAGGATGATGATGTCCATGGTCCTAATTGTATATATAAAGAATAAATTCATGTTTGAAATCATTGATATTGATTATATGCGTAATGAATGCCAAAAGTATGGTTATACATGTAAACAGAATTATGGACAAATTTGTATAGTGAAATGCATGTTGTAACGGGCACATGACGTCATGGTGAACATGAAAAGATTGAAACACTTGCCTCCCTGGTTCTCTATCGGCTTCGTGGCACTCGTCCTCCCTCCCTCCTGTGTCCACTTCTGTCCCTGGAGTTCTCCACGGCAGTCGTCACTGCCTCTGGGGAACTTCATGGTCCATTTCTGCCCCCAGGATGATGATGTCCATGGTGCTGAAAGCCAAGATAATGAAAAGTTTAATGTTTGAAATAACTGATGTTAATTGATGTCTACTTGCCTTTGTGGTCCTCTGTCAGCTTCGTCCACTTGTGTCCCTGGAGTTCTTCTCGGCAGTCGTCACTGCCTCTGGGGGACTTCATGGTCCATTTCTGCCCCCAGGATGATGATGTCCATGGTGCTGAGAGCAAAGATAATGAGAAGTTTAATGTTTGAAATAACTGATGTTAATTGATGTCTACTTGCCTTTATGGTCCTCTGTCAGCTTCGTGGGAGTGGTCCTTCGTCCCTCCCTCCTGGGTCCACTTCACGGTCCATTTTTCCCCCAGGATGATGATGTCCATGGTCCTAATTGTATATATAAAGAATAAATTCATGTTTGAAATCATTGATATTGATTATATGCGTAATGAATGCCAAAAGTATGTATATACATGTATACAGAATTATGGACAAATTTGCATACTGAAATGCATGTTGAAACGGGCACATGACGTCATGGTGAACATAAAAAGATTGAAACACTTGCCTCCCTGGTCCTCTGTCGGCTTCGTGGCACTCGTGCTCCCTCCCTCCCTCCCTCCTGGGTCCACTTCTGTCCCTGGAGTTCTCCACGGCAGTCGTCACTGCCTCTGGGGGACTTCATGGTCCATATTTGCCCCCAGGATGATGATGTCCATGGTACTGAAAGCCAAGATAGTGAGACGTTTAATGTTTGAAACAACTGATGTTAATTGATGTCTACTTGCCTTTGTGGTCCTCTGTCAGCTTCGTCCACTTGTGTCCCTGGAGTTCTTCTCGGCAGTCGTCACTGCCTCTGGGGGACTTCATGGTCCATTTCTGCCCCCAGGATGATGATGTCCATGGTGCTGAGAGCAAAGATAATGAGAAGTTTAATGTTTGAAATAACTGATGTTAATTGATGTGTGCTTGCCTTTTTGGTCCTCTGTCATCTTCGTGGCAGTGGTCCTTCGTCCCTCCCTCCTGGGTCCACTTCACGGTCCATTTTTGACCCCAGGATGATGATGTCCATGGTCCTAATTTTATATATAACGAATAAATTCATGTTTGAAATCATTGATATTGATTATATGCGTAATGAATGCCAAAAGTATGGTTATACATGTATACAGAATTATGGAAAAATTTCCATACTGAAATGCATGTTGTAACGGGCACATGACGTCATGGTGAACATGAAAAGATTGAAACACTTGCCTCCCTGGTTCTCTATAGGCTTCGTGCCACTCGTCCTCCCTCCCTCCTGGGTCCACTTCTGTCCCTGGAGTTCTTCTCGGCAGTCGTCACTGCCTCTGGGGGACTTCATGGTCCATTTCTGCCCCCAGGATGATGATGTCCATGGTGCTGAAAGCCAAGATAATGCGAAGTTTAATGTTTGAAATAACTGATGTTAATTGATGTCTACTTGCTTTTGTGGTCCTCTGTCAGCTTTGTCCACTTGTGTCCCTGGGGTTCTTCTCGGCAGTCGTCACTGCCTCTGGGGGACTTCATGGTCCATTTCTGTCCCCAGGATGATGATGTCCATGGTGCTGAGAGCAAAGATAATGAGACGTTTAATGTTTGAAATAACTGATGTTAATTGATGTCTACTTGCCTTTATGGTCCTCTGTCAGCTTCGTGGGAGTAGTCCTTCGTCCCTCCCTCCTGGGTCCACTTCACGGTCCATTTTTGCCCCCAGGATGATGATGTCCATGGTCCTAATTGTATATATAAAGAATAAATTCATGTTTGAAATCATTGATATTGATTATATGCGTAATGAATGCCAAAAGTATGGTTATACATGTACACAGAACTATGGACAAATTTGTATCCTGAAATGCATGTTGCAACGGGCACATGACGTCATGGTGAACATGAAAAGATTGAAACACTTGCCTCCCTGGTCCTCTGTCGGCTTCGTGGCACTCGTCTTCCCTCCCTCCTGGGTCCACTTCTGTCCCTGGAGTTCTTCTCGGCAGTCGTCACTGCCTGTGGGGGACTTCATGGTCCATTTATGCCCCCAGGATGATGATGTCCATGGTGCTGAGAGCAAAGATAATGAAAAGTTTAATGTTTGAAATAACTGATGTTATTTGATGTCTACTTGCCTTCGTGGTCCTCTGTCAGCTTCGTGGCAGTGGTCCTTCGTCCCTCCCTCCTGGGTCCACTTCACGGTCCATTTCTGCCCCCAGGATGATGATGTCCATGGTCCTAATTGTATATATAAAGAATAAATTCATGTTTGAAATCATTGATATTGATTATATGCGTAATGAATGCCAAAAGTATGGTTATACATGTACACAGAACTATGGACAAATTTGTATCCTGAAATGCATGTTGCAACGGGCACATGACGTCATAGTGAACATGAAAAGATTGAAACACTTGCCTCCCTGGTCCTCTGTCGGCTTCGTGGCACTCGTCTTCCCTCCCTCCTGGGTCCACTTCTGTCCCTGGAGTTCTTCTCGGCAGTCGTCACTGCCTGTGGGGGACTTCATGGTCCATTCATGCCCCCAGGATGATGATGTCCATGGTGCTGAGAGCAAAGATAATGAGACGTTTAATGTTTGAAATAACTGATGTTAATTGATGTCTACTTGCCTTCGTCGTCCTCTGTCATCTTCGTGGCAGTGGTCCTTCGTCCCTCCCTCCTGGGTCCACTTCACGGTCCATTTCTGCCCCCAGGATGATGATGTCCATGGTCCTAATTGTATATATAAAGAATAAATTCATGTTTGAAATCATTGATATTGATTATATGCGCAATGAATGCCAAAAGTATGGTTATACATGTATACAGAATTATGGACAAATTTGCATACTGAAATGCATGTTGTAACGGGCACATGACGTCATGGTGAACATAAAAAGATTGAAACACTTGCCTCCCTGGTCCTCTGTCGGCTTCGTGGCACTCGTGCTTCCTCCCTCCCTCCCTCCTGGGTCCACTTCTGTCCCTGGAGTTCTCCACGGCAGTCGTCACTGCCTCTGGGGGACTTCATGGACCATTTCTGCCCCCAGGATGATGATGTCCATGGTGCTGAGAGCAAAGATAATGAGAAGTTTAATGTTTGAAATAACTGATGTTAATTGATGTCTGCTTGCCTTTTTGGTCCTCTGTCATCTTCGTGGCAGTGGTCCTTCGTCCCTCCCTCCTGGGTCCACTTCACGGTCCATTTTTGACCCCAGGATGATGATGTCCATGGTCCTAATTTTATATATAACGAATAAATTCATGTTTGAAATCATTGATATTGATTATATGCGTAATGAATGCCAAAAGTATGGTTATACATGTATACAGAATTATGGAAAAATTTGCATACTGAAATGCATGTTGTAACGGGCACATGACGTCATGGTGAACATGAAAAGATTGAAACACTTGCCTCCCTGGTTCTCTATAGGCTTCGTGGCACTCGTCCTCCCTCCCTCCTTGGTCCATTTCTGTCCCTGGAGTTCTTCTCGGCAGTCGTCACTGCCTCTGGGGGACTTCATGGTCCATTTCTGCCCCCAGGATGATGATGTCCATGGTGCTGAAAGCCAAGATAATGCGAAGTTTAATGTTTGAAATAACTGATGTTAATTGATGTCTACTTGCTTTTGTGGTCCTCTGTCAGCTTTGTCCACTTGTGTCCCTGGGGTTCTTCTCGGCAGTCGTCACTGCCTCTGGGGGACTTCATGGTCCATTTCTGTCCCCAGGATGATGATGTCCATGGTGCTGAGAGCAAAGATAATGAGACGTTTAATGTTTGAAATAACTGATGTTAATTGATGTCTACTTGCCTTTATGGTCCTCTGTCAGCTTCGTGGGAGTAGTCCTTCGTCCCTCCCTCCTGGGTCCACTTCACGGTCCATTTTTGCCCCCAGGATGATGATGTCCATGGTCCTAATTGTATATATAAAGAATAAATTCATGTTTGAAATCATTGATATTGATTATATGCGTAATGAATGCCAAAAGTATGGTTATACATGTACACAGAACTATGGACAAATTTGTATCCTGAAATGCATGTTGCAACGGGCACATGACGTCATGGTGAACATGAAAAGATTGAAACACTTGCCTCCCTGGTCCTCTGTCGGCTTCGTGGCACTCGTCTTCCCTCCCTCCTGGGTCCACTTCTGTCCCTGGAGTTCTTCTCGGCAGTCGTCACTGCCTGTGGGGGACTTCATGGTCCATTTATGCCCCCAGGATGATGATGTCCATGGTGCTGAGAGCAAAGATAATGAAAAGTTTAATGTTTGAAATAACTGATGTTATTTGATGTCTACTTGCCTTCGTGGTCCTCTGTCAGCTTCGTGGGAGTGGTCCTTCGTCCCTCCCTCCTGGGTCCACTTCACGGTCCATTTCTGCCCCCAGGATGATGATGTCCATGGTCCTAATTGTATATATAAAGAATAAATTCATGTTTGAAATCATTGATATTGATTATATGCGTAATGAATGCCAAAAGTATGGTTATACATGTACACAGAACTATGGACAAATTTGTATCCTGAAATGCATGTTGCAACGGGCACATGACGTCATAGTGAACATGAAAAGATTGAAACACTTGCCTCCCTGGTCCTCTGTCGGCTTCGTGGCACTCGTCTTCCCTCCCTCCTGGGTCCACTTCTGTCCCTGGAGTTCTTCTCGGCAGTCGTCACTGCCTGTGGGGGACTTCATGGTCCATTTATGCCCCCAGGATGATGATGTCCATGGTGCTGAGAGCAAAGACAATGAAAAGTTTAATGTTTGAAATAACTGATGTTAATTGATGTCTACTTGCCTTCGTCGTCCTCTGTCATCTTCGTGGCAGTGGTCCTTCGTCCCTCCCTCCTGGGTCCACTTCACGGTCCATTTCTGCCCCCAGGATGATGATGTCCATGGTCCTAATTGTATATATAAAGAATAAATTCATGTTTGAAATCATTGATGTTGATTATATGCGTAATGAATGCCAAAAGTATGGTTATACATGTATACAGAATTATGGACAAATTTGCATACTGAAATGCATGTTGTAACGGGCACATGACGTCATGGTGAACATAAAAAGATTGAAACACTTGCCTCCCTGGTCCTCTGTCGGCTTCGTGGCACTCGTGCTTCCTCCCTCCCTCCCTCCTGGGTCCACTTCTGTCCCTGGAGTTCTCCACGGCAGTCGTCACTGCCTCTGGGGGACTTCATGGACCATTTCTGCCCCCAGGATGATGATGTCCATGGTGCTGAAAGCCAAGATAATGAAAAGTTTAATGTTTGAAATAACTGATGTTAATTGATGTCTACTTGCCTTTGTGGTCCTCTGTCAGCTTCGTCCACTTCTGTCCCTGGGGTTCTTCTCGGCAGTCGTCACTGCCTCTGGGGGACTTCATGGTCCATTTCTGCCCCCAGGATGATGATGTCCATGGTGCTGAGAGCAAAGATAATGAGAAGTTTAATGTTTGAAATAACTGATGTTAATTGATGTCTGCTTGCCTTTATGGTCCTCTGTCATCTTCGTGGCAGTGGTCCTTCGTCCCTCTCTCCTGGGTCCACTTCACGGTCCATTTTTGCCCCCAGGATGATGATGTCCATGGTCCTAATTGTATATATAAAGAATAAATTCATGTTTGAAATCATTGATATTGATTATATGCGTAATGAATGCCAAAAGTATGGTTATACATGTATACAGAATTATGGACAAATTTGTATAGTGAAATGCATGTTGTAACGGGCACATGACGTCATGGTGAACATGAAAAGATTGAAACACTTGCCTCCCTGGTTCTCTATCGGCTTCGTGGCACTCGTCCTCCCTCCCTCCTGTGTCCACTTCTGTCCCTGGAGTTCTCCACGGCAGTCGTCACTGCCTCTGGGGAACTTCATGGTCCATTTCTGCCCCCAGGATGATGATGTCCATGGTGCTGAAAGCCAAGATAATGAAAAGTTTAATGTTTGAAATAACTGATGTTAATTGAGGTCTACTTGCCTTTGTGGTCCTCTGTCAGCTTCGTCCACTTGTGTCCCTGGAGTTCTTCTCGGCAGTCGTCACTGCCTCTGGGGGACTTCATGGTCCATTTCTGCCCCCAGGATGATGATGTCCATGGTGCTGAGAGCAAAGATAATGAGAAGTTTAATGTTTGAAATAACTGATGTTAATTGATGTCTACTTGCCTTTATGGTCCTCTGTCAGCTTCGTGGGAGTGGTCCTTCGTCCCTCCCTCCTGGGTCCACTTCACGGTCCATTTTTGCCCCCAGGATGATGATGTCCATGGTCCTAATTGTATATATAAAGAATAAATTCATGTTTGAAATCATTGATATTGATTATATGCGTAATGAATGCCAAAAGTATGTATATACATGTATACAGAATTATGGACAAATTTGCATACTGAAATGCATGTTGAAACGGGCACATGACGTCATGGTGAACATAAAAAGATTGAAACACTTGCCTCCCTGGTCCTCTGTCGGCTTCGTGGCACTCGTGCTCCCTCCCTCCCTCCCTCCTGTGTCCACTTCTGTCCCTGGAGTTCTCCACGGCAGTCGTCACTGCCTCTGGGGGACTTCATGGTCCATATTTGCCCCCAGGATGATGATGTCCATGGTACTGAAAGCCAAGATAATGAGAAGTTTAATGTTTGAAACAACTGATGTTAATTGATGTCTACTTGCCTTTGTGGTCCTCTGTCAGCTTCGTCCACTTCTCTCCCTGGAGTTCTTCTTGGCAGTCGTCACTGCCTCTGGGGGACTTCATGGTCCATTTCTGCCCCCAGGATGATGATGTCCATGGTGCTGAGAGCAAAGATAATGAGAAGTTTAATGTTTGAAATAACTGATGTTAATTGATGTCTGCTTGCCTTTATGGTCCTCTGTCATCTTCGTGGCAGTGGTCCTTCGTCCCTCCCTCCTGGGTCCACTTCACGGTCCATTTTTGACCCCAGGATGATGATGTCCATGGTCCTAATTGTATATATAAAGAATAAATTCATGTTTGAAATCATTGATATTGATTATATGCGTAATGAATGCCAAAAGTATGGTTATACATGTATACAGAATTATGGAAAAATTTGCATACTGAAATACATGTTGTAGCGGGCACATGACGTCATAGTGAACATGAAAAGATTGAAACACTTGCCTCCCTGGTTCTCTATCGGCTTCGTGGCACTCGTCCTCCCTCCGTCCTGGGTCCACTTCTCTCCCTGGAGTTCTTCTTGGCAGTCGTCACTGCCTCTGGGGAACTTCATGGTCCATTTCTGCCCCCAGGATGATGATGTCCATGGTGCTGAGAGCAAAGATAATGAGAAGTTTAATGTTTGAAATAACTGATGTTAATTGATGTCTGCTTGCCTTTATGGTCCTCTGTCATCTTCGTGGGAGTGGTCCTTCGTCCCTCCCTCCTGGGTCCACTTCACGGTCCATTTTTGCCCCCAGGATGATGATGTCCATGGTCCTAATTGTATATATAAAGAATAAATTCATGTTTGAAATCATTGATATTGATTATATGCGTAATGAATGCCAAAAGTATGTATATGCATGTATACAGAATTTTGGACAAATTTGCATACTGAAATGCATGTTGTAACGGGCACATGACGTCGTGGTGAACATAAAAAGATTACAACACTTGCCTCCCTGGTCGTCTGTCGGCTTCGTGGCACTCGTGCTCCCTCCCTCCCTCCCTCCTGGGTCCACTTCTGTCCCTGGAGTTCTCCTCGGCTGTCGTCACTGCCTCTGGGGGACTTCATGGTCCATTTCTGCCCCCAGGATGATGATGTCCATGGTGCTGAAAGCCAAGATAATGAGAAGTTTAATGTTTGAAATAACTGATGTTAATTGATGTCTACTTGCTTTTGTGGTCCTCTGTCAGCTTCGTCCACTTGTGTCCCTGGAGTTCTTCTCGGCAGTCGTCACTGCCTGTGGGGGACTTCATGGTCCATTTCTGCCCCCAGGATGATGATGTCCATAGTGCTGAAAGCAAAGATAATGAAAAGTTTAATGTTTGAAATAACTGATGTTAATTGATGTCTACTTGCCTTCGTCGTCCTCTGTCAGCTTCGTGGCAGTGGTCCTTCGTCCCTCCCTCCTGGATCCACTTCACGGTCCGTTTTTGCCCCCAGGATGATGATGTCCATGGTCCTAATTGTATATATAAAGAATAAATTCATGTTTGAAATCATTGATATTGATTACATGCGTAATGAATGCCAAAAGTATGGTTATACATGTATACAGAATTATGGACAAATTTGTATCCTGAAATGCATGTTGTAACGGGCACATGACGTCATGGTGAACATGAAAAGATTGAAACACTTGCCTCCCTGGTCCTCTATCGACTTCGTGGCACTCGTCCTCCCTCCTTCCCTCCTGGGTCCACTTCTGTCCCTGGAGTTCTCCTGGGCAGTCGTCACTGCCTGTGGGGGACTTCATGGTCCATTTCTGCCCCCAGGATGATGATGTCCATGGTGCTGAAAGCCAAGATAATGAGAAGTTTAATGTTTGAAACAACTGATGTTAATTGATGTCTACTTGCCTTTGTGGTCCTCTGTCAGCTTCGTCCACTTCTCTCCCTGGAGTTCTTCTCAGCAGTCGTCACTGCCTGTGGGGGACTTCATGGTCCATTTCTGCCCCCAGGATGATGATGTCCATGGTGCTGAAAGCCAAGACAATGAGAAGTTTAATGTTTGAAACAACTGATGTTAATTGATGTCTACTTGCCTTTGTGGTCCTCTGTCAGCTTCGTCCACTTGTGTCCCTGGAGTTCTCCTCGGCAGTCGTCACTGCCTCTGGGGGACTTCATGGTCCATTTCTGCCCCCAGGATGATGATGTCCATAGTGCTGAAAGCCAAGATAATGAAAAATTTAATGTTTGAAACAACTGATGTTAATTGATGTCTACTTGCCTTTGTGGTCCTCTGTCAGCTTCGTCCACTTGTGTCCCTGGAGTTCTCCTCGGCAGTCGTCACTGCCTGTGGGGGACTTCATGGTCCCTTTCTGCCCCCAGGATGATGATGTCCATGGTGCTGAAAGCCAAGATAATGAGAAGTTTAATGTTTGAAACAACTGATGTTAATTGATGTCTACTTGCCTTCGTGGTCCTGTGTCAGCTTCGTCCACTTGTGTCCCTGGTGTTCTTCTTGGCAGTCGTCACTGCCTCTGGGGGACTTCATGGTCCATTTCTGCCCCCAGGATTATGATGTCCATGGTGCTGAGAGGAAAGATAATGAGAAGTTAAATGTTTGAAATAACTGATGTCAATTGATGTCTGCTTGCCTTTATGGTCCTCTGTCATCTTCGTGGCAGTGGTCCTTTGTCAATCCCTCCTGGGTCCACTTCACGGTCCATTCTTGCCGCCAGGATGATGATGTCCATGGTCCTAATTGTATATATAAAGAATAAATTCATGTTTGAAATCATTGATATTGATTATATGCGTAATGAATGCCAAAAGTATGGTTGTACATGTATACAGAATTATGGACAAATTTGTATCCTGAAATGCATGTTGCAACGGGCACATGACGTCATGGTGAACATGAAAAGATTGAAACACTTGCCTCCCTGGTTCTCTATCGGCTTCGTGGCACTCGTCCTCCCTACCTCCTGGGTCCACTTCTGTCCCTGGAGTTCTTCTCGGCAGTCGTCACTGCCTGTGGGGGACTTCATGGTCCATTTCTGCCCCCAGGATGATGATGTCCATGGTGCTGAAAGCCAAGATGATGAGAAGTTTAATGTTTGAAATAACTGATGTTAATTGATGTCTACTTGCTTTTGTGGTCCTCTGTCAGCTTCGTCCACTTCTGTCCCTGGAGATCTTCTCGGCAGTCGTCACTGCCTCTGGGGGACTTCATGGTCCATTTCTGCCCCCAGGATGATGATGTCCATGGTGCTGAGAGCAAAGATAATGAGAAGTTTAATGTTTGAAGTAACTGATGTCAATTGATGTCTACTTGCCTTCGTGGTCCTCTGTCAGCTTCGTGGCAGTGGTCCTTCGTCCCTCCCTCCTGGGTCCACTTCACGGTCCATTTTTGACCCCAGGATGATGATGTCCATGGTCCTAATTGTATATATAAAGAATAAATTCATGTTTGAAATCATTGATATTGATTATATGCGTAATGAATGCCAAAAGTATGTATATACATGTATACAGAATTATGGACAAATTTGTATCCTGAAATGCATCTTGCAACGGGCACATGACGTCATGGTGAACATGAAAAGATTGAAACACTTGCCTCCCTGGTTCTCTATCGGCTTCGTGGCACTCGTCCTCCCTCCCTCCTGGGTCCACTTCTGTCCCTGGAGTTCTTCTCGGCAATCGTCACTGCCTGTGGGGGACTTCATGGTCCATTTCTGCCCCCAGGATGATGATGTAAATGGTGCTGAAAGCCAAGATAATGAGAAGTTTAATGTTTGAAACAACTGATGTTAATTGATGTCTACTTGCCTTTGTGGTCCTCTGTCAGCTTCGTCCACTTGTGTCCCTGGAGTTCTTCTTGGCAGTCGTCACTGCCTCTGGGGGACTTCATGGTCCATTTCTGCCCCCAGGATGATGATGTCCATGGTGCTGAAAGCAAAGATAATGAAAAGTTTAATGTTTGAAATAACTGATGTTAATTGATGTCTACTTGCCTTTATGGTCCTCTGTCATCTTCGTGGCAGTGGTCCTTCGTCCCTCCCTCCTGGGTCCACTTCACGGTCCATTTTTGCCCCCAGGATGATGATGTCCATGGTCCTAATTGTATATATAAAGAATAAATTCATGTTTGAAATCATTGATATTGATTATATGCGTAATGAATGCCAAAAGTATGTATAGACATGTATACAGAATTATGGACAAATTTGTATCCTGAAATGCATGTTGTAACGGGCACATGACGTCATGGTGAACATGAAAAGATTGAAACACTTGCCTCCCTGGTACTCTGTCGGCTTCGTGGCACTCGTCTATGGTTCCCTCCCTCCCTCCCTCCAGGGTCCACTTCTGTCCCTGGAGTTCTTCTCGGCAGTTGTCACTGCCTCTGGGGGACTTCATGGTCCATTTCTGCCCCCAGGATGATGATGTCCATGGTGCTGAAAGCCAAGATAATGAGAAGTTTAATGTTTGAAATAACTGATGTTAATTGATGTCTACTTGCCTTCGTGGTCCTCTGTCAGCTTTGTGCCAGTGGTCCTTCGTCCCTCCCTCCTGGGTCCACTTCACGGTCCATTTTTGCCCCCAGGATGATGATGTCCATGGTCCTAATTGTATATATAAAGAATAAATTCATGTTTGAAATCATTGATATTGATTATATGCGTAATGAATGCCAAAAGTATGTATATACATGTATACAGAATTATGGACAAATTTGTATCCTGAAATGCATGTTGTAACGGGCACATGACGTCATGGTGAACATGAAAAGATTGAAACACTTGCCTCCCTGGTACTCTGTCGGCTTCGTGGCACTCGTCTTCCCTCCCTCCCTCCCTCCTGGGTCCACTTCTGTCCCTGGAGTTCTTCTCGGCAGTCGTCACTGCCTCTGGGGGACTTCATGGTCCATTTCTGCCCCCAGGATGATGATGTCCATGGTGCTGAAAGCCAAGATAATGAGAAGTTTAATGTTTGAAATAACTGATGTTAATTGATGTCTACTTGCCTTCGTGGTCCTCGGTCAGCTTTGTGCCAGTGGTCCTTCGTCCCTCCCTCCTGGGTCCACTTCACGGTCCATTTTTGCCCCCAGGATGATGATGTCCATGGTCCTAATTGTATATATAAAGAATAAATTCATGTTTGAAATCATTGATATTGATTATATGCGTAATGAATGCCCAAAGTATAATTATACATATATACAGAATTATGGACAAATTTGTATCCTGAAATGTATTTTGTAACGGGCACATGACGTCATGGTGAACATGAAAAGATTGAAACACTTGCCTCCCTGGTTCTCTATCGGCTTCGTGGCACTCGTCCTTCCTCCCTCCTGGGTCCACTTCTGTCCCTGGAGTTCTCCTCGGCTGTCGTCACTGCCTCTGGGGGACTTCATGGTCCATTTCTGCCCCCAGGATGATGATGTCCATGGTGCTGAAAGCCAAGATAATGAGAAGTTTAATGTTTGAAATAACTGATGTTAATTGATGTCTACTTGCTTTTGTGGTCCTCTGTCAGCTTCGTCCACTTGTGTCCCTGGAGTTCTTCTCGGCAGTCGTCACTGCCTGTGGGGGACTTCATGGTCCATTTCTGCCCCCAGGATGATGATGTCCATAGTGCTGAAAGCAAAGATAATGAAAAGTTTAATGTTTGAAATAACTGATGTTAATTGATGTCTACTTGCCTTCGTCGTCCTCTGTCAGCTTCGTGGCAGTGGTCCTTCGTCCCTCCCTCCTGGATCCACTTCACAGTCCGTTTTTGCCCCCAGGATGATGATGTCCATGGTCCTAATTGTATATATAAAGAATAAATTCATGTTTGAAATCATTGATATTGATTACATGCGTAATGAATGCCAAAAGTATGGTTATACATGTATACAGAATTATGGACAAATTTGTATCCTGAAATGCATGTTGTAACGGGCACATGACGTCATGGTGAACATGAAAAGATTGAAACACTTGCCTCCCTGGTCCTCTATCGACTTCGTGGCACTCGTCCTCCCTCCTTCCCTCCTGGGTCCACTTCTGTCCCTGGAGTTCTCCTGGGCAGTCGTCACTGCCTGTGGGGGACTTCATGGTCCATTTCTGCCCCCAGGATGATGATGTCCATGGTGCTGAAAGCCAAGATAATGAGAAGTTTAATGTTTGAAACAACTGATGTTAATTGATGTCTACTTGCCTTTGTGGTCCTCTGTCAGCTTCGTCCACTTCTCTCCCTGGAGTTCTTCTCAGCAGTCGTCACTGCCTGTGGGGGACTTCATGGTCCATTTCTGCCCCCAGGATGATGATGTCCATGGTGCTGAAAGCCAAGACAATGAGAAGTTTAATGTTTGAAACAACTGATGTTAATTGATGTCTACTTGCCTTTGTGGTCCTCTGTCAGCTTCGTCCACTTGTGTCCCTGGAGTTCTCCTCGGCAGTCGTCACTGCCTCTGGGGGACTTCATGGTCCATTTCTGCCCCAGGATGATGATGTCCATAGTGCTGAAAGCCAAGATAATGAAAAATTTAATGTTTGAAACAACTGATGTAAATTGATGTCTACTTGCCTTTGTGGTCCTCTGTCAGCTTCGTCCACTTGTGTCCCTGGAGTTCTCCTCGGCAGTCGTCACTGCCTGTGGGGGACTTCATGGTCCCTTTCTGCCCCCAGGATGATGATGTCCATGGTGCTGAAAGCCAAGATAATGAGAAGTTTAATGTTTGAAACAACTGATGTTAATTGATGTCTACTTGCCTTCGTGGTCCTGTGTCAGCTTCGTCCACTTGTGTCCCTGGTGTTCTTCTCGGCAGTCGTCACTGCCTCTGGGGGACTTCATGGTCCATTTCTGCCCCCAGGATTATGATGTCCATGGTGCTGAGAGGAAAGATAATGAGAAGTTAAATGTTTGAAATAACTGATGTCAATTGATGTCTGCTTGCCTTTATGGTCCTCTGTCATCTTCGTGGCAGTGGTCCTTTGTCAATCCCTCCTGGGTCCACTTCACGGTCCATTCTTGCCGCCAGGATGATGATGTCCATGGTCCTAATTGTATATATAAAGAATAAATTCATGTTTGAAATCATTGATATTGATTATATGCGTAATGAATGCCAAAAGTATGGTTGTACATGTATACAGAATTATGGACAAATTTGTATCCTGAAATGCATGTTGCAACGGGCACATGACGTCATGGTGAACATGAAAAGATTGAAACACTTGCCTCCCTGGTTCTCTATCGGCTTCGTGGCACTCGTCCTCCCTACCTCCTGGGTCCACTTCTGTCCCTGGAGTTCTTCTCGGCAGTCGTCACTGCCTGTGGGGGACTTCATGGTCCATTTCTGCCCCCAGGATGATGATGTCCATGGTGCTGAAAGCCAAGATGATGAGAAGTTTAATGTTTGAAATAACTGATGTTAATTGATGTCTACTTGCTTTTGTGGTCCTCTGTCAGCTTCGTCCACTTCTGTCCCTGGAGATCTTCTCGGCAGTCGTCACTGCCTCTGGGGGACTTCATGGTCCATTTCTGCCCCCAGGATGATGATGTCCATGGTGCTGAGAGCAAAGATAATGAGAAGTTTAATGTTTGAAGTAACTGATGTCAATTGATGTCTACTTGCCTTCGTGGTCCTCTGTCAGCTTCGTGGCAGTGGTCCTTCGTCCCTCCCTCCTGGGTCCACTTCACGGTCCATTTTTGACCCCAGGATGATGATGTCCATGGTCCTAATTGTATATATAAAGAATAAATTCATGTTTGAAATCATTGATATTGATTATATGCGTAATGAATGCCAAAAGTATGTATATACATGTATACAGAATTATGGACAAATTTGTATACTGAAATGCATCTTGCAACGGGCACATGACGTCATGGTGAACATGAAAAGATTGAAACACTTGCCTCCCTGGTTCTCTATCGGCTTCGTGGCACTCGTCCTCCCTCCCTCCTGGGTCCACTTCTGTCCCTGGAGTTCTTCTCGGCAATCGTCACTGCCTGTGGGGGACTTCATGGTCCATTTCTGCCCCCAGGATGATGATGTAAATGGTGCTGAAAGCCAAGATAATGAGAAGTTTAATGTTTGAAACAACTGATGTTAATTGATGTCTACTTGCCTTTGTGGTCCTCTGTCAGCTTCGTCCACTTGTGTCCCTGGAGTTCTTCTTGGCAGTCGTCACTGCCTCTGGGGGACTTCATGGTCCATTTCTGCCCCCAGGATGATGATGTCCATGGTGCTGAAAGCAAAGATAATGAAAAGTTTAATGTTTGAAATAACTGATGTTAATTGATGTCTACTTGCCTTTATGGTCCTCTGTCATCTTCGTGGCAGTGGTCCTTCGTCCCTCCCTCCTGGGTCCACTTCACGGTCCATTTTTGCCCCCAGGATGATGATGTCCATGGTCCTAATTGTATATATAAAGAATAAATTCATGTTTGAAATCATTGATATTGATTATATGCGTAATGAATGCCAAAAGTATGTATAGACATGTATACAGAATTATGGACAAATTTGTATCCTGAAATGCATGTTGTAACGGGCACATGACGTCATGGTGAACATGAAAAGATTGAAACACTTGCCTCCCTGGTACTCTGTCGGCTTCGTGGCACTCGTCTATGGTTCCCTCCCTCCCTCCCTCCAGGGTCCACTTCTGTCCCTGGAGTTCTTCTCGGCAGTTGTCACTGCCTCTGGGGGACTTCATGGTCCATTTCTGCCCCCAGGATGATGATGTCCATGGTGCTGAAAGCCAAGATAATGAGAAGTTTAATGTTTGAAATAACTGATGTTAATTGATGTCTACTTGCCTTCGTGGTCCTCTGTCAGCTTTGTGCCAGTGGTCCTTCGTCCCTCCCTCCTGGGTCCACTTCACGGTCCATTTTTGCCCCCAGGATGATGATGTCCATGGTCCTAATTGTATATATAAAGAATAAATTCATGTTTGAAATCATTGATATTGATTATATGCGTAATGAATGCCAAAAGTATGTATATACATGTATACAGAATTATGGACAAATTTGTATCCTGAAATGCATGTTGTAACGGGCACATGACGTCATGGTGAACATGAAAAGATTGAAACACTTGCCTCCCTGGTACTCTGTCGGCTTCGTGGCACTCGTCTTCCCTCCCTCCCTCCCTCCTGGGTCCACTTCTGTCCCTGGAGTTCTTCTCGGCAGTCGTCACTGCCTCTGGGGGACTTCATGGTCCCTTTCTGCCCCCAGGATGATGATGTCCATGGTGCTGAAAGCCAAGATAATGAGAAGTTTAATGTTTGAAACAACTGATGTTAATTGATGTCTACTTGCCTTCGTGGTCCTGTGTCAGCTTCGTCCACTTGTGTCCCTGGTGTTCTTCTCGGCAGTCGTCACTGCCTCTGGGGGACTTCATGGTCCATTTCTGCCCCCAGGATTATGATGTCCATGGTGCTGAGAGGAAAGATAATGAGAAGTTAAATGTTTGAAATAACTGATGTCAATTGATGTCTGCTTGCCTTTATGGTCCTCTGTCATCTTCGTGGCAGTGGTCCTTTGTCAATCCCTCCTGGGTCCACTTCACGGTCCATTCTTGCCGCCAGGATGATGATGTCCATGGTCCTAATTGTATATATAAAGAATAAATTCATGTTTGAAATCATTGATATTGATTATATGCGTAATGAATGCCAAAAGTATGGTTGTACATGTATACAGAATTATGGACAAATTTGTATCCTGAAATGCATGTTGCAACGGGCACATGACGTCATGGTGAACATGAAAAGATTGAAACACTTGCCTCCCTGGTTCTCTATCGGCTTCGTGGCACTCGTCCTCCCTACCTCCTGGGTCCACTTCTGTCCCTGGAGTTCTTCTCGGCAGTCGTCACTGCCTGTGGGGGACTTCATGGTCCATTTCTGCCCCCAGGATGATGATGTCCATGGTGCTGAAAGCCAAGATGATGAGAAGTTTAATGTTTGAAATAACTGATGTTAATTGATGTCTACTTGCTTTTGTGGTCCTCTGTCAGCTTCGTCCACTTCTGTCCCTGGAGATCTTCTCGGCAGTCGTCACTGCCTCTGGGGGACTTCATGGTCCATTTCTGCCCCCAGGATGATGATGTCCATGGTGCTGAGAGCAAAGATAATGAGAAGTTTAATGTTTGAAGTAACTGATGTCAATTGATGTCTACTTGCCTTCGTGGTCCTCTGTCAGCTTCGTGGCAGTGGTCCTTCGTCCCTCCCTCCTGGGTCCACTTCACGGTCCATTTTTGACCCCAGGATGATGATGTCCATGGTCCTAATTGTATATATAAAGAATAAATTCATGTTTGAAATCATTGATATTGATTATATGCGTAATGAATGCCAAAAGTATGTATATACATGTATACAGAATTATGGACAAATTTGTATACTGAAATGCATCTTGCAACGGGCACATGACGTCATGGTGAACATGAAAAGATTGAAACACTTGCCTCCCTGGTTCTCTATCGGCTTCGTGGCACTCGTCCTCCCTCCCTCCTGGGTCCACTTCTGTCCCTGGAGTTCTTCTCGGCAATCGTCACTGCCTGTGGGGGACTTCATGGTCCATTTCTGCCCCCAGGATGATGATGTAAATGGTGCTGAAAGCCAAGATAATGAGAAGTTTAATGTTTGAAACAACTGATGTTAATTGATGTCTACTTGCCTTTGTGGTCCTCTGTCAGCTTCGTCCACTTGTGTCCCTGGAGTTCTTCTTGGCAGTCGTCACTGCCTCTGGGGGACTTCATGGTCCATTTCTGCCCCCAGGATGATGATGTCCATGGTGCTGAAAGCAAAGATAATGAAAAGTTTAATGTTTGAAATAACTGATGTTAATTGATGTCTACTTGCCTTTATGGTCCTCTGTCATCTTCGTGGCAGTGGTCCTTCGTCCCTCCCTCCTGGGTCCACTTCACGGTCCATTTTTGCCCCCAGGATGATGATGTCCATGGTCCTAATTGTATATATAAAGAATAAATTCATGTTTGAAATCATTGATATTGATTATATGCGTAATGAATGCCAAAAGTATGGTTATACATGTATACAGAATTATGGACAAATTTGTATCCTGAAATGCATGTTGTAACGGGCACATGACGTCATGGTGAACATGAAAAGATTGAAACACTTGCCTCCCTGGTACTCTGTCGGCTTCGTGGCACTCGTCTATGGTTCCCTCCCTCCCTCCCTCCAGGGTCCACTTCTGTCCCTGGAGTTCTTCTCGGCAGTTGTCACTGCCTCTGGGGGACTTCATGGTCCATTTCTGCCCCCAGGATGATGATGTCCATGGTGCTGAAAGCCAAGATAATGAGAAGTTTAATGTTTGAAATAACTGATGTTAATTGATGTCTACTTGCCTTCGTGGTCCTCTGTCAGCTTTGTGCCAGTGGTCCTTCGTCCCTCCCTCCTGGGTCCACTTCACGGTCCATTTTTGCCCCCAGGATGATGATGTCCATGGTCCTAATTGTATATATAAAGAATAAATTCATGTTTGAAATCATTGATATTGATTATATGCGTAATGAATGCCAAAAGTATGTATATACATGTATACAGAATTATGGACAAATTTGTATCCTGAAATGCATGTTGTAACGGGCACATGACGTCATGGTGAACATGAAAAGATTGAAACACTTGCCTCCCTGGTACTCTGTCGGCTTCGTGGCACTCGTCTTCCCTCCCTCCCTCCCTCCTGGGTCCACTTCTGTCCCTGGAGTTCTTCTCGGCAGTCGTCACTGCCTCTGGGGGACTTCATGGTCCATTTCTGCCCCCAGGATGATGATGTCCATGGTGCTGAAAGCCAAGATAATGAGAAGTTTAATGTTTGAAATAACTGATGTTAATTGATGTCTACTTGCCTTCGTGGTCCTCGGTCAGCTTTGTGCCAGTGGTCCTTCGTCCCTCCCTCCTGGGTCCACTTCACGGTCCATTTTTGCCCCCAGGATGATGATGTCCATGGTCCTAATTGTATATATAAAGAATAAATTCATGTTTGAAATCATTGATATTGATTATATGCGTAATGAATGCCCAAAGTATAATTATACATATATACAGAATTATGGACAAATTTGTATCCTGAAATGTATTTTGTAACGGGCACATGACGTCATGGTGAACATGAAAAGATTGAAACACTTGCCTCCCTGGTTCTCTATCGGCTTCGTGGCACTCGTCCTTCCTCCCTCCTGGGTCCACTTCTGTCCCTGGAGTTCTTCTCGGCAGTTGTCACTGCCTCTGGGGGACTTCATGGTCCATTTCTGCCCCCAGGATGATGATGTCCATGGTGCTGAAAGCCAAGATAATGAGAAGTTTAATGTTTGAAACAACTGATGTTAATTGATGTCTACTTGCCTTCGTGGTCCTCTGTCAGCTTCGTCCACTTGTGTCCCTGGTGTTCTTCTCGGCAGTCGTCACTGCCTCTGGGGGACTTCATGGTCCATTTCTGCCCCCAGGATGATGATGTCCATGGTGCTGAAAGCAAAGATAATGAAAAGTTTAATGTTTGAAATAACTGATGTTAATTGATGTCTACTTGCCTTTATGGTCCTCTGTCATCTTCGTGGCAGTGGTCCTTCGTCCCTCCCTCCTGGGTCCACTTCACGGTCCATTTTTGCCCCCAGGATGATGATGTCCATGGTCCTAATTGTATATATAAAGAATAAATTCATGTTTGAAATCATTGATATTGATTATATGCGTAATGAATGCCAAAAGTATGTATAGACATGTATACAGAATTATGGACAAATTTGTATCCTGAAATGCATGTTGTAACGGGCACATGACGACATGGTGAACATGAAAAGATTGAAACACTTGCCTCCCTGGTACTCTGTCGGCTTCGTGGCACTCGTCTATGGTTCCCTCCCTCCCTCCCTCCAGGGTCCACTTCTGTCCCTGGAGTTCTTCTCGGCAGTTGTCACTGCCTCTGGGGGACTTCATGGTCCATTTCTGCCCCCAGGATGATGATGTCCATGGTGCTGAAAGCCAAGATAATGAGAAGTTTAATGTTTGAAATAACTGATGTTAATTGATGTCTACTTGCCTTCGTGGTCCTCTGTCAGCTTTGTGCCAGTGGTCCTTCGTCCCTCCCTCCTGGGTCCACTTCACGGTCCATTTTTGCCCCCAGGATGATGATGTCCATGGTCCTAATTGTATATATAAAGAATAAATTCATGTTTGAAATCATTGATATTGATTATATGCGTAATGAATGCCAAAAGTATGTATATACATGTATACAGAATTATGGACAAATTTGTATCCTGAAATGCATGTTGTAACGGGCACATGACGTCATGGTGAACATGAAAAGATTGAAACACTTGCCTCCCTGGTTCTCTATCGGCTTCGTGGCACTCGTCCTCCCTCACTCCTGGGTCCACTTCTGTCCCTGGAGTTCTTCTCGGCAGTCGTCACTGCCTGTGGGGGACTTCATGGTCCATTTCTGCCCCCAGGATGATGATGTCCATGGTGCTGAAAGCCAAGATGATGAGAAGTTTAATGTTTGAAATAACTGATGTTAATTGATGTCTACTTGCTTTTGTGGTCCTCTGTCAGCTTCGTCCACTTCTGTCCCTGGAGATCTTCTCGGCAGTCGTCACTGCCTCTGGGGGACTTCATGGTCCATTTCTACCCCTACGATGATGATGTCCATGGTGCTGAGAGCAAAGATAATGAGAAGTTTAATGTTTGAAGTAACTGATGTCAATTGATGTCTACTTGCCTTCGTGGTCCTCTGTCAGCTTCGTGGCAGTGGTCCTTCGTCCCTCCCTCCTGGGTCCACTTCACGGTCCATTCTTGCCCCCAGGATGATGATGTCCATGGTCCTAATTGTATATATAAAGAATAAATTCATGTTTGAAATCATTGATATTGATTATATGCGTATTGAATGCCAAAAGTATGTATATACATGTATACAGAATTATGGACAAATTTGTATACTGAAATGCATGTTGCAACGGGCACATGACGTCATGGTGAACATGAAAAGATTGAAACACTTGCCTCCCTGGTTCTCTGTCGGCTTCGTGGCACTCGTCCTCCCTCCCTCCTGGGTCCACTTCTGTCCCCGGAGTTCTTCTTGGCAATCGTCACTGCCTCTGGGGGACTTCATGGTCCATTTCTGCCCCCAGGATGATGATGTCCATGGTGCTGAAAGCAAAGATAATGAAAAGTTTAATGTTTGAAATAACTGATGTTTATTGATGTCTACTTGCCTTTATGGTCCTCTGTCATCTTCGTGGCAGTGGTCCTTCGTCCCTCCCTCCTGGGTCCACTTCACGGTCCATTTTTGCCCCCAGGATGATGATGTCCATGGTCCTAATTGTATATATAAAGAATAAATTCATGTTTGAAATCATTGATATTGATTATATGCGTAATGAATGCCAAAAGTATGTATAGACATGTATACAGAATTATGGACAAATTTGTATCCTGAAATGCATGTTGTAACGGGCACATGACGTCATGGTGAACATGAAAAGATTGAAACACTTGCCTCCCTGGTACTCTGTCGGCTTCGTGGCACTCGTCTTCCCTCCCTCCCTCCCTCCTGGGTCCACTTCTGTCCCTGGAGTTCTTCTCGGCAGTCGTCACTGCCTCTGGGGGACTTCATGGTCCATTTCTGCCCCCAGGATGATGATGTCCATGGTGCTGAAAGCCAAGATAATGAGAAGTTTAATGTTTGAAATAACTGATGTTAATTGATGTCTACTTGCCTTCGTGGTCCTCTGTCAGCTTTGTGCCAGTGGTCCTTCGTCCCTCCCTCCTGGGTCCACTTCACGGTCCATTTTTGCCCCCAGGATGATGATGTCCATGGTCCTAATTGTATATATAAAGAATAAATTCATGTTTGAAATCATTGATATTGATTATATGCGTAATGAATGCCCAAAGTATAATTATACATATATACAGAATTATGGACAAATTTGTATCCTGAAATGTATTTTGTAACGGGCACATGACGTCATGGTGAACATGAAAAGATTGAAACACTTGCCTCCCTGGTTCTCTATCGGCTTCGTGGCACTCGTCCTTCCTCCCTCCTGGGTCCACTTCTGTCCCTGGAGTTCTTCTCGGCAGTCGTCACTGCCTCTGGGGGACTTCATGGTCCATTTCTGCCCCCAGGATGATGATGTCCATGGTGCTGAAAGCCAAGATAATGAGAAGTTTAATGTTTGAAACAACTGATGTTAATTGATGTCTACTTGCCTTCGTGGTCCTCTGTCAGCTTCGTCCACTTGTGTCCCTGGTGTTCTTCTCGGCAGTCGTCACTGCCTCTGGGGGACTTCATGGTCCATTTCTGCCCCCAGGATGATGATGTCCATGGTGCTGAGAGGAAAGACAATGAGAAGTTAAATGTTTGAAATAACTGATGTCAATCGATGTCTGCTTGCCTTTATGGTCCTCTGTCATCTTCGTGGCAGTGGTCCTTTGTCCCTCCCTCATGGGTCCACTTCACGGTCCATTCTTGCCCCCAGGATGATGATGTCCATGGTCCTAATTGTATATATAAAGAATAAATTCATGTTTGAAATCATTGATATTGATTATATGCGTAATGAATGCCAAAAGTATGGTTATACATGTATACAGAATTATGGACAAATTTGTATACTGAAATGCATGTTGCAACGGGGACATGACGTCATGGTGAACATGAAAAGATGGAAACACTTGCCTCCCTGGTTCTCTATCGGCTTCGTGGCACTCGTCCTCCCTCCCTCCTGGGTCCACTTCTGTCCCTGGAGTTCTTCTCGGCAATCGTCACTGCCTCTGGGGGACTTCATGGTCCATTTCTGCCCCCAGGATGATGATGTCCATGGTGCTGAAAGCCAAGATAATGAGAAGTTTAATGTTTGAAATAACTGATGTTAATTGATGTCTCCTTGCTTTTGTGGTCCTCTGTCAGCTTCGTCCACTTGTGTCCCTGCAGTTCTTCTCGGCAGTCGTCACTGCCTCTGGGGGACTTCATGGTCCATTTCTGCCCCCAGGATGATGATGTCCATGGTGCTGAGAGCAAAGATAATGAGAAGTTTAATGTTTGAAATAACTGATGTCAATTGATGTCTACTTGCCTTCGTGGTCCTCTGTCAGCTTCGTGGCAGTGGTCCTTCGTCCCTCCCTCCTGGGTCCACTTCACGGTCCATTTTTGACCCCAGGATGATGATGTCCATGGTCCTAATTGTATATATAAAGAATAAATTCATGTTTGAAATCATTGATATTGATTATATGCGTAATGAATGCCAAAAGTATGTATAGACATGTATACAGAATTATGGACAAATTTGTATCCTGAAATGCATGTTGTAACGGGCACATGACGTCATGGTGAACATGAAAAGATTGAAACACTTGCCTCCCTGGTACTTTGTCGGCTTCGTGGCACTCGTCTTCCCTCCCTCCCTCCCTCCTGGGTCCACTTCTGTCCCTGGAGTTCTTCTCGGCAGTCGTCACTGCCTGTGGGGGACTTCATGGTCCATTTCTGCCCCCAGGACGATGATTTCCATGGTGCTGAAAGCCAAGATAATGAGAAGTTTAATGTTTGAAATAACTGATGTTAATTGATGTCTACTTGCCTTTGTGGTCCTCTGTCAGCTTCGTCCACTTGTGTCCCTGGAGTTCTTCTCGGCAGTCGTCACTGCCTCTGGGGGACTTCATGGTCCATTTCTGCCCCCAGGATGATGATGTCCATGGTGCTGAAAGCCAAGATAATAAAAGTTTAATGTTTGAAATAACTGATGTTAATTGATGTCTACTTGCCTTCGTGGTCCTCGGTCAGCTTTGTGCCAGTGGTCCTTCGTCCCTCCCTCCTGGGTCCACTTCACGGTCCATTTTTGCCCCCAGGATGATGATGTCCATGGTCCTAATTGTATATATAAAGAATAAATTCATGTTTGAAATCATTGATATTGATTATATGCGTAATGAATGCCAAAAGTATGGATATACATGTATACAGAATTATGGACAAATTTGTATCCTGAAATGCATGTTGCAACGGGCACATGACGTCATGGTGAACATAAAAAGATTGAAACACTTGCCTCCCTGGTCCTCTGTCGACTTCGTGGCACTCGTCCTCCCTCCCTCCCTCCCTCCTGGGTCCACTTCTGTCCCTGGAGTTCTCCTCGGCAGTCGTCACTGCCTCTGGGTGACTTCATGGTCCATTTCTGCCCCCAGGATGATGATGTCCATGGTGCTGAAAGCCAAGATAATGAGAAGTTTAATGTTTGAAATAAGTGATGTTAATTGATGTCTACTTGCCTTTGTGGTCCTCTGTCAGCTTCGTCCACTTGTGTTCCTGGAGTTCTTCTCGGCAGTCGTCACTGCCTCTGGGGGACTTCATGGTCCATTTCTGCCCCCAGGATGATGATGTCCATGGTGCTGAAAGCAAAGATAATGAGAAGTTTAATGTTTGAAATAACTGATGTTAATTGATGTCTACTTGCCTTTATGGTCCTCTGTCAGCTTCGTGGCAGTGGTCCTTCGTCCCTCCCTCCTGGGTCCACTTCACGGTCCATTTTTGCCCCCAGGATGATGATGTCCATGGTCCTAATTGTATATATAAAGAATAAATTCATGTTTGAAATCATTGATATTGATTATATGCGTAGTGAATGCCAAAAGTATGTATATACATGTATACAGAATTATGGACAAATTTGTATCCTGAAATGCATGTTGAAACGGGCACATGACGTCATGGTGAACATGAAAAGATTGAAACACTTGCCTCCCTGGTCCTCTGTCGGCTTCGTGGCACTCGTCCTCCCTCCCTCCCTCCCTCCTGGGTCCACTTCTGTCCCTGGAGTTCTCCTCGGCAGTCGTCACTGCCTGTGGGGGACTTCATGGTCAATTTCTGCCCCCAGGACGATGATTTCCATGGTGCTGAAAGCCAAGATAATGAGAAGTTTAATGTTTGAAATAACTGATGTTAATTGATGTCTACTTGCCTTTGTGGTCCTCTGTCAGCTTCGTCCACTTGTGTCCCTGGAGTTCTTCTCGGCAGTCGTCACTGCCTCTGGGGGACTTCATGGTCCCTTTCTGCCCCCAGGATGATGATGTCCATGGTGCTGAGAGCAAAGATAATGAGAAGTTTAATGTTTGAAATAACTGATGTTAATTGACGTCTACTTGCTTTTGTGCTCCTCTGTCAGCTTCGTCCACTTGTGTCCCTGGAGTTCTTCTCGGCAGTCGTCACTGCCTCTGGGGGACTTCATGGTCCATTTCTGCCCCCAGGATGATGATGTCCATGGTGCTGAGAGCAAAGATAATGAGAAGTTTAATGTTTGAAATAACTGATGTTAATTGATGTCTACTTGCCTTTATGGTCCTCTGTCATCTTCGTGGCAGTGGTCCTTCGTCCCTCCCTCCTGGGTCCACTTCACGGTCCATTTTTGCCCCCAGGATGATGATGTCCATGGTCCTAATTGTATATATAAAGAATAAATTCATGTTTGAAATCATTGATATTGATTATATGCGTAATAAATGCCAAAAGTATGTATATACATGTATACAGAATTATGGACAAATTTGTATCCTGAAATGCATGTTGTAACGGGCACATGACGTCATGGTGAACATGAAAAGATTGAAACACTTGCCTCCCTGGTCCTCTATCGGCTTCGTGGCACTCGTCCTCCCTCCCTCCCTCCCTCCTTGGTACACTTCTGTCCCTGGAGTTCTCCTCGGCAGTCGTCACTGCCTGTGTGGGACTTCATGGTCCATTTCTGCCCCCAGGATGATGATGTCCATGGTGCTGAAAGCCAAGATAATGAGAAGTTTAATGTTTGAAATAACTGATGTTAATTGATGTCTACTTGCCTTTGTGGTCCTCTGTCAGCTTCGTCCACTTGTGTCCCTGGAGTTCTTCTCGGCAGTCGTCACTGCCTGTGGGGGACTTCATGGTCCATTTCTGCCCCCAGGATGATGATGTCCATGGTGCTGAAAGCCAAGATAATGAAAAGTTTAATGTTTGAAATAACTGATGTTAATTGATGTCTACTTGCCTTTATGGTCCTCTCTCAGCTTCGTGCCAGTGGTCCTTCGTCCCTCCCTCCTGGGTCCACTTCACGGTCCATTTTTGCCATCAGGATGATGATGTCCATGGTCCTAATTGTATATATAAAGAATAAATTCATGTTTGAAATCATTGATATTGATTCTATGCGTAATGAATGCCAAAAGTGTGGTTATACATGTATACAGAATTATGGACAAATTTGTATCCTGAAATGCATGTTGTAACGGGCACATGACGTCATGGTGAACATAAAAAGATTGAAACACTTGCCTCCCTGGTCCTCTGTCGACTTCGTGGCACTCGTCCTCCCTCCCTCCCTCCCTCCTGGGTCCACTTCTGCCCCTGGAGTTCTCCTCGGCAGTCGTCACTGCCTCTGGGGGACTTCATGGTCCATTTTTGCCCCCAGGATGATGATGTCCATGGTCCTAATTGTATATATAAAGAATAAATTCATGTTTGAAATCATTGATATTGATTATATGCGTAATGAATGCCAAAAGTGTGGTTACACATGTATACAGAATTATGGACAAATTTGTATCCTGAAATGCATGTTGTAACGGGCACATGACGTCATGGTGAACATGAAAAGATTGAAACACTTGCCTCCCTGGTTCTCTATCGGCTTCGTGGCACTCGTCCTTCCTCCCTCCTGGGTCCACTTCTGTCCCTGGAGTTCTTCTCGGCAGTCGTCACTGCCTGTGGGGGACTTCATGGTCCATTTCTGCCCCCAGGATGATGATGTCCATGGTGCTGAAAGCCAAGATAATGAGAAGTTTAATGTTTGAAATAACTGATGTTAATTGATGTCTACTTGCCTTCGTGGTCCTCTGTCAGCTTCGTCCACTTGTGTCCCTGGAGTTCTCCTCGGCAGTCGTCACTGCCTCTGGGGGACTTCATGGTCCATTTCTGCCCCCAGGATGATGATGTCCATGGTGCTGAAAGACAAGATAATGAGAAGTTTAATGTTTGAAACAACTGATGTTAATTGATGTCTACTTGCCTTCGTGGTCCTCTGTCAGCTTCGTCCAATTGTGTCCCTGGTGTTCTTCTCGGCAGTCGTCACTGCCTCTGGGGGACTTCATGGTCCATTTCTGCCCCCAGGATGATGATGTCCATGGTGCTGAGAGGAAAGATAATGAGAAGTTAAATGTTTGAAATAACTGATGTCAATTGATGTCTGCTTGCCTTTATGGTCCTCTGTCATCTTCGTGGCAGTGGTCCTTTGTCCGTCCCTCCTGGGTCCACTTCACGGTCCATTTTTGCCCCCAGGATGATGATGTCCATGGTCCTAATTGTATATATAAAGAATAAATTCATGTTTGAAATCATTGATATTGATTATATGCGTAATGAATGCCAAAAGTATGGTTATACATGTATACAGAATTATGGACAAATTTGTATACTGAAATGCATGTTGTAACGGGCACATGACGTCATGGTGAACATGAAAAGATTGAAACACTTGCCTCCCTGGTTCTCTGTCGGCTTCGTGGCACTCGTCCTCCCTCCCTCCTGGGTCCACTTCTGTCCCTGGAGTTCTTCTCGGCAATCGTCACTGCCTCTGGGGGACTTCATGGTCCATTTCTGCCCCCAGGATGATGAAGTAAATGGTGCTGAAAGCCAAGATAATGAGAAGTTTAATGTTTGAAACAACTGATGTTAATTAATGTCTACTTGCCTTTGTGGTCCTCTGTCAGCTTCGTCCACTTGTGTCCCTGGAGTTCTTCTTGGCAGTCGTCACTGCCTCTGGGGGACTTCATGGTCCATTTCTGCCCCCAGGATGATGATGTCCATGGTGCTGAAAGCCAAGATAATGAAAAGTTTAATGTTTGAAATAACTGATGTTAATTGATGTCTACTTGCCTTTATGGTCCTCTGTCAGCTTCGTGCCAGTGGTCCTTCGTCCCTCCCTCCTGGGTCCACTTCACGGTCCATTTTTGCCCCCAGGATGATGATGTCCATGGTCCTAATTGTATATATAAAGAATAAATTCATGTTTGAAATCATTGATATTGATTATATGCGTAATGAATGCCAAAAGTATGTATAGACATGTATGCAGAATTATGGACAAATTTGTATACTGAAATGCATGTTGTAACGGGCACATGACGTCATGGTGAACATGAAAAGATTGAAACACTTGCCTCCCTGGTACTCTGTCGGCTTCGTGGCACTCGTCTTCCCTCCCTCCCTCCCTCCTGGGTCCACTTCTGTCCCTGGAGTTCTTCTCGGCAGTCGTCACTGCCTGTGGGGGACTTCATGGTCCATTTCTGCCCCCAGGATGATGATGTCCATGGTGCTGAAAGCCAAGATAATGAGAAGTTTAATGTTTGAAATAACTGATGTTAATTGATGTCTACTTGCCTTCGTGGTCCTCTGTCAGCTTTGTGCCAGTGGTCCTTCGTCCCTCCCTCCTGGGTCCACTTCACGGTCCATTTTTGCCCCAAGGATGATGATGTCCATGGTCCTAATTGTATATATAAAGAATAAATTCATGTTTGAAATCATTGATATTGATTATATGCGTAATGAATGCCAAAAGTATGTATAGACATGTATACAAAATTATGGACAAATTTGTATACTGAAATGCATGTTGTAACGGGCACATGACGTCATGGTGAACATGAAAAGATTGAAACACTTGCCTCCCTGGTCCTCTATCGGCTTCGTGGCACTCGTCCTCCCTCCCTCCCTCCCTCCTGGGTCCACTTCTGTCCCTGGAGTTCTCCTCGGCAGTCGTCACTGCCTGTGGGGGACTTCATGGTCAATTTCTGCCCCCAGGATGATGATGTCCATGGTGCTGAAAGCCAAGATAATGAGAAGTTTAATGTTTGAAATAACTGATGTTAATTGATGTCTACTTGCCTTTGTGGTCCTCTGTCAGCTTCGTCCACTTGAGTCCCTGGAGTTCTTCTCGGCAGTCGTCACTGCCTGTGGGGGACTTCATGGTCCATTTTTGCCCCCAGGATGATGATGTCCATGGTCCTAATTGTATGTATAAAGAATAAATTCATGTTTGACATCATTGATATTGATTATATGCGTAATGAATGCCAAAAGTGTGGTTATACATGTATACAGAATTATGGACAAATTTGTATCCTGAAATGCATGTTGCAACGGGCACATGACGTCATGGTGAACATAAAAAGATTGAAACACTTGCCTCCCTGGTCCTCTGTCGGCTTCGTGGCACTCGTCCTCCCTCCCTCCCTCCCTCCCTCCTGGGTCCACTTCTGTCCCTGGAGTTCTCCTCGGCAGTCGTCACTGCCTCTGGGGGACTTCATGGTCCATTTCTGCCCCCAGGATGATGATGTCCATGGTGCTGAAAGCCAAGATAATGAGAAGTTTAATGTTTGAAATAACTGATGTTAATTGATGTCTACTTGCCTTTGTGGTCCTCTGTCAGCTTCGTCCACTTGTGTCCCTGGAGTTCTCCTCGGCAGTCGTCACTGCCTCTGGGGGACTTCATGGTCCATTTCTGCCCCCAGGATGATGATGTCCATGGTGCTGAGAGCAAAGATAATGAGACGTTTAATGTTTGAAATAACTGATGTTAATTGATGTCTACTTGCCTTTATGGTCCTCTGTCAGCTTCGTGGCAGTGGTCCTTCGTCCCTCCCTCCTGGGTCCACTTCACGGCCCATTTTTGCCCCCAGGATGATGATGTCCATGGTCCTAGTTGTATATATAAAGAATAAATTCATGTTTGAAATCATTGATATTGATTATATGCGTATTGAATGCCAAAAGTATGTATATACATGTATACAGAATTATGGACAAATTTGTGTACTGAAATGCATGTTGTAACGGGCACATGACGTCATGGTGAACATGAAAAGATTGAAACACTTGCCTCCCTGGTTCTCTATCGGCTTCGTGGCACTCGTCCTCCCTCCCTCCTGGGTCCACTTCTGTCCCTGGAGTTCTTCTCGGCAGTCGTCACTGCCTCTGGGTGACTTCATGGTCCATTTCTGCCCCCAGGATGATGATGTCCATGGTCCTAATTGTATGTATAAAGAATAAATTCATGTTTGACATCATTGATATTGATTATATGCGTAATGAATGCCAAAAGTGTGGTTATACATGTATACAGAATTATGGACAAATTTGTATCCTGAAATGCATGTTGCAACGGGCACATGACGTCATGGTGAACATGAAAAGATTGAAACACTTGCCTCCCTGGTTCTCTATCGGCTTCGTGGCACTCGTCCTCCCTCCCTCCTGGGTCCACTTCTGTCCCTGGAGTTCTTCTCGGCAGTCGCCACTGCCTGTGGGGGACTTCATGGTCCATTTCTGCCCCCAGGATGATGATGTCCATGGTGCTGAAAGCCAAGATAATGAGAAGTTTAATGTTTGAAATAACTGATGTTAATTGATGTCTACTTGCCTTTGTGGTCCTCTGTCAGCTTCGTCCACTTCTGTCCCTGGAGTTCTTCTCGGCAGTCGTCACTGCCTCTGGGGGAGTTCATGGTCCATTTCTGCCCCCAGGATGATGATGTCCATGGTGCTGAGAGCCAAGATAATGAGAAGTTTAATGTTTGAAATAACTGATGTTAATTGATGTCTACTTGCCTTTATGGTCCTCTGTCAGCTTCGTGGCAGTGGTCCTTCGTCCCTCCCTCCTGGGTCCACTTCACGGTCCATTTTTGCCCACAGGATGATGATGTCCATGGTCCTAATTGTATGTATAAAGAATAAATTCATGTTTGAAATCACTGATATTGATTATATGCGTAATGAATGCCAAAAGTGTGGTTATACATGTATACAGAATTATGGACAAATTTGTATCCTGAAATGCATGTTGCAACGGGCACATGACGTCATGGTGAACATAAAAAGATTGAAACACTTGCCTCCCTGGTCCTCTGTCAGCTTCGTGGCACTCGTCCTCCCTCCCTCCCTCCCTCCCTACTGGGTCCACTTCTGTCCCTGGAGTTCTCCTCGGCAGTCGTCACTGCCTCTGGGTGACTTCATGGTCCATTTCTGCCCCCAGGATGATGATGTCCATGGTCCTAGTTGTATGTATAAAGAATAAATTCATGTTTGACATCATTGATATTGATTATATGCGTAATGAATGCCAAAAGTGTGGTTATACATGTATACAGAATTATGGACAAATTTGTATCCTGAAATGCATGTTGCAACGGGCACATGACGTCATGGTGAACATGAAAAGATTGAAACACTTGCCTCCCTGGTTCTCTATCGGCTTCGTGGCACTCGTCCTCCCTCCCTCCTGGGTCCACTTCTGTCCCTGGAGTTCTTCTCGGCAGTCGCCACTGCCTGTGGGGGACTTCATGGTCCATTTCTGCCCCCAGGATGATGATGTCCATGGTGCTGAAAGCCAAGATAATGAGAAGTTTAATGTTTGAAATAACTGATGTTAATTGATGTCTACTTGCCTTTGTGGTCCTCTGTCAGCTTCGTCCACTTCTGTCCCTGGAGTTCTTCTCGGCAGTCGTCACTGCCTCTGGGGGAGTTCATGGTCCATTTCTGCCCCCAGGATGATGATGTCCATGGTGCTGAGAGCCAAGATAATGAGAAGTTTAATGTTTGAAATAACTGATGTTAATTGATGTCTACTTGTCTTTATGGTCCTCTGTCAGCTTCGTGGCAGTGGTCCTTCGTCCCTCCCTCCTGGGTCCACTTCACGGTCCATTTTTGCCCACAGGATGATGATGTCCATGGTCCTAATTGTATGTATAAAGAATAAATTCATGTTTGAAATCACTGATATTGATTATATGCGTAATGAATGCCAAAAGTGTGGTTATACATGTATACAGAATTATGGACAAATTTGTATCCTGAAATGCATGTTGCAACGGGCACATGACGTCATGGTGAACATAAAAAGATTGAAACACTTGCCTCCCTGGTCCTCTGTCAGCTTCGTGGCACTCGTCCTCCCTCCCTCCCTCCCTCCCTCCTGGGTCCACTTCTGTCCCTGGAGTTCTCCTCGGCAGTCGTCACTGCCTCTGGGGGACTTCATGGTCCATTTCTGCCCCCAGGATGATGATGTCCATGGTGCTGAAAGCCAAGATGATGAGAAGTTTAATGTTTGAAATAACTGATGTTAATTGATGTCTACTTGCCTTTGTGGTCCTCTGTCATCTTCGTGCCAGTGGTCCTTCGTCCCTCCCTCCTGGGTCCACTTCACGGTCCATTTTTGCCCCCAGGATGATGATGTCCATGGTCCTAATTGTATATATAAAGAATAAATTCATGTTTGAAATCATTGATATTGATTATATGCGTAATGAATGCCAAAAGTATGTATATACATGTATACAGAATTATGGACAAATTTGTATCCTGAAATGCATGTTGCAACGGGCACATGACGTCATGGTGAACATGAAAAGATTGAAACACTTGCCTCCCTGGTCCTCTATCGGCTTCGTGGCACTCGTCCTCCCTCCCTCCCTCCCTCCTGGGTCCACTTCTGTCCCTGGAGTTCTCCTCGGCAGTCGTCAATGCCTGTGGGGGACTTCATGGTCCATTTCTGCCCCCAGGATGATGATGTCCATGGTGCTGAAAGCCAAGATGATGAGAAGTTTAATGTTTGAAATAACTGATGTTAATTGATGTCTACTTGCCTTTATGGTCCTCTGTCAGCTTCGTGGCAGTGGTCCTTCGTCCCTCCCTCCTGGGTCCACTTCACGGTCCATTTTTGCCCACAGGATGATGATGTCCATGGTCCTAATTGTATATATAAAGAATAAATTCATGTTTGAAATCATTGATGTTGATTATATGCGTAATGAATGCCAAAAGTGTGGTTATACATGTATACAGAATTATGGACAAATTTGTATCCTGAAATGCATGTTGTAACGGGCACATGACGTCATGGTGAACATGAAAAGATTGAAACACTTGCCTCCCTGGTTCTCTATCGGCTTCGTGGCACTCGTTCTCCCTCCCTCCTGGGTCCACTTCTGTCCCTGGAGTTCTCCTCGGCAGTCGTCACTGCCTGTGGGGGACTTCATGGTCCATTTCTGCCCCCAGGATGATGATGTCCATAGTGCTGAAAGCCAGGATAATGAGAAGTTTAATGTTTGAAATAACTGATGTTAATTGATGTCTACTTGCTTTTGTGGTCCTCTGTCAGCTTCGTCCACTTGTGTCCCTGGAGTTCTTGTCGGCAGTCCTCACTGCCTCTGGGGGACTTCATGGTCCATTTCTGCCCCCAGGATGATGATGTCCATGGTGCTGAGAGCAAAGATAATGAGAAGTTTAATTTTTGAAATAACTGATGTTAATTGATGTCTACTTGCCTTTATGGTCCTCTGTCATCTTCGTGGCAGTGGTCCTTCGTCCCTCCCTCCTGGGTCCACTTCACGGTCCATTTTTGCCCCCAGGATGATGATGTCCATGGTCCTAATTGTATATATAAAGAATAAATTCATGTTTGAAATCATTGATATTGATTATATGCGTAATGAATGCCAAAAGTATGGTTTTACATGTATACAGAATTATGGACAAATTTGTGTACTGAAATGCATGTTGTAACGGGCACATGACGTCATGGTGAACATGAAAAGATTGAAACACTTGCCTCCCTGGTTCTCTATCGGCTTCGTGGCACTCGTCCTCCCTCCCTCCTGGGTCCACTTCTGTCCCTGGAGTTCTTCTCGGCAGTCGCCACTGCCTGTGGGGGACTTCATGGTCCATTTCTGCCCCCAGGATGATGATGTTCATGGTGCTGAAAGCCAAGATAATGAGAAGTTTAATGTTTGAAATAACTGATGTTAATTGATGTCTACTTGCCTTTGTGGTCCTCTGTCAGCTTCGTCCACTTGTGTCCCTGGAGTTCTTCTTGGTAGTCGTCACTGCCTCTGGGGGACTTCATGGTCCATTTCTGCCCCCAGGATGATGATGTCCATGGTGCTGAGAGCAAAGATAATGAGAAGTTTAATGTTTGAAATAACTGATGTTAATTGATGTCTACTTGCCTTTATGGTCCTCTGTCAGCTTCGTGGCAGTGGTCCTTCGTCCCTCCCTCCTGGGTCCACTTCACGGTCCATTTTTGCCCCCAGGATGATGATGTCCATGGTCCTAATTGTATGTATAAAGAATAAATTCATGTTTGAAATCATTGATATTGATTATATGCGTAATGAATGACAAAAGTGTGGTTATACATGTATACAGAATTATGGACAAATTTGTATCCTGAAATGCATGTTGCAACGGGCACATGACGTCATGGTGAACATAAAAAGATTGAAACACTTGCCTCCCTGGTCCTCTATCGGCTTCGTGGCACTCGTCCTCCCTCCCTCCCTCCCTCCCTCCTGGGTCCACTTCTGTCCCTGGAGTTCTCCTCGGCAGTCGTCACTGCCTCTGGGTGACTTCATGGTCCATTTCTGCCCCCAGGATGATGATGTCCATGGTGCTGAAAGCCAAGATAATGAGAAGTTTAATGTTTGAAATAACTGATGTTAATTGATGTCTACTTGCCTTTGTGGTCCTCTGTCAGCTTCGTCCACTTGTGTCCCTGGAGTTCTTCTTGGTAGTCGTCACTGCCTCTGGGGGACTTCATGGTCCATTTCTGCCCCCAGGATGATGATGTCCATGGTGCTGAGAGCAAAGATAATGAGAAGTTTAATGTTTGAAATAACTGATGTTAATTGATGTCTACTTGTCTTTATGGTCCTCTGTCAGCTTCGTGGCAGTGGTCCTTCGTCCCTCCCTCCTGGGTCCACTTCACGGTCCATTTTTGCCCACAGGATGATGATGTCCATGGTCCTAATTGTATGTATAAAGAATAAATTCATGTTTGAAATCACTGATATTGATTATATGCGTAATGAATGCCAAAAGTGTGGTTATACATGTATACAGAATTATGGACAAATTTGTATCCTGAAATGCATGTTGCAACGGGCACATGACGTCATGGTGAACATAAAAAGATTGAAACACTTGCCTCCCTGGTCCTCTGTCAGCTTCGTGGCACTCGTCCTCCCTCCCTCCCTCCCTCCCTCCTGGGTCCACTTCTGTCCCTGGAGTTCTCCTCGGCAGTCGTCACTGCCTCTGGGGAATTCATGGTCCATTTCTGCCCCCAGGATGATGATGTCCATGGTGCTGAAAGCCAAGATGATGAGAAGTTTAATGTTTGAAATAACTGATGTTAATTGATGTCTACTTGCCTTTGTGGTCCTCTGTCATCTTCGTGCCAGTGGTCCTTCGTCCCTCCCTCCTGGGTCCACTTCACGGTCCATTTTTGCCCCCAGGATGATGATGTCCATGGTCCTAATTGTATATATAAAGAATAAATTCATGTTTGAAATCATTGATATTGATTATATGCGTAATGAATGCCAAAAGTATGTATATACATGTATACAGAATTATGGACAAATTTGTATCCTGAAATGCATGTTGCAACGGGCACATGACGTCATGGTGAACATGAAAAGATTGAAACACTTGCCTCCCTGGTCCTCTATCGGCTTCGTGGCACTCGTCCTCCCTCCCTCCCTCCCTCCTGGGTCCACTTCTGTCCCTGGAGTTCTCCTCGGCAGTCGTCAATGCCTGTGGGGGACTTCATGGTCCATTTCTGCCCCCAGGATGATGATGTCCATGGTGCTGAAAGCCAAGATGATGAGAAGTTTAATGTTTGAAATAACTGATGTTAATTGATGTCTACTTGCCTTTATGGTCCTCTGTCAGCTTCGTGGCAGTGGTCCTTCGTCCCTCCCTCCTGGGTCCACTTCACGGTCCATTTTTGCCCACAGGATGATGATGTCCATGGTCCTAATTGTATATATAAAGAATAAATTCATGTTTGAAATCATTGATGTTGATTATATGCGTAATGAATGCCAAAAGTGTGGTTATACATGTATACAGAATTATGGACAAATTTGTATCCTGAAATGCATGTTGTAACGGGCACATGACGTCATGGTGAACATGAAAAGATTGAAACACTTGCCTCCCTGGTTCTCTATCGGCTTCGTGGCACTCGTTCTCCCTCCCTCCTGGGTCCACTTCTGTCCCTGGAGTTCTCCTCGGCAGTCGTCACTGCCTGTGGGGGACTTCATGGTCCATTTCTGCCCCCAGGATGATGATGTCCATAGTGCTGAAAGCCAGGATAATGAGAAGTTTAATGTTTGAAATAACTGATGTTAATTGATGTCTACTTGCTTTTGTGGTCCTCTGTCAGCTTCGTCCACTTGTGTCCCTGGAGTTCTTGTCGGCAGTCCTCACTGCCTCTGGGGGACTTCATGGTCCATTTCTGCCCCCAGGATGATGATGTCCATGGTGCTGAGAGCAAAGATAATGAGAAGTTTAATTTTTGAAATAACTGATGTTAATTGATGTCTACTTGCCTTTATGGTCCTCTGTCATCTTCGTGGCAGTGGTCCTTCGTCCCTCCCTCCTGGGTCCACTTCACGGTCCATTTTTGCCCCCAGGATGATGATGTCCATGGTCCTAATTGTATATATAAAGAATAAATTCATGTTTGAAATCATTGATATTGATTATATGCGTAATGAATGCCAAAAGTATGGTTTTACATGTATACAGAATTATGGACAAATTTGTGTACTGAAATGCATGTTGTAACGGGCACATGACGTCATGGTGAACATGAAAAGATTGAAACACTTGCCTCCCTGGTTCTCTATCGGCTTCGTGGCACTCGTCCTCCCTCCCTCCTGGGTCCACTTCTGTCCCTGGAGTTCTTCTCGGCAGTCGCCACTGCCTGTGGGGGACTTCATGGTCCATTTCTGCCCCCAGGATGATGATGTTCATGGTGCTGAAAGCCAAGATAATGAGAAGTTTAATGTTTGAAATAACTGATGTTAATTGATGTCTACTTGCCTTTGTGGTCCTCTGTCAGCTTCGTCCACTTGTGTCCCTGGAGTTCTTCTTGGTAGTCGTCACTGCCTCTGGGGGACTTCATGGTCCATTTCTGCCCCCAGGATGATGATGTCCATGGTGCTGAGAGCAAAGATAATGAGAAGTTTAATGTTTGAAATAACTGATGTTAATTGATGTCTACTTGCCTTTATGGTCCTCTGTCAGCTTCGTGGCAGTGGTCCTTCGTCCCTCCCTCCTGGGTCCACTTCACGGTCCATTTTTGCCCCCAGGATGATGATGTCCATGGTCCTAATTGTATGTATAAAGAATAAATTCATGTTTGAAATCATTGATATTGATTATATGCGTAATGAATGACAAAAGTGTGGTTATACATGTATACAGAATTATGGACAAATTTGTATCCTGAAATGCATGTTGCAACGGGCACATGACGTCATGGTGAACATAAAAAGATTGAAACACTTGCCTCCCTGGTCCTCTATCGGCTTCGTGGCACTCGTCCTCCCTCCCTCCCTCCCTCCCTCCTGGGTCCACTTCTGTCCCTGGAGTTCTCCTCGGCAGTCGTCACTGCCTCTGGGTGACTTCATGGTCCATTTCTGCCCCCAGGATGATGATGTCCATGGTGCTGAAAGCCAAGATAATGAGAAGTTTAATGTTTGAAATAACTGATGTTAATTGATGTCTACTTGCCTTTGTGGTCCTCTGTCAGCTTCGTCCACTTGTGTCCCTGGAGTTCTTCTTGGTAGTCGTCACTGCCTCTGGGGGACTTCATGGTCCATTTCTGCCCCCAGGATGATGATGTCCATGGTGCTGAGAGCAAAGATAATGAGAAGTTTAATGTTTGAAATAACTGATGTTAATTGATGTCTACTTGCCTTTATGGTCCTCTGTCAGCTTCGTGGCAGTGGTCCTTCGTCCCTCCCTCCTGGGTCCACTTCACGGTCCATTTTTGCCCCCAGGATGATGATGTCCATGGTCCTAATTGTATGTATAAAGAATAAATTCATGTTTGAAATCATTGATATTGATTATATGCGTAATGAATGACAAAAGTATGGTTATACATGTATACAGAATTATGGACAAATTTGTATCCTGAAATGCATGTTGCAACGGGAACATGACGTCATGGTGAACATAAAAAGATTGAAACACTTGCCTCCCTGGTCCTCTGTCGGTTTCGTGGCACTCGTCCTCCCTCCCTCCCTCCCTCCCTCCTGGGTCCACTTCTGTCCCTGGAGTTCTCCTCGGCAGTCGTCACTGCCTCTGGGTGACTTCATGGTCCATTTCTGCCCCCAGGATGATGATGTCCATGGTGCTGAAAGCCAAGATAATGAGAAGTTTAATGTTTGAAATAACTGATGTTAATTGATGTCTACTTGCCTTTGTGGTCCTCTGTCAGCTTCGTCCACTTGTGTCCCTGGAGTTCTTGTCGGCAGTCGTCACTGCCTCTGGGGGACTTCATGGTCCATTTCTGCCCCCAGGATGATGATGTCCATGGTGCTGAGAGCAAAGATAATGAAAAGTTTAATGTTTGAAATAACTGATGTTAATTGATGTCTACTTGCCTTTATGGTCCTCTGTCATCTTCGTGGCAGTGGTCCTTCGTCCCTCCCTCCTGGGTCCACTTCACGGTCCATTTTTGCCCCCAGGATGATGATGTCCATGGTCCTAATTGTATATATAAAGAATAAATTCATGTTTGAAATCATTGATATTGATTATATGCGTAATGAATGCCAAAAGTATGTATATACATGTATACAGAATTATGGACAAATTTGTATCCTGAAATGCACGTTGCAACGGGTACATGACGTCATGGTGAACATGAAAAGATTGAAACACTTGCCTCCCTGGTCCTCTATCGGCTTCGTGGCACTCGTCCTCCCTCCCTCCCTCCCTCCTGGGTCCACTTCTGTCCCTGGAGTTCTCCTCGGCAGTCGTCAATGCCTGTGGGGGACTTCATGGTCCATTTCTGCCCCCAGGATGATGATGTCCATGGTGCTGAAAGCCAAGATAATGAAAAGTTTAATGTTTGAAATAACTGATGTTAATTGATGTCTACTTACCTTTATGGTCCTCTGTCAGCTTCGTGCCAGTGGTCCTTCGTCCCTCCCTCCTGGGTCCACTTCACGGTCCATTTTTGCCCACAGGATGATGATGTCCATGGTCCTAATTGTATATATAAAGAATAAATTCATGTTTGAAATCATTGATGTTGATTATATGCGTAATGAATGCCAAAAGTATGTATATACATGTATACAGAATTATGGACAAATTTGTATCCTGAAATGCATGTTGCAACGGGCACATGACGTCATGGTGAACATGAAAAGATTGAAACACTTGCCTCCCTGGTCCTCTATCGGCTTCGTGGCACTCGTCCTCCCTCCCTCCCTCCCTCCTGGGTCCACTTCTGTCCCTGGAGTTCTCCTCGGCAGTCGTCAATGCCTGTGGGGGACTTCATGGTCCATTTCTGCCCCCAGGATGATGATGTCCATAGTGCTGAAAGCCAGGATAATGAAAAGTTTAATGTTTGAAATAACTGATGTTAATTGATGTCTACTTGCTTTTGTGGTCCTCTGTCAGCTTCGTCCACTTGTGTCCCTGGAGTTCTTGTCGGCAGTCCTCACTGCCTCTGGGGGACTTCATGGTCCATTTCTGCCCCCAGGATGATGATGTCCATGGTGCTGAGAGCAAAGATAATGAGAAGTTTAATTTTTGAAATAACTGATGTTAATTGATGTCTACTTGCCTTTATGGTCCTCTGTCATCTTCGTGGCAGTGGTCCTTCGTCCCTCCCTCCTGGGTCCACTTCACGGTCCATTTTTGCCCCCAGGATGATGATGTCCATGGTCCTAATTGTATATATAAAGAATAAATTCATGTTTGAAATCATTGATATTGATTATATGCGTAATGAATGCCAAAAGTATGGTTTTACATGTATACAGAATTATGGACAAACTTGTGTACTGAAATGCATGTTGTAACGGGCACATGACGTCATGGTGAACATGAAAAGATTGAAACACTTGCCTCCCTGGTTCTCTATCGGCTTCGTGGCACTCGTCCTCCCTCCCTCCTGGGTCCACTTCTGTCTCTGGAGTTCTTCTCGGCAGTCGCCACTGCCTGTGGGGGACTTCATGGTCCATTTCTGCCCCCAGGATGATGATGTCCATGGTGCTGAACGCCAAGATAATGAGAAGTTTAATGTTTGAAATAACTGATGTTAATTGATGTCTACTTGCCTTTGTGGTCCTCTGTCAGCTTCGTCCACTTGTGTCCCTGGAGTTCTTGTCGGCAGTCCTCACTGCCTCTGGGGGACTTCATGGTCCATTTCTGCCCCCAGGATGATGATGTCCATGGTGCTGAGAGCAAAGATAATGAAAAGTTTAATGTTTGAAATAACTGATGTTAATTGATGTCTACTTGCCTTTATGGTCCTCTGTCATCTTCGTGGCAGTGGTCCTTCGTGCCTCCCTCCTGGGTCCACTTCACGGTCCATTTTTGCCCCCAGGATGATGATGTCCATGGTCCTAATTGTATATATAAAGAATAAATTCATGTTTGAAATCATTGATATTGATTATATGCGTAATGAATGCCAAAAGTATGTATATACATGTATACAGAATTATGGACAAATTTGTATCCTGAAATGCACGTTGCAACGGGTACATGACGTCATGGTGAACATGAAAAGATTGAAACACTTGCCTCCCTGGTCCTCTATCGGCTTCGTGGCACTCGTCCTCCCTCCCTCCCTCCTGGGTCCACTTCTGTCCCTGGAGTTCTCCTCGGCAGTCGTCAATGCCTGTGGGGGACTTCATGGTCCATTTCTGCCCCCAGGATGATGATGTCCATGGTGCTGAGAGCAAAGATAATGAGAAGTTTAATGTTTGAAATAACTGATGTTAATTGATGTCTACTTGCCTTTATGGTCCTCTGTCAGCTTCGTGGCAGTGGTCCTTCGTCCCTCCCTCCTGGGTCCACTTCACGGTCCATTTTTGCCCCCAGGATGATGATGTCCATGGTCCTAATTGTATGTATAAAGAATAAATTCATGTTTGAAATCATTGATATTGATTATATGCGTAATGAATGACAAAAGTGTGGTTATACATGTATACAGAATTATGGACAAATTTGTATCCTGAAATGCATGTTGCAACGGGCACATGACGTCATGGTGAACATAAAAAGATTGAAACACTTGCCTCCCTGGTCCTCTGTCGGCTTCGTGGCACTCGTCCTCCCTCCCTCCCTCCCTCCCTCCTGGGTCCACTTCTGTCCCTGGAGTTCTCCTCGGCAGTCGTCACTGCCTCTGGGTGACTTCATGGTCCATTTCTGCCCCCAGGATGATGATGTCCATGGTGCTGAAAGCCAAGATAATGAGAAGTTTAATGTTTGAAATAACTGATGTTAATTGATGTCTACTTGCCTTTGTGGTCCTCTGTCAGCTTCGTCCACTTGTGTCCCTGGAGTTCTTGTCGGCAGTCGTCACTGCCTCTGGGGGACTTCATGGTCCATTTCTGCCCCCAGGATGATGATGTCCATGGTGCTGAGAGCAAAGATAATGAAAAGTTTAATGTTTGAAATAACTGATGTTAATTGATGTCTACTTGCCTTTATGGTCCTCTGTCATCTTCGTGGCAGTGGTCCTTCGTCCCTCCCTCCTGGGTCCACTTCACGGTCCATTTTTGCCCCCAGGATGATGATGTCCATGGTCCTAATTGTATGTATAAAGAATAAATTCATGTTTGAAATCATTGATATTGATTATATGCGTAATGAATGACAAAAGTATGGTTATACATGTATACAGAATTATGGACAAATTTGTATCCTGAAATGCATGTTGCAACGGGCACATGACGTCATGGTGAACATAAAAAGATTGAAACACTTGCCTCCCTGGTCCTCTGTCGGCTTCGTGGCACTCGTCCTCCCTCCCTCCCTCCCTCCCTCCTGGGTCCACTTCTGTCCCTGGAGTTCTCCTCGGCAGTCGTCACTGCCTCTGGGTGACTTCATGGTCCATTTCTGCCCCCAGGATGATGATGTCCATGGTGCTGAAAGCCAAGATAATGAGAAGTTTAATGTTTGAAATAACTGATGTTAATTGATGTCTACTTGCCTTTGTGGTCCTCTGTCAGCTTCGTCCACTTGTGTCCCTGGAGTTCTTGTCGGCAGTCGTCACTGCCTCTGGGGGACTTCATGGTCCATTTCTGCCCCCAGGATGATGATGTCCATGGTGCTGAGAGCAAAGATAATGAAAAGTTTAATGTTTGAAATAACTGATGTTAATTGATGTCTACTTGCCTTTATGGTCCTCTGTCATCTTCGTGGCAGTGGTCCTTCGTCCCTCCCTCCTGGGTCCACTTCACGGTCCATTTTTGCCCCCAGGATGATGATGTCCATGGTCCTAATTGTATATATAAAGAATAAATTCATGTTTGAAATCATTGATATTGATTATATGCGTAATGAATGCCAAAAGTATGTATATACATGTATACAGAATTATGGACAAATTTGTATCCTGAAATGCACGTTGCAACGGGTACATGACGTCATGGTGAACATGAAAAGATTGAAACACTTGCCTCCCTGGTCCTCTATCGGCTTCGTGGCACTCGTCCTCCCTCCCTCCCTCCCTCCTGGGTCCACTTCTGTCCCTGGAGTTCTCCTCGGCAGTCGTCAATGCCTGTGGGGGACTTCATGGTCCATTTCTGCCCCCAGGATGATGATGTCCATGGTGCTGAAAGCCAAGATAATGAAAAGTTTAATGTTTGAAATAACTGATGTTAATTGATGTCTACTTACCTTTATGGTCCTCTGTCAGCTTCGTGCCAGTGGTCCTTCGTCCCTCCCTCCTGGGTCCACTTCACGGTCCATTTTTGCCCACAGGATGATGATGTCCATGGTCCTAATTGTATATATAAAGAATAAATTCATGTTTGAAATCATTGATGTTGATTATATGCGTAATGAATGCCAAAAGTATGTATATACATGTATACAGAATTATGGACAAATTTGTATCCTGAAATGCATGTTGCAACGGGCACATGACGTCATGGTGAACATGAAAAGATTGAAACACTTGCCTCCCTGGTCCTCTATCGGCTTCGTGGCACTCGTCCTCCCTCCCTCCCTCCCTCCTGGGTCCACTTCTGTCCCTGGAGTTCTCCTCGGCAGTCGTCAATGCCTGTGGGGGACTTCATGGTCCATTTCTGCCCCCAGGATGATGATGTCCATAGTGCTGAAAGCCAGGATAATGAAAAGTTTAATGTTTGAAATAACTGATGTTAATTGATGTCTACTTGCTTTTGTGGTCCTCTGTCAGCTTCGTCCACTTGTGTCCCTGGAGTTCTTGTCGGCAGTCCTCACTGCCTCTGGGGGACTTCATGGTCCATTTCTGCCCCCAGGATGATGATGTCCATGGTGCTGAGAGCAAAGATAATGAGAAGTTTAATTTTTGAAATAACTGATGTTAATTGATGTCTACTTGCCTTTATGGTCCTCTGTCATCTTCGTGGCAGTGGTCCTTCGTCCCTCCCTCCTGGGTCCACTTCACGGTCCATTTTTGCCCCCAGGATGATGATGTCCATGGTCCTAATTGTATATATAAAGAATAAATTCATGTTTGAAATCATTGATATTGATTATATGCGTAATGAATGCCAAAAGTATGGTTTTACATGTATACAGAATTATGGACAAATTTGTGTACTGAAATGCATGTTGTAACGGGCACATGACGTCATGGTGAACATGAAAAGATTGAAACACTTGCCTCCCTGGTTCTCTATCGGCTTCGTGGCACTCGTCCTCCCTCCCTCCTGGGTCCACTTCTGTCTCTGGAGTTCTTCTCGGCAGTCGCCACTGCCTGTGGGGGACTTCATGGTCCATTTCTGCCCCCAGGATGATGATGTCCATGGTGCTGAACGCCAAGATAATGAGAAGTTTAATGTTTGAAATAACTGATGTTAATTGATGTCTACTTGCCTTTGTGGTCCTCTGTCAGCTTCGTCCACTTGTGTCCCTGGAGTTCTTGTCGGCAGTCGTCACTGCCTCTGGGGGACTTCATGGTCCATTTCTGCCCCCAGGATGATGATGTCCATGGTGCTGAGAGCAAAGATAATGAAAAGTTTAATGTTTGAAATAACTGATGTTAATTGATGTCTACTTGCCTTTATGGTCCTCTGTCATCTTCGTGGCAGTGGTCCTTCGTGCCTCCCTCCTGGGTCCACTTCACGGTCCATTTTTGCCCCCAGGATGATGATGTCCATGGTCCTAATTGTATATATAAAGAATAAATTCATGTTTGAAATCATTGATATTGATTATATGCGTAATGAATGCCAAAAGTATGTATATACATGTATACAGAATTATGGACAAATTTGTATCCTGAAATGCACGTTGCAACGGGTACATGACGTCATGGTGAACATGAAAAGATTGAAACACTTGCCTCCCTGGTCCTCTATCGGCTTCGTGGCACTCGTCCTCCCTCCCTCCCTCCTGGGTCCACTTCTGTCCCTGGAGTTCTCCTCGGCAGTCGTCAATGCCTGTGGGGGACTTCATGGTCCATTTCTGCCCCCAGGATGATGATGTCCATGGTGCTGAAAGCCAAGATAATGAAAAGTTTAATGTTTGAAATAACTGATGTTAATTGATGTCTACTTGCCTTTGTGGTCCTCTGTCAGCTTCGTCCACTTGTGTCCCTGGAGTTCTTCTTGGTAGTCGTCACTGCCTCTGGGGGACTTCATGGTCCATTTCTGCCCCCAGGATGATGATGTCCATGGTGCTGAGAGCAAAGATAATGAGAAGTTTAATGTTTGAAATAACTGATGTTAATTGATGTCTACTTGCCTTTATGGTCCTCTGTCAGCTTCGTGGCAGTGGTCCTTCGTCCCTCCCTCCTGGGTCCACTTCACGGTCCATTTTTGCCCCCAGGATGATGATGTCCATGGTCCTAATTGTATGTATAAAGAATAAATTCATGTTTGAAATCATTGATATTGATTATATGCGTAATGAATGACAAAAGTGTGGTTATACATGTATACAGAATTATGGACAAATTTGTATCCTGAAATGCATGTTGCAACGGGCACATGACGTCATGGTGAACATAAAAAGATTGAAACACTTGCCTCCCTGGTCCTCTGTCGGCTTCGTGGCACTCGTCCTCCCTCCCTCCCTCCCTCCCTCCTGGGTCCACTTCTGTCCCTGGAGTTCTCCACGGCAGTCGTCACTGCCTCTGGGTGACTTCATGGTCCATTTCTGCCCCCAGGATGATGATGTCCATGGTGCTGAAAGCCAAGATAATGAGAAGTTTAATGTTTGAAATAACTGATGTTAATTGATGTCTACTTGCCTTTGTGGTCCTCTGTCAGCTTCGTCCACTTGTGTCCCTGGAGTTCTTGTCGGCAGTCGTCACTGCCTCTGGGGGACTTCATGGTCCATTTCTGCCCCCAGGATGATGATGTCCATGGTGCTGAGAGCAAAGATAATGAGACGTTTAATGTTTGAAATAACTGATGTTAATTGATGTCTACTTGCCTTTATGGTCCTCTGTCATCTTCGTGGCAGTGGTCCTTCGTCCCTCCCTCCTGGGTCCACTTCACGGTCCATTTCTGCCCCCAGGATGATGATGTCCATGGTCCTAATTGTATATATAAAGAATAAATTCATGTTTGAAATCATTGATATTGATTATATGCGTAATGAATGCCAAAAGTATGTATATACATGTATACAGAATTATGGACAAATTTGTATCCTGAAATGCACGTTGCAACGGGTACATGACGTCATGGTGAACATGAAAAGATTGAAACACTTGCCTCCCTGGTCCTCTATCGGCTTCGTGGCACTCGTCCTCCCTCCCTCCCTCCCTCCTGGGTCCACTTCTGTCCCTGGAGTTCTCCTCGGCAGTCGTCAATGCCTGTGGGGGACTTCATGGTCCATTTCTGCCCCCAGGATGATGATGTCCATGGTGCTGAAAGCCAAGATAATGAGAAGTTTAATGTTTGAAATAACTGATGTTAATTGATGTCTACTTGCCTTTGTGGTCCTCTGTCAGCTTCGTCCACTTGTGTCCCTGGAGTTCTTGTCGGCAGTCGTCACTGCCTCTGGGGGACTTCATGGTCCATTTCTGCCCCCAGGATGATGATGTCCATGGTGCTGAGAGCAAAGATAATGAAAAGTTTAATGTTTGAAATAACTGATGTTAATTGATGTCTACTTGCCTTTATGGTCCTCTGTCATCTTCGTGGCAGTGGTCCTTCGTCCCTCCCTCCTGGGTCCACTTCACGGTCCATTTTTGCCCCCAGGATGATGATGTCCATGGTCCTAATTGTATATATAAAGAATAAATTCATGTTTGAAATCATTGATATTGATTATATGCGTAATGAATGCCAAAAGTATGTATATACATGTATACAGAATTATGGACAAATTTGTATCCTGAAATGCACGTTGCAACGGGTACATGACGTCATGGTGAACATGAAAAGATTGAAACACTTGCCTCCCTGGTCCTCTATCGGCTTCGTGGCACTCGTCCTCCCTCCCTCCCTCCCTCCTGGGTCCACTTCTGTCCCTGGAGTTCTCCTCGGCAGTCGTCAATGCCTGTGGGGGACTTCATGGTCCATTTCTGCCCCCAGGATGATGATGTCCATGGTGCTGAAAGCCAAGATAATGAAAAGTTTAATGTTTGAAATAACTGATGTTAATTGATGTCTACTTACCTTTATGGTCCTCTGTCAGCTTCGTGCCAGTGGTCCTTCGTCCCTCCCTCCTGGGTCCACTTCACGGTCCATTTTTGCCCACAGGATGATGATGTCCATGGTCCTAATTGTATATATAAAGAATAAATTCATGTTTGAAATCATTGATGTTGATTATATGCGTAATGAATGCCAAAAGTATGTATATACATGTATACAGAATTATGGACAAATTTGTATCCTGAAATGCATGTTGCAACGGGCACATGACGTCATGGTGAACATAAAAAGATTGAAACACTTGCCTCCCTGGTCCTCTGTCGGCTTCGTGGCACTCGTCCTCCCTCCCTCCCTCCCTCCCTCCTGGGTCCACTTCTGTCCCTGGAGTTCTCCTCGGCAGTCGTCACTGCCTCTGGGTGACTTCATGGTGCATTTCTGCCCCCAGGATGATGATGTCCATGGTGCTGAAAGCCAAGATAATGAGAAGTTTAATGTTTGAAATAACTGATGTTAATTGATGTCTACTTGCCTTTGTGGTCCTCTGTCAGCTTCGTCCACTTGTGTCCCTGGAGTTCTTGTCGGCAGTCGTCACTGCCTCTGGGGGACTTCATGGTCCATTTCTGCCCCCAGGATGATGTCCATGGTGCTGAGAGCAAAGATAATGAAAAGTTTAATGTTTGAAATAACTGATGTTAATTGATGTCTACTTGCCTTCGTGGTCCTCTGTCATCTTCGTGGCAGTGGTCCTTCGTCCCTCCCTCCTGGGTCCACTTCACGGTCCATTTTTGCCCCCAGGATGATGATGTCCATGGTCCTAATTGTATATATAAAGAATAAATTCATGTTTGAAATCATTGATATTGATTATATGCGTAATGAATGCCAAAAGTATGTATATACATGTATACAGAATTATGGACAAATTTGTATCCTGAAATGCACGTTGCAACGGGTACATGACGTCATGGTGAACATGAAAAGATTGAAACACTTGCCTCCCTGGTCCTCTATCGGCTTCGTGGCACTCGTCCTCCCTCCCTCCCTCCCTCCTGGGTCCACTTCTGTCCCTGGAGTTCTCCTCGGCAGTCGTCAATGCCTGTGGGGGACTTCATGGTCCATTTCTGCCCCCAGGATGATGATGTCCATGGTGCTGAAAGCCAAGATAATGAAAAGTTTAATGTTTGAAATAACTGATGTTAATTGATGTCTACTTACCTTTATGGTCCTCTGTCAGCTTCGTGCCAGTGGTCCTTCGTCCCTCCCTCCTGGGTCCACTTCACGGTCCATTTTTGCCCACAGGATGATGATGTCCATGGTCCTAATTGTATATATAAAGAATAAATTCATGTTTGAAATCATTGATGTTGATTATATGCGTAATGAATGCCAAAAGTATGTATATACATGTATACAGAATTATGGACAAATTTGTATCCTGAAATGCATGTTGCAACGGGCACATGACGTCATGGTGAACATGAAAAGATTGAAACACTTGCCTCCCTGGTCCTCTATCGGCTTCGTGGCACTCGTCCTCCCTCCCTCCCTCCCTCCTGGGTCCACTTCTGTCCCTGGAGTTCTCCTCGGCAGTCGTCAATGCCTGTGGGGGACTTCATGGTCCATTTCTGCCCCCAGGATGATGATGTCCATAGTGCTGAAAGCCAGGATAATGAGAAGTTTAATGTTTGAAATAACTGATGTTAATTGATGTCTACTTGCTTTTGTGGTCCTCTGTCAGCTTCGTCCACTTGTGTCCCTGGAGTTCTTGTCGGCAGTCCTCACTGCCTCTGGGGGACTTCATGGTCCATTTCTGCCCCCAGGATGATGATGTCCATGGTGCTGAGAGCAAAGATAATGAGAAGTTTAATTTTTGAAATAACTGATGTTAATTGATGTCTACTTGCCTTTATGGTCCTCTGTCATCTTCGTGGCAGTGGTCCTTCGTCCCTCCCTCCTGGGTCCACTTCACGGTCCATTTTTGCCCCCAGGATGATGATGTCCATGGTCCTAATTGTATATATAAAGAATAAATTCATGTTTGAAATCATTGATATTGATTATATGCGTAATGAATGCCAAAAGTATGGTTTTACATGTATACAGAATTATGGACAAATTTGTGTACTGAAATGCATGTTGTAACGGGCACATGCCGTCATGGTGAACATGAAAAGATTGAAACACTTGCCTCCCTGGTTCTCTATCGGCTTCGTGGCACTCGTCCTCCCTCCCTCCTGGGTCCACTTCTGTCCCTGGAGTTCTTCTCGGCAGTCGCCACTGCCTGTGGGGGACTTCATGGTCCATTTCTGCCCCCAGGATGATGATGTCCATGGTGCTGAAAGCCAAGATAATGAGAAGTTTAATGTTTGAAATAACTGATGTTAATTGATGTCTACTTGCCTTTGTGGTCCTCTGTCAGCTTCGTCCACTTGTGTCCCTGGAGTTCTTGTCGGCAGTCCTCACTGCCTCTGGGGGACTTCATGGTCCATTTCTGCCCCCAGGATGATGATGTCCATGGTGCTGAGAGCAAAGATAATGAAAAGTTTAATGTTTGAAATAACTGATGTTAATTGATGTCTACTTGCCTTTATGGTCCTCTGTCATCTTCGTGGCAGTGGTCCTTCGTGCCTCCCTCCTGGGTCCACTTCACGGTCCATTTTTGCCCCCAGGATGATGATGTCCATGGTCCTAATTGTATATATAAAGAATAAATTCATGTTTGAAATCATTGATATTGATTATATGCGTAATGAATGCCAAAAGTATGTATATACATGTATACAGAATTATGGACAAATTTGTATCCTGAAATGCACGTTGCAACGGGTACATGACGTCATGGTGAACATGAAAAGATTGAAACACTTGCCTCCCTGGTCCTCTATCGGCTTCGTGGCACTCGTCCTCCCTCCCTCCCTCCTGGGTCCACTTCTGTCCCTGGAGTTCTCCTCGGCAGTCGTCACTGCCTGTGGGGGACTTCATGGTCCATTTCTGCCCCCAGGATGATGATGTCCATGGTGCTGAAAGCCAAGATAATGAAAAGTTTAATGTTTGAAATAACTGATGTTAATTGATGTCTACTTACCTTTATGGTCCTCTGTCAGCTTCGTGCCAGTGGTCCTTCGTCCCTCCCTCCTGGGTCCACTTCACGGTCCATTTTTGCCCCCAGGATGATGATGTCCATGGTCCTAATTGTATATATAAAGAATAAATTCATGTTTGAAATCATTGATGTTGATTATATGCGTAATGAATGCCAAAAGTGTGGTTATACATGTATACAGAATTATGTACAAATTTGTATACTGAAATGCATGTTGTAACGGGCACATGACGTCATGGTGAACATGAAAAGATTGAAACACTTGCCTCCCTGGTTCTCTATCGGCTTCGTGGCACTCGTCCTCCCTCCCTCCTGGGTCCACTTCTGTCCCTGGAGTTCTCCTCGGCAGTCGTCACTGCCTGTGGGGGACTTCATGGTCCATTTCTGCCCCCAGGATGATGATGTCCATAGTGCTGAAAGCCAGGATAATGAGAAGTTTAATGTTTGAAATAACTGATGTTAATTGATGTCTACTTGCCTTTGTGGTCCTCTGTCAGCTTCGTCCACTTGTGTCCCTGGAGTTCTTCTCGGCAGTCGTCACTGCCTGTGGGGGACTTCATGGTCCATTTCTGCCCCCAGGATGATGATGTCCATGGTGCTGAGAGCAAAGATAATGAGAAGTTTAATTTTTGAAATAACTGATGTTTATTGCTGTCTACTTGCCTTCGTGGTCCTCTGTCAGCTTCGTGGCAGTGGTCCTTCGTCCCTCCCTCCTGGGTCCACTTCACGGTCCATTTTTGCCCCCAGGATGATGATGTCCATGGTCCTAATTGTATATATAAAGAATAAATTCATGTTTGAAATCATTGATATTGATTATATGCGTAATGAATGCCAAAAGTATGGTTTTACATGTATACAGAATTATGGACAAATTTGTGTACTGAAATGCATGTTGTAACGGGCACATGACGTCATGGTGAACATAAAAAGATTGAAACACTTGCCTCCCTGGTCCTCTGTCGACTTCGTGGCACTCGTCCTCCCTCCCTCCCTCCCTCCCTCCTGGGTCCACTTCTGTCCCTGGAGTTCTCCTCGGCAGTCGTCACTGCCTGTGGGGGACTTCATGGTCCATTTCTGCCCCCAGGATGATGATGTCCATGGTGCTGAAAGCCAAGATAATGAAAAGTTTAATGTTTGAAATAACTGATGTTAATTGATGTCTACTTGCCTTTGTGGTCCTCTGTCAGCTTCGTCCACTTCTGTCCCTGGAGTTCTTCTCGGCAGTCGTCACTGCCTCTGGGGGACTTCATGGTCCATTTCTGCCCCCAGGATGATGATGTCCATGGTGCTGAGAGCAAAGATAATGAAAAGTTTAATGTTTGAAATAACTGATGTTAATTGATGTCTACTTGCCTTTATGGTCCTCTGTCAGCTTCGTGGCAGTGGTCCTTCGTCCCTCCCTCCTGGGTCCACTTCACGGTCCATTTTTGCCCCCAGGATGATGATGTCCATGGTCCTAATTGTATATATAAAGAATAAATTCATGTTTGAAATCATTGATATTGATTATATGCGTAATGAATGCCAAAAGTATGTATATACATGTATACAGAATTATGGACAAATTTGTATCCTGAAATGCATGTTGTAACGGGCACATGACGTCATGGTGAACATGAAAAGATTCAAACACTTGCCTCCCTGGTCCTCTGTCGGCTTCGTGGCACTCGTCCTCCCTCCCTCCCTCCCTCCTGGGTCCACTTCTGTCCCTAGAGTTCTCCTCGGCAGTCGTCACTGCCTGTGGGGGACTTCATGGTCCATTTCTGCCCCCAGGATGATGATGTCCATGGTGCTGAAAGCCAAGATAATGAGAAGTTTAATGTTTCAAATAACTGATTTTAATTGATGTCTACTTGCCTTTGTGGTCCTCTGTCAGCTTCGTCCACTTATGTCCCTGGAGTTCTTCTCGGCAGTCGTCACTGCGTGTGGGGTACTTCATGGTCCATTTCTGCCCCCAGGATGATGATGTCCATGGTGCTGAAAGCCAAGACAATGAAAAGTTTAATGTTTGAAATAACTGATGTTAATTGATGTCTACTTGCCTTCGTGGTCCTCTGTCAGCTTCGTGGCAGTGGTCATTCGTCCCTCCCTCCTGGGTCCACTTCACGGTCCATTTTTGCCCCCAGGATGATGATGTCCATGGTCCTAATTGTATATATAAAGAATAAATTCATGTTTGAAATCATTGATATTGATTATATGCGTAATGAATGCCAAAAGTGTGGTTGTACATGTATGCAGAATTATGGACAAATTTGTATCCTGAAATGCATGTTGTAACGGGCACATGACGTCATGGTGAACATAAAAAGATTGAAACACTTGCCTCCCTGGTCCTCTGTCGACTTCGTGGCACTCGTCCTCCCTCCCTCCCTCCCTCCTGGGTCCACTTCTGTCCCTGGAGTTCTCCTCGGCAGTCGTCACTGCCTCTGGGTGACTTCATGGTCCATTTCTGCCCCCAGGATGATGATGTCCATGGTGCTGAAAGCCAAGATAATGAGAAGTTTAATGTTTGAAATAACTGATGTTAATTGATGTCTACTTGCCTTTATGGTCCTCTCTCAGCTTCGTGGCAGTGGTCCTTCGTCCCTCCCTCCTGGGTCCACTTCACGATCCATTTTTGCCCCCAGGATGATGATGTCCATGGTCCTAATTGTATATATAAAGAATAAATTCATGTTTGAAATCATTGATGTTGATTATATGCGTAATGAATGCCAAAAGTATGTATATACATGTATACAGAATTATGGACAAATTTGTATCCTGAAATGCATGTTGTATCGGGCACATGACGTCATGGTGAACATGAAAAGATTGAAACACTTGCCTCCATGGTCCTCTATCGGCTTCGTGGCACTCGTCCTCCCTCCCTCCCTCCCTCCTGGGTCCACTTCTGTCCCTGGAGTTCTCCTCGGCAGTCGTCACTGCCTCTGGGGGACTTCATGGTCCATTTCTGCCCCCAGGATGATGATGTCCATGGTGCTGAAAGCCAAGATAATGAAAAGTTTAATGTTTGAAATAACTGATGTTAATTGATGTCTACTTGCCTTTGTGGTCCTCTGTCAGCTTCGTCCACTTGTGTCCCTGGAGTTCTTCTTGGTAGTCGTCACTGCCTCTGGGGGACTTCATGGTCCATTTCTGCCCCCAGGATGATGATGTCCATGGTGCTGAGAGCAAAGATAATGAGAAGTTTAATGTTTGAAATAACTGATGTTAATTGATGTCTACTTGCCTTCGTGGTCCTCTGTCAGCTTCGTGGCAGTGGTCCTTCGTCCCTCCCTCCTGGGTCCACTTCACGGTCCATTTTTGCCCCCAGGATGATGATGTCCATGGTCCTAATTGTATATATAAAGAATAAATTCATGTTTGAAATCATTGATATTGATTGTATGCGTAATGAATTCCAAAAGTGTGGTTGTACATGTATGCAGAATTATGGACAAATTTGTATCCTGAAATGCATGTTGTAACGGGCACATGACGTCATGGTGAACATAAAAAGATTGAAACACTTGCCTCCCTGGTCCTCTGTCGACTTCGTGGCACTCGTCCTCCCTCCCTCCCTCCCTCCTGGGTCCACTTCTGTCCCTGGAGTTCTCCTCGGCAGTCGTCACTGCCTCTGGGTGACTTCATGGTCCATTTCTGCCCCCAGGATGATGATGTCCATGGTGCTGAAAGCCAAGATAATGAGAAGTTTAATGTTTGAAATAACTGATGTTAATTGATGTCTACTTGCCTTTATGGTCCTCTCTCAGCTTCGTGGCAGTGGTCCTTCGTCCCTCCCTCCTGGGTCCACTTCACGATCCATTTTTGCCCCCAGGATGATGATGTCCATGGTCCTAATTGTATATATAAAGAATAAATTCATGTTTGAAATCATTGATGTTGATTATATGCGTAATGAATGCCAAAAGTATGTATATACATGTATACAGAATTATGGACAAATTTGTATCCTGAAATGCATGTTGTAACGGGCACATGACGTCATGGTGAACATGAAAAGATTGAAACACTTGCCTCCCTGGTCCTGTATCGGCTTCGTGGCACTCGTCCTCCCTCCCTCCCTCCCTCCTGGGTCCACTTCTGTCCCTGGAGTTCTCCTCGGCAGTCGTCACTGCCTGTGGGGGACTTCATGGTCCATTTCTGCCCCCAGGATGATGATGTCCATGGTGCTGAAAGCCAAGATAATGAAAAGTTTAATGTTTGAAATAACTGATGTTAATTGATGTCTACTTGCCTTTGTGGTCCTCTGTCAGCTTCGTCCACTTGTGTCCCTGGAGTTCTTCTTGGTAGTCGTCACTGCCTCTGGGGGACTTCATGGTCCATTTCTGCCCCCAGGATGATGATGTCCATGGTGCTGAGAGCAAAGATAATGAGAAGTTTAATGTTTGAAATAACTGATGTTAATTGATGTCTACTTGCCTTCGTGGTCCTCTGTCAGCTTCGTGGCAGTGGTCCTTCGTCCCTCCCTCCTGGGTCCACTTCACGGTCCATTTTTGCCCCCAGGATGATGATGTCCATGGTCCTAATTGTATATATAAAGAATAAATTCATGTTTGAAATCATTGATATTGATTATATGCGTAATGAATTCCAAAAGTGTGGTTGTACATGTATGCAGAATTATGGACAAATTTGTATCCTGAAATGCATGTTGTAACGGGCACATGACGTCATGGTGAACATAAAAAGATTGAAACACTTGCCTCCCTGGTCCTCTGTCGACTTCGTGGCACTCGTCCTCCCTCCCTCCCTCCCTCCTGGGTCCACTTCTGTCCCTGGAGTTCTCCTCGGCAGTCGTCACTGCCTGTGGGGGACTTCATGGTCCATTTCTGCCCCCAGGATGATGATGTCCATGGTGCTGAAAGCCAAGATAATGAAAAGTTTAATGTTTGAAATAACTGATGTTAATTGATGTCTACTTGCCTTTGTGGTCCTCTGTCAGCTTCGTCCACTTGTGTCCCTGGAGTTCTTCTTGGTAGTCGTCACTGCCTCTGGGGGACTTCATGGTCCATTTCTGCCCCCAGGATGATGATGTCCATGGTGCTGAGAGCAAAGATAATGAGAAGTTTAATGTTTGAAATAACTGATGTTAATTGATGTCTACTTGCCTTCGTGGTCCTCTGTCAGCTTCGTGGCAGTGGTCCTTCGTCCCTCCCTCCTGGGTCCACTTCACGGTCCATTTTTGCCCCCAGGATGATGATGTCCATGGTCCTAATTGTATATATAAAGAATAAATTCATGTTTGAAATCATTGATATTGATTATATGCGTAATGAATTCCAAAAGTGTGGTTGTACATGTATGCAGAATTATGGACAAATTTGTATCCTGAAATGCATGTTGTAACGGGCACATGACGTCATGGTGAACATAAAAAGATTGAAACACTTGCCTCCCTGGTCCTCTGTCGACTTCGTGGCACTCGTCCTCCCTCCCTCCCTCCCTCCTGGGTCCACTTCTGTCCCTGGAGTTCTCCTCGGCAGTCGTCACTGCCTGTGGGGGACTTCATGGTCCATTTCTGCCCCCAGGATGATGATGTCCATGGTGCTGAAAGCCAAGATAATGAGAAGTTTAATGTTTGAAATAAGTGATGTTAATTGATGTCTACTTGCCTTTATGGTCCTCTCTCAGCTTCGTGGCAGTGGTCCTTCGTCCCTCCCTCCTGGGTCCACTTCACGGTCCATTTTTGCCCCCAGGATGATGATGTCCATGGTCCTAATTGTATATATAAAGAATAAATTCATGTTTGAAATCATTGATGTTGATTATATGCGTAATGAATGCCAAAAGTATGTATATACATGTATACAGAATTATGGACAAATTTGTATCCTGAAATGCATGTTGTAACGGGCACATGACGTCATGGTGAACATGAAAAGATTGAAACACTTGCCTCCCTGGTCCTCTATCGGCTTCGTGGCACTCGTCCTCCCTCCCTCCCTCCCTCCCTCCCTCCCTCCTGGGTCCACTTCTGTCCCTGGAGTTCTCCTCGGCAGTCGTCACTGCCTGTGGGGGACTTCATGGTCCATTTCTGCCCCTAGGATGATGATGTCCATGGTGCTGAGAGCATAGATAATGAGAAGTTTAATGTTTGAAATAAGTGATGTTAATTGATGTCTACTTGCCTTTGTGGTCCTCTGTCAGCTTCGTGGCAGTGGTCCTTCGTCCCTCCCTCCTGTTTCCATTTTTGCCCCCAGGATGATGATGTCCATGGTCCTAATTGTATATATAAAGAATAAATTAATGTTTGAAATCATTGATATTGATTACATAGGTAATGAATGCCAAAAGTATGTATATACATGTATACAGAATTATGGAAAAATTTGTATCCTGAACTGCATGTTGAAACGGGCACATGACGTCATGGTGAACATGAAAAGATTGAAACACTTGCCTCCCTGATCCTCTGTCGGCTTCGTGGCACTCGTCCTCCCTCCCTCCCTCCTGGGTCCACTTCTGTCCATGGAATTCTTCTCGGCAGTCGTCACTGCCTCTGGGGGACTTCATGGTCCATTTCTGCCCCCAGGATGATGATGCCCATGGTGCTGAGAGCAAAGATAATGAGAAGTTTAATGTTTGAAATAACTGATGTTAATTGATGTCTACTTGCCTTTGTGGTCCTCTGTCAGCTTCGTGGCAGTGGTCCTTCGTCCCTCCCTCCTGGGTCCATTTTTCCCCCAGGATGATGATGTCCATGGTCCTAATTGTATATATAAAGAATAAATTAACGTTTGAAATCATTAATATTGATTACATAGGTAATGAATGCCAAAAGTATGTATATACATGTATACAGAATTATAAAAAAAATTGTATCCGGAACTGCATGTTGTAACGGGCACATGACGTCATGGTGAACATGAAAAGATTGAAACACTTGCCTCCCTGATCCTCTGTCGGCTTCGTGGCACTCGTCCTCCCTCCCTCCCTCCTGGGTCCACTTCTGTCCATGGAGTTCTTCTCGGCAGTCGTCACTGCCTGTGGGGGACTTCATGTTCCATTTCTGTCCCCAGGATGATGATGTCCATGGTGCTGAGAGCCAAGATAATGAAAGGTTTAATGTTTGAAATAACTGATGTTAATTGATGTCTACTTGCCTTTGTGGTCCTCTGTCAGCTTCGCCCACTTGTGTCCATGGAGTTCTTCTCGGCACTCGTCACTGCCTCTGGGGGACTTCATGGTCCATTTCTGCCCCCAGGATGATGATGTCCATGCTGCTAAAAGCAAAGATAATGAAAAGTTTAATGTTTGAAGTAACTGATGTTAATTGATGTCTACTTGCCTTTGTGGTCCTCTGTCAGCTTCGTGGCAGTGGTCCTTCGTCCCTCCCTCCTGGGTCCATTTTTGCCCCCAGGATGATGATGTCCATGGTCCTAATTGTATATATAAAGAATAAATTAACGTTTGAAATGATTGATATTGATTACATAGGTAATGAATGCCAAAAGTATGTATATACATGTATACAGAATTATGGAAAAATTTGTATCCTGAACTGCATGTTGTAACGGGCACATGACGTCATGGTGAACATGAAAAGACTGAAACACTTGCCTCCCTGATTCTCTGTCGGCTTCGTGGCACTCGTCCTCCCTCCCTCCCTCCTGGGTCCACTTCTGTCCATGGAGTTCTTCTCGGCAGTCGTCACTGCCTTTGGGGGACTTCATGGTCCATTTCTGCCCCCAGGATGATGATGTCCATGGTGCTGAGAGCAAAGATAATGAGAAGTTTAATGTTTGAAATAACTGATGTTGTTTGATGTCTACTTGCCTTTGTGGTCCTCTGTCAGCTTCGTCCACTTCTGTCCATGGAGTTCTTCTCGGCAGTCGTCACTGCCTCTGGGGGACTTCATGGTCCATTTCTGCCCCCAGGATGATGATGTCCATGGTGCTAAAAGCAAAGATAATGAAAAGTTTAATGTTTGAAATAACTGATGTTAATTGATGTCTACTTGCCTTTGTGGTCCTCTGTCAGCTTCGTGGCAGTGGTCCTTCGTATTGCAGATGATAGGATTTGCATACATAACACGGAAAGGGGATAAGGACAATGTACATCATTGGGGATAAACTATGGAAGTAACTGGTGATACATTACGCATGATTGGGTGATGTTTACATAGCAACTGGCGCTAAAGGAAACTACAAGAGGCCATCGAGATCCGGAGACGCAAACCAGCAATCAACCGTGACCAAGGAGCGTACCTTCCAAGTGCCTGGGACTTATTGATAAATTAATCTCATCTCTCTGTGTACATTCTGTGTAATTCATGTATAGACAATCTACCTGTGTACATCCTTATCAACTTGTGTTTGTACATCACCCTCATGTAAACATGCTCATCAAGCCTCATGCAGTCATCATGTACACCGCCTTAATCCCCAATCATGTGCTATGTAGACATCATCCAATCATACGTGATGTATCACCATTCACTTCCAAAGTTTATCCCCAATCATGTACATCGTCCTTATCCCCTATCCGTGTTATGTATACATATCCTTTCATCTGTAATACCATTGGCCTCCATCATTGTTATCATACCTGTGAGCTTCCTATCAGTGATGGTTTATACAGGCTTCCAGCTTTCGTTAATTCATTCCACTTGTTTCTTTGTTATTGTTTTACCTGTACATATAAATATAGCTCTGTACCCCATTCTCAATCACCTGATGAAGGAGTAAGCATTAACTCCGAAACGTTGTGTTCTCATAATAAAGAAGTTGATATCCATAAAATCTTCATTCTTAGCATGTACAGATTATGTTATACACTTCCGGAAATACATACATGATATAAAAGATACTTCTAACCCGTTTACACATACAAAATGTAAATTTATATCCTGTGCAATACACTTTGTCTATACCTCTATCTAGTACACGGGTAAGTTGAATAAACACTACCGTACAACATAATACACTACTTACTAAAATGCTACATATATAGCAAGGCCTAAAATACATAATGGTCAACCTAAGATTCCAGATAAAGTAAATACATGAACTTACCCTATGTTCCCTCGCGCAGAACATGTGCTCACTGGCAGAAAGGAGAAATAGTCTGCTGATGAGCCAAACGTTTGAAGTTTGACCTCACATGACTAAAACGATCACGTGACCCCAGAGAACAATAAAACCCCAATTACAGGCCAAGCCCGTGACTGCCCAAGTGACAATACCCAGGAACCTATATACAATAAAGAGGCTACACTATCCAAGTGCTAGAGTTAACACGGGTATTTAAGGAAATTAAATGTTACATGCTTAGGTTTATGTCATTAAATATTTTGGTTTAGTGCATGATTTGGAAAGCTATGGGTAGTTTTATGCTGTTTGTGTTTCTCTGTGATCCCAAATGTCTTGCTAATCAGTATCCATGCTCTGATAGTAAGACAAGAGCGTGAGAGGATGGAACAATGGTGACCAATCAGCCACCCGTGTACTCCTGAGACATGCAATTGTCAATCAGACAATCAGTACACCAACTTCATCGTCCGCCAGCCATTATAAACACATTATATGTGAAGGGGAAAATAAGAAAAAGATGTAGATTTGGACGGGAAGTGAACAATCTATGTACAGTCCATGCAACTAACCACGAACGCATACAAAACAAAACCAGTAATAGTTCAAACTGTTTACTCAATGCTGTGTTCTGGAATGTTCAGTTTTCCAAAAATAAATCCACAGAAATAGCTGATATGCTTACTGAATATGACATTGATGTTTTATTCTTAACTGAAACTTAGCTTCAAGAGGCAGGGGATGAAGCAATATATTGCCGAAATGACACCACCAGGATTCCGTCATGTGCATGTCCTTCCAGAAGGAAGAGGAGATTGAGTCACGAGGACAGTCTTGTTGAGCGGATCACACCAAAGGCATCCTTTTCCCCATTTGAAAACTTGGAAGCAACTTTTACATCCCTTGACATAACACTTAAGGTAGTCTATATACAGGCCGACACCTTCATCTAAAAATAAACTTTGTGTTTTGGCCCTGCATCCTACACAAGAACTATATATGTTTTACTAGTTTATGTTGCCAAATCGTTGATTGATGTTTATGTTTGTGAAAACAAAGCAAAAGAACCAGACAGGTAACTCTATAAACTTTACGAATCATTTTTCTTGTTGGCTGTGTGGTCCATTCAACAAATAAACACCTTATAATATATACCTAGATATATACCCAGAACTGCTCTTGTTATGCTGAAGTGATTCTTTACAGTTCAGTAAAAAATAATAAGGAATCAGCCACAGATATGGGATCGTTTTCAGGAAACTGAATATAAAAGGAAATCGCCCTGAATGTTTCATGCCATGTTTACACATCGGAGAGTAACGCAGTTTATGTCACGTGACAGCCGACAAACCTTCCAAACTCTGTTTCTACATCTTGGGAGACAGCCTAGTGGTTGGTACAGTGTGTAAAGCCCATTTCTGGTGATATTGCAGAAATTGCTTAAAACCGCTGTAAATCCATACTCACCTACTGCTAGACACATATTAGATGATCCCGCGCACTAAACGCATTTGTGACAAGAGAGGCGGTACAACGAATTGGGCGAGTACACGTGGCTGCTACAAGTAGTTTGACGATTGTGCACGTGCAATACATGCTAACCGTGACACGAAATCAACACCGCTACTGATTAACACCTGTCTCGCTACTGTTTTACACCTGTCTCAAGACTGTTAAACAAATTTCAGTTGTAGTAAAAAAATGTCTGTGCACGTGCAATACATGCTAACCGTGACATGAAATCAACACCGCTACTGATTAACACCTGTCTCGCTGCTGTGTAACACCAGTCTCGCTACTGTTTTACACCTGTGTCAATACTGTGAAACAGATTTCAGTTGTAGTAAAAAATGTCCAAGTTAGGAAAACATGGGCAAATAGTTCATTCTCGGGCAAGGGAGATAGCATACAATGTTATCATGTGTATGGACAAAAGATTGTGCAACCAAAGCAGATTCTCTTTTACAAAGTAGCCTTGCTACTGGACTCTCAACGGCAACTTTGAAGCGCATTAAGGCAGAAGGTGTTAGGAGTGCGAGTGGACCTACATTTATCAGTCCCACCAAGTTACGCAAACCCAAAACTTGCAGTTACAAACTTGATGATTTCGACCGGTGTGCAGCCCGCAATTTGTACAAAGTTTATATGGCGTTAAAAAACACACACAACAATTTTGTTAAAAAAAACAGGAAAATGTCATTTGCTTTGTGAAATGGATCGGTGGTCCTAAACATATTTGCTCAGTATATTGTGTTGATTAAATTCGTTGGGATTGTACCTGCTCCCAAATCGAGTGTGCTATAACAATTCATGCGTGAAACGCACGGGGAAAATTAACTTCTCGATATTTATCAGACAACCTGTCTCCCTCTTGTTTCAAGTGGATCGTTCTGTTCCCAAGTATGCAAATTGGGGTCATTTGTCAGGTTGTGGATCATCTTATATGTGTTTACCAGTACTTTCATCTGTTCAATCATACTATACGATTTAAATAACTAGGTGATGTTTTTCTAGTTAATACCTTAGTCAGTATTCCTTAGTCAAGTCTGAAGTTTGAAGGCCGAAAGTTGTGGCTAACACTATTTCTGGCGATTGGGGACAGGAATGTATGACAGTAGAGTGCTACTACAGTATACTGGGAAAGCAGGGATGAGTGATATTTTGAACCAATGTCAGTAGAGCCAGACTCGCCAATGATCAGGCCGTCGTTCCTTACCACTGCCCACCACGTAGAGAAGCCAGCGTCGTAGCAGCGGAGGGACAGGTTCTATCCTTTTCTGTTGACCAGATCAGCCACATGTTTCACCTCAGATCGGCCTAACAACCGCCGGATCACTGAACTTGCCATGTTAGCTACATATATTCTCACATGTACTCTCTTGATTGCAGAACAGATACTGCGCACGAATATGGTCAGTCTCGGGTGTAGATGGAGCAGAGAAGGCTGGGTCACACGTCAGAAACAGTGCTTCAATGAAACATGTCTGCACTGTCTCTCAAGACGCCTGATATTGAAAGTATGTAAGTCTACGTTGCTTATGTTGGTAATAGTTTGTTTTCTTCAAATTTTGGTTACGATTTAATTTTTTTACGGAAACGTCCTCTTGGTTATTAACATATTAATCAATGTTCGAATATTTCTTACTTTCCATTTCGGTATTGTTCGTCAGTCGAAAGTGAATGCTATCATTTCCTAAAATAGGATCTATATGATATACATACTTATTGTGCAAGGTTCAGTTGTTTTAAAAAGTGTAATTGATGTTTAATATCTTGTCTTTCAACCCCTGAAATCGAAAACGAAATACTATTACAAGTGTCTGGATCACGAAGAAAACCGCGTTGTAGTGGTTCGCCTTTCAGCATTCGTTTACACGTATGTACCTCTCTTGAAAGTGTTATGACATAGAATAAAATGTGATGTTATTGGTAATTTTTTCCAGTTAGTACAAATTATGCAAATAGATCAGTTGTGTCTATAAAAGTGTTACGATACCGAAAATTGACGATACGATACATATTGCGATATCTTGGAAAAATATGCTTCGATTCGATGCACATCACGGTATGCAATCTTTAGTTATTTTCTTTCAAAATGTATATTTTATGTCAAGTAACCATGTAAATATTGACATAAAAGTCAATTTCTAGTGAAAAGTAACAATTTGAAGGTTAAAGATACGCATCACGATACGAAAAAGTATCGATTCATTTATCGTTGGATAAAGTATCACTTTTATCGATACTACGATATATCGTCAGAATAGCTCTCTTCCTTTAAAGCGGGCCACCCCAATCATTTGGTTATATTTGTATCAGGTAAATATCGAAAATGACATCGTAGACAATAATAAATACTTCGGCGTTAAATTCAGTAGATAAAAGAACCTTTTTAGATTAGCAATCAAATATTTATCATAGAGTGCCTCTGAAATCATATTTGTCTTTGAAGAAAATCATAATGTACCTTTGGACTGTTTACTTCATTCACGCTTTTGACGTAATGATATGAAGGCCTCCGAATATAAGAACAAACTGACGAACAAAAGAAAGTACACAGGTTGTGTTTGTTCCAAAAAAATAAAAAGTAATAAAAACTCTTGATGAAAGTTGAAGCACACTGCAATACACGCGTGTTTTATCAGCAAAATGATACTGTACCAATAAACAGCGATGTGGTAATGATCACTGTAGAAGGTTCCTACGATGTTGGAATGTGGAGGCCAATTCCACGCAGTGGTTGCTGGGCCCATATTCTACCAACACAACGCTGCAGCGTTCGAAATAATCGCCGGTCCGGAGGCCTAGCGCCGATTGTTATTGCATCGGGCCGTCAGTTTGAAATATGTGCACGCCCTTGCAGCCCTCAGTATATTATCATTTTCTTCAAAAAGAGTCTTTTTCACTGACTTTGAGAACCATCCACGAGTGAGTGAATGAGTTAATATTTAACGTCAAATCGGCATCATTGCAGAAATATCGTTAATTATAAAAATACAAATAAATTAATAGCACATACATTGTTAAAACCTGTCAACGAAGGACAGTAAAACTAACTAGTATATCACAGAGTAAAACGTAACACTAGTGGTTAGGCCTAAAACAATGTATCTATAGAGGACAATACAGTATAGAAATGAACTATAGGGTGCCCAGAACTGAAGATAGAACACCTTACTAAGGACCATGGGGACTTAAAGTACATTTGCTTCCTGCATGGACTCTAGTTGGATTTACATCATCCCTTCAGCTGTTAGCAATTTAGACAAATCTAGCCATACAATAAAAGAACACTTATTCTACGATTAAAAACCTGGAAAACTTAAATTTACATCAAATGTTTTGGGACTTAAATACCCTCTCATGAGGACAATGTTTTTACAGTTCTTCAACCCCCTTTGAGGGTACAGCCACTGACGATTTGAGTTACTAATTTAATCTTCCAATCATAAAATACTTTATGTATTTACAACTCATTCAACAAATCTAATTCGTATAAAAATGCAATAATTAAACGAGGACTAACATTGCTAAAAAGATCCTTCATGGTTCGTGAATTAAAATACTGATCCCTTGTGATGGAATACTCAACACAGTCAAGCAGGATATGCTTGACTGTGATTCTTTCATCACACGGGATGCAGAACGGAGGATCCTCGCCTTTCAAAAGGTATTCATGAGTATATCTCGTATGGCCAATACGACATCGCCGCAAAATGACCTCTTCAAATCTGGACTCACAACCTAAGTGGGTATACCCAATATAAAGTTTTATTGCATGTAATTTATTTCCACCCACTTGGGTGTCCCACTTCTTTTGCATCAGATCACGGATATACGATGTAATTGTAGCTTTATAATCAGAGTATGGAATAAGTGGTGTCACAGATTTGTTGAGTGCTGCCTTGGCAGCAAGATCAGCCATTGTGCTACCAGAAATGCCTACATGGCTTGGTAACCAACAAAACACGATGTCGTATTGACCAGTAGCAAGATCATTATACAATTCTATAATTTCTATTAAAAATCGACGTTTACATGGCAGGTTTTTAATAGCCTGGAGGCAAGAAAGAGAGTCTGAGTAGGTTATATACTGTTTATGTCGAGGATGTCTTTCAGTATATTTAAGAGCCGTTAATATAGCGTTTGCTTCCGCTGTGAAAATAAAACGGTTATCCGGTAATCTGAAAGATATTTTCTGGATCCAATGACAGTGGCACAAGCAACTGCGCCACCATCCTTGGACGTAAACAAAGATTTGTATGTACTATAGTTCATTTTTAATTGACTGCATTCTTGTTTATATTGTAATTCACTTGTTTCCGTTTTTTAAACCTCGTCAGTGTCAACTTCGGGTCTAACTAGCTGCCAAGGAGGAGACGAAAGAGGACGGGAAGACGGGAAGGAGATATATTGGCTAGCTCAATGCCGCCAGCAGAAAGAAAAGGTTTCACTCTTACTCCCAGAGGCGAAACTAGAGAAGACTTTTTATTGTACAGATCCTCATAAAGAGGAATAAAAGACAGTTAAATGCAGGATTGGCCTCATTAGAGTATAGTTTTGTTATATGCTGTAAGGAGAGTTTTATACGTCGTTGAGTAAGAGATGGCTCATCGACCTCGACGTAAAGACGGTCAATAGGAGAGGTTCTAAATGACCCAAGACAAAGTCTTAGACCTTGATGGTGGATAGAATCAAGTATTTTGATGTTGCTTTTACAGGCTCCACCATAAACGGATGGAGCCATAATCAAGTGTCGAACGGATGAGAGATCTGTATAGGTAGAGTAGAGCACTGTGGTCTCCTCCCCACTTAGAACTGGAAACAACTTTTAACAGATCAAGTGCTTTCAGGCATTTAGGTTTAAGGGATTTAATGTGGGGTAGAAAAGTTAGACGTGAGTCGAAAATAAGACCCAAGAACTTGGCCTCCTTTACTACTTTGATTGGAGTGCCAATAATACTGGACCTTTATGCGGTTTATACTTTCTGCAGAAATGCAAACAATTTGTTTTTGTTATAGAAAATTTAAACTCATTTTCAAGTGACCATTTTTCAATTTTATTGAGACAAATTTATAATTGCCGCTCTATTGTATGCATATTTCCACCTCTACAAGAAACAATAAAATCATCCACAAATTGTGATCCATCTATTGAATCACTTACAACCTTAGACAGACTATTGATTTTAATACTAAATAAAGTCACAGACAAAATACTGCCTTGTGGAACACCCTGATCTTGATGAAAGTAGTCTGAGACGGTTGAAACCACACGTACTTGAAACTGTCTGTCAGTTAAAAAATAGATTTAATTGAGGCAAGCGACCTCTCAACCCCAAAGAATGTAAATCTTTAAAAATACCATGCTTCCGAGTAGTATCATATGCTTTTTCAAAATAAAAAACGCTTGATACTGCATGTTGTTTTCTAATAAAGAATTTTTAACAAATGATTCCAAAAGAACCAAGTGGTCAGTTGTGCTTCGGTCTTTGTGCTTCGGTCTTTACGCAAACTACATTGTATCTCAGTGATCAGATTGTTGGTTTCCCAAACCCAAAATAAGCGATTATTTACCATTCGCTCCATGGTTTTGCAAACGCAACTAGTTAAGGAAATGGGTCGATAATTTGATGGATCTGTATGATCCCTGCCAGGCATTGCAGTAGGAACAAATATGGCTTTTCGCCATGAAGAGGGTAAATGTTGCGTTATCCAAATATGGTAAAAATGCCAAGTAACGTTTCGAGACAGGATTCAGGCAAGTGTTTTAAGAGTTGGTAATGGGTATCATCAGGTCCTGTTGCAGTATCGTGAGCCTGTGATAGCGCAGCATGAAGTTCATGTTATGAAAATGCCTCATTATAATCTTCATAATTATTAGAATCAAAATTCGCTGTTTTCTTTTCTTGGTGTGTTTGTCTGGAATTTTGGATGATAATTTGAGGAGGACGAATGTTTAGCCAAAGTTTCACCCAACTTGTTTGCAGTATCAGATTTTTCAGTTAGTATGTTATTATCATTTTTGAGATGCCGAATACTACTGCATTTGGAACCCTTGCCTTTAAATTTTTGCATCATATTCCATACGCTTGACGTAGGAGTACGGGAATTTATTTTGGAAACGTTCTTTTCCAAGTATGACGTTTAATGTGTTGAAACGTTCGTTGAGCCTTAACGTAGCTGATTTTTACATTATTTAAGTTATGTACAGTAGGATGAAGGCGAAAATATTTCTTAAGAATGAAGATTTTATGGATATCAACTTCTTTATGAGAGAACACAACGTTTCGGAGTTAATGCTTACTCCTTCATCAGGTGATAGAGAAAGGGATACAGAGGTGTATTTATATGTACAGGTAAAACAATAACAAAGTAACAAGTGGAATGAGTTAACGAAAGCTAGTATAAACAAGCACTGATAGGAAGCCGATAGTTAAGATAACAATGATGGAAGCCAACGGTAATGCATTACAGTTGATTGGATATGTTTACATAACATGATTGGGGATAAGGATGGAAGCCAATGGTGATACATTACGCATGATAGGATGATGTACATAACACACGATAGGGGGTGAGCATGTTTATATGAGGGTTGGTGATGTACAAACACAAGTATGTACTCGGGTAGATAGGCTATACATGAATTACATAAATAGAATGTACACAGGTAGATGAGATTAATTTATCAATAAGTCCCAGGCACTTGGTAGGTACACTCCTTGGTCGCGGTTGATGCCTGGTTTCTGTCTCCGGATCTCGATGGCCTCTTGCAGTTTCCTTTGGCGCCAGTTGTTGTTGTTGGTAGATAGTATCCTAGTGTCCTCCCATCGAATTGAGTGTTCAGGGTTCTTGAGAATATGTTCAGAGATGGCCGATTTCTGGTCGAGTTTCCTGACTGAGGTCTGATGTTCCTTCATTCTGGTGTTGATTGGTCTCAGCGTTTCTCCAATGTATAGGTCGCCACAGTTGCAAGGGATCTGGTAGATGCATCCTCTCGGGTTAGGGTGTTCACAGCTGGGTCCTTTACCGTTGGCTTTTAGGTAGGTCTTGATGGTCTTGCCACTGGAGAAGGTGACATCGATGCTGGCTTTGGTCTTGATGAGGCGTGATATTTGATGACTGATGGGGCCAAAGTAGGGTATGGTTACTCTGATGGGTGATGGAGAAGGTTTGGGGCGGGGTTCTCGGTCCTTAAGGGTCTTGTTGATGGTGGCTGTGACGAGCTGGGGAGGGTACCCGTTGAGTGTGGTGAATGTCTTTCTGAGGTGGTACAGTTCATTGTTTAGGGCATCGGGGTGGCAGAGGGCTTTGGCACATCTGGTAAGGGTGGCGATGATAGCTTGCTTGATCTGAGGGTGGTGGCAGGAGTTGTAGTGGATGTACTGGTCGGTGTGCGTCGGCTTGCGGTATACTGAGGTTCTAAGTCCATCGTCTGTGGTGTGGAGGGATACATCAAGGAAGGGCAGGTGTTGGTTGGTCTCAGTCTCCATGGTGAACTTGATTCTTGGATGTTGGTCGTTGAGGTGGTTGAGGAGCTCATTGGGGTCGTTGTCATAGGCGATGGTGGTGAAGGTGTCGTCGACTTTGCGGTACCAACAGAGGGGCTGGAACGGAGCTGTGGAGAGGGCTGCTTCCTCGAAGGAGGTCATGAAGATTTCTGTAATGAGAGGAGAAAGAGGTGAGCCCATGGGGAGACCGTGGATCTGCTTGTATATCTTACCATTGAATGTGAAGTAGGAGGTGTCAAAGCAGCTGCGGGCGAGGTTGATGATGCTGTCTATGGTGAGCTGGGTGTCCAAGTCATCTATCCGGTTGGCTAACTTGCTGCGAAGGATGTCCAGGGCTTCTTCTAGTGGGATGTTGGTGAAGAGGTCCACGACGTCGTAGCTGACCATGGTGCCTGTGGGGTTGGATTCTTTCAGCTGGTTGACAAAGGATGAAGAGTCGCTGATGTAGGACTTGCCATCTTTGCCAAGTGGAGCGAGGAGACGTGTGAGGAACTGGGTGGTGTTGTAGAAACTGTGGCGACCTATACATTGGAGAAACGCTGAGACCAATCAACACCAGAATGAAGGAACATCAGACCTCAGTCAGGAAACTCGACCAGAAATCGGCCATCTCTGAACATATTCTCAAGAACCCTGAACACTCAATTCGATGCGAGGACACTAGGATACTATCTACCAACAACAACAACTGGCGCCAAAGGAAACTGCAAGAGGCCATCGAGATCCGGAGACAGAAACCAGGCATCAACCGCGACCAAGGAGTGTACCTACCAAGTGCCTGGAACTTATTGATAAATTAATCTCATCTACCTGTGTACATTCTATCTATGTAATTCATGTATAGCCTATCTACCCGAGTACATACTTGTGTTTGTACATCACCAACCCTCATATAAACATGCTCACCCCCTATCGTGTGTTATGTACATCATCCTATCATGCGTAATGTATCACCATTGGCTTCCATCCTTATCCCCAATCATGTTATGTAAACATATCCAATCAACTGTAATGCATTACCGTTGGCTTCCATCATTGTTATCTTAACTATCGGCTTCCTATCAGTGCTTGTTTATACTAGCTTTCGTTAACTCATTCCACTTGTTACTTTGTTATTGTTTTACCTGTACATATAAATACACCTCTGTATCCCTTTCTCAATCACCTGATGAAGGAGTAAGCATTAACTCCGAAACGTTGTGTTCTCTCATAAAGAAGTTGATATCCATAAAATCTTCATTCTTATGTATTTACACTTCTAAATGACATTCAAAATATTTCTTGGCTTTCTTCCTCTTTTTCCTAGCCTGTTTGCATTCATGATTAAGCCATGGTTTACGGGTGTGCAGCTTTACAGAGGACTTATATAGGAATATTTTCATCAGCTATGTGTTCTAATTTGTCCGAGAACATTTTAACTGGATCAGGTACGTACATCCATGAAAAGGTCTGACTTAAGCTCTTACGGGTGTGCAGCTTTACAGAGGACTTATATAGGAATATTTTCATCAGCTATGTGTTCTAATTTGTCCGAGAACATTTTAACTGGATCAGGTACGTACATCCATGAAAAGGTCTGACTTAAGCTCTTCAATGCAGGTGGCCTGCAATAAGGACCAAATGGACTTTGAAAAAATCCATCTTGTTACAGGCGGATCATCGGAAGGGTTAATTGCTGTAAGTACTGTTCGGAAATGGTCACTGCCACAAAGATCATTATGCACTGACCATTCAAATTCATTATAAACGTTTGAATCAGTGAGTGACAGGTCTAAGGAAGAATATGTTCCCGTTGCAGGATGTAAATATGTGTCAGAGCCATCACTGAATGTACTTAAATTATTATAAGATATTAACTCTTCAAGAACTTTTCCTTTACTGTGGGTATCAGGACTTAGCCCCTTGTGGGATATGTCCATTGAAATCACCAATTATGATACATGATTTTGGTAATTGGTCAAATAAATCTAAATATAATAAATAAATAGATCAGTCTGGTGAAGAATGGCAGAAGGAGGGGTATACAAGGAACAAAGTGTAAGGGTTATATGTAAAGTAAGAGGAGCAGCAACAGCTTGAAGATTGGTTTTAACAGGAACAGGTCTGTGAATAATACCATCTCTCACCAATATGGAAGATCCACCAGTTATTATGTCACCAGGGGGGTGAAAACGAATGATAAGAATTTACGCTATTCAAACTTTTGTTTCAAGTACGTTTCTTGAAAACTAATTGCTGACGGTGTAACGTCCTGTGCTAGTAATTGTACTTCATTAAAATTGGTCCTAAGTCCTCTGCAATTCCACTGGATTAAGGAGTTATTGTTCATTTAATAGCAGGGAGTAGTACTGGGGACAGACTTTTCCCCTTTCGAGGCGAACTACTGCTATTTCGCGCATGGGGATGAGAAGAGGCGTCCAGTAGAAATTATGCGCCATACAAAGCCTTAGTGTGCTACGTCAATTCTACTAGATATCATGGTTGCATCATAAGAAATGATGAAAGTTATCAAGCTAAAGTTATCAATGATAATGGATATAATGATGAAAGTTATCAAGCTAAAGTTATCAATGATAATGGATATAAATGGAACAATATGCTGATGATACTGAACTGTTTCTTGATGGGGCTGAAGAGACATTGTATTCTGCTACTGACAACCTTTTACAAATTATCAGGTTTGAAAATTTAGAAGATTTAGATAAATTGAAAGCAACCTGGATTGGATCAAAAGCTAGATCTATTGATCAGTCCGAGACGTAACGTGTACGCGAGACGGTGCGCTCCGCGGTACTAACTGAAGCGCTTCAATCACCGTGGAACCACCTCGACTGGGTGTGAACACGATGCAGGGTAATTAAAGCGTCCCGTAAAATCCCCAAGGGTGGTGGGGTACTTGACTGTCGTGAATGAACAGGTTTTTCGATCTCGGATGCCACGCTTTCGTCATTTGCACTCAGTGGATTACAACTTGCAGAATACAAGTTGTTTGTCCGACAAAAAATGCACAATCATCCTAGGTTGATGCATACTGGATCTCTCTTTTTTTCGATTTTTTTCGGCACGTGAAAACATCGGGAAAGCAGAAATACCACGCCCAGGTTCGGCTGTTTACGTAAGCAAATCAATTCATCGCTCATGAAAAGGTGATTTATTTCATTTGAATGTATAACTGGTGGAAATGTTAACGTATTTATCTTGCAGAAAGTTACGGAATGTTTTGAAACTAATACGACCCCTACCGCATCTTGCATCTTGCATCTTGCATGAATCAAAACTTAGCCAACTTCTTCAAAAGTAATCCTGCGAAAACTATTACAGGTCACATATACTCTAATAGGGTACAAGTGCACAATCACTTGCTGACATCGTTATAAATGAAACCCCGTCATTAACACTGCTCAATTCGGTCTTTAATTACCTTAAATCGACCTTTTTCTAAACAGTGCACAATTCTCAGCCGCAAACGACATTTCAACCAATCAGAGCGGCGCGTCTCCGTGACGTAATAGTGGGTATAGAAATGAGGGTCTGTGCAGTATTCATCTACATTTCAGGGGTTGAACTATTTCGTTTTCAGGTTAGTACAAACCTGAAGTCGTGAAAGCTGTTGAGAAAAATGAAAGCTCACAGTCTACTATCATTCAGTTTTGTCCCCTGCTTTGCCTAGTTTTCGAGTTACAACCCTTGTTTTCATAGACGATTCTGTCAAAAAATCACTTGGTGTCGCTAGGTTGTAATCCGTGTTAGGTGGTATAAACCTACACGTTATTTGTCATCATTCACTTGATGCTCAGTTAATGAATTTATAACAGGTATAATTAGTGGTAACGCCACTTAGATTACCCGACAAAGGCCCCCATTTGGCATTTCTTTCGTCTGGATCGATCAAAAGATTAACCGATAACACGCTCATTGATTAATTAGTTTTATGGGGATTTAAATGGGGGGTTTGTCATAAGGTTGTGTTTATGTATGTATATTTACTAATCTATAGTGAATACACTCTGTCGTGTCTCTGCCTATGTAAAACAACACTTTTCTTTCAAAGGATTTAACCGTCTGTGCCTCTACACACGTGCAGTTTGAACTTAACACCTATCAGACAGTACACCATAAACAAAATAAATTGATTTATGACTCGTGCACCCGTGTCCTGTCTCTGCCACATTATGTAATTAAGCAGGTGTGATACTTGTACACATGACATGTTTTTATGTCTGTGGGTTGCAAACAAACTACACTGGCCCAAAAAAGAAACGCATAGGTGAAAATCCAATGTTATGAGAGATGATTTATTAACTTAAATTGCACAAAAAGTAATGGAACTTGAGCAATGATAATTCACACGGGTATTAACAAATGTGTGTCAAGACATATACAATCATTCACAGTGGTATTAAGCGTCTCTATTTTCCATGGCATAGTGAGAAAGTCAGTATCTGGTGTGACCACCACGGGCATCAATCACTGCTCTGCATCGCCTGGGCATTGACTGTATAAGACGTCGTATCCGCCTTTGTGGGATTCTTCTCCACTCATCTCGCAACGCATTCACCAACTGTAGACGTGTCTGTGGCTGCGGCTGTCGACGTCGTAACCGTTTACCCAATTGGTCCCATAAATGTTCAATTGGGTTCAAATCCGGCGATTTTGAGGGCCATGGAAGAACTGTAATGTTGTTGTTGGCAAGGAAATCCGTGGTAATGCGTGCTGTGTGCGGTCTTGCATTGTCGTGCTGGAAAATTTCCCTTCTAGCGTCAATTGTAGGAACAACATGACGGTTCAGAATTTCATCCCGGTAGCGTACAGCATTGAGATTCCCTTGCACATGCACCAACTGTGTCCTGCCGTTCATAGATATGCCTCCCCACATCATTACACCTCCACCACCGTGTCTGTTGACCTCACGAAAGCACTATCGAGCATATCTCTCATTTCGACGTCTGTAAACACGCATCCTTCCATCATGTCTGTACAGCAGAAAACGTGACTCATCGCTGAACCAGATCCTCCTCCAATTCAAGAGGTTCCATGCCCGAACGTTCCTGCACCACTGAAGACGTGCACGACGGTGATGGGGATGCAGAACAGGTCCTGCATGAGGTCGCATAGGTCGAATTCCATGCTCTCTTAGGCGATTCCTGATGGTTTGTGGAGAGACTCTACGCAGCCCAGGAACGTGATCAGTGGTATACGTAGCAGTGACGGCCCGATTACGCAGATGAAGCACCCGGATGTAGCGGTCTTGTGCTGGAGTTGTCACCCTTGGTCTCCCACTCCTTGGACGGTCTCTGGTCGAGTTGTGTTGCGTGTATCGTTGCCAGAGACGGGAAATCGTGCTCTGCCTCACATTCAGACGTCTGGCAACTGATGACTGACTTTCCCCAGCTTCCAGACGTCCAATGGCTCTATTTCTGTTTTCTTCATTTAACCTTGGCATTTTTCGCGTCGCATAGAAAGAAATTCGAAGAATGAATCGCAACAGGACCTGTCCCCTTTTATAGCCATCATAATCAAGATTGAGATCCTGCATTTGCACGTGCATAATGCTTTCAGATTTTCCCATGTGCAGATTATACAAAGCGTTTTCAAGGTGCTGTGGTGTGGCGAATAATCACCAGAGGTTGTGTTTGTTTGTCTGTTTTGGTTGTATTGACTATAAAAACACTTAATATTTACATTAATTGTCATTCCATTCCATATTTTCCGAAAAAATCTACTTTAAAAATGAGATTTCAGCTATGCGTTTCTTTTTTGGGTCAGTGTACATCAATTTTTTCTCGGATGACTGGATCTGGCGGAGACTGGTGCAAAATCTTGTCAGTTCCAAGTCCTGCTTTATACTTGGACAAATGACAGTTTCCAGTCACGCTGTAGTTCACCATCTCTGCTGAGGTGATTTTTATTGGATTCAGAGAACATGTATTTACAAAACCCAACATCTGTATATACATTCTTTATGGATAACAAATTCTTCTAATGTGTATGATTTTGACAACGGTATATGAATCCATACCGAAACGACGCATCAAGTACACTTAAAGAAGTTGAAATTCTTCAAAGGCATTTAGAAGTTGGTGAGGTAATACAAGACACTATTATGGATGACAACTTCTTTAATTCTTTTAACACGACGTTTCAAGGCTAATTCTTGCCCCTTCGTCAGGTGGATAATGAACATAGGTAACATTGCAGAATATATACAGGACAGACAGACAGACAGGTTTTATTCAGTAGTGAAGGCCCAGTGGCCCATAGTACAGTTAATTTTTCTTTTTAACAAATATTGGTCACGTGACACGAAATTATGGTTTTACATGTAATTTAAGGATGGACATCAAATGTTTAATAAAACTGGCAGCTGATTTAAGGTGTCATCGTTTTTAGATTTAAGTATTTTATATATCGTTTGTGGGGAATCATTAAAGCATTTTAAATACTTCCTTCGGCCGGCAGAGAATGCCTCACAATCTAATAATAGGTGACGTTCGTCTTCAGTTTTACCAGAAGAACAATAAGAACATGATAAATCTTCTAGTGTATTTTTATCTTTTCTATAACGCTGTATTTTAAGGCATGTAGAGAGATTCTAAATTTACAAAAATTTCTTAAAAGGGACTTATCATTAAGGACCCTAATATATTTTTCAGGTCCAAACATCGATTTACATTGTGAATAATGACTTAGAAAACTCGATGAATTTACTGATGCGTGCCAATTCTGAATGTATATATCTTTCATTCGTTGTTTAAATGCTGACAGAAACATTTTTACATCACCAACATCTTGCTTAAACCAAACATAAGAAAACCCGCTTGAAAATAACACATTTCGCACAGCCGAAGCCCAAGAATACTTTCCACGTTTGTCTAGGGATAATAATAATTGATAGCTTTGATACGGGTAGCGGTAATCGGGCATTCTTATAAGTTTAATCCAGTATCTGATAACTCTCATTTGACTCTCAATATGCATGTTATAGCGTCCTGTATCGCCAAGTACGGCTTTGTTGGAAGCAAATTTACCTACAGTAAGAAATCTTTTAAAATATGATGCATGCACATTTTCAATGGCTTCGAAGTAGTTTACTCCCCAAATTTCAGATCCATATAACAATATTGGTGCTATTTTAGTGTCAAAAAGTAAGCAAGCTGAGTCAAATGAAATGAATTTATTAGCCTTAAAGAGTTTGAAAATGGGAAATAATGCCTTCTTAGCTTGTGCTGCAAGAGTTTTAGATGCCATGGGCCAATTTAATCGGCTAGAGAATAAAAGACCCAAATATTTATAATATGAAACAACATTCATACTTTTGCCCCGGAATAACCATTTTTCAGAATGTGCCACTATGCCCCCATTTCTAAAGACATCTATATTAGATTTTCCCATATTCAACTCTAGTCCCCATGTGTCACAAAATGTTTGAAGAATATTTATCTGTCTGTGCAGTCCGTTTACCATAAATGAAAACGTAACAATATCATCTGCAAAGAGAAGCAAAAGTAAATCTTTGATTTGGGGAGTAAGAAATATTCCATTATTACATGATTTATACATATCATCTACAAGTTCATTAATAAAGAATATGAAGAGTACGGGGCTTAATACACAGCCTTGTCGCACACCAGCGGAAGTATTAAACGATTCAGTGTTGCCAGAATTAGTTCTAACACAGGCTGCTACAGAGTCATGCATGCTTCTTAAAATATTATACATTTTGCCATGGCATCCTTTGGTATGTAACATAAATAGCAATTTCTTACGGTCAACAAAATCAAAGGCTTTCTTAAAGTCGATGAAAGCGCAATAGAATCTCCCTTTAGGTCTGCAGAAGTACTTTGTACATAATGACTGTAATATAAATAAATTATCAGTTGTACTATAATTGGATCTAAAACCAGCTTGAGCCTCGTCAAGTAGTTCGTTTAGGTCAACCCAGGCACGTAAACGCTTTTCTAATATATTAGCAAATAATTTTCCAGAAATATTTAGAAGAGATATTCCACGATAGTTGCATGGTTCTGATACACTTCCAGACTTGAATAAAGGGACAATCATGCCTATATTCCATACCGATGGGAATTTACCACTGTCAAGAACTACATTAAATAAATCTTTCGAATATGACACTAAAGAAGTAAAAGTACATTTGTAAAATGAGGGAGTGATACCGTCATGCCCCGCTGCCTTATTCCATTTCAATTCATTTATAGATTTTATTACCTCCTCTTCGGTAATTGGAGTTGACAAAACATCATGCGAGAATGAAAGCTCTTCACAATCGTCACAGTTATGCGTTGAGACGAAATCGTACACTGATTTATCAAAATCTGAAAGCTGTTTTGTATCTCTACAGGAAAGGAGACCTTTGAAGTAATGATACCATTGGTACGGAGAAATATTATCTGTGGGAACTGTTTTCTGAAGATAGCGTTTTAACGTGCTCCAGAATATCTTACAGTCAGGATTTCTTGCTGCTATTTTAATATCATCTGCAGCTTTGGCTAAATAATTATCTTTTTTTAATTCGCAACATTTTTTAAAATTGTGTTTTGCATTCAAATAGGAATCGAGGTTAGAATCGCATTTATGCTTTCTGAAACAGTTTTACGGGGCCTCGAAAGAGCCATGTATACAGGTATACATGAAGCCAGAGAGGTAAGATGTATATACAAGCACATAAATGTAGTTAGGTCTCTATTGATCTGATGTTCTAATCTTCTGATGTTGATTGCTTCCCAAAGCTTCCTTCTCCGCCAATCACTGATGTTGGAAGCCAGGATCTCGGTGTTTTTCCAGTTGATGGAGTGGTTTGGATAGTTGACGATGTGTTCAGAGAGGGCCGATTTCAGATCTAATTTTCTTACTGAAGTTTTGTGCTCTTTGAGTCTGATGTTGAATGGTCTGCAGGTTTCACCTATGTAGCTGCTTAAATCACAGTTTATCTTGTAGATGCAGCCTCTGGGGTTGGGGTTGGTTTGATCACTGCCACCTCTTCCATTTGCTCTAAGGATGTTTTTCAATGTCTTATCAGAATAAAAGGTCACATCAACACTGGCAGTTTTTTCTGAGGAGTCGGCTGATTTGATGACTTATCTTTCCTTGGTATGGAATGTTGACTCGGATGGGTGCAGGCTCAGGTTTAGGGAGGCGGTCGTTCTGATGCTGGAGAGGAGTTGTGGCTATAGTCTGGTCAACGAGTTGTTTTGGGTATCCATTGAGGGTGATGAAAGTTCTCTTGAGGTGGTCGATTTCGTCTTTCAAATTTCAACATCAGAAGATTAGAACCTCAGATCAATAGAGGTCAAGGCGTGTACCTACCCTCTGCCTGGTGTGTCAACAAGGACTCATAGACTCTCAATCTATCAGCTGTGTAAACAACTATGTACTGTTAAAACTTTCCTCCTTTCATCTCTCCTCTGTGATTATACAAACCTAATTACATTTATGTGCTTGTATATACGTCTTACCTCTCTGGCTTTATTAACTGGTTAAATGAATGTACATACGGCTCGTGTCTGAAATCAAGCGATATGTATATAAATTATATATAACCATTTTATGATTTACAACTGTATTTAAGAAGTACATTGTATGTAACCTTGTACCTCTTATTCCGCAGAGTATAAATAATGTTCAGTTCAGTTCAAGGTGATCTGTTTCAAGGGCCTTTTACAAGCATGGTGCGTCACAAGAAAGTAAATTCTTAACTCTGTTTACTACAAGTGCTTTAAGATTATTTTTATTTGGACATGCCTGTGTATCCCAAATATACCTCATTCCAATTTTGTCAAAAGTGTCCTTAATACAGGCAATCCATTTATAGCTAGATATATTACGGGTTGTATCAATAAATAGTAATTTACAGACTTGCAGGGAAAATTTAGAGGCATTTCCTGAAACGACTGTTCCTCAAAAGAGAAGCATTCGCGATTTATTTTCAATTTCCATCAGGTATCTCCCCGGTTCTCCATAAACCATGAATAAGGGGTGCTTTTCTTTAATGAGAGAAGTTCCTTTAAAAAATTTAAGTGAATATTTTGTACCCATGAATTGTTACCAAAGCCCCACAATTCACACCCATAAAGGAAACAGGGGTAACTAGACAATTGAATAATCGTAAATGACAATCATAAGCCAACTTTAGTAATCTGCCTTTCTTGAAACCAAATACTGTACATAGCTTTTGTGGTCTTCTCAGCTAGATTCTCTTTAATTAAGGTGAAGGTACTGGGGTTTTTTTTGCATAGTGATTCCTAGGTATTTATAAGACGGCACGTTCAATATTATGTGATTTTCAGTTTTGAAACAGGATTTATAATCTTTTTTTGATTCCCCAAATATAAGTATATTTGTTTTGGGTGTATTTATATTAAGTCTCCATGTTTTACAGTATTTGTCGAAGCAATCTAACATGTGTTGTAGATCATTTGGATCTGACGCTAGTAGAACGGTGTACATGGAAAAAACTGGTCTTCATTCCATCACATGATACACAAGATTTGATATTTTGGTACATGTTATGAATAAATTTGAAGCATTTTCCGGTTATGTTGTTTGATATCAATTTTTGCCATAGACCTACCCGTCAAACGGTATCGTGGCTTTCCTAAAATCTATGAAAGCACCATATAATTTCTTTTTTCTTCTTTTTAGCAGTTCCGAGAGGTGGTAAATTGTAAAAATATGGTCAATTGTGGAATACCCTTTTCTAAATCCAGCTTATGCTTCAGATAAAATTGTATTAGAGTTTAGGAATTTGGTAAGGCGATTGTTTAAAATAGATGAAAATAATTTACCGAGGCAGGTCAAAAGTCTAATAGGCCTATAATTTTCCGGTCTGGTTGTGTCACCTTTTTGTTTATAGACAGGCATTATTACTCCATTTACCAGCTTTCTGGAAAGCTCTCAGTATCTAAAACCATGTTACACAATTTTTCATAAATGTCTAAAAATATATCAATGGTGGAGGAAATATACTCGTTTATAACATCAAGACCGGCGGCTTTATTATTTTTCAGTTTTTTGACTGAGGCAATGATTTCTTCCCTTGAAGGGCGCCATTTAATAGTGCACTGTCATTAATATCGAGATCGTTAATAGAGTTAATGTCTAAAGCAACATTTCCTGGGCCTTCGTTTAACGTTTTGAAGAAATCAAAAAGTGATTGTTTGTCCGGAAGCTTTGTCGTGTCAGCTTTTTTTCCTTCTAGTAGTTTCCAAAATGAGCGAGGATCCGACTTTTCTAGTTTACTAAATATTTTTCTTGAAGGCTTTTGGAGTGTAATTTTGAAAATTTTAAAAGACAGCGTTTGTATTCTTTGCTGGCATTTATTAGTCTTCTTTTATTTGAGATGCTGCGATAGGTTTTGAACACCGTTAGCGACTCAAAGTATTTTCCTCGTAATATTTTACATTGTTTTCCGAAGAAAAGCCTGTTTTTTCTTGTCCGTTCTGGACACACAATGAGCCCTCAGCGTATCAGCAAATGAACCAGCCAATCAGAAGCCGTCGTTACACTTGAGTGCACACACAGCCGCCATGACTGGGTTCGCCCATCCGAGGGCCTCGTTTCGAGGGAAGTAAGCCGGAGTACAAAATACTGCACTTTTGAATCGCGATTGTTCGCTTATAATATTTTTTATTTTTATTTTTTACAAGCAGCAGTGTATATTATATGTCATGAATAAGTGATAACTGTGCTTTAATTATGTTTGATTTTTTGGTTGCATCTGCCAGTGGTAGAAATGGTAAAAAAACTATTAGGATGGGAAAATAACGAAGCCAATTTACGTCTCAAAATTGTGTCTCATAACCCTAATTAGTTTATTGTCATATTTGTATGATTTTGAAATTTACTGAAAGAACACACAGTCTGCTTATACAGACTTATATATAAATTTCTAACATGACAGCAACATTTATACATTGTATAGATTGCCAATGTCGATCCTATTTTACACATTTTTTTATTTTGCTACAACAAACAAATTAAAACAATATGCAAATAATGAATGTAAAACAGACTAATCCACATAAAAGAACGATATTCCATTCATCTGCAGCTGGTAAATAATCCTGCTCTGTGTCGTGTGTCTTTCAACAGTCTAATTTGCGAAAAAGTAACACATTGGTGAAAACCTGATAATCCTCTCATTGGTCACCAAGATAGCACGCCTGGCAACTAATAGTATGATGTCCGCCATTCTAAGTAATTTAGTGAACCAATAATGAGCAATCAATCAACGCAATGGTGGTTAATTCTTTGAAGGGAGGATGTTGTTTTTACACTTGCACTTTACGACAGGGTGTAGTCAGTATAGATTTGTACATCTACACACACTGCCTTTTGACGAGTCCGCTGTGGAAGATAAAAGTAATTAATCAATCAGTGTGTTATCAGTTAATCCTTTGATCGATGTTTGTTTTTGTAACTCAGCTGATTAACCCTCTTACATCACTTACATGCACATATTACATAACATACAATACATTTGCCACTACAGACCTTAATTTATAATGTTGAGTATTTACTCTAGACAGGAGAAGTGCCAAATGGGAACCTTTGATGAGTAACCAAAGTGGTGTTACTGCTCATTATACCTGTTATAAATTCATTAACTGACCATCCAGAGAATGATGACAAATAACACGTCTCGGTTTACACCATCAAACGCGAGTTACAGCAAGGAAGATGTAATCTCTGTGTCGCATGCAGCCTGAAAACAATTATGGGCCGAAACTGTTTTGAGGATACCAACGGAACTTCGTTACATAAGGAATACATACAGGCATTTGCTGTGTAATTGGGTAAATAGGTGTAATAAGTTTGGGTTTTTTTGCGTAAGATAATTTTCAGATTTCTCTACCAAAGGCAAAGTCATCGTTTTTAGTTTACGAATTAAATTAACAGTGTGTTTTTATTATCATAAATAATAAACCGGGGTAGCTACCACAGCTACCAAAATTTACGTATGATATTTACTATCACAGCTGAACCAACAAAAAAAACGATCAAAACTATCTAAATGTACAGCTTTGCAATCTTTCGGACTGAAACAAATGGCTTGCTACGTGCATGTAGACATCATATCTTCACATAACATGATTAAATAACGAGGTTAAAAACACAGAAATAGGATCAAATTGGATCAGTCACTATACTATCCAAGCATCCAACTACACTGCTGGGATATTTTGTTACGATCAGACAAGGAATACCATGGATATTTTAAATAACGTCATGTGATGAGCATCCGGCCTCCTCACTTTTTAGGGTGAAGAAATTCTGCTAATGTGGATAGGAGCCCAGTCCCTTTGTCCGTCTCGGTCAAGGGAGCAGGTGCTGACCAATTTGCAGCTTGGTTTCGTAATTAGACTGTTGGCGAGAAACATTATTCGCTCCGCATCAGTGCCCCTTTAACCTTCAAAGTGTTTCATTTGTTTTCATAATACCTTTGTAATGAAGTAAAATTACTTGACCTTAGTTGATCTGTCTATAATTAAACTCTCAGTTGCGCATACGGACTGCGCAGCAGAGGTCACGAACCAGTCACGAATTCTGGGATATCATCCGGGTACTCACAGGAGAAAAACAATAACAAAAGTTTCCACCAGTCCACGGAAATTGCTCCTCATCAGTGCCCCTTTAAGGAGTCCCTTGACAAAATCACGATTGAAACTTGGCAAAACTGTGTCCACAAGGTTCACTCCCAAGGATCAGACGTTCCAATTAGTATAGATTTGTGGACCTGTGCTGTGCTGCTCATCCATCCAGGAAGAAAGTGTACAGAGAATCCGAGGGGAGATTTCTTCGTCTGAAAGAAAAGCTGAAAAGTGGCCAGAGGACATCCACTGAATTCCTAGATGCTGTAGGACATCTCTAGAAACTTGGCTAAAACTACTGAACTGTGAAGGTGACTGTGACTGATATGTAAATAGTGCATGTAGAGTGAATAGTGCTGTAACTATTGGATACAAAACTCCGTTACTGACTGACATATATGTAAATAGTAAATAGTGCTATACTTCTGTTAAGTAATAAAGTTGGTACTTATATTTCTTAACAAGATATGTAATTAACATTTAAAGTTGGTACTTATATTTCTTAACAAGATATGTAATTAACATTTAAAGTTGGTACTTACATTTCTTAACAAGATATGTAATTAACATTTAAAGTTGGTGCTTACATTTCTTAACAAGATATGTAATTAACATTTAAAGTTGGTGCTTACATTTCTTAACAAGATATGTAATTAACATTTAAAGTTGGTGCTTACATTTCTTAACAAGATATGTAATTAACATTTAAAGTTGGTGCTTATATTTCTTAACAAGATATGTAATTAACATTTAAAGTTGGTGCTTATATTTCTTAACAAGATATGTAATTAACATTTAAAGTTGGTGCTTATATTTCTCAACAAGATATGTAATTAACATTTAAAGTTGGTGCTTATATTTCTCAACAAGATATGTAATTAACATTTAAAGTTGGTGCTTATATTTCTCAACAAGATATGTAATTAACATTTAAAGTTGGTGCTTATATTTCTTAACAAGATATGTAATTAACATTTAAAGTTGGTGCTTATATTTCTTAACAAGATATGTAATTAACATTTAAAGTTGGTGCTTATATTTCTTAACAAGATATGTAATTAACATTTAAAGTTGGTGCTTATATTTCTTAACAAGATATGTAATTAACATTTAAAGTTGGTGCTTATATTTCTCAACAAGATATGTAATTAACATTTAAAGTTGGTGCTTATATTTCTCAACAAGATATGTAATTAACATTTAAAGTTGGTGCTTATATTTCTCAACAAGATATGTAATTAACATTTAAAGTTGGTACTTATATTTCTCAACAAGATATGTAATTAACATTTAAAGTTGGTACTTATATTTCTGAACAAGATATGTAATTAACATTTAAAGTTGGTACTTATATTTCTGAACAAGATATGTAATTAACATTTAAAGTTGGTACTTATATTTCTCAACAAGATATGTAATTAACATTTAAAGTTGGTACTTATATTTCTGAACAAGATATGTAATTAACATTTAAAGTTGGTACTTATATTTCTCAACAAGATATGTAATTAACATTTAAAGTTGGTACTTATATTTCTCAACAAGATATGTAATTAACATTTAAAGTTGGTACTTATATTTCTCAACAAGATATGTAATTAACATTTAAAGTTGGTACTTATATTTCTCAACAAGATATGTAATTAACATTTAAAGTTGGTACTTATATTTCTCAACAAGATATGTAATTAACATTTAAAGTTGGTACTTATATTTCTTAACAAGATATTTAATTAACATTTAAAGTTGGTACTTATATTTCTTAACAAGATATGTAATTAACATTTAAAGTTGGTGCTTACATTACTTATAAAGAATGTGATGTAAAATCATCAAATCACCATATTTTACATTTGATAATTTGATATGTAAATAATAAAAGAGCAATGGTTATTAAAACGTTCCTGGGACTTACTAAGTTTTTATAGTTGTGGTCTGGTCCATTTTACTGAAAGGTAAACAGGTAACTAATGCTCGACTAACCAACCATGACTAATCTGATAATTACTCGTCTGACAGTCGACGCGTCTGACATTTGGGAAGGGTGTCACCCCGGGAAAGCCACATTTTAAAAATGACATATGCCGCGAGAGCCACATTTACGGTTGATTGTATTTCACCTACTCTGGACCTTAATTACCTAATCCGATTACCGTTACCTGTAAAAGAGCGTCCCGTCTTTTTTTTAGAGCGTCTCGGTATGGGTGATTTCAAATGAAAATATCCTGTTGGGAGTAAGTAATGAGTTAGAGATCAAACATTTTCTTAATTGACATTGAGTCATGGGCGATTTCAAATGAAAACATCCTACTGAAAGTAAGTAACGAGTTAGAGATCAAACGTGTTCTTAATTGACATTGAGAATATCCTGTTAGAAATAAGATATATAAGTGACATTGCGCTCACTAATTTGCCCCTGAATTAATCTTTCTCCAAGAAACAAAATTATCCCCCAGAAATGCCTTCAAAATACCAGGCTATGTTTACATTCGGAAAGACCGCCCTCGGCCCGTAAATAACCCCGGTCCCCCTGCAGGAGGACTGGGCATATTCATAACTGATAAATTAAATTTCACAGAAGTAGATATACCAACTTTAGACCTTGAAGTCCTGGCTATCAAAACCACTATTAAAAATAAAGAACTCATGTTTATAAATGTATATAGACGACCATCAGTTAAATTAAACACAATAGATTTAGACACTATCACCAAATTTATTACCCCAAACACCTTTATCCTCGGAGACCTCAATGCTCACCACCCATCATGGGGCACCAAACCCTTCACCTGTAGAAATGGACTCATTCTATCAGACTGGCTTCACAAAAATAATCTCATTACTCTAAATGACAATCAACCCACTAGAATTCCTCTATCACATTTCCAGCTTCCGTCTGCAATAGACCTCACAATCACCACCCCAACACTAGCAAAAGCTTGCATATGGGAGGCGCACCAAGACACCTGGGGCAGCGACCACTGCCCCATCAAAATAACAATAAATCACCTACATACACAGCAACAACCTGACACCACTACACAGGCACCCACAGAACTAAAATACAACATCAAAAAAGCAGACTGGAAGAAATTCCATAACCTATGCACCCAGCTAAATAAAACAGACATATACAACCATGATATAGACACCTTCAGCAACAACTACACAACCACTATAATAGATATCACAAACAAATGCATCCCCACCTTTCGGCCCACCCCTGCACTAAAAACAGTCCCCTGGTGGAGCAACGAAATCATCAACGCCAGAAAGGCTAGAAAAAAGGCCCTCAACCAAGCAAAGAGGGACCGTTCCAAAATACATTTGGCTAAAAAACTCAGAAATAACACCAAAAAAGTAATCAGGGCTGCCAAAATAAACCACTGGAGAAAATTTTGCTCATCCCTCAGGCTCGATCCAGCAAATTCAGGGAAACTGTGGAATAAATTTAAAGCCATACAGGGAAATTCTAAAAAACTCATTCAACCCCACCTTTCGGACCACCCCACAAACAAAGATAATGCAAATGTGATGGCAGCCCACTTTTCGGAAACAAGCAGCTCCACCAACTACCCACCCACATTCCAACTACAGATCGCAAACCACAACACCTACACCCCCGAACCACCCCACTCACACCTACCTTTCAACAAACCCATTAACATCCACGAACTCAAGGCATCACTTAAACACAAAAAAACAGCCTCAGCCCCGGGTCCAGATCACATCACCTACACAATCATAAACAAACTCCCCCCCAACATGCTCTCTCTCACCCTCACACTATTCAACAAAATCTGGACCCTAGGATCACTACCCCAGTCTTGGAAAACAGCAAAGGTGGTGCCAATCCTGAAACCAGGGAAACCCGCCAACTCCCCAGACTCATTTCGACCCATTTCACTAACGTCACACCTTTGCAAAACGCTGGAAACTATAGTAAACAACAGATTAAAACACCATATCCAAGCCCACAATATCATTAAACAGGACCAGAGCGGCTTCACTCCAAATCGACAAACTTTAGACCATATATTGCATTTGGAGCATGATGTTGGAATCGCACAAGCACAGAAACAATACACACTGGCCATTTTCATAGATTTTAGTAAAGCATTTGACATGGTTTGGCACAACGGCCTCATTAAAAAACTACGACAAAATGCCATACACGGTAATATTCTAAATTTCATCCACCATTTCCTAAAAGACAGACAAATAATAGTCAAAAGTCACAACACCCTCTCGGACCCTTATCCTCTAGAAAATGGTACCCCCCAGGGCAGCATCCTATCACCAACCCTTTTTAACTTCATGATCAATGACATCTTTCCTCAAAAATGGCCCGAAATTACCACAGCTAAATTCGCAGATGACATCTCCTTTTGGATCTCCTCCACCTCAATAATGCAAGCCACTTCCAAAGCTCAACGAATGCTAAATCACCTCCAAAACTGGGCCCATAAGTGGGGGTTCCATATAAATGTCAACAAAACCGTGGGCATTCTCTTCAAAAAACAACATATGCAAAATTATACACCCAAACTACACCTAAACAACCAAAAAATTAAGTTCGGAAAAGAAGCAAAATTTCTAGGAGTAACTTTTGACCAACACCTAACATGGACTCCCCATATTAATAACCTGGTCAGCAACTGTCAAAAAGATCTAAATTTAATGAAATGTATTCGAGGCACCACATGGGGAGCCGACAAACAAACACTTATCAACATCTATCATTGCTTAATACAGTCGAAACTGGACTACGCCGCTCCGGTCCTGCACTCCCTCTCCCCCACCAACCTCCAGAAACTAACCTCCCTACAATACAAGGCCCTAAAGCTAGCCCTAGGGGTCAGGACTGGCACCCCCTTATCTACACTCCTTCTACTTACAGGCATCTCTTCAGTCAGTACACGAATAAATCAAACCGCACTCAATTACTGGGCTGGGGCCCAACACAACCCAATCTACAACACCATAAAAACAAAATTCACCAACACTAAGAAATCCACCTTAAAAAAATTCAAAAACAACAAAAATATTGCTCCCTTCTACTTCCACCTATCCAGTCTGCTACATGCACAACACCTCAATACAATACAACACTCACCTCCCATAGCAAGCTACATCCACCACCTCCCACCACCCAAAACAGATACCACACTACAACACCACATACTAAACACAACCCCTACACCTGACACTCACACTAAAACAAACATTATTCAAACTCACCTAAACACCCATTACCCCAACCACACTCACATTTACACAGACGCATCTATCTCACCAAACAAAAAAAAGAGGAATAGGTATACATGTCCAAACAACCCCACCCATCACCACTAACTTCCATCTCACAAACCACATAAACAACACCACAGCAGAATTAATAGCAATCCTAACAGCCCTCCATACCATCCCCACCCTCCCGGCCAACCACCTCCTCATCATAACCGACTCCCTCCCCGCCATTAAACAACTACAAAACAAATTCTCCAAGTCCCGTCCTGACCTTATCCACCAAATCACCCTACAAATCAACCAACTACAACAACATAACAAAAACATAACACTTCTCTGGATACCTGCACACACACACAATACAGGCAACCACACAGCAGATTTAACAGCCAAACTAGCAACTACCCATCCATCCCCACATATACCATTTCACACTTCAAAAACAGAAACAAAACAACTCATCAAATCATACACATCTACTCTTAACTACAATCTCAACATAAACTCAAGCAAGTCCACCTGGGTCAAATCCATCATTACCAAACCCATTACCAAAACACCCACATTCTCAGACACCCCCTACATAGACACACTCATCACACGACTTATCACCGGCAACACCAACCTTAACTACAATCTATACCGACAAAACAGACACCCAGATGGACTCTGCCCACATTGCAAAACAAAAGAAACAATAACACACATACTCACCGAATGTAAACAACAACACACCAACATCACACAACTCCACAACTCAATCCCACTAAAATACCACTATGACACACACAAACTACTCAACCCGGCTAATCCAAAATCCATCTTCACAGCAATAGCAACCTTCATCCTCAACTCCTCCATAGCTCACAAAATTTAAAATCAGAAACCCCTCTCTACAATATCCCCCACCAACGACCGCCATTTTACATCTCGCCTGTACCGTGAGCCACCTAACGGTCCCATAAGCCGGTGCGCGGTCGTCTTCTCCGACGTCCGCGCCCGGCCACACGCTCTCTCTCACTCAAATTCCACTACCGTTAATCTCCCTTCCCCTCCCGCAGCCTCACAACCATCCAGCTCAGTTTTTAACCTCTCACCCAGCAAAACTCTATGTTTTTAACTATTTTATTATATACATACAATATAATTATACCAAAACAACATTTTATCTTTTAAATAAATTAATTATACCAAAAACAATTTTTACTACACACCATAAATGTTCACAATCTCACCCCCCCACCCCCCCACCCCCCACCACCACCAACCACTGTACATATACCACCTTAAACTCCACCCCCCCCCCCCCCCTTTTTACCTCATCTTACCTTATCATAAACACCTATTTATATACCCAAAACATTTTAACCCCCACACCACAAACTTTTTGGCCAGGTCACCAACCTTATCGCCACAACCACCAATACCACAGGCCCAGGCCTTACCGCCCTTCTTACCCCCCACCCCCCACCCCCCTACCCCCTTACTAAAATTGTTTTCCCTTTATTTTTCCTTTATACCCCTTATCTAACTTCATACAGCTTAACTGTATAACTTAACTCTCCCCCTATGCTATACCACTCCCACCCCCCATCCCCTATACTGCTCCTCCACCCCCCTCCCCCAATCCCAACTTTATAACCCACTATCTACTCTCCATACTTTCTAAATCTACTCCCAAATATAAATACCCTCCCCCCCTTTCCTTATTTCGGCAACTCACCATTACGGTCCACTAAATTCACTAGGTTTACTCCCTACATTTACCATTTTTTAGGGTAGGTGGTTTAAACTTATTTCCACTTTTCATTATTTCATCACCCCCACCTACCCCGTCGGCGACATTGGCTATGTGTTAAAAGCCGACGTTAAATCCATCTAAACTGAACTGAACTGCGCTCACTAAGTGTCACAATCATGGCAAATGCACAAGTTGAGATCAAATTCATCGAGAGTGTTAGAGGTGGTGTACATTTGTACTATGACGGCTTCAAGTTTCGGTGCAGAAGTAGTCGCCAGGGCAAAAGGTACTGGTCTTGCGTTGTGAGAGAATGTACTGCCAGGCTCACAACTGAGGGCGAGATACTCTATGACATAGAGATTTTTGGACACTCACACGACCCACTTCCCTTCGAGTTTCAAGTCGATGCTTTCAAAGCAAGACTGATGGAGAGAGCAAGGACAGAGACGACTCCCATACCTACTATTTACGGCGAGGAGATCTCAAGACTGCGTCAGAACCACGACATCATCTCAGACGACATGCTGAAGCAGATCCCATCATTCAAGTCACTGAACACCATTCTGTATCGTCAGAGACACAAGACCCTGCCCCGCCTTCCTGAGAGTCGACCCGAAATCAACCTTGAAGACAAATACGCAAAGACGGAAGGGGGCGATCAGTTCCTTCATCGTGTCAACGCCGACATTCTGATCTTCACTACAGACAAGAACATCGAACATCTGTGTACTGCAAGCACCGTATTTTGTGATGGTACGTTCTTTACATGTCCTAAGTTGTTTGATCAGATATATTGTGTACATGCTGAGGTGTTTTGTCACATGGTTCCACTAGTGTTCTGTTTACTGTCCAACAGAAGCGCAGAATGCTACATTCAGATGTTTGATTATCTGTGTGATCTTGCTGGAAGACAAGGCTTGCAGTTTGCCCCGCATACTGTACAACTGGACTTTGAACGTGCAGCTCACAATGCAGTGAGAGATGTATTTCCAGCTGCTTCTGTGAGAGGGTGCTTCTTTCACTGTACGCAATGCATATGGAGGAGGGTACAGAAAGAAGGCCTGGTTAGTGACTACAAAGAAGATGGGGAAGTCAAGAAGTTGTTGCGACGAGCTGCTGCCTTGCCCCTGGTGCCCTGTGACAAGATAGAAGACGTGTGGCTCGATGCCGTTGCGGAATCTCCTGCCAGGTCACTGCCTTCATGGACTACGTAACCACAAGCTGGGTTGAAGGCCAGGCTTTCATTCCAGAAATATTGAATCACTTTGAAAATCAAGGGCACCGAACGAATAATCATTTGGAAGGATGGCACAACAAAATCAAGAAACTTTTGAAAAAGTCCCATCCGAACATTTTCGAAGTAATCCAGCTCTTCCAACGGGAACAGTCCCTCACAGAGGTCACCATACTCAGACTTTCACATCAGCCCAAAGAACCTTCACGTCGAAGGAGATATCGTGCAATAGATGCACGTATAGCATCTTTGAAGCAGCAGCTATTAAACCAGAGTCTCAATGAGATAACGTATGCAGACCATGTGGGAGACCTTCTGCATCTGCAATGAAGTGATTTCAGTGAAGTGAAGTGACTATTACAGTGGCTATAAGCACACAGCTGATCAAATCATAATTATTTGTTTATTTATTAGTATTTATTTTATTATTTCATTATTATTTCATTATTATTTCATCATTATTTCATTATTATTTCAAATGACCCCAAACACTGTAATCTAAATAAAGAAAGAGAATGAGACCACGATATTTGTTGTGTTTACTACGGTAGTTATAAGCACCGCCCGTTTGTTTTGACAACATACCCCGCGAAAGCCAAATTCTGTAATCACTTGACCGTAACTATTACTGCGAGAGCCACACCAAAATCAGCTACGAATTCTCGAAATGTGGCTTTACAGTCCATAAGGTAGCTAGCATCACTGAACAAGATTAATGGTCTCGGGATGGCTTACAACAGGCAACTATGGCGGTGTCCTCCCACGACTACTCTCCAACTGGACTACTTCCCAATTCGACTACTGTTGAAATACTAGGCACCCTTTATAATAATGGACTCATTCCACTGACTTAGTTAAGTAAAGAACATAACATTTAAAAAAAAATAATTAAATAACCAGGAAACAGGACGGATTGATAATCCTCACTTGTTTGATCAGCTATTTGTTTATACAAACATTAGTTTTATCTGATTGCATCTTTAAAGTTGTGTTTGTGATGATCCTTAAAAGAACTGATCAAAGTATTCTTGTATAAACAAACAAACAAGCTTCAATGCAAAACAAAGGAGTAGTAGCAAGAGGTAGTAGAGAGTTAAATGTCTCAACGTCTCAGTTTTTCAAAACTTAACTATATAAGATTGGAATGGAAATTTCATGTTATAACTATGGCGAATGTTCAGAGAGCAGAGTTTGTGATATCACAGAGAGGAGCCCGGCAGGTTATACATCAGAGCTATAGATACAAGCTGAACCGCACTGGAGATACTGCAGTCTACTGGAGATGTGCTCAGACTGGATGCAAAGGAAACATCTCTACAGTTGGCGAATTCATTCGTACTGTTACAGGAGCACACAACCACCCACCAGAAGATGAGACATCAATGAAGCTGATCAGCAACCTCCGCAAGCGCTCTGAAGTTGGACGTTTGGTTCGCCGTGCTGCTGCACTGGCACTGTTGCCTGCAGGGAATGTCCAAGATGTGTGGGTGGACTGCATGAATGACGGCCCTATTGGTCATGCCAAGTGCGAGCAGTTTAAAGACTACATCGTGAACAACTGGGTGGACTTCGGTGCTAGATTCCCCATTGCTGTCTGGAACCACAACAACACTGAAGGGCCGAGAACAAACAACCACCTAGAGGGTTGGCACCATCACCTGAACCAAACTGTGCAGCGCTGTCATCCCAACATCTTCAGTTTCATCTCCACCATCAAGTCCTTGGAATCCTCAAACAGAAGACTGCTTGCTCAGATGATGCATGGTGCCAACCCTCCACCCAGGAAGAGGAAGTATGTTCAACTGGACACTCGTCTGCAGAACCTGAAGACCCAGCTGCAGAACAACCAGAAGACACCCTTGGAGTTCGTGGACGCTGCAGGAAGATTGCTGAAATTAGACTGAACACTGTGCACATGATATACCTGTACCTAGCAACATTCAGTGATGACTATTTTGGCTATGCGACAAATTAAATGCGCTGTGTGATAAATGTGTGATAAATGTGTAATGTGTTGTATGTAAAATAAACATGAGATTACACGTGTGTTTATATTTTTGTTGAAAATGAACTGATCCAAGAGTCGCATGATAGGGGTGACAGGTAGTAATTAGAAATCAGTCGTCCATTAAGTTTGTGTATTTAATGAGTAGTCCAGTTGGAGAGTAGTCGTAATGGGAGGGAACCACTATGGCACTACTTGTCGAGGAACTGACAGGTCTCCCGGAATAGATTTTGAGTCCCCCGCCATGACTAGCTGTTCTGTTTCTGACGAGGATCTTTCACAACATGTACCTCTGTATAATGATAGAGTGGCGATGAAAATAAGTTTTGTTATCGTCTGGAGCATTCTTCAGGAGATATACTGCATTCACAAAACTCTCTTTGATCATCTGACAACTTATAACGCCTACACTTGTGAAAGTGGTCAGGTTCTCGGTTCAGTTCGGATCATAATTTGAAGAATATCATTGTTTATATTGTTTTATTGAATTTTTGGCAAATTTGTTGACGTTAGTAAAACCCTTTTGGATGGATACGGTTCGCCCACACAATGGCTAATCAAGACAGGCCACGACACGGATTCTTTAGACTGATTTGTTTAGATGTTAAAGGCTGGTTCCGATAAGACTGGTTAACCTCCCAAAACAACTACAGTTCATAACCCCTACAGTTTATAACAACTAAGTTCATGGTCCAATGCACTGATATTCTCCTGCCTGGACCAGGCCAAACACTTAGAATTTAAATGCCGGGACACAATGTCTTTGAAAGATGGAAATGGAGGTTCCTTGAAAAAAAGGACAAATGGTGAAAGTAAACGAAAAAGGCATCTTGGGACGTATTGGGACGACTAATATCTCGTTAACCACATTACCCACATATGTGTACTTTGGGATATGGCTTTGCTAATAATTTCTTTAAAATAAAATAGACGCTTATCAAACATTGGACATCGAGAAAATATACCACCCAAATAAAGAGACGCAAATTGTTTAGAAACATTTAATAGGTTTTTTAAATAATGTGACAAAGGAGGAAATATGGAGCATGGAGAACACAAAAGTGGGGGTCATTACAACAGGGTTGAAATGCCATATTCAAAGGTCAAGGTCATCAAGGTGGTTAGTATCGCGTATGCACCTCACTGGCATCAAGAACAGCCTCGCATTTCCGTCCAACTAATCCCAAACGTGCTCTACAGGATTCAAATCCGACGATTTTGACGGCCAAGGCAGACTCTGGACGTTGTTTGTCTGAGGGTAAGCTGTTGTGTGTCGAACAGCATGTGGCTGAACGTTGTCAAGATGGAAAATGACATTGGCGTTTCGAGTGATGGGTAGGACGAGAGGTCTCAGGATCTCGTCTTTGTCTGCCTCTCGTCTCGAGCCGTGAGACTGCCCCGCACACGGGCAAGATCTGTTTTTCCAGTGTGGGGGGATGTCTGCCCATACCATAACACCTCCTCTCTGAATTTGTGTAAACCCCGATGTCTGTAAAAACGAATTCTTCCATCTGAACGATAGAACAGAAAACGGGATTCGTCCTTGAACCACACTCTTCTCCAATGCAGTTGCGACCATACTCTATGTTGATGATTCACCAGCTTTCGAACCACCGACAGTCTTGTTCCTCTTCAACTTCGCTGATTCGGGGTTCCCTAGCTGCAGTAACATGTGAGAATCAAACAAAAATCCTGCCTTTTTATTGCTACTGCACGCATGTTTTACTTGCTGTACATTTGTGCGTTCGGGGGACATGGTAAGCAAGTGGCTCCGTATTGCTAAATTGCGAATTTCATCTGTTTGAAAAAAACAAAATGAACGAAATTTCACCCATAACCAAAGGTATTATTCATTGACATCAGTAGGTCTCCTTTGTGAACTTTGGATTTTGATCAAGAATATACGTTGGTTCTGCGTTTTTATTAATCTTATTGGGCCAGTTTAGTTAGGCTGATTACTTTTTGAACGTCGCTCGTATACTCCACCCCAAATCATCTAAAATTATTTATCCCAGTATACTATCTCCAACACTACTAAATCTGGTATTGTTACGTTTAGCAAAATCTGTCTGCCCAGAAACTATATGTACATGAGGAAGTTAATATCTACCCCGACCACACACACACCGGTTATACGCTGCGTGAAACCATACTCAGTCACTAAACCCTGAAACAGGCGTAGGATTAGTAATGACGCCGATACCATCAAACTAATGTCAGTCAATCTAGTAAACCGCACTATGAGGTCAGAGACTACGTAAGGTATATATCTCTGGCGCATCTGGTGAGGTATACTATATACTTTGTGTGCCAACAGTCGCGCTTGTCCTTTGAAGTTGGCGGCGTAGCAGTGACGACAGGTACTTTCCGGTTTAGATAAAGCTGATCGTGAGATGACGTCACAACTCACCTGTCGATGTAAACTTGTTCTAACTTTTCTGAAAACAAATATCCCCTGAATTTTTTTCCGATTCAGTATAGCAATTAGACAAACACAAACGAAATATATTGAAAATACTTAACATATTACGACAACGTTTGAAACATATAAAGTTGTATCGTTAAGAGATGTCATTAGACTGGGACTATTTTGCCAGGTGAGGGCGGAAGGATATCGTCTCATCTTTGACGCGAGACAGTGCTGGTTCAGGTGTTAGTACATGTTGAGATATTTCGTTGACAGCCTTCACTGTTACAAACTCGCTGTCGAAGGTAAGACATTGTATTTGTTTCAGTCGTGCTACATTACTTCTATATATTGTAGTTAGTTACACTAGATTAGGTGTGGAGGTTCAGAAAGAGAGGTCCACGCCCCAATGATAAAGACCACCTGATCGCTGATTGAAAGAACTAGGAAATGCCTCTCTTCTTACTCAGTGTACATAGCTTTTTTTGTCCTTTTGGACATCAGGGCTCTCAGACATCGGGCTAGGTTCTTCTTCTTATGTTTATGTGTTTGGCTATGTTATAGTCATTTGCACATAGTGTTTTTCATTAGATGGTGGGTGACATAATATTAATTGTCATTAGTAACACAGGTATTTACCAATTGCCCATCTTCTGTTACATGGAAAAGCACTAATACCACCGAACATAAGGTCATCATATGGGGATGTTCTGGTTTGTTTAACAGGAATACATACTTGAAATGCCATTTTTGGGGATGGAACACACAGAGTAAATAGAAAGCTCTTGACAGCCACACCCATAATTATATATTCATCACATCCTATCATGGCACCACATAAAGGGGATTAGGAACAAGTCCTGGTGTATTGAATCTGTATGTGCATAAATGGTTAAGATGTCACAGAAAGTTCTATGCAGATATGTTCAGTAACATGAAATTGTCTAACATGATCAGTTACATTCATATGAATTACATTCTCCATAATATATCATTTGCTCATGTTAAATGGGGAAGGACTGTATGGTTGCTGATGTGTTGAGGAAATGGTTTTAGAACGAAATGGTTCTTAGAATTATGTTTAACAAGATTATGAAAACACTTGTTATTCTATTATGGAAAGCAATGACAATGTCAACCAACAATGTTCATATTTTCAGGCCATATATTTAGTGCTGGGATCCTCTCTTTATGTCTCTCATCTGACCCTTGATGGCCTTCTCTCCATCACACTGCACAGTTGGGCTAGTTCACTGCAACTCTGTCAGACTTGGCACTGTGCAGTACAAGCAGGGCACATGGCAAGCCACCTCTGTCAGTAGTAACTGTAGAAATGGGATTTGTACAGTGCTTTAAACATCATTGTAGTAATACTACTTTTTAAAAGAAATATTAAAGTTTTTGCAAGAAGCAAAACATTAATTCCAAGTGAGCATCGAGTAACTGTGTTAATGGGGCACTGATGCGGAGCGAATAATGTTTCTCAGCAATGATCTAATTACGAAACCAAGCAGCAAATTGGTCAGCACCTGCTGCCTTGACCGTGACGGACAAAGGGACTGGGCTCCTATCCACATTAGCAGAATTTCTTCACACAAAAAGGTGAGGAGGCCGGATACCCATCACATGCCGCTATTTAGAAATATCCATGGTATTCCTTATCTGATTGTAACAAAATATCCCAGCAGTGTGGTTTTTTCCTGATGCCTGGATGGTATAGCGACTGATCCAATTTGATTCTACTTCTGTGCTTTTTACCTCGATATTTAATCATGTCATTTGAAAATATGATGTCTGCATCATTTGTTTCATAGAAGTCCGTCCGAAAGACTGCAAAGCTTTATATTTAGATAGTTTTGAGGGTTGGCCCAGCTGTCATAGCAAACATCATACGTAAATTTTGGTAGCTACAACCCTGGGCACACTTGCACAAACCGATCTTAGCGTTACAATTATCTTGAGCCTATGTTGGAGAATGGGAGTTACAATCATTGTAGCACTAAGATAGATTTGTGCAAGTGGGTCCTGGTTTATTATCTACGATAATAAAAAACACACAGCTGATTTATCTGAATTCATAAACTGATAACGACTTTGCCCTTGGTAGAGAAATCTGAAAATTTTCGTACATTAAAAAAAAGATTATACCCATTTACCCAAGTACAGCAAATACCTATGTGCATTTCTTATGTAACAATGAAGTTCTGTTGGTATATCCTCAAAACAGTTTTCGCCCATAAGTGTTTTCAGGCTGCATGCGACACAGAGATTACATCTTCCTTGCTGTAACTTGCGTTTGATGATATAAACCTACACATGTTATTTGTCATCATTCACTTGATGGTTAATTAATGAATTTATAATGGGTATAAATAGTTGTAACACCACTAAAATTACTCGACATAGGTTCCCATTTGGCATTTCTCGTGTCTGGAGTAAATACTCAACGTTATAAATTAAGGTCTGTAGTGGCAAATGTATTGCATGTTATGTAATATGTGCATGTAAGTGATGCAAGAAGGTTTATCAGCTGAGTTACAAAACAAACATCGATCAAAGGATTAACCAATAACACACGGATTGATTAATTACTTCCACAGCGGATTTGTCAAAAAGGCAGTGTTTATGAGTGTAGATTTACATAATCTATACTGAATACACCCTGTCGTAATGTACAAGTGTAGAAACAACATCGTTCCCACAAAGAATGAACCGCCACTGCCTTGACTGATTGATTGTTGCTCATTATTGGCTAACTAATGGCGGACATCATACAGTTAGTTGCCAGGTGTGCTGTTCTGGGTGACCAGTGAGATTATGTATACACCAGTGTGAAAAATTCTCAAACGATGTGTCACTGTTTTGCATATTAGACTGTTGAAAGACACAAGACATAGAGCAGGATTATTTACTAGCTGCAGATGAATGGAATATCATTTTTTTTATGTGGATATTGATGGACACATTCCTGAATGAGGTAACAGTCTGACTTTGTTGCTATAAGTTTAGTCTCTATTAAATGTAACATTTCAATTTTGTTTTAATTTATTTCTTGTATCATTCAGCAGCATTTGTATTACAGAAAACGTGTATTTGGTCGTGAATAGGGTATGTGTGAAATATGATTCATGTTGGCAATCTATACAATGTTTAGATATTAAAATCATGTTAGAAATTCACTATAAGTATAAGCAGACCGTGTGGGCTTTTTTATTAACTTTCAAAATGCATACAAATGTGACAAGGAACTAATTAGGTTTATAAGACAAAATATAAAGACGTACACTGACTTTCTTTTTTATTATTTTCTTATTTTTCAGTCCTAACAGGTTTTTTTATACCACTGACAGATGAGTAAACTTCAAGGTGTTTGATTTGTTTTGTTAATAATGAAGTAAAAAGACTTCATCTTTGTTGATCAGTCTACACATGAACTATGAACTGCACATATGGGAGACGCAGCAGAGATCACGAACCAGTCACAAATTCTGGGATATCATCCGGGTACTCACAGGAGAAAAACAATAACAAAAGAAACCACCAGTCCACAGAAATTGCTCCACATCAGTGCCCCTTTAAGAAAGGTGATGAGTGTGAAGCCATATGTTGCTGAAATCCATGTTTACAAGTAGCATGGTGAATATTACTTAGGGTGGCCATAAGGACAAGGCATACAACAGTTAAAGTAATGATTGGTAGTATGCAGTGATACAGACATGTTTTAAAGAAGGTATAAAATGTTGGTTATAAAGCTTAAAATTACATACCCCCAATAAGGACAAATTAGTTATTTTTTCTCATTCATAGTTTTGCAGTAAGTATTGCTGCTGAGCAATTGGTTGAATATCAAATATCAAAATAGGTCTCATATTCTACTTTCTATAATGTTATGATAGACATAATTCATGACACAACTATGAACATGGTATGTTTCCAGTATGTATTCATTGTGTTTATGAACAATGTGTGCAAATTTGTCGATGATTAGTAGCATTTTTGACATGTTAAGGGCCTTCTAGATCTGCTACATTTAATTTGCTGTAGGTCATGTACAGTGCTGTCAAATAGCTAACATCACCATGTCTGTTGGTGAGGTCCTATGTTGTTTATGCTCTGTGTTTGTGCATGGAGTTAGTTGTAAATATGCCTAACTGTCCTACTCCTAGCCTGCTTGCAGTGTGTTGGCCTCATGATGGGCGATGTTGACTCCTTGCTGTTTGTGTGACCATACTAGCTATTGCTACAGGTTCGTGTGGGTAGACACACACAGACCTGTGATCTGAGAGGTGTCTACAACAGGATGCTGCTGGTAGATTGGGAAACTTGGCTGTCTTTGTCATGTTTGGTCCAGGCCATTTGTGGGTTTTCTCTGTTGATTAGATAACAAACTTTCTGAGAAAATGATTAGTTGTTATTATAGTTTTGAGAGGTTTCTTTCTTTCAGTCATGATAACAACTGAATAAAGAAGTTGTTCATCCATAAAGCTTGTCCATATATATGTCATACTTGCTTGGCAACGATACAAGTTGTATCATCTGAATAAAAGACTTGTTAATCTTTTAGGCCAGTCCATATATTATTCTCTAACTTGTATGTGATGTTACAGATGAAAATTTGATTGTGGTTATGTACGAATCTTAGTGATTTCGTGCTGTGACTGACTGTCACCAAGTGAAAATATCACAGAGACGGTCATTGCACCTGCCGTACAAGTTAGCAAGTATGTTTTGTATTGTGGCATAATCTGAGGGTGTCTGAGGTTATTAGCGCTCTCCCCACCTGCCCTTTTCAACCAGCATTACATCATTGTTTGTTTCTGTGTCACTAACTCACACTGCGTGTCTTTTCTCAATTCAGGATTACAGGGCATTGTGCTCATGGTGAGGTCTGTCCTCTTTCAACACATTATTATCAGGATGGCTTGCCTGTTAATTTGAATTTGAGTTGAACGGAATTAAACTAAAGGGTTTAAGTTTCAACTCAAATTTGCAGCACGAGTAGCATTATGTGATGCTGTTTATTACTGGGATATGACATCATGGAGAAGGGTCAGGTTAAAGTTTGACGCAGAAGGAACACTGTGTTATGCATGGAGCTAACATCGTTTGGCAATGGTTCATTTATGATGATCAGGTGTAATCTGCATGGACAGTGATGTATCACTGACGGCTTTATTATTCTATATTTTAGTGACCATCCTCTGAACACAAAGCTAATCTTCATGTACATCAATGTGTATGTGACCATGTTTGGGACTTTTGGGTAGTGGAATAGGCCAGAGATATTCTCCAGTACAAAATTTTGATATTCTGAAATGAGCCTTCCATCAAGAATGGAATGCAATACCAAATTGAAAAGTCTGATGCATTCAGTGAAGAGGAAAGTTAGGGACGTTAATTGTTACTGCATTTTATTGAGGTTACGCCAGATGTTGACATTGTGCTTCGTTATATGATTATGTTATTTCTGGAGCATTATGTGTAAGAATCTTGGAAATAACTTGATAATGTCATATGACCAGAGTTATCAGCACAACAAAGTGATTTTTTTCTGTGTTTGCTTCTATGAATAAATTCCAATCTTTCAGTCTTTTTGCATTTAAAACAATCAGCGAAGTCATCCAGGCAACAAGTTTGCCAGTGTCAACAAAGATAGCAGTCACAGCCACGAAAGTTTCTTCCCAATACGACTAAGATGTTTTCGGAAATCATACAGACAAATTGACAGGTCTGAAACTTTTAAAAGATATATGCCAAACTCCTTCTACCTCTTTCAGTGTACCTCTGCATCAGCAGTGTTGCCAAGCTTAGTCATTCAGATAGTTTAAGAGGCAAAAGTGAGTTGTGAATGGTATGCTCACCTTCCCAGCATAGACACCTGATGGGATAAATGGCCAGCCAGGAGAGGCAATAAAATTGTTGGGCAGAGCCATAGGTGCATCCGGGGTATAGTGGAGATTTATCGGAACATACCCTGGAGATTTTTTAGCATGATTCTCAGTGTACAACTTCTTACACATACAACTGCAAGCAAGAAATGTAATTAATATACTGCAACTGTATATGTTACTAGGTTGTGCAATTCTGCATACTGCATATGCTTTTTCTGTTTTTAACTTTATTTGCAAACATTTTGATATGGTGAACAGTCTCAACACACAAGGTCCATGAAACTGAAACTGTTTAACCTTGTAAACTGCCTGCTGAATTCCTGTTATGGTTATTGTTCAACACTATTGTTACTTCATTTATGGAAGTATTGGAGTGGAATCTGAAGTACGTTGCCTCCGTATGTATGATTTGAGATGTAGCAGACTCAAAACATTTCAAACCCTTTTCGCTATCTCATCTTGCAAATGGATAGTCATTTTTGCATGTATAGATCTCTGTGCTTTCACTAAATTTCAGCAATGTGAAATTCTGAAAGCAATGTTCATAAAGTGAAGTTACTGTGAAACTGAAACTACATATTCATACATCAACCCTGCAGTTGTATTAAGAAATGTGCTTATGGTAATTAGAAATGAGTTTGTATTATATCTCACCATGACTGAATGTCTATTTATAACATACGTAGCAGAGCATTCATCCATGCAATCAGTATTATGGAAACAATAAACACAAACCTGCACCCGTACACTATCCATTGGACTTCAGTCACTGTGTTCTATGATCTGACTGGAAAACATGATCAAATGGTATTCGAGTCCTGGAAGTTGCAAGACTACTCACTGCATAGAAATATCACACAAAATTGTTTTGTTGCTTCATCAGTAGTGGTGATGTCATTCAAATCACATTGTGACATAAAGTAATGATGTCACAATTGAGCAGTTCCAGATGCTACCATGGAAACCAGCTGAAATTGGCCAACTCATGATACTTCACTGCTGTACCCATACTTGATGTAAATGAATACAGACCCATGGGGGCCTTTTGGTTCACTCTTGCATCATGTGTCGGCCAGTTACCAGATGCTGTTGAGTATTTGAAGTGCGGGAATATTTCATTTAAAAAGTCTAGTTGACACTGTCAGTTCCAAATAAATTCTTGTAATGAATTACTTAATGACAACCCAAAATTGACCAACACATGATATTTATCTCCAAATAGGTGATTTGTTATGGGGTAATAGTGATTCTATCATGGCCTGCCAGGAGTCCAGAACTCAGTCCCACAGTGCACAATTGGGACATTATAGGTTGCAGAATGTGCCAGAGATATCCTCTTGTGCAAAATTTTTATGAATTAGAACAAGCTGTCAAGAATCATGGATGGAACACAATGCCTCAATGTCGAATTCAATGTCTGATGCAGCCAATGAGAAATATTATTGCATTAGCATATTCTATTTCATTATATTTGCATTTAGATTTGCCATTTAAATATTTCCTGAGAGTCAGTGTATCCAGGTAGTAAGTTGAATGAAGTTTGGATAAATCCCTTTGCTATGATGATGAAACATGTGCTCTAATGAGTTTTCCCATGTGACAAGTGCACGTTTCAGTGCAGTGGAAAACCATGTATGTATGCTAACCGTGTATACCAGGCCAAGTGTGAAAGTGATGACTGTGAAACAGGAGTCTGAAACTAACTTTCCTTGTGTGTCTCTGTTGCTCATTCATCCTGTGATATTGTAGATGCATGTCAAGATATCTTTTGGTTGTTGTATTTTGTGATACCCAACATTGACATAGGTCCCCTTACTCAACACACCAATGTTTGACTGTAGTTTGTTTAAACAGCATTGTGTGTGATATTTGTGTGACTGACCATTTATCTGGTCTTTTCATCATAAGTATTTCAAATCTTCATTCTGTATAGAATATATTCCTTTTTAAATGGTATATGTAATAGTTACTGAGAATGTTGCAGGCTGCATCATTGATGAGGGTTATATGAATGTCAAATTATTTGTTTCTCTAAGACATAGGTTCCTAATCTTTCTGTGTATCTTTAGATATGCCACCCTTTTAAGTGGAGAATAAAGTATCATACAGGTTTACTGCACTCAAACACAATGCCAGCAGCTGGAGGGGTTGTTTAAATCCTTCTTGGGAGGATTTTTATACCCATGCTTCCTAGTATGATCATCTACCATATATTTAGTGCTGGGATCCTGTCTTTTTGTCTCTCATCTGACCCTTGATGGCCTTCTCTCCATCACACTGCACAGTGGGGCTAGTTCACTGCAACTCTGTCAGACTTAGCACTGTATAGTACAAGCAGGGCACATGGCAAGCCACCTCTGTCAGTAGTAACTGTAGAAATGGGATTTGTACAGTGCTTTAAACATCATTGTAGTAATACTACTTTTTAAAAGAAATATTAAAGTTTTTGCAAGAAGCAAAACATTAATTCCAAGTGAGCATCGAGTAACTGTGTTAATGGGGCACTGATGCGGAGCGAATAATGTTTCTCAGCAATGATCTAATTACGAAACCAAGCAGCAAATTGGTCAGCACCCACTCCCTCGACGGACAAAAGGACTGGGCTCCTGTCCACATTAGCAGAATTTCTTCACACTAAAAGGTGAGGAGGTCCTAGCCTGCTTGCAGTGTGTTGCAGTGTCTATTCTAGACTGAAAATCTAGGGGGGATTTGTCGCCCCTTCACAGAAAATGGAGGGGGGAATACCTGTATTGTGTACTTGTAACCATATGAATAAAGAATATCAAACAATTTTAAAAATTTATTTCAAGCTGAATTCTCTTACTGTAATGATTGAAATGATTATGAAGCACTTAACCAAGAACTGAAATTGATTCCTTAAGATTCACATCTTGAAAACTATTGAATGCTTAATAATCTGAAATTGGTCCCCATCATCATTCCTGTCCACTCAAAGTCAAGTTCAGAACTTCTGATTGAAATTGTTACATGTTGAAAGAAAATCTTTGAAAGATCCTCATTTGCTTTTTGGTCTTGAATCCCTGGGGAGTATATAACTCTTGCTGCCACTAGGCGCACAGAGTTTTGTTGTGGCTCTCTCAACCTAACATTCACAGCTGGGTTCACTGGGACACACAGTCACAGTACTTTGTCCAAGTTTACTGCATGTTCTAGGTGTATGTATGTATTGATGTTGCCACCATCTGGTCACAAGTGCACAGGGTTGTGTACTGCACACTAGGGGTTGTGACCACATTGAAAGTGTCTGCACACAAAGTTGGCTCCAGTACAAGGTTTTTTACACCCGGTCAGAGGTGGGCTCGATCCTGATACCTAAACCTCGCTGGATTACTAGCCTGGCAATTTAGCTAGCTTGCCCACTGTTGCTGATGATGTTTTGTCTCTTTTCATACTGTCTTGTCATGCTACAACTTGGTAATACACTAGTTTTTAATATATACTGTGATCTGTCTAGTCAGCTAACTTTCCTTAGTTGATTTTCAATGTGTGAATGTATTTCTTGTCTATGATGTTTTATATAGACACAGTATGCCTGTTAGTTATCACTGTTTTCCCAACACCAATTCCTTTTGCTTGTGCAACAGTCAGTAATGTCAGGTTGCTTTAATGTTGACTCAAATAAGTTATAATTTTTTATTCAAGGCAAAAAAAGGGTCATTATGGTTTTGTTGGAGAGTGGTCTTCTGTACAGAAGAGAAAGATTACTACTGACATGAGCATTTTCAAGACAACAATATATGACAGTGTATTATGCATTCGGGAAGTGTGGACGGACCATTTAGAATTGAAAATTTGACCTACTTGCAAGCGGCAGATTGTGATCAGTTATGACTGTATTGCCATGTTGTCGATACCTAATCCATACTTGTATTGTACACTTATATTGCCATTGAGTGGAGTATTCAGTTGCTCTTTGGAAAACCATGAAACTATTTTAGTGTGAATGTTAGACTGCTGGGTCAAACAGTTGTTTAGCTGTAGTTCAAGTGTTGACCTGCAACACTTTCCAGCTTGTATTTAATATTCAACATGTTAAATTGTAATTATTTGATATTGTGAGAGCTTCAGTTTGATACCAAGACTACAGAATTGTAGGACTTACTTCTGTGGGACATGAACAGACTGTAAGCATCTAAGTTACTGCCACATTGTTTGTATGGTCAGTGTGTGACTGTGACTTATGGAAAGGCCAAAGTTAGTATCTGCATTGACCTGTTGGTGTTAATATCAGTGCAACCAGGCAAATTATCTGTTGGTGTCAGCATTCACAAACTCTGTGTGAACAGTTTCAACTCCACACTACATCTGAGAAATGTTTTGACAGAAGTTCTCGATCAGAAGTAGGAAACAGAACAAAGAAAAATTCTGGAATGTGCTATACTGACTATGTAAAGTCTCCTCCATTTCCGATGTTTATCCAAGATTAGACATTGATTTTGATGTCACTCTTTTAAATCAACCTGGATGTTGCCAAGATGTATTAATGTTGCTGAGGGTACAATGTATGAAGCCCATTTCTGGTGTTTCCTCCTTGCTGCTGGAACATTTACTGTATGCTTGGGCTAGTTCTATCCAAGCCTGTTTTAATGTGTCAGTTATAATAGCTTGGACTACAATAGATGTGCTTCACTGGGCCATGGCTTAATTAAAAATGTTGTCACACTGTTGTACTAATGATATGTTTTCTTCAAAGAAGCTCATTAAACTGTCTAGACTCAGCTTTTGTCTTAATGAACGATTTGTCAAACTGTGGCATTTTGAATATCTCAGGCTAGGATTTATGTACAAACATCTTTAAACAATGCACTTGTAATTTTAAACCCTTGTGGAGTTGTAGATCTATGAAATTAGTTCTTGCTTTAAGCTGGTGTCTTCCTCTAAGCTACTACTGGTCATGATGAAATTAATATGCTATGTGCATATTTTCTTAATATCTGAATCATAATGTATAATGCTTGTAGTGGTAATAAATGAATTTTTGTATCAATTATTCTTCCATGATACACCACTGTGATATTGCTGGAATATTTCTAAAGCAATGTTCACTCACTAATATTGTTGCGACTTGAACTTTGAGATCTCGTAGTGATAGCACTGGTTGTGCAGATAATAAGGTTACTCTGACATAACCTGTAATAAGGAAGTAGCAAACGTGACAATACAAATGAAATTGGTGAAATTCCCCGCCCATCCCACATGTGAAAGCCATTAAATGGGGCTGCTTTTCTCTTGAGACTTCATGAAAACAAATAATCTGTCTTCCAGAATTTGGTAACTAAATAAACATAATGAAGGAATCCTAATGAAAAGTCGAATGAGCCAGTATGTCTAGAAATTATTCTTACCCTCCAATAAGCGACGTGTTTGGATAAAGTTTTTATAGTGTTCTGGTATATAGAAGAAGTGAAGGAGTGGTGTTAATTCTTGTGTGTAAATATTTGTGATTGGTCTCACTATCATTACCACTCAAACATAGGCATTCATCATGTTACTGAGGCTGAGAACTGTTGCTGTGCAACACTGTGTCTTCTTGTGTCAACACCTCTCCTTGCCATATTGTTTGCATTCCATGCTAACTGAAAGGAAAGCTGAAGGGGATATTTTAGGGTTGCCACATTACTACAACTTTTTTTACACAAGTTTAAAGTGACTCCACACTGTGCACACACCCTTACCAAGTTAGACAGTATGAACTAATAACAGTGTGCCACCATCATTATCATTCTCAATCCCGAGAAATGCTGATTCTAGCTCAAACTAGATCAAGAAAGACATGGCAAAAGTCAGCCATCACTGTTGTCGGTAATACCTCACTGGCAGTTAAAGCTGTGATGTTATGATGTCACAGACAGAAAACATCATGTGACATCACAAAGAACACTGCCAACAAAACCCTTTCTCTCTATAAAGGCACACACGCTTATAGTATCTTTGTCTGATGACTACACACTATAAAACGTGTCACGAGATACACTCCACTCCTATCTGGCCTTGTGTAGTCTTTCTACCTTTGTATATTTACATGCTAATTGAAAGATGTGATCTCAGTACCTGACATAGATTTCTTGGTCAGCAGCCACTTAAAGTTTAGTCAGAAACATTATGCTTTCAATAATCTTTTCAGTAAAGATGATGTTAAAAGAATGGAACAATTAAATTAAATATTTAAGAATGTTTCTTGAATGGCATTCAAATGAGCACAATAATGGCATGGAAGCCAATAGAATATAAAATTGAAATTCATCCGTGACCCTGTTGATATGTTTTTAACAGTAATGACTATTTTGACACCTTCCACAAGTTTAGTATCCAATACTGTATCATGAATATACATGACTGAAGATTCAGTTTTGTTATCAATGACCTATCAAACATATAGAAAGATGTCACCTTCGCTCGGTAGTCATGGTAGTAATCATGTATTCTTCCTCAATTAGGGATGGAAGTGCCCGCACCCTTTGGCAAGATGGTGAAATATATATTCTGTTTCAAGTTTTTACTGAACTTTTTATTTTGTGAATCAGGTGTGTGGTATGAGAACACAAATGAGTTGAGACATGGGTGTGATGAGAATGATGAGGGAGTGTATATTTGCAGTGTGAGGAGCTGACTGACGTAAGGCGACATAATGGATGGGGGTAAGAAGGTGTGGGTCCCCCACCCTACAGAGGGCTTCAAGCTGGGACGAATCACAGACATTGGATCTGACTCCATCTCCATCGAGCCATTTGATGCTCCAGGAACTGTAAGTTTGCATTCTCACAGGTCATCACTCAAATTGTTTGTCTATATTTACTTGTGTATTGCATCCCATCTGACCATGCTAAAGAATGTTAATGATTTACAGGTTGTAATAACAAGTTTATAAAATGTTGTAGGTAATAGTTGATGAGGAAAGGTTGATGTACGTTTACTCAGTGTTTCTCTGTTCACAGACAATCAATGCTATTTATGATCGTACATTTCCGGCTGAGGAGTATGACAACAAAGACTGTGAGGATAACTGTAAGTAGCCCAACAGGGATGACAATGTTACTTCTTTAGGACACCAGGCCCATAAGATCATGTTACTTAACCTTTAGCCTGCTGAATTAATTTCAGCATAAGGCGCTAATAAGAGGGTGGGTGATTTCAAACACTCAGTGCGTCACTAAAGAAGGGACAACTGAAAAAATATTCAGCTCATTAATACTACATACAAAAATAAACATTATTATCAAAAAATATCCAGATAATTTCAAACGTACAGATATTAATTACAAGACAAACATAAACAGAGTAAATTTTCCTGAATTTACCTGAATTACTCGATTGGTAGCCGGATGCGTTTTATACTAGGAACCGTATAAATTGTCCAATTATCGCAAACCGATTTCAATATTCTTACTACTGATATTTCATAAGTATCTGACTTTAATTTCGTATATTTGTATCGGCAAATATCCGCGCGACGACAAATTAAAAAATAATTCTGAAAAAAAATAATCGAAAACGTTCGTCGTAAACAAATAATATTTTCGATGTCATGACAGGTCTGACTGAAATGGCACTATTACGTTTATTTAAACGTGTCATGTAATGAAAATAGCAGAATAAAATACATGATTCATAAGCATTCATGAGTGCAAATATCAAGTGTTATGGTTCATTAATCTTTGCACAAACCCACAAAAAGACGGTGTTAAATCGTGTTACGCATACGAAAAAACAAACATGGCGCGCTTCGTCGAACTCCTACATAAAATATAGCTGTTTTGGTCAGAAGAAAGATTACAGAACTCTTCTGTGTAAGACCTGGTGAAAGAGGGAGAATTTCTCATTCTACAAGTGTTCCATGTATCATTTTCCGTTTAGTATGACGAAAGACAGACGAAAATTAAGATCGTGAAATCTAACTTGTTTTCTAGTAAGTGCAAAGGTCACCGGATGTGATGTCACAGACGGGGATTGCTTGATGAAATTCATTCGCTATTGAATATGAACAGAAAAGTTGGAGATATTTCGCCTGAATTTAGCACAAATAACTGTTTAAAGTGATTAATCAGAGCTCATAGAATTTTCTTGGTGTCTTTTTGACTATATAATTTGCACATAGCCGAACCAGTTTGACCTTGTATGCTCCCGTGACCCGGAAACAGTAGTCGATCAACACTGCAGATGCAAGTTTTTCAGTATCTTTTATTTGAATTTTTATTCATATTAGGCACATTACTTTATTGTCCACTGAATATAAAGATAGCAAAGATATAATTGTGATGCATGTTGATCCCAGCTTATTGTTTTTTTCACATGGTCCAACACAGAAACGTGTACAAATATCATTCTCAACAACAGGTGCGCGGATATGGGCGTGGCATTTGTGTTTCAAAATAACATTCATGCTTTTCTTTTTATGACGATTTAGTGTAGTAAGAACTGCAGTATACATGTTTTATAAACAAAAATATATTTTCAGTTATAGTTTCACATGAAATCGGAGATGATTTGATAAAAATTGCGTTCATATTACATGATTGGGAAAATTATATGTCTCACTTTAGAACAAGTTGAATTACATTCATAATTTTATGCAATGAATTAATGTTCTTGATGAATAATTACGATAGATTTGTCAATGCTTTATGTTTCATAACTGGTTACAACTTTAAATCTTTTCATATACTTTAATATGTTAAATGATAATAATATGACAATTATTTTTCTCTCTCAAATAGACAAAGGCAAAGACACTTAAAATCTGTCAATGCATTTGCAACGTGTAAATAACCAAATTTTAATTAATGTCTTTCAGTAATGTGGAAAGCTGACAGTTTTGCACAATTTTTTATTACAACTACATGTATGCCATAAAATATATGGATAGATGTTACAAATTATTTTGTGTATTTTATTTCTTCATAATATCGTGCCAAAATGTACATCAAATACAAATGGGTGATGAGTTATTTTTGTTTTCAACAGTACCACTTTGTTTGCTGAATTATTTTGAATCGCACATGACAAATAATGTCATTTATGTTGTTGAAGTAACAGTACATGTAAATTTATCGGAAAATGTTATCATTTGATAAAAAAGAAACCATATACATATAAGAAGTTATATTGTCTCTGGTGAAAGTAAACATGCTTCATATTCTGTAAATATATATTATTCTACCTTATTGTCTTTTCCTGGGTTTAGGAGCAATGTCACAATATGAAATGGGTCTAATGAACTTTCAAGGATTGTTTCTGTTTGCTGAAGTGTCTGATGGTGATATACTCCAATTATTTAGTGTTCAATAGCCTAAACCATCATGAAACAAGAAACATGAAGAACAGTCCTCCTTGAATAACAAAATGCCAAGGACTGAGCAGTCTTCCGTTAAAGATCTGGAAGCATTTGATTTATATGTCTTTGCCATATACACATGGCAATGAAAAAAAATCCAAATTGAAATCTTAAAGAATAGCTCCAAACTGGACAACAAAAACCACTCACTGCAGAGCTCAGTATTAGGAAAAAAGAAATTTACTTGCCACCACATGATTACCTTGATGCCAAAGACTAACATAGGTTGCACCTCCTACTCAACACTTAATTATCTGTCACTTGTAGTTTTGATATTCCATATTCAAAACATCACTACGACAAAATTATTCTAGGTCTGGTATGATAATTTCATATTACTTCATGAAATTTCATCACAAGAAAAAAATGAGTCTGTCTTTCGATCACTGTCAGTGTAATCACTGCTCCAAGAGTTTGGATCATCAGTCTGTTTCCCAGATGAAGTCTGTTTTAACAGTAAAATATGAACATAGACAGTGTGCAAGTAGGTAAAAAGTATGGCCATAAACATGAGGTACATTTTGCAGTTCAGATTGCACTAGTGCAATATCTAAAAGCTGTATGGAACCACGGACTGAGCCACATGACATGATTTTTTTTATACAAATATGCACACACGTCAAACAATTTGATCTGAAACATTACCTGCATTATACTGGGCAGAATTAACTCCGAAAGCTCTGCTGTTTGGAGTAACAAAATAATTTCAATTTTGCTCCAAATTCGTGAACAAAAGATGTGATGTTTAGCTGTTTTAATGTCTAAAATAAATACTGATTCACAAAGACGATGACAGTTGTTTTCTAAGCAGTAATTAATTTTTATGAAATACATTTACTGTACGTTACATTCTCACACTAGCTCTGGTTTCGTTCGTTTCTGCAAAAGGAAAAATGATTTTTTTTTTTCATGACATCTTCAATCATCAAAATTGTACTTCTTGTGACAATATACACAGAATATTCTGTTATTGTTACGACACACTGACCATTTATATGCCTCCCCGTGTCAGAACATTCTTTGAAAAAAATAGACCGCGAAAATCATCGACTTCGGATTTGCTAAACTAAAGATCAACACATCGACGGCTAACTTCAGGAGAAATACTACAACACAAGCAACAAATGACAACTGCTATTGAACACAACTAACAGTAAATGACCGAGAATGACTGAAAGGTAATTCTGGTGTATAGTATGGATCTTACGGGAATTTGAATCAGTTTAGAAAATGTATCAATGGTCGTTTTCCAACTCGTTCACATTTTACTTCCACGAGTGCCATCCCGTGTACGTGCTTCCGGTTTCATCAAGGGTGGGTACAATTACAAATATTGTGATACCGTTTCATGATCTGCATTATATAGGTATTGAGTCGTTTTCTTTCAATGTATATGTGTTCAGATTCTGCTTATGAACGCATATTTTCAAACATCCTTTGTATCTTGACACTTAGAAAGACCGCGAGTTTGGCCACGCCCTTTCGGGTCACCAACGGCTGTCAACTTTGTGGATGTTGGAAGGTTTATCAAACCAAATCAAAATAAAATCGCTAAATCTGGTAATTTCTGTGCAGAGGCAATAACATTTACCTATTCACACCGTGTAATTAATTCCAGATAAAATAATTGGATATGTCAAAAGGATGGCACATTTTCTTCGGCATCACGATACATGTGGAGTTGTTTGTTTACCGCCGTTGCCATGATCGTTTCTATTCGTCCAATCGATGATATAACATTGAGATTGGTTTTGTTTATATTTATTTGAGCCGAAAGTTACTAATTTTTAGAAAATGGGAAACTTATGAGCTTTCTCTTCGTCAAGGAACAAAAAATATCGACTAAACTATCAAAAAATATTTCATTATGAAGAAAATATTAGACTGGGTACCACACGGCGTGGTGCGCTGGAAGTCAACAATGGCCGTTATTTTCGACTGCGTGCCGAGAAATTCGGCGATCTCATTTTTAATTCGCGGGCGTTTCGTTTTAAGGTATATAAACGTATTGAACATTACATATTTAAAAAGGTGAGAATTAGCACATTCCATACATAATTCATATGACACGTAAATCCGACTCGTTGAATAATTATTGCAAGTTTTATTTGGAGATGTCATTATCCTGCACTCCTGTCGAATGGGTTCGACGGTAGCATTGAGAGGATTAATGGTATGTTGTCCCTATGTCCATCACCTGTTTGACTGTCTGTGTACCGTTAATCTTTAACTGACATTTTGACCAAGTTCTACCTGCTTGTTGCTGCCATGACTTCACCTGTAAATGTTTGTAAAACTGGATACATGAAGTGTCCATTTCCAACACAAAACCACAAGACAGGATGTGATTATTTTTCACAAGAGTGTAATTCACAAGACTATGGTGGTAAGCTAACACCTTTGTTACAGGTGCATTGATGTACTTGAATGAAGCCACTCTTCTCAATAACATCAGGATACGATACATGAAGAATCAGATCTATGTAAGTATATGTGTAAATGACTGTTGCCATCTGTAAAGCTGGTGGTATCCCACATCGTGCTCAGTGTGTGTAATTGGAAAAAGACTGAAACAAGAATGATCCCACCAGCAGTGACTCAGAATTACCTATACAATCAGACAGATAGTCTCTCTAAATTTAGATTGATTTGCGCAAAAACATACACGCATCTTGTTATTGAAACCAATTACACAACACACAGACAACACCATGTCTTTGCTGTATGGAGCAGCAGGCGATCTCTCTGTTGAAAGGGGCAATAACTCTCCTTTTGAAATGTTATAATCCAACTTCTCACTTCCGGTGTGGTTCCCGAATGTGCACTGTGACACCACGTAAAGACATAACCCAGCTTACACGTTTGCTGCTCATATTCATTGAAACAATGATAATTTACAACAAAAATCCTCTAACTGACATGTTTGGTTTTTAATTTATGTAAGCATTGTTTGTTTAATTTCCAAGTGCAGTAAGAATTAACACAATAGAATATAAGTAGGGAAATGCAATGAAAAATATCACAGCATTTCCTACTACAGAACCTGACACAGTGCAAGTCTCGGGTGTTGTAGTATGTTCTTTTCATATATAGTCATGCCCAGTTTAGCCGAACCTGAGATATCGGAAAACTTGCCTTCCAAACGAAAATTCCTTAAACGAAATTCACAATGTTGTAAAATTGCTCACCTATCCGGAAATCCGGTTTCCGAAACCGTATGGTCATTCTCACATACAAAACACTAAATTATGTGCATTTTTTGACTCGTATATCCAGATTGCTGAGCACCTGTTTGTTTATACATGCTATTACCGAGGGCCTTGCATGCCCTAACCTGAAAGAAGTCGGCAGTCTTTGAAGCATGAGAAGATTAACTACCTCTGAGTAGCAAGGTGACACTGAGTTATTCTTTTTCATAGAGATCATCCTTGGGGTACTTATATGCATTTTCTGCTGCCAGAAAATGTCACAGTTGTAATGATGTTTTAATAAAATATTGTACAATAAACAAAATGTCTTTTTTGTTCATTATGCAACCCCTCACCACATGGAGTCACCCCTCTGCCGCGCATGCTCAGACAACCAGGTAAGCATCCAAGCCTGTATCATCATTCCTTCTGCTGTCACCGTGGTGTATGGACGTGTGAAAAAAGCTGGAAAATAAAACTATCTATAAGGTTGCTATTACAAGCGTGAAAGATGTCTCAGGAGTCTTCCTCTACTGGATGTATGGTTTACTCGTTCGTTACTGTTAGAGGTTCCGTCCTTCAAGATGGAGATGCTTCGCTCGGTGATCTCCGCAGTTCAGCCCGGCGATTGGCTTACGTCGATCGACCTGAAGGACGCGTATCTTCACGTGCCGATACACCCATCGTTCAAGCAGTTCCTCTGGTTCTCTTACGACGGGGTGTGTTATCAGTTCGGCATCGCCACAGCCCCAAGGGTGTTCACCAAACTCATCATAGTGCCGGCTACTCTGGCCAGGTCGCAAGGAAGGCGTTGTCACCCTTACCTGGACGACTGGTTGCTCAGTGCGCTATCTCAGCTAGTGAGTCTAGACTCTACTCATGCAATGATAGAGATTTTAGTTCGACTGGGGTGGATCATCAACCTCAAGAAATCCGACCTGGTACCCTACCAGGACTTGGTTTTTCTCGGGGTGCGATTCACAACAAATCAGGGTCTTGTCTCTTTGTCGCCCGACTGAGTCAGCAGAGTATGGGAGATGGTGTTTTCCTTCCTCTCACAGCCCTATGCCCCGGTGCGAACTTGGCTTCGGCTCCTGAGTCACATGGCGGCAACCGTCGGTTGAGGATGTGCCCCATACAGCAGGCTTTGGCGAATCTGTGGGCTCACTCAGAGGATCTGGAGAAGTGTCTCACAGTTCCCGGATGGTTGTTTCCTCACCTTCAGTGGTGGACCAGTGTCTGGAATCTCTACAAGGGGGTCCTTTTGGAGCTCTCGACACCATCTCTTACGGTTCAAACCGAGGCGTCCCTCAAGGCCTTGGAACTGAGAGCTGTGCGGTTGGTATTCGAGCGCTGGATCATGTCAGGGACCAGGTGGTTCGTCTCCAGATTGACAACCATACGGCCATGACTTCCATCCTTAAGGAAGGCGGCAAGCGCTCCTCCGGGAGACATGGGATTTCCTCCTCTGGTGCTACAAGTATGACTGTCAGGTGATTCCGGTTTATCTCCCAGGGCTGGTGAACGTGCAAGCAGACGCTCTCTCTTGCCAGATCCTGGCCCCGCATGAGTGGATGCTCGATCGGCAGAGTTATCTCCCAGTTGTACGGATCGTTTCAGGTGGATCTGTTTGCGTCAGGCGGGACGAATCAGCTACCCGTATTTTGCTCTCAGATACCGGACCAGAGGGTATTGGTGTCCGCCTTCTTTCTGCTGGATTGGATGGGACGGGTTCTGTGTGCGTTCCCGCCACTTCCCCTGATTCCCCGTGTCCTCTCCCAGCTGTCCTCTCAACCAGCTCGGTTGCTTGTGCTGCTGCCACCGCTTTGGCCGTCACAGAGCTGGTTTCCGGTAACCCTCAGGTTTCTGGCTCAGCCTCCTGTTCTATTACCTTTGCGACCGGACATTCTCACTCAGAATGGTGCGCCACACCCCAATCCACGGATTCAGTGGGTGGCTTGGCCTCTGTCAGGTCTAGCCTCGAGGCATGCGGAAATCCTGCAGCAGTTGCAGATACAATTCTGGCATCGAGGCGGGATTCGACACACATTCAGTATGAGGATAGGTGGTCCTGCTATGCGCGCTGGTGTTAAGATAGGGGGATTGCAGATCCCTTTTCTGTGGATTTAGTCCAGGTATTGGAGTTCTTGCAAGCTCATTTGGAAGAAGGCCTGGCGGTTCAACCATTCGCCACTACTCCACCGCTATTTCCACCTTTCACACCCCTGTCAAGGGTGCTCTTCTGGGGCAGCACCCTCTCGTACATCGCTTTCTAGCTGGTGTGGATCAGGTTCGACCTACTGTCAGGCGAACTAGCCCACCTTGGGATTTGTCAATCATGCTTGATTGGCTGTCCAGTCCCACTTTCTCACGTCTATCGGCTATTTCCATTCAGCTGTTAACATGGAAGGCTGTATTTCTGGTGGCGGTAACATCTGGGAGAAGGGTTGGCGATTTACATGCCATGTCGGCAGACCCGGCACTGACAGTGTTTCACCCTGACCGTGTCAGTATTCGCCTCCCAGATACTTACCGTCCGAAGATCGATCACGCTTTCCATGTGACAACTCATATCAAACTTCCCACTCTCACCCAGCCTTCTACATTGGGGACCTCTGCAATGAGTACTCACCCGTTGGATGTCCGTAAAACCCTCAAGGTCTATATCAAACGAACACAAGGGATCTGTATGGGTACCCATCTGTTCTGCTGTTACGATGGCGGGAAGGCTTGGTTGCCTGCTAGCAAACAAACTCTCTCTCGCTGGCTAGTTTTTGTTATCTGTGCCGCATATCAGGCTAAGGGCAAGCCTCCCCCTGAGGGGTTGAAGGCTCACTCGGTCAAGGCAGTAGCCGCTTTGAAAGCATTCGCATCAGCACTGCCCATTGAAGAGATTTGCTCTGCTGCTATTTGGAGAATCGGAATTTCGTTCCTCTCTATATGATTCACTATGTAGACAGGGCGTATTTGACACTTTTTACAGTGCTCACTTAGTATGCTTAGCTCTGAGTCGGTCTTGGTGCGGTTGCTCCCTGTTGGTTCTCTCTCATAATGCCTCTTGCGGAAGCTCATCAGGAGTATGACACAGGTGAGTATTTGTTGCGTGTGTTAATTTTCATAATTACGAACGCTATTAATTCCATACTGTACCAGAATTCCCTCCTCCCTAACCTCCGGTATTTGGGAGTCTGAGATATGCATATAAGTACCCCAAAGACGATCTCTATGAAAAAGAATTAGACAAAGCTGTAGAGGTTTCCATTTCTTTGAAGAGAATCGTCCTTGAGGTAGGGCCACCCGCCTCCACTCAATTCGGTTCACTGATTTATATATCAGTAGAAGGAATGATGATACAGGCTTGGATGCTTACCTGGTTGTCTGCGCACGCGTGGCAGAGGGGTGACTCCACGTGGTGAGGGGCCGTATAATGAACAAAAATGACTTTTTGTTTATTGTACAATATTTTATTAAAACATTGTTACAACTGTCATGTGACATTTTCTGGCAGCAGAAAATGCATATAAGTACCCCAAGGACGATTCTCTTCAAAGAATTGGAAACCTCTACAGGTTAGTCTAAATTTTGAGGCGTATCAATTTGTGGGGCACTATAATTAATTAATCCGGATGATCAAGCAAGCCTGGACAGCTGTGAGTGAAAAGACAATTGCTAACTGCATTCGTCATGTGGATATTATCCAATCAAATGAGGACCCACAAGAAGACATGGCCTTGTCGGGACTTTGCGATGCACTACGATCCTATGCATAAGTTGCAACTGTGACTGTTACTGCCGATGATTTTGTGAATGTCAACAGTGATGACCTTTCTGGCAAAAGTCCTCTTGGTTTTTTACACAGCCAGTGCAAAAAGTTATGACTGATTTCTCCAAGCTAGCATAACTGCATGAACAGGTATGAGACACTTTATGTATGCACTGATATTTGTTTATGTGTAAAGATTATGTCTGATGCCTACTATGTTCGTTTCTTTGTTCATATGGTCTGTGGTTTAGATATCTGAAAATTCGCATATCCGGACAATTTCAATAAAAGCACAAGTGTTTGGATAAACAGGGCATGACTGTATTATCAACGCTTATGTTATTATGATCGGTAATAACTATTGCCACATTAATAAAATGTCCTTCATCACCTCTACAAGTGAGATTGTCCTACCAACTTGACATTCTTCGCCATCATCTAACGAAGAGCTTTTTCTGGTGTAGCATGCAACCTACCTACTTTTGTCATGCACTCACAACGTGCCAGTTGGATGCTTATTCATAGGGTTCCCATTCAGCACTTACTTACAGTGTGCCAGTTTGATGCTACTTCACAGTATTACCAGTTCAGCGCTTACTCACAGTGTTCTCAAGTCATGCTACCAGTTTGGCGCTTGTCTTCTTTGGGACTTGTGTTCCTGGTGGGAGAGCCTCTCTTGGTGAGTTCTACTGGTTCATCTTTTGATACTGGCACAGCTGATGTTACTTTCCCACCTAGTGTGGCACTTGTCATCATTGCATCATGGAATTTTGTCTCAGCCTGCTGGTCGATCGACTTTTCTCAGTGGGGTTTTCCACTGGTGTCCATTCCTTGTGGATCAGTTCTGTTTCCTGGTGTACCACTTACTGCCAGGGCTCCATTTATGTCCAATACATAACTCCAGGCTACATTCTTGTCCTATTCCAGCCACTAGACATTGATGTTTACGAATACTCTCGTTCTCGTTCTGTTGTGATAGATTACTTGTAACAGCGTTATGGTGTCTCGCTGGGATATACTCATGACCTGTTTTGATGTCTGCGTCACCTTCCATCTCCATCATCAGCAAGCTTGTAGACAGCGGTGTGTAGTTTTTTGCATGTGGTATCAGCAGTGATGCCTTGTCTAGTGACAGTAAAATCGGTGTCCGAATTTTAGGAACTGGGATGGACAACTGTATTGGTACTGGATAACACTCCCAGCTTTTTAATGCCATTGACTGTAAACAATGCCATCCCCACCTGAAAGAGAGCTTACGGAGGGGGATAGACGGAAGTTCCCCAAAATGGTTTCCTTATGGCAGACTGTTTGTTTACCAGAGACTTTTGATGTTTAAAGTGATTATGAAGTGACATGATGTACTTGTGTGGGTCCAGTGATGTGGATTACTATCCCAACCTTCAATTGCCAGTGATGATGTTTGGTGCCATTCCTGGTAAGAGTGACTACTGTCTAGATTAGCCAGTCAGCCGAGAGATCAGTCAATCCGAACAGTCCACAGGCATTGATTTCCAGCCTTTTCATCAATTTCATGAATGTTATGAATGTTGCGGCAGATTTACTATCCCAATCTGTGGACTGTACGACCATTTTTCATTCCATTTGGCTGACCAACACTTCATTTGGCGAACTTTGTTCTTGACACTCTGTATAAGTGGTTTCAGATTCCAGTAAGCAGCACTCTAAGTTTACTTCTGGATCACAGATCGGATGGTGTCGGTGGCTTGTCTTAAGATTCGTCAAACCTCGGTGATGACATGGTGTGCCTCGACCCGCAGGATGCTTATCTCCACATCCCGATCTTCCTGGTCCATCAAAAGTTCTTTCGGTTTGTCTTCAAGGGCACCCACTATCAGTGGCATGTCCTCCCATTAGGAATTTCTTTGGCCTGGGACTGTTTACAGACAATGAAGCTTATCACCAGTTTCCTCCATTGCAAGAGGATAGTGTTACATTGACGACTGCATTAGGGCTCAGACCAATCGTATATTTCTCTATCGTCACATGGAGTTCTTGGTGCAGTTATTTCACCAGTTAGGCTGGTTAGTCAGTTGAGTGAGTTGGAACTGATCCCTACTCACCCTCTTCAGTTCATTGGAGCAGTGTTCGGCACAGAGGTCGACAAACTGTTTGTCATGAGGGATCATTTTTGCAAGATGCAAGGCTTACTTGCTCTCCAAGCAATTACATCAGGGAAGTGTTGATTTCAAATTACCTACATGGTTTTTGAGGCGAAGTTCTTTCTCTTCTTTGGTAAATGAGGGAGATTAATACTGAATGATAAACTAGTTGAACTACCAGGCTATTCTCTCTTTCACCACCTTCCAGCATGTGTCTGTGGGGAGTAGTTTTCAAGCAGGGACTGGCCAGATCACTGGGGTCACCTGACAAATCATGGGGTGACAGGGCTTACTTGCTAAACTGCATCATTTTGCAAATAGGACAAATTGTTATGGATATAACAATTGCATCATTTTGCTTGTCAACAGTTTTGGCAGAAAGCCACATAATTGGGGAGCACCCACTCCCCATAGTTTTTGTGCTGTGTAAGCCAAGGGGTTATTTGAAGCAACCCATCACCAGATCACAAGTGTGGAATTAGCACATTAGGAGTTAGTGCTTCTCCTGGCCTCCTTGTGTTCTCATAGTCATCAGGGTAATCAATCCCATCATGTGCATCGTCCGTTACTGTTCTTTTCCAATTGCTTGAACATTGTCTCTCACTTCTCTTTGTACCTGCTAAATATTTGTGCTGTCAAAAATCTAAGTTCCCATCTTGTACAACCCAACAATATTTACATAACAAGACTTTCAAATTTCACGCACCGCATCAGCTCCCTGTCGTAGTGAATTACATGAATGCAGCCTAATCATCCATAATACAAAAGCAAATTGAGTACATAAAAATATACACTGCAGGTCTAAATGAGTGATACTACAAACTGCAAAATGTCAACAAAACGACAAAACATGACCTGAAAACGATCAGCTGATTCCACCACCTCGCTTTGAACTGGCATTTTGCGATGCATTCTTGCAATATATGCAGTCATGACTATCCCATGTGTATCACAGAATCATGGAATAAATATTTCAAGACATAACACTTGATTTATCATCGTGAAATACAAAAAAGATACTCAGTCCATGCATAGGCGTGAACAGCACCGGTAAAGATTACACTGGTTGAATGTCTCTGAGTGTAACAGTAACACATACAGCTCATATCTCACATACAACATGTGCTGTCAGTTTAAGGTTGGACCGTCCAAATCAGTGCACCTAGTGGATTAAAGAAGGACAGATAAATTCAAAAAGATTGCACATTGTTTACATTCCATGTATGGCAAGTGCTTTCAAAGTTTCAGTCATAGATTTCAGGTGAGTCTTAGGGGACAATAAGTCCTATGTTGCATCAACTGGAAGCTAAAGTAAGTGCATATGTCTCAAAATGTATAATATAGGCCAAATACTGTCAAAAATTTGTGAAATTGTGCCTTTTACTTTTTAAGATTTTCCATTGTCTTTGAAACCTGACACTCCTCACTTCAAATGTATTCTTTTTATAGGATGAAGGCATGTATTTTTGTATGCTGTGTTTTTATGGTACTTTGATGCTTTCTTACAGACCTACACAGCCAACATTTTAATTGCCATCAATCCATACTATGAGATTCCTGATCTGTACTCATCACAAACCATCAAGTCCTACACTGGGAAATCCCTTGGAGTGCTGCCTCCTCATGTGTATGCTATTGGTGAGTCATGGTGGCAGTTCTACACTTACGCTGTCTCAGGCCCCTGACGTTGCCTCCTGCAGTAGGCTACATTATATTGTATTGCCATGTTATACTGATATACATGACGGATGCATTGTGTAGCCCTACCTGCAATGTGACTGATGAAACTAACACAAAGTCTTAGGAACCCCTGATGGTATGATTACTATACAAACATTATTGAATTAGACATTATTTGTCCAAATAGGTCTGGCAGTTTACTGTGAAGTGTGAAAAGGTATTTAGGAACTGCAAGAACATAGAAGATATGGTACATTTAAATGGTATAAGCTTTGGAGTAAGCTTGGAGTTTTAGCAAGTATTTACAAAAACTGATATTGATGAGAATTTTGTCATGTTTCCCATTTGCAACGAAGGAGTTATACATTTACTTCTGCCTTTTAAAGATGTGTTAAGCAGACCAGATACTAAATACACCAGCTACAAGCTACATTAAAAAGACCTGTCATACATTGTCTTATGCTAACAAGAAATGAGAAATGGATGTGCCAAAATGTTCATGTGGATTATTGTTCCTGCATATATGTATATGTATCTGATACTTTCAACAGTTGCCCCTTCAGATTCCACAGTGTAATGTGTTCATGATTTGTAGTATACTCAGATATGCAGGCTGTGATATGTTTTTTGAAAAGTTGAAGTAACTGTTTCTTGTTTTATTGTTGTGTGCTTCCAGCTGACAAGGCCTACCGGGACATGAAGGTTTTGAAGCTAAGTCAGTCTGTAATCGTGAGTGGAGAGTCTGGAGCAGGGAAGACTGAGTCAACCAAATATATCCTGAAATACCTTACAGAGTGCTGGGGAACCAAGGCTGGACCCATTGAACAGAGAATCCTCGAGTGTAAGCAATTGGTAGCATGGCACTGGTGGTAGTCCATGACAGTGGTGGTAGTCCACGTGGAGGAGCGACATGCTGGAGTTGCTGCACTAAGGGGATGCATGTTCACAGAGTCCTGTCTGTGTGTCTGTCTGTCTGCTACCTCACCTGTCCACTAACTTGGACCAGATATACTGCAAGGATATATCCTGTGTGTCAGCATGATATAGCATATTCCCCACTTCGATGGTTTGAACATATGCTATAGATCTTACACAGCAGGGGTACATGTTCTTAGGTTCTGGTCATTGTTTGATCTTTCTACTTTCACTAACACCATTACTTAATGGAAACATCCTGTTAATACATGCTAAAAAAACCACATCAGTCTATCACTTGATGAATGTAATTGTCAAGTATTTTTTGCTCTCTCAAATCATGACTTTGAAACAATTTATTTGCTAATATGACAAATTTACTCATGTTCAAGTCATAACTAAGTCATAGTGGAACTTAGAGCTGAGTGTATTATTTCATTAATCTTTACTTCCTTTATGATATGAGAAAGATAAATGTTCTCAGAATGTATTGTTGCTATTTTCATATGGATATTGTATGACAGACATTGTTAAATAGTTGTGTATGTAGAGTATCAAGATATTACAGTGAGTGTTCATCTCCATACCAGGTAACATGCTAACTTCTTCCAGAAGCATCTATCTTTCTTCCAACCTTCTTCTATATAAAGGCATGTACTCATATAATCAAACTAACATTCTTGGTGGCACTTTGATGAACACAAGATCATCTAGGCCAAATCTATTTATCAGTTGGTTATCTTGATGAGTGTAGCCTTCTGTGTGGCTGCCTGATGTGTATCAGGTTCTCCTGATGTGTTATTTTTTTAATTGTTAACTCAACTTGATTACTGCCTTTTAAACCTATGTTCTTTGAACAGGGACTTCTATTTTCTGCATTGATTGAACGTCTGCTAGGTTATCTTATGTCAATCATGATCCCTTGTCTGTTATCATGTACATATTCAACACCTCCTCTAATTCTACTGGGTTAATTTCAGCTATTGTGTCCCTCAAAATTGAATACTGATCCAAGTTACCGGTAATATAGGAATGCCTTAGCAGCCACAATGAAAATGTAAATTTTGCATCTTACTCTGTCATTTCATAGCTCTGTCTCTGAATAGTTTTAAAATTAATACCATCAAATAGTAGATTGCTTTTGTCTAACCTCATAGGTTATATGCAAGCCTTCAGATTAGATAATGTTGAATGATTTTAGCATGAAAATGTGTATCATCAGGAAATGTGAAAAACATCAACAGATGTATGAATGCTTGTAAGCATTGTATCAGATTATTTAGCCAGGTATACTGCTAACATCTGTCAAAACAGATTTGCTGCAATGTGTGTCGTCTCTCCACAGCCAACCCACTCCTGGAAGCATTTGGTAATGCCAAGACAGTCAGAAACAACAACAGTAGTAGATTTGGCAAATTTGTGGAAATACATTTTGATGCAAAGGTAGGAATTGTTCACAAGTTTCTTTGTGTTACATGTATATGAATTTGTGAAAGTGTGTCTTCTGTGTCCATGATGACCAGTCCACCTTCTGTCTCCACAGTCTTCTGTGTCCATGATGACCAGTATGTCATCAGTGTCCATGATGACCAGTATGTCATCAGTGTCCATGATGACCACTACCGGTAGGTCTTCTGTGTCCACAATGACCAGTATGTTCTCAGTGTCCATGATGGTAAGTGTGTCTTCTGTGTCCATGATGGAAAGTGTGTCTTCTGTGTCCATGATGACCAGTATGTTCTCAGTGTCCATGATGACCAGTATGTTCTCAGTGTCCATGATGGTAAGTGTGTCTTCTGTGTCCATGATGACCACTAGGTCTTCTGTGTCCACAATGACCAGTATGTTCTCAGTGTCCATGATGGTAAGTGTGTCTTCTGTGTCCATGATGGAAAGTGTGTCTTCTGTGTCCATGATGACCATTATAATCTCAGTGTCCATGATGGTAAGTGTGTCTTCTGTGTCCATGATGACCACTAGGTCTTCTGTGTCCACAGTGACCAGTATGTCATCAGTATCCATGATGGTAAGTGTGTCTTCTGTGTCCATGATGACCACTAGGTCTTCTGTGTCCACAATGACCAGTATGTTCTCAGTGTCCATGATGGTAAGTGTGTCTTCTGTGTCCATGATGGTAAGTGTGTCTTCTGTGTCCATGAGGGTAAGTGTGTCTTCTGTGTCCATGATGGTAAGTGTGTCTTCTGTGTCCATGATGACCATTATAATCTCAGTGTCCATGATGGTAAGTGTGTCTTCTGTGTCCATGATGACCACTAGGTCTTCTGTGTCCACAATGACCAGTATGTCATCAGTGTCCATGATGGTAAGTGTGTCTTCTGTGTCCATGATGACCACTAGGTCTTCTGTGTCCACAATGACCAGTATGTCATCTATGTCCATGATGGTAAGTGTGTCTTCTGTGTCCATGATGGTAAGTGTGTCTTCTGTGTCCATGATGGTAAGTGTGTCTTCTGTGTCCATGATGGTAAGTGTGTCTTCTGTGTCCATGATGACCATTATAATCTCAGTGTCCATGATGGTAAGTGTGTCTTCTGTGTCCATGATGACCACTAGGTCTTCTGTGTCCACAATGACCAGTATGTCATCAGTGTCCATGATGGTAAGTGTGTCTTCTGTGTCCATGATGACCACTAGGTCTTCTGTGTCCACAATGACCAGTATGTCCTCTATGTCCATGATGGTAAGTGTGTCTTCTGTGTCCATGATGGTAAGTGTGTCTTCTGTGTCCATGATGGTAAGTGTGTCTTCTGTGTCCATGATGACCACTAGGTCTTCTGTGTCCATGATGACCAGTATGTTCTCAGTGTCCATGATGGTAAGTGTGTCTTCTGTGTCCATGATGACCACTAGGTCTTTTGTGTCCACAATGACCAGTATGTCATCAGTATCCATGATGGTAAGTGTGACTTCTGTGTCCATGATGACCACTAGGTCTTCTGTGTCCACAGTGACCAGTATGTCATCAGTATCCATGATGGTAAGTGTGTCTTCTGTGTCCATGATGACCAGTATGTCATCAGTATCCATGATGGTAAGTGTGTCTTCTGTGTCCATGATGACCACTAGGTCTTCTGTGTCCACAATGACCAGTATGTCCTGTGTCCATGATGGTAAGTGTGTCTTCTGTGTCCATGATGACCAGTATGTCCTGTGTCCATGATGGTAAGTGTGTCTTCTGTGTCCATGATGACCAGTATGTCCTGTGTCCATGATGACCAGTATGCCATCTATGTCCATGATGGTAAGTGTGTCTTCTGTGTCCATGATGACCAGTATGTCCTGTGTCCATGATGACCAGTATGCCATCTATGTCCATGATGGTGTGCCTTCTGTGTCCATGATGACCAGTATGTCCTGTGTCCATGATGACCAGTATGCCATCTATGTCCATGATGGTAAGTGTGTCTTCTGTGTCCATGATGACCAGTATGTCCTGTGTCCATGATGACCAGTATGTCCTGTGTCCATGATGACCAGTATGCCATCTATGTCCATGATGGTGTGTCTCCTGTGTCCATGATGGTAAGTGTGTCTTCTGTGTCCATGATGACCAGTATGTCCTGTGTCCATGATGGTAAGTGTGTCTTCTGTGTCCATGATGACCAGTATGTCCTGTGTCCATGATGACCAGTATGCCATCTATGTCCATGATGGTGTGTCTCCTGTGTCCATGATGGTAAATGTGTCTTCTGTGTCCATGATGACCAGTATGTCCTGTGTCCATGATGACCAGTATACCATCTATGTCCATGATGGTAAGTGTGTCTTCTGTGTCCATGATGACCAGTATGTCCTGTGTCCATGATGACCAGTATGTCCTGTGTCCATGATGACCAGTATGCCATCTATGTCCATGATGGTAAGTGTCTTCTGTGTCCATGATGACCAGTGTGTCCTGTGTCCATGATGGTAAGTGTGTCTTCTGTGTCCATGATGACCAGTATGTCCTGTGTCCATGATGACCAGTATGTCATCTGTGTCCATAATGGTAAGTGTCTTCTGTGTCCACAATGACCAGTATGTCCTGTGTCCATGATGACCAGTATGCCATCTATGTCCATGATGGTAAATGTGTCTTCTGTGTCCATGATGACCAATATGTCCTGTGTCCATGATGGTAATTGTGTCTTCTGTGTCCATGATGACCAGTATGTCATCTATGTCCATGATGGTAAGTGTCTTCTGTGTCCATGATGACCAGTATGTCCTGTGTCCATGATGACCAGTATGTCATCTGTGTCCATGATGGTAAGTGTCTTCTGCGTCCACAATGACCAGTATGTCCTGTGTCCATGATGACCAGTATGCCATCTATGTCCATGATGGTAAGTGTCTTCTGCGTCCACAATGACCAGTATGTCCTGTGTCCATGATGGTAAATGTGTCTTCTGTGTCCATGATGACCAGTATGTCCTGTGTCCATGATGACCAGTATGCCATCTATGTCCATGATGGTAAATGTGTCTTCTGTGTCCATGATGACCAATATGTCCTGTGTCCATGATGGTAATTGTGTCTTCTGTGTCCATGATGACCAGTATGTCCTGTGTCCATGATGGTAAGTGTGTCTTCTGTGTCCATGATGACCAGTATGTCCTGTGTCCATGATGACCAGTATGCCATCTATGTCCATGATGGTAAGTGTCTTCTGTGTCCACAATGACCAGTATGTCCTGTGTCCATGATGACCAGTATGTACTCTGTTTCCTTGATGACCAGTAAGTCCTCTGTTTTGTTGATGACCGGTATGTCTTCTGTATTGGTGTTGTTGGCTAATGTAGTTGTGTTTGTACACCATATGTAAGAAGGATTATAGTTTTGATTTTCAACTATGGGAGTATTCTTTTGGTTTAAATGGGGTCTAGCTAAGATAGAAAAAAGAGGTGTTGATACAGTGATGGTGATGCGTATTGCTTGTGGTTTCAGTCAGCTGTGTGTGGTGGATACATCTCACATTACCTGCTTGAAAAATCCCGCATCTGCACCCAGAGCAAGGAGGAGAGGAACTACCACATCTTCTATCGCCTGTGTGCTGGTGCTCCTGACAAAATGAGGGAAGAGCTTCAGTTGGCCCCACCAGATCAGTTTCAGGTATTGCAGGGTCCCATGATATTATGTAACTCTTCAGAAGTCTGTGATATGTAGAACCCACTGTTTTGTGTTGTATTCATGCTATCAGGAAAGGCATTATAAAACTATTCCAGTATAAAAGTATAAATCTTTAATTATTGATATCCTGAATCATTTAAATTACACCAGAAATCCAGGGCTGCTTGTTTGGAACTAATGAATTGCTCTGTCGGACAGTTAAATAGTTATGAAACTAAGGAGGAGCATCTTTGCATGTTTCCTTTGATGTACTCAGTTGTCGGCAGGGATATTGGCTATTAGGTGACTCACATGTGTACTTAGTGGTTGTAAAATAATGGTTTGAAACGTATTAGAGTTACTATTAAGTAATAATTGCTCTGAAATTGACTCTAGGAGAGAGGCTGACACGGACTGTTACATGCCGGGGGATATAGTCGACGCCTCGTCTGTCCGTCTGTAATCATTTTGTTTCCGGAGCATAGCTCAGGAACCTTTCAATATTCTTAAACCAAACATAGATATAGTAATCTCAGCCTATGGTTGTGCCTTTTGCTATTTACAGATTTTTGGCATTTATATTTTTTTTGTTTTTCCATGGAACATTTTGCTGTTAGTCTTATGGTGGGGTGGGCTTTGTTTTCTGAGCAGAACTCAAAAACAGTTCAATATTTTTCTGCAAAACTTAGTAGATATATCAATCAGAACCTAATGTGGTGCCTGTTGGTATTTACAGTTATTTTTGTGATTTATTATTTTCTCGGTTTCCATGGAAACGTTTCGGACCTAGTCTGAAAAGTGTGAGGTGTGTTTCATTTCCAGAGCAGAACTCAAAAACTTCTTAATATCTGTTAGTAAAACTTTCTAGATATGTGTGGCATACCCCAAAGTGGTGCCTTTTGGTTTTTAAAGGTTTTTGTGATGTATTATTTTCTCGGTTTCCATGGAAAAGTTTCGGACTTAGTCTCAAAATGGAGGGGTGGGCTTTGTTCCCAGAGCACAACTCGAAAACCATTTCATATCTTTCAACAGATCTTGGCAGATATATGAGACAGATCTTGAAATTGTGCCTTTGAGGGCCAGGGGGATATGCCATCTTCTGATAACTCTTGTTTTGTAAAAGTCATTTATCAAATGTCAGTAGTTGCAGCCATGTTCATTCACAAAATGAACTGGTGTTTAAAGTTTACATTTTTAACCCCACTTACAGTTTAAAATATTTTTGTCATTAGTACGTGACATGCTCTATAATGGTATTTATAACCCTTGATATATATAAAAACAAACTCTATTTCATCAATTGAATCTGATACTAAAATGAATGGATACTGATTTTAAACTGATCATTATATATAGCAAGAATGTGAACAAATGTTCCCCCGTCCATATTTTCAACTGCCTACCCTTTTTCAGGAACAAATAATTTTTTCAACATGCCTTATGCTAATCTTCAAAAAATTCATTCAGCCAAGGATGTGTTCCTTCTTTCTTCTATTGGTAATAATGGTATTATTTTTGTGTGATTGCCATGATTGGACTTCCTTAATTTGTACAGATCTAATGTATTATGATATTAGATATCTCATTTGAGATCAAAGGTGCAGTTACTGCCGTCATCCCTGTGCATGCTGTTTCCATCGTTTCGTACACTCGCTGTCTGCTTGCTATGCCTCACAGTTACCATGTGGAAGTAATTGCATGAATTGTATGTTTTAGTATCTCTACTGATGTTTTCAAATACTTGAATGACTACAACTGCTGGAGTTGCAGCACACATTTATCCTGTTAGATCAAACCCATGGGTTACAAGATTTTTATGGCTTGAAAATTCCCCCTATATCGATACATTTGGTGACATCATCATGTTAATGCCAACAGTATATGTTGTTCCCATGATGAAGAGAGTAACATAAACTAGTCAATGACTTTGAAACTACTGCATGGATTATTGGCTAGCCAGGAAATACTATGCTTCACCTTCTCTAGAATAGTGCTTCTTGTGAGGACAATCTCTGCCATCGGTGACAGGCAACCTATCAGTTCCTCCATCCATATGTCCGTGTGTTTAGATCCTACAGCAAGTTGTGCCTGCATCCTCACCCACCTGTTGAAGTAGGCAGGTATAGATGTGTGTGCTCCTGTGTAGTGTCCAAGTAGTTGAAGCAGCACATATAGTTCAGCATGCAGATATTGCTTCAGTGTTGTTCTCTTCACCATGTAGTATTTGAAGAAAGGCTGCTCCCAGTACTTTGCTTCCCGTCAGTCTGACAAGGCTATGAATGCAAATCGGAAAAGTCAACAGGTAAGAGGTCGAGACATCATGGCTTATCTTGAAATATGTGTCTTTGTTCAAATGTTATTACATTCTCATCTTCAAAGTATTTTACCAATCTGGATGATTCCTACCAATCTGTCCCACGTGAACGCAGGCATGGTTAAGTATCAGTGTTGATGTTAACAGCCTGTGTGTCTGTCTAATAGCTGTTCTCTTGTTGTCTGTTGTCTGTTGTATGTTGTATGTAAAATGAGCAAGGCAATGATGGTGGAGAGGCGCCAACTTTGGTAGCACAATATTCAGCTTGGCTTTGGTTGAGGAATATTTTTACCAAAGCAAATTTGTTTGAGGTATTTTTCCTGAACTGGTATTTGATATTTAGACTAAGAGCTTACAGCGTTCATATTGCTTCTGGTATCACATTGCAAAATATCAGCTGATATATTTTTGTGATGTTTGCACTTTGTTTGGCCACACAGATATGTACATTTTTCTGGTTTCATCATGTTTTTGTCATTTGTTTGGAGAATCAGGCCTTCATCGATGCATTGTCATTTTGTTGAGTGAGTGAGTTAAGATTTAATGTCATATCGGCAATATCTCAGCCATATCGTGACGAGAACATTCAACAATGAAAAACATCATTTTGTTGAAATTGTTGCCAGTGTTATACATGTTTATGAACAAACATATTAAGCATATAAAAGTATGTAATAAGCATATTATGAGCTCCAAGGTTTTGTATTTTGTTGGATGTGAAATTACATTTTAAAGTAGTTCTACAACAAAAACTCACAAGACTATCATAGATAGTTCACATTTACCAGTAGTTTGTTATAGCAAGGTCACAAGCTTCTTCATACTCTGACCAAAAGATATTAGTCACTGTCATGTTCATGTATATTCCTGTAACTCTACAGATCATGAGTTACAGAGTTGCCTCCCCTTGTCACTCCTGGAACATCTTGTGTATTTTAATTTCATTCTAATCATGGTTTCAAACTGATAATGATTCATAATTTGTCAGGGCAATTCTGCGTTTGTAGGTTTGAGGAAACTGGTAAATGTGTAAACGTCATCACTTGGGGCTTCCTCATTCATCACACCGTCATGCCTTAAAATAACTGAAGTATTAACAGTCGTGAAATCAAACTATCTTACTCAAAAACAGCATAATCAGTACCACATTATTTAGTGTGTAAAAACTTATTATTCAGGAAATGTATGATTCACATATAAATGACAAGAGTATTTGCTCTTTAGCTTTTGAAAGGTTTCGACATGAGTTTGGACTATTGTGAACATTCCAAATTGTTCAAACCACGACTTAAAAACAGACCTCACAAACTTCAATGGAGATTGAGTGTATATTTGATGACTCATATGGCGATTGTTGTGTGTATAGTACCTGAAACTTGGCAGTCTCCATGACCCTATCCTGGATGATGTCCGTGACTTCACTGTGTGCTCGGAGGCCATGACGAAGATGGGAATCACAGAGGCTGACAAGAACAACATCTTCCGTCTAGTGGCTGCAGTGCTCCACTTAGGCAATATTACCTTTGAAGACAACCAAGAGGATACCAAGGGTATGGCCATTTATATCGCATGAGCATGTATACATACTTTAGCAGCTGCCTAAGTGCACTAAGTTTACTAGTGTTGAAGGTTCATGTGAGATGAAATAATTGTTCCAGGTGGATGTATGGTTGAAAAGCCAGCAGAAAAATCACTCTTGATTGCTGCCCATCTACTTGAAGTGGACAAAGAAGAGCTGAAAGATGCACTGACCAGTCGAGTCATGCAAGCCACTCGTGGGGGCACCAAGGGGACAGCCATCAAGTAAGTTGTGGCTGATATTTTGGAAAGGAATACTGATCATTAAAGATGAATGTATTATGTCATAATCCCAAATTAAAAGCAAAGCAACAGGAGCTTTTGATATGAATTTCACAAGTCTTCCTTCACAGTAAACTGAAACAGCATTCCTCCTGTCAAAACCATAAATCATCAAGATGTTTCTCCACAGAATTTGCTATATATTATTATGTTATTGACATAGAGCTTGTGTCAGATGATTTGTCAGTAAAGTTTGACTCTATGTCAGTGTCTATGTGATGTGTAGATTAATCAATCAGTTACAATGTCAGCCATTCTGTAGGCTAAGTAAACTCAGTCTAACAAACCCTAGTAGGAGGTTGCTTCAGGTAACTTTTGAGAGTGACCAGTCAGAACAGAGCTTGCTAAATCACCATATATGCACATACCTTTTGAGCCTTTACCCTCAAAAAGGTTTGTGCACAAGCAATTCTGAATGCTGTTTTCTGAACGATGACCTCCGGGTGATGCTCATGGGGCATGCTGCAACACTGTCAACAGTGGGTAAACAGTCACGGAAAATAGCATTTTTGTCAATGTTCAAGGATTTTAGCTTGCAGAAACGTTAGCTAATGGTACCCATGTCATCAGAAAGCCCCAAGGGTATGCAGGTCAAATATCTGTTTTATGCAGATTTTCGTTTGTTGAGGGATCTTTGTCAGTAACTAAGAGAATTTTGTAAGTCCTCCCAAACCCTGAACAGTAGCTGTTGTCTGATTCCTTAAATCCATTCAACCTGTGAAGGTCCTGGGGTAGAATAGACCTTCAGCAACCCATGCTTGCCATAAAAAGCGACTATGCTTGTCGTAAGAGGCGATTAACGGGACCGGGTGGTCAGACTCGCAGACTTGGTTGACACATGTCATCGGTTCCCAATGGTGCAGATCGATGCTCATGTTGTTGGTCACTGGATTGTCTTGTCCTGACTCGATTATTATTTACTGCCGCCATATAGCTGGAATATTGCTGAGTGCAGCGTAAAACTAAACTCACTCACTCACTCACCCTTAAATCCATTCAGCCGTCTCGCGTTTGATTGGCTGGTCATGAATCACTCAAAGGTTACCTAACCGTGACCCACTAATAGGGTTTGTTAGCCTCAGTATAACAAATAATACTGAGACTAAGTTGTCTGTTAACCCCAAGCATACTTGCTCCTGGTTTGGTTTGAACATGACCTAAGGGTATAACATCTCAGAAGTTGTTCCATGCAGGATGTTCTTGGATGCTGGGCCTTGCCATTGCTATTCAATTGCCTTTCAGAAGTTTTCTTCATACAAATTCGTTATTTCAAGTGTTAAAGAGGATTTATGTGAGCAATCACATACATCAACAGTTCATATAGCATTTCCCTTAAGTGAAATTCAGCTCTTCTACTGATGTAATCAGGAACACCCTATGGCTATCTTTTGGATTACATAACCAACCAATATATTTACCTGATTTGCCAAATGATATGAAATAAAAGTTCTGATAGATATTTCAGACCAACCTATACATGGGTCATATTATGTTGTTTCAGGGTTCCACTGAAGATGTTTGAGGCTGCCAGTGCAAGAGATGCCCTGTCAAAGGTTGTCTATTCCAAGATGTTTGACTACATTGTGGATCAAGTGAACAAGTCTATCCCCTTTACTTCCTCTGCTAACTACATTGGAGTGTTGGATATAGCAGGCTTTGGTAGGACCACATGTTTAGTTTATCTGTTCTAAGAGGAGGTTATAGCAGCAAAAGTTCAGTACCAATCATGCTAGTAGCTAGTAGAGAGAGACATATAAATAGGATGATGTTTCCAGCCTCTGTGACATGTTCAAGCTGTCTATCACTGGTCTCTATAGACCTGACTTCACTATATTCATAGTTCACTGTGAATACGTTAAAATAGAATGTTTGCAGTCTCATGTTTAGTTGACATTACTCAGCATCTTTTAGCCAGTCAAAAAGTGGAAATTGGGAGTTGTTCACCCATTGGTAAGCCTTGCGACACTATATTCTTGTTTGCAGAGTACTTCCAGGTGAACAGTTTTGAGCAGTTCTGCATCAACTATTGTAATGAGAAGCTGCAGCAGTTTTTCAATGAGAGGATCCTGAAGGAGGTGCGTCTACTACACATGCTACACTAGGCACATAAAGAAATTGTGCATACAAAAATTTAAAGTAAACATTTATCATATCTCCCCAATAGAGCATGTTTGCGACGAGATTGATTGACATCCTCGTCCTTGCAACAGAACTTGAGAGAATCTGGCATGACATCCCACAAGCCTTCCTTGCACATTTGATAGGCCCTATGCGTTGTCGGTGCACTGCTGTTCTCGGTGCCAATGGTGGCTATACCCGTTATTGAGCTTGTGACATGGTCGTTTGACCCCTGTCCCGCTTTTGGACTCATGACGTCATTGTGATTGACTTTTCAGTTGAAATTCTCCCAACTTGTTATGGTCTCATTATCCCTCCATTAAAGTCTATATGTACCTTTGACATTGTTATCGTACTTATCAACTGGGATAATATTTTTACAATGCACAGTTTCTATATGTGGCTAGTATATACTGAGGCAATCCATAGACAATAGCTTTTTTACAAACTGCAATTCAAGAAGCGTCACTTGTGTGTTGAGACTAAGTGCATGTCAGTGTTGGTTGTACATATAGATGTTCGTAAATTATTCATTTGAATTAGGCTTATGTTTCAAAAGCCCGATGGACAGCTGTTCTTGTTCCATTCCTAAATGTTTATGATTGTTGAACAGTGTATTTTATAAAAAACTATACACTCCTACATTCATCAAACTGTTTGCTTTCTTCAATACTTGATACATTTATATACAGATTGACAATGGACTGGTTTGAGATTTTATGCTTAGTTTTCATGACACCTGAAGAGTCATCATGCAGTGACAGATCAGGAGTTTTGACCAGCACAAATATCAGGACTGCTCTGTATGTCATAGTATCATAGTTAGTTGTCAAGAGATAGTTTGTAATGGGCTTATGTTTCAAGTGTTTTTTAGTTATATCTCTCTTTCAGGAACAAATTTTGTATGAGAAAGAGGGTCTGAATGTGAAGAAGATCAACTGGACGGACAACCAGGACTGTATTGGTAGGTTGCTTAACTCAGGATTTATCTACTGACTAATGGAAAACTTATATAGAAACACACATGGAACACGTCATTATATTGAAAATAGATCAATTGAAAAAGGTCAGTATGTCATTCCAAGTGTCAAGAGCTTTTTGAAATTTGCTGCAAGAGATGTCCGACAAATGTTGTGTTACAGCCTTCCATTTGGATGCTTGATATGTGTGTATTTTGTAGCTTTGTTATCAGTTGATAAGCTTTTATCTTAAAGGCCCTTTCTCATCTCTACAATTTGCAGGCACTCAGTTTTTGAGGTGGTAATTTCTATTCAGTAGTTTCTTGGACAGGCGCCTTCTTACTGTTCCTTGTGCAGACTCATGCTTATTATACTTATCTCGTCCATCTATGCTAAGATAGTGGAACACTTGAAATCTCTTGATGTTCCCTTCTAATTGAAGCTGACGTACAATACATTCATCCATCGGGAGCATCCCTTTCGCTCCATTAGTCACATGACCAGCCATGCTTGTCACTCTCTCCTTCATCACCCAACGAGGACAGTTGGAGGTGCACTTGAGACCCGATATGTTCATCATTTCAATCCTGTAATCTGCATTGCTTAAAAGAGATCGGACAATCATTGATAAGCCATTCTACCGAATGGCTACCTCATGTATCGACAAGTGTATAGGAATGGAAGTGACGAGATCTCCCTATCCTCGTATGCGTGAACAATCCCCAAATCTTCACTTATACTTCAAGTGTCTTACCTGTCAGTTGTGGTGTTTTTTTTATTGCGCTACTTTGCTACTTGCTTTGCATTAAAGTTGTATTTTGGTCTGGTAGGTATGTCTTTCTTCTACCTTGTCCCCTTGGTGGTGAAGATTACAGTAATTTATCTTCACTTACCTGGCTACCTTGTGTTCTACGACTCGCAGCGATACGTCCCAGTTTCCATGTTGCTTGTCCATTTTTCCTTGCACATGTTGGTAAATTTTGAACCCCAGTTCGTCTCCTTTACCAGTTTGTGTTGTTGTGTACATAATTTTGCTTTAGATATCCATTTGTTGCTTGTTTTTTACGCTCTGCGTTATTCAGTGGGGACAGCCATTTTGGTTGTGTACTCTCTGCTGTCTTGTCACTAGGGCATGCTCATTTTTTCTGCAGGTGTTACTTGTTTTTTTTCCAAAATTCCCTCGTGGCATTCTATCATTTAAGTTATTTGTTTGTTTCTCTGCGTGTTGCAGTATTTTTATGACATGGCAGTTTTGCACACTCTGCAAGGTGCAGAAGTCCAGCAAGGATCCCCACCCCTGGTGTCCAGATTGTGCATCTGTTAATTGTAGATTTGGTGATCGATGCCATGATTGTTCATCTCTCCAATTCAGGAATTTAAGGCCTATCTGTTGCTAAAAGGTCATCACCATCGGCGCCTCCAGCGACTCTTACTCTACCTCCCACGGACCCGACACCTATACCATAGTGCTCAGGTACTTTTGTCGACCTCTTCCACCCGGACACTCTCTCTCACCCTGCAGAAGCTTTTGAGAACTCTTTTGCGACCGAACGCTGATCCAACGCCATCGCCGACGTTGCTCTCTATTCTGTCATCTACTCTTCCGATGCCAATGCCTGTCATTAAGCCCTTGGATGCTATATTTTCTACAGCAGCAACGTTGATGCCTGTCCCCTCGCCAACTGCTTCATTGCCAGTGCCCATGCCAGCTCCTATGGGGTCTTACAGAATTCCCAAGCATATGCTTGCTGCTACACTTTATAGGGAAGAGATACTATAACAACAACTGTTGGAAGAGCGCTCTAGGCGCTTAGAAGCAGAATCCAGATCATTTTCTTTGCGGCGATCGTCAGACAAGCATAGGCGTTCCAGATTGCCGCTCCAGATCTTGAGGACTCAGATGACGGATTGACTGGATTGCCAACTGGCTTCCGCATTGTCCCCCCCCCCCCCCCCCCCCCCCGTCGCCTGGCACTGATGATCAGAAGGCTGTTACTGATTCCTCCGCATGTGATGGTGGCGGACGTGATTACTTCTCTCGATGCGGACTTGGCAAGCTCTCTCTCTCTTCTACAATTAAAGTACCAAAATCTAGGAAGGGTGACTATAAGATTCACAGTCTGGATTTCGCCGATAATGGAGCAGCTCATGATGAATCACTTAAACGCCTGGCTAGTTCAGCTCAGAATTCATACAGGGTCCCGTACTCCAAGATGTTGGCCATCCACTCAGAGTTAAAATGTATGCTTAAACCTATCTCTGCTTTAGCCTCAGCTACGTCTGCAGCCGCCTTGAATCTCACTGAAAACAACACCTCTAAGGTGGATTATCTGTCGGAGCTGTTCCAGTGGCAGAGGAAAGTTTTATACAATTTGTTGGCACACCTGAGAGCGTCGCTAGCCATGACTACTGTAGTTCGGCATTCAGGCTTCCTCGACCCCTGTACTTGGCAGAAGTGTCGCTTGCAACATTCGAAGCTCTTGGCTCTGCATTTGGTGGCCGTTCAGCCTCCAGAGGATGAGAAAGCGTCGTTACATCCTGAGACGTGAATCTGTACGTTCAGCGTTCGGCAGAGAACGCAGCCCTGATAGGGCCGACAATGATGGACAGCGCCGTGTGCACCCGGGAACCTCCTACCACGCCTAGTAGGGGCAGAGGCAAACGCAGCTGGGACCTCCCGCCCCCAGTTGTCCCGATTTGACCCACTCCTGTAGGTGGGAGACTAGGGATCTTCTGGAGAAACTGTATTTTTCTAGTGGATTCATTCGTTACCAACATACTTCGGACTGGTTACAAGCTCCCCATTACCTTGACACCACCGCCCAAGTCATGCGAATGGCGCTCTTAGCCAACAGCATTCAGATCCTACTAGACAAGTATGCTCTAGTGACAATGCGAGATCCCCAGCAGTACACGGGGTTCTACTCACCCATCTTCGTAGTGCCCAGGAAAGATTCTGGGAAAATACACAACATGGCAACATTCAACAGACTGTATCTTCGGGACCCACCGCACTTCCGCATGGTTTCTTTGGGACAACTTCGTGCCAAGCTCTGCTCCAGGTCTTGGCTAGCCAGTTTAGACCTGCAGGACATGTATCTACATGTTCCAATTTACCTGCAACACAGGAAGTTCCTGCGTTTTGTGTTCAACAACTGCCATTACCCATGGAAGGAACTCCCGTTTGGCATTTCTACGGCCCCGTGGCTATTCACCCATATCACAATGCCCATCATCTGGTTTCTCCATCTCCAGAATGTTGATTTCGACCCATACATAGACGACTGTCTCCTGAATCATCTCGATCCTCAGTGGCTACGCAAACAGTTGGCATTTGCCTCACATTCAGACCGACAATCTACGTGTCAGGTTACCCTACCGGACCATCTACACCCGTATCTTCGATGGTGGACTCGAGAGTCGAACGTTTGTGTTGATGTCTCCTTGACAGACTTAAATCACAGCCATGAACATTTTGTTGACACCTCCCTTCAAGGTTGGGACGGACTTAGGGTTGTGGTGCCAAACGCAGGTGGCACATCAGCAGTCTGGAATTTCTTGCAGTGATTCTCGCTGTTCAGCATTGGATGTTGCTGTTGCGAAACATGTGCCTTCCCATAGCATCCGACAACTCCACGGTCGTATGGGTGATTCAGAATCAAGGCAACACAAGATCCCAGCAGCTGTTGGACCAGATGTTTCAACTGGCCAACATTCTCAACGATGGCAACATTCGAGTTCAAGTTCGCCACATCCCAGGTTGCAGGAACGTACTGGCAGACTCCCTCTCCAGACCAGTCAGACCATCACCGACAGAGTGATCTACTGTGTCAACAACATGGCCAGCCACTCATCGACCTGTTCACGACACGTCTCAAAAGTCAGCTTCCCTTGTATGTGTCTCTCGTACCGGATCCACAGGCCTAGACAATTGGGGCTGGACGCTTATGCATTCCCTCCACCAGTTCGTCTACCAGCGGTTGTGGCCAAGATCAAGCAGACCCGGCACATTCACCAAGCCAATAGTCACCTATCTGCATCAGTGGGGACTTCCCAGTACCTTTTACCTGGATGACGGCATTCAAGGGTATCACGAGACAACAAGTCAACTCAGACTACAGTTGACTTCACCATCAGGCTGCTAACTCAACTCAGATGGCTTGTGAATCTACTGAAATCAGAATTAGAGCTGCAGCAAAATCATCAGTTCCTTTGGATTTGATTCATAACTCTGTGGAGCAGCATCGTCATTGCAATTTATTGGTGTGTCAAGATTCAAGCTGTGATAGAACAAGCTCTACTCGTTACTATGACAGTGGCAATGTCTACTCAGTCTGCTCACATCAACCATACAACCATCTCCAACGGAATGGATGCTACATTGAGAGGCATTTCGACTTATAAGCAGGGGTTCACACCATCTCATTGGAAGGACTGAATGCTTATGTGTTCCCCCCCTCCAGTACTCCTACTGAAAGTCATTGGGAAGATAAAACAGAGAATGTTGATACAACTGATTTTTGTTGTGCCTTACTGGCCAGTGTGAGAATAGTTCCCAGTACTCATCGAGGATCTAGGACAACCAACACTACAACTACCAGAGACTTGTACATGAAGAGGGTCACGATTGGTCTTGATTGGAAATCTTGACATACCGTTGCATTAGACACTATATATCTATAGAGCTGATATATATATTATCACATTCCAGTCAGTGAATGCTTCAAGAGAAGACAAGTTCGACTGGATGTGAACCCCCCCATCACACAAATGAATATTGGAAGAACAGGACTTAACTATTGCCATTATAATTCCCGAAAGGGGGGAAAGTACTGGATGTACTTATATAGCAGTCAACAGAATCCAGCATGGCCTGACCCACTGCTGGTTCGGTTGCATTGTGTGAGCATGATAAGCATTAGTCAGGATAAGGAAAAATGTGTAATTTTCTGAATAAAATTGATATTTTGTGCTTATCCTGATTCATGCCATCAAGCTCTCCCAACTGCCACACTTATAAGATTGGCAAGCAAGGCTGGTCATGTGACTGCAACCATGGGAAGGAGAGGCTCCCGATGGGTTAGTGTATTGTACGTCCACTTCAATTAAAAGGGAGTCTCTTTATAATTATCCTATCATGCAACTTGTGATTGAGACCAGTTCAGTAAACACTGACAATGACACTTGTGACAGTTTTCTGTGAATGGGACATTGACGTTACGACTGACAGGTGCCTAGTTAATTATTGTGTTATGAGTGTGAATGCTTTGTTGGTGTCTTTTTCAGATTTGATAGAAGGTAAAGGCACTGGTATCTTTGACCTTCTGGATGAGGAAAGCAAGTTGCCTACACCAAAGCCCGACCACTTCACCCATGAGGTGCATGGTCGCAACAAGAATCACTTCCGGTTAAGTGTAAGTCTAGAAATATATACAATTATATTTTGCTGCTTTGAATGGGAAATATTTTAACAATACATCTTGTAAAGCACAACAGAGATGTCTCTTGAGGTGTAAGTTTTCCAGGTGTTGAAAGCTTTTTTTGTAAACTACAGGTTCCTCGAAAGTCTAAGCTTAAGTCTCATCGAGAAGTGAAAGATGACCAAGGTTTCCTGATCAAACACTTTGCTGGTGCTGTCTGCTACCATACGGTACGTCATTTACTGTAAATGTAGCCCACTTTATTGTTGGACCTGCCAGACATCATGCTTGATTAGATGTGGTGCAAAGATAGCTTGTGAGGTGCTAAATCTGTACAACAGAGTAGGTATTGTACTGTCTCTAATGGAGTATGACTGGACAACTTAGTTGTAGAAATATACAGCAATGCTTTGTAATGGCAAACTGCCACCAATATGAATGGTTTCTCATAAGGTATAAGTTCAGCATATTCATATACAAGGAGCATTGACACCACCCTTAGAAAACTCATGCCTGGGAGTAAACGCCAGTTCACACAACTGATCTTCAAATAATCAACATGAAGAAATAAAATCTGATTTCCCCTGCAAGGCTGGCCTTCTGGCGAACAAGCAGACCATATCTAGGTGGCTTGTCTCTGCCATTTGTTTGGGATACACCTCGAAAGGTCGTACGCCCCCTGAGGGTTTGAAAGCTCATTCGGTTAGGGCTGTGGTGACATCTAAGGCATATGCGTCTGCCTTGCCCATTGAGGAGATCTGCTCCGTGGCTATTTGGAGCCGACCAAGCACGTTCATCCGTCATTACCAGTTAGACAGAGTGTCAAGTGAGCGTGCTCGGTTTGGCCAGTCAGTTCTCACCAGTGGGCATGGCACGAGTGCCCTAGCCAGTTGAGCTACCCTCGCAATTGATGAACGATCATTTGACATTGTAGCTGCAACAAGTAGACTGGTGGTGGTGTATTACTGTATAATTTCCATCTTTTATCCCGGTGGTGGGCTCTATTATGGTGGTGGTATTTTTTGCTTTACCGGTCTAGACTGTCTGAGTCCTTCCCTAGCACCTTGGCCGGTGCATGAGAATGGAACTTAATATATTGGTCGCCTGTCTCGGCTCTAGAGGGGGGGGGTAGGGGGGGTGGGGTTAATTTTTTATAACACCCTACAGCTTTCTCGTAGAATGGTAGGGTTAGACTGTGTACTAGCCTGGCCCTGGTCCGCACCTCCGCCGCAAGGCACAGAGAGGTCACGTGATCAAGTAAGTTTGATTCCTTGTTACTTTCAGTTTGTAATAAGTTTTCAGTTTGTCAGGTTTATGAGCAGACAGAATGCCTCTCCCTAAGATCAGTCTTTTGGAGTCTGTCTTTTGCTTATAAGTACCCCAAGGAGGATCTCTATGAAAAAGAATCAAATAAACCTGTAGAGGTTGCAGATTCTTTGAATAGAGTCCTCCTTGGGGTACTGCCACCCACCTCCCCACATTCTGTCTGTATTGCTTACAGAACGGAAGTGTTTTGCTGGAGGCTATAGTCTGAAGAGTTACCTGCTCTTGGCTGTCACGGGGCCAGGGGCCCTGTAGGGGTGGTCTCACAAGACAAAAACGATGTTTTTTGTTTCGTACATATTTTTATTGAAAAAATATAGTTACAACTGTCGCAAGAATTTAAAGAACATTTAAATGCTTATAAGTACCCCAAGGAGGACTCAATTCAAAGAATCTGCAACCTCTACAGGTTTATTCGAATTTTATAAGCTAAATTTGATATTTATTAATGTAAACTTACAAATCGAATACAGCAATTATCCTTATTTCAAAAAGAATTGAACTATTACTGCAATATCAGATACATGTATTATAGCAAAGCAAGGTTTCTGGAATACCATAACAAATGGAAACAATATGAAAATCTCTTTCAGGTATAAACTTACAATGTGAATTAATTTAATTCTGTATCATGATATTATGGATGTGTTTGTAGATGCTGTACCTATGTGTTAAAGAACATGAAACTGAGATGTGTGCAGCTTTTATGCATCTCAATTTACATTGAACACATCTGAGAATAATGTATGTATCTTCTGAAATAGCCAAAGACATTGTGTGACAATAATTTTAAAATGAAACAATCCTTAATGTGCCTCACAATGCCAACAAGAAGCATGGTACCAATAAGCCATTCACTTACCTGACAATATGAAAGTATTGGACCCAAATGGACATATAAACAAATCGTAGTAACAATCATTTCAAATTCATTGTGATTATTAAAAGCAATATCTGCTGTGCATGAATGAGCTACATGATTTGATCACAGGTTGGCACCATGCTTCAAGTTAGTGTGTTGTTGACTGCCACTCCTCAGTATAAACATTGTCAAGTAGCTGTATTGTTGGTAGAAGATTAGGCCCTATTTGGGGGAATATCTATACTTACTTGATGGTCATAAGCAATCATTATATTACACCTGCTGCTCAGAGAATGTACCTGTCAGGCACAATCATGTTTGCTGGTTCGTTAGATTGCTGCAGTGTGATATACATGTTTATGTATATGCCCAACTCTTATATGAGGTGTTATTTTATGCAGGTTCAGTTTATTGAGAAGAACAACGATGCTCTGCATGCATCCTTGCAGTTTCTAGTCCAAGAAAGTAAGAATACCTTGCTTAGAAAATTGTTTGAGGGCATGGAAGTTACCTCTGGAAAACTTGGCTTCATAAGTGTTGGAAACAAGTTCCGAAAACAACTGACTGTTTTGATGGACAAGCTGCGAAGCACAGTAAGTGTGTGATGAGACTCCTACTTGTATTGGTAATAACCTTCACATACAGGATGTATACTGACTTAATATAAAACTGAACTAACCCTTATATATGTATGTTTTTACAGGGAACCAACTTCATCCGGTGTATCAAGCCTAACAGTAAGATGGTGGACCACATGTTTGAAGGGGGCATGATTCTCAGCCAGCTCCAGTGTGCAGGTAGGTTCCTCAGTTATTACAGGCTGTAGAACAAATAGTCACATGCAGGCTTGAAACAGATGTTTCCTGCAGGGCCAGAGATTTTTTTGTGTTGTACAACCGTTTGTTCAATCATTTCATCAATTCCTTGTACACTCTTCTGAACAATATAGAGCATGGTTCTTCTTGCTGTTCTCAAACCCTGTTCACTGTGTTCAGTCTTTTCAATCTGACAGTCTGTTGTACAGCATGTTCTATAGTATGAGGTTTGTTCTATAGTATGAGTTTGTTGTGCAGTATTAAGACCAGTTTGTTGTTCTGTATAAAACCAGTCTTTTGTACAGTATTAAGACCAGTTTGTTGTTCAGTATAAGACCAGTCTGATGTACAGCAAGTTCTACAGCATATGAGCAGGATGTTGTACGGTAAATGGCCAGTCTGGTGTCCAGTATTAAGACCAGTCTGTTGTTCAGTATGTTCCACAGTATATGGCCTGTCTGGAGGGGAGACCTTCATTTCCAGTGCACAACTCAAAAACCATTCAATATCATGACAGATATGAGTCAGATCCCAAAATAGTGCTTTTTGCTATTTGCAGAAGTTTGGCATTTACTTTTTTCATGATTTCCATGGATTTGAACTCAGTCTAACATAAATCAAGTTGGGCTTAATTTAGCTCTCAAATGATTTTTTCTTGTAGGGGCCAAGGGATTTGTTATCTTTAGATGACTCTAGTTGTGGTTTGTAGAGCTTAATGTTAAGTACTGTGGAGGCTTACATACACAGTCTGGTTCCACCAGATGGTCAGTGACTTGTACTCTCTGTTGTAAGTAATTTTTGTACACTCTAGCTAGCTGAACAGCCTGTTGTACAATGTGTTTTTCAGCTGGAAAGTATGTTCAGTCTTTTGTTCAGTAAAATGTACAGTTTAGCCTGCTCTTCAGTATGTGGTACAATATGTTGTTCAGTCTATTGCACAAATCACCCTGTTGTTCAGTGTATTGTTCAGATTGATCTCTACAGGTATGATCTCGGTGCTGGACCTCATGCAGCAAGGCTACCCATCCCGTACTCAGTTTTCTGAGCTCTACAACATGTACAAGAAGTACCTGCCCCCTGAGCTATCTCGTCTTGATCCACGACTCTTCTGCAAGGTAAGATCATGTCTTGTTTAACATCCATTTTGTGTACATTATGCAGAATTATGAACAACTGAGCAAATACCTTTGACTAATGAGGCTAAATTTTTCCTTATCCTGATTCATGCTTATTTGCTTGTCTCTTTCTTCTATCTGAAGTCTTTGTGAAACACTTGAAATCCCTTCAAGTTCCCTTCTTCAAAAGAGGACGTAAAATCATACTCACCCACAAGTACCCTCTCTTTCCTCCATATTTTGGCGCCAGTATTGGTCACATGACAGGCCATATTTGTCACTCCCTCCTTCTTTGTCCAACAGGAAGGTTGTGTGGGCGACTTAGGGTCCCTATATGGCACTTTTCTCTTGTTTATTTTAGTTTTTAATCCAAATTTTGCTGTATATGGTCTTTGGTCTGTATGTTTAATTGTATGATGTAAAAAGTTGTGTATAAATTACGTGTTTTATGTTTGCAATCATGGTTCATACTTTGCTTACATTTTGATGAAAACTTGTTTGAGTTGTAGATACCGGTTTCATCATCCAAGCCACACCGATTATATCTCTGTTGCATTAAGATATGTGTTTCTAATGTCCGCTGTGATCTTTGTCGACATTTATCATCTGAATAATTTAATCAATATTTGTTTGCTATTCTTAGACATGCAAGGGACAAGGTAAGACAGTATTCATCAATCACGTTGGGTAAGGCAAATGATTGCCCTATGAACCGTATGCCGATTACCTACAACTGATGTTTGTAATTCTGGTATCTCAGGATACCAGACTCGCGTGACTCTGATTTAGTGATGGAGGCTGCACCAGCTAGGAAGCAATCTACTTTGTGGTAATCATCTGTATCACTGAGTAAGTGATCTAAATCATCTTCATCGCAGAGGATGTTATCATGTTATCATTATCTACTACGAAGGCTCGTTCCTTCTGCTTCCAGGTGAAGCAAACGTTTTTGATGAACCTCCTATATACTGGCATCTCCTATTCTCGCGGTACTTACGGATATCGGCTGAAAACATAATACTAACAGTTCTTTTTGTATGTATGCTTGTTTTTAAATGAAGAGATTCTCCCTCTAACATCTGCTCCTATCAACTGCTTGATCCATCAGGTGTATTATAGCACATGAACTCGATGAAAAACATGGTCATCCGACGCTGACTTTTCGAGGCATCTCCCATTCTCGCGGCATAACGAGAAAGTAATGTTGTTAGGTGTAAGGAAGGGAAATCTTATCGGCAAGGGCGGGGAAAAGTTACGAAAAGCTGGTTACAACTCAGGAATATTCATTACATTGCAAAATTTTGATTATTCACAGACTTGGGCCACTTCCTAGTTACTGGTCAATGATGCAAACAACCACTAAGTATCACGCATTGGCAATCTCGGCAGAAAATGCGTTTACTGCGAGAATAGGAGACGGTCCTATACTTCTGCCAGAAGTACCTATCACCAACAGATCACAACCTGCTGCAAAGGCAAGGACTGCTACTGCAACTGTTACGCAACATAAATCACTGGATGATTTACCTTCAGTGCATACATCTTCAACGAAGGATGGCAGCTCTGCCAAATACAAGCACACCTTCATTGTAGGTCAGAAGAGGCATCAGTATTCTCAGAAAAATATTCACCCTCATAAAGGTCTACACATTCAGTGCAGGAATTAAATTGATCTCAGAATCTTCTTGGAACAGTTCACCCAAGGCATGATGTCCTTAATGGATCGACGCTTCACGGAAGAGAGAGCTGCCTTGAAAGCTTTTGCGGCAACTGCCATCATGCATCGTGTTAAAGAGAACGTGCACGAACGTTTACGTTCTCATAGGTCATCCCTATCAATAACCTCAGTGTCAGAGTCTGGATACATTCCCAAATGAACTTCAACATCACAGTAGAAAGGATTCTCTGTGCAGAAGATCTCCTTGTCATCAATGGCAACATTATGTATCATCTTCATCCTCTGATTTAGAAAATGCACATTTGCACAAAAGTACCCTTTACTGCAGGAGGATTTCTCAACTTCACTGAAATTGTGCAAGGATTACTGATTTGAAGATTCGTGCAGGAAAGATAGTGCACAAAGGGAGGTGCATATGGGAGACTACCCAGTGTATGAGTCTGCCTGGCGGCATGCCGGTTGCTGGTTACATGGTGGGCTTGCAACTTTATTTTATAGCCATGTTTGGCCATGTCATTGACTACGGGAAATATGTCGAAAATAATTTACAAATGTGGTAGCTAGACGATGTCTGTTCAGTTCATGATCAATCAAACCGTAACTTCCACACATCAGCCTGCCCATTTATCTAACACTAAATGTGATTGGTCTGGAGAATGCTTTCAGCCAATGAACAGTGTTGTTTCTTCTAATGGAATGTAACGATCACACATCAATTCATTAGTTACATTATATTAACGACTTATTTCAGTTTCCTATTTGAAATACAGGGCTGGTTACATGTTAACAGGGCAAGCAACATTTTACAGTTATCAGCCCCGTGGGATTACTGGGTATTTTGGGAGTTTCATAGACTGAACTACCTGCTGACGATTCATGTTTGAAGGATTCATGAAAGGAATCACATATGGAGGTTGCATGAAGGCATGTTAAAGTGATTATACACCTTCTCAGAGGGTGTCATGTAGAGACAGTAGTCATCATGACTTTAGACAGTTTTTCAGATGAGATTAATTTTTCTGATGTGGAAGTTACTTCCTGGATAGCTGTTGGATTGGATTTAGATTCTCTGGAATCTAATGAAGCATTCATCTATAGGGTGATCAGTGAGGATTTTAATACAGTTCCTCCCTTAGATTCTATTTCTACAGCCTCAACACAGCCCTCAATAAAGCCACAAGATATCAAAGTCAACATATACCATCCTTCAATGCTAAAAGATTTCCTTCACAAAGGCTCTGGACATTGTTAAATCTTACAAAGTGGTGACTGAAACTAGCTCAACTCCACTACTTATCATACCTTTTGTGATCTAGCCAGATCCAGAGCTATTAATGAAACATTGATATCTAGATTCAAGAATTCAAGTTCAGAAGATGACAGGATGATTTTGTCAGCCCTTCTGACACAGAAAGGAGATCAGCAATTTATGTCAGAGCACCTTGTTCCACTTAAGCAAGAGTAACTCTGTTGAGAAGACAAGGACTGTTATCTTGCAATTAGAGTGGTAGATTCACCAAATCTCTACTAAAAGACCTCTTGGTCTGCACCTACATTTTTGTCGTTCAAGAGGGAACAACAGAACTACCTCCAGGAGAGGCTGCGCCCCTACAAGTAGCTGACAACCATGTCGCTGCAGATCAGATTCAGATTGACTGGAGCCTTCTACCTCTAGTCGTTCCCATACAACCATCTACCATGGGTGGAACACTATAGAGGTACTGGGAAAATTGGGGAATTCTACTGGACAACTTCAAATCCCCGACACTTCACGAAGGATACAACTCAAAGGAAAAGTTCAGACTCATTTGCAACACTAGCAGATTCTATCAAGATTGTCTACTCAAAGCGCAACTTTTCATTTGATTCACCTTCCACAACTCAGGCATCTAGTTCGTCCACACAATTACACAGCCAACAGAGACCTGCAAGACGAGCATCTGTGTGTTCCTATACATACACAGTCAAGGAAATTCCTCAGATTCCTATTCAAGGGTCCTCATTTTCAATGGAACGCCCTACCGCTTTTGGATTTCTACTAAAATCGGAACTAGAACCGAAACAGGATCTACAGTTTCTGGATTTCTGGGGAAATGGTTTATCACACCTCTTAACTGTATTTTGATTCCAAATGATCAGTGGAGCAAGATTCAAGCCGGAATATCTCAAGCACTACTCTCTCCATTGAAACTCTCAGACATGACATGCAGGGGAAGGTTACATTTATGGCCACTTAATCAGTTTGTGAATCTACTTTGGATCAACTTGAACAGGTGGACATTTGGACTCAGGAATCAATTGTCTGCACAGGAACTTATCACAGCTGGACTGCAACACTCATCTTTATCAGGATTATCGATTGCACATCAGCCAGTTGGGATTGAAGGCAGGAATCAATGCAATACAACATTGGTCGGAAATGTTAAGAAATGCAATACTCATGGTCCACACGGACAACTCCATAGTGTCTTATTACATAAACAAACAAGCATCAACAAGATGGTTAAATCTGCTACAACTGACTTTTCAAATTTTCAACATAGTCGACGAGTTGAAAATTTACATAAAGCATGTCATATTCCAGGAGAGAAGAACATTCTTGCACTCTCTCTCAGCCCAGGCAAACCATCTCCAACAGAATGGATGCTCCGAGAAACTTTTCAGCTCATTACTCGGAGGACAGGATCTTTGCTCATAGACCTATTTGCAACCTGGTTCAATAATCAGATAAGGATGTTTGTATCTCCGGTTCCAGATGTTCAAACATATACCTTGAGCAGCTTCTGGGAAGGTCTAAATGCATACACATTTCCACCACCAATATTAATATCGCAAGTACTAGCAAATATCAAACAACAATGCTACAACTGACTTTGGTCTCGCCATATTGGCCAGTGAGAATGTGGTTTCCTATACTCATTCAAGTAATCAGAAATCAAACAATAAAGCTATCAGAATGGTAGAACCTGTTAGTATGATCTCCCCACCAAAACATGTTTTAAACAAGAGTCATCAAAAGATGACATATCTACCTGGCCCCTGCATATTTGCAAGAACAAATCTGACTGTTACTTGATGTTTTTTTAGACTAAGTTCAAATTGTTTCCATGGAAATCATTAAAAATATAACTGCCACATAAATGTATACAGCAAAAGGCACCACTTCAAGATCTGTCTCATATATCTACTAAGTTTTGCTGAAAAACATGCACGCACGCACGCACGCACGCACGCACGCACGCACGCACGCACGCACGCACACACACACCTCTTTCCCTGTTGAGATAAAGCCTAAATCATGTCTTTGGAAACCAAGAAAATAATGAATCACAATAGCCTGTAAATAATAAAAAGCACCACTTTATATTCAGATTGTTATATCTATCAAGTTCTGCAGAAATATATTAAATGGTTTTTGAGTTATGCTCTGAAAATGGAACCCGTCCTTTCTTTTTGAAATTGAGTCCAAAAACAAAAATGCCAAAAATCTGTAAGTAGCAAAGGTCATATACTTATCTTCAGTTTGCTATGTCTGCCTCTTTTGGTCTAAAAATATTGAGTGATTGTTTTAGTTAAGCTGTGGCAACTTATGTCATCTGCGACAAACAGGCAATTAAAAGATTCAACTCTTGTCAACCTATCTAGCTGCACTCAGTACAGTTATATCTGTGAAATCAGGCATTAAACTGACCAAAGTATCTGAATTACTTGCATTACTGCACTCATTCAACAGAAAACAACAGAAATTCAAAGCCCCAGCTTGGGATCTTAATGTTTGTTTTACAACACCTCACTAGTGAGAAATACAAACCATTAGACTGGACATCCTTTGAACTTTTGACACAAAAGACAATACTTTCACTTCAGATGTCAGAAATTCATGCAGTGGATTTTGCTCGAACTTGGTTCGACTCCACAAGTCGTGACATGGTACACCTGCAATTCCCAGGACAACCTGATAGACAATTTCACTTCCTGGTGTTATGTACAGTGCTCAGACCACACGATATGCAGGATTGTATCTCTATGTCCAGTCAGAGCTCTCAAGATTGATCTAAAACAGACACAGACAAAGAAGCAAAAATCTTAGTGCCTATGTATTCCACTGTCCACAGCAACATCTACAGAAATCTCAAGAACAACAGTGTCAGTCTGGATGAGTACTGTTATTTTACATGGATATAAAGCAGCAGGACTTGAGCCACCACAAGCTTCCAATCCACATGAAGTGAGAGCTCTGGCATGTACACTCACTCAATTACAACAATCATGGAGAGTTGTTTTTGGAAATCAGATACGGTGTTTGCAAATCACTATCTTGGAGACATCGCCACTGAGGACGTCTTTGGCATTCACCAATTCAGCCTTCTTGTTGGTGCACAACAGTTAACGGTTCCTGAAAGGTGCTAAAATAGCTCACACTTATCACATGACTTTTTGATATCTTCACTAACGAGGTGGTTGGTTGAGAGTCCATGTGCATGTTGAGGTGGAGCAGCATGAGTGATCATTAACCTGTACATATTTAGATAATATGTGATGCATTGGTTGTAAGTCTGATCTGTAAGCGAAAAAGCATGAGTCAGGATAAGGAATAATATGTAATTTTCTGAGTATAATTGATATTTTATACTTATCCCGACTCATGAGCTCAACCCTCCCAACCTCCCCATCATGTCACTTGGATTTCCCCGCAAATCCTTGTGTTGGGCTACGAAAGTTAAGGAGAAAGTGACAAATATGGCTGGTCATGTGACCAGTATTGGCACAAAAATATGGAGGAAATGGAAAGTACTCGTCTGGTGAGTGAGTATGATTTTACATCAGCCTTTGAAGAAAGGAACGTCAAGAGATTTCAACTGCTCCACTAAAACTTTGGATAGAAGAGGGAGACAAGCAAATAAGTATGTGTATAAAACATCAATTTTATGCAGAAAATTACAGAATGGTAATAACGGTCAGTTTTGTTTATTATTTACAGTCACTCTTCAGAGCTCTTGGTCTGGATGAAAATGATTTCAAGTTTGGTTTGACCAAGGTGTTCTTCCGACCAGGGAAATTTGCAGAGTTTGATCAGATTCTGAAAAGTGATCCAGAAAATTTAGCTGAGTTGGTGAAAAAGGTGAAGAGGTGGTTGCTGTGTTCACGCTGGAGAAAGGCACAGTGGTGTGCACTATCAGTCATCAAATGTGAGTCTGTGTGCTGTGTTCAGTCCATAGAATGATGTTAATGGTTTATTTGTTATTATATATTGACCTATGACCTTCATATGTGATGCAGAGTTGTGGGTGTTGTTGATGTGCATTTATTTGCCTTATGACAAAAGTGAAAAAAATTTGCATGAAAATACACAGTGCTAACCGATCATCTAATCCTTATCCTCACGTCAGTGGTTTGCTTACACGAATGATAATATAATCTGGGTATTTAGGAAGTCATTTTGGAACACATGTTTTAGGTCAGTAGTTAGAAAGTACCTTAAACTACCACTTTTCATGCATAATGTTTGTCGTAGATGTGGGAGAAATTGGATGAATGATGTATGAGTTCCATCCATAATGTGACCAATGTGATGAGAGGTAAGAGTGAAGAACATTGACTACTCCTGCTTTTTCCATTTCTTTCTTTGTTAAAAATATATATTTATTTGTTCCAGTGAAAAACAAGATAAATTATCGTCGTGACATGCTGGTGAGAGTGCAGAAGACCATACGTATGTGGAGCATGTGTCGCAAGTTCAAACCTAAGTAAGAAGTGCACTGTGCACCTGTTAAATAATGCCTATCTTGTGTTGACTTGTTGATATAGTAAAGTTTATTTTCATAATTTGTTTGACAATATCTAATGTAAAATGAATGATTCAGAATGGGCAAATGCCGTTACGTGATGTTGAGTTACCAAATCTAAATGTTCCTGGTTAGTGCGCAGTATTCTCTAATTTCTTTGCCCTATACTAAGATATGATGGAAGGAATAAAGTTTAATCAGTAAATGATATCAATTTTTGATGGAAGTTTAGCATATTGCATAAACCTCTGAAAATAATGAAATTGAAGTGAGCATTGCAAGACTTATGAAGAGCCTGTTCTTCTGGATTCCCTGATAATATATTCACCTCAACATAGGATGGCTATCTTAGTGAAGCTGAAGTCCTCCTCTGAGCAGCTGATAATGATGGCCCAGATTGTGTCTCAGTTCAAGAAAGAAAAAGAACAGGCCTCAAAACAAGTTAAAGACATTGAGAACTCGCTGAGTGGTCTCATTAAGAAGATCAGGGTGAGTGTGTGCAGTGTAGGCAGCAGACTGATACACGTTGTTTCAGGAACTATGTAGTTGCACCAGTGAAGAATAAGTGACATTGACTGCATTACCTGTACAGAATAGGACCACTGTCATCGCATTGAACTGTATAGTTTCATAATACTCAACAAGACCAGAAGTTAATTTGATGAAAACCACATCTGCAATAAACATAACACATCAGTCAACTGCATGTTTTGTTTAAAGGTCAGGTTTTTCCATTGTGTGAAGGTATGATACTTGATATATACACTGTGTAATGAGATGACATTCTTTGGGGGAAATTGATGATTGTGGAAGCCTTCTAAACCAGCAGCCATCCAATCTGGCATACCTTCCATACTGACATTAGACTTTGGTCCCAGCAGAAGCTGGTTAATTTATGAGCATTTAAACACAATCTGCTCTGGCATCAGTTGATTCAGTATTTTGGCACAACAAGGACCATGGTGACCCGTGGTATGTGTGTCTAGAGCTGTTGTCCAGTGGTGACCTGTGGTACAATCATTGTGTCTAGAGCTGTTCTTTCATGGTGACCCGTGGGACATGTGTCTAGAGCTATTGTCCATGGTGACCTTTGGTACATGTCTAAAGCTGTAGTTTCATGGTCCAAAGGGAGCTGTGGTACACGTCATAAAAGATGTTGTCAAAAGCCCACAGTGACTTAAGGAATGTGTATCTCAGACCTTTTGTCCATTGTGACCTGTGGTTCGTGTGTCTGGAACTGTTGTTGACAGTGACCAGTGGAAAGTGTGATTATATGGCTGAAACATAAAGTAATGTGATATAATCTCACTCATAGTCTGACTGGAGTTCATGAAGAACAAAGTTGAACAACTTTCTTTAACATTATAGAGCACTGACATGACACGAGAGCAACTCAACTCAGATTACAGTCAGTTCATTGCCACCATGGACCAGATGCTTCTTGAATTGAAGAAAAAGTTGGAGCAGCAGAAGATTGCAGAGGAACAGGAGAGATTGCGCAAAATACAGGTCAGTCAGGGCTGTCAAAACTGCTCAGACACCGAGCAATCTTCACTTCATTGTCAGACACAGGGCAGTTCAAGAAAGTATCAGACAGGGTTGTCACAGTATCAAGCAGGACAGTCAATGACTACAGTATCAGACATGGCTGTCACAGTATCACACAGGGTTTGCCCAAACTACAGTATCCGACAGGGTTGTCACAGTATCAAACAGAGTTGCCCAAACTTCAGATTGTTCCTTATCCTGACTAGGATAAGCTAAGCTGATTGCTTATCTCCTCTTCCCTGGCGAAGGTAGTGGAACACCTGAAATCCCTTGAAGGTCCCTTCTAGAAAGAAGCGGACGTAAAATACTCTCACCATGTGTAGCCTCCCTTTTCCCACGCCCCAGGCCACATGACCATCCATGCTTGTCACTCTCTCCTTATCGCCCGACATGGGCAGCTGGAGGCACCTGAGGGTCCCGATAAGGCGACAAGTTCTTTCTTTATTTTGGCCTTTAAACTAAATTCTGCTTGTATGCGGTATTTGGATTTGTATATGCATTATATGTTATCAAATTTGTCATAATTATGTCTTATTAAGCATGTATTTCTTCACTTGAGACTTAGTCCCAATTGATGAAATCATGTCTACTATGTAGATTGTGGTTGTCGGCAATCATGTCTACTATGTAGATTGCGGTTGTCGGCAGTTGATCCTCATTTAATTTGCCCGACGTGCAAACCCTTATGTACTTCTAATAATCGTTGTAAATTTTGCATAGAATTGTCTGATTCAGAATTTACTCTCCATACACGGTCTATTTACAGATGTGCTAGGGACAAGCAACGGCGGCTTGCATTAGTCATGTCTAAAACAAGTAATTTAAATTCGGGTAATTTGTTAACTACGTCTACTGAAATTCATTCCAGTGAAATGTCTGGCCTTTCTCCGGGGTTATGTGTGGGGTCCGGCGTGTCGTCCCCTGTATCTCAGAAGAGATCTTTCTTAGAAACAGGGCCGTCTCAACCGAAGAAGTCTAGGTTATCGAAGACGAAATCATCTTCTTCGAAATCATCGCAGAAATCGTTTGGAGAAGAAATCGTCCCTCTACATGAATGATTCTACAGGTAGATATCAACCAACACAGTCATCGGATGACATCATCTAGATCTACCCAACGGCATCTTCTGCACCTCTCAACCCTGAGGAAAATCGTCAGACAACGCAGACTTAGTCAACAGTAGACAACTTTACAGCCCAACTGTCGCTACAAGCAATGTTTGGAAGAGGAGCGATGACTGCACTCATCATCATCGTTGACTACAGCTCAGCATGAGCACTCACCTAGGGCGGCACTCACGCTGGAGGATGAAGAAGATGTGTATGCACACACTCAAGGAAGATCGTCATCAGCATCCCCCTCTTCATGTCGCAGTTGAGAGAGAGATCCAACCACGCCGAGTGAGTGCACCTCCTTAGCCGTAGACTCTCATAGGACAGATCGTCAACACTGAATGAATGTTTCACTCATGGAGGCTTGAAGATGGACATTATCGAGCGTCGTCAGAGGAGGAAGCCATATTTTCAGACTCTGAAGTTACATCATGGACCACGAATGGACTTGACTTAGCTTCACCATCCAAGGACTCTAATGAAGCTAATATTTACATGATGAAGGATGATGACATTGATGCACTTACATTCCCGCCGTTACCTCCAGTATCTACAATTCCTGAGATGTTACGTTGTCTACGGCATTTAAATCGGCAACCAAGTTTCAACAACATCATGTACCGTCATTCAATGTTCGTCGCTTCCCTCTTCATCGTATGTCGTCAGTCCCGCCTGTAACAAATCTTACGAGGTAGAAGACAAGAGACTTGATCAGCTCAACACAACTACAACGTGCATTGTTTTCGCATTAGAGCCGTCAACGAGACTCTCATCACAAAGCTCAGCAAACCTGCCGAGGAAAAGAGATTGATCCTGTCAGCATTCGTCACTCAGATGAGGGATCAGCAGTTCATGTCTAAACATCTCGCCCAACTATTGCGGGACTGAATCTACTTCGTCGACAAGATTAATGAGGTAGCAAGGATGGTCACCCAAGAATCCAGAGAAGTCATGATGATCAAGTCCATCGACACCTTGACAGCGGTGCTTAAACAGACAAGTCAATGTTACACTAACAAGTCCAAGTTCTCCAGAGTCCAGAGAGAGGATTGAAGATTAGGGTCAGAACAACTGGAGTCTCTTACCTTCAGCCGTTCCCATATAACCGTCTCAAGTGGGTGGACGTCTCAATTGGTAAATTCTCAACAATGAATACGTCACGAAGATTCTTTGAGACGACTACAAGATACCACTCCAAACTACACCTTTGATCACAAGATCTGAAGGTATTATTTTCAGGGAAAGATTTCCGACACTTCTGTCTTGAAGACAGTCTGTCTACATCAGCTTCAAGTGGTGGAAGTTTTTTTGCGCGCTTTACTCATCTAGACATGTGCTCGCCAAACAGCAGGGTTACGGATGAGCCTGAGTGCTAGAAAGGGTATCACCATTTGAACAAGATTTCACAATGATCAGTTGACTGCTACACCAGTGACGTCACCTCTACAGCCTGATTGGTCCCAGAGAGACAACGCCATGCTGGTGACATCACGTCTTCAGTCTGATTGGTCCCCGAAAGACAGCGCCCTGCGCCGAATGTGATGTTACTGTCCCAGTGTCAGGAAGTCGTCTACGTTAAACTTTCACACTTGCAATGATGTAAACCCTTTATGATAAGAGGAAGCAGTTTGAGACATACACCAAAAAGAAACGCTTCAACCGATGAAGACAACATATCCGCAGGTAGCATAATATTTATGTCGCCTACGATATTCCAGAAATCTCATAGACTCTACATTATCTACATACTTGGCAGTTCTCAGCTCAGTCATCACCATGGAAACGGGGACCAAGCTGACTAAAGTACCAGAGCAACTTGCTTTGTTACGCTCCTTCAAGTTGGAAGATCAACAATGTAGATTTACAGCTCCAGCATGGGATCTAAACATCGTACTCCAACATCTCGCAAGTGATGCGTACGAGCCGCTTGATCGGACCTCACTTGAACTGCTAACTCAGTAGACGCTATTTTTACTTGCCTTGGCTACAGCTGCACAAATGTCAGAAGTTCATGCTGTAGACTTCAGCTGCATGAGTTTTGATGCAAGTCATCATCAGACAGCTCATCTGGGTCTGCGATTGGATTTTCTTGTGAGAAGTCAACTGCCAGGTCAAACGGATTGACTATTCCACATACCGGCACTATCTTCAATCCCTGGACCCCATGATACTCAAGATTAATCATTATGTCCAGTCAGATCATTGAAGATATACATCACGCATACAAAGTCTAGAAGGCAATGTTTCAAGCGCCTGTTTATCCATATATCAGCTGAGACACTTACAAAAGTATCCTGCAACACAATCTCAGTGTGCATCAGAGCTATTACATTGAGAGCCAATAAAGCAGCAGGATTGGAACCTCCACAGGCCTCCAACCCACATGAATTCAGAGCCTTTGCCTCTACTCTAGTGCTACATGGGAATTGCTCGCTGTCAACTATGATGGAGGGCTGCTTTTGGACTTCAAACACCGTGTTTGCCAACCACTATCTATGAGACATAACCAGGGAGGATGTCTCTGGCATTCATCAGTTTGGGCTTCTTATTGTTGCATAGCAACTAACAGTTCTACGAAGGCGCTGAGTTCACTCACCCGTTTTATTACGTGACTTGTGGAAGCCAGACGCTCCATGGAAAGTCCATGCACACGTCTTAAACAGACCAGCATGAGTGATTATGACCCTGTACTTGTAATGAAGATACTTGTACATGAAGAAGGGTTTGCAACTAGTCTTGATTACAATATCTCGACAATTAGTTGGATCAGAAACTAGCAGGATGCTAGTTGCTTTCAATGTCACACATTCCAGTCAGCAAAACCTTCCACTGAAGATAAGTTCGACTGGATGTGATCCCCCCAGAATCTACAATGAATGTTAGAAGAGCAGAACCATATTATTGCCGTTACAAGTTCCCGTTTGGTGGGGTGGGGTGGAATTATTGGATGCAATTTTGACATCCAGCAAAATCCAGCGTAGCCTGACCCACCGCCGTTTCCAACGGATTCTGTAAGCAATTAGCATGAGTCAGGATAAGGAAAAATATGAAATTTTCTAAATAAAATTTATATTTTATACTTATCCTGACTCATGACAAAAGCCCTCCCAGCCACCCCGCACAGGCATGCTGAATTTCCTATATTCACGTGTCGGGCGATATACAAGGAGAGAGTAACAAGCATGGCCGGTCATGTGACCTGGGGCGTGGGAAAAGGGAGGCTACACATGGGTGAGAGTATTTTACGTCCGCTTCTTTCTAAAAGGGACCTTCAAGGGATTTCAGGTGTTCCACTACCTTCGCCAGGGAAGAGGAGATCAGCAATTAGCATGAGTCAGGATAAGTATAAAATATCAATTTTATTCAGAAAATTACATTATCAGACAGGGTTGTCACAGTAACAGACAGGCTTTGCCCAAACTACAGTATCAGACAATAATGAACAGGACAGTCCCTGACTACAGTATCAGGCAGGGCAGTCTCATGTAGTCCACATCAGATGGGCAAATAGTAGTCTAGGAACAGACATTATAACATTCTCAGTTTAGAGAAGTTTGAGAGAAACACATTGATCAGTGAACATTACTTTGTGCAATTATAGGAGGAAATGGAGAGAGAGAAAAAGAAAAAGGAAGAAGAAGAAAGGAAGCGGAAAGAAGAGGAACTACAGCGGAAACAGTAAGTATTGTTATATATGTTATTCATTAAAGGCAAGAACTGTGAGTTGAAAAAAAACATAAGTCTTGGTCTACCTGCCTGCCATGGAGATCACCACTATCTACCATTCAAACTAACAAGACGAAAGAGTCATTTAGGCAAACGGAGGAAAAGAAGGCCACCCACCCAAAGCCATATCCTGAGTACCAATTTTCTCATAATCTATTTTTCCTAACATGTTCAAATTTTATTGGGAGAGGTCTAGTGCAAAACTAGTCAACAGCCATAGTTGGTTGAACAAATACATTTCATGTGGCAGTAATACTTGTACCTTTTCATTTTCAAATAGCATGTATATGTGTCAAAACAAATAGATTTCTACACTAAACACTGATACTTGCAAACTTGCATTGTTTTGTTAGTGAGAGTGAACTTACTGGATGCAGTGATGAAGTTGTTTTGTTATGCTTATTATCAGGAAGGCTGAAATGGAGGCTCGCAGAAGGAAGGAAGAAGAAGAGAGGAAGAAACAAGAGGAAGAGGACAGGAAAGCTGCGGTAAGTACATGCTGGAATTCATGTTTACCACCAATGGATATGTTGTGACATGGTCACTTACTACCTCTTAATTGCAGTTGCCATGATTTTCTAGTAGCCTTATTATCATGCATTGTTTCAGGCCATCCTGCAGAAACAGTTGGAAGAGGAAGCTAAGGCTAATGCAGCTAGGTGAGAATTGTCATCCATGTGCTTAATGTATGTGTCAAGTACATTAACCGTGTGCAATAAAAAGTATTTATGTTCAATGATGACTGAAAAATTCTAAGGTTAGATACTGTTAGAGAATTGCGAAATAGACTCATTCAGTTTGACTAAATCTTTTCATAACATAAAGTTCTGTTTATCCTTATCCTGACTCATACTATTTGCTCAACAAGGTGTACAGTGGAAGCATTTTGTGTTGTGTTGGCCAAGTACAGTACAAAACATCTCACCTGAAATGCCACCACACCTTTACACCATCCTCTTGCATGGCCAGTCAATGATTGTCACCCTCTCCATATTTGCTCAATGGATGGCCTTTCATAGTTTTCTTAAATGTCATGAGTGGTTCATCTTAGGCCCTCCATGCAGTCTCAAACCTTCACACCATCTAAGACCTTAAGGCAACCTTGTGCATGAGGACCTATGCAGTCTGCTAATCAGCCGTATTTAATAATGTCGCCAGAGAAGTACTGCTTGCTCTCAGCAACAGCAGCAACTTCAAGAGCAAGTGGAAGAGAAACCATTGATTCAGTCTACACAAGCTTCCCCAGTGCTTCAGTAATATCTAGACCTCTCTCTCCGACATTGATTTTAAACACATCAAGTTTCATTCAAGATGAAGATAAGGTGAAATCATCATTCATCAAAGATTCTTAACATGATGAATGTAGTGTTTCTATTCACGTAGCCCACAAACTACTGGCATGGTTTCTGGATGGTTTACCAATACTAGACATTCAGATGCTGACTATGCAACTGATGAATATGACTTCTCAGATATGTAAAATTTCAAAGCATATTTGCGAAGACTACAAAGGTTCATCTATACATTATTTCAAGCTAAAGACATCCCCCACATTGCATGGAGGATTTCTACTCATTCATGAGCGATAAAAAATGTATGCCTCACAGGGTAGAAGATAACAAGTCAGTGTGAAGTACTACTTCTGAAAATCATTCTTTGATCCCATGCCATTAATGCAGCCCAAAGTCAGGCATGGAAAAACATTTCTTTTAAGCAACAGTTGTGTAGAAGAGGAGAAGATAGTTTATGTCAAATCACATTACTTGTAATTCATACTTTGTTATGAAGACAAGTATTAATTTCAAATTCTCAGTGGTCTACACAAAGTCCTTACTGCATCGACTCTGAGGGGCGTCCATCATCTGTGATATTTATGTTTATCATGTGAATAAATGACAAGGTTGAAGATTCTAAGGATCAAATGTTGATTAAATCAGTGAAATCCAACCATAGACAGCTGAGGCTGAGAACTCAAGCAGAAGTACTTTCACTTGTATTCAGAAAGCTAAGGACAGAAGATTCACAAGTCCTCCATCTTTTGCAAACCTTGGGAAAATTTAGTAACGCAGCAGATGTAGAGGCAGCTAAGGTTCTCAATTTTGCCACTTGAGATCAGGTTTTCAAATGTATTGGTCATTCCAACCTAAGCAGTTCAAGTACAACCATCAGCCATGGAATGCTGATGCCTTTTAGGGAAATTGGGGGATTCTAGAAGAAAGAATCTCAAGTGCCTCAAGCCATAGTTGAGGGAGGAACCTCCCTTAACCGGATATCCTCCAACTATCTGTTCAGAGATACTTCTACCAAAGTTAGCAATAGAGACCATTCAACCAGAGTAACAAGAGGATGTATGTCCATGGTTTTGTTCCTCAATCTACCTGGTATTAAAGGAGCATTCAAGCAAGAAACTAAGACCTATCTGCAACAGTTCAACCATAAGTATCTTCAACAACCAGAGAAGCTCAAGAAACTCCATCTCCCATAATTGAGAACATATATTTTTCTCTTTTTTCACTTGTACTTTAGTGTTTGGAATTGTTGGAAATTGTGAAAATGGAGAGAGTGACAGTTACTGTTTGGCCACTCAAGAGGCCACTGTATATACATGGTTGTGAGGTGTGGTTTGGCAAGATGCTTTCACTGTTCATGGCACACATAATGTTTCATCTGTACAGGGAGAGAAAAGCCAACCATCTGTACAGGAGAGAAAACCCAACAGCATAAGTATAAAATAATACATCTACTCTAAAATACATATATTTGCATTTGTGAGGGCTAGTTTGGGGCTTTGGTCCAAATGAGGGAATTGTTTGTCTGCTGAAATCGTAAAGTGATGAACTCTTGAGTCTTGTTTTTTGTCTTTTTATGTTGAGATACTGCTTTTCTAAAGCAAGAACATGCTTGACATCAAATGCTTGCTGAATTTCAAACCATTTCAAATTTCATTGTTTTGGATTTACAGTGTAATAGCCCAGTAATTCTGTGATGACATTGCTATACAGATTCCTATGCATAAAACTTTTCTGATTTACCAGTTGATTAACTTTGGTTTTACCATTGGTGCCTAGACAGCAGATGCTGGATCAGGAGCACCGTGACCGGGAACTGGCTCTACGTCTGGCAATGGAGGATCAGAATGAGGTTGAGGACATTCAGCTTCCCCCTCCCCTACAGAGGTAGGATTGAATGCTTGGACTGCTATGCCTAGGTTGTATTGTTGTTTAGTCAAATAGAAGTGGTACAGATTGTGTTGTGTTTGTATGGCATTCTACCAGGGTAACTGAATGTCTGTGTGTGTTGCAGATCAGCTGAAGCGGTTGCCAGGCGACAGGCTGCTGCCAACAAGAAATATGACTTGACAAAATGGAAATATGCTGAGCTTCGAGATGCCATCAACACATCTTGTGGTAGGCTGATTCGCATAACATCCAGTATTTCATCAAGCAGCAGTCCCTAATTCTGGTTTCATGAAATTCACCTTTCTTCTTCATTTTATGCAAAGTCATTAATCCTTATTAACTGAGAGTGGATGCCGATTGTCTAACTCACATCTATGATAAGTTACTATGAGCGAAAGGTCAGTATACAGTTGTGGACTTGTGATAAGCTTTGAACAATATTAATTCAATTGTGACTGATACATGATATATGATTCATGACTTTGGAACAGCTACCACTTACCTTGTGTACACTGGGATTCCTGTTTTGACACTGGCTTTCTGAGTTTCCATAACCATGTTCAGTTAGTATAGTTAGTTGAAACTGTTTCCCTTAAACCACAAGAGAAGATAAACCTTAGAAAAGTACTAGCAACCTTTCGCAACATGCATCATCTCTCTGTTTTATATCACCAGACCTTGAGCTTCTGGACTCCTGTCGAGAAGAGTTCCATCGCCGTCTGAAGGTCTATCATTCATGGAAATCCAAGAACAAGAAGCGCACAGAGAAGGAGGAACAGCGAGCACCTGAGGGTGTTGTGCAAAATGGTATGCTATTGTCTGTGTCCTCAGTGTCTGCCTGTACTCAGACAGAATAACATATTTTGTCAACTATTGGACTTTGGTCTCTCTCAATAATACCTAGATGCGAGAGACTGAAAGTGTCTTCAAAGTAACAGTGTAACACCTTGTCCTTGATACACAAAGAGATCTTGACTCTGCAACTTTTTCTTAATCATGTTTACAGTAATTGTAATAGATGCCTTGTTAAAACGAGGAAAAGGCCTTTTGTATGCAGAAGTATCAGCAGTATTGAACATCCCAGCAGACATCAAATGTTCGTAAATATGCTTATTCCTTGTAACTTCATCAAAAACATTTGCCTTCCACAATTTAAATGGAAAGCAATTAAATATAAGAACAATAGTTCAGATGTTTGCATATGATTCAAAATTGTTGGCACCCCATGTAATCAGCACCAATGTTGTCTTTGTGCCTCTGAGACTCTTGTGTTTTAACTCCTAACTTATGTTGATTTGTGAGTATTTTGCTATTATAATTTAAATAGACATTACTTTCACAACATATCATGTATTGGATCCTTCTGCCATATCCATTAGTCATACATGCAGGATTCTCACCAGGGCTGTGTGATCAAGTGATGACAAGCTGGGAGGTTACTGATATGTATTTATACATTATTGTATCACTACATACAAACCTCATGAAACAGTACATCAGTTTACACTGTATATCCGATCTTCACTCAAATCACACCCACTTTACTGCGATGGTATAGTGGCCGGACAGAATTATTCCATATGTAGTGACTGCATGATCACACAAGCATAAATACTGCTGTTTTGATACTTGTTCGTTGTTGTTGAAGTATATGCATGTTGTTTATTTACATGATTGTCCTTGCACCTTGTATGTAAATATATCAGTGTTGGTGATTGTAATATATGTTGCCACACTGGTGTTGTTCTTTCAGCACCACCATTTTCTAAGGCTGGTGAGTTACCTGGTGTGTCCACCCTCCGCATGTTACCTTATCCTCCTATATATCTCTGCCCATCACTCCCTGTATGATTCATCGTTGCATTCTTCCATCGTAGAACTACTTTATCAGTCAGTGGGGACCTAAAATGGGCTCTGACATTCACGATCATCAGCATTGGCTCCAATGAAGTTGAAAAAAAAAAAACCATGAGTGATATAGTGTCATAGATAATTACAGTTGTCACAGCCAATGTGTGTGACATGTGTTCCTGGGACAGGTAAACCAGCAAATTCAGAAGTTATAGTTGAAGCCAGCAATTCTCTGCGTTCTCTCAACCTTGGTTTGTGGATGTGTTGTCATAGCACTCTAGTGAAGTTTATCATTGTACCCTGTGCTTCTGTTGGTGGTCCCTACTACTAGGACCATGGCCCCTAAAGGATGGAGTGCGGCACACCTTATGTTTGCGTTTTCATATATCATCTCATTATTCGGGTTTATGAAGGAAGGACACAAAACCTTTTATCTCGCATTATTTTTTGAGACATATACTGAATTGTTATTCCCTGCCGCACATTTAGCACGAAGTAGGGGACACTGTATGTTATCTTAGCTCACACATAAATGTCGTTTCCTGATTGGCTAAGTGCTCTTCTATTATTTTTATCTTCTATTACTTTCAGTGTGTCCCACTTACAAGCGAGGTTCAATGTGACTCATTTGGTACTGTGTGGTACTACATTTTTTAATCTGGAATAACATTGAATCATGCATAATGCATGGAAATTACCAATGTTTTGCGAATGCAAATTGTTGTCTGAAAAATCTAGTGATGGCTACGAAAAGGTTTGCCTTGCATTCCAATTTTGATAAAAACATTCAAATGTAGCCCCAGTGAATATGAAGACAGGGAATTATACAGCGGCTATTTTGGAAAGACAATACCTGCAGGAAAAACAGCACATTGCAAGATTCGAATCACACAGGTTGACTGAAGTGTGTGATCCGATACCCATGCTTCAACATTGAGGTGTTCGGTAAAATAAATACTTTATTCACTGGTCCCTCATGGCCCATGGGTTTGATGTACTGTTGATGTTTGCTTATGAAGTGACCAGTGAACAATTTAGTTTTCTTTCCAAACACCTCAGTGTTAATTTTGAATTGTTTGAATTGTTGGGTACAAAACTTTTTGTAGCCATCACTAGATTTTGCAGACGACCCAAAAAAACCCGAAAAAAACAGATTCAGAATTATCTCCCTTCAATAGATCAGCATTTGAAAAACATTGGTATTTTCTGTAAGTCATGAGTAATTCAATGATATTCGAGATACACAATTACTACCATGAAGTACCAGATGAGTTTGACATTCCCATACATAGGGTACATAGAACTGTCACTCACTTTTAAGCTTGAGGCACATTTAAAACAATGAAGAATGCAGAGTCAGCCCATCAGAAAACAACATTTAAGTGTGAGGCAAGATAATGTATTAGGTCTGTCCATACATACGTACAAACTGGATTGTCTTAAGAACTGTGACACTAGATTCATTTCATATCTGATAGCTAGGTTCATCACAGCAAAGGGTCCCAGTCAGGTTTGGTGACCTTGACCTTCATTTCAAGGTCCCAAGGAAAACTTTAACATGTCAGTAAGATATCTCAGAAACCATCCAGTGGATTTTCTTCATATTCAACACCACACTTCGTCTTGGGAAGTTGCAGGGCCCTGTTGATTTTGTTGACCTTCAACTTCACTTATCTTTCAAGGTTACAGCAACACTGAAGATTTCAGCATTTTTACCTGCTTGTTAAGCTTGTCAGCAAGATAACTGAAGAACCATTTACAGCATTTTCTTCATATTTGACGCTAAGCTTTATTTGGAGAAGGCTCAGGGCCCAGTTGTATTTGGTTAACTTCACATAATTTTCAAGCAATGCTTAAAAGATTTCAGCATATGTTAACCTGCAAGTTCAGATTGTCAACAAGATATCTCAAGAGCAATTCACTGGGGCTTTTTTTCTTCATAAACTTTCAAGACTTCTTCTGAATTGTTTTTCATAAGCTATTTATGTATTACTATTTTTGCCTATTTCATACACCATTACATTCATGTAAATGAGTCTTGAAAATATTTTGCGTTTGACTACAAAAGAAACTTTACACATGCAATTTAGAACATATTTTGAAAACCCATGAAGCAGACTTGTAAACAGTGGTCAGTATGATACCCCAAACAAACAACATGTGAATTATGAGCCAAAACACACCATTTTGTTTTATTTTTTTTTATTTTGGGGGGGCTTTATTCATTTAAGATGTGGCAGTCTTGATGCCCTGATGATAATGTGATGTTGAGTGTGCCCTGCAGCTGTATCCCAGCTGTATCAATGCTCCCCTGAACCCAGGGGTGTTTGACAGTGGAGAATTCTTTTGGTCTGGTCTTCCACATCTTGGGGTCTGCTCATCAGGCTTCAGGCTTCCCTGACCCTTGACATCACCTGGTTATTCTGGTCTTCAGATCTTGGCATAACATAGGGAGCACACCCACTTAATGTCCGTTGATGATTGACTTTATCCCACTGACTCAGTGAGAGATTGTGAGATGTCACCATTCTACCAAGGGATTTGCAAATTCAGTGAGGTGTTATATGGCTGATGATTGTCCAATAGAATGGTGTCACATTGACAGTTACCATCCTTACAGGTCTTCAGATATACATCCATGTGTTTGTCACTCCAGTGTATACCTCCAGTATGTCTATAAGGTGGTGTCTAACCCTGCATGAGCCTTCTGACTTCAACACACCATATACTAACACTAATAAAATAACATGTCAGTGCCATAGTGGCTAGCATGTGTAAGTCTGTGTGTAAATATTACTTGGTGGGTGGCTGAACATCTGCTTGGTGTTCAAGTAGAAAAACCTGAAGTGCAGAAATGTTAGGAAACTCAGGTTGATGGTTGTGTCATGTTCGTTCAGCTGATATCAAATGCTCCATTGAGTCACTTTGTGGCATGGGCTATGAGGACCAACAGCTCCAGTGACACAGGGTTCCATGACCAGCAGCTCCAGTGACACAGGCTTCCACGACCAACAGCTCCAGTGACATGGGCTACCAGGAAGCAGTGGAAGAAGTGACTGACTCATTCCTACCAGCATATCAACCAGCATGATCAGACGCACAATCCATACAGAATCAGAGATCCGCTGCCAGTTGTTAAGAGACAGAAGACATCATGAGATGTTTTAGCCCACACTGACTGAAAGATATCACTTGGACTGACATAGGAGTTGACCAGTTCTCATCATGTATCACAGACTTAATGTCACGCTATTTGTCTATAGCAATTAGAATATGGCAGAACAAATATCTTGACTGATTGTTGATCCCTTGATGTACAATACACAACAACACTCACCAATGCTTCATATTAGGCTTTAAGATCATTATTATAAGTTAGTTTTCGATATTTCCCTGGGGTTGCATTCCATCACAGTAAATATGTAGAGAGATTTTTATGATCATGTTTGCTATTCACTGCACCATGAAGCATCAGGCCTTTGGCTGCAAAATGCATACACGATCCTATGTCTTATACCATCTTCATATGTCATCTGTACACAGCACTTGCACACTCCTGCATCTTATCCCATCTTCATATGTCACCCATATGCAACACTTAAACTATCCTATGTCTTATACAATCTTTACATGTCATCCGTACACAACACTTAAACTATCCTATGTCTTACACCATCTTTACATGTCATCTGTATACACCACTTAAACTATCCTATGTCTTGCACCATCTTTACATGTCATCCATACACAACACTTAAACTATCCTATGTCTTACACCATCTTTACATGTCATCCGTACACAACATTAAAACGATCCTATGTCATATACTGTCAATGCTGTGGGTATTGGAAAACTAGGAGCATGAACTTCAAACAGCATGATTGGAACTGCTACTTGCATGGTGTTAAATGGTGGATGTGTTTACCTTCAAGGCATGCCATTTTGGTTAGTATTTCCAGATTAGATTAGATGTAGCTCAGTGTGGACTGCAGTATCTGTTTATCCATGCAGGATCAAGTACATTTTAGTTATCGTGTGTGTTTGTTTGAATAGTGAGTGAGAGTGTGTCGTTTACATATTGTAAAGAGAAGTGTTTTGATTCCTTTACTTTCTGAAATATCTTGTGATGTGAGTATAGCTGTAACCATTTATAACTTGCCAGCTGAGAGTGCGTCTATGAAACCAGCACACCAGGCCAGTTCCCAGACGAAGAATGAGCAACGCTACTTCCGGATCCCCTTCTCCCGTCCAGCAGATGAGTACAGAGACGGAGGGGTGGAGAAGAAACATGGCTACTGGTTTGCCCACTTTGATGGGCAGTGGATAGCCAGACAGATGGAGTGCTACCCAGGCAAACCACCAGTTCTCTTTGTAGCAGGTACGTGACCTCAGCTCAGAAGTGGTTCAGGCGATGAGTGTAATCATTCATATGTGTAGTTAGCTGTTGTTCAGGGCATCTGTGAGCACAGTGTTACAACAGTGTGTCACATGCATTGATCCTTGGGTCTGTATGACTACACGCATTCTCTTCCCACAGGGGCTACTCCTGTCACATCTTCCTACATAACCTCTGTTCTAATACGGCCCTTTCATGGTGCGGGTGTTCAAGGCTCGTGATAGGAGGCGTTCAGATTTAGTTGTGCAATCAGAGACGTTTCAAGAGTGATCATTCATAAGATCATGGTAATATCCGAATGCATTGGGAAAACTTGCCACCACCAGTTTTTGTTTCTACAAACACATCTTGGCGATTGATCCCTGCTTTATATATTGCCAGTTTTCGATCTTCAGTTAAACATGAAATACAGAATCTTTCCTTCTCACATTGATGAACCAACTCCATGGGGGCCGCCATATTAGAGCTAAGTCTATTTAACGCGTGTTCTGATTGGATAGTAACAAGGGAGATAATTCCTGTTGCGATTTTGGCCGCAGGGTGATTTCTTGATGACCGGGAAATATGGCTGTATTAGAACAGAGGTTACGTAAGAAGATATGACAGGAGTAACCTCTGTGGGAAGAGAATGGATTACACAATGCCATTTAAAAAGTGATCAAATGCAACGTATGTCATATTTGGGATTTCACTTTCTTAGTAAAGTATAAATTCTAGTACGTTTTGGGGTTAAGTTCCATCCAGGGTTCAAACTCGCACCCTCAGAGTCAGGCAACTAATCGCCAGCACACAAAGTCAGCCACCTACCCACTCAGCCACCGCGACTTAGGCGGAATATTTACTTTACTAAGAAAGTGAAATCCCAAATATGACATGTTGCTTGTGTCTGTAGCACAGTAAGGGAAAGTCCAGCAAGTGACTCTTCTGATCTTGCTATGAATTCTATTGAAGTTGTCAATATTTCAGCATGTAAAATTAGAAATTGAAGCACAGAAAATTTTTTTCATGCCTGAAAAGTGATAGTTATCATATTGTGTTTAAAGTACATGTAATGAAATGAACATGCCATGAGAAAATGTGAGTTGTATGCCTATCCTAGTCTGTGTCACAGTCCCTGAACCAGATTATTTTCATTACTTCCAAGCCCTCTCTGCAGTGCTTAAGCCATAAGTCAAGCAAGTCCAGATTTCCCCAGGTTCCAAATCTCTGCCCTCCTTAGGGTCCATGTTCAGTTTATATGAGTTAGTTTGTCACTGTCAAAATTATATATATTCAGAGACTAAGCATTAGTCTATGCTTCTGACTTCTCAGTGAGAGTGCTCCTCATTGTATAGCCAAACAAATATGTATAAGGTAATGAGGATTCAGAGTTCTTTTCATCATTTTCTACACAAATAGACGGTTTTAAGTAAATTTGTTATATGTTGGCTGGATGTGTCACTGCTTACTGTTTAAAACTTCCTGCTGACTGACTGCTGTTTGACCTGCAGGTGTGGATGACATGCAGATGTGTGAACTCAGTCTGCAGGAAACTGGACTCACCAATCGGAAGGGAGCAGAAATTTTGGAGAATGAGTTTGAAGAAGAGTGGAGCAAATTTGATGGTGGAACTATTCTTAAGAAGAATTCTCAGAGAGTCTCCTCAAAATACCTGCAGAAGAAACTAGGCATTACTAAATAGTTATTTTAATTAGTTCAGTGCATATCAGATATAGTGTATTTATAACATGGTGAATGAGCACATTTGTATCGAAGGCTGAATTTACAAACACAAATAATCAATCCTTAGTAACAAGAAATTCAGATGTCATTGATAAAGGTGCTACATGTGAATTTCTACCGAAATCAGGTGTCAGTGAAAACTTGACTCCACAAAATTAAAATCTCTTACTTCAGTTGTGATTTCAAGATTCAGTACTTGTTAATAAGTTCCTATAATACAATTTAGTTTAAGATATGAATGTAATATGTTATGAGGCAACATTGGATGATAGAGATACTACATTTATTGGTCATTTAACATTGAACTTCTCTTTGATTTACTTGACAGATTTCTTATATTATATTGAAATCTAGTGAATTTAAAGTTTTCCACCCTTAGACTGTTTTTGAAACTAGTCTTGAATAATGTCAAAAGGTTTAGTGTTGTCAATTAAGTAGTAGGTGTACAAGTTGCCTACAGTATGTTTTATTTGTATTTTGTTGTGTTCAGGTAGAAGGTAGGCTGCTGAAAAGCCTGTTGTAATGTCTTGCTTTTGGCATCAGAAGGGATTACTAGTGTAATTCCACTGCATGTTGTAAAAATGAACTATTAACTGGAATGAAATGAACAAATGTCTAAATGTTGAAAATATATCATGCAAGTGTAACACCTGTTTATGACAGTACTGGTGGCAACCATATTGATGTGTGGTGACATCACTCTCCCCTTCCTATGACCGACATGTTGATGGGTGGTGAGCTCATTCTCCCCTTCCATTGGCCAATGTGCTCTGTGGTGACCTCATAATTTCACTTCCTGTGGTCATTGCATTGTCAAGGCAGGCGGAGGGGTCAGCCTCTGCCTTCATGTAGTGTGGTATGCTGTCAACAGGTAGCTAGGTTTTTTCGAGACATAGCATATGAAACTGTTTACAAATGTTTATCATATGAAGTTGTAGCTTGTTATATGTTTATAACTTTTATTTATTGTATTTTCAAATGCTGGATTAGATTGTTGGTTTGTGTTCTACTGTCTCCTCAGATGAAAATCCATTAAGCATTTTTTGTTGTGATTCCACAGTGTTCCCTTCAAGATGTACTTGCCTGAGTAGTCTCCGTGTGGTGGTTTTAATGTGATTATAGTTCCTAGTAAGAAATACTTCATGGGCAGGCTGTCAACCAACCAAGTAGATGATGATGGGCAGAATTACACCAATTGCTGTATATTTCACCTTATCTCGACACCATCCTTCAGTTCGGAATGTCACATATTTACATTTCAGACCTCTTTTTATGATTACACCTACAATGGGATATATTTTTAGATACTTTTTATGGATTACAAGTGATACTGCAATCATTCCTGGCACTTCGTGTCTTTCATGTTTTACTGAAATACCACAGATTGTGGGTTATATGCAAGCCAGAGCCAGTGTACTGCCCTGTCCCATACATCCCTCCATACTCTGTGCTATGCAGTTGTCATGGGAACATGTTGACTTGTTGACAGAGTAATAGTTGTTTGTTGATGTACAAGAGTGAATATAAGAACTGTTATTTAGTATGTTTGTGTCTGAGGTGATCCATGTTTATTGTTTGTGTTAATCCCGTAAGACCCTAGTTTTGGCAGACCACTTAAGTCAGTTTCAGGTACTGGTCATCCAAGAAAGACTCACTTTGAAGGTCTGTGGATGTGATCTGGTCTTAAGTGTGGACCTTGGTACAAGTACAAACAATGTTCTGTACGAACATGTAGATACAGCAGCGTGTATCTCTGCAGACGATGTTCATCAGTACTCATATCCCTTGAGGTCATGGCGGATGTTTCTGGTTGCTTTACCTTTGGCTGTCTGCATATGTTTAATGCATTCTGTTCCTGTAGTGCTTGTTACAGGTTGAAGTGTTCAGAAATGCAGACCTGTTAGATCTTGTATGGTTTTTAGAAAAGATTATTACAAGTGTTGCAGAACTACTGAACAGTTTATGAGTAGAAGAAATAATGAATGCTTTATGACGGGGGTCACATTCATCTACAAGCTGACATGAAATATCCACAGCAGATGCTGCTGGTAATTGCAGCTGCATGGTGTTTTTACATCTGGTCAAGCAAAGTATGCCAACAAAGCTTTCTTGTGACAGACATATATGGCATGTTTCATATTTTATTGATGCAGGGAGTACAAGTGACCAAATGGTCAGGGTCACAGGTTATAATCCCACCTTTTTGTTTAACCCCTTTCCTTCTTCATGGCTTTTGCTGCCTCCTACCTACACATGCCTAATGATGCCCTTGGGTTTAATGGTATATAGCCAAATGCATTTGTGGTTGGGGTAATTCCAGATTATGGACACAAAGTTTACCAATGAAACTGCCAGATGAAACATGAACTTGTTTGTTGAGCCAGCTCTGGCAATGTATGCACAAATTGGTCATGTCTTCAGCACTAACACATATTGTCAGCCTTGTCACTCTGTCTATTCTAAGCTTCTCTGTATTGTGTTGAACGAATAAAGAGATTTGCCACTATAAAACTGTTATGTGTTTGTTTAAGACAGTTTCTGAAACCTATACAAACATCTTTGATATTCAATCAGACATATGCACATTTACTTGAATTGTTTCTGTGCAACAGTGTTGCAACATGACAGAAAGAAGCACTATGAAACAAGTTTTTAAAATGTTATTTACCCAAACACATGTGCTACACAAGAGGGGCATGTTACTGACAAATGACACCAATCTTTACAGACCCTTACATTGACTGACCTCCACAGGAAAAGACTGCCACCTAAAACAGCAGACTAGTTGGCACATGTCATCATATCCAATAGATCCATGCTCATTCTGTTGACCACTGAACTGTCCGTTCCATACAGACAAAAAACATGCCAAAATCTGATCAACTTGGACCATTTTCCAAAGTGTATGACAGAAACCAAAGCACAGAAAAGTATAATACTTTAATGAAATATAAGAAGCTATACCGAAACATAATAGAAATAAAGAAGTTGTTATTCATAAAGTATTATACTTTTCTGCTATCTATCAACTTCTAAAATGCCAATCAAACAGAACCACCACTGCACTGCATAAACTTGCAGTCAGTCATATCACACAAAACCTGTACCAAAAAGAGCCCATTTTAGTCAGCCTCTACAGATCAAATGCAGATATGAGGAAACCAATGTCAGAGACCCCTCAAAACTTTGACTAGACAAGCATCACAGGACACCATAGGTCAACTGACATTTAAAATCTGTTCTATCCGGTCAAATTCAGAAAAAAAGAAAATCTTGGCTGCAAATATGAGTAGTCCTGTAGGTAATCTTGAGAATATTGAGAGGATATTGTGTTTCAGGGGAACATTAGTATGGCTTCTAACCACCTTTTATGCCATTGCTAGTAGCATACCAAATAGGTGTGGAGAAAGGAAATGCAGAAAAAGGACTTTACTAAGGAAAGATTAGTGCAGAATTGATAAAATCTAAGTATTTCAGATGTTTACATACTTACCTCTTATCAGCCTTACAGGCATACTTGTCTTACACTTCAGAAGTCAAGATTGAAAGCTTGCTAACGTAACACTCGCCAAGGTGGTTCAGTTGAAAACATCCGGTTGACTGATAATGTCATTGCAGTCTCTCATGTGGCCACATGGAAAAGTCATTTCTTTCGTTGAGAATGATGAGTAGAACTATTTTAGCGGGTAGTACAGATGACTTGGGAGGGCATCAAACTTAAGATTTAAGAATTTAAATATCTAAATTACTCAGATTTTATCAAATTTTTTTTACCTCTTATTATTATATGGTTCTTATCCGAAAGCGCTGGAAGGCGGGAAGTTCTAACTGATGTTCATCCACATAGACCAGTGTATCAGACAGAAAGAACAGTGATTGCTTGGGGGCCTGCAAACAAAACAGACCATGAAAGTGAAGCCGGGAACAATAGGTGAGGCACAATTACAATTATCCCGATACTAAGGTCACCAGGCTCAAAAAGGAAGAGAACAATGCCTCACACCTCAGTGAGTAGAATGATGTGTCAGCTGTTGATTGACCGCAAACGTTCCAAAACTCTAGAGCCCTTCATCATCATTGGCTGCCACATCTCTGGGGAAAACAGAATTGGATTTCCAAAACAACCCTCCATAATCGTAGGAATTGAACAAATGAGCCATTGTGGAAGCCAAAGCATGGATTCCATGGGGGGTTATTTGCCTTGGGATGAGATAACCTGACTGCCCTGTAGGCACCGAGGATGGTCGTCTGTAACCAGAGAGCCACTGTGTTCCTGTTGACCTCCCCTTTGGAGCCTGCCAACGAAGGAATGAAGAGACGTTTCCTTGCCTTCTGTCTAGGAGATGACTTGGAAGTGTACTCTGCAAAGCTTTCACCGGACAAAGAGAGAGTTCATCAGTCTCCTCAATCCCTACTACAGAGAGAGATGGGATGGAGGCATAAGTGTCAAGATTCTCTGAGGACAGGGAAAGGGCATCCACCGCCCATGCGGCAGGATCCAGGACTGGAGATACATAAACTGGAAGTTGCTTGTTCTGACTCAGGGAAAATAAGTCTAACATGGACCTGTACTGGGACTGGCATTCTAGAGCAAAAACATCTGGATGAAGCTCTGCTGATCACAGCCCTTGAGACTGTGAGCTGCTCAGATAAGTTCAGATGAGCTCCCCAACCCTGCAGAAAGCACAAAGAGCTTGTGGTCTGGAGAGAACGCACTCAAAAAGATTCCTGCGCAGACATTCAATGAGAGTCCACGGCGAATTTACTGATGTAAATGCTACAGTAGTGGAATTCTGGTTTTGAGATTGTCTGCTTTTATGAATGGTCTCAAGAATGGATGGAGGATGGAGCATGAGTCTCCCCCTGATTGTGAGTTCCTGTGCTGACATCAATCTTCCAACTTAAGGACCTGGGTGACACCCTTGTGGACACAGTCCAACACCTTCCCTCATCTGTGGGGAGGGATTCTCAGCCTGTCCTGATCAGTGACAAACAAACCTCCTATGATCCCAATTGATCAAACAACCTAGTTGAAGGAACAGTCAGAGAGTGAACGCTTTCTTTTTTGACTAGCCTTTGATAATTCAAGTGATTCATTGGGCAGTCATCTATGTAAGAACAGAAGTCTATTCCCCCCACAGATGAAGGAAAAGCAAGTAATCAGAGCCGTGATGCATGTGAACAGCTACAGTGCTGAAGAAATTCCAAACAGAAGTAACCGCCATTTGAAATGGTGAGGCTTGAATATTGGGACATGCAGGTTGGCATCATGGATATCTAGGTCCACAGAAACACGGCCATATTGTGGATCATTCTCATTTTGTCTGTCCTTTTCAAGGGGATTGGTGTTGGGTTCCTGTACAAGTTGAACGTTATGAACTATTTGCTGATGTTGTGTCAAGGAGTGAACTCTTACCCGAGCCAATGTGGTCAGGGGCGGTTGTCTGCTTAAGGGAAGTTGGTACCCTAGTTTCAGCATGCTGACAACAAAGGAAGAAGAAGAAGGGTTTATTTGTATAAAGGCCATACGACCCATAGAACAAGATGGTACAATAGTGATCTTGGTTACCAGTTTCATGAAACAACGCTAACAGGAGCAGAATAAACATGTTCTAGGTACTTGACAAAGTTATTTATGATATTAATGTCTGATGATGTACATATGCCATGGAGGGAATAATAGTATCCATGGACCGTTTTTGGAATGTAACGCCGACGCATATCCCCATAGCGTTTACAAATATAAACAATATGAATTTCATCCTCGATACTTTGACAGTGTTTACATAACACGATGTCGTCAGTGCAAGAGGCAATACTTCGTCTAGTATATTTGATACCAAGTGCACTAGATCCTGATCTGAATAACGTGAAAAGCCGTTTAAGTTTGTTACTTATGTTCAATGATAGATATTTTTCACAGGTCAGCAGCGATTTATGTGATTTGTAAAACGACAGCGAAGGAGCATCTAGGGAAAGATACTACTCTTGCATGGAGCAGTTGTTAATTCTTTCGGTAAACATATATAGAAACATTTTTGTATCGCCAACATCTTGGGAAATCCAAGCAGTACCAAAACCATAATGAAATAACAAATCACTGACGTGACGAGCCCATGTTGCACGTTTCCTGAATTCAACAGATAATAGGAATTGATAACATTGATATGGATATCTACTTGGATGCATTCTTAATAATCTCAGCCAGTATTTAATACATTTGACATAATAAACATTGCTTAAGGGTGCCCTCCCACATTCCCCATATGCAACAGCATTAGATGATCTGTAACTAATCTGAAGTAAGAATTTGCAAAATTTTCGATGGATAATTTCAATACTTTCTCTCTTTTTAAAACCCCATATCTCAGCACCATATGTTAGAATTGGTACAATTTTTTTTATCGAAGATGTACAATCCTTCTGAGGGTGACATGTCGTATCGTCTTATAAATGACTTTATCGGCCACAGTGCCTTATTAGCTTGATCGGATAATGTTTTACATGCCCTAGTCCAAATCAGTTTTGGAGTTATCATAAGCCCTAAATACTTATAAATATTGACAGTTTCCATCTGGGTACCATTATAAAACCATTTTTCATGTTTGGACAAAGGGCCACCCATTTTAAAGACGATAATTTTACTTTTATCAGGGATCCTTTAGGAATGTCCAGTTGCGCCAGAAGATCCCCAGTCTCCTGCTTACAGGTGTGTAGTAGATCTGTGAGATAGCCTCAGTAACAGGGGCCAAGGCAGACAAGAAACGCATCATTCTCTTCAGCTCAGTGTCAATAGCAGCCAACTTAGAATTTGGAACTCGATATGAGGAGACAGGTGTAGAGGAGAGATGTTCAACTCTTCATCAAGAGCTGTGGCCTGGTCCGAGAAGTCCAAAGAGTGAATAGGATAATCACCTATGTGAGCTTTCAGCTGCCCTAAATTTATTACTTACAGATAACCTGGCAAACTCTTCATCAAGCGAATCAACCAAATCCCAGACAATAGGGTGCGGAAACGATGAAGATCTGGAAAGTCCCAAATGGTAAGCTTCTTATCCCTCCCCATGAGGATCTATCAGAGGTAGAGGAAGGAGGAGAAGACTGAAGGACCACCTCAGGTGATAAGGGATGAGGCAAAAAGGTGGACCAGGAGGGGATGGAGGTCTCATTTGAGTGTATTCATGTGACTGGTTAAACACCAAGTGCATAAAATTGTGTATGATACTTGGGTCAAAACCTTGACTTGGAGGCGCACCATAATTCTATGGAAGACCAAAATTCTGCTTCAGTAAGCCACTTCCCAGTCAAGTAGACATCTGCTGCGCTATGCCAGTCCCAGGTTGTAGACTGCAATGCTGCAGTACACTAGCCTGTAGAGGTGTGCCACTACTGGTAGATACACTGCCGGGCATAGGTGCGGTCTGTCCAACAAGTGTGCCCTGTCCAACAGGTGTGCCACTGATTTTCATTTCCCTCAAGTAATGTTGGGGAAACATAGGTTGACACACTAACAGTCGCGGGTCTTCCACAAGTTGATGGGTAGACTACATTCTCCTGCAAAGTCTGTTGCGTAAGTCTCGTTTTTTCAATACACAGATTGGGCACTCTAAAAGTGCACTAACATAAAAACCAGTGAGCGAAAAAACTACAAGAACTCAACACTGGAGAGTACATCCTGTTCAAAGTTAGCAAGCTAACAAAAGACATACCAGGTAGTAAACAAAGAAAGACCACGAGGGAAAATGTACACCAGCAGTCAAAAACAAACTACTCTACTACTCTCTGAAGACTGGAAAGGCACCTGGATTGCTGGGAAATCCAGAGTGTCATGAGAGTGGAGGACAGGAGGGCTGACCTCATTAGTCTTGATAAGTTTAAAATATCAATTTTATTCAGAAAATTACATATTTTTCCTTATCTTGACTCATGCTTATTATGCTTGACAGAATCCAATAGAATCTGTTGTGGGTCATGCCACATCATGGATCCTCCGCTTGTCATGTGTTTTACGTCCACTAACCCCCCATGGGAACTTAAAAATAGCACTGTAGACTTGCAAACTTTCGTTCTGTATCTTCAGGGCTACCACAATTGTCAAAAACTTTCCCCAAGGGTTTATTTATTACATCTTCCAGTGCTTCTTAGATATACTAGTGTCCTACTAGTTATCTCATAGCAACTTCATCGATTGACATGTAGATGTGAACCCTTCAAGTAAAAGTATAGCATACAAGTACCGGGATATAATCACTCATGCTAGTCTGTTCTGAGACGTGCGCATGGACTATCAACCATTTTACTTCACAGAGTGTATTGGCATGGACAAGTCACGTGTTCAAAAAAAAAAAAACAGGGTGAGATTTTCTCAGAGCCGTTTAGGAACCATTAGTTGTTGGAACCCCTAGTGGACGGAAATGGTGAATGCCACAGACATCTTCGGTGGTGATATATCTGAGGCAGTGGTTGGCAAACACCATACCGGCTTTCCAAAAGCAGCCCTCCATTATATACTGAGTCAAAAAAGAAACTTCACATTCTTTCTTCAGTCCACGACATTGATTCCAGCGTTTTGATGGAAATTTTGTGTCAGCATAGCAGTATGTGGCTGACCATTGTCATGCTGCGCCATGAAAAGAGTTCAGGGGTGAGCACCTGGTCGCTGTAAGCAGCAGCTATGACCAGAAGTCGGGATCGGTTGTTCCCACAGAAAGCATCCCACACCATGTAACTTCAACCCCCGAATCTGTTGACTTCCTGTACACAACATTTGGCATACCGTTAACAACATCGTCACCAGAATCTATTCCTGCCGTCCGCAAATCTGAGGGTAAATGCGGATTCACCACTAAAGACAATTCGATTCCAGTCTCTCTGGGTCCATCGGAGGTGACGTTGTGCCCACAGCAGTTGTTGATGAAAGAATGGACATTGGCAGCCCACAACCGATTCTGAATGGTCTGTGAGGACAGTCGACCTCTAAACATCTCAGCCCTGGTTTGTGTAGCCGGCAGAAATCTGACGATTTGACGGTCTTCTGCTCGTCATGTCACAACCTTTCAGACACGGTGCCAGTTGCAAGTCATACACAGTACAACGTCTACATCCCATTGCTCTTGCAACGTCAATAGCTGATCTTCCTGCTTGTGACATGTCAAAGGAATGTTCACGCTGCACATTTGACAGTCGTGGCATTTAAAGTAACGTTATAACTGTGGTTTAAAAGTGTTTTCCCCAGTTTTTTAGGCCAATACAAGCACATGCAGATGAAGAAAACTTCAATGCGAAGATCACATGATTGACTGCACGTGCAAAACCTGATTTGGCAGGCACTAATGTCACTTGCATGATGAATGGATGGGTTTGAGTGGGTTTTCTAGAGTCAAAAGATAGGGATCCTATTTCGGATACATAGATGTATCATCAGAGAAAAATGATTGATTATTTTTAAAAATTACATTTTGTAAAGTTCCTTTATTGACTCAGTATAGTTGTTATTGAGCAGTTCCCATGTAAAGCGAGTGTGTAGGTTATAGCTTGGACTTCATGTGGAAAGGTGGCTTGTGGTTGCGCAAATCCTGCTGCTTTATATGCTCATAAAATAATGGTTATCATCCACACCGATATAATGTTTCTTAAAACTTCTGTGGGTGTTTCAGTTGATATTGGGATAAATAAGTGCTTGAATTTCTGTCTCCTTGTTTCAGTCCGTTATATGTAGATTTTCAATGCTCTGACAGGACACAATGATAAACCTTGCATGTCTTCCGGGCCGAGTACTGTAGACAGTGCTGGATATGAAATTGTCAGGTATGTCAGGTAGTCGTGGCAACAGATTTTTAGCAATAAAATCCCATCTGAGAACAAGGTGCACGCTACCTCGAAGCACTGTTTTCTCAAAGCGTGTTTGTGCATAATTCAGAGCATGTATATTCTCTGTGTCCACGAGAGGAGATATGTCTTGAGATAATCTAGTAGAACAAACGGGTTGTTGTTGTTCAGGTGATTGTTGACAAATCCCTGTAACAGGCATAATTCACAGTAACCTCCGCTAGCGTGTTAAGTCTTGGGCTGATGTCAGTAGACCAAGTAAACACTGCCAACTGTGAAGTGTCAACGGAGAGAGTATTGCTTGTCATATCATGGCTTGAATCTCAATCTTCCAGTAATAAGTTGTCATTCTGTTTGTACTCATTCTGAGTACTCATTGCTGCTGAAGTGTGCCCATCAACTAAATACTCATGTAAACAGTTACAAGTATATAGCTGAGGTAGAGTCAACTATGCACACGCTTCCTCTACAGGTTCCACTACACTAAATCAGAACCACTTGCTCCTCAAGCGAGGACCATATGGAAACAACTCAAACGGACAGAGGTCTGTGACAGCTGTGATTGGATGAAATAGTGCAAGGTGTTTATGTGTTTTAAAAGCACATCCATCCACTAATTAAAACTGACCACAATTTTAAGTATTTAGAGCTGTCATATTTATCACTATGACTTAAATTATGCGCATTTGTGTACCAATATTTTCAAATAGGTGACATTTGGTGCAGAATGGAGGGTTGATGTGTTCCGCTTCCTGTGCTTGGAAAAATCACCAGACATCTTGGGTAGAATTTATTCTTTAGTTTAAAGGCCAGATTGTACCCCTATGTACATGGAATGGCTGTTGGTAGCCTAGATATTCTTTTTTTAAAATATAGTGTTACTATAGAAGTCTATGGGAAAACATTTGGTGTTGTGTAACCTGTAAGGAAGATATTGTTACCGGAATCTCAACCTGCAGTGATGATGCATCAGTCTTTAGTTTCAAATCACCCACGATCCATGATGCGATGCTATCGATGGAAGTCTATAGTAGACTGGGTTACAGTGGAGACTGGTTGCCGCAAGTTGAATCCGTATGATGCTTGTTGCTCAAGTTGCAGATAAATAACCTCTAATCTGCTGACAGAAGACCCTGTGCAGACAGTCGGACAACACTGTATACTGCGATTGTAGATTGTTAATGAAGCCTTTCCCACATTGAAAGATTGCTTAACCTCTGTAGATGACTTCCTGATGCATGAACTGTGACAAATTCTGAGCAGGGTGTTGTCAACAATGGACCAATCATTCCAGAAAAGGTGTTGCAGTCCAACGATCATGGAATCTTGTACAGTCACCGAACAGCTTGTCCTGGAGCTACATGAATGAGCATGTGTGTTGGTGGCTGAATGGAAGCACATGAAAAAAAACTTCACCGCATAGTATTCATGAAATGAGACTGTCTCCCTGGCACTTGTGTTTGCTCTTCCACCTTTTATTCTTCATTGAAAATAACGTGGTTGCCATCATATACAGGTGATGTGATGAGGTTTCCATGCTTCCCTTAATGTTGTTACTGGGTGACTATAGAAACCAGTCTCAATGAAGTGACGTAAAAAGTTCTTGAACCAAATGTGTTGTAATACACAAAACGGTTACTGTAGAGTTGATAGTTTTACCACAACGAAAAGACTGTTAGTCCAATCTTAGGCTGGTGACAACTGCTGAACTGTCCTCTTGATCTCTGTACTCTGTACAGGGACAATGTAAATGAAAAATGGATCTGTATCTAGCTGCAATCTTGCGAAGATGATACCCTCTTCTTTATGCAGGATTACTTCGTGTAATCTGTCTGCCATGTACAAATGTGGCATTTGAAACAGCCTGTGTGATGAGGATCCAACTTCGGTGTTTTCTTGGATGTTATCCGACATCATTGGTTTCAGATGTGAGTCTCAGATGTTCAGCCACACGTTGACCCAACATAAGCAGCGTATATGTTGTAACATGCTTCATGAACACGTCTAGGATGAAGTTCTATGATGTGGGCCGAAACTTGACGTGTTATAAGGGAAACATTCCAAGAACGCTACAGTGTAGTTCAAAATCATCCTCAATCAACTTTTCAGTACGTATGTCATTAGATTGAATCAGCAATCAAAGATATTACTCCTGCTTCATCCTCATAATGGTAAATGCGTGCATGCCAACACGTAGGTGAGCGATTCTGATAAGCATCTCTAGTTCATCTGACTTACCGTAGGTGAGTGATCTTGATAACCATCTCTAGGAGTTCATCCGCAGATGAGTAGTCTCCCCAATGATTCCTGCCTGCAGGGTTATGATGATCCTCAAAGTCTGATGCTGATGAAGACACATGTGTACGATGACTTGTACCCTTTCTACATGGGGAGTCTCTACGACTGGTGTGCCTGGAGGTGGTGGATTCTTCATTGCAGGTAGACTGTAAACTTGCAGGTAAGCTGTCCTGCTTGGACATTATACTGCTATGTAGGTTGCTGTGCCAGTCTTCATTTTGATGGTGAGCTTCTTATCGGCTGTCTGTAGCATCTTCATGCAGGACCCCATGACGACTGCAGTCTTGGTCCAGATGCGCCAACATAATTATAGTACTGCTACGCAGGGTTGCTGACATTGAAGTAGACGACTGTGGAGCTGTGATGGCCTTTTCTTCCGCGAAGTTTGCTCCATCATGGACATCGTCTTCTCTGTAAATTGCTGCATAAACTGTCCCAGGTTGAAGCTCTGCACTGAACTTTGCGGTTGTGAAGGCTGTAGGGGTTGACGGTTAAGTCCTACATCAGGGTAGAAACTGTTGCTGTTGCACTAGCCGACATAACAGGTCGACTGAAGATTGGAAACTCTGGCAGGAGAAACGGGGTTCAGCAATAACGACTGCTTCATGTGGTGGGAGTATCTTAGAGGAGAAGGACCTCGACTTCTGTGAAGAACTTGAAGTCTTCAAAGCTGATGATTTCTTCTTCACAAGTGCCAATGTAGACTTGTAGTGTCGTCTTTGCTTCCAAAAGGGACGCAGACCCGAGCGCTGGCCGGTCAGGCTGGCGGCTGCCCCTTGCCACTGCCCTGTGCTTCTTCACCTCGGAAGATGATGATCTCCTCTGACTGGTGATAGAGGCTACTACATCAGATGACTGCCCCCGGGAGCTGGTAGGCGATTTACTAGAATGAAGAATTTCAGCATCAGTAAACAAATGATTACTAGTGTTGTATTAGTATATTTACCCGACCAAATATGGTTATGCCTTCTATCATATTCCTTTGCACGCCTAAGAATAGCTGATATATAACTATTGAACTGTTAAAAAGGCATATAAAGTATGCACACTTAGGCAGTAATTTTGTTACATACAGATCAAAAACTGAATACAGCTGTAATCTGGTTGATATATGTCTGAAATTAGAAAAGGATATGTACCGTTTTGGGACCCCACTGCCCTCATGTCCATCCTCTACGGTGAATGAAAAAGTATAGAGCATGACACGTCATGTCAAGTGACTATTTGCGTGCCAAAAGTGAACGGGCTCAAGGGAGGTTACTCGTGGGTGAGTAATGATTTTACATCCTCTTCAATGAAGGGAACTTCACAGGATTCAAGTGTTCCACTATGTTCGGATAGAAGAAGACAAGCATAATAAGCATGAGTCAGGATAACGAAAAATTATTCTTTTCAGCATTTATTATATTTTTCTAAGTTTTGGCAGATTTTAGCAGTAAACATGCTTTTCTGGATATCATATTACCATCCCACTGAATGCACAGTTAGAGTGATGTGGACTATTTCAACATATTCTATTTGCAACTGCGTCAATATTGAGAAATACAGAACAACAGTCTAAAACAGCCCTGTTTCCGGCAGTCCTATAGTTCAAGTTCATCTTATACTTGATGAGACATTATGATAATGATGTTCACTTAAGAAACTGTTGCAAGTGTATTTAGTGGAAAGTGTCTTCCACACACAAACCTGTGGATAGCGGAACTAGATGGATATGTTGATGGCCAGGACTGATGTAAATAAGATACTCATGCATGGAAGGACTTGAAAATCTTACATTTTATGGTTTAAGGCAAACTGATGATACTTTCAGAATCCAGGTATGAGGAGATTAGTGTCTTTGATATCTAAACTGATTAACCCTGTTTACCTGCAATTTGACTAACTAGATATTGCTTGTCTATTAACATCCATATGGTGAAGTCAACACAAGCTCCATACATGTCATGCTCCAAAACTCCTTGTTTCTGCTCAAAATGTCTTGAGAAGATCTATCCTTCCAACTCATTTTCTGATGGAAGATTTCTGAAAAAGGCCACATCTTTGGACTAAAATGCTGGATTTGAAGAATTTGATAGTGTAGCGCTGTAATCTCTTCTTCAACTTTTGGTGAGCTTATGAACCCTCTTGTAACAAAACTATTTGGCCTCAGCACAGGATGGACCTCTTGGATTGTTCAGACTTGGCTTTATTCTATAATTACACATATTGTACTGTTGGCCTCATGGTATCTATATCTAATGAAGAATCTGAATCTTGCTTCAGACCATAAAAGCTGGATCTTAAATCCAACCCTGGGAAGATGAGACATCCATTTGCGTTTTCACTAAGCTGTCCAACAGGCTTTGGATGAAGTCAACTTGATTCATGAAGAGTTGGTATAATGCCTACCATTAACCAGTCCTTGTATGCCTCAATCATCACTGCATGTTTGTAAGGTTCTCCTTAATCCTTCTAGGGCACAGAGCAATGACTAATGCAAGTCACTAACTTGCTCCTTTATAAGAATAGTCAAAGAGAGTAAATAATGACAGTAGCATACACTAACCAAAATTAGGTTGGGAATTCACACAAGTGGATTGCTCATTATCTCATCTAGTCAATGTGTTATTTCAATGTGGTACATCCAGGTTCTGATTCAAGTTCATATGAACCATATCTGAACTGACACAATCTGAACTGACACTGCTGTTCTGTAAGAAATTGACCCCATGTGTTATGATCAGTAACTTTATCCTGCACATGGTCAGACAATTGATATAGCAAAAAACAGACAGAAAGTACATTGTAAAAACTGCATTTTATTAGATTACTGACATATTCCACCACAAAAACTATGATTGCTACCTTGCCCCACAGTGTGATGACTGGCTAGGTGTTGCTGTTGATGTTCTCTTCTTCCTTGTAACACTTGGCCATAATGAAGCGGTCCCTCATCAGTTTAAATAATGTATAGTAGTTACAGAACAGGATGAGAGCCAGGCAGATTATGTGACTCCACTCCATGCACTGCAGCAAGCGGAAAAACTGATAAGCCACCAGCAACCAGGCCAAGATGAGCAACCAGTTGATCACCCGAAGTGGCTTATGAAAGAGGAACTGCAAAAATAAACAAACCACACTCAAAGTAGTTAGTAACAAAATGACAAAACAATGACAGTCATAAAGAAAGTTTACACCTGATTGTGTATGGAGCTGACACAAGCTTCAAGGCAACACAACTTATAGTAACAAAACGACAGGGCTATAACTATCCCCCACGTGGCTATTGTCTTCATATTGGCGAATACACATGGAGAAACTGGATAGGGGTGGAGGGGAATAACCAGTTGTGTGGGTAGGGGTGGAGGTGGGAGAATAACCAGTTGTGTGGGTAGGGGTAGAGGTGGGAGAATAACCAGTTGTGTGGGTAGGGGTAGAGGTGGGAGAATAACCAGTTGTGTGGGTAGGGGTAGAGGTGGGAGAATAACCAGTTGCGTGGGTAGGGGCAAAGGTGGGGAAATAACCAGTTGTCTGGGTAGGGGTAGAGGTGGGAGAAATAACCAGTTGTTTGGGTAGGGGGAATAACCAGTTGTGTGGGTAGGGGTAGAGGGGGAATAACCAGTTGTGTGGGTAGGGGGTAGAGGTGGGGGAATCACCAGTTGTGTGGGTAGGGGTAGAGGTGGGAGAATAAACAGTTGCATGGGTAGGGGTAGAGGTGGGGGAATAACCAGTTGTGTGGGTAGGGGTAGAGGTGGGGGAATAACCAGTTGTGTGGGTAGGGGTAGAGGGGGAATAACCAGTTGTGTGGGTAGGGGGTAGAGGTGGGGGAATAACCAGTTGTGTGGGTAGGGGTAGAGGTGGGAGAATAACCAGTTGTTTGGGTAGGGGGAATAACCAGTTGTGTGGGTAGGGGTAGAGGGGGAATAACCAGTTGTGTGGGTAGGGGGTAGAGGTGGGGGAATAACCAGTTGTGTGGGTAGGGGTAAAGGTGGGAGAATAAACAGTTGCATGGGTAGGGGTAGAGGTGGGGGAATAACCAGTTGTGTGGGTAGGGGTAGAGGTGGGGGAATAACCAGTTGTGTGGGTAGGGGTAGAGGGGGAATAACCAGTTGTGTGGGTAGGGGGTAGAGGTGGGGGAATAACCAGTTGTGTGGGTAGGGGTAGAGGTGGGGGAAATAACCAGTTGTTTGGGTAGGGGGAATAACCAGTTATGTGGGTAGGGGTAGAGGGGGAATAACCAGTTGTGTGGGTAGGGGGTAGAGGTGGGGGAATAACCAGTTGTGTGGGTAGGGGTAGAGGTGGGAGAATAAACAGTTGTGTGGGTAGGGGTAGAGGGGGAATAACCAGTTGTGTGGGTAGGGGGTAGAGGTGGGGGAATAACCAGTTGTCTGGGTAGGGGTAGAGGTGGGGGAAATAACCAGTTGTTTGGGTAGGGGGAATAACCAGTTATGTGGGTAGGGGTAGAGGGGTAGAGGTGGGGGAATAACCAGTTGTGTGGGTAGGGGTAGAGGTGGGAGAATAACCAGTTGTGTGGGTAGGGGTAGAGGTGGGAGAATAAGCAGTTGCATGGGTAGGGGTAGAGGTGGGGGAATAACCAGTTGTGTGGGTAGGGGTAGAGGTGGGAGAAAAACCAGTTGTGTGGGTAGGGGTAGAGGTGGGGGAATAACCAGTTGTGTGGGTAGGGGTAGAGGTGGGGGAATAACCAGTTGTGTGGGTAGGGGTAGAGGTGGGAGAATAACCAGTTGTGTGGGTAGGGGTAGAGGTGGGAGAATAACCAGTTGTGTGGGTAGGGGCAAAGGTGGGGAAATAACCAGTTGTCTGGGTAGAGGTTGAGGTTGGGGATATTAACCAGTTGCGTGGGTAGGGGTAGAGTTGGGAAATAACCAATTGTGTGGGTAGGGGTAGAGGTAGGAGAATAACCAGTTATGTGGGTAGGGGTAGAGGTTGGGGAGAATAACCAGTTGAATGGGTAGGGGTAGAGGTGGGAGAATAACCAGTTGTGTGGGTAGGGACAGAGGGGGGTGAATGACCAGTCGTGTGGGTAGGGGTAGATGTGATACTGTAATACTGATTACAGTCAAACCCTGTTTACTCGGACCCAACATATCTGGAAACCCCACCTTCTGGACGATTTTTATGTGAAGCGAAACTTACGTTCATTAATTGTCCTCGCTTCCGGACCCAGAGGGCGAATTTTCAAACCATTCCTATCGATTTCCATTGAAAAATGATCCAGTTATCCGGAAGGGGAGATCTGTGCAACGTTCATGTGCATGTGTCACGTTACTATCGTTTACCGCACAACAAAGTGACCGGAAGGCATTTGATGTGAACTGATTAATTAGCCATCAAAACACTAGTGACGCGTGTCACTCGGGTTGCTCATTAGGATTTGGCGCGTGTGAGAACATCTCATCAGTAACGGAAACACATGTTAAGTAGGATTAAAGTAAACTACACTATAATTGTACTGTATATAACACTTATAAATCAACCCCTACTATCTGTCATGATGCAAGTTAAAAATAGCCTGCCACATGATCTAAGTCATGTGATCCCGTCCGGAAGTTTAATTTCAGCAGACAGCAAAAGTTCGACGCGATGTCATATGTTTTAGGGTGTTGAAATTTAAAGAAAAAGAATATGCATTTGGCAAAATGGAGACTTTTCGTCATCAATTTCATCTAACTTACCATCTGAAGCTCCACATGCTTCATGTGTTCCGCCTTCCATGTATTATCGGTACACGTATATGTTATGATGATTCACTGTTATTACTATTGAGTGTCGATTTATTGATACACATATATGAAAATGTTTTTGCTTTCACCTAATTTTCATGTTTTGCTTGTTTGATCCAGTTAACCGGACATCTCGCTATCCAGACGATTTTTTAGTGAAACCAAAACGTCCAGATAAACGGGGTTCGACTGTACCATGCACTAGATGTAAATGATAATTCACTCTGAAATGAGTTGATGACAGATGTCTTACAACAGCAGTGACATGCATTACATTAACCAGCAACAGATGACAAACATAGTTGTTTGTAAGAATATCAAAGAATGAGAACCATGTGCTTCAATACAAACATTTATATAATGTCTTTGAGTTCCATTTTAGAAGTTGGACATACAATATTGATCAAACTTCATGGATAACAACTTACTACTTTGTGAGTGCAATGTTTTGATAGTTTCTTTACAAATTCACACTGTTTCACAATGGCACAAGAATCTGTATCAAAATGCCACACTCACAAAATAAAAAAAAGTTGTTATCCATAAAGTCTGTTCAATAAAGGATTTATGTAATAATAATGTCATGTGAACTAAAGCACTCTTACAAAAAGTAGGTATGTAATAATAGTACAAGCACACACACTACAATGTCCACTTACATAAAATCTGCCATGCATGCTGTTTCCAGGTTCAGCTGTGACATTTATACCTTCAGCTTTAAACAACCCCCTGACATGTTTGACTAGAGCACCTTGCGGCCATACCTGCAGCTCTGACCACCTGAAACATAATGGGATTATTAAATGACATACCGGGGCTATACATTTTGACAAGGCACATATAGGAGTGTCATTGTTACACAGAACAGAATTCCAGTGATATATCTGTGGATACAACACACTACACATTTCATCTCAATTTGATTCTAAAAGCTGGAACCCAAAATATATTTCACCATGGCATACTCACTAACATTTTGCCAGTAAGTTACTTCCCTTTATTAAGTTATCAGAACATGTCAAATAAGGTCTTGAGGAAGTTATATTACCATATGTATATTAACATCATAAACAGTCTGTACAGGGAAATCATCAGGTCTTGGCTCCCCTCTTTAGTACTAATGGTCACGAGTGGTATACCATAGATGTGCTGCCCTGAGGACCTGACTGGCAACGTGAAGTCAATTACATCAAGAACCCAGCAACCTCTCAGAATACCAATGTTTATCTGCAGTTCACTTCTTGCTGTGTGCATGTTGCAGTGCTACACTATACACAGTGGTTCAAATAGGTACCCCTTGACAAAGATGCAACAGTGTTATAAGGATTGCTCCTGGCAAAGGATGCACCTATGATGTGAAAATGATGCTGTGCTGATACTTCATCTGTTGACACTTAAAGATTAATAATGAGATGCCATCAAACCATATCCATACTTGATGTAGATCTAAACCAGTGCTAAGGGTGCTCAAGAGGATGTTAGCTCCAAATCTAAACCTTCGGAAGAACCACATTTTTCAATCTAAGTTAAGCAACAGGAGAGAGGGAATTAGACATATTGTATCAAGATAAGAAATAATAAAAGCATATGCACATAACATTACAATTACTTACGCATTATATGGTACATGAGCATGTCGTCCCTCCACACGCTGCCATCGACCAAGGTGAAGGGCGCATCGGTGCAGAAGGTCAAGGTAGCGAGGTGACAGGAAGTGGGCAATGAGCATGAGAAAAGCACTGAGCCAGGTGAGACATACATGTTGTCCTACCCACCATGTGTCATAGTACAAGGTGTTCTGTGGAAGGAGAGAGATGGTGGTTGCAGTTAGACAATAACAAAACTCATCTTTCTCCCTATTTTCTTTGTATAAATGCATAGTAGTTCTTCAACATGTATGACAGCAGCCTGGTATGACACCTTTCAGTCAAGCCCTTCACTGCGATTGAGACATGTTTAAAGTCACTGCTTATGTAATGTATGTGAGTAACACAGAAATATTAAATGTGTAGCACACATCTAGAAATGTATACTAGATCAGTAAAGTACATATAGTCCACATGGTACCACACATAACTGAAAAACACCAAAAAAAAAATACAAACATTCATTCATGCAGACAAGTAATGGACCATTAGAACACTTAAAATATGTCTGATTGGGATTCTTTCAGCTAGCTGGCAAACCGATTTGTAAAACCTTCTATTTGTTTGGTGCTTACTGCTGCATGCACCAATATTCTTGCTGTATGAAGGCTATAAATAATCAAGACTTGACCACCCAATCCAGAGACTGACATTATGAGCAGACATCCACTAAGGGTACAATGATACACATTTAACCAACAGAACATGACTACTGTGTTTCTCACCTCTACTACAAGGTTGATGTGACTGATATTTACCTGGTGAATCACAACAAGGTAAATCACATTCATATATGACGAAATCTCATCAGACTGAAATATAATGCACTTTGGGAACATATTGTATTTTCTCATAAACAGAATAATTTTTCAGAAGAAGTAAATAAAGTAAATTACAACTTAAACACAATGGTATTAAAGACAACATAAACTCCAACATAACAAACATACATGCTGCTCCTGTTAATGACAGTACAGACATACACTTAGAACTATTTCACAAATAGTAAGCATAGTAAACTTTGGGTTCTTTGATGCCAATATAGCCACGGATTTTACTATCAGGAAAGTGATTTTGGTTAATTAATTGTATCAATTTACCAGTGAACCAAGCTTTATGGCAAATAATCCATAGATATTAATCAGTCATAACTAATTTAGTCCCACTAATGTGGTGACACTCAGAGTGTTATGGATATGTCTGCTTGTTACAGGTGAGTCAAGTCAATCAATAACAGACAAATAGGTAAGACATAGTGGCTGGAGTTGGACCTATTTATCTTTGTATAAATTGACCACCATTTTTTGAGGGACACAGTTAACTTGTAATACCCTTGAACATATCAAGTTAAAGGGGTACTGATCAAGAGCAATTCACCAGGATTGGTTGTTGCTTTTGTTCGTGAATCTTCCCCCATATGTACCCAGATGATATGCCAGATATCTTGACTAGTTCATGATATCTGCTTTACAAACTTTAAGAGCAACCACTAGTATATATCCTCATGCTGATCAACAAGATGAAAAACAGTTCAATCTTTGTGACCCCTTCATATTTCACTTATTTTGTAAACTGGCAGAAATTATCCAGTGTATAATGATAACAAGTCCAATCATACTGAAACTGGTACATCTGCAATACAGCTGTAATATCATCAAATGTTATAAATAGCCTCATTGAGTCACATCTTAGACACACACTTCTGCATGAAGGCTTGCGAAAACAACAGTGAAGCATTGAAAAGAGTCTCAGTGATAATTTAACTGAAGTGGAATGATTCTGGTAAATACTACAACAAGGTATGAAATCAAAATGCACATGTCCATTTCAAGCGACCATAATACGAATAATATCAGGTCATTACCTTGTTCAAGGAGTGTATCCATCAATACCCATATAAAGGAACAATATCCCATGTATATGTAGTTGAAAGAGAAGTGTGTTACATGTCATGAGCCTTTGACAACCTAATATCCAGGTAACCCCAACCAGACATTGTGGCAGAAGCCTACAGGCCACCCACTGATGGGGCAAGAACAATGACAACCTACTGATGGGGCAACAACTGATAACCCACTGATGGGGCAAGAACAATGAAAGCACACTGATGGGGCAAATCAGTGACAAACCTACTGTTGGGGCAACAACGCACAACCCACTGATGGGACAAGAACTGACAACCCACTGATGGGGCAAGAACAGTGACAATCTACTGATGGGCAAGAACTGACAACCCATTGATGGGGCAAGAACAATGACAACCCACTGATGGGGAAAGAACAGTGACAACCCACTGATGGGGCAAGAACAATGACAACCCACTGATGGGGCAAGAACAGTGACAACCTACTGAAGGGGCTTCAACTGACAACCAATTTATGAGGCAAGAACAATGACAGCCTACTGATGGGGCAAGAACAGTGAAAGCACAAAGATGGGGCAAATCAGTGACAAACCTACTAATGGGGCAAGAACAATGACAGCCTACTGATGGAGCAAGAACAGTGATAAAGTACTGATAGGGCAAGATTAGTGGCAACCTACTCATAAGGGAACAACTGACAACCCACTAATGGGACAAAGAGCAGTGACAATCTGATACTGATGGGGCAAGCATAGTGACTACCCACTGATAGGGCAAGAACAGTGACAACCTGCTGATAGGGCAACAACTGACAGATCCCATTGATGGGGCAAGTACTGTGACAACCTGTGGATAGGGCAACAATTGACAATCCATTGATGGGGCAAGAACAGTGACAACCTGCTGATAGGGCAACAACTGACAGAACCCATACAGTGATATTTAGTTAAGGACAATGCAGAAGAATGCATTATTTATAACAAATATCAAGCTACCTGTGAGTAAAACATACATCATCAAAGCACCAAATACTGGTGAATCAGATACAAAATAAAGCCACAAAGTTAAAATAAATCAATGAATAAATAAAATTACAGACAACACAAATATACTGGTAAAAAATTTCATGCAGTACATTTGTAATATATGAGAATGTTTAACTGCGGAACTTTTAATCCATGCTGCATTTGAATTAGTCTGTATGATATTATTGCACATGCATTTTGAGTGATCTGATCGTTGCAGCTAGCACATTCATAATGCATGACACAGAATATATATACAGGTAAAAGTGCATTTAACTTGCACTACCAAGAGGATGTATGTTGACTGTTTGTTGGAAATGATGTAAATTTGAAATGAGAGTATTTTTAAAAACAATGATCATTGTGCCTTTGTGTCTTCCATCAGAGAAGTTCAAAACTAAATGTTGGCCTCGCAGACCTTGGATTTCCGTACCTACTGGACACAAGTGTTGATAAACTGTTGATGGTGTGTTCACAATGTGATAAAAATACAAGGTGACAATGCTAGGGATTTACCCAAATAAAATTACTGGCTAGTGCAGGCAAAAGACCCTGTTTAGTTTCTACTTAGGAGATAAACATCATGTGTTGGCCAAATGTTATTGAGTATTTGAAGCACGGGAATGCATTTGGAACCGACAGCGTCAGCCGGAGGTTTCAAATGAAATATTCCTGTGCTTCAAATACTCAATAACACCCGGAAATTGGCCAACACATGATGTTTATTGACATTGTAAACACAAAAGTAAACCAAAGGGTTTTACTGTCTGCACTCGTTTACATCGAGTACGGGTACAGCAGTGAAGTGTCATCAGCAGGCCGTTTCCGCTGGTTCCCATGGTAACGTCTGGAGTTGCTCATTTGTGACGTCATTCTGACTTTACGTCACAATATGATTTGAATGACGTCACCACTGTTGATGACTCAACAAAACAATTGTTTGCGAGGTCAATGCGCAGTGAATAGTCTTTCAGTTTCCGGGAATCTAATACCATTTGATCATGTTTTTCAACCAATCAGATTACAGAACACAGTGACTTTTGGTTTACAATGCTGGTAAACACAGGGTACCAAGTAGAACATCTTTCTTGGAATCCACGCACAGAATAATCAACTCCTCAGATGGCTGGCAAACTAAAACAGTGTTTCAACTGAATGATTGAATCCAATAAGAATAAAGTGACAGTAATAACAACAACAACGACGACAACAACAAGAGAAACCTGGCACTGTCCAGTCTCCATGGCAACTTACCCAGCAAGTATCACAGTTGTTCTGCACATTCTAGATTGCAGGTTGAAATTAACAAAAGGGACATCAACATGATGAAAACCTTACAAATGTAAAGGTTTTCTACATATGGCAGAATGCCACCAGTGACATGGGTATCTGAACTAGACTTTTACACCCTGACTGAATAGGAAATAATTATAAATATAATTATTATACAATAGGGAATAATTGAATTTAGTGAGCTTTGATCATGCTATGATACGAAAACATGTTGTTTTACTGTTTTCTGACAAGACAAGACTTGATGTTCCCTAAGACAGTTATCAAAATATTGTGTTGAAAGTGTCCTAGCTGTACAGAGTGCGAGCAATAATACCGTAACTATCATTTGCAGGTTTGAATCTAACTACTTGGAAATACACACAGAAATCACAATCTTAAGTCCTTCAATGATATTATCCTGTGTTACATGACAAACACATGCACATCACATGCCAATGTTAATACCACATGGTTACTGTGTGTCAGAATAAGCCGATATAAAATCACATTCCCACATATTATAGCTAAAATGGACAGAATTATCACTAAAACACCCACACTCATCAGAAATGAGCGGGCCACTGTAACTTGATAATGCCCGCAAAATGCTTGACGATGGGCCATTATCATGACCATTGTTAGGTGCCATCATAAGTACCTCAGCCTACGGCTCGTTTGAACTTAAGTTCATTATTGGCGATATTTCTGACTCACATTCATCACATGAACCTGTGCTGTTATATACTATCTAGTCTGTGCCAACCATAACAATTGTACCATAAATTACAACATGCAGCAATGAAAGCATCCTCTGGAACTCTAACCTTGTTGAGTACTGAAACAATGTCACATGGTAGTATGGGCAAAGGTCAAGGTCGAATGGTGTCTCTCTCAATAGTGACACCGTCTGTGTTGTACTATGACGTGTCCATATGGGTAAAATGAGTGTCAGTGACCTCCATCATTTGTTGTGACAATAAATGCAGTCAATGCCAATTTTATTCTTATAGTATTAAAAATTCTATCCATTTTAGCTATAATAACGGTAACGCTATTTTTCAGGGCATTATCATTTGCAGAAGTCCTCAGTCTTCCATTAACAGTCCAACGAAGGATGGCAGTTGAAAAGACCGATGGCTTCTGCAAATGACAATGCCCTCAAAAAATAGCATTACCCTTATCAGAAATATTCCAGTAAAGTGAAGGTTCAGATACACACCTGTGCAAAGCAAAGAGGTACAAAGGCCATATAGTACGCTGTCAGCATGGAGTTAAAAAGAACTTGCTTCACTCGATTATTGAAGTCATTTTTTAGTGCTTCCACTTCTTCCCTGACAATGTCTGGTGTAAGTGTACAGTTGTGATAGAGCACTGACTCTCTCTCCAGGGGGCGGTGTTTGGCCACACCCTTGTCCCCATATGTGGCCACACGAGGCCATGCATGTTGTCTCTGGTAAAGTGGTTTCAGTGTAGGTCCAAACAGTATGAGATATGTAGCTAGTCTGGAACATGATAAAATAGATAGTTAAGACAACAACAAGCAATAGCAAAACAATCAGATGAAAACATCGGCATATTATATTTTCTCAGACAGACCTAGCATTATGACACTCTCCCTCACTCACAACCCGTGGGAATGGGAGAACACTGTGTACCATCATCCGTCTAAAACATGTCAGCACTTGGCTGGAGATTTCATGCTTGGTTGAAAAGTCTTTGTTCATATGACTTTTGCCAACAAAATCATGACCAAACATGATTATTCAAAACTTTTGTTACCTAAGAGCTAGGACCAATGACCAATATATCTTCAGATACAGGATAACTTTTGATCGTAAACTGTGAACGTTGCACACATATATGTATCCCTTCCCAAACAGAGGCATTTTTGTTCAACAACTCAGGTGACAGAGGTTTCAGGTGGCACTAAAATTACCTCTGATCAAGCAGCTGATCAAGGCAATGAACAGCTAGAATAGTCTCAGACTACCAGATGCATCCATCCATGATACAGAGACATTTAGAGTGAAAAGCCATTTGTGGTGATGCCTCATATTCAAATTTATGACAAAATAAACATTTTTATCAAAGTGAAGATTTCTTTAAAGGAAACCAAATTATTCATCAAAGTCAAAATAATTTCACTGCAAAATTGAAAATTTCAGTACAAATTGTATGCTTATATATTTATCATATCTCACGTTATGCACTTCACTCTCTTGATTTGACACTGAGTGGGACGATGTAAACTTTTTCCCCTAGGCCTCTCATGGCCATCCAACCATGCATTCCATGTTACCATCATTATAAGACAGCTTCCTTTCAGCGAGAAAAAGCTGTCACTTCACCATGATGTCAACATACTCCTGTAAACTAAAGCCAGAGACATTAATGGGGCCAGCCCCTGCTTCAAGAAGAACCCTACAGACACCGACCAGAGGGAGGTGAAAGAGAAGCACAACTTGGAAACTCACAGTTTTCATGTTCAGTTCCAGGCAACATCAAATTGACCCTCACTCCTTTACATAAGCTTAGTCAAAGGATAAGCCTGGCAACGAAATCCACAGGAATTTAGGAGTGACACATAACACTGATGTAATTGCTTTAAAAGTAGAGGTAATATTGTGGATACAGAATCGTATTCCAGATTCAAGCAACAACCAAAGTGGTAGTATCTCCTTGTCTTAGTATAAAGCTAAGTGAAGTAGCTCTAAAAAATAAGCAAAGAGAACATAAGGCAGACAAACACTTCAGACTTACATTCCAGAAAACACAGGGAAACAGCAACTGCGTGGGATCATCCTTATCTGCGTTGTTAGGCCATAGACAGCTCTTGTGCGAGAACAAAGGGACCAAACTGGACATCCTTGACCTAGAGGTTCTGGAGATGGATGAAAAGACCAATTCAGACCACCATAATCATGTTAAGAGATCAGTTGCTATGGGGAGCCATCACAAACACTAACGCCAATGTCTCTTGGGGATTGGAAGCTGTGAGAAGCAGGTTCAGTGATTGAAAGTGATTACTATAGCCACCTTCCAAAAATACTCCAAGGTGACTAAGGACTTCTGCAGATGCACCAAACATGCAGTGGCAGGGTCAGAACGGATGCTTGACGCCGATCCGAGCAAGGGTGTAACAGAAGGTCGTCCCAGTCTGGAAGATGAACTGGGTTTAGGTCTGTGAGATGTGCGAGATTGACAAACCAACTCCTGACTAGTCAGTAAGGCATGACCAAAAGTAGTAGAATCTATCTGGTCACCCACAGTTTCTGGATTACTCTGGGTTGAAGAGACGGAAAGGGGAAAGCATAGGCCCTGAGACCTTCTCACGAAATCGACAGAGGGTTGAGATCACATGCTATTTGGTCTGGTATCAGACAGACAAACATCAGGGGGTGATGGCTGAACCGCATGGCGAAGAGGTCGATTTGGGGCCTTGATAACAGGAAGACCAGTTCCTGAAAGATCTGTGGGTTCAAACACTACTCCATGGGAGGCGACCAGTCAGAGCAGGACAGCGCATCTGCGATGAAATTGTGACTCCAAGAGTGTGTCTGGCTGAAAGCATTGATGAGTTGAGGAGGAGGAAGTCAATTAAATGGAAGCACTGGAACCCAAGCTGAAGAAATTGTAGTAATTTCTGAGAGTCCTGGTGAATGGGCACATGAAGATATGCATCTTGGAGGTCAAGACTGACACTGTCAACTCCACTCCCAATCCCAAGGTCGGCTACCTCTAGTGCAAAATGAATGGCCACAAAAGCCCTGATGGGCAGTGACACGGTTCAAGATGAGATGGCAAAAAGCACAGCGCCCTTCTCTGTATCATGGAATATTACAGATGGAATTTCTGAAGTTTCAACAATTCCACCAAAATTTGAAATTGAGTGTCCCGATCCACCTTTATCGCATACCATTAAACAAAGACTGCAGACAACAGCTGATGGAAAAGTTCAGCCTTAACCCTGTCATTCCATGACAACAAATTAAGTGGACAGTGACGTCGAACTGCTAGGAGATATCCCAAAAAGTGAGACAGCTGGCCAAGTAAGGATAAGGGACATACAGCTCCTGATGTAAGCATCCTGGTTTGTGAAGGAGTGTTCCACTGAGGCCGCAACCACGTCCACCGCTGAGATGATGAAACTGATCGAATGTAAAGAGTGATGAATAGCTCCATCCTCAAATAAGAAAGCTGAACAAGACCTCTTCATCCTCATAGGCTGAAGGAGCAATTTACAATGACTCAAATCCATGGGAGTGGGTTGCGCTAGGGAGAATCTAAGTGACGACAAGCTATCATTAATCCTCTTAAGGCTTTTAAAGGCATGATCCAAAGATATATTTAGACAAGCAATATATGGTCATGGGAGGAAGGTAATAGACACAAAGTCTCATGGAGAAAGAAAGTCGAACAAACCTGTAGAGGTTGCAGATTCTTTGAATAGAGTCCTCCTTGGGGTACTTATAAGCATTTAAATGTTCTTTAAATTCTTGTGACAGTTGTAACTATATTTTTTCAATAAAAATATGTACAAGAGCAGGTAACTCTTCAGACGATAGCCTCCAGCAAAAACACTTCCATTCTGTAAGCAATACAGACAGAATGTGGGGAGGTGGGTGGCCGTACACCAAGGAGGACTCTATTCAAAGAATCTGCAACCTCTACAGGTTTGTTCGATTCTTTTTCATAGAGATCCTCCTTGGGGTACTTATAAGCATAAGACAGACTCCTAAAGACTGATCTTAGGGAGAGGCATTCTGTCTGCTCATAAACTTGACATAAGATGATAACCTTTATTACAAACTGATAGTAACAAGGAATCAAACTTACCTGGTCACGTGACCTCTCTGTGCCTTGCGGCAGGGGTGCGGACCAGGGCCAGGCTATTACACGGTCTAACCCTACCATTCTACGAGAAAGCCGTAGGGTGCCTATAAAAAATTGCCCCCCCCCCTCCCATTTTTTTTCCAAAAAACGGGAGCCAAGACAGGCGACCAATATATTAAGTTCCACCGGCCAAGGTGCTAGGGAAGGACTCAGACAGTAAGATGGAAAGTATACAGTAAGACACCACCACCAGTCTACTTGTTGCAGCTACAATGTCAAATGATCGTTCATCAATTGCGAGGGTAGCTCAATCGGCTAGGGCACTCGTGCCTTGCCCACTGGTGAGAACTGACTGGCCAAACCGAGCAAGCTCGCTTGACAGTCTGTCTAACTGGTAATGACGGATGAACGTGCTTGGTCGGCTCCAAATAGCCGCGGAGCAGATCTCCTTAATGGGCAAGGCAGACGCATATGCCTTAGACGTCACCACAGTCCTAACCGAATGAGCTTTCAAACCCTCAGGAGGCGTACGACCTTTCGAGGTGTATCCCAAACAAATGGCAGAGACAAGCCACCTAGATATGGTCTGCTTGTTCACCAGAAGGCCAGCCTTGCCGCCACCATAACAGCAGAACAACTGATCATTCTTCCTAATGTCTTTTGTTCGTTTGATATAAGCCTTAAGGGTCTTACGGACATCTAAGACATGAGCACGTCGAAGAGAGGTACCGGACGGTGAAGGCTGCATGAAAACAGGGAGCTCAATAGGCGCCGTTACGTGAAAGGTGCTATCTCTCTTAGGACGGTAAGTATCTGGCAATCGAATGCTCACTCTGTCTTTGTGAAACACCATTAAATCAGGGTTGGCGGACATAGCGTGTATGTCGCCTACCTATCTGCCAGAAGTTACCGCCACAAGAAAAGCAGTTTTCCATGTCAACAGCTGGAGGGACAGAGCCAACAGATTGTGAAAAAGAGGACCGGACAGCCAATCAAGAACGACTGGCAAGTCCCACAGGGGACTAATCCGCCGGACAGACGGACGGATTCTGTCCACGCCTGCAAGAAAGCGCTGAACTAGAGGGTGCTGCCCCAATAATGCACCATCAACAGGAATGTGGATGGCAGAGATTGCCGTGGAGTAACCTCTAACTGTAGAAGCGGCCAAACCAGCTTCCAGTTTAGATTGTAAAAACTCCTACACAGATACTAGATCTGCAGAAAAGGGATCGAGAATCTCCCTGTCGACACACCAGCGCGCATAACAGGCCCATCTATCCTCATATTGAACGTTTGTCGAATCCCTCCGCGAAGCCAGAATTGTGTCTGCAACTGGTGCAGGAATTCCTCTTGCATGGAGGCGACTCCGGACAACGGCCCGAGACTGATAGTTCTCCCAGGACGCCTCCCCCAGCCTGTGAGGGAGGCGTCCGTCTGAATCGAGAGGGAAGGTGTCGGCGTCTCTAAGGGGACAGATTTCCGACTTCCATCCACCACCGCAGGTGAGGAATCAACCAAGCGGGAGTCTTGAGAACAGTCTCGTAGCTCTCCGAATGGGACCACAACTGGGCTAACGCCTGTTGAATGGGTCGCATCCTCAACCTCGCATCCTCAACATCCACTGTAGCCGCCATAGTGCCCAGCAAATGAAGCCAAGTTCTTGCTGTGGCCCTGGGGGACTCGAAAAACTGAAGAACAGCTCTCTGAACTTTGACGATGCGGTCTGGGGCTAAGGAAACAATCCCCTGTGCCGTATTGAACTGTGCCCCCAAGAACACCAGATCCTGCGTGGGGGTCAGGTCTGATTTCTTGAGATTGATGATCCAGCCGAGCTTCAACAGGATGTCCATCACTTTCTGTGTGGCATCGTGTGATAACAGGAGCCCGTGAGCCCTCAAAAGCCAATCGTCCAGGTACGGATGACAACACCTGCCCTGTGACCTGGCTAGCTGAGCCGGTGGAGATGCCGAAGGGCAGAACCCGAAACTGATAACACTTCCCGTCGAACGAAAACCGAAGGTATTTCTTGAACTCGGAGTGTATCGGAACATGGAGGTAAGCGTCCTTGAGATCGATTGACGTGAGCCAATCCCCTGTCTAAAGGGAAGAGATCACTGAACACAGTGTCTCCATCCTGAAGGACAGAACCTCTATGAGCTTGTTCAGCCCCTTGAGATTCAAGATAGGTCAGAACCGTCCGTCCTTCTTGGTCACAAGGAAGTACGTGGAATAAAACCTGTCTTCTTGTTGACCTTCCGGAACCACCTCGATGGCTGCCTTGTCCAGTAACGACTGGACCTCGGCACGGAGGACCTCTGCTTTTTCCTGGGAGAACGGCACCGGCATGTGCCGAATCCCTGAGAAGCATGGAAGGTCTCGCTTCCACTGTGGCAAATGGCCATCCCTGACTGTGGACAGGACCCAGGGATTTGAAGTGGCTGCCTGCCATTCCGAAAGGAATAGTGACAGCCTGCCGCCTACAGGGACTTCTGGCGCAAGGCAATGTACCCCCACATTCGGCAGTTCTCCGCCTGCTTGTGCAGGGGACACCAAAGGCTCTGGACAAATGTTTAACGGGAAGCCGGGGCAGGCTTCCCTTTGCCCCGAAAAGGCTGCTGTTGCTGCGACTGCTGCAAGACAGGCCCCTTGCCTTTGCCCTTCTCCCTCTTGCTCCGTTTGTGCTGCAGTGGAGCAGTCCACTTAGCACCGTCCTTCACCGATGCCGAAGGGTAAGCCGAAGCAAGAGTGGGAGGCCGTTTGCGAAGCCGGGGAGGGTTGCTCTAAAAAGGGCTAAGAGTCCTTGAAAGTGCTAACAGCCTCCGCAGCCTCCCACACAACCTGCAGTGCCCCAGGGAAGAGGGAAGATCCCAACCTGTAGGGCAGAGCAAGGAGTGCCTGCTGGATAGCGGGAGAGTACCTAGCTATGGATAACCATAGCCGATGCAACCCCATGACGGCGCCCATCATCTGGTTGGCACAGCACCTAATGCTGTCCCGCACCAGATGAGCTGTCGGCCCAACACTGCCGACGGAGAGTCGTTGACAGCGCTCCCATGGTCCAACAGCTGCCCCTGCAAACCAGAAAGGTAAGCTGAATGAACCACTACTCTCAGCTGCTGGGCCGCACACCTATACAATTCCTCGAAGGAACGATAGGCGGACCTCAGTGCTGGAGCGGCTGTGGAGAAGGGCGGCAGCCGCCGGCCCTGCCTGGCCGAGGCCAAGGAAGAAGAGGGGGACCCCCCCAGGGGGACCGAGGCGTACACACACTCGTCCACCACCAGCGGTTCAAACAGTGAATCCTCATCCAACTGATACCGGCAGCTAATCTCCAGGAGATCAAAGTGCGACCGGGTACCCGAAAGGAGAGGATTCACTATCTCCCAACCAGCGATGGGAGCATGCGCAACCTCGTCTCTGTGACCTTAGTAGGCGCGAACGCCTCCCCGGGAAGCCAAAACTCCAAGGGGTCGGGCTCCGACACAGGAATGGAAACCTGAGGTAGAACCTCGGCAATTTTCTCCCTAACCTGTCTAAGGGACGAACCACTGAGCCCAAATATCACCCCCCGCCTTAAGTAAGTTGGAGTAAAACAAAAAGTCAGCATGTTGTGACTTTCTTGTCTGGGGGGGTAAATCCAGCACACACATCACATGACTGGTCATCATGATGACATTCAACCAGGCACCTTAGACATACATTGTGAAGGTCCTTGGCCGGGATAGAGGATTTGCATGTTGAGCAGGACTTAAACTGCAAAGCAACAAATAACCCCTAGTGTTGGGTAATGTAACAATAAATGAAACAAAACATGCATGGGCGCAAAGCTAAATAACTAAAACTACCCATGTAGTTAAGGTAAAAGCTAAGTGCGGCTACACCATAATTTACGACAAATTTATACAAATTGTAGTAAATTTGGAAATAATATGGAAATAGTATTTAATAAAATACATGAAATAGTATAGCAAACAACGCTTATTTTGAAAAGACCACCCTAAAAACTTAAAAGTTTTGGCGGGAAAAAAGCTTGCCTTCCACCATCATGCCAGCCACATGGCTACCAACAGGGACAGCAAAAAAGTTACAACATTTTGACGAGTAACTGTAAAAACTGATTCCTAAGGCGTCCATGCATCTAATAAAGAAACCATACATACAGTTTGAGTCTCTGTGTTACTCATCTTAGTACTTGTATTTTGTTTCTGAGAAGCAAGAATCTCTGAACGCTGTAGCACGTCTTCACAGGCGGGCGACAGAAAAGGAAGTGTTTTGCTGGAGGCTATAGTCTGAAGAGTTACCTGCTCTTGGCTGTCACGGGGCCAGGGCCCTGTAAGGGTGGTCTCACAAGACAAAAACGATGTTTTTTGTTTTGTACATATTTTTATTGAAAAAATATAGTTGTCGCAACTGTCGCAAGAATTTAAAGAACATTTAGATGCTTATAAGTACCCCAAGGAGGATCTCTATGAAAAAGAATGGTCCTTGGTCTATGACAACTGGAAGCAGAGTTTCTCCACTATCTAAGCTAAGACTTGAGGTTTGTCAATGAAATCCAAAATTCCCTCTTGGGTATCCACAACCAAATATTTTTGAGACACCAGGTCTAGGCACAAAAACAGGTCTGAGAGAAGGAGCACTCCGTGTCAAATGAGCAGATTGTGTGTTGCTGATTCAAAGCAGTAGTAATAGCATTCAGCATCACAGCCACATCTGGAGGAGGAGAAGTTTCCTGTGCAGGAGTCCAAGAATACGGTAGAATCCGAGTTGAGAATGAGATATGCAAGGAAGCAGGAGTCATAGCACAGTGAGATCTAAAATCAGAGCCCCGTTGAGTAGAATTCCTGCCTGTAAAACCACATCCATGTCTAAAGGGAGATGGACCAGGAGAAGACACATGAAATGAAACCCACTGATGAGATTAGGGAAGTATTACAACGAGAACGATGATCCTTGGACCTTGAACGATAGGCAGCGGTCAGTCATGTAAGAAATCTAGGTTGACAGGTCAAGTGCGTAGAAGACGAAGCCCTATGCTGATGAGAAGACATAATTTGAGGATGTGACTTCAAATGATGAGCTGATATCGACAAAGTAGAAGGAGGTGCATGCTTACTTGAATGTGAACAAGTTGAACAGTGGGGTCTCGGCTGTTAAGTAGACCTACCAGGTCTATCCATTGAACAAATCCTGAAGACAATTCACCACATGCTGTTTCAGTGAAAGCTGCTGCTCAAGTGTAAACTGCCATTTCAGCAAACAACGTTTCGAGGAAGTCCATTTGGGGGACATCTGTTTGGAAGACAACCGATCTGGCGAATGCTGAAATGCTGAGGACTAATGTTGCGACGAAGATTGGTTCAGCAAGTGATGTTCTATAGGGAGCCAGTCTGACTGTTTTGACAAGGACGATTCAGCGAAAAGAAACGTTCTGGCAAAAAATCAAGATGGAGGGTGTAGGCAGACACACGTGACACAGTGAACTGCTTCACAAAGAAGACAGAGATAGTTGAACGCAAGAAATAACACTTCTATTCGCTGAATGGGAAGCACATAGCGAAGTAACCACTAACCAGTGTCACGGTGAAATACTGTAAACTGTTTTATTTCCGCGCCTTTAAATTTTCGCGAGTGATGGTCACTAAACCTTTTCACGCCTTCCTATTTTCGCGAGGTGATCTTGTTACAGGGGCGTCTCTGAATGTTTTTACACGACACGCAGGTGCGTGACCATTCAGCTATTATAAAATAAACAGATTTGCGAAGTGATCTAACAAAAAATTAATGTAATTGATTTCAGAATTAATCCTTTTTAATTAGGTGTTAGAGAAATGAAAATAGAATGTGATTGAGCCGTGTTAATCCAGATTAGCCCAGCGGTGACACGTGATTGAGCAATGACACCCATATTGTTTTTGTGTTGTTGACTTACCTGAACAGAGTGTATGATATATCTATGTTATCGTGTGTTGTTATTCTTGCGCCATGAAGTCTGACGCGAAGTTCGCGAAAATTAAACGGTCCCGAAAATTTGGCTGTTTACAGTAGATGATTTCCTGTCACTGTGGAAATTAAACGGTCCCGAAAATTTGGCTGTTTACAGTAGATGATTTCCTGTCAGCGTGGGAAGAACGATGGGAGCATGCAGAGCATGCACTTTGGGCAGTCAGGCGTAGAGATAAGTTGATTCTTGACAGAAGTAGATAAGCTAGTTTGCTGAGATAACTGGTATGTGGAGTGAGAGATAGAGAGCGTAGATCCTAGGTTGTGCTGTGCAGAAGTATACTGAGGAGTGGTAGCACTCTTGACAACCACTACCCACGACTTGGTCAAAGATGAAGAACACCTTATTGCACCGCGAACATTTCTTCCTCATTTTTTTGCTGGTCAGCCCTTTCCATGTTGTAGCAAAGCAAACACGTCCACACACAAGTGCGACAAGTAAGAGAATAATGATTTAGGGACAGTCAAATGGGTAGCTAGTGGTTAACATTGTTCCACTCAGTGTCGAATCAAGAGAGAGAAGTGCTACTGAGAGATAAGTTTCAAAATCCAACTTTTTTTTTAACAAATACAAACTCTTTTTTTAATTCATTAAAGTCAAAAAGGTGGTGAGTGTCTGTGATGTATGGTGGAACCACACAGCAAAGGGAGATGTAAGTGTCTTGTCATGTATGATGGATGCTCACAGACAGCACAGGAGGATGTAAGTGTCTGTGAAGTATAGACAATACTTACGGATAGCACAGGAAGAGGCAGTACAGCGGTGAGTGCTGAATGACAACATGGTAGCCTGTGTAGATCAGTAAAGTTGCCACAGTCCCTACTACCACAACCTTCACTAACTGCACCAGCCAAAACAGTACACCCTTGTATGTCCGACTCCCATATACCTGTAACATCAACCTTCTTCTGAAGCAAACAACTGGTTTTCTACAAATGGCATCTGTTAACTGCAACAAAACTGACCATGTACAGAAAAACAATTACCTTACTCTGCATTCCCAAATACATGCAAGTAGTATCAGAGGCTAATGTTCGGCCCCTGATTCCAGGAATGTGACAAGTTTATCTCCAACAGACTTGGGTTGAAACACTTGAACCACAACCAAGAGATGAGGAGTGGGTTATCCAATTGGGATATGATGACATGCATCAACACAGTCCACAAACCTGATCACCCCATTAGTTGCCACTTACGACAAGTATGGGTTGCTGCAGCAGTGTTCTAACTAGGATCTCCAAGGTATTGGTCAACATTCTGTACTGACATTTCCCTTAATATTTCTAAAACATTTAGAGATTAAGAGGTTGATGGAAAGGCTATATTAAAATAAATTAAACAAACCCCAATGATACGACAAACTCAGGATGATCTTTAACGCTGATCTTTTTAAGGTATCATGTCTATACTTAACAAAAAGGACCTCAGGATCATGAGTAGTCTGGGGATATTTTCATACCATCATAACCATGTCAACTCATCAGTATTGTACACAATGAGTACCTCCTGTACAAAGCATGCCACAAGTCTCCTGCTCATCAACAGACTGAGGAACTGTACCAGGTAAGGGTCAATCAGGTAGAAGTTCTGTAACAGTAACATAATAAAGATAAAATATTAACACCATCAAAATATAATATCGACACAATCAACAACAGACTGAGGAACTATACAAAATACAGGCTAATCAGTACAAGATTTAGCAGTATCTTTACACTTACAATTTAACAGGTGTGTGTGTGTGTGAGACAGCTCAGTATGACACATGAAATTGACCAGTGTCATATATTTTTATGCCTTTCAAACAGTGCACACACATATGATTATGAGCTGCTCTGGTATACATGACAAGTACAGGCAAATTGACCTCTTACCAAAGCATAGCTTGAATGTGAATGGGGCAGCCACCACACAGTCTTGTACAAGTTGATGTATTGTAGACACATCACGATTATTCCAAACACATAGAGCATTGCCTCAAAGTACAGGTTACTGTCTCCCGGGATTTCAGGAACAGATGCATGTTTGGGCAACACAACCATTGATGCCAGTGGAATCATGTTGGTTTCACGATCATCACCATTACTGCTGAAACAAACAGCATACTTAGCATATCATTTGAGCAAATGACATTACCATATGTATATCATGATGTATGAGCATGAAGGCTCTTAAAGGTCACATGCAACCAAAAAATCAAACATAATTAAAACACATTTTTCACTTATTCATGACATATAATATACATTGCTGCTTTTAAAAAAACAAATAAACAAAATTATAAGCATACAATCGCGGTTCAAAAGTGCAATATTTTGTACTTGGGCTTACTTCCCCCGAAACGAAGCCCTCGGAAGACCGAACTCAGTCATAGCGGGTGGATATGCACTCAAGTGTAACGACGGCTTCCGATTGTGTGTTTCATTTGCTGATATGCTGAGGGTTCATTGTGTGTACAGACAGATGATCTGTTTGATGGGCATGTTAGAAGTATAGCCAGTCACAAGAAAGTAAGATTCTTCATGGATAACAACTTCTTTTTGTGTACTTGATGCGTTGTTTCAGAATGGATTCATATACTGTTGTCAAACAAAATCATATACACTAAAAGAAGTTGTTATCCATGAAGAATGTATATGGAGATGTTGGGTTTGGAAAATACATCTTCTCTGAATTTTCGTTCAATCCAATCAAAAATTATCTCAGCAGAGATGGTGAACTGGAAACTGTCGTTCGTCCAAGTACAAAGCAGGACTTGAAGCTGACAAGAGTTTGCACCAGTTTCCGTCAGATCCAGTCATCCGAAAAAAATGAATGTAGTTTGTTTGCAACCCACAGACATAAAAACATGTCACGTGTATCACACGTGCCTAGTTACATAATGTGGCAGACAAGGGACTCGGGTGCACGAGTCATAAATCATCTTATTTTCTTTATGTCGTATAGTCTGATAGGTGTTAAGTTCAAATTGCACGTGGTCAATGATTGAAGCTGTGTATTGCATGTTGTCTTTAGCAGACAGGCAGGCAGACATATAGGTGTGAATAAACCAGACACTGAGCTTTCTCTGTGACAGAGACTGCTTACCACAATCAACAAGGTTTTTTACGTAACGAGTGGATTATTTACTTGTTTGTGTACACAACCAAGATTAGACTACTGCTCACGACCTCAGACGCTGGGCATGCATACTGTTTCAAGCTCCACGAACCTATTCACTGTGCATGAGTTATGGACGCAGCGCAGCACAGCTATTGAAACCAGTTTTCCCCCCAGCGCTGGGGGGAATTGAGTGAAACGTTTGAACTCCGATTTCGCGGACTTTTTTTTCATCGCGTTTTTTTCAACTTTATAGGTTGAATTGGCATTTTTATGATTTGTTTCGGTAAGTGCATACCGAAAGGTATCAGAATCTGCAAAGTTGTGTTTTACGTTGCATGTGACCTTTAAGTATTTTCAACTAATTCTGGATACAAATTTACATTATAATAATGTATATCACCTTCTGTCTGTTTATAACATGAAATGTTTAGTTCTCATGTAAACATATACTAGCTGATGACTTATATTCGTAAAGGACAAGTTATTGCAAACACCTTGCTTTACTTTTGTTGATTTAACTAAAATTATTGTATTAGTTCCACTCGTACCCCCCACCCCGATCAAAAGCCCAAAAAGCCCAAATTACAAACTGACCCTCACCCTATCAAAATTTCACAAAAATTACCTCACCCTAAATATACATTTGATAAACTAGAACAGGTAAAAAACCCCAATTAATTAACTTTATTCAGTGTTGGCATATTACACAGGGGAAGGTGGAAATATTGTTTGTAAAAAGAGGTACAAGGGGAACTCTTTCCAAAATTATTTACAACTGTGATAAGCAAGCCAACTTACATTTGGAAATACTGAGAATACAGTAGACAAACCACCTTGTGCAAATATAGCCTACATCTAATCATGTGCCATACGAGTAGTTCATGTGAACATAATTTTTTTAAAAATGAAGAGTTGAAGTTTTGACCCTTGCATATCATACAAGTAGTCTGAATACCACTAATAAAAAAATACATCGTGAACTTGTTCGTATTCACTGAGACCATATATAATAGACTGGTGATTTCATTCTCACCGTCTCTCTCGCAGACGAGTATTTCAAGTTCCTGTGCTCTTTTAAAAGAACATCTGAATATAATTACAACCAATAACTTGGTTATTCATTTATGTACTGTTGGGCCGTCCAGCTGACTTGTCGGAGTAATATTTGTCAGCCTTGTCAGCGTAAATACTTTGTGTGACATGAGCAGAAGTCAAGTTAGCTATTATTGTGCGAAATGTGAGGGGTTATTCATCACTTTTTCCCGAACTTAAAAACGACAATTCTCACTTTCCAGCTGCTCCCGATCCTTTGTGAACAGACGAGGGATACGAGGAGGATGACTGAATCCTCGACAATATCCGGCGCCCTCCTGGCATATTCTACACACCGTCGATTATAACATAAATTATTCAATGTTTATAAGCTTAGCCGCCATTAGCCGGAAGTACACTATCATAGATCCGCACAGACATACATGTTGTTCAATTTGATTTGGTAAAGGAAGCATTTTTAACACGCTAGATCTTTTTATATTAACCATATCGCAACACGCAATCAAAAGTTCTGGATGAGACCCTTAGCCATAAAAATAAGACAACAAATAAGCACAAGGGCCCCTGGAGCGGTTATCTCCCTTCTTCGGCCTGTATGAAAAATTTTAATGGTGTGTGATATCAGAGACCATATGACATGGACTGACGGATACTATACCACATTCAAAGTCAATCAAACGAGACAAAATACAATTAAATTGTGCGGAGATCGGAAAGTATAATTTGTTGAATTGTGACATACACTTCAACGTACGAATCAGACAAAAGAAATTAATACCATATCATATGTGGATCAGGATCAAGATCTCAAAGTATTGTCACACTAAAACACACAACTTCTATGCGATATAAGAACAAATGATTTTCAGCATCATGTAACGCTCTTGACAAACGTCGCATGCATAAAGTTATTAATATAAAGCCAAATCTGTAACGCAATATCCACGTGTACGTTGAATGGCACGCGTACGCTTAGGCGTAGCTAGGTAGGCTAATAAAGAGTTTTAGAGGTATGCCACCCGGAACAGACTGGTCTTGAGAAGAGTTTTAAAACCCGAGAAATTGTCACATGATTTCAGACTTTCTGGCAGCTAGTTCCATTGGACTGACCATATCAAAAGTCGAAAATTATAGTTAATGTACATTAACCATCGGTTTATTTCAGAGTGGGGTACATAATACCAGGGAGACTCTACAGCAGAGTTAGGGTTTCCCTGATAATATACAAGAAGTGTTGTCAAGTAATCTTTGTTTTAAATATATCATTTTGTGACTCAAAGTAATCCATCGAGTTTCCAAAAATGTAGCTAAGCAATGTACGTTACGTTGAAAGTGATTCTTCTAGTTTCCTCTTCCATGCCGCAGTGGAGAATATTCTGGTGATAAAAAAACCCCAAAACAAATAACTGTCATGAATATAAAGCAAAAATGAGTTGCAATCGAGATATTCAAAGGGCACTTACATTTTCAGCTAAGAACTGTAACCATGTAATTTCAAACCACATCATCTGGTTTGTGTGATACTCACAAAATACAAATGTTTGGAGACAAAAACATTGATAAAAGTCGACACTTGAGAAACTGTAGTCTGCGCAACTATTTCAAAATGAAGCATTCAAATGTGTTTGTTTCTTAAACGGATTACATGAGCATTGTATACATGAAATGTAACGTACATTACCGCCTTTGTCACACTTCTGAAATTATGAATTCTCAAATAAATATTACCTACTTCACTTCAACAGACAGAACAAATTAAGATGAGGTAAATGCGACATAAATCGTTTCAAGCAACTCTAATAATATTTTCAAATCGGTGAATTCATAACGTACATTTCTCACATCCATGTTTGACTCTACATATTCCTACCGTGACCTTCATTCGTATTGGACATTTTAAGATATGACTATATGGCTTTAAGAATTGTTATTTAGAAAGGTTTGACCTAGAAACAAGCAGAATCTCTTTTAATTAATTGAAATACACTCTTCAAATAAAAAAGAAACGAAAAATGAAATTCAAAAATGATACTTACAATTTTGTACACATATGTAAACTCAAACATTTTTTAGGACTGCACATTGGTTCTGGTATGTTTTAGAAGATCATGTTTGACCAAACGCAACCCAAAATGATTTTGAACGGTTTTATCAATCAGGATTGTCATGATGTGCGTGGATTCCATGCAACACGAATATCACAATGTTTGTTTCTCACGTGCAAATCATGAGTACAGCATGTAAGTATAAAAGATCCAAATGAATCTCACAATTTCATCCACGATCTTTGCAAGTACTGTTCACGTACGCTACCAATCGAAATCAGGCAATTGGACGATTGCGAGCTGGCGAATCAAAGAGTGAGGTGGCAAGGATCTTCAACGTTCATCCCAGCACAATAACTCGATTGTGGGATCGATTTCGTGAAACAAATTCGACAAATCACCGTCCAATATCAGGAAGTCACCACCTACCCCAAATCAGTACATCCGGGTAGCCCACCTACGTGACCGCCATCACACCGCCTGGGACACAGCACAAGCACAATTTGGAGCCTGAAGACTATCCGATCAGACAATCAGGAGCCGTCTCCGAGAAGTAGGAATACGTGCCAAACGTCCAAAAGTTGCCCCCTCCTTGACACGACTACATTGACGTCGACGAGTGAGGTCGTGTAACACGGTGCTGCTACGGAACCTAGCAAACTGAAGGCGCATGAAGTTCAGCGATTAATCCCATTATCTCCTCAGGCGACGTGATGGTAGAGACCCGTGTCTACAGACGATGTCATGGACGTTTTGCTCCTAACTGCACCAGGCAGGTGGACAGATTCGGTGAAGAGTGTGTTATGGTGTGGGGAACGATCTCATACATCCGCAGATCGGAACTTGTGCTTGTCCAAGGCAATCCGACGGCCAATCGATACATCGAGCAGATTCTCCGTCCGCACGTCCTTCACCTTGCTGACCGTCAACGGCAGCTCTTCCAACAGGACAACGCCAGGCCCCGCACAGCACGTGTCACCTGGCCAATAACAACATGAATACCCTTCCCTGACCCTCCAGATCCCCGGATCTAAACCCATTCGAACACCTTTGGGATCTGATCGACGTCGTAATCCACCACAAAATCTTCATCAGGAGGAATGTAGAAGGATTCCACTACAAAACATCCAACGACTGATTCGATCTGTACCCAGGAAGTGTCGGACAGTGTTAGCAGCTGGAGGTGGTCATATGAGGTACTGACTTCAACACCACCTGGTGGACAGCAGTAATGACTGTGATGACTGTTATTCTCATGGAATATGGACAAAATAGCAATGCATTGCTCCACAAAATGTCATTCATGTATCTTTGTTTTCCGCTGATCTACACGTCCTTGAATAACACCAAATTTTCATTGATATTTATGTTTACGTTTTTGGCTTTTTAAAGAGCATATTTAACTACAAACAAACCTAATACTCTCTGCTTTTCAACAGCATTCAGCATTCTTGAAATTTGACTAGAGGTTCATCTATCTTGCCCAAGACGACAGAATCCATGTGGCATCATCTCGTTTAGGCAACTAAAAATCTGCTTTTCCTCGCCAAAAAGGAGTGGTAGGGATTACCAGTGGATGAAGCATTAACTTGTCATGCCGAAGGCCCGGGTTCGATTCTCTACATGGGCACAATGTGTGAAACACATTTCAGGTGTACGCAGCCTTGATATTGCTGAAATATTCCAATACTTTGGGTAAAGCCCAACTCACTCACTTGCTCACTTCTCTTGAAAAGGATATTTCCTCTTCATTATCCCCTCTCCTTGAAACACATTTGAAATGTACGTTACGTATTCTCATACAGACAGTTTAAATCTGACAGTAGATTTATTTAATTACTTGTTTAGTTTCTTTGATAGACAATGAAACGTCTTTGAAACGTCTACCACAGCAAAATACTTCGTCTTTTGCATGAACCAAGTCAGCGAGCCAGTTCACCCGATCCCGTTAGTCACATAACCAGTTCATTGTCAAAGGTGGCACCGAGGTCTATGACTGCAACACTAAGGGTGACTAAGGGTGCAAGACTAAGCAAGACTAAGGCGTTGTTTACATATCTGTCGTCATAAATACAGTTACATATCTGTCATAGATAAAGTTACATGTGCACTGTCATATATATCGTCTGTCGTTATAGAAACAGGTACATATTTATTGTCATAGTTACTTTTACACATTTCTCGTCATAAATACAGTTACATATCTGTCATAGATACAGTTGCATATGCACTGTCATATGTATGGTTACATATCTGTCGCCATAGATACAGTTACATACCTGTCGTCATAGATACAGTTACACATCTGTCTGGATACAGTTACATATGCACCGTCACAGATACAGTTACATATGCACCGTCACTGATACAGTTGCATATGCACCGTCACAGATAAGTTACATACGCACTGTCATAAGTCATATAGTTACGTATCTGTCGTCTTAGACAGAGTTACATATCTGTCTGGATACAGGTACATATGCACCGTCACTGATACAGTTACATATACATTGTCATATGTATAGTCACATATCTGTCGTCATAGATACAGTTACATATCTGTTGGAATACAGTTACATATGTACTGACACAGATACAGATACATATCTGTCGCCATAGATACAGTTATATCTGTCGTGATAGATACAGTTACATATCTGTCGTCATGGTTACAGTTACATATCTGTTGGAATACAGTTACATATGCACTGTCACTGATACAGTTACATATGCTCTGTCACAGATACAGTTACAAATCTGTCTGGATACAGTTACATATACACTGTTATTGATACAGTTACATATGCTCTGTCACAGATACAGTTACATATACACTGTCATATGTATAGTTATATCTGTCGTCACAGATACAGTTACATATCTGTTGGAATACAGTTACATATGCACTGTCACTGATACAGTTACATATACACTGTCATATGTATAGTTACATATCTGTCGTCATAGATACAGTTACATATCTGTCTGGATACAGTTGCATATGCACTGTCACAGACACAGTTATTTATCCGTCACACAGTTTCTTCAAAATTGCCTCTGTTCACCCAGCAGAAAATGGGTACCCGATGTAATAAGTCATGTAACCAGTAATCGTCCTGCTGCCTAACAGGCAGCTTGGGTTTATCGGGGTAATAATAATCAGATTGTTTGGGCACTTCGAGCATGCATTGTGCATGGAGTAATGCGCTTGACAAATGGACTAATATTATTATTTGGTTTCATATCCACCGGCATAGACACAGTTACGTATCCACCTTCACACATAGATACAGTTACATATGCACTGCCCAAAATATAGTTTAATATCAGTGAAAGATACAGTTACACATCTATCGTCACAGATGCAGTTGCATATTTATATTCATAGATTCAGCTACACATATATCACCATATACTAGTACTGAACCGCAAAAGAAACGCCACCCTATTAAAAATTAATCTTATTTTTAATCATTTTTTTTAACATCCCAAGGTGTTATCCCTATCAGGGCCACCAAACATGTACCGAATCATTCACTTTTCGACGATTATCAAGGACCAAGCTTCAGGAAACCTGAATGCTGGCCAGACTGCAAGACATATTTCAAAATATTTTTCTGTTCATGTTCGAACAATATACCATCTTCAGCAACGAGTCCAAGCCACTGGAAGCACAGCCGTCCGTCTTCCCAGTTGTAGACCGCCTGTGACAACGTTGAGGCAAAATCGTCATCACCTGCAAAATTGTTTCGCTAGGGCTATGGAACCTGCACGGACAACCATTGGCAATCACCGGAGACCAATCAGTGCCGACACAGTGCGGAGGCGTTTGAGGCAGAGGAACGTCAGATGTCGCAGGCCTTACCGAGGTCCAACCCTCATTGTTCGACGTCGTCGTGCTCGTCTCCACAGGGCCACACATCATCGTAATTAGCGTCAACGGGAGTGGCGAAGTGTAGTCTTCTCCCACGAAAGCCGGTATTGCGTCTCGAAGGCGGATGGCAGAGTGAGAGTGTGGCGACGACGCGGGGAGCGTTTTGCAGATGATTGTGTCCTGGAAAGAGACTCGTTGGAAGGTCTGAGCATAATGGTGTGGGGAGCTTTTGCTCTCAATCACAAACTAGGCCCTGTGGTGTTCCAGAATATTGGTCTTTGTAGAGAAAATGGTGTAACATCTGCCCGCTACATTGATCAGGCGCTGAAACCTTTCGTCGTGCCACATTTTGACAAGTGGCAAGTTTATCTGCATTTGAGGCCTCATGGCCCATAGTGCCAGGATACAAACATCATATAGTGCCCTAAATATCATGGTCTACAGTACAGGACTACTCAACCGGAAGCAATTCTTCAGTTGAACAGAATATGTTGGTAAATTCATCATGGGATGGATTGTTATTATATTTTGGTAAAAAGTGTTTTATCATAACAAGTATATAACAGATGGAAATAGCATTTATCCACAGATGTTGCTCCATACTTCGAGCATAAAAGATGGTTGTGATCTTCCAAACAACATAGTAGCTAAAGTCAATTTATGCGATGCACAACAAAATATTAGTACACGCTTAAGAGATCATTTGACTGGAGTAGCTATAATGCATACCACTTACAAGTAATACAGTACGCACGATGTGTTCATATACAATGCAAGACTAATGCTAATGATACATGTCTTTGGGGAAACTGTAACGCCTCTTCATAAGAACATATTTTTTCCTTTATCCTTTACCTGAAACAGTTTTAATACTTACCTCTTACAGCTCATACAGTACATAAGATATTTTAATATATAATTTTCAACGATTTAACATGGTAAATTTCTTTTGAGGAACAGTAATGTCCCCGTATAAGAGCAGAATTTGTTGTTGATATGAATGAGACAAATTAATCTTGGGATGGATTGTTATAATATACTCTTCAAAAAGTAGGGGAATCTGAACGTTGAAGTCTGGTAGAAAGGAAACCCATTGAGGAACGTCGTTTCACGTTATCGCCACATGCAAACACAATGCATGGGAAGCACGTGCACCACATGGGAGTCTCCTACACGTGCATGGGGTGTCATTATGAATCTTGACGTTTTTCAGGCAGGTCGATAAATCACTGTAGAACATGTTTTCCGATAATTTCGTGCATGATCAGTGTTTTTATGGTCCAATCACACACTACTGACTGAAAATTGTAAACCTGAAAATTTCATGTCATACTCCAGTCACCTAACAAGGGGGATAACTGAACAAACAGCTTTGCTTTGAATGAAATCCACGTGGTGATGAATTCTTAAAACGTCCATTATTATTGTATCAACTGATTCAATCCCATACATCTTCCCAATTTGGACAATCGGACATTGAAAGTACTGATCCCCTACGTTTTTGAAGAGTATAATATGGTGGTATAAACAATTCTCTTCAAGCCTTATAATGAGGATATAACAAAGGTAAATGGAATTCTTCCTCCACAGAACCTAAATTACACTTCGAACATAAGAGTTGGTTGTGGTCTTTCAAATGTTTAAACCTAACCGAACATTTAATAAATACGAGGCACAACGAAATTGACAGTATACTCTTAGGAGATCCTTTGACTGGAACAGCTCTAATACTTACTTCTCAACTCCCCAAAGGGTTTTAAAATTACCATAGTTATTCAAGAATGATGATATTGTGTTCTTGGAATGCCAATTTTGATACTAAGAATCTTTGCATCTCTGTGTAAACGTAGAAAGAAAAATCTTAAAATTTCCACATTAATCTTGTCTATTCCAAACATAAGCAAATCCAGTTTCAAAGAGTAACTTTCGAATATGTGAAACCCAACAAAGTTTATCTTGTTCATCGAACTACTTCATCATTTCGTAGCAGGCCTTAAGATATGAAGTAATCTAGACCTATAGCTAATAAAACGATTGTAGTAGTGTACACATACCTCCTACCTTCAACTCCTAAAATGGCATTACTATTGTCTGAGGTTTAGGCCAGTAAAAGTAAAATGAGAAAACAACATAGGAACTGCTGGGCCCCCTCGTTGACAACACCAATGTAAATTATAGAAAAGACGTTTAGACAAGAAGTAAGCATTTTTCTGGCAGCCCTTGTGCTCCCCACCTTGCTGATTTGTTTCGTTATGTATATGAATCAGGATTTCTAACCGCACTGGCAAGTGAAAACAATGTAGTTTGGCCATGGAGTTTGATCTGTAAGCTTCGGGCATACATGATTATATATCTCCCAAGAACCCTCAAGTAGGCTTATCTATTCACATCCTAACAGATACATATGTCCTCCCCAAGTTTAACATATAACTGATGCTAGTTAACTGGTAACAGCTAACAACTGAGAAAGCCTATGAACTGCGTGTTTCTCTGTGTGATACAGTCTATATCTGTCAACATGCCGTTATCTGGGGTACCTATGACTAGGCTAGTTAATATTATTCGGTCAACTTGGTTGTGCTCCAGACGTCCACACACGCCTACCCGGCGATATCAGTGCATCACCACGAAGTAGTTCACGTTCACACCTCCCTGTTTTCCCCTCAGCTTCCCCTTTTGTAGATGAGAAGCAGTGAGCGATTCCAAAATTATTATCGCGGAATTCTGTCGAGCTAAATAACTGGTGAAAACATCTGTTTGTTGTATTTAACAGTTTTGCCTGCCCGTAGAAGGGATTCCGATGAAAACTGTCTGTGATCTGTGTGTGTCCCATCCAAAATTTGGGGTACATCATATCGAGTTTCAGACAGATCACAAGATCTCTGAACATCATATCAACAGATTGTTTTAAAAAGCGCATGGGTGTGCTATCCGTCGCATGTGAGGTCATTCGATGACCTCGGCGTGTAATCGGGTTGACCAATGAAATCACATGTGTACTATCTGTGTTTCTGTTACAAATCAACGAGATCATGCTATGCATCCATTCACAATTTGAACAAGCTACGATGCTCAGTGCAAGAGCGCGCGCTTTCTCCGTTGAACAGTTGCTAGGAAAACCTGACAACCAGCAGACTGATGTACTTGGAAGTGGCGGAAGTCACTGCTTACAGGGTGCATGTGAAGGAGATTTCCACAAGTTCGTTAAGACGGTGTATGGTAAGACTCGTATGGTCACATTTTACGTTTCGGAGACGTCTGATAAAGCTTCTACTTTCCCATTTGTACTTTTAGGTGGTGTATCCTTAGACTTCCCAGTATATGTTGAGGTGGTGTATCCTTAGACTTCCAGTTTCGGAGTATACGCTGAGGTGGTGTATCCCTAGACTTCCAGTTTCAGAGTATATGTTGAGGTGGTGTATCGTTGGGCTTCCAGTTTCAGAGTATATGTTGAGGTGATGTATCGTTAGGTTAACACTTTCATCACAGAAGAATGGAGATACGAGACAAGATGAGGAAGGACTGTAACTGTATGTTTTTTTTTACCAGAGCCCATGTGTCTATTCCATCACGTCACAATTATACGCATTGAGAACGTTGCCAAAACATTAGGAAGTATGTGTACATGTCGGTTTTGTTTCATTGTTTTGCTAACCTGATTTGTGTCGTGGTATTCACGTTATGTGTTACCGAGCAAGTGCATATCGATGTCTGGAGTACGTGCTGCCCACACCGATAGCTGTCTAGACAGTTGATCGTTGACCGCTACAAAAGTCTTAACACTGCGTTATCGAAATACACGTCATACGTATATAGTCGTCAATAACGGTAAAGTTGATGACAGATTTATCTAGCAACATTGCATGAACAAGCTCATTCCTACACGTTGCTTATACAATGTACGTGTATGCATTTTCCTCACCAAGACAGCTTCACCTAAATCCGAGCTTTTTGATTACCTCTTTCATGATAATTGATGTTATTCGATGATCGTTGTCATCATAAGGCCCTTAATGAAAGTGAAGCACTTACCGCACCGAGCGCTGTGTATGGATGGTTGGGTGTGGTGTAGGCTTAATCCAGTATGTACTGAATCGGAAATTCACTCGTATAACATATGACCTATACACGGAAAGTGACACCATGGTTCCCAATGTTTGATCGGTAGTCAGAATTTGGAGCTCTAAATGTTCGTTGTCTCCTATCAATTGGTTGATTATATAGTCAGGTTTAGATTTGACGATCATGTTACATTAATAGAATATGTGACTGTGACACACAGGCTGGTTAGGGGAATGCATATCACGGGTAGATTTATCACTGTTGACAGGCAATGCATTCATTAACTGTCTCATCTTTATGGAGACATTTTCAATATAATGGAAACGAAACATTTGCCTGGGATCGGGCAACCACGCTTGACATGATGTTACGTCAGCCGGACAGCCACATTCGGCTGACCCATCTAAGGAATCACTTCCAGACTGACAATCTGACTGCTCGTACAGTCCTGGCTTAAATCCAATCAGTTTCAAGACTGTACAGAACTGACTTTGGAGCACAACATCCGAGTCTGGCAGTCTGCAATACGTTCAATTGTGTTTCAACGTCACCGCCATGCACGTCTTGCTTCGTGCAGACATGAGAGAGGATTGGGATGGTGTTTTGTTCACTGAGTCGAGATTTTATGTGGGTAGCTCAGATGGCAGGGCTTGGGTGTAAAGGCGGTAGGTGAAGGGTATGCTGGCGCATATGTTGTTCGTGGACTGCGTTCCACAAGAGCCTCCTAAATTTGCTAGGTCGAAGCCCACACGACCTTGTTTACGAACCTCGTCAGACCTCCTTTGCGACAAAACGTCGTATCCATGTCGTACTGCTGGCTCCTAACTTTTGGGCTGTTTGCGACACAGTGTAAATGTACCAGGTCTTTGTGAAACGAGGTAAAAATTTAAGAGGTGGTCTACGACCTCTTTTACGATGTCGGACCGGTAAGAGGGCTTAGTAAAACTTGCCCGAGAGCTGGGACGCTGGATAAATCGTGATCACAAGTGACTAGTCGTGACAATGTTCTGGAGGTACATCTTGTTGGTATTTGCACGTTGGTAAGAGATAAAGGTATTGACTGTTGGAGGGTGACAACACAAGAACACACATGTTTCGTACTGTAAGTGTGTACTCCAAACAGGAAAACATATAACCACTCAGTATATATTCGTACGGAAGTTACTTTACCGTCAACAATCACTAACCACTCTCAACGAACCTGAGGACTTGGGTGGTATTTTGCATATTTGTTACAAGTGAAAATACGTTTTAATATGATACTACATGTACAAAAATGTATAACCACTCCTACTACAGTCTGTACGCACATAAATCTGAAGCCATCATTTAAGTCAATCGGATCCAAAAGCTTTGATGATATTGCTTTGGAATCTGTGACTGTAGGTTATTCCTCAAATTGGGGTAAAATATCTGCGGTGTCCAGGTCCAGATACAGCCAAACGTTGGACATTACAAAGATTTTTAGAACGTTGTCATAAGTCGTAAAGGTTTTATATAATATCGGCTGATGTCCTTTCATGTCACTATGGATACCGAGTAAGTAATCTCTGATAGCTGTACGTGTCACTATGGATACCGAGTAAGTGATCTCTGATAGCTGTACGTGTCACTATGGATACCGAGTAAGAAATGTCTGATGTATGTTTATGTCACTATGGATACCGAGTAAGTAATCTCTGATAGCTGTACGTGTCACTATGGATACCGAGTAAGTAATGTCTGATGTATGTACGTGTCACTATGGATACCGAGTAAGTAATCTCTGATAGCTGTACGTGTCACTATGGATACCGAGTAAGTAATCTCTGATAGCTGTACGTGTCACTATGGATACCGAGTAAGAAATGTCTGATGTATGTTTATGTCACTATGGATACCGAGTAAGTAATCTCTGATAGTTGTACGTGTCACTATGGATACCGAGTAAATAATCTCTGATGTATGTACGTGTCACTATGGATACCGAGTAAGTAATCTCTGATAGCTGTGCGTGTCACTATGGATACCGAGTAAGTAATCTCTGATGTATGTACGTGTCACTATGGATACCGAGTAAGTAATCTCTGATGTATGTACGTGTCACTATGGATACCGAGTAAGTAATGTCTGATGTATGTTTATGTCACTATAGATACTGATTAAGTAATGTCTGATAGCTGTACGTGTCACTATGGATACCGAGTAAGTAATCTCTGATAGCTGTACGTGTCACTATGGATACCGAGTAAGTAATCTCTGATAGCTGTACGTGTCACTATGGATACCGAGTAAGTAATCTCTGATAGCTGTACGTGTCACTATGGATACCGAGTAAGTAATCTCTGATAGCTGTACTTGTCACTATGGATACCGAGTAAGAAATGTCTGATGTATGTTTATGTCACTATGGATACCGAGTAAGTAATCTCTGATAGCTGTACGTGTCACTATGGATACCGAGTAAGTAATCTCTGATAGCTGTACTTGTCACTATGGATACCGAGTAAGTAATGTCTGATGTATGTACGTGTCACTATGGATACCGAGTAAGTAATCTCTGATAGCTGTACGTGTCACTATGGATACCGAGTAAGTAATCTCTGATAGCTGTGCGTGTCACTATGGATACCGAGTAAGTAATCTCTGATAGCTGTACGTGTCACTATGGATACCGAGTAAGTAATCTCTGATGTATGTACGTGTCACTATGGATACCGAGTAAGTAATCTCTGATGTATGTACGTGTCACTATGGATACCGAGTAAGTAATCTCTGATAGCTGTACGTGTCACTATGGATACCGAGTAAGTAATCTCTGATAGCTGTACCTGTCACTATGGATACCGAGTAAGTAATCTCTGATGTATGTACGTGTCACTATGGATACCGAGTAAGTAATCTCTGATGTATGTACGTGTCACTATGGATACCGAGTAAGTAATGTCTGATGTATGTTTATGTCACTATGGATACCGAGTAAGTAATGTCTGATAGCTGTATGTGTCACTATGGATACCGAGTAAGTAATCTCTGATGTATGTTTATGTCACTATGGATACCGAGTAAGTAATCTCTGATAGCTGTACGTGTCACTATGGATACCGAGTAAGTAATCTCTGATGTATGTACGTGTCACTATGGATACCGAGTAAGTAATGTCTGATAGCTGTACGTGTCACTATGGATACCGAGTAAGTAATCTCTGATGTATGTTTATGTCACTATGGATACCGAGTAAGTAATGTCTGATAGCTGTATGTGTCACTATGGATACCGAGTAAGTAATCTCTGATGTATGTTTATGTCACTATGGATACCGAGTAAGTAATCTCTGATAGCTGTACGTGCCACTATGGATACCGAGTAAGTAATGTCTGATGTATGTTTATGTCACTATGGATACCGAGTAAGTAATCTCTGATAGCTGTACGTGTCACTATGGATACCGAGTAAGTAATCTCTGATAGCTGTACGTGTCACTATGGATACCGAGTAAGTAATCTCTGATAGCTGTGCGTGTCATTATAGATACCGAGTAAGTAATCTCTGATAGATGTACGTGTCACTATGGATACCGAGTAAGTAATCTCTGATAGCTGTACGTGTCACTATGGATACCGAGTAAGTAATCTCTGATAGCTGTACGTGTCACTATGGATACCCAGTAAGTAATCTCTGATAGCTGTACGTGTCACTATGGATACCGAGTAAGTAATGTCTGATGTATGTACGTGTCACTATGGATACCGAGTAAGTAATCTCTGATAGCTGTACGTGTCACTATGGATACCGAGTAAGTAATCTCTGATGTATGTACGTGTCAGTATGGATACCGAGTAAGTAATCTCTGATGTATGTACGTGTCACTATGGATACCGAGTAAGTAATCTCTGATGTATGTACGTGTCAGTATGGATACCGAGTAAGTAATCTCTGATAGCTGTACGTGTCACTATGGATACCGAGTAAGTAATCTCTGATAGCTGTACCTGTCACTATGGATACCGAGTAAGTAATGTCCGTTTATGTCCATAGCTTGTGAAGGTAACGTCTCATGATATTGACTTAGATAGCGTCTCAGTTGTCACCCCCTTCATGTTGTAGACGAGAGCGGAAGACATGAGGTGCAGGTGGAATTGTGTCATGGTGACCTGTGGCAGGCCTTCCACCGCCTGGGCACAGAGATGATCATCACCAAGTCGGGCAGGTGAGACAGCTGAATAGGGGAGGAAGTGTGGCATTGTCAGTGTTTCTGTTCCAGTGTCGCTTCACTACCACGCGTCATGCATACTGACAGTAACAGCTTTATTCCACGAAGCCCTCGTCTAACGGTTCAGTGAGCAGCTCTCTACTCTTACTTTGTCACCTTACAAGTTATAATCTGTCTTACGTAGGAGAATGTTTCCTGCCGTGAGGGTCCGGATTCTTGGAGTGAGAGAAGACGTTCAGTACCGTGTGTCTCTGGACTTCCAATCCCTGGATGACCACAAGTACAGATATGTCTACCACAGGTAGATACATCAGTCATTATGTCTATCACAGGCACATACGTCAGTATCAATTTGTCTACCACAGGTAGATACATCTGTGCCATTATGTCTACTACAGGTACATACGTCAGTACCGTTATGTCTACCAAAGGCACATACATCAGTCATTATGTCTACCGAAGGCACATACATCAGTGCCATTATGTCTACCACAGGTACATGTACAAGAACAGAATTGCTGACCACACGTGCGCAAAACCTGCTTACAGTATCCCCCCTGTGTTTTAGATACAAAGAATAGTACCGATGCAAGCACCACAAGTGCATACACTTCTTCCTATTTGTCCAATGATGGGTACTAACACTAGTACCGATGCGTGTACCACACACTACCCCACCCGGCATATACTAGTATACTCTAATCATTTATTACAAACTCCACTATGTCTTACCAGTACTGAAAAAGATCAGGTTAATTCTTCGTGTGACGAGATGTGTGTTGTTGTGCAGTTCCAAATGGATGGTAGCAGGCACAGGGGATCCGCCGCCAACTAATCAACGCTACAGCCATCCGGACTGCCCGCTAAGTGGACGTCACTTAATCAATCAGGTTATCTCGTTCGAAAAACTGAAATTGACCAACAGAGATGACCCTGAATCAGGCCAGGTGAGTCCGGTCAGTGTGAAACAGGCATGGAGATGTACCTGCCTCACTCAAAGATCATTTTTGTGTCTTGTCATTATGAATTTACATTCACGTAACCTAAGTGTATCCTATTCCACGTCAGTCTGTACATATCTACCCCACAGTGGGAATATATACGAATAACATGTTTCGAGAGCGTTGAATATCTTTGTTTTCACATGGGTATTTTCTTATTCCCAGATGTCCCTGGTGTCCATGCAGAGGTACATCCCCCGCATCCACGTGGACATTCTCAACACCAACATGGAACTGCAAGCTCGGTACATGACGTCATTTCCACAGACGTCCTTTATGGCAGTAACAGCGTACCAAAATCAACAGGTATGGCCAGTACATACGCTAATCAAACAAGTGTTTGCTGCACGACATTATCAGTTTTCCACTGTAGGCTAAAAGTAAAGGTTCATGTTTGTGTTCTCTATTTTAAAACTTGAAAAAAAACAGAGTCACCTATATGATCACTTGTTATGTTATTATACTAGTGTTCGTCATCGCGAGGTAGATGTGACCAGCGGCCTATCTTAGAAAGTAGATATCTTGCCCAAGTTTAAGAACTCCGCAGACGTTCAGGAGGCGCCATGGACGCACTCTGCAACGCCACAGTGGTTGTCTGGCGAATCTGTGGCAACCCTGTAGCGGGTGCCTGTAGCGGGTGCGAACAGACCGATGACATGTTGATATCAGAGTATTGTTCAGCTCACGTTATCGGCAGACAAACATAAGTTCTTGATAACACTTCCTTCATCAGGCGATAGTGTTGATAGTTGGTGTCGTGTACTTGACATGTAGAGCTCACGTGACCCCACTCCCGACCCTACCTCGTGTCGGCTGGCAATGAAGCTGTTACCTGTCTTAAATTCTCACGAATGTATTCATTGTCCTCAAAGCTCGCCTACAATGCCAATATCACACATATACAAGGACGACAGAGATATTTCAAACAAATGTCTGTTACCATTATGTGTTTCAAACTTTTCAGAAGTATCACGCCATATTTTCAAATAAAATACCCCAAGTTACACAGCCAATTAATTACGTTACTTTGATTGTATGTGATACGAAAAAGGAGATATGCACTGTTGTTCTAAACGCCATTGCCTCAACTCGTAAGTAGCAGTGCGGTGTGATATCTTGCCTGACAATGTGAGCTGCGAAGGCGGTGTTCCCACGGCTATCTGTGTTTATCTGTTCCACTTCCCTCCACAACTCAGACGCTGATAGCTGTGTCGTACAATCACCCTTTGTTCTTGCAGATAACCAGGCTTAAGATTGCAAGAAATCCCTTTGCCAAGGGCTTCAGAGACTCCGACAAGAGCAGGTACTTCTCCTTTATGTCAGTCTGATGAGTAAAGGCGTCTTTGTGCAGCAGCATCGGATATTTTACTTGTCTGATTATCGTAGCGTGTGTTAAATAGCACTTGCTCTGATGGGTCTTCAAACGCCATGCCCATGTGCATAAAGGTTCAAGACATTGTTACTGACAAATCTGTAAATGTTGAATATGCTTGTTTGTTTTTATTTGAGGACATCCCTTGAGGCCGTCATGTCATCTTTCTGTAGTTACATGATTCTCAGGAACACTTCTTCCCGGAAACGCTGTCTACCCAGTGAAGGTATATCACTTACCATCAAGCCCATTCCATGAAAGAATATACCTTATTCATGTCCATCCTGAGAATGTATATCCCTTACAAGCATGCGTACATTATGAATGGATGTCAGTTAAAATCGTGTAATCTTTGTAATGACTTTGGTAAAACTCTCAAATGCATATCTCTTGTACTTATGCAGACTTTATGAATGTATATCCTCTGTAATCATGTGCACGTCATGAATGTAAATCCTTTATATTCGTGAATCTGCCCAATGTTTATCCCTTGTAATCATGTGAACCCTATGAATGTAAACCCCTTGTTATCACGTGGACCTCATAAATGTAAATCCCTTGTAATCATGTGCAGTTTATAAATGTAAATCCCTTGTAATGATGTGCACCTTATGAATGTAAGTCCCTTGTAATCACGTTAAACTCTTCAATGCAAAACTCTTCTAATCATGCAGTTCTGGCATAATCGATACCAAAAAGACCATCGAAAAACAAACTATACACATAATGGAAAAGTACTGCATCACTCCATATTGTTCATATTGTCAATATGTTACCATTAACCACGGCAGTGTAACTTATGCATATCTCAGGATGACTTGCTATCTGGATAAACTGACCCTCATGGAGTTAGTAATGCCAAATCTGGTTAAATACCCGGAAGAAGTTTAGGTGATTTCGGACCGTTCGATTTGACAAACGACAAGGTGGAACCCACTCTGCTTTGACACACAACTTAGCATGAACAGAGGAGACCTTGCAAGATTCACTTGTGGTCAACCAGGACGCTGATTGTCCTTAACGTTATTAGTTTACTGTTTTGTTGATGACAACTAATATCACGAAACATGCCAGCATTCCGCATACCAATAACTTGCCATCTTCGTGAAGGTGTCTGCAGAGGGCTGCTCCATATATGCTTATCATCAACAAAATTTATTGACTTTCCGAGTTGTAAGAAGCATTTCTTGAAAACTTGAAATTTGCTTAATGCCGCCTGCGGAAATGTGGTATTTATTCCTGGTGTATTTAGTGTCAAGTAACACTGTAACAAAAGTACAGTGATATTCAGATTGTCTCACTTTACAAACAGGGATAGGAAAATTATGTCGGATATAATTGTTTTTCTTGCAGCAACAGATCTGCCAAAGAAAACCTACAAACCATCTCCGGCTAGTGTAGTTCACACGACAACAACGAACCGTTGGTTGCATGGACAACCAACAGCCAATCACATCTTCGTTCAAGCTGTTCCAGGCTCGATCTACGGCCTATCAGCGTGTTGTTATAATTGGTCACGTGATGACGAATTAAAGGAGTCGGCACAATCACCGTATGGCATGTGCTGTTCCCCGCCTTCCTGGAAGTATCCAGGTCTTCAATATCCTGGGATTCATGACTCATACCATCAAATATTTCCAAGACACCAGACCAGCATTAAGCGTGGCATTATTCCTCACTCAGAGATTGATATTAAACAGGAATTGAAAACTGACACTTAGACCTGGCGCTTGAGGTGAAGCCGTTACTTTCCTGGAGAGATCTGTGAACTGACTTTGTTTTGCAAAATCTGCGTGTTCTTGTACAACTTGTCTGGCACTGGGCTGAATGTGACACGTTACATAATTTCAGTTACTTTGTAAATAGATAATATTTCTTTCTCACCCTGAAGGACTTCTTCTCGGTGGTTGTATTTCAGGTGACCAAGCATGTGTTTATGACTGGGGCAGGATGCGCTCACCTTGTCGCGAAAACCTGTTATCCTCACTATCTCACAGCGATTCAGAAACACTTGTACTGTCATCGTATCACATAGTGACAAGGATTCGTCTGGTCCAGATGCAGTTAGTTTACAAAAACAACATCGCACAACTGTTTACTGCTGAAACAACTTTATACTCATGATAGTCACAGCTGTACAATCCAGTGATTTGATGTAGAAAGGGTCTTGTCTCTTTTCTTATCCTGTCACATAATCAAATGTCTGTACACGGCATGCAGATGTTGTTCCGGAAAGGAGCGACCTGTAACGACTCATCCAGCTTAGTGCTTAGTGCTGCCATGACGCGTCTATCGTTAAACGGTTTTACAAAAGTCTCAAAATTCAGGATAAATATCGTCTGGCGTTCTGTTCACTTGTGAATGCCATGAGTATCTGGCTATATGGACACGTTCAAAATGTTTATAGCTGAATGCAACTATAACATTCAGAGAAAGTATAAACGCCTCTAAATAGTGTAAGAGTGACGTGCAGGCAGATCAGTGACAACAACCATGAAGAGATCATTTACTACAAACAAAAAGTATGGGAACACCCTAAAATTTGATAGTCATTTACAGATTTAATATTTTTCAGTACATTCACACTCTAAAGTAAATGCAACTTTTTGTGTGCTCAGTGGTCACTTTAAACGACATTTTGGAACATGCAGTGAAGCAACCGATTCAATATTCGGTGTGTTTGGATGAAATGAAACATTATCCAAAACAGCGAAAAACAAGAGTGGCGAAACACATCAGCACCATGTTTGATTCAAACGCCCAAAGACAACAGTCTGATGCATGTGGAAGACAGACTTCCCATGCGGCTCGTGGCAACTGGCCACAACATATCGCTAATGTTTTTTTCTGGGTCTTCCAGAGCGAATTCTGTCCTGTATTCTAACGATGGCCCGGAACCTGTCCGTCTGTGACGGCGAGCAACCGTTCTCATACATGCACCATCCCGTGACCGTGCAATGGCCCTGCTTATGTTATGCGCGTTTAACGGTCTGTGGCATGGTGAAGAAATTGTGATGCTTCAGTACTGTCTGTAGCTTCTTATAAAGGAAACGTTGCCACAAGCTGCAAGGCAAGCCTGTCTACCACATGCGCTAGGCTATTGTGTTTGGGCGTTTGAAACAATAATATTTTTGGAATGAATGTTTCCCCGCCTTTGCTTTTTGCTGTTTTGAACAATGTTTCATTTCGTAATCAACAAACAATTTGGTAATCTCACTGCTTATATCAAGTACCGACGAGTAGAAGAAAATTCCCAGATGCTGAGCTTGAACGCCAAGGCAATCCTGGGGTATAATCTGCTCTTCTGATTTCGAGTACCTATTCTGTTCATTGCGTATTTGTTTGGAGATGTGTTAAATATTATGTTTCAAATTTCTGAAACAGTGATTCTAGTGTTGTCCTTCCTTATCCAAAGATTACCTGTCATTTTCCGGGTATCTTTATTCATGATCAGAAAATATATCTTGAATCAATGGTGTTGGTTTGTTTCACCGCCCTTAATTTTCGTTGTTTCGAACAGTGTTTCATTTCACTCAAACTCAACGAATATTGATTTAGTTGTTTTTTGCATGTTCCAACAAAGTGCCCAAAGTATAAATGACGTAACCACGTTTAAGTTAATATATGACAATCAAATTCTACGTGTGTTTTTGGGGTGTTCGCGTTAACTTTAATCATAAACATGACTGTACTTCATAGTGAACAGAAAAATAAATGAAGGCCTTTCTGGTCCACATCTTTCAAAACGTTCAAATATTTGTCGTCTGTGTAAGGGAAATGTGTGACAGGCACACTCTTGGTCCAGTAGATATGAATTACGTAAGAAATGCAAGTGTCCAAGAGCGTATGTTGGTTAGTTCTCGGGTGATAGTTCAAAATGGTTGACGGAGGGAAGACAAGAGTCAATGGTAGAGATGAAGACTGCAGCACCCATGTTTTAGTATGGTTGGGGAATAATGGTTGAAATAGGTTCCCGATGTGGAGACTTGCTCAGTCATTTGCACAAATTCAGAAGTCGGACGGCGATTTTTCGTCGTCGAAGTAGTCGTTGGTGAGGCAATGGCCTTGGCGGACACGCCGACTAGCCGCACAATCCGTCCACTTCTGTCAGTGATCTGGTTTCCCTGCATGCTTCTGGTGGATGGTCGTGCTGGTTGGTCTCATTGGATAGCCTCCCCGACTGACCATATCAGTCAGATTTCTACACACAGGGCTATTACACCACATTTTGCAAGGTCACTGGCCCATGCACATGTACATGCATACGATTCCCCAGTTGGGCAGCAGGTATTGTTTAAAGGTTCCAGGTCAATGGACCGTGCTAATCTCTTAAAACAGCAGGTGATGTACTTTTTAGTTACTCCTGAGCAGGTAAACACGGTTTACCCCACCACTGAGCTGAGTTGGTGAACACGGATATCTGAACTGACACTAAGTGAGTGATTAAATCAAATGTTTAAATCATTGCATTATGGCAAACGCACTATTTAAGCACATATTCGCCCCGAATTCTAGGTTGCCAGAAATTACTATATGAAGGACACAAGTTCCGAGTGAAAATCAGAAGACGGGTTGCTGTTCACTGAAAGTGTTGGAAGGCTGCCAACAACCTCATCATCATCTACAGGAACATCGCCAATAATCATGCCCCAGATCCCCGAAAGCTGAAATCAGATGTCCTCCTTGACAACATGAGAGAAATAGTCAAAGTTGATCAGAGACCAGTACCAAGTATGTACCAAGAGGAAGTTAATATAGCAAAACTGATGATGTAAATATCAGTGTTACAGTCAATATGAAACATCTGTTCAATTGTCTAATACATGCCTCCTATACATATTTAACCTAATGATGATGTATGCCTGTGATATTTTGACGTAATAATGTATGTTTGTAACATGGTGATAGCGCTAATGTTACCTAATGGTTGAGTCACGGTGTCAGTTTTAGGAGTAGCCATATTACCCCGTGCCATATTACACAGGGAACAACTTGCCCTGCACACTCATTCACGTGTGTCCTCTAATCTCAGGTAATTCCCTGGTGGCTGCTCTCAAACTAGGGGCACACCGATTGGCCGACGTAGGGAGGTGTTAACTTGAGAATTAAGGGTCCTGCACGGAGGTGGGGTTATGATAAGAGGGGATATGCCGAATGTTTGCTGAATACATTACACAGACATGGGGGATTGGATTTCGGTGCACTTTGAATATATACTGAAACAAAATAGATCGTTTGAATAAATGAAGTTTTAAAGAAACTTAATTTATTGAAATGATTTAGTCTATGACACAAGCATTTAGATGTATTAATATGCACAACGAGGCCAAGGGCTGGTGAAAACCCCATCTGTGGCCAGGGACTTGCTAGAAGTTCTATATAGTTATAAGTGATTTTAGCAATAATACTGTACCTGATCGTGTCTCAGGTATGGGGTGGAAGAAGGGCAAACGTATTTGAAATATTAATACTACAAACGTTTCCTTAACTTTAAACTTTGTCATTTCCAGTGGGCTAAGATGAGCCCTTAAAATATCCTGTCTTCTGAGTAAATATGTAAACTGTCTCGTGTTAGATAAATACCGCAATCGGGTAATCTCACTGCTTATATCAAGTACCGACGAGTAGAAGAAAATTCCCAGATGCTGAGCTTGAAGGCCAATTAAGGCAATCCTGAGATATAATATCAGCTCTTCTGATTTCGAGTACCTATTCCGTTCATTGCGTATTTGTTTGGAGATGTGTTAAATATTATGTTTCAAATGTTCTGAAACAGCGATTCCAGTGTTGTCCTTCCTTATCCAAAGATTACCTGTCAACGCCTGATATTTCGGGTATCTTTATTCATGATCAGAAAATACATCTACTATGCGTCTGAGGAACACATGGCGTCAAAGAAAACAAACGTTCATCATCAGTTCATTGACAGAATATTCTTTATTTTGTTTTAAAAAGGGGGAGAGTGCTTTAGGACTATTGAAGCTCGACTCCAGGGTGAATAGCTCGACTGCAGGGTGAGTGGGGGACGGGCAGAAGTCTGACCAGTCTGGAACAAACCGGCCATCCATGTCACATTTCCTTGCCTAGTAATCGATGTTGACTGTGCCGATCGCCGCCTACGATACAATAAATGACTACTAAAGGTGGAATGTTACCATTCGAATGTGTCTACGAGTGTTATACAGTCCTTATTCACTTCGTCGAAATCATATTTTTGTGATCAGATCCTTCTTAGTGATGATGTTCAACACTCAGTACTGATACCCACTATCGTCATCGCGAATCTGAATGATGCTTGTGTCAGAGTCGTTGTCTGGTGAATCGAGAACACTAAAGGATATTTCTGTAAGTGTTCTTGACTGTTCAATTGAGGACAAAAAAGGATGTTTCTGTCAGTGTCGTCTGGCCAATCGAGGAAATCAAAAGATGCTCCTGTCAGTGTTAGTGTCTAGTGAATATAGGACATTAAATGATGCTTCTGTCAGTGTTAGTGTCTAGTGAATATAGGACATTAAATGATGCTTCTGTCAGTGTTAGTGTCCAGTGAATATAGGACATTAAATGATGCTTCTGTCAGTGTTAGTGTCCAGTGAATATAGGACATTAAATGATGCTCCTATCAGTGTTAGTGTCTAATGAATATAGGACATTAAATGATGCTTCTGTCAGTGTTAGTGTCTAGTGAATATAGGACATTAAATGATGCTTCTGTCAGTGTTAGTGTCTAGTGAATATAGGACATAAAATGATGCTTCTGTCAGTGATGTTTTCTGGTGATTCGAGGAAATAAGAAGATGCTTCAGTCTTTGACGCTGATTGGCGAATCCTTACATTAAATGCTGTTTGTTTTTAATATCGTTATGTGAGACATCAGAGATACCCATATCAACAGCTTTTGAGAGACATCTGTTCTGAAGATTAACATGGACATGTCATAAGCATAAACATTTCCACATCAGCAGAATTTATCATCATATAACACTAAGCTTAATGGTGGCTAGATCATATTGAGTGTTATGCGGCTGTAAAACTGAGCTGAATGTGTATATTAGTCGGGTTATTACTTACAGTCTGTTTTCAAGGGCTACACAAGGGGATAGCTGGCCTCACTGGCTATTCCACACTGGTTGTGTTTGTTGCGGGTCATCTTCACATAACCGTCATCACCCCACGATGATCCCCAGCTAGAACAGACAACGGGAACAATCACACTTTATCCTGTCATTGTGTAGTAGGAAACTTTTCTTGAATGTTCAAGCTGTCTCTTACTTTACAAGCTGAATCATGTCCAAGCTGACCACAGCGAAATACATGCTAACAATCAAACATGTGGCTACTAGCTATAAACGATCACACACTTAGAATACATATTTCCTATTTGAAGATCATAAATCCACCTAGAGGACTATCATATAAAGTTAATCTATTGAGGTCATACATATACCTGTGACGTTTTAAATTGTTTCGGAACAGATATACCTGTTTTTGACAAGCCAGTAGTCCTGTCCTTGCAGAGAGCCGTAGCCGACGACCAGAACGGCGTGGTCCAGGTTGGTTGTGCTGCACCGCCTCTCGCTGTAGACTCCTGCAATCAGGGCAAAAATTGTCCATTCTTTTCATCTCACTCACACGAAAGTATACTAATATTTAATTTGCTCACAATTCAGCGGAAGCAGCATTTTGTTGTCTTTTCTGTGCTGTTAAGTCTGGGAATCGGGAAATCAGGATTCTTTCATGGCAGATATACTGTTGATATGAATGATTACAGAAATATGTCACCAACAACAGATTCCATCTATTTGTCAGGGGCATTACCCAATTAGAAAGCAGCTTTCTTTAGTTTTAAGGCACTAAGCAGCGTATTTATTTTCAAATCCCAACGATCGTATGGCATCAAAGCTACATACAGGTTTAGACATGGCATTTTTGAACTGATGTATTCTCTATGCGACAGATTGTCACAGCCATGACAGGATATCTTGGCCTGACTTCTGTATACACTGTATCTTTGCAGAACGCACATTCAGTCTCATGGTGACTTGTGATATGCACTACCATGATCGTAGCTGACTTGTATACAATTTACAACCAGAAGCCAACATAGGAATTATAGTTACTAGAGACTCCCTCATTACACTTTATAGTCAATAAATATAAACACTACCTTATTAACTTCTTCTCCACTACCAACTAATCTTAACTGTAAAATCTACAATCAATCAAATTGGCTTGTCCATCGTAACTATAAAAACAACCAATCCAACTTCAAAGATAACACTGACATGGATATCGAAAATGACAAAACCATCAGTCAGTTTTTAAAAGCTTATGCATAATAAAGTAAATTTGTTTTATTTTACATAAATAATACCATTCTCCGTTGATGTTTGTGCACCTATGTTGGCCGTTTTCTCTAGGCAAATATGCCTGTTTCTCGTGAGTGGTGGCCGTTTTCTCCGTATCCAATTAAAATGACAAAAGATAGTACAATGTTAATGCTCAGGAATAATATGTACTCATAGTTTATTTATCTTTCCAAACACATTTACAATTACCACGTATCAACTACTGAGTAAAATCTCATAATGATTAACATAAAATATAGTCCTTTGTATATATATTATGTGTAGAAGTTACTTGTGCAGTGTATTAATAATATATACACACAGAATTGGTGAGTGGGAAATATAGATGTTTCGATTTCACATTGTATTGAAAAAGGTTATTGTAGTTTTCACGCAAAGAACTCCCACCTGAGATTGTTCAATTAAGCCAATACTTTAATCTGAACATAAACTAGTGTTTTCGACATTCGATATTACACAGAGTACAACAACTAAATTCTGCAAAGAGGGTTCGGGTGATCATTGCATAACTAAGCTTGTTGGGCCCATCATCTGCTCAGTAGAGGGCCCTTTACATGCAGCCAGGAAAGCCAGTGCTAAGCGGTGCTTGGTCGAACCAACCAGGAGATCTTGTGAGAACTTGAATATTGTAGCCGTCTCCAGTACCCACAGTGTCAGAAGGTGCTGTGTCCCTGGCAACAACCCCGAGAACTTTCCCAGTGTCAGTCACGGTGAAAGGAGGTGCCAAATTTAAGGCTCCAAGAACAATGGAAAATCGGGAAAATTTTGTCAATGACATATAGATCAAAGATGATTTAAATCCAGCTGTAAGCAAATGTTAGCCACTAGCATGGCAATGTGCCCCGCCGCTAAAGAAGGCTGGAATATTGATAACATATACACAACTTTTTACCTTTTGGTTACACACAAGATGAATGAAATGACTAATATCTACATTCTCACCCAATGTAGGCTGTTGACAAAATCGAAGACATTGGTTGCAATGTTTTAACAGATATCCCGTTAACATAAGTTTGTAAAGTGGACAAAGAGCCATGGTCACTAAATGAATATCAACTGACGTCAGAGTAATCCCCAAATGTAGGCTGTCATGGGTATCGATCTACCTAACGCCAATACCAATTACACACATCAACCAAGTTGGCATGCTTGACCATGCACCCGACTAAATCAGTAGTCTCTTACAAGCATGGGTTAAATGAAATCTTAAACTTGCATCTTCACAGTCGTGCGGCGTTGCGTTTATAAGCTGAACTGAAATAGTACATGATCATTAAGCGTGAGCCCAGAGTTATTTTCCTAGTATCTTGTATTGAGTACATATAGTAGGGTCTGAAGGCGCGGATACCGAGTCGTCGTGCTGCTGTTCGTGGACTCAGAGGATGTCCAAGCCCAGTCGTTTGTGATGCCGCCACTGATAAGACACGCGCGGATTGTCACGTGCAGGATACGTCAATAGTGGTCTTCGTTGTGGGTGGTGACGCGAGGTCTTCCACCTCTGGACCTGTTACTGTCGGGCCTCTTTGCCTGTTGCGTTTCATTAGCCTCGTGATGGTAAGACGTGTACAGCCCAAGGTCGCTGCAACATGTTCGTGAGTGGTATCTATCTGTACCATTCCAATGTCTCTGGATTCCTGCGCTAACTGAGGCATGGTCACTGAAGTTGACGAGGTCTGAGGAAGGTTCATGTGCATTCTTATATCCTAATGATGCACGTGCTTCATGTAATCCCTACACCAGATGTTCGTCCTTCACGAAATGTTGCAGTGATACTAAACGCCCAAATACAACATTTTTCTTGACAAATGTGAGGGCTCGTTAGTTTATTTCGTATAAATGTGTGTACATGCATTTTGTCCAGTGTTATTACTACATAAAACGTATTATAAGGCTTGTTAAGCCCCAGCATCGGTTTGATTAACGAACAAATTATTGGGCAATGAAAAACCGATGAGTTATATTGTACACAGCAACGTAAAAAAGTCATATGTATACAGAATGTTGGGAATGTTTGTGTACAATGTATATTGTAGCATGCTTGACTATCGTTTGTAACAAGGTGTGCCTTAGTGCCCATGTATGCGCATTGTGTTTCCAATATTCTTTGAGATATTTGGAAGAAGCTGTGTGGGGGTTTAGTGCAAACATACACATGACTGACAGATCCTACACTTGACAGACTGACTTACCTCTCTTGTGCAACTGGAAGGACCTGTGCGAAGTTTCAGTGGCAAGAGACACAGGACACACAGATTCTATGCCTGACTTAACTCCCTCACACAAGTGGAAAGACCTGTGCGAGGCTTCGGTGCCGACCATCACATGATACACAGATCCAACACCTGACTGACTTACCTCCCTTGTACAACTTCAAGGAACTGTTGCGAGGCGTCAATGGTAACCATCACAGGACACATAAATCCTACACCTGAAAGGCTTACCTCCCTTGTACAACTGGAAGGACCTGTGTGAGGCATCAATGGCAACAGACACTGGACCAACAGATCCTACAGCTGACTTTAAATCCGACTCGCTGCCCTTGCGAATGTCGACGTGACCTGTGCAGTTTGCAACCACTTTGGAGCTCTTATATTTGCATGTAGAATCCTGCAATGCAAATGTTTGTGGTGTAACGATAGACTTACTGGAAGTATATTAGAATCGGTCATTCATTGCAGAAGGGACGGTGTGGCATGTGGTAAGGTTTCCAAACTTTCTGATGCACGAAGTAATTATCCCACCCTCATGCTTTTATGTTCGGAAGGACCCTCACCGAGTCCTTCAAGAATTTTTAACTACTCATCTAGGAAATTCATCTTTCATGTTTATGCGAATTATTTTTTAAAACGAAATACGACATCCAGTAACATTGGTTTGAAATTTTCTATAAACACCCAGTCATCCCTCCCCAGATGCAGTCTGTTCCTTTTCCCCAATATCCCTCTGTCAATAATATATTACCACTCACTATAATTGGGAACAACCACATCTGGTGGACTAACAAGTAAGTATCAATTTTCAGAGCGGCCATTTCCCCGATATTAGTTTTCATGTAACCATCCCTGCACTCACTCAAGGGAATAGATGGTAATATGTCAAACCAAATTTAGTCGTGCTTACGCGAGCCAAGTACGGATAGGCGTTCTCCAGTTCAATGCCGAACTGTGCGACATAGTCGAAGGCGTAGTCCACCCATCCACCATTACAGCCACTTTCACTGAATGTTTGCGAACAGTCCACCAGCTGCTGCTCGCTGAAGGAGATGAGGCGACCCTTCTTACGGAAGTGTTGGCCTTCCAAAGAGCCAGTCTGCTGGGATATACACATATTCTATAATCAGGGAACCAATCAGAAACAATTTAAGGCATAATGTGTTATTCATATTACTGACCATTCTTCAGGGCCATAAAGCTAGGGGCGTAGCCACCACTAGCAAAGACCGGGCTTACATGTAATTGTAGCGGAAAAGGTTGGGCAAACCCTCAATACCATCTACTAAAACAGGAGTAAGTATAAAGCTTTCCAGCCTATCGGTATTACACGAAAAAACTGTCGGACTACGCGCCTGAACGCCTGATGTAGGGGTAATGTTGTTGCACTCAGCAACATCCCAGGGTTATGGCAGTGGTCTGTAAATAATCGAGCCTGGACCAGACAATCCAGTAATCAACAGTATGAGCATCGATCTGAGCAACTGGGAACAGATGACATGTGTTAACCAAGTCAGTAAGCCTGACCACCCAATCCCCTTAGTTGCATCTTACGATACGGAGAGTCGCCTTTTATGGCAAGCATGGGTTGCTGAAGACCCATTTTAACCCGGATCCTCACTGGTCAGAGTTGTTGTAAGGTGTATACACTGACGTGGCGGTAGTGTATTGTGTATACACTGATGTGGCGGTAGTGTTGTATTGTGTATAAGCTGATGTGGCGGTAGTGTTGTTGACACACAGATCTTACGCCTGACTGACTTTCCTCCCTCGTAAAACTGGGAGGACCTGTGCGAAGCTCCAGTACCACCCATAATATGATGTACAGACCCTTGATCTTGATCTACACACTAGATCCTTAACCCGGATTCTCACTGGTGAGTGTTGTTCTAAGGTGTATACACTGATGTGACGGTAGTGGCATATTGTATATACACTGATGTGACGGTATTGTTGTTCTAAGGTGTATACACTGATGTGGCGGTAGTGATGTTCTAAGGTGTATACACTGATGTGGCGGTAGTGATGTTCTAATGTGTATACACGGATGAGGCAGTAGTGTTGTATTGTGTATACACCAATGTGGAGATAGTGTTGTTCTAAGGTGTATACATTGATGTGGCGGTAGTGGTATATTGTGTATACACTGATGTGGCGGTATTGTTGTTCTAAGGTGTATGCACTGATGTGGCGGTAGTGATGTTCTAAGGTGTATACACTGGTGCAACAGTAGTGTTGTTGTAACGAATATAGACTGGTGTGCCCTTAGTGTTGTTGTGAGGTGTATGTAGGCAACGTAACGTATATACTCTGTATGTGGTTATACTATGGAATCTGAGAAGGGACATTGTCGCGTTGTCGCATTGTCGCCCTCTCAAAAACAAGCAAAATGAGGCAAAAATTAACCAAAGCGCGACAATGCGACAATGCGACAACGCGACATTTCGCCTGTTTGTCGCATTGTCGCGATGTCGCGTGTCGCGTTTCGAATAACATTTTCTCTGTTCCTCCAAAGTGCGACACGCGACATAGCGACACTTTTCAAGGTCAAAATATGTCGCGTTGTCGCATTGTCTCCCTATCTAAGATATGTAAGAATTCACTATAACGCGACACGCGACAATGCGACACCGCGACATTTCATCAAAATGTCGCGATGTCGCACTGTTGCGTGTCGCGCATTATTAAAATATTGACCATAGTATGCAAGTAACAAATTGACTGAAACGCGACACGCGACACGCGACACGCGACACGCTACAATGCGACAAAATGTATGTCGCATTTTCGCCCTTTTTGTTACCGGTGCGCATGTGTAGAAAGTCAGTTAATCTACGCATGCGCAGAAAATGTTATACTCTATTCCAGACTTCACTGGTCTTTCGTTACCTCCAGTGGTTTTTAAAATGAAGTAGTGCTCGAAATGGCCGACCTAAACTGTCTTTGACGTGTCGAGTGGTTACGTGATATCTCATTCTACTTGGTATCCATCCACTGCTGGCTGAACAGAGGCAGATCTCGAACAAAATCATCAGCGTCGGACAGGACTGTACCATGAAACTGTGTCAGGAGCCACATTATTGAGCATAGTGACCCATTCGAGGACATGACCTGATGTTTCTGCCGATCAAATTATAAAATGCGACAAACAAACGAAATGTCGCGTTGTCGCATTGTCGCGCTTTGGTTAATTTTTGCCTCATTTTGCTTGTTTTTGAGAGGGCGACAACGCGACAATGCGACAACGCGACAATGTCCCTTCTCGGATTCCATATTATACTGAGACTGTAGACTAACCGTGCTGAATGCCCAACAGGAACCACACTGACCCTGAAACAGACAACGCGATCATTATCACAAGGGCATCGTGATACACACAATGAAAGCCAAGTTGTAACATGCAGTAGCTAATAATTCTAACTTGTGTTCAGGTTCCCATGTGTAAGTGACTTTGTCATGCCGTGAGTCTGTTAGTTAGTTTTACGCCACACTTACTAATATTCCAACTATGTGGCGGTGATCCCTAAATAATAGAGTCTGCACCAGACAATCTAGTGATCAACGGCATGAACGCAGCAGGGATACGGTGACATCTGTCAGTCTGGGAGTCTGACCATCCGATCCCATTTGCTGCCTCTTAAGACAAGTATGATTTACTGAAGATCTGTTCTAATCCGAACCTCAACGGATCCTACATCTTATCAAGAAAGCTTTGCAGCTGTGTTAAAATGAAACCTAAATGCCCTTGACAAAAACGATACAATAAAGACAAGGTTTTTTTGTAAAATGGGGGGTACAGTTACGTATATGTCTCAGTTTTGCTTAGGGTTGTGGTAGTATACGTTCATACATTGTAATTCGACTTGCCTGATCTTTGACAGGGGTGACATACCCACGAGTTCTCCAATCAATCTGGGGCGGTAGTTGATTGTCTGGCAGAGAGACATGTACAGGTGCTCTGTGGTCTGTGCGCTGCAGGAGGTGGTCCAGATGCATGTGACTGCGAAACTCCTCATGTGTCTGATGGAGATGCACACATGATATAAACTCACATTGTGAGAGAACATGTAGCAGAGGTGTCATGGTGGGGATCATACGAAAGTATCTCGACTTTTCTCTTTCAAACATTAATAGTTTATGGAATGATCGTTACAGACAGTACAGTTTGGCAAATGAAGAATGTGCTGCACATGAATAATGCTGCTATAGAATTATAACATTTTACAGAAAAATTACAAAGCAAGATACACGTCATGCAATGATATAAAATACGGTGGTGTGGTAAACAACGGAAACGGTTACCAGTGGAGAAAGCTAAGCAAGGGGACCCTTCTGTTCAGACTGGCATTTAATGAAATAATAAATAATAGTAAAAAGTACTGCTGGACGACAAAGCGATGGGAGCAAACCAGGTGAAATATGCCCAGAGTCGGTCCTTTGTTGAGAAGCTGTCCGAGAAGCCACTCCATCGTTTGTACATGCAGTGTTTTTGTTCTAAACATATTTTATTCACGAGAAAAAGATTGGGTACACGTTATACAACTTAGAACACCTTCTCCGTAGTATTTACATAATATTATTTACATTCAATATACAAGATGGACAGACAGGAACAGAAAGATGAGAAAGATTGGGGCAATTGCAATAAATCCGTTAAATCTTTTTGATTGACAAATATATGTTTGAACAATTTTAAATATGTTTTGATTGGCATGATCAGTCAGATCTGCATTGCCACGTAGCAGTAACTCGGAGTTTATAGTAATATTGGTATCACTGCGTAAATTAGCCATCATGGAAGATCTCTCTTGAGTATATAGTTGACAGTCAAATAGGTAATAATAAGAATTTTCACAAACATAACCACAAGAACATTTTGGATATCTATTATACAAGCACGGAACAGATTGTAATTCAGTTGACTACACATGTAACGTAGTTCTGTAAGGGTGATATTAGTGATTCTCGGTCCAAAATCAAGGTATTGGGGAGGTGTGTTTTGTGTTACAACAATACTTGATTTAAAAGAAGTCAGTGGCACGCTTCCTCTAGCTTCAGCTGCAAATTCATTCCACATTCTAATAGTGGGTGGAAAATACGAATTATACGAAAACTTTAATCGTGAGAAGGGAAGCGAGACATTGTCAGAGTTACGAAGTTACTTTTCGACGCTACCTTCCCAGGAACAAGATCATTCAGGTACGATGGTGCCATATTATGCTGTATTTTGTAAAAAAAGACAAAGTTTTCGCTTTCTCCTACGCTCTGCTAAAGATTCCCAACCAGTTTCATAATACAGATGTTCATGATGAGTATATTCGGGCACACCTGTTACAGTTATCTATTTGCTTGGTATTGAGCACGCCCATCCCATACTTCACACGTATATTTGAAATGGGGTCTTATGAACATTACATAAATTCTATTCAATAAACAGAGCGGTAATAAAAAAATGAGTTTACGTAGAGAGGATATCATTGTAGAAGTTGTTTTTACAATATTATCAATGTGGTCAGACCATTTACAATCTTTTGCAAAAGTTAATCCCAGATGTTTATGATTATCAACTGTTTTGACCGGAACCCCGTTGAAGTAGAGATTGAGTGCCTCAATATTCTTATGCAAGGTGAAAATAATTGCCTCAGTTTTATCAGGATTACATGTTATAAGCCACCGCTTTGCCCAAGCCCCTAACCTTTTCAAGTTTGAATTCAGTTCTCTTTCAATGAATAGATGATCATGAGAAGATAAGCCTGGCGACAAATCATCAGCAAATAATCGCGTTAGGCAGTCTAAGTCATGAGCAATGTCATTGACATAAACAAGAAATAAGAAAGGACCGAGGACTGACCCTTGAGGGACACCAGCTTGTAAATACCTCGGCTTGGATAGGGCTCCATTTACAAAGACGCTTTGAGAACGATTACTTATGTAATCAGCTAGTCAATTTAACAATAAGCCATGAATTCCGTACTTCTCTAATTTCAACAATAAACCTTTATGCCACACGCGATCAAAAGCTTTAGAGACATCACACAAAAAAACATACAATACTGGGGTTTTTTATCATCTAAGGTCTCACATATTTGGTCACAAATTTCAATTAATTGATGGACAGTTGAATGACCAGACTGAAATCCTGATTGGCACTTATATAATAATTGATTGACATGAAAATAATTGTACAGTTGTTTGAACATCACTCTCTCAAACACCTTGCCCACACAACTGATCAAGGATATAGGTCGATAGAGCGGTCGCCCCTGTTAAATAAGGGCATTACAGGTGCCTCTTTCGACACACTTGGACATATGCTAGTCTTTAATGTTTGATTGAATAACATGGATAGTGGGATACTTATTGAATGTACTACATTTTTAAGAAACTTATGACTGATTCTGTCCGGGCCAGAAGCTTTCTTAAGATGTAAACATTTGATTATATCAGACACTTCATTTACATAAATAGTTACACAATCTAAAGTAGAATCAGTGCGTTTGTCAAAGAATGACATATCAGTGTTTACTTCGTTAATACTAGATATAGACTGAAAATACTGATTAAGTTTCTCTGCATAGCAGTGAATAAAGTTGGATGTTCATCTGCATCATTCAAAATCGTTTGTAAGACTGACATAAAATGAATCCTTTGCATAACATTTCATATTATTTGCTTTGTTTCTTGTAAGCCAAGATATCTACTGGACGGTTTATTTTCTTGGCTTTTTTTCTCATTCTATTTCTTTTTCTACATTCCCTTCGAAGTTCTGAATTAAACCAAGGTTTATCAGTTGGTCGAATGGTGACCGTTTTTGAAGGAATGCACACAGAAATAAAGCGGTTGAGATGCTTATAAAATTGTGCACAGGCTTCATTAACATTCCTGCAGCAACTAAATATGTGTTTCCAATTTGTCCCATTAATCATAGCATTAAGGTGCTCATGGTCACCTCTTTCATAACATAATACTTTTCTCTAATAGGCTAACTTGGTATTTACATGAGCATCAAGAGTGATATTTGTACCTTTGTGATCACTGATACTTTGACATAAATCTATAACACCACTCTCTAAAACATCAACATCTTCAGATATAATGATGGGATCAAGCAGTGTGCTCGTTGTTTTAGTTACTCTCGTTGGCTCTTGAATAACATTTTTCAGATTTTCCCTGATAATTAGATCATGCAGATACGTGTTATTAGAAAGAGGTTTGCATTGAGATCGCCAACAACGGTAACTTTGTCCGAGATATCTAATGCGGTCTCAATGCTACTACCAAGGCGACTCCAAAATTCTAAATCTTGGTGTTGTGGTCTGTAAGTGACACATAACACTAGCGGCATTTGTGGGATAATTTGACCCATATGGACTCATCACAGTTGTTTTCAAGATGTACATAGAATGTGGCCACAGTGTGACCCGCGGAGCGGGTGTCATCAATAGGGGATACATACATGTATAAGTGTGACATACGCATGAAGGGCAATGCAGATCTGAAACTGTGCTTAAATACTATGATGGAGTAAGGATACTGAGGAGAAGTAACAGCTTTGGTACAGATAATGAGAAAGTTGGAAACAGAAAAGGTAAGGCTATATACAATGACATTTACACACAGATAATAAGATAACAGAAAGTATAGCGACTAAATGTGGATTTCAAATTTACTTACATTTTAATATTTACAATCCCCGAACATCTTTGAGTAGCACACATCACAAGAACAAAACTAGAACACGGTTACTTCATACACACATCACAAGAACAAAGCTAGAACACGGTTACTTCATACACACATCACAAGAATAAAACTAGAACACGGTTACTTCATACACACATCACAAGAACAAAGCTAGAACACGGTTACTTCATACACACATCACAAGAACAAAGCTAGAACACGGTTACTTCATACACACATCACAAGAACAAAGCTAGAACACGGTTACTTCATACACACATCACAAGAACAAAGCTAGAACACGGTTACTTCATACACACATCACAAGAACAAAGCTAGAACACGGTTACTTCATACACACATCACAAGAACAAAGCCAGAACACGGTTACTTCATACACACATCACAAGAACAAAACTAGAACACGGTTACTTCATACACACATCACAAGAACAAAGCTAGAACACGGTTACTTCATACACACATCACAAGAACAAAGCTAGAACACGGTTACTTCATACACACATCACAAGAACAAAACTAGAACACGGTTACATCATGTACTGATCGAGTTCTGACTCGTCGTGAATCACACGGGTATGTCCTTCGGTCTGTTCGAGAATATGCACACGTCCATCTCTTGTCCACGTTGACTCTATCCGTCCCTGTTTCTTTAGTTCTCTGGTTAGCTTGTATAGGTGACTTGTGTGTCTAGTTAAGTCCTCGTTGATGCACACGTTACGCCGTGTATCGCGAAGTTTTCTCCTGTTAGTTATCACTTTGTTTCTGTCAAAGTAGTTCACAAACTAGACAATAATGTCCCTGTGCTTGTCCTTAGATTTTCTCCCCACTCGATGCCACACCGTCTATGTCAGAAGGAGATAGGGTTTGGTGCAGTCCTCTCAATACATCCATGGTAATGTTCTCGGTGTCCGCGCCCTCCTCGTGAATGTCCTCCGGTAACCCGCTGATCCTGAGGGAATTTCCATGACTGTACTCCTCCACTTCGTCGGTTTTCATCCTTAGCTCCGTCCTCAGTTCTTCGATCGCCTTCTTCATAGGTCTGATATGTTCCCTCAGTACAACCTCAACGACGTCCTTTGCCACTGACTTGAACGCTTGTTTGAATTTCTCCTGAAGTTGGGGTAACGTCAACGCACTCGTCAGCTTACTTGACAGGACATCTTGAGAGGCCTCGTTGATGAACATGAATAGGGTCGATGGGTAGGAGATACTGTGTTCTGTGTCGTCCTGAACGGACGCTGCCGTGTCTTGAGAGTGTTGAGATGGGGTTGCTGATGGTTTTCTCTTCTCACTTAGGTTCCTCGCCGTCTTGGCCAGTGACGCTCTGGACCCTGCTGCTCTGGACCCTTGCCGCCTTTTTCTGTTGCTCAGGACGAGTCACTTAAAAAAATTTCGAGTATGCAATGAATTTACAGAGACTGTCCAACACCTTGTCTCCGCCATGCCTGTGGTTTTGTCCCTGAGGTCCATCCATGGTACGACCCTGAACACGTCCAGGGCGTCCTGGAAAATTATGCTTTTAAATTTCTCTGGAAGAGGCCAATATACAGCCTGAGACGAATTCCAGCCAACAAACCTGATCTTGTTCTTTTTGATAAAACCAATGAAATTGTTTATATCATTGAATTTTCTGTCCCTTTTGACAGCAACGTGACTGGCAAGATTTAGGAGAAGCATTATAAATAGGCGGATCTCGCCTTTGAAATGTTTCGCTTGCATCCCAAGTTCACCGTCGTCAGGCTCCCCGTTGTTCTTGGTGCCCTTGGTTTGATACCTCTTGAACTTTTCGCGCAGCACTCTTGACCACGTCCATTGTTACCTTTACTTGAACAGTTTCTTTGGATGCCAGCTGGCATTGCATTACAATGTTTGGAGATTGATTCAATGGTGCTGATACACAAAATTCACAAACTAAAAAAAACAAACAAAAAACCCCACAGGAATGCACAGTCAAATAAACAAGCTGCTGGATAGATTAGAACCTGGCATTACTGTTAAAGAATCGACAATTTCCTTGGCCATAGAAAAACCAGGAAATGTGCACTGTTGCTAGATTTCACTGGCGCTTCCTACAGCTGTATCAGTAGTGACAAAATGCTAAAATCCGAATATCCCTCCCTCTTTGTGTCGTAATTGTGGCCCAGTTATTGACTTTACATACCCATAATGTGAAGCAAATTTGTTTTCCATTCAATTATCTACAGTTTGGCACCTTCAAACATCAAATCCATTGTGATTTCGCGGAGCTGCGACATGTTTATGAAGCCTGAAAAACAGCGTTTTCAAAAAATAGGACAATTTTCGAGGGCGATAAATCCACAACTGTTCAAGATATCAACATGCCTTTAGCAATCTAAGTAGCCTAGGGTGTGGGCTTTACGACGATGTATCAAACACATTGGTACTATTTGCCGTTCAGGAGGAGAAGATTCTTACAACTGTTCAAGATATCAACATGCCTTTAGCAATCTAAGTAGCCTAGGGTGTGGGCTTTACGACGATGTATCAAACACATTGGTACTATTTGCCGTTCAGGAGGAGAAGATTCTTACACACAATGCAGGGTGAAAAAATGGTGAATCTTGTGTTTGTGATGCAAATGTGATGTCAGTTTTGATTTTTACATACCCATAATGTGAAGCAAAATATGTTTCCCATGCAAGTATCTACAGTCAGGCATTATACTACTTTTGTAAAGTACACAGTCTAGTTCTTTGATGGGATCAGTCCGGGATTTGAACCCACACTAAAAAAAAGTGTTTGTGTTCACGCACATCAAGCCTTGTTTAAAACAATTCGGGACCACATGCAGCCCGGCCCGAACAACGTCGGTGTACCCATCATGGTAACGTGTCGTCCCGAGTGAACACAGTAACATTACCTATTCTACCCCTAGTTCTCTGTGGGATCCAAGATGTTGACAGTTTAGAGTTAATATTGTGTTTTTGGTGTTTACATCTCGCAAAAATGTATATTACTTAGAAACACACCATTTGCATTAACATATGTTTTGTTGGTCCTTTGCCATTTTTGAAGACTGGTGGTGTGCTTTCCTGAGATTTTTAGTTTTATATACAACACATGTAAACACTGGTTGTGAGTTTGACTCATTCCATACCATGTCAGCGAATTTGTTGATGCCCAAGTAGAAGGAGATGGCGCCGTTCTTGTACAGTTTGTTGTGGCCCGCGATGTATAGCAGGTTGTCTTTGAAAGTCTCGTATCTCTTCTTCTCTGTCTCAAAGTCGCGAAACACTTTACCTGAAATGCGTCTCAGCGTTACCGACAAAGGGTATTGCCCTGTCTGGAGGAATATACGTTTTATATAAAAATATATAACTTCATACACAGCTGAATGGACAAAGTGTAAAGGTCAGACCAGGATCAAACAACAGGGGGGGGGGGGGGGGGGGTGTACTAACGCTTGGTGTCTGATTATATGCAATTTTAATAGTAACAGATACTTTCATTTCAAGTGAAAAGTAGCCCCAGTGAGATGGGAGAATCAGAATGTCATCCTACCCCTTAAGAGAGTCAGATATCGTGCAGATGAACGGACAGACGCTTAAACTGAGAAAATACCTTCTCTTCGATCTTAAATAGTGATCATTGTAGTGTTACATGTTAACACGATGATTACTGTAAAACCATCACTTACTTTCATATTTCAAGTTACCGTGAAGCCGAACTGATTTTAAATGGTCACAAGTATACATATCGGTCGCGTTTTAACGACCCATATCTAAGTACCGTGTGTGTTCTTGTAAATCTCCCATTCCTTATTGACGGAGAAAGATGTCCTCGCTGCTGTCAACACCTGGCGCTCTGGGCTACTCATGTTGAACTTCTCAACAAGCAGAATGTGTCCCATGACACCCGACAAATACACTGACACCAGTAGAAGGGACTGCATGTTGTCACTTCCAATGTCTCCTTACGACCTGGAACTAATGCAAGATGTCCAGGACATGAAGTAAGTGTTTCATTATACAGCGCTGCGTGACATCACTTTCTGATCTGTTACGTATTATGAAACTATATACTGTTGGACTATGATAAGATATCCCAATTTTATTAATTACTTGCTCTAACTACACTCATCGACCCCTGGTCCTCTGTAGCCGATTGCATCTAAACTCGAGTTAGTGTATCAGGCCGTGTATGGTGACGGCCAACCACACCCCACCAGCTACTTCTTTACAATGGGTGATCTCTGTTTAACCTAAACTAACCACTCTCTGAAATGAACATATCTCGCAGAAAAATAACAAGTTCGTCATAACAAAAATAGAAAATAATGAAAAGACCACCGAAGCTTTGTTAAGCTTGTTTTAAATCTAGACTTGCCACATTTTCTAGACTTGCGTGGACTTCCTTGAATGTAACTGCTTCAGGGTGTATATGGCAGACTATGGTTAACCATGTGAAAAGAGCATCTACCTAGGTAGGATCAAAACAGTCGGGAAACATATGACACCGGTGACAGGTACTCATGAGCTGTTGGTGCACTGTGGTCTTTCTGTTGGTATCCCCGTATGGGAACAGGAGAGAGGAGTTCACTACCACGAGACGGCATGTGGACTGTTTTTTGTTGTTGTTTTTTGTTCATCATGCCTCTATCTTATTATACATGAGCTGTGGTATGACAAGGAATAGTCCGGAATTCTAGTATACTACAAACAAATGGTTTAGGATGTCCACAAGATTTCATCACTACTGCAGCTTCCCCCGGGTTGGCAACAGGAACCTTTTGGAACAATTACAGGCACCAGACGTGTCCCGTTACGGATGTTCTGGCAACTAGTACATGTAGTTGGTCACACCTCTTGTTTGATTTGGTTTACAAAATGGCATTTTCTACCCTGCCCAGTACATCATCATCGACCACAAATGTTATAGCTATTGCTATATCCTGATGTTATCTGAAAAAATATATACTTAACAAGCTTAGTTAGAATAGGTCTTCAGCAACCCATGCTTGCCACAAAAGGCCACTATGCTTGTCGTATTAATAACAGGCGACTAACGGGATCGGGTGGTGAGACTCGCTGACTTGGTTGACACGTCATCTGTTCATAATTGAGCAGATCGATGCTCATGCTGCTGATCACTGGATTGTCTGGTACAGACTCCATTATTTACAGACCGCCGCCTCCGCCATATAGGTGGTAGAACTCAACTCACTCAGTATTCGCACGAGGGACGGGCATGAAACCGTGTGTTAAGGTTAAGGATGCACTGTTGGTAGTGAAAGATCTGGTTTCAGATGATTATGTTGCGCACAATACTTTAAACGCATTTCCTTTCGCAACCAGGAAGGTGAGCAAGGCTTACCCATATTTGCATGCATCCTGATTGTATTTATGACTTCCTTCTCTCCGAGGAAACTATATCATTCAAACAAGGAAGTATTTCGATGACTGAATATCAATTCGTAATAAGGTCTAGCTGACACAGATCAACGTTTAAACAACTAAGGTAACTTCTATTCATATAAAAGTCTCAGAAGACGACATGGATACCTTGACAAGCGCTTTGTTACTTTGTTTCCAAAAATACACCGTATTCACAGATGATACATGCAGAGATATTAATGACACAAACCTGCTTACATAGTTTAGAATATACCCAACCCGCCCTCCTTTCTACTATAAATACCGATACTTACATCCCTGTATATATCCAGTCTGCATACACCCAGTCTGTGGTCCTTTCTACTATAAATACCGATACTTACATCCCTGTATATACCCAGTCTGTATACACCCAGTCTGTGGTCCTTTCTACTATAAATACCGATACTTACATCCCTGTATATACCCAGTCTGTATACACCCCGTCTGAGGTCCTTTCTACTATAAATACCGATACTTACATCCCTGTGTATATACCCAGTCTGTATACACCCAGTCTGTGGTCCTTTCTGCTATAAATACCGATACTTACCTCCCTGTATATACTCAGTCTGAATACACCCAGTCTGTGGTCCTTTCTACTATAAATACCGATACTTACCTTCCTGTATATACCCAGTCTGTATACACCCAGTCTGTGGTCCTTTCTACTATAAATACCGATACTTACCTCCCTGTATATACCCAGTCTGTATACACCCAGTCTGTGGTCTTTTCTACTATAAATACCGATTCCTACCTCCCTGTATATACCCAGTCTGTATACACCCAGTCTGTGGTCCTTTCTACTATAAATACCGATACTTACCTCCCTGTATATACCCAGTCTGTATACATCCAGTCTGTGGTCCTTTCTACTATAAATACCGATACTTACCTCCCTGTATATACCCAGTCTGTATACACCCAGTCTGTGGTCTTTTCTACTATAAATACCGATACTTACCTCCCTGTATATACCCAGTCTGTATACACCCAGTCTGTGGTCTTTTCTACTATAAATACCGATTCTTACCTCCCTGTATATACCCAGTCTGTATACACCCAGTCTGTGGTCTTTTCTACTATAAATACCGATACTTACCTCCCTGTATATACCCAGTCTGTATACACCCAGTCTGTGGTCTTTTCTACTATAAATACCGATACTTACCTCCCTGTATATACCCAGTCTGTATACACCCAGTCTGTGGTCTTTTCTACTATAAATACCGATACTTACATCCCTGTATATACCCAGTCTGTATACACCCAGTCTGTGGTCTTTTCTACTATAAATACCGATACTTACCTCCCTGTATATACCCAGTCTGTATACACCCAGTCTGTGGTCTTTTCTACTATAAATACTGATACTTACCTCCCTGTATATATCCAGTCTGTATACACCCAGTCTGTGGTCCTTTCTACTATAAATACCGATACTTACCTCCCTGTATATACCCAGTCTGTATACACCCAGTCTGTGGTCTTTTCTACTATAAATACCGATACTTACCTCCCTGTATATACCCAGTCTGTATACACCCAGTCTGTGGTCTTTTCTACTATAAATACCGATACTTACCTCCCTGTATATACCCAGTCTGCATACACCCAGTCTGTGGTCTTTTCTACTATAAATACCGATACTTATTACACTGTATACAAATAGTCTGTGATCCTCTCTCTTACAGATACCTACGTCACTGTATACATCCAGTCTGTGGCCCTTTCTACTATAAATACCGATACTTATTACACTGTATACAAATAGTCTGTGATCCTCTCTCTTACAGATACCTACGTCACTGTATACATCCAGTCTGTGGTCCTTTCTACTATAAATACCGATACTTATTACACTGTATACAAATAGTCTGTGATCCTCTCTCTTACAGATACCTACGTCACTGTATACATCCAGTCTGTAGTCCTTTCTACTATAAATACCGATACTTATTACACTGTATACAAATAGTCTGTGATCCTCTCTCTTACAGATACCTACGTCACTGTATACATCCAGTCTGTAGTCCTTTCTACTATAAATACCGATACTTATTACACTGTATACAAATAGTCTGTGATCCTCTCTCTTACAGATACCTACGTCACTGGATACATCCAGTCTGTAGTCCTTTCTACTATAAATACCGATACTTATTACACTGTATACAAATAGTCTGTGATCCTCTCTCTTACAGATACCTACGTCACTGTATACATTCAGTCTGTGGTCCTTTCTACTATAAATACCGATACTTATTACACTGTATACAAATAGTCTGTGATCCTCTCTCTTACAGATACCTACGTCACTGTATACACCCAGTCTGTGGTCTTTTCTACTATAAATACCGATACTTATTACACTGTATACAAATAGTCTGTGATCCTCTCTCTTACAGATACCTACGTCACTGTATACACCCAGTCTGTGGTCTTTTCTACTATAAATACCGATACTTACCTCCCTGTATATACCCAGTCTGTATACATCCAGTCTGTGGTCTTTTCTACTATAAATACCGATACTTATTACACTGTATACAAATAGTCTGTGATCCTCTCTCTTACAGATACCTACGTCACTGTATACATCCAGTCTGTAGTCCTTTCTACTATAAATACCGATACTTATTACACTGTATACAAATAGTCTGTGATCCTCTCTCTTACAGATACCTACGTCACTGTATACATCCAGTCTGTAGTCCTTTCTACTATAAATACCGATACTTATTACACTGTATACAAATAGTCTGTGATCCTCTCTCTTACAGATACCTACGTCACTGTATACATCCAGTCTGTAGTCCTTTCTACTATAAATACCGATACTTATTACACTGTATACAAATAGTCTGTGATCCTCTCTCTTACAGATACCTACGTCACTGTATACATCCAGTCTGTGGTCCTTTCTACTATAAATACCGATACTTATTACACTGTATACAAATAGTCTGTGATCCTCTCTCTTACAGATACCTACGTCACTGTATACATTCAGTCTGTGGTCCTTTCTACTATAAATACCGATACTTATTACACTGTATACAAATAGTCTGTGATCCTCTCTCTTACAGATACCTACGTCACTGTATACACCCAGTCTGTGGTCCTTTCTACTATAAATACCGATACTTATTACACTGTATACAAATAGTCTGTGATCCTCTCTCTTACAGATACCTACGTCACTGTATACACCCAGTCTGTGGTCTTTTCTACTATAAATACCGATACTTACCTCCCTGTATATACCCAGTCTGTATCCATCCAGTCTGTGGTCTTTTCTACTATAAATACCGATACTTATTACACTGTATACAAATAGTCTGTGATCCTCTCTCTTACAGATACCTACGTCACTGTATACATCCAGTCTGTAGTCCTTTCTACTATAAATACCGATACTTATTACACTGTATACAAATAGTCTGTGATCCTCTCTCTTACAGATACCTACGTCACTGTATACATCCAGTCTGTAGTCCTTTCTACTATAAATACCGATACTTATTACACTGTATACAAATAGTCTGTGATCCTCTCTCTTACAGATACCTACGTCACTGTATACATCCAGTCTGTAGTCCTCTCTACTATAAATACCGATACTTATTACACTGTATACAAATAGTCTGTGATCCTCTGTCTTACAGATACCTACGTCACTGTATACATCCAGTCTGTGGTCCTTTCTACTATAAATACCGATACTTATTACACTGTATACAAATAGTCTGTGATCCTCTCTCTTACAGATACCTACGTCACTGCATACATCCAGTCTGTAGTCCTTTCTACTATAAATACCGATACTTATTACACTGTATACAAATAGTCTGTGATCCTCTCTCTTACAGATACCTACGTCACTGTATACATCCAGTCTGTAGTCCTTTCTACTATAAATACCGATACTTATTACACTGTATACAAATAGACTGTGATCCTCTCTCTTACAGATACCTACGTCACTGTATACATCCAGTCTGTAGTCCTTTCTACTATAAATACCGATACTTATTACACTGTATACAAATAGTCTGTGATCCTCTCTCTTACAGATACCTACGTCACTGTATACATCCAGTCTGTAGTCCTTTCTACTATAAATACCGATACTTACCTCCCTGTATATACTCAGTCTGAATACACCCAGTCTGTGGTCCTTTCTACTATAAATACCGATACTTACATCCCTGTGTATATACCCAGTCTGTATACACCCAGTCTGTGGTCCTTTCTGCTATAAATACCGATACTTACCTCCCTGTATATACTCAGTCTGAATACACCCAGTCTGTGGTCCTTTCTACTATAAATACCGATACTTACCTTCCTGTATATACCCAGTCTGTATACACCCAGTCTGTGGTCCTTTCTACTATAAATACCGATACTTACCTCCCTGTATATACCCAGTCTGTATACACCCAGTCTGTGGTCTTTTCTACTATAAATACCGATTCCTACCTCCCTGTATATACCCAGTCTGTATACACCCAGTCTGTGGTCCTTTCTACTATAAATACCGATACTTACCTCCCTGTATATACCCAGTCTGTATACATCCAGTCTGTGGTCCTTTCTACTATAAATACCGATACTTACCTCCCTGTATATACCCAGTCTGTATACACCCAGTCTGTGGTCTTTTCTACTATAAATACCGATACTTACCTCCCTGTATATACCCAGTCTGTATACACCCAGTCTGTGGTCTTTTCTACTATAAATACCGATTCTTACCTCCCTGTATATACCCAGTCTGTATACACCCAGTCTGTGGTCTTTTCTACTATAAATACCGATACTTACCTCCCTGTATATACCCAGTCTGTATACACCCAGTCTGTGGTCTTTTCTACTATAAATACCGATACTTACCTCCCTGTATATACCCAGTCTGTATACACCCAGTCTGTGGTCTTTTCTACTATAAATACCGATACTTACATCCCTGTATATACCCAGTCTGTATACACCCAGTCTGTGGTCTTTTCTACTATAAATACCGATACTTACCTCCCTGTATATATCCAGTCTGTATACACCCAGTCTGTGGTCTTTTCTACTATAAATACCGATACTTACCTCCCTGTATATATCCAGTCTGTATACACCCAGTCTGTGGTCCTTTCTACTATAAATACCGATACTTACCTCCCTGTATATACCCAGTCTGTATACACCCAGTCTGTGGTCTTTTCTACTATAAATACCGATACTTACCTCCCTGTATATACCCAGTCTGTATACACCCAGTCTGTGGTCTTTTCTACTATAAATACCGATACTTACCTCCCTGTATATACCCAGTCTGCATACACCCAGTCTGTGGTCTTTTCTACTATAAATACCGATACTTATTACACTGTATACAAATAGTCTGTGATCCTCTCTCTTACAGATACCTACGTCACTGTATACATCCAGTCTGTGGCCCTTTCTACTATAAATACCGATACTTATTACACTGTATACAAATAGTCTGTGATCCTCTCTCTTACAGATACCTACGTCACTGTATACATCCAGTCTGTGGTCCTTTCTACTATAAATACCGATACTTATTACACTGTATACAAATAGTCTGTGATCCTCTCTCTTACAGATACCTACGTCACTGTATACATCCAGTCTGTAGTCCTTTCTACTATAAATACCGATACTTATTACACTGTATACAAATAGTCTGTGATCCTCTCTCTTACAGATACCTACGTCACTGTATACATCCAGTCTGTAGTCCTTTCTACTATAAATACCGATACTTATTACACTGTATACAAATAGTCTGTGATCCTCTCTCTTACAGATACCTACGTCACTGGATACATCCAGTCTGTAGTCCTTTCTACTATAAATACCGATACTTATTACACTGTATACAAATAGTCTGTGATCCTCTCTCTTACAGATACCTACGTCACTGTATACATTCAGTCTGTGGTCCTTTCTACTATAAATACCGATACTTATTACACTGTATACAAATAGTCTGTGATCCTCTCTCTTACAGATACCTACGTCACTGTATACACCCAGTCTGTGGTCTTTTCTACTATAAATACCGATACTTATTACACTGTATACAAATAGTCTGTGATCCTCTCTCTTACAGATACCTACGTCACTGTATACACCCAGTCTGTGGTCTTTTCTACTATAAATACCGATACTTACCTCCCTGTATATACCCAGTCTGTAAACATCCAGTCTGTGGTCTTTTCTACTATAAATACCGATACTTATTACACTGTATACAAATAGTCTGTGATCCTCTCTCTTACAGATACCTACGTCACTGTATACATTCAGTCTGTAGTCCTTTCTACTATAAATACCGATACTTATTACACTGTATACAAATAGTCTGTGATCCTCTCTCTTACAGATACCTACGTCACTGTATACATCCAGTCTGTAGTCCTTTCTACTATAAATACCGATACTTATTACACTGTATACAAATAGTCTGTGATCCTCTCTCTTACAGATACCTACGTCACTGTATACATTCAGTCTGTGGTCCTTTCTACTATAAATACCGATACTTATTACACTGTATACAAATAGTCTGTGATCCTCTCTCTTACAGATACCTACGTCACTGTATACATCCAGTCTGTAGTCCTTTCTACTATAAATACCGATACTTATTACACTGTATACAAATAGTCTGTGATCCTCTCTCTTACAGATACCTACGTCACTGTATACATCCAGTCTGTAGTCCTTTCTACTATAAATACCGATACTTATTACACTGTATACAAATAGTCTGTGATCCTCTCTCTTACAGATACCTACGTCACTGTATACATCCAGTCTGTGGTCCTTTCTACTATAAATACCGATACTTACCTCCCTGTATATACCCAGTCTGTATACACCCAGTCTGTGGTCTTTTCTACTATGAATACCGATACTTATTACACTGTATACAAATAGTCTGTGATCCTCTCTCTTACAGATACCTACGTCACTGTATACATCCAGTCTGTGATCCTCTGTCTTACAGATACCTACCTCACTGTATACACACAGTGTGTGATTCTTTCTCCTATAAAAACTGGTACCTACCTAGCAGTATACACCCAGCCTGTGAGAGACTCTAGTTTGCCCTCGCTCTCGTCTCTGCTATAACACGTACTTCCTTGATACAGTCAAACTGTCATGATTTGACAATCCGATTTCTATGGTGTTATGACGGGGACACCTTTGCCGTATCACATCGTTGCGTTTTTGCACTTAAAAAAACAAGCAAAAGTAATACAATTAGCTGAAGTGTTAACTTGCCAAATAAGTTACGCTGTCTGCACTTGGAGGCATCTAAAGGGCTTTAGAATGCGCCACATTGCGACAAAACGACACATTTTAAGACAGGACGGGCCAACGGGTACAACTAGGAGTAATCACTAGTCACAGTCTTCATGGGACAATTAACTACGGATTGCAAACTGCTTAAACGAAAACTGAGCATCTCTGAAGATACCCCTCCGGCAAGGATTACCCCTACCTCTAGTACTTTGATTGATCTTATCTTTGTTTGACATGTTGCTGCAGTACTAGAACCCGGTGTACTTGATCCTATATGTAGTGATCACTGTCCCGTGTATGTTACTTTGAAGGAAACAATAACTAAAATAGATACATATAGAAGAAGAATCTATGATTATACGTCAACCGACATCGAAGCTGATGAACTTAGCACTTTTGATTGGAATACAATACTTTCTTCTGGTGATGTAAATCAAGTAGCATGTCAGTTAAACAATACCTTAAATAATTTATGTAACAAACACGTGCCAAACAAAATAGTCACTGTTAGACCAAATGACGTGCCACGGAGAGTGATAATCCTTTAAGTGAAGTTTATCTGAACCGAAACGAAGTAAAGAGGATCGTGTAAAGAGGAACAATTTCAGACAGAAAGACAGTAATACATCTTGTTGGGCACCCCCAGAAATTTGTGTTATCGTGATATTCCACAACACTTGGCAATGTTTCATGCTCTAGTCGGACATGTAGTCGACTTCAAAATCTGACCTAAGCCACTGGACTATTATTTATTCAGTAGATACTACAAAGGCAATAGGCCCCGATGGAATTAGCAATAGGTTTCTCCAAATAAACGCTCGACTTCTAGCTGCTCCTCTGTCAGATGTATTTAACCAATACCTTTCTGAAAATAACTTTCCCCACGTTTGGAAGGATGCTTCTGACATCCCTGTTCACAAAAAGGTAGTATTAATTACAGCTTCAATTATGGACCCGTTGCACTCACATGTTGTCTGGCAAAAATCTTTGAAGAGTGTGTTTTCAAACATGTGTTCGGTTATTTTAGAGATAATGTCATCGTTTCTCATCTCCAATCCGCATTCAAACCAGGACAGTCTACTGTTAATCGTTTATACTGTTATTTGACGCGTTTATGTGATTTCATTGTCAGTGCTGTAGATAAAGGTAAATAAAGCAGAGCAGTATTTTGTGATGTAAGTAAAGCATTCGACAGAGTTTGGCACAAGGGTATCATTTATACATTAGAGAGATATGGCATAAAGGGTAAGTTATTAAAATGGTTTGAGAGTCATCTTGAAAATAGAAAATAACGTGTCGTAATTAATGGATTTAGATCTGATGATAAAGCTGAGTACATAAATGATATAGTTGAAGGTATAAATAGCAATATACGACTTTTTGCGGATGATATACAATCCTTGATAACGCCGATGTAAATACTACAGTAATGAACGATGATTTACAGCGTATTTCGGAATGGGCAGAAATATGGCAAGTACCTTTTAATCCCAATAAGACAGAATCAATACATTTTACTCGTAAGTTGCAACCGACTTCATTGCCCAATCTAACCATGAATGTTAATGTCATCAAATCCGTTCAAAGTCAAACATTTAGGTCTTATACCTCAGCATGATAGCTCATGGAAGGAGCAAATCAACGACTGTGCTAAAAAAATTGCACCAATGGTGAATTGCCTAAGAAGTTTAAAATATCGTTTAAACCGGAAAACATTAGAAACCGTGTACAAATAGTTTACATTACCAGTTTTTTATTATTGCAGTCATATATGGGATAACTGAACCAAACAGCAAGCTGATATACTTGAAACGCTCAATCTTGACGCTTTAAGAACCGTGTGTGGCGCAGTTCATGGTACCGGTCACCATAAAATATACAAAGAAACCAATTGTCACCCATTATGTCGTGTAAGATACTTTCACAAAATGATTATGCTTTACAACCTGGTTAATAACACTAAACCAAGGTATCTTAACAACCTTGTTCCGCCTAGAGTATCAGATGTCGTTGGTTATAATCTGCGCGATAATTCAAACCTTCAGACTATAAACTGTAAATCTGACCTTTCTCTCGGAAACTATTAAATTGTGGAATTCGTTACCAACCGAACAAAGAGAATCACCGAGCCATTCACTCGTTTCATAAATACGTATTGCACAGGACATAGTGTAGTCTTCTCTATGTATACTGTTCAACAATGATTGGCATTACATCTCGTGTTTACATTGTACATCATTCACACTGTACATTCATCATGGTATGTTTACTCCCCTTCCCAATGTATCCCGGAGCGGTATTTATATAAACTTATGCTTGTTTACCAGTCCGGTTCCTTACATTGGAAATGAAACATTAAAAGCACTTACGTTGTGTAGTTGAAGCGGTGGGTACCCTCCGACGCACTTCTGTTGTGCAGCAACGGGAACCCTCAGACAGATTTGTGTTGTGAAATGGAAGCTGCGGGTACCCTAAGACAAACTTTCGACATGGAAGCAGCGGGTACTCTAAACAGCACTTTTGTAATTGAAGTTGTAGGTACCCACAGACGCATTTATGTTGTCTTATGGAAGCAGCGGGTACCCTTAGGCGGTGCTATGTTGTGTTAGGGAAGTATCGCGTACCAGAATGTACATGGGGTACTGCAATTGTCTCATACCACTGAAGCTACCAAACCTTTCTTTTATTGAACTGCTTAATGACTGCTTATGTTTTACAATGTGGATATTTGTTTTATTGATAATGTATATTTTAGTGGGCACGTGACTAGAACGATATGTAGTCTTTAATGGAGTATGTGTCAGTGTTGACAGATGTAACACTCAGGAACATTCTATAATTCGCCTTGTTTCAAGTTTATGCGGTGTTCTTCAATTACAATTTAGTTGCTCTTATATATACGGGTAGTATTGTTTCTTCCGTCCAGCTATTTTCTGAGAATAATGTATACAGTTGAGTCTATGGATCGAGTAAAGAGGAACAATTTCAGACAGAAAGACAGTAATACATCTTGCTGGGCACCCCCAGAAATTTGTGTTATCGTGATATTCCACAACACTTGGCAATGTTTCATGCTCTAGTCGGACATGTAGTCGACTTCAAAATCTGACCTAAGCCACTGGACTATTATTTATTCAGTAGATACTACAAAGGCAATAGGCCCCGATGGAATTAGCAATAGGTTTCTCCAAATAAACGCTCGACTTCTAGCTGCTCCTCTGTCAGATGTATTTAACCAATACCTTTCTGAAAATAACTTTCCCCACGTTTGGAAGGATGCTTCTGACATCCCTGTTCACAAAAAGGTAGTATTAATTACAGCTTCAATTATGGACCCGTTGCACTCACATGTTGTCTGGCAAAAATCTTTGAAGAGTGTGTTTTCAAACATGTGTTCGGTTATTTTAGAGATAATGTCATCGTTTCTCATCTCCAATCCGCATTCAAACCAGGACAGTCTACTGTTAATCGTTTATACTGTTATTTGACGCGTTTATGTGATTTCATTGTCAGTGCTGTAGATAAAGGTAAATAAAGCAGAGCAGTATTTTGTGATGTAAGTAAAGCATTCGACAGAGTTTGGCACAAGGGTATCATTTATACATTAGAGAGATATGGCATAAAGGGTAAGTTATTAAAATGGTTTGAGAGTCATCTTGAAAATAGAAAATAACGTGTCGTAATTAATGGATTTAGATCTGATGATAAAGCTGAGTACATAAATGATATAGTTGAAGGTATAAATAGCAATATACGACTTTTTGCGGATGATATACAATCCTTGATAACGCCGATGTAAATACTACAGTAATGAACGATGATTTACAGCGTATTTCGGAATGGGCAGAAATATGGCAAGTACCTTTTAATCCCAATAAGACAGAATCAATACATTTTACTCGTAAGTTGCAACCGACTTCATTGCCCAATCTAACCATGAATGTTAATGTCATCAAATCCGTTCAAAGTCAAACATTTAGGTCTTATACCTCAGCATGATAGCTCATGGAAGGAGCAAATCAACGACTGTGCTAAAAAAATTGCACCAATGGTGAATTGCCTAAGAAGTTTAAAATATCGTTTAAACCGGAAAACATTAGAAACCGTGTACAAATAGTTTACATTACCAGTTTTTTATTATTGCAGTCATATATGGGATAACTGAACCAAACAGCAAGCTGATATACTTGAAACGCTCAATCTTGACGCTTTAAGAACCGTGTGTGGCGCAGTTCATGGTACCGGTCACCATAAAATATACAAAGAAACCAATTGTCACCCATTATGTCGTGTAAGATACTTTCACAAAATGATTATGCTTTACAACCTGGTTAATAACACTAAACCAAGGTATCTTAACAACCTTGTTCCGCCTAGAGTATCAGATGTCGTTGGTTATAATCTGCGCGATAATTCAAACCTTCAGACTATAAACTGTAAATCTGACCTTTCTCTCGGAGACTATTAAATTGTGGAATTCGTTACCAACCGAACAAAGAGAATCACCGAGCCATTCACTCGTTTCATAAATACGTATTGCACAGGACATAGTGTAGTCTTCTCTATGTATACTGTTCAACAATGATTGGCATTACATCTCGTGTTTACATTGTACATCATTCACACTGTACATTCATCATGGTATGTTTACTCCCCTTCCCAATGTATCCCGGAGCGGTATTTATATAAACTTATGCTTGTTTACCAGTCCGGTTCCTTACATTGGAAATGAAACATTAAAAGCACTTACGTTGTGTAGTTGAAGCGGTGGGTACCCTCCGACGCACTTCTGTTGTGCAGCAACGGGAACCCTCAGACAGATTTGTGTTGTGAAATGGAAGCTGCGGGTACCCTAAGACAAACTTTCGACATGGAAGCAGCGGGTACTCTAAACAGCACTTTTGTAATTGAAGTTGTAGGTACCCACAGACGCATTTATGTTGTCTTATGGAAGCAGCGGGTACCCTTAGGCGGTGCTATGTTGTGTTAGGGAAGTATCGCGTACCAGAATGTACATGGGGTACTGCAATTGTCTCATACCACTGAAGCTACCAAACCTTTCTTTTATTGAACTGCTTAATGACTGCTTATGTTTTACAATGTGGATATTTGTTTTATTGATAATGTATATTTTAGTGGGCACGTGACTAGAACGATATGTAGTCTTTACTGGAGTATGTGTCAGTGTTGACAGATGTAACACTCAGGAACATTCTATAATTCGCCTTGTTTCAAGTTTATGCGGTGTTCTTCAATTACAATTTAGTTGCTCTTATATATACGGGTAGTATTGTTTCTTCCGTCCAGCTATTTTCTGAGAATAATGTATACAGTTGAGTCTATGGATCGAGTAAAGAGGAACAATTTCAGACAGAAAGACAGTAATACATCTTGTTGGGCACCCCCAGAAATTTGTGTTATCGTGATATTCCACAACACTTGGCAATGTTTCATGCTCTAGTCGGACATGTAGTCGACTTCAAAATCTGACCTAAGCCACTGGACTATTAGACGCGTGATCAGCTGACCCAGTTGATGTGTACCTTATCAACCCAGGTCACCAGTGACTGCCTCGGTAGCTATTTCCTTGTTGTTACAGCAATGGGCGGAGGTGCCAGTTTTCCCGTTGTTTCCCTGTCTCGCGACCGTGTTGTACTAATAACCGGTGGAAACACAGGTAAGACGGGGGCTACACTCCCACGTACAACCTATTCTTCCGTGTCTGTCAGCGTGACTGAAAGTTACTGCTCACGTGGATTTCACGTGTATCATATACATGTAATATTGTTGGCGTGCTTGACGAGGTAAAGGTTAATTTGTACAAAGGTTTAGAAACCAATATCAAGTCCGGTCATGAAATTTGTTCCCGAAAAGTTAATTCATCGTAAGTGCAGGACAGAGGCTCATTTGAGTCCTATGTTTTCACCAAGGCGTGTTGTTTGAAGAACGCAAACACGTTTGCCATGACAGACGCACGTGTCGGATGTCACGAGATGATGACCGGAGTTACTGACCTTCCATGACAACTGTCATGATGAACGAGAATTAATATGAAATGTACAATATAATTAGGGTCCTAGTCAAAATGGCCACAAATCTTCCAAGTCAAAATGGCCACAAAAAATATCAAAATGGCCACAAACCCCTAGTCAAAATGGACATACCAAAAAGTCAAAATAATCATACATTATTTTATTATTTTTATACTGTTTATATGTTTTAAATAACATTTGTGTTATTTGACGTCAATGTGTAAAATTGATGTAAGAAGGTCAGTGTGGACATTTTGTCCTGTTCCCGATAATTATACCTGGGCATTGTAAGCATAATGCCCATACAATGTCATTACCAACAGCACTCTCCCGAGATATACAGGGGAATTTATACTGAGGTAAAGCGAGTCCTTGTGATAGATTCCTGTCCACCATACAATATTAACTTGGCCCAACTGTATGTGTGCAGGTCTGGGGTACGAAGCTGCTAAACACATCGCCATGATGGGAGCCTCTGTCATCATAGCCTGCCGGTCACAGACCAGGGCCACTCAGGTGAGTTATGTACAGCGACATGAACCAAGACTTAAGCAAATCTCAACCGTCTACTCCGGAAATATTTTCTTTCTTAAATCATTTGAAAACTCGGTAAACGTCGCATATTTTGTGGTGTATGTGTATGTGTGTGTGTGTGTGTGTGTGTGTGTGTGTGTGTGTGTGTGTGTGTGTGTGTGTGTGTGTGTGTGTGTGTGTGTGTGTGTGAGGGAGAGAGAGAGAGGCAGGGAGGGGAAGGAGGAAAACAACATACACGTCTCTGTCATGATGACACATATCTGAGTTGTTTGCCTTTGGTAGCTTGCAAATTATCCTTACCGGGTAATAGGTAACACTGAAATATTCTAAATAATGTGAAATGTTCAAAGCGCCCTTGAGCAGTTACACTGGCGAAGTGGATATTGGCGCTATACAGAAGTGTAGTATAATATAAATGTAAATGCATATACAATATTTAAGATATGATTTGAATGACTATGATTCCAAATATATATTGTTTTGAAAAGTAGGTATATAAGGCATCTAAACTATCACACCTTAATACTGTACAAACTGTATGTGAAATGGAAAATTATCAATCGGAAACGTTCGAGTCGTCATACGAATAAACGTACGTATGTGGATTGGAACCTCTCACCGCGCATGGTCCAAGGTCTTTCGAAAACTTACTGCAGTGTAATTCTGTATGTATTTTGTAGACTAGACTAACGCTTAGTCTCTGAATGCATACACTAGTATATTTTTTTATTGCAACAATTAAACCCATTTAAATTGAAAAGAAGCCCAAGTGAATTCATTTAGGGATTTAGCATTGCAGGGAGACCCAGACAGTAAGGAAAATAATGTGGTTTAACAGACTGTTTGTTGGCTCGCTGATATCAAATTGACTATGTGTATAAAAATATATATTTCACGATGTATACATCGGTGCTCAAGCTCATCGGATTGTCTGGTCAAGACTCGGTTATTTACAAACCAACTCAGTATAACAGGAACGTCGCAACAAGCAAACACACCACGTTTTTAAACGATCGCATATTGATATACACGAATATAAGTACTCAGGGTAATGTTTATCGATGGTAAATATACTGGTTTGTTGCAATTATGTACATATTGCTTTCTTGGGACCACTGGTGACGATTTTGTCAGCCCTTACAATTAATATACATCATGGCAATGTATGAAGAACTATCGTCATTACAATAGCCGCTCAGTTATGATGACGAGGTGGTTAAGTGGGGACACCACTTTATAACTTTGAGTGACGGACGCGAGAAATTTCAGCCATAACAAGAGCCGAGAAAGCGATAGCACGTGATGAGATTGTATATTCCTGTCTGGTCTTGTGGTCCAGTTTCCCGTGGCAAGGGACCATGGCCTCTTCACCGCCATGCCTGCACGATGACAAGTATAGCCATGAGCATTAAATAAGGATCACCGGAACTCAATCGCATTATAATAGTGATCCAAACATGAAATCATACCCTCTATTATTGGAATGTACAAGCAATGATGGATGTACTTCACTCTGTTTCTCAAAAACTATGGACTGCACATTTCTCTAAACTAATATTGTCTTCATATGGCAAGGCCTAGACTTCAGACAATACACGATGGCCACTTGACCACTTATTTGCATGCATGATGGTGGAATGTGCTGTGCACCATCGGTGTTAGCTTGAACCTCATGGGATTAAACTCGTGGTCATTGATGAAGTAAGGGATCGTCCAAGACCTGGATGATCAATGTCGGTGGTGACCGCATATAAATTCGCAATGAACAAATGCCGACATCAACGAAGACTTTGAAACGCGAGCGATGGGGCAGAACCCTTTGGTGGCGTCTCGGTGTTGGGTAGTGTTTTAGTGACAGTACTTGGCACTCTCAATGATCATCGTTATCAACAGGGAGTACTAGATACATTTTGGTAACCATTCTCTTGCCAGTCGTGAGATACTCACGTGGATGACATCGATCACGAGACTGTCATCGCCATCGAAACATTACATGTTCTCCGACGCCGCAGACTCGACGCCTGACTGCCCGTGCGATCACCAGTTGTGGTTCATTCAACAACAACAACAACTACTACTACTACTGCTACTACTACTACTACTACTACTACTACTACATGACGACTGTACATGTGTGACAATCAGACAGCTGGTTTAGTCATGGTTACCCATAAATTAACGCATTGTTCACGTACCAGATTGCAAGACAATTGTTACAAAATTGAGATTTCAGTAGTTGTTTTGTTACAAATACGTTACAGTCATTTTTTGTGCGCAGAATTTGGTTTCCTAAGCATAAGAAACAACATATAGGGTTTCTTCACTTACCATATGAACAAGCGGGTTGTGCTTGTATCGTAGGCACTTTGGCGGAATATGCGGTTTGGCAGGGAGTATTGGACATGTTCGCATATTCCCTGAGTGCAGTTGAAGTTGTATATCAAAATTTGCATAGTGCGGCCAGTATACATGAGTTAATAGGAGCCTATTATCACAGCCATGGTCAGCGGCGTACAGTATGGCTGGTTTGCCACGGGTTCTGGAAACTGCAGGCGGACCATACACGTACTGTAATATAGATTGACGCTCGCCTCTGGATGTTGCCTGGTTGTTGCTACACAGCCATGGAATTGTATATTTAGACGGTTTTGTAAAATGCTGTCGACTCACTGATGGATATATGAAGAGGCAGATATTCCAACTATATATCAGCTCATGTGCACATGTGGATGTACATTTACAAGTATATTCTACAGGTCAACAGATGCCATGGACTCTGATAAAAACACTTCAAGAGCAATAATTATAACTCCTGAAGATCAGTGTTAGAGTTGTCTTCATGCTTGTCGTAAGAGGCGACTAACGGGACCGGGTGGTGAGGCGCGATGACTTGGCTGACTCATGTTGTCGTATATAAATTGCGTAGATTGATGCTCATGCTGTTGATCACTGGATTTTCTGGTCCACATTCGAATGTTTACAGACCGCTGCAATAACTGGAATATTGCAGAGAGCGGTGTAAAATAACAATCAAGGGCAGCACCATTATGGCAACTTAGTATACCGTCATATACTCCTCAAACGATGTTAATGAACCGACGCAGTAGGTAGAGGGCGTGTTGCAATGTACATCACCAAAAACAGGTATATATATAGATTTTAACCTCATGTATTTATAGAATATCATCCTGACTCCTCACACGCTGATGTCATGATGATATGAACACACTACGTGTAAGTGCATGCCAGGGATCGTCTTAGGAGACGTTGCTCATGGTCCAAAGAGATACAAAAAGGCAAATACGATTTGTTTCAATATCTAGGCCATACAACGAATGAACGAGGAGTTCAATGCTTCGAAAGAAACCGGAACACTCCCAGAAGGTATCAGCCAAACCGGAAGTTTGGGAGTAGAATTTATGGAACTTGACCTGGCGTCCCTCAAGTCCACCATGGCATTCATTGAGGCCTTCAAGGCATCCGGCCGCAAGCTGCACGTGCTTTTATGTAACGCTGGTGTGGCAATGTTGCCCAGAGGTAAGCTAGAACCGTGTTGTTGAATACAAACGACATATTTGTATACAGTCCACTGCATAATAAGTGCCGCAGCAATGGGTAATCTCATTAAAAGTTCACTTCAACATTATTATATTCTGCGAGTCTTTTTTAAAAGCCTCTTGACACTGTTAAACACGGATAAGAATTTACGCTAGAAATGTACAACCATTCCTTTAACGATTATCGGACACCATGTATAGGAGTTCATACTTGTGTATCATACACGGTATATTCTAATACTAACCTAACAGGCAAGTTGTGTAATAACTATTATATCATTAATATCAGACTCAATAAGTGACGCAGCTGAGCACGAAATGCTGAAGACACGATCGGTTTCTTATCATGGTCAGTGAAAACAGGCACCCGAAAGTAGGCGTGGCTCAATGGTTTATGGAAACGCATGTATAATTCTTTGGACTGGTTTATGAAACATTTGACACTTGCGAATTATTTATTCACTGACGTTGGCCGAGAAAGTCATTGTTGTAGTTTACTGACCGTGTGACCGAGCTGGCTTGGTATTACTTACCATGGAAACTAAATCTCTAAGCATGGTTGACCAAGTGATATAGAGCTGTGTTGGCGTGTTCTCATCAGTATTCCCCTTTCAGACATTAGCTATAAGATGGTGTTTATGATGTACTTTCAGGTTTCACAGAAGATGGACATGAAACAATGTTCCAGGTACGTTGATTCCAGTTACTTCAGCACCACACTTCTGCACAGACACGTTTTAGGTTCATAGTCATCATTTTAGGTTTCTACTTCTAAGAGTGAAAAATTGATATACACACCTCTGTTATGAAGGTGAACTATTTGGGCCATTTCCTGATCATTGCTCACCTGATACCTACCATGAAGACCTCAGGTAACGACTGCCGCATCATCTTCACATCCAGCAACGCCCATGTGTACAGCGAGAGGGAGTTCAGTGAGTCCAAGATCAAGGCCGAGGATCCTGCCTCATATGGACGGATGCTCAACTATGGTACCTCTAAACTGTTTCAGGTAAGACATGTCATTACTGAATAAGTTGTTAGGATGTGTCAATTTGTCGAAAAAAGGTTTGGGTTGATGTTCACTGCTCATATGAAATTGTTGTCCGACTGCTCAGATCCACCATAATGAATGAACGTATGAATGTATGAATGAATGAATGTCTTTATTTCCTCCATAACTGAATCGGAAGATCATACTAAGGCAATACATTATTAACAATACATCACTTGCGTTAATGAAACAGTATTTGTAACAAAATGGAAGCATATGTTAGACTGGTCATTAATTGAATTTCAATACACAGTTTGTGAGCAGTAGGGCATTTCTGTTTAGTTCAGCTCAACCTGATGAGGGGGCTAGGATAAGCCCCGAAACGTCGTCAAAATAAACCCAAGAAGTTGCTATCCATAAAATTGTCATGTATGTCATGACAAAGTCATAATCATATCATGGTCAGCTGTTTGAGTTGAGTCATGCATATCTCCGGCGAGAAACAATGGCAGCATAATATTATCATCGCCGTGAAGCCAATCTGTTTTCACATACATACCAGCATAACGTTTATCAATAAGCCAGAGGAAGAAGTTATTTCTGTCGGACATGAAAGATTCACAGTGTAAGATATACTGCAATAGTAGTCGTAGCAACGTTCATTACAGTGGTTACATTCTTTTGATTCTGAGTTGCAGGGCTTGTCTGACATGTGGATCAGAGATGGATCTGATAATAAAGGAAGTGCATTTCTAAAATGATGTGCATTTCAGGGATTGACTTGGGCCGCGATATCGCGATTTTCTCGCACCAGTTGCTTTAAAATCGCACTCAAATCTACCTGCAGCGATTTAAAATCGCATCCTGCTTAGCTGTATGATAGGAAGTTTTTAAATCTGTTTTACTGAGAAAGGATTTGTCGTTATTTTGTCCTGTCAAAGATATTCCCGTTGCTTTCTACCTAATTTTAATCTTCGAAACATAACTTCTGGTATGGAACACCGAACATCGTTACACAGTGCTGCACAAAATGAGCTGCGCTGCAAGGAGTATGGCAAACTCTGAACCCCGCAGTACTGTGTTGTTTATGCACAGTGCGACGGTGTACAGAGTTCGCATTTGGAAGTTGTGTTCTGCAACGTCACACAAAGGGCAGCTTCTAACGAAACCATCTTATTCGATATAAAAATCTTTAAATTCTTAAAGACTACGAATGAAAACGAAGAAACAACTTGACCCATTCAACACCGTAGGCCGAAAAATTGGCCAAGACATCGCCAGTCCCCAGGAGCTGTAGGTCGAAAAAACGACCAGTCAGTAGTTGCATCAAAATGATTTATACTTTTCGGAACCTAACTAACATATGATTCATTTATCAAATCTATCACTCTTCATAATGCCTGTCAACACTTATTACATTTAAGATAGCCATATTTATCGACAAGGTTAGAATTGAAAACTATTTTCTTTTTCCGTAATGTTATTTTTAAAAAAAACTATTCTCACACACATGCTTCGGCAACGGGTCCACATCCGAGTTCTCAGTGAGCAAATCAACAATGCGTAGAGGATATAATTAAACAAATCACATAAACTGAAGAATAAAAGCAACAACAGTAATCATAAAAATTGTCTAAGAACATTATAACTTACTATTTCAAACGTTATTGTGCGATCGTGTCATGTCATTCTTTCTCGTTGGGGGGGGGGGGGGGGGATGGGGGGGGGAGGGGAACAGTATCCATTGCTGTTATCTGATTGGCTGACTTAGGTCACTTGTCTGAATTTGACCGATCACGATCCTTACTGCAGGCTGAGGCTAAAAAGCGTCATTAGAAACCAATGTTTATCCAATAAACGCGCTTCTTACAACTATGAAAATACTCTAGGCAAGGATACCGTCATTTTGTTGATGTTCAGAGCTTTCGAATGATACCCGCCATCAAACGAATCGCCTCACATGTTCTTCATTATCAGACAAAGATTTTAAAACGGAGGTTTTTCACGCTGTTGTATCACGTTACCAAGCGAATTGCCACTGATATCGGGAAATACACGACCATACATATTACTTCTGAAATCTTTCTAGAATAATTTTCTGATCGTGTATAAATGAACATATGAAAGAAAAAGTGAAGGGGATGTCATGACTTGTTACAAACAGAAAAAAACGCTCCAGGTTTTTGTTCCTCCGTGGTTCATCTAGACATACAAATGTCTATGCCTGCATTTTCATTACAAATTAACTTATTTAAGTTGTAGTCGTATTACGTGAAACATATGATAAAAATAACTTTCAGATTTACAAACAGTAAGATTAGTCCTTTCAACTGGTGTATGATATGCAGTAGCAATAATGATTTATAAGTTGATATTTTCTCTTGATAAACATAAACTTCATCTATGACCTCAGACTTGCTAGGAACTCGGTGTCATGGCAGTTTATGCCGCTGGTTGACTGGTGTTGAAAGAGTTAAGTCGTTGACCTTGATGACAACCAGAATGCAGACACCAATGGTGATGCTAGTAGATCTACAGACTTTTAATTCATTGCAATTCAGGATTGCTTGACTTGAAATTGATTATGACAATGTTTTATTTGTCTCGTTATCTTTTTCTTCTGAACGATCATGAACAGTTAAATCTCATAAGACTTTAAAAAATCTCATGCTTTTGATCCCATGTGAGATTTTATCTCACATGTTTTCTGAGCCAGGTTTATCCCTGGCATTTTATGGTATTGTGAGAGATCCTGTCTCTGTGAAGGTCTTTTTCTCTTATATTCCGAGAGACGTCTGATATGATAGATCGTCAAGCTGACTTACTTGGGAATGAAAGGCCGCAAATAAATTTCTTGATAAAGTGATATTTAGACAAATTGTGTGTGTCAAATTGCCGAAAAAAGATATCACAGTTAAGTCTGATTGTTTATATGCAATTATTGTGCTCTTGCTCAGATCCACCACATGTTCTGTTTGTCACGGAGACTGAAGGGCACGGGTGTTTCGGTCACTTCTCTACATCCGGGCATTGTGCGGACTGAAGTTACACGGAGCTTCCTTGACAGTACAGCTCTTGCAGCCATGTTTGGGACATTCCGAATGCTTGGTCAGTAATAGCCATGTTGGCCATTTGTGTCTCAATGGTCATATGCAACGCACAAGAATATGTGTGAATTTTATTATCAAGTGAATTGACGTTAACACTGAGTTATTGTAGGAGCACAATTCTCGAAAGCTATACCTACCTTACGAGTACATTTTAAAGTGTATGCAGATAGCCTCGGTTCTACTGTCGCTTGTTTCCCAAGTATCTTCTTCTTATATTCACACACAAAGAACCGTTCTCGTGTATTGATTCAGGATTTACAAAGAGCCCGTTACAAGGGGCGACAACTCTGATAGATGCAGCAGTGAACCCAAAATGGAGGGGCGTGTCGGATGTTTATCTTATCGACAGTAAGCCAAGTTCTACTCACGCCTGTGCAAGGTAAGTGCACATCATCAACGTATGAATCTGTGAGTCTCAGTCCACATATTAGTCTTTGTTTTTTTTCTATGCAGTCAGTTCAGTTATTCTGTGTAAGTTGTCAGTTCTTGCTTCATGTATGTGAGCTACCTCTCATATAATGGTTTTCCTCTATGCCTTATTAACGTATGCTAGCTTATTTCACCCGTTTGACTTGTTAACAAATTGGCTGATACTGACATCGTTAATGTGTCCTACACGTACGTCGGGAGGGAAAACCAAGAACTATAATCATTGTTTACAGAAACCAGGAATATCAAGAAAAAGTGTGGACATATTCTTTGGAATGCTTGAAGAATTATCTCCCAGAAGACGTCGTTGAGGGCTTGGAAGGCCGAAGTTAACGATGGTAGAATACGCTGTGGACCATGCAGACATTATGGCTTACAATCAGGTAGTGTGATTATCAGGTACGAGACAATGGCCGATCAAATATCTTCTGACCTACCAAGTCCTCGAGACTATGGCTATCAAATATCTTTTGACCTACTTTATACTTGAAACAATGGCCGTTCAAATATCATCTGACCTACTTTGTACTTGAAACAATGGCCCTTCAAATATCTCCTGACCTACCTAATAAGTTATTGTTTACATTATGCCAAAAGAGTTACGGAAACGGTCGAAGTTTACCAAACAGCGGCCAGACGTTTGTTCAAAGAATGAGGTTAGTGCTAATGCTAGGATCAGTGATCACATATGAAAATCATTTAGACAAAAGAATACGATGTGCAGAAAGCTAAAAGAATGACCTTACATGATCAACTCAGTGATTTGTGAAAAACATATGGTTTGATTGAACCAGACGTTAAGATAGTCTTGCTGTCCGGTTTTCAATCAGATTTCATGGATCACGAGTGTCGCCCCCTGTGTATTTTATGTAATAAAATGTTGTGTAGCGGTAGTGTTTTGTAAGAAATTCATTTCTTCACCGATTTCGTTCAAATTTGAAATATACGCTAATCATACCATATAAAAACAATATACACTTGTAAAAATCTAGATTTTTATTTTGGAACATTTTTGTCTAAACAAAGATTCGAACCGCTGTGCTCGAGACAATGGCCGATCATTAACTTCCCACTTTTCAGCTATTTCAGACAATGATCGAGTATGCATTGTGTTATGTGGCATTTACCCGTAATCGATGACCAGTCATATGACCTGATCAGTTGCCAATGTTTACTCCGTTACACATTCAGTGGTGGCTACAAAACAAGTAAACTAGAGATATACCACGTGTTAAGAAGAAAAGAGAGAGCTTCGGGCTCATAATGTTACCGATGGTTAAGCACAATACGTGCATTTAGGCCACTGACGGTGACTGTTCATTCAGGTTGTATTGGACATATAAGATGATCGACTGTTCACATCGTGTCATATGCTACTTTTTGATACCTTTACTAGGGCATGTGACCCGTGAAGGTCCCGGGGTTGAATAGGCCGTCAGCAACCCATGCTTGCCATAAAAGGCGAGTCGGACTATGCTTGCCGTAAGAGGCGACTAACGGGATCGGCTGGTCAGGCTTGACACATGTCACCGGTTCCAAATTGTGCGGATCGATGGTCATGTTGTTGATTACTGAATTGTCTGGTCCAGACGCCATATAGCTGGACTGTTGCTGAGTGCTGCGTAAAACTGAACTCACTCACTCACTACTAGGGTATGTACAGTCTGATATTGTAACCTATACAAATTCTCGTTTCAGCAACAGTTTTGCGTCCACTCATTGCACGCAAACGTCTCTGTTCCAAGCAGAGGTAAAAGCAGTACAAAACGCCCCTGAGTGGATGATGCACAGAAACTGTTTCTATACGTGACTTTGTTGTATTATTATTAGTTTTTTTCACCCATATCGTCAAACATAACCATATCTTACCTCACACATAAAAGTCGTTTTCTGACTGGCTAAGCGCTCTTCTATCATTTTCAGTGTACTCCACTTAAAAGCAACGTACATTGAAATGTATTCAGTTAAAAGCTATGTACATTGAAACGTCCACTCATTCGGTACTTCGTGGTAGTACATCGCTATCTCGAATAACAGTGAATCACGCATGATGCACGGAAATAATCGATGTTTTGCGAATGCAAGTCGATGGACGGGAGACAACTCTAAGTATGTTTTCTTGTGTCGTCTGCAAAATCTAGCGATGACTACGAAAAGATTTCCCTTACATTCCAATAGATATATTTTGACAAAACGTTCAAATGTAGTCCCTGTGAATATTAAGAAGAAGAATTACACAGGGGCGACTTTAAATTAACATTGAAGTGTTCGGTAAGATAAATACGTTGTTCACTGGACCCTCGGGGCCCATGGGTCGATGTACCCTCGATCGGGCTCAGGGAACATAAACAAACATCAACCGGTGCCACCATCGTGACCAGTGAAGAACTTACAAAATCACATAACGTTTGCCCAATAACCATGATTGTTTCCGTATTTCGTCGTCAGTGACGTCATTAAACAACTGAACGTGACGTCAATGAAGAGGGACGTCACACTTGCTTACCGTATTTTAATGCATAAATGTGCATGAATAAAATGAATAATAAAGCTATTATTATACACACGCATCATACGACTTATATGAAATTCGTGCAAGTATGTACCTGTAATACAAAAGTTTACATTCGTATCTTACAAATCATATGACACACTTGTTATAATATCTATGCATACCTCTTGACTTGTATAGTCATCTTTTGTTCAGCCCACAGGTCTTCAAAGTTAGTACTAGTAAAGTAATTGGCTCTAAGAGAAAAGCGTTCATGTTTGCGACACGAACATCAATTCTCAACCCAAATGGTTTTACAGAAACGACATAAGAATGACAATGAACAGCGAAGAGGTGCTGTTATTTTTCACTGATTGTTTCTCCAACAACCAATATAGCAATACAGCAAGTGGGCACACTTAGCAATGCCAGGTGTAATCACTGTTGTTGTGACAACCGAGTGTTAAAACAACAGATAGATCTTGGTTCTTGGAGAACCTTTACGACCTACCAAAGCTATTTTTAACAAATACTCACTTTCAACCCACTCTTATTCAGTCTTATTCATATCATAAGCACATATACTTTCAAATCACTCAAATGCAAGTACATTCATTCCTAGCTGCGTGCTCCCCGCTAATTCATTATTAACTACATTACATCACAATATATCAACGTTGTCAGTAAATCAGTGAGTATAATATCACACATCATGTACACAAAACGCCAAACCTCGGGGATGTTATGGAACGTCAAAAAAAACCAAAAACACACGCGCGCGCACACACACACGCGCGCACACACACTCCGTACATACCAATGCCAATTGAAATGACATTACGGGCATGTTTGTGTTCGACATGGGCATGGCTATGGCCACCAAAGACATGCTCGTCAAGCAAGGTATCATTCTGGAAGACATATTAAAGTAAAGTCGCCACAGTAAGATAGAAATAGCCATGATCACATTGATGGTCAGCGGGGCATTAGTCACCGCCTTGGCCTTCTCCGGCAGCAATTACCCGTTTTTCCCAATTACAATAGAATAATGTCACCGAAATTGAAGCGGAACGGGAAGGCTGCACAAGCCGAATAAACATTTAAACCAACGGATCTAGGATTCACCAGCAACGTTGATTTAAATTCACATCTCGCGCCCTTCACCGGTTGAACAATATTTCAATGAAACCCATTATAAACAGTTATGTTCTTTGGAGCGCTCGTTACAAATATCCTCAGCACAACTTGTGGTTAACACCAGGTCGGGAAATACCCACAACGCTGCATACCAGGGTTTTAGATGTACGGAGCAATTGTTTACATGTCATACATGGCAAGCGTTTGGGCGCTGTTCGCCTCGAAGTTCAACTATCTATTTCAGACAAATCGTATGGGATAATCAGTCTTTTATTGCATCAAAAGGAAGCTAAAGTAAGTACATATGCCCAATATATAATATAGTCCAAAATACTGTGCCTTTAAGCAAGTTCCAATATTATATTAAATTTCAGAAAACTATCCTAAGGAAGCGCTGAAAAGACCAGTATGTTGAGCGCACAAATTAATATCTTTAGCGCAGACGTCAATATCTTGAACACACAAGTTAGTATCTCCAGCAAATAAGATAATATATTGAACACACAAGTTAGTATCTTCAGCAAATAAGATAATATATTGAGCGCACAAGTTAACATATTGAGCACTCAAGTTAGTTATTATTGACCGCACGCAGAAGTTAACATCTTGAGCGTTCAAGTTAATACCTTGAGCGCTCAACTTTGTGTTTAGCATCTAGTGGCATTACTGTAACGCACGTTTGCTTGACTGTCGGCTAAGACGTGCACCTTATACCCTTTTTGGACGATTTCATACGATGGAAAGTCTTACGATGGTGCTTATGATGAGACCCTGCAAAGCATGCAAATTGATCCTAAACACCGATAAGGTTCACTGGTTTTACCACTTTTTAGCTTTATTAGATTAAGCAGTCTAGCTGTTTGTAATGTCATAACATGAAACATAAAACATTATAAATGTTAAGCTCGACATCGCTGGAATTTGTCATGGGGTAAGGTGCAATAGTCGGACCACAGAGTGGTCAGCCAGTACAATCTCTTGATGCATCAAGAATGGAAAACCTCAACGTCCAAATGAACGTCTGATACTGTCAGTGAGAAGGGTCAGGGTGGTACTTGTAGTTTGCTGAGTTTACTCCAGACATCCTGATACTGTAATGTATTACCGTTATTGTGATTTCCTGCGTATTGTATGCCAGAATCCTGAAAAAGACAGCACTTGTTGACGTCATACGACTATAGCTATTAGCATTACAAAGTGTGTCAATATTTTGCCCTGTTTGTTTTTCTGGATAGATTACAATTTTATTCAAATACTCCTTGATAGTAAGTGTATCCAGATATTAAGTTTAGATACGTCCTATCACCATGGTAATAGTAATATGCTGATGCTGTGAAAAATATGTGGTGTTGCCATACTTTGTTCTGTGTGTTTTCAGAGCTACAGATAATTTTGCAGTCATTGAGTTATGTATTCCACTGTGTTCATCTAAATTGGGTATCCAAATTTCCTTTGAGTAACCAAATAAATTGTACCCATAACTCATTCTCCATTAATTGTAAAATATCATAAAGTGTTACATAAGAAACGATAAGAAAGACTGCATATTGTCTTGTTCATGTATGGAAACAGAACCTCTTAATATACATTAGTTAATTAGTGCAGATACGCAGCTTAACTGTACCTCTGCAGCGTATGGTTGAATTCAGCTGTGCGTTTCTTTGTTTGATCAGTATAGTAACGCAGTCTAATGCACCTCAGCAACCCTGACCTTTGTGTCGAGGATATCACGTATCATCTACTACTAGTGATAACTTAGTCCATAAGCCTGCATACACGAACATGAGCATCACAGTACGGCCTAGGTGATGATGACGCGCTTCCTCTCAGTGTGCGTCCTAGCCTGCCTAGGAGTATGCTCGGCCTACCCGATCACCGCATCCTGGTTTCGTGACCGCTACACCATCTACGACTGGAACCAGACTCTGCTGCAGTTTAAGGCTATTGGCGGAGATACAGTATTGCAGAGGGCGCCACCGATCATCCGGAGGTCGCGAAATGACCTGGAGCGCGATCTGAACTTCATCTGGTGTGGAAGTACCAACAGCAGCACCGGTGTCACCGGAACGAGATGCTTTGATGAAGCAGAACAAGACCTGTCTGCTCATGGTGTGACAGTGGCGGCATTCGCAACATACCAGTACGAAGAAAACTTCAGTGATGTCATCATTGTCTGTCCGAAATTTGACAGGAAGATCGAGAGTTCCAGGATATATTATCGTCTGGTTTTACCAACAACGCCACAAAGGTACTGCATTATATATTATACATTAACACGTACCACATGCACTGGATGTAAATATGGCCGAGACAACATTGTCGCAACAAATGGAAAGTTGTCTGTAAAAGTAGTCGTGGCTTAAACGTTACATGTTGAGGCCACCACCTTGCTCCGCCACAGCCTCTGTAATTCGAGCAAATATTCTATCGTCTGTGACATTGGCCTTTTTACCACATTCTCTGTCGTTGTACAAAATCTGCGGTAGGCCCAAGCAGGGATACTCTACAACTACTGTACTCACTACCAGGGAGCCTATATAGAGTGTAGTGTAGAGTATCCCTGTCTCTATTTAGGCTCCCTGGCCCAAGTGATCACAAGCTGCGTTGCTCTTCAAATGTTATGATGAAAAAGAAGGATGATAATGACTATTGACGTAATGAAAGTACACTAAATTAGGTATCAGGTATTAAGGTGTGCTGGGTCCACCCTCCACAGTAATTGAGTTAACTTGAAATTTTACTTCGCATCAGTCTAAGTAAACTTAGTCTCAGTACTTTTCGTTACACTCCACTACTGAGTCTAACCAAACCTAGTAGGAGATCGCGTCAGGTTACCTTTGAGATTGAACGAATCAGTACACAGCTTACCAAATCGAGAAAGTGGACATTCGCACATACTTTTTGAACTTTTACCTCGGAAAAGTTTGTACCCGAACGATTCCGAATGCTATTTTCCACACGATAGCTACCAAGATATGCCCATGGAGATCGCTTCAATACAGTCAACTGTGAGTAAACAGTCACTGAAAATAGCGTGGCTGACTTTGTGTGATGGCGATTAGGTGCCTGACTCCGAGGGTGCGAGTTCGAATCCCGGATGGGACTCAACCAAAAAAAACTACTAGAATTTGTACTTAACTAAGAAAGTGAAATCCCAAATATGACATATGTTGCAACTTCAGTTGTGTTTAACAGAACTTCGGCCAGTTTATTGTATCAGTCGGAATTTTACAATGAATGAATGAATGAATGAATGAATGAATGGATGAATTATAGTAAGAATTAAGACCAAGAATTATGTGACTAAATGAAAGAAATAAAGAAAAAGCATTGCTTATAACATAATAATTTCACTCTTGGAAGGAAGGAGGGGGTCAATATAATATTGCTTGCAATATTATTGTCACTTCGACCCCTACCTTGTTTCCTTGGAAGAAGTGCTTCTGTTAAGAGTTGTGTCATGCAAAATCCTTTTGGTCATGATTCAAATACATATTTAACTACTAGTAAAAATAGTTTTGATTTTCTAACTTGATGAGAACAAAGCATAATCTCAATACTTCTAACGGACTTTAACCGTGACTTCACAATTTTCAAAACTGGCGGCGCCCTGTCTGAGGATGAATGCTGTTTAAGTTTGTTTTCACAAACTTACAAAATCAAAATTACTTTTCACTGGTAGTACAATATGTATTGTATTGATGGACAATAGGAGTTTACATGACATTGCTTAAAACATAACAATTTCACTCTTGGAAGCGAGGTGGGGGCAATATAATATTACTTACGATAATATTGTCACTTCGACCACAACCTCGTTTCCGAGAAAGAAAGCGTTATATTCATGCAAAATCCTTTTGGTCAGCAATGTGTAGTAAGCAGTCTTGATTTTATGAACTCGGTGAAACATGAACTCCATTTTCTATCCAGGAAGCGTGGTAGGGGGCGAACCATCCGATTTAGTATATACCACAGGCTTACACAACACTCGCTGCGCACCCACTGACAACCAATTTAAGCACAAACTACGGGGTCCGGTGGAAATCTGTGCATAGTGACACCATCACCCGACCCCAAAGAGCAATTGACGGCAACACAACAATTCGGCATGTCTTTGGTGATGTCGAGAAATCAGCAAAATGAAGAGCTTCTTACACATTTTCTATACAACTAACTGAAAATCGTTCCTTCTATGACGTCACTGCAGGGCTCTGGCGACAGAGTTACGTAACCTGTCTGCGGTTTCGTTTGTGGGCGAGAGAGAAGCAGACGGATTTTTAGCAACTTTTGAGCACTTGGTATTAATTAACCACAAGTTTTTTTTAAGAAGAATGGCGTTCCGTTTATGACTAACCAGAAATCTTTCATATGCAGTGGTAAAAAGAGTACCAAAAAACTGAGTTTAGTTGTTCTGCCACCATATTGGCTAGACTCGTTACGTAGCGACCCGAGACATACGTTCAGCGGCTTTTCGGGGAGTTTCTTCTCCCTCTCTATATAGGCTCCCTGCTCAAAGGTTACCTAACGCGACCTCCTACTAGGTTTTGTTAGACTCAGTAGTGGAGTGTAACGAAGAGTACCAAGACTAAGTTTACTTAGACTGACTTCGCATCGACATTGTTTCAGCCACAGGGATGGCAGCCCCCTAAATCCACGGTCAACAGTTGCATGTTTTGATCACTTTTTGATTTCACACTTACAACACATGTGTAATCGGCCTTCTCCAGTACCACATCTGCCTACCTTTCACATTGACGATAGCAAGGCAACGTTGTCTCACTGACTGCCTAAAAACACAACACCAAGGACAAATTTAAGGACTTCGACAACAAACATGGGAAGCAAGCAGGCAGTTTGCTAGGGTCTGGGCAGTCAGACGACACTTAAACAGTCCGTTACTCGTTGAAGTGGTTCTCTGTTTGTGACGTCACAGGTTTGGCCGTCTTAGCCAGGAGCAATCAGATGAAGTGCCCGTTTGATCTACACATGTCCTCAGGTTGTGAATTGTCCGTCTACTGCACCACAGTTAAAATATATAGACGTGGCCATTATGGTATTAGTCTTTATTACCTACCTTGTTCTATCCACATGATTCATTTCTCCAAACGAAAATGTCTTTTTGTTCAATATATACTACAAACAAGAGGAATGGAAACACCTACAAATGTGATAGTCATACATAAACTTAAACGTGATGAGGCCACTTACGCTCTAAGGTAAATGCAAACTTCTGTATGCTTAATGGGCATTTTCAACGGTATACTACGGTATGCATGTAGTGAAGCAGCTGATTCATTTCGTTAAGTTTGAGTGCAATGAATAGCGAAAAGCAAGGGTGTTGAAAGACACCAGCACCATGTTTGATTCAAACGCCCAAACACAACTGCCCAGTGCATGTATGGAATCCGTGTTCCTTGTATGCTGCTAATTGATTTTCATGTAAAAATGCGTATGTCCGTTTATGGCCCTGAAACGTTTGATGTTGAATTTATTGGTGAATATTCAAAATGTCGTCATTTTGCGTGTCTTACACGATTCAAGGTCAGTGCCGAGTGTAACCTCTATGTGACTGTGTGACAGCCAGCACTCTCCACAGCATACCCCTGTCAGCCTCCTGATCCTGTGAAGGGAAAGTCTGCGCCATTCCTCCTGTAAAGCAGTTTCCAATTGCGGCAGGTTCCTTTATTGCATACCACGACCAGTTATGTCCCAGACATGGTCCAAAGGGTTAAGGCTGAGCGTACTAATCTTATCTGACATTGTGTTAATTATCTGACATTATTGGCATCATTTAGGTGTTCTACGACCTGGTAGAGCCTGTATGTTCACCGCCCTGTTATTCATTTCAGTGATCCCTGTAATATAACATCCGGGTCGTCAGTAGTGGTGCTCTTCACGTCATTCTCAGGCACGGATCCCCACGAGTTATTGTTGGAGAGTGCAGCTGCCAACAACATGTCTGTGTACCTCGGGCTTCCCGCTGTTCCTGCTAGCTATGACAAGCGTGGTTTTGACGAAGAACTTATGCCAGCTTATTACGAATTTACCTCACGGGTTCTTCTCGACCACAAATCGCGATACTCACACAAGATTGGCGGTGAAGTCGACCGCTGGACATTTACAAGAAACCACCATTCAAACAAAGCCATAAAAACTGCTTTACATGGCAGCAGATCCGTGTTCGATGTCATTGCAGGGTACTACTCAACAGATGAAAGCTGTCTCGCTCAGCTTGACACCAAATCGATCTATCTTCAGTTGTACAGAAATCTTGGCAAAGCTGTTCATGGCGTCGGCAAGCGTTTTGCAATCTCCCCATTTGTTGACTTAAACCGATCCCAGCTCAATGCCACGGTAGACCTACACGTGCAGGGCTTCACGAACATCGTTTCCATGGCGGAAGTGGACATCGTGGCGGTTCAAGAAGGTCGCGGGGCAGGGAAGGGGTGTTACTACTGGCCCAACCAACTGGACACAGCTGTTGCAGAGGTGGATTCCAAGCTGGATGAGATCATTCACTATCTCAGCCCAACTCTCGAACCTAACATCACATACCGGGATGCATTCACTGCCAGTAACCAAGAGGTATACTTACTTGACGGTAATGATAGGGTTACATCGTTTTTATACCTAACATCAAGGAACGTAAATATACATGCATACATCAGCAGTTACGTTGTGTTCGATGTCCAGCAATGTGAGATATCGATTTGATTTAAAACTTATTACAAAAAGTCAAATCTTTACTTGCCTGAAAACAATTGCCGGAAGACTGCAAACTTGAGATCGAAATAACCACAACTGAAGCGCAATTACGTCACAATCAAAAACTATTTGGTAATTCGTTCGTTAGCATTTTAGTTAGCTTGCATTAAACATGGGTCTATACTTACTTAACTCGTCATTGTGCGTGTGCGTTTGATTTTGCGTATGCATCAGTGTGTGCATCATGTACTTGGTCATGATATCATGGGTCACAGGGTCACGTGTTGGTGACTTCAGCTAGTTATATAACGTGGTTAGTTTCTAACTTCAGTGGCAATGATGTCTCTCGTATTTTCTGGTCATTTGATATATGTGCGTGGGTTGTGTCTTCCCTGGCACTCATCCATCGTGAGTGAGGGGTTCACATGTTTGTCATGTTTATCACATGGGAATGGTTGGAGATCGAATAGGCGCAGCCGTGAAGGAACACACTGCTGTAGTTATATAGATTTAGAGGCTTAGAGGTGGAAAGTTGTAGCTGTTGCCTATACACCAGGCTTAGAGGTGGAGAGTTGTAGATTGGTTGTATCAGTTGCTTGGGAGTCTGACTTCACGGTTTCGAGGTGGAAAGTTGTAGCTGTTGCTTATACACCAGGCTTAGAGGTGGAAATGTGTAGCTGTTGCCTATACACCAGGCTTAGAGGTGGAAAGTTGTAGATTGGTTGTATCAGTTGCTTGTGTCAGACTTCATGGTTCCGAGGTGGAAAGTTGTAGCTGTTGCTTATACACCAGGCTTAGAGGTGGAAATGTGTAGCTGTTTCCTATACACCAGGCTTAGAGGTGGAAAGTTGTAGATTGGTTGTATCAGTTGCTTGTGTCAGACTTCATGGTTCCGAGGTGGAAAGTTGTAGCTGTAGCAATAGCGTTATACATGAGGTTCAAATCCCTGTTTCACTTGGACGTTAATATTTCATACGTTAGCACCAATGCACGAGGTCTTGATCAACAGGTCAACCACCCGCACCCCTTTCTACCGGTCGTCATACCACTCAAATACGCTTATCAATGGACTCTATATTTCCTATGCGCAATGGATGGGAAGACTTAGGTGTGACCCATGTGTGCTTTCAAATACCCAGTTTTATACTTCTAAAGGTCCATATTCTTTAGTTTATGGTATTTTGTTTCGTCTAATTACAGCTTTTCCGGCAATTTGGCCAGATACAAGATTTCAAACACAAACAAGGACATCAGTTCGAGTACTGGCTCAACATTGAAGCATTTGAATATCTTCGATATGACCCATGTCTCCCAGTAGATCCTATGGCTTCTGGTATGGGGGAACTCTTACAGAGGACGACGAAGTCACGTATTGACAGGGCGCTGACTGTTGCTGGGGCTACTCCAAAGAAGATTATATCATTTGCTTGGGACTCTGACTTCACGTGTACGACCCAAGAGTATAAGTACAGTCTGGAAGAGGAAATACGTCAGGATTCATCACGACCAATCATTGCCAACTGCTCCTTTCACTCAAAGGCCAATTTATCCGTTGTCGTTATTGGCTACAACCTGGAGGGAGAGACACAAGGCTTTGTGGTAAGTAAACGTGCTGGGAAGTTTGAAATCAGATCACTTGTTAGTGAAACACGACAGACTCGTATTCACCATTCGAATGGGGCCCTAGGATTTAGTGAGTGAATCAAACTAAGCATGCGAAACAAATGAACAATACTTGGAGCATGTCTTTCTTTAGTTCGACGAGGGGCACAGTGATCCCACTCGCTTTAAACGACCCCAAAATATGTCATTAGGTTTGCGAGAAATCTAGGAAACCTAACATGATTTCGAATCAAAATACCACGGCCAGGCTTTGGGGATTTTGCAGATTGGATGAGTCCAAGACCTCCATCTAGGCTGTAACCTTCCTGATACTGAGACCACGACATTGTAGTGTAGGTTCAAGTGACAGTTATACCACGTCTTTGAGGGTGAGATCAACTGGCACTGAAATCCACTGGTCTGTGGCTGTGGTGAGCTAACACTGAAACCCACTGGTCTGTGGCTGTGGTGAGCTAACACTGAAACCCACTGGTCTGTGGCTGTGGTAAACTAAACTCAAATCCACTCGTCTATGAGTGGTGTGAACTAAACTGAAGTAGCTGAAACAGATTGACTGACTAACTCCTATATTGTGCTGTTGTGGCGAAGACTATAATGATTGCTGCTCTGTAGGTGGGACGGATAGACTGCACAGCTCAGTGAAGTTCACCGTAGTAGCGGAAGTAGAAAAGCTCTTGACATTACCTTTCTCCATCTCCAGGTGAAAACTTGTGCTGCTCCCACCTGCGTAGGGGTGGGGGTGGGAGTGGTTGGGGTTTGAGGGAGAGAGTGGACAACTACTGCTCTGTAAGGGGAGCTGACAATCGCAGCTCTGTTTGGAGAGCGGATAACTACTGCTCTGTAGGGGGAGCAGGCAAACGCTGCTCTGAAGGAGTAGTGGACAACTACTGCTCTGCTGGGGGGAGCGGATAACTACTGCTCTGTGTGGGTAGTGGACAACTACTGCTCTGTGTGGGTAGTGGACAACTACTGCTCTCTGGGGGGAGCGGACAACTACTGCTCTGTGTGGGTAGTGGACAACTACTGCTCTGTGTGGGTAGTGGACAACTACTGCTCTCTGGGGTAGTGGACAACTACTGCTCTGTGGGGTAATGGACAACTACTGCTCTCTGCGGGTAGTGAACAAATACTGCTCTGTGTGGGTAGTGGACAACTACTGCTCTGTGGGAGTAGTGGACAACTACTGCTCTGCTGGGGGCGGGTGAACAACGACTGCTCTGTGCGGGTAGTGGACAACTACTGCTCTGTAGGGGAGTGGACAACTACTGCTCTGTGGGGGTAGTGGACAACTACTGCTCCGTGGGGAAAATGGACAACTACTGCACTGTGGGAGTAGTGGACAACTACTGCTCTCTGCGGGTAGTGAACAAATACTGCTCTGTGTGGGTAGTGGACAACTACTGCTCTGTGGGAGTAGTGGACAACTACTGCTCTGCTGGGGGCGGGTGAACAACGACTGCTCTGTGCGGGTAGTGGACAACTACTGCTCTGTAGGGGAGTGGACAACTACTGCTCTGTGGGGGTAGTGGACAACTACTGCTCCGTGGGGAAAATGGACAACTACTGCACTGTGGGAGTAGTGGACAACTACTGCTCTCTGCGGGTAGTGAACAAATACTGCTCTGTGTGGGTAGTGGACAACTACTGCTCTGTGGGAGTAGTGGACAACTACTGCTCTGCTGGGGGCGGGTGAACAACGACTGCTCTGTGCGGGTAGTGGACAACTACTGCTCTGTAGGGGAGTGGACAACTACTGCTCTGTGGGGGTAGTGGACAACTACTGCTCCGTGGGGGAAATGGACAACTACTGCACTGTGGGAGTAGTGGACAACTACTGCTCTGTGCGGGTAGTGAACAAATACTGCTCTGTGTGGGTAGTGGACAACTACTGCTCTGTGGGAGTAGTGGACAACTACTGCTCTGCTGGGGGCGGGTGAACAACTACTGCTCTGTGGAGGAGTGGACAACTACTGCTCTGTGGGGGTAGTGGACAACTACTGCTCCGTGGGGGAAATGGACAACTACTGCACTGTGGGAGTAGTGGACAACTACTGCTCTGTGCGGGTAGTGAACAAATACTGCTCTGTGTGGGTAGTGGACAACTACTGCTCTGTGGGAGTAGTGGACAACTACTGCTCTGCTGGGGGCGGGTGAACAACTACTGCTCTGTGGGGGTAGTGGACAACTACTGCTCTGTAGGGGAGTGGACAACTACTGCTCTGTGGGGGTAGTGGACAACTACTGCTCCGTGGGGGAAATGGACAACTACTGCTCTGTGGGATAGTGGACAACTATTGCTCTGTGGGAGTAGTGGACAACTACTGCTCTGTAGGGGGAGTGGACAACTACTACTCTGTAAGGGGAGCTGACAACCACAGCTGTGTTTGGGGAGCGGGCAACCGCTGCTCTGAAGGAGTAGTTGGCAACTACTGCTCTGTGGGGGCGAGTGGACAACTACTGTTCTGTAGGGGGAGTGGACAACTACTGCTCTGTAGGGGGAGTGGACAACTACTGCTCTGTAGGGGGAGTGGACAACTACTGCTCTGTAGGAGGAGTGGACAACTACTGCTCTGTAGGGGGAGTGGACAACTACTGCTCTGTAGGGGGAGTGGACAACTACTGTTCTGTAGGGGGAGTGGACAACTACAGCTCTGTAGGGGGAGTGGACAACTACTGTTCTGTAGGGGGAGTGGACAACTACTGTTCTGTAGGGGGAGTGGACAACTACTGTTCTGTAGGGGGAGCGGACAACTACTGCTCTGTAGGGGGAGCGGACAACTACTGCTCTGTAGGGGGAGTGGACAACTACTGTTCTGTAGGAGGAGTGGACAACTACTGTTCTGTAGGGGGAGTGGACAACTACTGTTCTGTAGGGGGAGTGGACAACTACTGTTCTGTAGGGGGAGTGGACAACTACTGTTCTGTAGGAGGAGTGGACAACTACTGCTCTGTAGGGGGAGTGGACAACTACTGCTCTGTAGGGGGAGCGGACAACTACTGCTCTGTAGGGGGAGTGGACAACTACAGCTCTGTAGGGGGAGTGGACAACTACTGTTCTGTAGGGGGAGTGGACAACTACTGTTCTGTAGGGGGAGTGGACAACTACTGTTCTGTAGGGGGAGTGGACAACTACTGTTCTGTGGGGGTAGTGGACACCTGCATTGATGCCCGAGTGTACTTCCTTGTAAACTGAGTTATATAACTGATGATTGTGCCTTGTAGGTTGAGTGGACTGACAGGGAGCACAAGCGTCACAGTGACCCCGTGAATGGCTACTACTATGAGACGGACTGGGGACAGAGCCACAACAAGGTGGATACTCTGGTATACATAATGTTGTGGGATATCCCTGACATGAATCAGGACCTGCCTGACAAGGGTATTGTCACTGTGAAGGCAAATGGAGCATATCATGACTGTGTATTCCAATATGACTATTCTTAGCAAAAGCAGGTTGTATTTTCAATGTTACAAATAATTTGTATTTCTTGGACAGAACTTTGACTTATTGTCTCTCATTGTCAGTCTTCCACTTGATAAACAGATTGGGCAGTGCTTCTTGTGGGTTTTGTTTTGTTGTTTTTGTTGTTGTTTTTTTTCCTATGAGAAAGAATCTCTCAGTGGTTCCTCTTGTCGTAACTCTACCATGAAAGATACAGGAAAGCAAAATGGGTTAATGGAGCACTACCAGTCATCAGATTCCTTCCCTTGCCTTTGGAATGGCCCAAACCAAACAGGGTTATCTAGCGTACATCATAACTGTGTTCCATCACTAACTTTGTTTCTTAGTTTTTGTGTGTTCTGTGAACAATTCTATGTTGATAATGTTTTCAATATTGAGTGATACTAACCGAAGACCGAAAACTCTAAGACAAAGCATCTGCTAAATTATTCTATATGCAGTGGCACAGTTGTTCACCAGGGTCGTTCACAGTATCAGTTGTGAAGGGAACATTTCTCAAGCATTCCCATGAACTATCCCCTGAAGAAAGGAAAATGATACCTATCCCAGTACGTTGTCTAAATTAGAGGTATATGGAGTTATGAAATCTGTGAATGGCTCATAGAATGTAATTAATAGGTAGATGGTGACTCTACCATATCAATTTAAGAGAATCTATTACCTTCTCTGAGAAGTATTTTGGAAATTGTAAAGATGAAAGAAAAACAAGTTCTATGGATTGTCATTTTTTTATTGTATGAAGGCAGCATTGATAACAGTGCTTGAATCTACAAGGAAACATTGCATTCATTGTAATCAAGTTGACTATCCGTAGAACTTGGTTTCCGATAATCTATTATCTTTAATGAAAACAAATTGTCACATGGATACATCCACAAAATCGTGAGTCAAATAGTTTCACTGCGATAACTCAATAATGCAAGTAGGAGTCAGTGACCTTTTGCGAAAAGGACACAGTTAGAGGAATTATGCAGTGAATGGTAAATACCAAGATTTGAGTACTATATGAGGGAAGGGTATTTCTTCTTGTACCAATGTAAAAGATTGGCAAATGAGTTTAAATGTGACAGGAAAGGCACAGACAAGTCACATGCTGACAGGCATGTCATGTCTGTTGTTCTAATAGAGTCCAAACAACAATAAAAAGAGTGGAAGCAGCGGGCAGCACCATCATCATGATGGCAAAGACTGGTCCACAAGCTGAATAGTTTGTGACCATAGAGCTCTGGGATTATCTGAAAATGTCTCTATGATAAACTATCTTCCCCAAACCAAGACAATATTTGGAGCATACTTTTTGTCTTATGAGACATAGTTTAAGAGCCATAGGAAGTCTCGCAAATCAAAAGTGCAATCGTTTGTACTTGGCTTTACCTCCCTCAAAACGAAGCAGCCGCGATACCATGCCCAGTCAGAGCACTTGGATGTGCATTCAAGTGTAATGTAGATATTTCATTGGCCACGGGTTCATTTGCTGATATGCTTAGCCGGCTCTTTGTTTATGGTGTATAAGCCCGATAGGTGCTAACTGCATGTGGTCAGTGATTGAAGTGCATTGCATACTGTCATTAGTAGACACAAACAGGCAGACATATGAGTGTCAGTAAACCAGACACTGAGTTCCCTCTGTGACACAGTCTGCTTATCACAATCAACTTTTTTTTTCAACAAGTTTTTTTCTTTTTTCTTTTTTTTTCTTTTTTCAACAACACTGGGGGGAAATTAGTGAATCGTTTGAACTCCAATTTCGCGGGCTTTTTTTCATCACGGTTTTTTCAACTTTATATGGGTTGCAGTGGCATTATTGATGATTTGCTTCGCCAAGTGCATACCCAAAGGTATCAGCATCTGCACAGTTGTGTTTTACGATGCATGTGGCCTTCAATACTGATCCAGATAGGCTGTCCTCCTGGTAGTTTGTCAAAAGGCAGTGTGTGAAGATGTACTGATCTGTACTGACTACACCCTGCCGTAAAGTGCGTAAAAACAACATCCTCCTTTCAAAGAATTTACCACCATCGCGTTGATTGATTGATTGCTCATTATTGGTTAACTAAACTACTTAGAATGGCGGACATCATACAGTTAGATGCCAGATGTGCTATCTTGGGTGACCAATGAGAGGTTTATCAGGTTTTCACAAATGTGACAGACGTGAAAAAATGTGTTACTTTTTTCGCAAATTAGACTGTTGGAAGACACACGGCATAGAGAAGGATTATTTATCAGCTGCAGATGATTGGAATATCGTTCTTTTATGTGGATTTTGATGGATACATTCCTGAACAAGGTAGTAGCCTGACATTGTTGCTATAACATTAGTCGGTTATAAAAATTCATTATTTGCATTTTGTTTTAATTTATTTGTTGCAGCATTCAGCAGAATCTATATGACAGAAAACACACACTACATCGCTTATGGTTGTGAAATATGATCCACTTTAAGAATGAAGATTTTTTATGGATATCAACTTCTTTATGAGAGAACACAACGTTTCGGAGTTAATGCTTACTCCTTCATCAGGTGATTGAGAAAGGGATACAGAGGTGTATTTATATGTACAGGTAAAACAATGACAAAGTAACAAGTGGAATGAGTTAACGAAAGCTAGTATAAACAAGCACTGATAGGAAGCCGATAGTTAAGATAACAATGATGGAAGCCAATGGTAATGCATTACAGTTGATGATTGGGGATAAGGATGGAAGCCAATGGTGATACATTACGCATGATAGGATGATGTACATAACACACGATAGGGGGTGAGCATGTTACATGCTCCACTGATATGATCCACTTTGGCAGTCTATACAATGTTTAAACACAGTCATGTTAGAAATTTACTGTAAGTATAAGCAGACCGCGTGTTCTTTTATTAATTTTCAAAATCATACAAATATGACAAGAAACTAAATAGGGTTATGAGACAAAATATAAAGACGTACACTGGCTTCGTTATTTTCCCGTCCTAATAGTTTTTTACCATTTCTACCACTGGCAGATGATTAACCTTCAAAGTGTTTCATTTGTTTTCATAATACATTTGTAATGAAGTAAAAATGACTTCACCTTAGGTGATCGGTCTATAATTAAACTCTCACTTGCGCATACGGGCTGCGCAGCACAGGTCACGAACCAGTCACGAATTCTGGGATATCATCCGGGTACTCACGGGAGAAAAAACAATAACGAAAGGAACAACCAGTCCACGGAAATCGCTCCACATCAGTGCCCCTTTAAGTCTAGCGTCAAACTTACTATTCACCCCAATGTCTATAGGAGTGAGTGGGTTTAGTTTTCCGCCGCACTCAGCAATATTCCAGCTATATAGTGGCGGTCTGTAACCAGACCAGACAATCCAGTGATCAACAACATGAGCATCGACCTGCGCAATTGGGAACCGATGATATGTGTCAACGAAGTCAGCGAGCCTGACCACCCGATCCCGTTAGTCGCCTTTTAAGGCAAACATGTGTTGCTGACGGCCTATTCTACCCCGGACCTTCACAGATCCATGTCTAACGGAAACACACCAACGACAACAGTATGATTTGATGGGGTACCTGGCTTTATTTGACCAAAAATACAACAATTGCTGTACACTGTTTGCCAAAGAGAACTATAAATTAAGACTGCCTTGTACAGAGGCCTAGAATAGAGCAACTGCTTGTGTGACCTTGGCTTGTAGTTACTTTACCCCATACATAGACAGGCATAATGGTGCCTGTAATGCAGAAGGTAAAAACCTACAACTGTGGTAGCCTTGTGATCATCATTGCATTGATGTTTTGTCAGTATTGTGACAGATATTAGAGATTTTTAATGAAGATTTCAGAAGGAAAATGCTTTAACAGACATCATAGTGAAATCATTGCAAAGAAGAAGCACAGAGGGGAACTGCTTATTTACAGTTAAATATGCCCAGCTGGCATAAGTTATGGAATGCTGCTGAAGTCAGTGGCTGAATGTGAAGGTGTTTGTAGGTGGAATGATAGGAGGTCTACAGGCTGTAGATATGTAATCTGTCAGACTTTGTGACATAAAACTGTTATCTGATTTGTATCCAATGGTATATCACATCCAGCCACTGACCTACAATTCAAGGAAGGAAATGCTTGTTTTGGAATGTGTCAACATTTTCAACACAGAAGCTGGGTTGCACCAGATGCCTATACATCATGATATGGCTTTCAAAAACAAATAAAAGAAAATTATGTCAACATTAAATTTAAAACTCTTTGGAAAAATGTCCAATAATAAATGCAAATCTTAAAATTGTAAATGTTTATGAGAACAGCAATACAACAGCTTAAGTCTGTTTAGCATATGAGTATGTAATTCATACTTTTAGCACTGAAAAAGATTCTTCCTATATTTGATTTCAATATTATGGAATTTATTGCTGTCTGAATTTGCCCTTTCAAGTAATAATAAAATTTGGAATGAACCATAATGTCTTCTTAAGTAAATTGGGATATATGAGAAAACAAAAACTAAACTCACTTGCAAGGAAAGGTTTTCTTTAGTGGATTGAAATTAATCAAGTCAAATGAAGTCAACTGGGAATGTTCATCAATATGTTTTTTTCCCTTTTTTTAGTGATGTTAACGGGAAGTGTATATGACCTTTTTTTCAGTACAACAGAAAAAGCACAAGACAGGTGAAAGATAACCACCACTTACTACTAGGCAACACAAACATAGAGTAAATGCCACAATAAAAACACAAAAGTTTAAGACATTTCCTGAGAAATAAAACAATGCTTTCAGTCCTGTTCTCAAAGCCAGTCTCATAACATATACATTTGATTTCAATTTTGAACCAGGTATCATTGAATGCAGTTATATCCTTTAATTTCCTTTGTCTTCCCTCCAGTAGAATAAAACAAAACATAATAATCTCTCTACTATACATAAATATCAACCATCTTTAACGAGATTATACATTTATCACAGTGAAATATTAAGAGTGCACACACGTTGAAAGTAATGACACTATGTGAGAACATCACATTTCTAAATGGCAGAGCTTTAAAAACATTTGAAGACTTAACAGTGATTAGCTGACTAACAGACAGGCCAAAGTAGACATTAGCTGATTAAAGGTCAGGAAAGAAAAATAGGACATGTATATGATCCATTAATGCACAAATTCAAGATATTTCGGATCAATTGGTTTCTACAAATGTAACTAAAGCTCTGCAATAACAACTTGGGAAGAACGAAAGCAAAGAACCAAGATTAGCCTGTTAAAACAGTCTAATTAGACACCAGGATTTATATGTACAACGAAGGAGAAGTCCACTAATCCAAAAATAATCCATGATGGAAACATTCAAGTGCCAAGTGGTATGTTTGAGATGCTTAGTCTGAATCTTGGTGATACAGTCATTCATGAGATGTTCACATTGTTATATACCACTGTATGCATTATACATAGCCTCTGAAATCTGTATACATACCCTCTGAAATCTGTATACATAGCCTCTGAAATCTGTATACATTGCCTCTGAACACTATATACATTGTGAACACTGTGCACATTGCCAGATATCTGTATAGACTGCCTTTGAACACTGTAAACAATGACACTTAACAATGTATACACAGTGATAGAATATTGTACACACTGCCTTTAAATACTGTACACATTCCCTCAGAACAGCGTACACATTGCCACTGGACATTGTATACATTTCTTCAGAACAGAGTATACACTCCCTTTGAACACTGTATATATTGCCATGAACACTGAATACATTGCCATAAAATTGTATACATTGCCACAGTACACTGTACACATCGTCACTGAATGTTTTAGAACTGTGACTATAATCAGGACACACTGAAATATAACAATGTATACACTGCTGTTCAACACTGTATGATCTGATTCAGTACAGCAAATACCTGGGTGGTGCCTCAAACGAAAGAGCATGTGCACAATTTTCCACTCATATGCTAAGGGTGGATTTTCACAAGCAGACGCCCATTTGTATATTTTTAAATTAATGGACTTGAACTACATATTGGGGTTTGCAGTTTCCCCTGCTAACAGAGAGACTGAGGAAAGGATGTTACACCTATTCGGGCACAAATCATGTCAACACAAACCCTGGGCCAAACTGCAACACCCTATAATTTATGCAGCAGGAATTGAAAATTCGATTGAATTTCACATGATTTGTTAATGTTTATTCTTAGTGTTGTGACCTGCTATTTGTAAACAGTTATTTAACTCATGTGAAACACAGTTCTATGTGCCCATGTCATGATGTGCCACCCAGCACCATCAACCACAAGTCCTAGTTTGGCTGAAACTATCTGTTATATACACTATAGACTGAGAGATATCTGGTCAGAAATATAACTAATACCATCACCCAGACACATTGTGCACTACCAACTCCCCTAGCTGGCCCAGCATGTGGCTATTACCATTCATCAGTGCTGGGTTAGTCAAATCAGGTGAAACTGTCTTGTAAGAGTTTGCAGGTGTCGCACTTGCCTGCATGTAACCAAGTATGTATACTACTGATACACAATAGGAACCACAGACCCAACACATTACTTTACCAGACAAATATGTTGATATTAATGTCAGAGTAGACTCGACAAAACTGATAGAATTGGGAGTTGTTGCCACTGAAACATGATATAGACTAGCACTGTTGACTATCAGGTGTAAGACAGTCATAATCTGCTGAACAGACTGCTGCTGCTGCTGGCCAATGGTGTCGTTTGTGGGGGTGCCTTAATTCTTCTCGGGCACTTCTTGTAGCGTATGCCACTGGGCAATGGGTCGGCGAGGGTTGGCCAGCATGTCACTCCAGTGACGGAGTTCTGTGCCAGTGGAGTTGCACCCAAGCATAATACGACCAATGGGCTCAGACGTACCGATCCTGTCGTAATCAACCACTGTGATTATCAGGGTCACTTTCTGAAATGAGATGAAAACAGGCTGGATGTACATAATATTCATAGCAGTGCATTTAGATTTCTGACAAGACAGAATGTTATACTTCGAGGCCTCTAGACTTTAAATTTGTAAAAATATTTTCATCATTTATTATCATACTTTGACTTAAATTCTTTATTGAATGATATGATAAAATATATATTACAAAAAGCTTTCATACTAATTATCGAGATGTTCTTAAACAACTTTATATCTTTAATAAAAGAAGTGACAGATGACAAGGGGTTAGTAGTGGACGTGATCTGTGTTATTTACATTGACATAAAGGACAGTATACATTGTTCTCAGGAGCTACACAATGAAACTCAGACAGCTTCTCCAAATAAACAACTGATACAATAATATGTGAAGTGACTGAGTTCCACATGTGCCTGAGAAACTACTGACACTGCTGACCACAATGTCACAGATTTTCAATAAAAGCAATTAAGTAGTAGATACATTTTATTGTCACTGTAGCTGGTTGTGGTTTGTCTGTCAAATATGATGCTAAGTTGCAGTGTGGTCAGCAGTGAACTAACAAAGCATCTAGTGGTGGCCCAGCATCAGGCTCCCACTGGCTTGGGCATACATGAGTCTGGACGTACAGGGCTGTGTGTGTGTCTGTGTGTCTGTCTGTCTGTGTGTTTGTGTTTGCGTGCGTGCATGCGTGTCTGTGTGCACGCACACGCATGTGTGTGTGTGTATGTATGTGCATGCGTATGGCATGAATGTGTGTTGTGGGTGTGTGCGTGTGGGTGTGTGTGCATGCGCGTGCATGACAGATGAGGATCTGTCATTACATGATCACACGCAGATAACAGAAATTCAACACATTCAAATCAGAGGGTACATATGGTACAAGAAATCTAACTTCAAACGATAGTTGGGATTGTTACTTTACATGATAATCTTGTTTACCTATGTAATTAAATGAAACCTTTTATGCACAAGAGGTTTTTTTCCCTGTTTGTTTCGAACCGTTTAGTCACAAAGTTATTGTGTCATGTCACTGTAAGCTCTTGGTATACATCATGTAAACATACACAAATAATATATACATGTTTGTTAGACAGTTTTGCTTGACAACAATGGTACATGAGCTAGTTTGGGCTAGGCAGAGTAGACACACTAGACACACAGCACTGTACGTCCACTTTAACAAGCACAGTAATGACATCTCACACATCATCTACACCAGTCCTCGGGGCCAACATTAAGACAATATTGTACAAATGTCGATAGACATTAATGGGGCATCTTTGAGTGGTGACATCATCATGTTAAGACACTTCTTTCAAGGTACAATTTCATTAAAAAACATATTCTGGTCTTGGAAGCCGAAAGCTGGTCATAGCATTAGGGCCAAGATGTCAACATATCATGATAAGAAAATTCAACATAATGTAATGTAATGCAATGTAACAGATTACAGTTGATGAGAACACCTGACGCCACACTTGACACTGAAGCACCATATAAAGCACAAAGGGTTGCTAGTTCTACAGGCATGGCAGGGGAGTTAACCCTTGTATACTAGTTGCAAATGTGTCTAGTTGAATATGTAACTCGTTTTTAATAACACCTGTCACTCACCTTAATACTATTAATAAATTGTACTAATGACTGTAACTTATACACACTTGCTAAGATGGAATTATGTTAAATTTACAACTAACATAACTCTACGGTGATGATATTAGTCATAAATTATCACATGAATTAATATATTACTAATAAAATATGACTTAACCTAAAGACTTACATAGAAAATGACTCTCATATGTTGCTTGTGCTAGTGAAAACATTGTATATGTTGACAGGTGTCATGCATGGTCACCTGCTGCTGCTTGTTGTACAACTAACTACATGCTAAATGCTGCTGTACAGGCTCATATAGCTCCTCAGTGAAAACTACTTCTCAAGTGTGTACTACTCCAAGTCGTTACATGTACACTCAGAGAGAGCAAGCATCTACTTCCCAAAGCAGATACTAACAAAGTGATGAGTGCTTTATATAATAGCGAGGGAAATGGCTATCTATATCAATATACTGTGTCAGCTAGGCATAATTGGCTGGATATGAGGTGGTCAGCATCATTAGGATTGTAGCCAAGTCATGTTAAAACTGCTCATAAAAGCATCATTTCATGTTTTTGTGATTTTACTTTAAGACACATATTTACTCAAATGTGCAGTCAGATAGTATCTGGTATGTGCCTGGGGTCAAGGGTCAGTAGTGGCATCTGGGAGCTACATATGAGGTATAATCAACTATTTCTATCAGTATGATAGACACATTCCTGGCAGCAAGATCTAGTAGTCTGTGGTGTGCCACACATCCATATAGGCCAGACATACACTGTGCTCCCTGCAAGCATACCCCTCTCCCTGTTGTGGACTGTGACCAGCCTCATCCACTACCTCATACACAAACACACTACCACTCGTAGTAAATTACATTTGTTTTCTTTCTTAGAAATACAATAATACCAAATGAAAGTTTATAAGATAAAAGGTACCGTTTCACACAGAGCCTTATGTTTGGTGGAAAACAAATTCTGACTCCAAAATAAAATGAATAGTTACAGTATCATACAGATGTCGTCTATAGTTGTGTTAATAGTTTGAGTTACGTTTGGTAACTACCAGAGTGGAATATTCTGTATCATGCTCACTGTACGCTGAGCACTGAAGTAGGCAAGATTAGTGGGGCGAGTTGCATTGAGTAAGTAGAGTGGGAGGTTGTGGGCGGGCTTGCAGGGAGAGTATGCTCTGAGACAGGCACATGTAGGGAGAGTCTAGAGCTACTTTAGTGCAACATCAAACATTGGGGTGTAGCTGGGTCACCACACCCACCCCACCCACAGTACCTGGATCTGCTCAAATGGCACTTCAAATGTAAATGATTCATTATAGTAAGGGTTGAGTGTACACTTCTTGATTGTTGTCTTTTTCTTCTTAATGCGTTTGCCGTTTGACATCAGCGAGATCTTAACATAAGGATCTAGACGATTGAAGATGGTAAGGAAGAGAGAGAGAAAAAATGTTGGTGTTATTTCTGCAAAGCACAAGCAAATTTTCAAAAAAAGACAGCAAGAAAAGGAGGGACATGTTGGAGTGCAAGGTCCTCATCTTTCATCTGGTGCTGGGTAGAGGCTCCTGGGCCTGTCCTGTCAGTCAGCAGTTAAAGACAAAAGGTAATTGGAACTAACAACCAGATGAAGTGAGTCTTCCACTGCAGCTTGTCCCTCACCTGAGGCCCGGCTGGCAATATGGCTGAATGTATGCACCATTGATATATGGATCCTAGCACCAAGTGTACAAAGGCAAAAATGGAAAAAAGGTCAGCAAAATCTATTTCTTCAATGAAAATACCTGGATTTGTTCAAATGGTACTTCAAAAGTGAATGACTCATTGAAGTAAGGGTTCAGAGTGCGTTTCTTAATTGTGGTTTTCTTTTTCTTGAGACGTTTGGTACCCTGATACACAGCAATTTTCACGTAGGGATCTGGCAATAGACAAGTTGACAAGGTTATGCTCCGGCTGGTGGCTGTCTGTGTTTCCTCTCGACATCTGGCGAACTGATACACATCAAAGTACCACAGCACTCCATCATCTTTTCATATCACACCCACTTTATCAGCAGCTAATTATTACAGTTTACAAGTGATTCATGATATCTGAATATGTAACACATTTTCTATATAAAAACTGATCAGCATGACAGCATCACACTACTGGCCAAACTCACACATATGTGTCATACCACAGTATCCAGGCTGCAGCTGAAATCAACACTTGTTACAAAACAAAGAAGGCATCAGTTACATCACATTCTCATAAAGACTACAATGGTAAAGAGAATTAAGCTAATTACTTACATGAATATGGATGAAAATGAATGTTATCTAAAAATGTTTCATATTTTATCACCTAAAATGTTGGTTACAGGTACATGTGTTACAAGAATCAACTCCATTATTAAGGCCTTCCATCCTTCCTGTACAAATTGCAAAACAGATGGTAATGAACTAGAGCAATAGTAAAGCCTCCTTATACAGACTGCGAGACAGATGACTGCGAGACAGATGATAATGAACTCTTGCAACAATAAAGCCTCCCTATACGGACTGCGAGACAGATGATAATGAACTCTTGCAACAATAAAGCCTCCCAATATGGACTGCGAGACAGATGATAATGAACTCTTGCAACAATAAAGCCTCCCAATATGGACTGCGAGACAGATGATAATGAACTCTTGCAACAATAAAGCCTCCCTATACGGACTGCGAGACAGATGATAATGAACTCTTGCAACAATAAAGCCTCCCTATACGGACTGCGAGACAGATGATAATGAACTCTTGCAACAATAAAGCCTCCCAATATGGACTGCGAGACAGATGATAATGAACTCTTGCAACAATAAAGCCTCCCTATACGGACTGCGAGACAGATGATAATGAACTCTTGCAGCAATAAAGCCTCCCTATATGGACTGCGAGACAGATGATAATGAACTCTTGCAACAATAAAGCCTCCCTATACGGACTGCGAGACAGATGATAATGATGGTAAAGAGAATTAAGCTAATTACTTACATGAATATGGATGAAAATGAATGTTATCTAAAAATGTTTCATATTTTATCACCTAAAATGTTGGTTACAGGTACATGTGTTACAAGAATCAACTCCATTATTAAGGCCTTCCATCCTTCCTGTACAAATTGCAAAACAGATGGTAATGAACTAGAGCAATAGTAAAGCCTCCTTATACGGACTGCGAGACAGATGACTGCGAGACAGATGATAATGAACTCTTGCAACAATAAAGCCTCCCTATATGGACTGCGAGACAGATGATAATGAACTCTTGCAACAATAAAGCCTCCCAATATGGACTGCGAGACAGATGATAATGAACTCTTGCAACAATAAAGCCTCCCAATATGGACTGCGAGACAGATGATAATGAACTCTTGCAACAATAAAGCCTCCCTATACGGACTGCGAGACAGATGATAATGAACTCTTGCAACAATAAAGCCTCCCTATACGGACTGCGAGACAGATGATAATGAACTCTTGCAACAATAAAGCCTCCCTATATGGACTGCGAGACAGATGATAATGAACTCTTGCAACAATAAAGCCTCCCTATACGGACTGCGAGACAGATGATAATGAACTCTTGCAACAATAAAGCCTCCCTATATGGACTGCGAGACAGATGATAATGAACTCTTGCAACAATAAAGCTTCAGACAGATGATAATGCACTAGTAAAGCCTTCCAATATGGAACCACTAGACAGCTAGTAATTAACTCCTGCAATAGTGAGGCCTCTCTGTCTGGAACAATAAGACTGATGAAAATCAATTCTTGCGATAGTGAGGTCTCTGTACAGACTGAAAGATACATAATAACGAACTGCAACAAGGAAGCATTCCTGCACAACTTTGTCTCAATGAGTAGAATAAAAAGTTAGAGTAACTGGCAATAAATAAGGAGAAATACAGACATACTTTTTGAGGAAATGTAACACCAGGTTTCAGGGTGCTATACCTCTTCCATGATCTTCTATCTGCCAAATATTCATGTAGGAGCAGTCTGTAGAATCACTAATCTATTTTCAGTAGTCACTGGAAACATTACATTAAGGCTTTCCTAAAGAGACTACAGGTGAGACGATAATGAAGACTGAGAGATGTGTGAAGGTCAGGATTAGGAAACATCCTTAAGACAGCCGGGCTCTAACAACAAACATGTTTGGGATTTATGTTATAAATGTAATCAATCCCTTAAAAATTGTTAAAATTACTGGTTTCTAGTTATAGTAATACTGTAAGCGTCCATCTAAAAATGCATTTGGAACTTTTCATGCCAGGTTAATGGATGCCAACAGACTTCTGCTTTAGGACTTCTCTTTGTCCCATTTTCCCCTCTTTACAGTATTCGGCTAACTGCCTCTTTCTGCAGATACAATACTATTAAAATGTTTGACAGTGGTCCAGGGTTACAGTTACTAAAAAATGTTAAGTCAAATTGGCTGTATAGCAATTATCTTGACACTTTTGATTTACTTTAGTGACACTGTCAAATCCACATTTCCAAGTGTTTTCCATATAAGTACAACACATGATAGGAGATTCTTGAGACACGTTTAATAGTTGGTGAATATACAAGATGGATGACAACTTCTTCTTTAATGTATAACATGATAGTGTTTCCTAAAGGGATCCTGTGACCACTGGATCACTGGAAAATATGCTTGAACTTGTTTTGGAAGTGTCCAAGATATGGATTTTCTTCAGAAAACATGAACATTAAAAAAAACTGTGAAAGGGGGGAAGTGAAGACCCCATCCATATTTAGTGGGAGAAGAGTTTTTCATTGAAAGGATTTGAATTTGAAGAATCCCTGGCAAAACACCATGGCAAGATGAAAGTCCCAAAATACAATTCTCCATGTGCGCCAACAGCCTGGTTGTGTGTAGCTCACCTGACAGACCACCAACATCCATCTTCTTCAGGTTCTTAGCCTCCAAAATGACCACAGTGAGCTTGCCTGCTGTTGGAACATAACGCAGAGAGAAGCAGATGTCTCCCAGCTTGTTTTCCTGAAAAGTAAAATATAATCAGCCTGCTCAGCTGTCTTACACTTATGGTGATGACAGCCATAACCAAACAGACATATGATGGTATGCAATCTTTAGAAGTTAGAAACAAGAGTAAAGAAATTAATGTAAACTGTCAGTTATACAAGGTGTTTCATAAGCCATAGACAAAAGCAGACCATCCAGCTGGAACATCGCTCCACTATGAAGATGTACAAATTTCCATCAAGCAGTGTCACTTGGTGGTGTTTTCCTTTTTAAACCCTTGTTAAAAGGTTTCATCAGTGTGTATTTCTTTCCAGACCATCATTCAATACCTTTCAAAAGACAGTGGATGCATGCTGACATAGACTTGTCACATAGGAGAAGATAGTCAGTGAGTGAGTGTTCAAATGACAGCTTTGGTTGAAAAATATGACACCTTAACACTATGTAACCAGAAGTGTTCAACCTCACGTTTGCCCTTGGCAAATGTTTCTTGCTAACACAAAAGATTCAGGGTACATTTAACAGAACAGATAACAAGTGGACATCTATGTGCTTGTTTTTACAGCAGTGAACATTGTGTGTACCTTCTCAGCATCATTGTCTGGACTGGTGAGGTCCCTCCACTCCTCAACCACCCGACCCAGGTCGATGGAGTTAAGTGGCACAAGAACCTGGCCTATCTGGTCATGTTTAGAGAAGCGATCAAAATCATAGACAGCAAAGGTCAGTGTCTTGGACCCCACTTCAGCATATGGAACCTGAAACAATGAAAGAGGTACAGTTTCTCTTGCTGCTGGTCAAAGTGATGGCTATAAATAGAAAGTTATGACATTGACAAGCATGTCTTATTATCATTGCCCTGAAAACATTTTTGGAAAAAAAGAGTTAAATGCAGTCCCTTGTCAAAGAGCTAAGCATGACAAATGTCATGTCTTGTACACAGTTGTCAAATCAGCCTGAGAGTACCTCTCGAACTTGACTCTGTGGCTGACCTCGATTTAAAAAGTCATTCCTTGTCATTCCTTGAAAGGTAGTTAGGGAGCAAATTACTATGTGTGACAGTTCGCACTCTGTTGTTTGTATGAGGCGCGATTTGATCATTATTAGCGTGAATCGCGCAATCATGCGTCCTAGAATAGACACAGGATATCTGGCAGACAAGCTGAACACGTAGGTGAACACACTGAAACCTTCAGAGTGTTGGTGTGACCTTGAAAATGATGTGAACATCACCAAAATGAACCCCCATGCCATCCCTAGACAAAGCTTGGTGTCAAATATGAAAAAAATTCAGCAGCCAGTTCTTGAGGTATCTTGCTGACAAAGGTAAAACGTTAAAGTCCCCTTATGACCTTGAAATGAAGATCAAGGTCACCAAACCTGACCAGCACCTTTGTCATACTGTGATGAACCTAGGTACCAACTACAAAAAGAATGTACGCAACCATTCTTTACATACTCCATTTCGTACGAACGGAGCCTAATACTATATCCCCAGCTCTGCGGTAAACCTGTGGCGGGTGATAAACAACATGTTATTCTCATACACATTAAAGTGTCAGACCTTTGAGCAGGACAATGAACTTGAATATATATTGTAGACAGTGCAGAATGTCAACAAAAACAGCCAGCTGCCTAAGTTTCTATCAGCATTAATACAGAGGACTCATAAATGCCACACAGTAACATCCCATTGATTTGACATATGTCCATGTTCAACTTTTTTAGGAGATATTTGGTGGTGTGTGGTCTTGGCAGCTTTACTTCTGAGAGTTTCTAGGACTGCAGTCCCGTCCCACAACAAAGCACAAGACACATGTGGTCTCACCTTGGGCAATTCTCTCTGTTCACCCAGCAGCAAAAAGGTACCCGAGGAATAAGACATGTGACTATAACCTTCTAGCGACTAACAGGCAGCTTGGGTTATCAGGAGTAATAATATGCCTGATTTGACTGTTAGTGCTATGAGCATTCACCTAGTAAATGGAGTTTGGCACAATATAAATGAACATAATAATTATTAAGCTATTTACTGTATCTACAGTTTGACCAACAACAAATTGTCAGATACTACCACTATCAACATGTCCCAACATCAATTACATTTTGAACCAAAATTGCAAAATAATGACTATTAATCATTAATTATTTTTTGTTTTGTTTTTTTTTTTCTCTGTAGCACTGTTGATTTTCAATGAAGAAGCCTTGGACATACTGGCAGCTACATTTGGAGATCCTTCATTCAACAAGTCTCAGTCTTCAGGCTGGGACAAGAATAATGACTAAGTTTGGAAGATTAGGATAGCCACCTGGTAGCTACAGTAAAATTGCAATTGTTTTGAGAAGTCCAGATGTAAAATGCTTATGCATGACAATTCTATCCAAGTGATCTGAAAGCTACATAACAGATTGTACAAAAATAAAATGCTGGAAAACAGAGTTTATATCATCTCATAATAAAATACCTGAGACAGATGAAATGGAGAACAGTGTTTCTGAGAACTGTCTTATTAACCATTTGTTAAAGAACAACTAAACTCAAATGTTTGGTACTCTTTTTACCCCCGCATATGAAAGACTTCTGGTTAGTCATAAACGGAACACCATTTTTTTTTTTAAATAAAAACTTGTGGTTAATTAATACCAAGTGCTCAAAAGTTGCTAAAAAGCTGTCTGCTTCTATCTCGCCCACAAACAAAACCACAGACAGGTTACGTAACTCTGTCACCAGAGCCCTACAGTGATGTCACAGAAGGAACGACTTTCAGTTAAATGTATAGAAAATGTGTAAGAAGCTCGTCATTTTGCTGATTTATCGACACAACCAAAGACATGCCGAATTGTTGAGTTGCCGTCAGTTGTTCCTTGGGGTCGGGTGATGGTGTCACTATGCACAGATTTCCACCGGACCCCATAGTTTGTGCTTAAATTTGTTGTTAGTGTGTGCGAAGTGAGCGTTGTGTAAGCCTGTGGTATATACTAAATCGGATGGTTCGCCCCCTACTACGCTTCCAGGATAGAAATAGAAAATGGAGTTCAAGTTTCATCGAGTTTATAAACTCAAGACCGCTTACTACACATTGCTGACCAAAAGGATTTTGCATGGATATAACGCTTTCTTTCTCGGAAACGAGGTTGTGGTTGAAGTGACAATACTATCGTAAATAATATTATATTGATCCCATATACTGACTTCCAAGAGTGAAATTGTTATGTTATAAGCAATGTCATGTAAAATCCTAATGGCCATCAATAAAATACATATTTTACTACCAGTAGAAAGTAATTTTGCTTTTGTAAGTTTGTGAAAACAAACTTAAATAGCATTCATCCTCAGACAGGACGCCACCATTTTTGAAAATCGTGAAGTCAAATCCATTTGAATTTATGAGATTATGGTTTGTTTTCATCAAGTTAGAAAATCAAAACTACATAAATATGTATTTGAAACACGAAACATTGGTTACCCAAGATAGCACACCTGGCAACTAATTGCATAATGTGTATCATTGTTTTTTAAAAGTTATTTAGTTAGCAAATAATGAGCAATCAATCAATGTATTGCCGGTTAATCCTTTGAAAGAAGGGTGTTGTTTTTACATAGACACAGACACAACAGAGTGTATTCAGTATAGATTAGTAAATGTACATACATAAACATTACCTTTTGACAAATCCCCCATTTAAATCCCCATAAAACTAATGAATCAATCAGCATGTTATCGGTTAATCCTTTGATCGATCCAGACAAAAGAAATGCCAAATGGGGGCCTTTGTCGGGTAATCTAAGTGGCGTTACCACTAATTATACCTGTTATAAATTCATTAACTGAGCATCAAGTGAATGATGACAAATAACGTGTAGGTTTATACCACCTAACACGGATTACAACCTAACGACACATAATGATTTTGACAGAATCATCTATGAAAACAAGGGTTGTAATTTGAAAACTTGGCAAAGCAGGAGACAAAAACTAAATGACAGTAGATTGTGAGAACATATAGCTTTCATTTTTCACAACAGCTTTCGCGATTTCAGGTTTAAACAAACCTGTAAACGAAATGATTTAACCCCTGAAATGTAGATGAATACTGCACAGACCCTCATTTCTATACCTACAATTACGTCACGGAGACATGCCGCTCTGATTGGTTGAAATTTTGTTTGCGGCTGAGAATTGTGCACTGTTGACAAAAAGGTTGATTTAAGTTCATTAAAGGTCGAAATGAGTAGTTTTAATGGCTGGGTTTCATTTATAGCAATGTCAGCAAGTGATTTTGTATTTGTACCTTACTAGAGTATATGTGATCTTTAAGTACTTGTAATGTCATTGCTACAACCAGTCATGAACTATGTCATCAGTACCAAACGTCATGCAATGAACTACATTGTGCTGATGACACCTTTAATCAACTGAATCATGCTGTAGAATACCCACCTTAAATGTGAAGGTTTCATTGAACACTGGGTTCAATGTTTTTCGATGGACTTTGGTTTCATATTTCTTCTTCTTGTCTGGGAGGAGGTAAACCTTGACATAAGGGTCGGATGTACCACTCATGTCCATCCCGGGGAGGTCAGCAGCCTGGATGACACCTACAGACAGCTGTGGGACAAATACAAAGAGATTAGACTGGTAAACCCGAATATAAATAGAAGATGAAAAATCTTATACTGCTGAAATTGTAAATAAAACTAGTAGCACAGTTCCTACTGTTTGTAAAGAATATATTTCCTGTAAGCTATGTCAGCAGCACCACAGCCAGTGAGGTAACAGTGTGAGGTGATCAACTGGATGTACTTACCTCTCCCTTCTGGAAGTCATAGTCCAGGGAGAATTGCAGTTTGCCCAGCTTCACCTCCGACTTGGTGCTCTCATTGTCCTCATTGTCCTCCATGTTAACATTTAGCTCATCCAAGTCGGGCTGCACCTAGAACCACAAACAGTTTTGTATTGGAAATGCCCAACTCAAAATATATCTTCCATTCAAGAATTTCTGACAGCAGGATTTGAGAGAGATTCTGAGTGAGATTACTGCCATTGCCAGTATGTATGGGATTTCGGACTGTGCTAGTTAGTTTGGGAGTTCTGACAGTGCCAGTATTTAAGAGATTGTTTTAGCTGAAATATAGGCATAGCTCAGTAATTAAATAGTAAAAAGACTTAACCATGTTAAACTTTCATTTTCAAGGACTCTAAAGAGGCGATGATGTGAACACCACTCCATTTTGGTAAGACTTCACACTGTATTTATCAAATGTGCCCTATCAATACATCTTGATCCCTTGTCAACACCTTGCACTGCAGTGAAGATATTGTATGACACTGTCACCCGTCCTGTACCTTCTCCTTGATGGAGTTGCCTAGCAACTGCACACTCTTCAGGTCGACAGCCCCTTTCAGCCCCTTCTTGCCTTCCTTCTTCTTTCGCTTTTTGCAGCAGCATCGCTTGCACACACAGTAGGTGCAACACAACAGGAACAGCAGTGCTCCAGCACATATCAGGATGATTGCCCATAGAGGCACTGAAAATCACATGTGACATAACTAAAGTACATGAAAAACAGAATACAATTTTTATAATTTAATTAAATGATTATCAAAACATTTCATAGAACTATCAATTGGGGTGAAATGGTACACCACAGTGTTAGTAGAACGGCAGTATATTGTCTTTGGTTCAGTATACTGTAATGATATGCCTCTCAGGCAGTATCTCATTGAACAAACAAAATGGAGAATTGTGGGGATGATAGAGGTAGGTTGGCATCAATGTGTCAAGTTGGACAAATGTTGAGTGAATCAAAAAGTGTAAATGCAATGGGACCTAGGTGTGGTAGACTAAAACCAAAGGCACCACAACAGGATCATCTCATTGCATTAATGGCACTACGCAACAGGCACCTGCGATCAATAGGGAATTCTGTGCAATCACCAGGCGATGAATTTCACACAACCGTTAAAAAAAGCGGCTGTCTGAAAGCAAGGTGGCCTTTCAAGAGTGTTACCCTTATAGCTCACCAAAGGTGCCAAAGATATTCATGGACTAGGGGGTATCCGGGATGAGCTTTGTGCCACTGGCGTTACACCATGTTTTCAGATGAGTCAAGGTGTTGCCTCAGATTCACAGATGGCAGAAAACGTTGCTGGCACCACAGAAGTGAGCCGTATGCCATAATGGTAATTATTGACCATGTTCGATATGGAGGTAGTAGTGTCATGGTGTGGGCGATTTACACATGACAGGTGATCAAATCTGGTCATCCTTAATGGATCCTTGACTGGTCAGTGATATGCTGACAAAATTTTGTGTCCTGTCATGGCTCCACTGGCTAGAATCATCGGCAGGAATTTTGAATTCCAAGATGAAGACGCCAGACCACATCGGGCCCAAATTGTCACAGCTAATCTCCTACAAGAAGGCATACAGACATTGGATTGGCCCTCGAAGTCCCTGTACCAGTTCCCAGTTGAACATCTATTCTTGGTTGAAGGGTGTATGCCAAGGACCCCAGCACACGTCAATCTGACCAAGCTTGCTACAGCTCTTCAGGAGGAATGGCAGGCAATACCACGGGCAACTATCCAGAAATTAATCAACAACATGCCATCAAGGTGTTGTGAATGTGTTGCCCAACATGGTGGACACACCAGATATTGAACTTCATGCCCAAATTTGATTTAGTTAACATTCAGAGCAATTTCATCAGTTTCATCATATTTCATCAGTTCCCTTGCTTATGTATGTAGTAATGTACTGCAGCTCAGAAAATCTGTTCAAATCTCTGTTTCTACTGATATTAAACAAATTATGAAAAATTTTGAATTGTGGCCTAAGTCAAAGCTTTAACATGTGGCTATAAGCATGATGAAAACTGTCTGCAGCAACCCTGTCAATGTGTGAACTATCTATGATGCTGCAGGAAGCATGGAACTGTCTACTGAATCATTCTGCTTTGTATGCTAATTATCGCATTAGGTGTCAATTATCATCCATATCATTACCAACCTTTGACAGGATGAACTCAAACTGATGTTTGCCACATGTTTAATCAACTTGACACCCATATTCTACTTGCAATTAATGTGTTTTTAACCATTTATCTGGCAAATTAACAGCACAAATCACTTTTAGAGGTCAGCCCAATACACTCAATAAACATATTGCTTTCTATTAAAGTAGTTCCATATGAATTGATCTGACCTAAAGTTTATCCAACAAACTTGCCATGATGCACACAGGAGCCCTGGCAGACAACTTGTCAACATTAAATGTCCACATTATCAAAGAGCTGTTATGAACATGATGATTGCACAAAGCTTGTCTTCACCACATGCAAAGATATGTATCTGTTTGACTGGTATTAAAATTCTGCCATCAGAGCTCCAGATAATTTTTCAAGCAAATTGGGTATTTACTCCCATGTCTGTTTATGTATGAGTAATTGCATTTTTTGAGGAGTAACTAGCATTTTGTATATTCCCACTAGTTAAAGCAAGAGTCATCAGAAGATCACATGTCCCCTCAGCCCCAACATATTTGAAAGGACAAATCATCTAACAGTTACTTGATGTTTTTTTCAGTCTAAGTTTGAATCATTTCCAAGGAAATCAAGAAATATAAATGCCATATATCTGTAAACAGCAAAAGGCAGCACTTCAAGATCTGTCTCATATATCTGCCAAGATCTCTTGCAAGATATGAAATGGTTTTCAAGTTGTCACCTGTCACCTTTGAGATTAAGTCCAAAACATTACTATGGAAACCGAGAAAATAAATCACAAAACCCAGTAAATAGCAATTAGGTTCTGACTGGTATATCTCCCAAGTTTTGCAGAAAAAATTGAATGGCTTTTGAGTTCTGCTCCAGAAACGAAGTCCATCCCTCCATTTTGAGACTAAGTTCAAAACATTTCCATGGAAAGCAAGAAAATGATAAATCACAAAAACCTTTAAAAAGCAAAAGGCACCACTTTAGGTTCTGACTGATATATCTACCAAGTTCTGCAGAAAAATACTGAAGTGTGTTTGAGTTCTGCTCCGGAAACAAAGCCCATTAGACTAAGACCAAAACGTTCCATGGAAAAACAAAAAGAAAAAGAAAAATAGCAAACATCTGTAAATAGCAAAAGGCACAACAATAGGTTCAGATTATTATATCAAGTGTCATCTATGAATATTGAACACTTTCTTAGTTATGCTCTGGAAACAAAATGATTATGAACAGCTGAACAGACATAATGGGGATGGGGGCGTAGTGAAGTTACAAGACTCAGGTGTTGACCTCATATAAGAATGGTCCTACAAGTGGAAGGTAACTGAGTTTAACACTACTCTGAACAATAGTTTAGTAGCTTGATTGTGTTCATGTATGAGACTGACAGATGCTTAGCCTGGAAACCTAGAAATACTAGCACATCTTAAGTATGTATCTCTGCCTAGCAAATTGTTGCCCTGTACAGGAAACTCACAGTCCAGCTGTGCCACTCTAATCCAATAAATAGTGACAATTGGGCATATCGGATACTGACTGCATTCAAAGTGTCATAACAATGCATGTGAAAATAGATAAACCTGATGACACGATATGAATGACAGAGTACGGATGATTAAAGAGTCACAACATGATTTTAAAATCCCATTGAACACTTATAAAGTGAGTGAGTGAGTGAGTTAGTTTTACACCACACTCAGCACTATTCCACCTACAGTGGTGGCGGTCTGTAAAAAGTCAAGTCTGGAACATCCATACCACAAAAGGCAAGAGGGCTTGAGATGAATATTACAGTTCTGCTCAAATCTAAACTGGGAAGAAACGACAGTACACATCCTGAAGAACCTCAAGTTAACAGTTAATTGGCATGAGGAACACTACTTCAACCCTGTGTACTAATGGGAATTAAGTAAATACCGAGAGATGGAAAGAAAGCTATTGACGGCCATTACTGTACCACTGTAGCACCTAAGTCCTACTGTAGTTGCTTTATTTGTTGTGTCTATCAATAACAGAAATACACTTGGAGTATGAATAGGGCAGACTCTGAGGCATTGGACAAATTGGGGAGATACCGATGTATACCTATGATTGACCATGAAAAGGAAAATAGTTATCAAGAACTCTGGTTCATTCCACATCAAACAATGGTATGCATTAGCATGTTAACAACAAAGGTTCAGTCAGGGGTGGATACAGCTTTTTTGAGAAAGTGGGGTTGCACACTTCAATTCCATGAGTTTCAATGGTTATTTAATAAACTTTAATAGGGATTCGCTTATGTCATGTCAAGTTGCCATTAATGACAGTCTGGTCAGACTATTTTGAGAACATTGTTACAATAATATAACAATTAATCATGTCAGCTCAGTCTAAGTAAATTAAGTAACCTTAGTCTCAGTGTTCTTCGTTACACTCCACCACTGAGTCTAACAAGCCCTGATAGAAGGTCGCGTCAGGTAACCTTTGAGTGACCTATGACCATCCAATGAAACACGAGATGGTTAAATAAATTTAACCAATCAGACAACGGCTACTACTTAGGGATTGGAGGGACATACAAAATATTCAGGTCACTGACACAGATCTCTCCACAAATAAAAATCTGCATATAACACAGTTATTTGACCTGCTGAATATTCTTAAGGGTCTCTGTTGACATGGTTACCATAAGCTAATATTGCCGCAAGATGACATCCTTGAATAATGCCCAAAACACAGTTTTCACAACTGTTTACTCATCGTTGTGATTGTTGGACCATGCACGGTGTGCATCATCCAGAAGGGATCATACGCTAAATAGTATTCCGAATCATTTGAGTACGAACCTTTTCGAGATGTTCAAAAGGTATGTGTGAATGTCCACTTTCACAATTTAGTAAGCTGTGTTCAATCTCAAAGGTTACCTGACACGACCTCCCATTAGGTTTTGTTAGACTCAGTAGTGAAGTGTTACAAAAAGTACTGAGGCTAAGTTTACTTAGACTGCATGTCAACTGCATATATTTGCAAATGAAGACTTGGACCTTTGACACAAAAGAACTCTTGTCAGTGATGTGCAATAACTGGGTAGTATCATGCCAGGTAACTGGTGGCATTAACCACCTCAGTAATCTCTGTGAGGGTGGTAGTACAACATAACCACTGGCAGCAGTACTGGCTAGTATCATGCCGGGTAACTGGTGGCAGTAACCACCTCAGTAATCTCTGTGAGGGTGGTAGTACAACATAACCACTGGCAGCAGTACTGGCTAGTATCATGACGGGTAACTGGTGGCAGTAACCACCTCAGTAATCTCTGTGAGGGTGGTAGTACAACATAACCACTGGCAGCAGTACTGGCTAGTATCATGCCTGGTAACTGGTGGCAGTAACCATCTCAGTAATCTCTGTGAGGGTGGTAGTACAACATAACCACTGGCAGCAGTGCTGACTAGTATCATGCCAGGTGTATTAACCACCTCAATAATCTCTGTGAGGGTGGTAGTACAACATAACCACTGGCAGCAGTACTGGCTAGTATCATGCCAGGTGTATTAACCACCTCAATAATCTCTGTGAGGGTGGTAGTACAACATAACCACTGGCAGCAGTACTGGCTAGTATCATGCCAGGTGTATTAACCACCTCAGTAATCTCTGTGAGGGTGGTAGTACAACATAACCACTGGCACCAGTACTGGCTAGTATCATGCCAGGTGTATTAACCACCTCAGTAATCTCTGTGAGGGTGGTAGTACAACATAACCACTGGCAGCAGTACTGGCTAGTATCATGCCAGGTGTATTAACCACCTCAATAATCTCTGTGAGGGTGGTAGTACAACATAACCACTGGCAGCAGTACTGGCTAGTATCATGCCAGGTGTATTAACCACCTCAGTAATCTCTGTGAGGGTGGTAGTACAACATAACCACTGGCAGCAGTACTGGCTAGTATCATGCCGGGTAACTGGTGGCAGTAACCACCTCAGTAATCTCTGTGAGGGTGGTAGTACAACATAACCACTGGCAGCAGTGCTGACTAGTATCATGCCGGGTAACTGGTGGCATTAACCACCTCAGTAATCTCTGTGAGGGTGGTAGTACAACATAACCACTGGCAGCAGTGCTGGCTAGTATCATGCCAGGTAACTGGTGGCAGTAACCACCTCAGTAATCTCTGTGAGGGTGGTAGTACAACATAACCACTGGCAGCAGTACTGGCTAGTATCATGCCGGGTAACTGGTGGCAGTAACCACCTCAGTAATCTCTGTGAGGGTGGTAGTACAACATAACCACTGGCAGCAGTGCTGACTAGTATCATGCCGGGTAACTGGTGGCATTAACCACCTCAGTAATCTCTGTGAGGGTGGTAGTACAACATAACCACTGGCAGCAGTGCTGACTAGTATCATGCCAGGTAACTGGTGGCAGTAACCACCTCAGTAATCACTGTGAGGGTGGTAGTACAACATAACCACTGGCAGCAGTACTGGCTAGTATCATGCCAGGTGTATTAACCATCTCAGTAATCTCTGTGAGGGTGGTAGTACAACATAACCACTGGCAGCAGTACTGGACACAATGGGGATTAATGGTGTTTCAGTGGACTTAGACAAGAGTCAGCAGAAACGGACATATCCCCCCTGGCTCCCACATATTTGAAAGGACAAATCATCTGAGAGGTACTTAATGTTTTTTTAGACTAAAGTTTGAATTGTTTCAATGGAAATCATGAAAAATATAAATGCCATATATCTGAAAACAGCAAAAGGCACCACTTGAAGATTTGTCTCATATATCTGCCAAGATCTGTTGCAGCCAATCCCTCCATTTTGAGACTAAGTCAGAATCGTTTCCATGGAAAATGGAATATGATGAATCACAAAAATCTACAGATAGCAAAAGGCACCACTGTAAGGACTCCCTCACATTATCTGGCTAGTTTTGTTGATAGATATTAAGGTGTTTTCAAGTTGTGCTGTGGAAACAAAGTTCATTCAAAGTCATTATCGTTTCCGTTTAAATTGGAATATGATGAATCACGAAGAACTGTAAATAGCAAAAAGCACCACTTTAGGGTGTGCCACACATATCTACCAAGTTTTGCTGACAGATCTTTGGAAGTTTTTGAGCTGTGCTCCGGAAACGAAACACACTCTCACATTTGAGACTAAGTCCGAAACATTTCCATGGTATATCTACCAAGTTTTGCAGAAAAATATTGAACGTTTTTTTAGTTCTGCTCCAGAAACAAAGCTCACCCCACCATTAGAACGTTCCATGGAAAAACAAAAAAAGTATAAATGCCAAAAATCTGTAAATATCAAAAGGCACAACCATAGGCTCAGATTATTATATCTATCAATTTTGGTCTACAAATATTGAACAGTCATTGAGTTATGCTCCGGAAATGAAATGATTATGAACAGATGGACGGATGAGGCGTCAACTATATCCCCCTGTATTACCAGGCCCCCCTAAGTAACTGAAGGAATTACAGCAAATTTGAAGGAATTGCATCTCAAATGTAAACAAACGCAGCCCACTCACGAAACAATTGCAGCTGTATCGGCAATTTAGCGGTAATAACTGAAACACATCGGCCATATCGGAAGCAATGTCGGTAATACTTGAAACACACTCGGCCGTCTTCAGAGATTTTACGGCTCACATCCATGATTTGTCGGTCACGAACGGAAACTCACACAGCAAAACATGGCATCGTTCGAAGAAGCACCCGTCTCGGTGAGTTTTGTTCTTAGTTCCTACTATTACATTTTTATACTTATCCATCTTTGACCACCCTTGTTGAATGCGTTTAGGTATGAGGTGTTGTTGGAGCTATAGCTTATTTTTTTAGGAAAAGACTGTCACTGCAGAAGAGTGTCACAAGTCATGCCCCTGGGGGTTGTTTACATCTGACTTATTCAAGAAATCTGACTAGCACAATGTCAGATTCTTTTGCATACATTTGCCCAATAATGCAAACAAAAAGGTCACACCCAAAGAGACAGACTACTTTCAAAACACTGACATGTAATAGAATACCAATGCAGGGTGAAGGATTGTGCAATTTTTCTCAGGCACAAAAGGGTCCCATAATTACTGTACATGCATAAGAGAGCAGGTTTTGTTACACTGTGCAATTTAAGAATTAGTAGTGAATGGTTACAACTAACAAGATTCATAGAAAGAACACATCTTATTTTGTATATATACCATTCACTACTAATTCTATTATGTTGTCATAGCATTCCTGTTAGCTACTGGTATCATGTTGTCATAGTATTGTGACATCATAAGCATTGTGAGGTCATGGGCAGTGAACAGTTAGCCTTACTGTTCAGTTCAGCTCAACCTGATGAGGGGATAGGATAAGCCCCGAAACGTCATAAAAATAAACTCAAGAAGTTGCTATCCATAAAATTTTTCCTGTATTGCTACGCCAACTTCTAAATGCCTTTGAAGAATTACAAAAGTGTAATCCAAAACATAATATATCTTACATTTGACCTTGTTCTGAAATGGCAATTAGTGTCCATGTGCATTTCAAATCGTCTCTTGTCAAATGCTTCATGAATTTCACACCAGAAATATTGTTAGTTGCCATAGTTATCCACAAAACTGTTAAGACTAAATCTGAGAACATTTTTTATCAGAGTCAGTACTGAAAGAGATGTTAACCCCCTGGATGCCACAGGGACATATATGTCCTTCCTCTACATCCCTCACTTCGAAGTCCAATAAAATTCTAAATATACCACGCATAGATAAATACTTCACAGTTTTGAATTCTGCGGAAAATTCCCTGTTTCTTGATACCATCCACTATTATCTCAGACCAAGCTAAAGTGCTTAAAATTGCCTTTCAAAGTAGGCTTCATCGTAAATGTCGTCAATTTTCAAACTGTACAAAATCGAGATTCACAGCGTTATTTGCAGTATGTTTTGAACTGTGAAAATCGGATAATTACTGGGAGTAATGAATTTCAAAAATAGCATATCAATGATGACTGATACCAAGTTTTCATGTAACCAGTAATGATAATTCTGGAACGTCGCCGATGAACCCAGAATGGTTTGGGATGTTTTCGAAAATACAATTACACGAACGCCGAAGTGCGCTTTCCGCCATATTGGATAGTGTTTACAAAATCATGTTTCGAGAAGGCCGGTATTGAGACGCCTATTACATCATGTATATTTCATAGTTAGCTGCTACAAATGCATCACTGAATTCCCCAAGCGTCTTAGAATCAAATCAGAAATGGTCTTTGTCACCAATACCAAATGTCAAGACAAAACGAAACGAAATATACTTGGTATGAAAATGAATGCTGTGTTCAAAAGACAGTGCTTGATTGAATTGTAAACAAAGAAAAATTCCAATTTTACACTGTGTAGCATTTTTGGAAATTTTCCAACATCCAGCCGTCTAATCATTACTTACAATGGCTCAAAACCCGTAGTATATTCAGGGGAAGAGTTTTGTAGCATGAAATAGCAAATTGAAAATAGATAAAATGAAATCATTTGGTAATTCATAAGAAACTGTCAAACTTTTAGTGCAGTGTGACGCCATGACTGACGCAAAATCATGCAGAACGACAATGGTACTTATCGGCATTTTTAGCTTCGTCCGTCATTTGCAATGTAAACGATAAAAACATATAACAATAGACATATAGTCAGAATAATTCGGATTACTTACATCTCACATTTATGTACAAAAGATCACTGAATCAAGGAAAAAGTCCTCGCAAAATCCTGTGTACCCTTGTCAGCGAAGCTGCCATTTTGAAAGAAATCTGTCATCGGTAGTGATGTCACATGTCAACATTGTTGCACATATTAGGCAATTTCTTTGAGGTGAAGGTCAGTTGAACAAGAGTAAACACAATGCCCATATCATTCCGATTGCACTGTTAGTATTGTGATGTATATTTTGCGTATCGTTCAGATATTTTTTCATGATACTGACTTCACTATCTACATATATGCATGTTCAAAACCATACCATATGTGGATATAAGGTATGCGTTTTTATTCTTTGAAAGCTTTTGATTGTTTGAATAATATTTACATGGGAAATTGACTCAGTAAGTGTACTATGCCACATTTTAAGCCTCTACACAAGTGTTGGAAGATCACACATAGCCATTACTGCAACATGTGCTTTAGTTCCCATGATGTACAATATTCAGTACTTTGGGACAAATATTGCAGTTTCATATGAACAGGTTAATAAACAGCGATTTAATTCCAACTTAAAAGTAAAACTGATAATATTAATGAAAATGATTTGTATATTGTATGAAATGTAGGGGCACACATATTTAAAGGAACTGTCTTGTTCACTGTATTGGTTTGTGTCGTTTTTATAGACAAGACAATTATTAATATTGATTGACCAGGTGCGAGTTTGTCAAAACGTTCCATGATTCATTATCATTTTTTTCGATAATAAAGTCAATTCAAATTCGATTAAAATATATCTGATGGCAGAATATCTCACTCAAACAATATTTATACGAAAATTGTTAATATATATAAACCAGGTCATGTCTTAATTTGGACATGCCTTACGTCCATATTCTAATAATTCTGTACTGATAAAGCGATCTCTTTGTACCTTTCATTCATACTTATGAACCCGTGAAGGTTAGAATAGGCCTTCAGCAACCCATGCTTGCCATAAAAGGTGACTATGCTTGTCGTAAGAGGCGACTAACAGGATCGGGTGGTCAGACTAGCTGACTTGGTTGACACGTCATCGGTTCCCCATTGCGCAGATCGATGCTCATGTTGTTGATCACTGGATTGTCTGGTCCAGACTCGATTATTTACAGACCGTCGCCATATAGCTGGAATATTGCTAAGTGCAACGTAAAACTAAACTCACTCACTCACTCATACTTATGAAGTGAAATGATTTCATAATCATAAGAAGAAAAGCCTATTTCCTAAATGAATACTCAATGAATATTCAGGTGTTGTGAAATTTTGATTTACGACAAATTGATGCTAGACAGGTGCATGTGTTGCTCACAATAAGATATGTAGTAAAGCCATGTAATAGTTGATATATTCAGGACACTATTTCAGTGATAAAACCATACATTTTTTATTTGGGTTAAAAAGTGTTGAATTCTGACACAGAAGCAGAGATCTTTCACAAACTGAGTGAAAATTAGGTTAGATATATACTAATCAGCAACCAGAATCGTCTTTTTCCGACGTCCCAAAATGCACAAAACATGCCGTGACGTCAACAAAAATTTGACATTATTTTCAGCTATTTCATTACATTTGAAAATGTGGCTGTTACTCTGTTAATAATGATGCAAAATTAATAAAAATACATCTACACAAACAGGAGAATATGGGAATCTAAGAACTAAATTATGTATCGGATAGGGACATCCAAATCGCTATTACCTGCTTTTTGATGTAGCATCTTTTCTTACAAATTGTGAAACTACCAGAAGGCATCCTCTCACATTGGGGAACTTTGTATTGGAATAGTTTGTTTCACTGTGAACAAAACATAACGAAAATATACTGTCGGTATCCACAGCAAATACTCTCCATGTGATCGGAGTTAAATTGAGTTATGATCCCTTATCTTTATACATGCACGACCTCTCTGTTGACGTTTGGCGTCATAGAAGAAAATCAATTTTTGACATTTATTGCAGGTCATTTTTTATTTTGTGAGTATGACGTTATGCATCAGCACATACATCCATTTCATATACACTTATGTCGTTCAGATATCAAGCTGTATTTCCTTCGCTCACACTTTCCATAAAGATGCCAAATAAACAAAATCGTAGCAGAGTGCTTTTATTGGTGCACGATAAAAAACGGAGAAATTTACTACTTTTCAACACACACAAACGTTTTGGACAACTTTGAGCAGTGTCTATTTCTCAAACACCTGAGGTAGCCGCAGTTATATTTATACCAACGGATAGGAAATTAAATATTCTACAATTCTGTGCAATTTTCTAGCCATATGCAGATCCTGTACCACGCGAGCACAAATCTCTCACAAGGTTCACTTTTCAAACCTTACGAAAATGTGCGCCTGAAAAAAAAAACTTGGCATCCAGGGGGTTAAATAGCATACCTTTTCCATAGAATGTGGTATGATAAACACATCTGCAAGCTATAGTTCATAGTGTAGTTGGAAGAAGCTCCATTTGCATAGATGCTTTGACTGATAAGCTCCGCAAATTTTGTTCATTTGCATTCATTGGTTAATGATTTTGGCAGCGTGCCAGCTTCTGTCAATATATTAATAAATTTATCTCATCATATGAACCTGTTTTGATATATATATATATGACTGACTGTCAATAAACAATTATAGAGAACATAAACGTTTGTTGTAAATGTGGATTGACACTGTATTTTGTTTTCGTAATCAGTCTATGCCCACTACAGTCTAAGTAGGTCACCACTACCTTCATCAACACTCAACCTTACACAACATATCTAGCAGCTCTCAGAATGGTTATCCTCTACCTTTCCCAAGCAGCCCTATATTAGACAGAACTTGAAAATATGTAACTTTAATCCTACACAATAAATACTCACTACACTGAATATCAAAACCTACCTGCAGACATGCCACTGCTAATTCTCTGAGCTCTATCACACAGAATCAAGTAAACTCATAGGACAGGCAGGTGTCACGTGAAAGTGGTGATGCCAGATGCTACAAAATCTATCATGTGATCAGGAATATTCCTCACTGCCTTTGTTCCATGATGAGCGAGCTAGTGGAAACATATCACTCCAAATGCAACAAGTCTGTCCACAGCAATGGGCATTCTGGATGAAATCTCATTCTTATGTATCGAATATGTTGCATCTGGTATACATATGTGATCATGTTTTCTTCCTGAGATATGATTAATGAATGAAACAGTATGCAAGACACGAGTTCAGGCTGAAGGAGGTAAGTCAACTATTCAGAAGTGATCAATGTTCCATCTTACTTACATTTATTTACATTATCCCAAAACATAGCTTCCAGCTTTCCTATGCCTGTTGGTGCTTCTGTTGACCCCCCAGCTTCTGCTGCTACCTGAGTCACATCTCCAACAGGAGGTGCTTCACTTGCAGCTGCTGCTGCTGCTACAGGACCTCCGCCATCTTCATCGCCTGTTACAGCTCTCTTCAAAGCCCGACGGGCCCGGAGTAATGCCTCCATTACGGGCACAGGCATTTACCTGAAGTGCTCACAACAGGACCTGCAACAGAAATACTCTATGAGAATCTTATAATAATACAGTACATGACATCATTTCTCAGTTTGATGTAGTGCTGATAGTTCTATTTTAATTCCACAGCAAAACAAAAAAAACCAACAGCTCAACAAGAGAACTTGACAATGCAAAGGCTACAAAAAATAGACTGGATTCAGTCCATGTTCAGTGGTGTAGGTACCATAATAAAACAATAGCCCAGGTTTACACATGATTGTTTCTGAAAAGTCTGAAAAAGTGTTCTGGGCAAGTATTAGCCCAAAAAGTCATGTGTAAATAATAAAGAAGTTGCACATCCACAATTGTCTGGTATTACCCTATCAACTTGTAAATGCCTATCAAACAAGTAATCCTTGTTGTTCAAATTGGACTTTGCTGTAGTTGTATTTGGTGGTGTGACATACACTGTGAGTTGCATGTTAAGAGTGATTAACACAAATATCAAGCCAATGAAGTGATTTGTTGGGACTCTCTTGTGCAAGTAATAATTTGTCACAAGTGTTGTCAGTAAGTAATCTTTGTTCTTAATGCTAAAGGTCTTGACAGATATTTCTTTTAGTTCATGCTAATAACTGTACATTACAGCAAATAAATCACCAGTGTCATTTGCTCAGGATACTGGAGTTTGTAATGACTGAATGTGACAGTGGAAATATACATTTTATTTACTAATCATGAGAATACAACACTAAACAATACAATTTTTGCACAACACTTGCTTTTTGATATACTCAAGAAAATACTAAATTTTCTCTAAATTTTTCTCCTGGAAAACCATGCTCCAGATTTAGACCATTTAGTGGAGCAGGTAAGTGCTTGCTTTTAACTACACATAATCTGAGCACTACTTTGGCACATCTTATTTAGTATAATATACAAAAGGTAAATCAAAATAATCTAAGTGAATCACCAAACAGGTGTCAGCAAAAGGAAATGTTAAAAAGTTTACTTATGCTGGAAAATGTAGGTAAAGCCATAGATGCATTCATGTCATTTGATTACTCACAGCAAAGTATTTTCAAATGTTGAATATAACACCAAAGTCGCAATAGGAAGACATACATCAAATTAACAATTCAAGTCAAAATGAGATGAAAATAGTATTTGCAAAGTAAATTGTTTGATGTTAGATTGAAAACCTTTTGAAACTGAGTTGTAAATATTTCTGAAAAAGATTTTGAGCAGGAAATATAACTGTATGAAAAGCACTGAATCAAAAACTGGCCCCAACTTGTTGCTCTAATTCTATGGAGTGTTAAACACACTAGATTTATAAACCTTGGTATGATTATGTAAGTATAAACTGAGACACTGGAGAGCACACTGTGTAAATCTAAGGAAAGGAGAACATGGCTCATTCAAGATATTCAACTACAGTCGAACCCCGTTTACCCGGACCCCACATATCCGGAAACCCCACCTTCCGGACGATTTTTATGTGAAACGAAACTTACGTTCATTAATTGTACTCGCTTAAGCGGACCTCGCACTTCTGGAAACAGACAGCGAATTTTCAAACCATTCCCAAACATTTCCATTGAAAAATGATCCAGTTATCCGACGGAGAGATCTGTGCAATGTGCATGTTTATATATCACGTCTTATACCGTTTACCACACGACTATGTGATTTCTTAATCTATAACAAGGCATTTGGTGTGAATTGATTAATTAGCCATCAAAACACCAGTGACGCATGTCACTCGACTTGTTCATTAGGATTTGGCGTGTGGGAGAACACCTCATCAGCAACGAAAACACATATTAAGTAGGATTAAGGGAAACTACACTGTAATTGTACTGTATATAAAACTTATAAATCGACCCCTGCTATCTGTCGCGATGCAAGTTAAAAATACCCTGCGACATGATCAAGTCATGTGATCCCGTCCGAAAGTTTACTTTCTGCAGACAGCATAAATTCGATATAATGTATATAATGGATCATGCATTCCAAAAGATTATAGGCAAAACAGACATTTCCTGTAACTTTAATTCTACACAGGGTTCCAGAACATTTTTCATACATATATATTCCTTATGTTTTCAATACTTAGGAGTACACTTAGAGTACTGAATGGAATTTAAAGGAATACCAGTAATCTTGCACCACAACATAGCTACTTGTGGAAACAGGTAAACAGACGATAAAACAATATTTCTTCTGATAAATAGATCCACGAATGATTCTAAGACTGTGAACCACTGCTGTGGTGCATATGTGCTACATTTTCTAAATTATTTCCTCCTGTATCGTGCATATTTTTTATCTGTACATATCGTGATACATCCTTTTTTCTGGAGCCCTTCTATACTCTACCAAAGAAACTCTGGTAAGACTGCATCTCTCATGGTTTACATTCAAACATGTGATGGTTGCCTATCAAACATGTAATACCAGAAATAAATGACATCATCATTCACCATTATCTGTGCATATCACAGTACTTCACAAATTCTATCCATTCATGTGTAATATGTACTGTCATAAAACGGCTCCATCAATTGCAGTTTCATATACATCTGTTTCATGTTTGTAAATTCATCTGTGTTCTGCAAAATGTCAAACTAATTATATCTTCCGCTACAAAAAGTTATGACTACAAGGATTAAACTACCTTCCACATCAGCACATAACAATATCCAGTTGAGAGCAGTACAGCCTTCCTGTGCTGAATGTCACCACTATGTTATTAATGGCAAAATACGCCCACTGGCCACTTCAACTGCTGTTATGCTTATTATGCTACAGATTAGCTGCTAACTGAATTGCATCAACTAATGTAGTGTGACTGTAGTGTTGTACTTCAATCAGCATCAAGCTTCAGGCCATAGTAACACAAAGTTAGAATACAAATAAATATTGCACAAAATACTAGCTACATAAGGTTACAAAAGTATTTTGTGTCAAAAATATTCTTTGTTCAGTCTGCCGCAATGCCTAAGTTCATATTTACTCATGAACAGAAGGTACCATGTCAATTAGTCAACAACGTATAAACACTCCTGAGTGTGGAATAAAACATGGAAAATAGAAAATTGTATTCAACAAGAGGTTATTAAATAGGGTGGTGTGCTTTTGACATGTTTAGGATATCATTTGGATATGTTGCTTGTCTGCATGAGTTGAGGAAATAGGAAACGGTCATTAAGAGATTGCATCTTGTGTACAATACCAGATACAACATGTTCATTTTCATGGCTGACGTTTTACCCACATGTTCACTTACCTCATCTGATGAGGTTCTGAAAATGGATGGAACCACACAGGCTTATGCCTGTGGAAAAGCACTATGTTCACCTTGATCCATGTGAGGCATGGCTCTGTTTACAAAGCTTGGCTCAGACTTGCAATCAACATCCACAGAAATGTTGCATTTTGACATGCAAATACCCCTGAGATTTTTCAACTGTTTCCCCAAAGCTTTAATCAAGAAATGCCAATAGCAGCCATCAATCAATATCTGTTGCCATGCAACAAAGTTGATCAGTGACGTCAGTAGTTGGCAATAACTCCATCTGACCGGGAGTCCGGTATAGTTGTCCATGTAATGTAAATATGCAAATAAAGAACAGCAATAGAGTCACACAAGCAACTTCATTAGAAATGTTTTAGTAATTGCACTCCCATCAATATCCCAGCAAAAAGGAAATGATTCCTAAGCTCAAGCAGTCTGAATGAAATCAGAGATGTAGGAAATAATGATCACTTATCATGATAAACAATCCTAAATACTGCTACTGCATATAAATGAGATGAGGAGTACATAGATGATAGAGAAGTATGGTCATTTATCCTTGATCACATCTTACAGACATAATATACATACAACTTGTTGGAGGGGAACTACAGTACCCTTGAACTGTATGATCAGTGTAATTCTGAATAGATGTATGCTGACCTGTCAGCAACAAGCATGCAATACAAAACTGAGGTATTTCTACAATGACTGATAAATCAGAACCAGAACCAGAACCTGAACCTGAATGCTGATGATTAGGAAGCAATAGCCATGTTTGAGGGTTGTTTGGAAACTTTGGAATAATTATGTCAGTTGAAGGATTTAAGAGGAAGAATTTGATCAAACAGGATCTTGATCATCTTCATTTCAGTTGATGATAAAAACCTAATAAAACCTAAAACAGGGCCATACTCCATGTCTTGGTATTCCCAAATAGCCCAATAGTAAAAGTAAGGCTTCTATAATTGAGTTTATGTGCTGCAAACTTTGAACCCAAGGTCTGACTACAAGCAATAGCGGGTCTTAAAGTGGAGCTGTACCTAGGAGCTGTACCTTGGAGATACAACATCTAGGATACAGTGATGAAGCAGTCTCCAGATTTAGACAAAGAACAGATGTTCTCACACTGCACCCACAGTCAGTGGGGTAGGGAACTGTTGTAACCATAGATCATAATCATTAGGTATGAACAGGACTGAGTGATATACACTGCCAACAGCCTGCTTGATTCTACATCAGCTGGATCCTTGTCTCTAAGAACTAGGCTGGATCCTTGTCTCTAAGAACTAGGTGATCAAATGGTTCAGGCTCTACAGGACAGAAGGTGCAATGAAATCTTTTCCATTCACATTAGGACTGAACATTAACTGCAGCTGAATGGTCTGTGCAGTCCAGTGCTGAGTGCTTTCCAAATGGATCACTGGGTGTCTGAAGATACTGGCTTACAACAGTTTCACATACAACACAGTGAGACTGACATCCAGTCAGTGAAATTATCAGCTGGAAATGTCCATGAAGACAATCTAAAAGCAGCATATATCATCCGATCACAGGATTGGCATTCTTCAACTATTTACAATATCATATATCATGTTGATGCAAGTGGTTCCCTAGAAAACAGATCAACTTTTGAAATACTGATGGAAAGCAAAGGATTTTGACTGATGTAACACCTATATTTACTCAGTTTAGGAACATACCAATATCCAGAAGGAGTGTCTGAAGAAAATACAGGCTATCAACAGCATGTTATCATAAAGAAATTATGAATTAGAGCTTCAACAGTTGAAACAGACTGGCATGATGCAGGGACAGGCTCAACTTGGAAGAGCTCAAATGCTGGCAAATGTCAGCTTCAGTAACAAATAAAAGGTGCTTATTGAAACACATCGGAGATCAGTTATTTGGAGGATTAAAATGTTTGAGGAGAATGGTCCCTTCAGTGTATGGGTACACAGTCAAACACTGTCCTGAGGTTGATATTCTGGGTCTGTATCATATGGCACGGAGTTGGAATTTTGTTTGTTTATTTCTTGTTTAATGCTATACTCAGCAATATTCCAGTTATACATTTGTAGGCATGTAAACAACCGAGTCTGAAGCACACAATCTGGTGATCAGCATGAACATCAAGTTGTCATTTTTATTAACACAAACTTTTAAATGACACATAAGTTGCAATGATTTACTGACACATATGTTAAACACATGGAGATTCTGGTTTAAGACAGGTCCGAAATATATGAAAACTGACATATAGGGATTTCATATAACAAAACATAAAGAACATGTTTATGGACAACTGAACTCACTTCCGTTTAACAAACTATTGATGTAGCAAACTGAAATTAGTGGTCCCTTTGTGATCATTATACCATAATTTCCAGTGTATTCATCATTGGATTATCTGGTCCAGATTTCATTACTGAAAAGTCGTCATGTAGCTGTACTATCACAAACTATGACAGAATACAGGAGGAAGGGCTTACTTGATATCTAATATGTAATGTCACTGGCCTGCTCTTCTCGCTGGGACAGGATGAGATGAGATATGATTCAGACCTCTCTGCAGCTACAGAGTGGTCACGGCATGCGGGGAGAAGGGTTAACTTTAATACCAACTATATCATCTTATAGTGAGGCCTCACATGCAACAAACAAATACACTACAGTAACTATAACTGATCCACTATTATACTAACAGCTCATCATCATGATTGATGGTCTAATACAAGCATTGAACGGAATAACTATGGGTATCCAGAGACCTCTTTAGTGGAAAGGTATAGCTCAGACAATGTAATTTAGAATCTCACCCCCTCGCACTTCATTAGCCACATTCACAACAGATGCCAGTGGAAAGCATTTACCCTCATTGTCACATAAGAACAATATTGCTTTGAGGAATAGAAAGGGACATGGACAGATAGAGCTAAACTAAAGCTGGTCAATGTTTCATTAACACTTTGACATCCATCTGTCATTCTATGTACAGCCTACATTAGCTGTTGCCCAAATGGCATTCCCTCTCCGTGGTAACACGACCTTGTTCTTGGTTATCATTGTCCACAGCAGATATTGGCCACATGCAGTGTGCATTAGCTAGTCAAGCTTCCTATCCCTGACAGTTACAAGCCCACGATTCACGAAACTAGCTTGAAGTTTGAAAGTTTGAATTAATGTTACGGTCAGAAAGAGTGATATGTTTACAAAATGACCCCATGAAAATTCACTAGCCAGCAGAGCTGTGGAGATCCACTGGCCTAAATGGATTTTTACTAGCTATTTCATACACTGGTAACATTCAATACTGAAATATTTCTTCTGCAAGTGTCATCCCATCCTGATTTTATTCCAATTCAATTTTATCAGTTATCAATGCAAATTATCAATAGAAAACTTTTTCAGTTTTAACATGGAAAGATACATGAGGTGTTTTAAATCACAGTAATGTGGAAATCTGCCAATCTGAACTATAAAATCTTATAGACTTATTTACTGATATGTCAAAACAGCATTTAAAGGATTGGATATTAAACTGAGCAACACATCACTGCCTACGCAAATAATCAATACACAGCTGACACAGCCATACATAACCAGGTGTATATAGGTTGTGTCAATATCGATTACAGACAGTTTATAGCAATCAATATCTGTAACATATACAACTAATGCAAAGAGTAGCTGTGATTCTGTGACAGATATATTGCATCAAGAATTTGAAACACAGTGTCACTCTCCACTGCTATGCTCCATTCAGTCATTGTACTCAAACAGCAAACCAACACATCAATCATTGGGCCACTGTTTAAATTATGCACTACACTATATATAGATATGAAAAGTGAAACTTGTATTGATTGTATTGTTTTTTTCTTAATATGCACATTTTCATCTCCTATTTATATTATCAATCGACCCGTGAAGGTCCCAGGGTAGAAAAGGCCTTCAGCAACCCATGCTTGCCATAAACGGCGACTATGCTTGTCATAAGAGGCGACTAACGGGATGTCATCGGTTCACAATTGCGGAGATGGATGTTCATGTTTTCTATCACTGGATTGTCTAGTCCAGACTTGATTATTTACAGACCGTCGCCAAATAGTTGGAATATTGCTGAGTGCAGTGTAAAACTAAACTAACTCAATCTATAATCATTAAGACTATTAATTTGGGGTTATCGTACACTTGTATTCAGTTTTCTGTATCTCTACACCAGTTTGATACAGATTCAGAGGTGTGAGTTTCATTTTCACACAAGATTCACCAAACCAACCCAGTGGGACAGGTTGTGATTTTGAAATGAGGTGTTTGGTTCCTACAGTATTTATCTACATTCAAAGCTACATAGTTTACATGGTCTATAACACCAACATTAACAGGAAACATCAAAGCATCATTTCATTTTGTTTTGCCAGTTGAATAACCTCAATCTGAATTGTCACACAGTCAGGGTAAAACATTGTTGAAACCATACTCTGGGTTTCCTTGAAATATGCTTCTGTAATTAGAAACTTGTCAAACTGAGCAAGCCAGAGTAGTACAGACTTGTATTTGGTCTCGTTAGAAACCTGAAATGACCCCAAGAACAAGACAATCAATATCCCTATCAACACTCCCTCCAATCTATCCACTGGCTGTCACTTCCTCTAGTAGACTGAATAATATATGAAACTCACCATGATTATCACAGGTGGAAGATGTAAAGAATCACTAATTACACTAACTATGTGAGGCACACCAATTTCAGATCATTAAATCTATTCCATAATTAATAGCCTGCTTTTCGTTTACGGATAATAATCGGCATAACATTTGCAATGGTTAGCTTTAGTCAGGTACAAGGAGTATGAGACTATTTCAGCCATTTAAATATACATCATTCTAACCTTAACATTAATACCAGTGACATCTGAAAGCATGACAAATAATTATGTCAAGACTTCTACTGCAAGTCTTGAGAAGGTAGAATATAGAACATCTTGTATATGTATTTCACATGAATCCCATTAAACAGAAAACTGCGTTGTTGTTTTGGTATGATAATCCAATTCCTTGAGAGGCAGAGAGTGCCAATATCTCTGCTTGAAACTGGCCACCAAAATCAATACCTTCCTATCCAAAATGGAGAACATCCATCATAGATCTCAAGACGAAGAGACAGTTATACTGCCCTGAAATGGACACGCAACTCACCAGAACACACAATGAAAGACCAAAGGCCCTTATCCCTGGTAGATGGGGAAGGGTTAGCTTGACACTAGGACTTGGCTAGCAGTGTAGAAAGAGAACTACACACACACAGACATGTTGATTTCACTTCACTTCTTCCTCAACATCAGTCCATTACAGATGCAGCAGTTTTCACGATCAATACCGCAAAGCATTGTGGGAGAGCCTGTCTCATTACCACTGCAGCTGCTAGGCTACGGAGCAAGAGTGAAGTTATTATGTTAATAATTGAGCGGTATCTCTCTACAATATGAAACATCCTCAATATGCAGGCCTAACGTGCACTACACAAATTGATAAGTTACTTAGAACAAAAATTCAAAAGTTATAAATGATTGGCTTTCTCAAGATATAATTATTTCATCCAATAAACATTCCAATATGGTGGATTCTTTCAATCAATGACCGCACCGATGTAAATTAGCAACTACGCCACTGGCATTGTGCTATGTTTGAGGTCATATTAATAAGGTTAGTGTTCCTGGCTGATGCTTGTCTGTTCTTCTGATAGGTTTGAAGTTGCTTTAACAATTGAACTCTTTGGAGCTGCAACTAGTCTGGCCTTGAAGTATGTTTGCGATTGTAGTGATAAGGAAATTGCTCTGTGCTGCTACTATTCTGATCTTATGTACAGAGAGCCCTTATTTCAGACTGTTTGTTGTCTGGTCTTGTGTACAATGAAATGAACTGTAATATGCTATGTGGTGTGTGTGAGGTTGTGTTAACAAGGAAACTGTTTCTGACTACCAGTAGTCTGACCATGTGGTAAGCGTGAGGTTGTGTTAACAAGGAAGCTGTTTCTGACTACCAGTAGTCTGACCATGTGGTGTGTGTGAGGTTGTGTTAACCAGGAAAATGTTTCTGACTGCCAGTAGTTTAGCCATGTGGTGTGTGTGAGGTTGTGTTAACAAGGAAACTGTTTCTGACAACCAGTACTCTGACAATGTAGTATGCTTGAGGTTGTGTTAACAAGGAACATGTTTCTGACTACCAGTAGTTTGGCCATGCGGTAAGTGTGAGGTTGTGTTAACAAGAGAACTGTTTAAGACTTATAGCTGTCTGACTATGTGGTATGTGTGAGGTTGTGTTAACAAGGAACATGTTTCTGACTACCAGTAGTTTGGCCATGTGGTAAGTGTGAGGTTGTGATAACAAGAGAACTGTTTAAGACTTATAGCTGTCTGACCATGTGGTATGTGTGAGGTTGTGTTAACAAGGAAAATGTTTCTAACTACCAGCTGTTTGACCATGTGGTGTGTGTGAGGTTGTGTTAACAAGGAAACTGTTTCTGACAACCAGTACTCTGACAATGTAGTATGCTTGAGGTTGTGTTAACAAGGAACATGTTTCTGACTACCAGTAATCTGGCCATGTGGTGTGTGTAAGGTTGTGTTAACAAGGAAACTGTTTCTGACTACCAGTAATCTGGCAATGTGGTGTGTGTGAGGTTGTGTTAACAAGGAACATGTTTCTGACTACCTGTAGTCTGACTATGTGGTATGTGTGAGGTTGTGTTAACAAGGAAACTGTTTCTGACTACCAGTAGTCTGACCATGTGGTGTGTGTGAGGTTGTGTTAACAAGGAACATGTTTCTGACTACCAGTAGTCTGACCATGTGGTGTGTGTGAGGTTGTGGTGTGTGTGAGGATGTGTTAAAGATCACATACACTCAAGGGTCATACGAATGCATAAATCATTTATTAACATCATCATTAAAACAGCCCTATCGTTAAAACTACTCATTTCGGTATCTAATAACCTTAAATTGACCTTTTTAACAACAGTGCACAATTCTCTCCCATGAACAAAATTTCAATCTATCAGAGGGGCGCGCCTCCATGACATAATATGAGGTATACTTATGTTATTTGCTGTAGTATTCATCTACATTTCTGAGGGTAGATTATCTTGTTTGGAGGTTTGTCTAAACCTACAAACATGACAGTTGCTTTGCAAAATGAAAGCTCTGTGTTTTCATAATCTACTTCCATGTAATCTTGTCACCTGCTTTGCTTATTTTCCTAGATACAGCTTGTTTTCATAGACGATTCTGTCAAAATCACTTGTTGTCATAATGTTTATATATCATTCTTGTAGTTCTGTTACAAACGATGTCATGTAAAATCCTGTTGGTCGTGATCCAAAAACATATTTAACTACGAATAAGAAGTAGTTTTGATCTTTTAACTAAATAAAACAAACCATAATCTCACTGACTCTCAAAATGACTCTAGGCCATGAAGCCACAATTTTGAAAAATGGTGGCACCCTGTTGCCAACATCCACCAGTCTGAGTATAAATGCTATTTAGAGATTATCTAAACTACTGTATCTATATCTGAACTACTTTGCACTGGTAGTAAAATATGTATTTGATTGATGGACAAAAAGACTTTGCATGACATTTCTCATACATAACAATTTCAGTCTTGGAAGCAAGATGGGTGTCAATATTATTGTCACTTCGACCACAACCTCGCTTCCGAGGAAGAAATCATTATGTTACAAGCTGTGTCGTGCAAATTCCTTTTGGTCATTATTTATTTAATACAACTAGTAAGTGGTTTTAATATTTTTAACTCCATGAAAACTAATCTAAATAGCATCTTCTATCTTGGAAGTGAGGTAGGTGTTGAACCTCCTGATTTAATACGTACAGGCTTCTAAAACGCTCGCTTCACACTCACAAACAACATTTTTAGCATGAACTGAGGGATCCGGTCCAAATCTGTTCATAGATTGACACCATCACCCAACACCTGGGAGCATTTGAAGGCAACACATGAATCAGCATGTCTTTGTTGACGTCAGGAAATCAGCAAATTGACAAGCTTCTTACACACTTAACATACAACTAACTGAAAATCCTTCCACACGACATCTCTGACAACAGAGTTACATAACCAGACTGGGCTTTCATTGGTGGGTGAGAGTGAAGCAGGCAACTTTTTGGCAACTTTTAATCACTTGGTATTAATTAACCACACATTTTTAAAGAATGAATTTGGTGTTCCGCCTAAGAGTGACCATAAGTCTTTCATATGTAATGGTTAAAAGAGTACAAAAAATGTGAGTTTATTCATTCTTTAACAAGGCAACTGTTTCACACTGCCAGTACTCTGACCATATGGCATGAAATACATTACATTAATAAGAACACTGTTCTGGTCTGGCATATACCTAAAATCTGAAAGGCAACATCTTTGAGTTCATCCAGTTCCCCAAAGCTAAGCAGAATACAGAACATGGAAAGTAGGACTATGAAGACAGTCACATATGGCAAAGGAGATAATATTTTGCTAATGTTTCGTAAGTAATAAAAATAATACTAAAGGATGTGAAATGCAATACTACTGTATCTACCATTCACTTGTTTCATAAATATAGTATTACAAAGGACGCTGTACAGTATTCTCTATTTATATCAGAGTGGTATTTTAACATTCATAATGTTATGTGCTTTTTTGTCAATATTTAACAATATTTTGACATGTGCCATGTTTACCATCAATGCAACATCATTTGATAAGGAATAATTTGTATTTAGAACATATTTATATAAATTACCTATGTAGAATTTCGTTCTTTTCCCTTGAAGTGTATGCCCACACTATCTGTGTGACATTTGTGTCATACATTTGAAAAGCATTATTTATCATATGCATGTACCTTGTATACACAGAAGCATTTTAACAGTGTACAGTGCATCACTTGCCTTCACAGTCAGGGTTTAGATTTTCTAGTCATGAGACTCAGAAACTGATAGGGTCAACAGTCTAATATGTCTAATGTGGTACATTACTACTGGGTTATCTCTTGTAGTGGTCTGTAACCAGTTTTAAATACAACACACCATTGATTGTGTTGTATATTCATTTTCATTCCAAATATTTTTCTGTATTCTCACAAGAGATATACTCATCTGTGTAATTTTATAGCTGTATCTACTACCGGTAAAAATCGTCTGCAAATAGTAAAGAAATTATGTTGTACATTTTCTCTGCAATAATCAAAGAAAAATTAAAACATGGGAAAAAGTAAAGGACATTGAGTATATTCTTGTTCTAGACAAAATGAGGATGAGAAATACTTAGATAATGTGTTTCCACTGTACATTTGTACTTCCCTAAGGCACTTCCCTCTTTGCTTTCATAGCATTTTGCCAAACTGAAGCTTGCACAATTGGACACATTACAATAGCTCAATAACAAGAAATATTTAGATTTTGTCTTTTGTGACATCCAGTGACTTTACACCATTGTAGGTTAGGATATTCACTCAGAATATGAGTCATTAATACGGTATTCCGATTTGTTACTGTTATCCTTTTATAAATGCCAAAACTAATTAGAACAATCCTAAATCCTTGTGGTACTATACGGAGAGCTCAGGTCACAAATCAGTTGGAGCTATGCAACATTAACTTCGGACAGTCCCTACATGGGTGACAGCTTGACTCAAGATAGTTTCTAGGACATCAGTCCTGCCCTACAAGGAAGCACATGTGATACATGTGGTCTCACCTTAGGCAAGAGAGTTTGCTCAGAGTTGCCTCTGTTCACCCAGCAGAAAATGGTTACCTGCTTGGAAAAAGTCATGTGAGTATAACCTTCTAGCACCTAACAGGCAGCTTGGGTTGCCTGGGGTAATGATATTCAGATTCTGATTTCAAGGTCAAGAGAACAACCAGTCAGATGGATACTTAGTGCTACATAAATGAAACAACATTTTCAAAAAAATGGGTATTGTAACAGAAATAATGAAACAATAATGTGATGTACATCTAGGCTATGTAATAAAACATCTGACATAGTGAACCCTGAGTCATATATTCTTTAATTTGAAAGACACCTTCATTTTCCAAATTCAGCTAGCCCAAAGTAAAAACTGGGGATTATAACAGGAGTCATCAGAAGATGATATATCCTCACAGCCCTCACATCTTTGAACGGACAAATCATCTAACAGTTACTAGATTTTTTGGGGGACAAAGTCTGAATTGTTTCCATGGAAATCATGAATGCCATATATCTGTAAACAGCAAAAGGCATCACTTCAAAATCCGTCTCATATATCTGCCAAGATCTGTTGAAAGATCCAGAAATGAAACCCATCCCTCCCTTTCGAGACTAAGTCCGAATTGTTTCCATGGAAACCTGGAAAACTAAAAATGCCAAAGCAATCTGTAAATAGCAAAAGGCTCCACTCTGGGGTCTACCTCACATAAGGCGCGAATCATTTCCATGGAAACCAAGAATAATAAAACTGAGAAAAATCTGTAAATAGCAAAAAGCACCACTATAGCTTATGTTATATATATCTACCAAGTTTCGTTGAAAGATGCCAAATTGTTGTTTCAGTTGTGCTCCAGAAACGAAGGTCACCCCTCCCTTTGAGACTAAGTTCAAATCATTTCCATAGAAACCAAGAAAAATACAAATGACAGAAATCTAGAATTAGCAAAAGGTACCACATTAGATGTTTGATATATGTGCCAATGTTTTTTTAATTATTGAACGGTTTTGGAGTTACGCACTGGAAACCATATGATTTTGGACGGATGGACGAACAAAAAGACGAGGCACTGGCTATATCCCCCAGCATTATATGCAAGGAGGATAAAAATCAGTGGGTAACCATCCTGCAAATGTACTGACAAAGAAATCAATACGCTCGTTAACAACAATCACTGGTGACATTGGGCAGGTTTCCATTTTGTCCCTGTTACCATGACGTGATAATCCCTTAAACAAAAGTGGATCAAGGTGTAGCATATTCAGACATGTGACAAAGGGAAATTTATCACTGCTATCTCAAATCAGAAGAGGAGGGAGAGAAAGTCAGGAAGGAACACTTCTTTTAGGAGATGACTAGAAAGTGATTTTTGTCTTTTTCATTTGTTACATTTTTGCTACAGTTTTTCCTTCATTCAACTTGAGGAACCCATTGACTGAACCAGTTCCAGACACACAGTTGGTTATTGCAGAAAATGTTTCCACTGCTAGGCCTGAAAGCCAGATACATTTGCGCATGATATGCACATAGGTGATTTAGACAATAACTAATGAGTGACAGGGAATTACCAATTATCTTTCCCAAGTTATATTAATTACATAATTCTCGAGTCTTTCCAAGAATTACACAATTAATACAAGGGAAAGATAACCTGTCATTCCCCATCACGAGTTGGTTATTGTTGTTATTATCCATATCAGTTTTCGAAGTAAAAAACATTAAATGAAAACATCACTTTCTAAGAAAATCTGCAATGTGGGGTCTCCCGATATTCCAACCCATGTGATGTGGCTTTATTTCCAAGAATTTCATTGCATTACCGCTACCTTAAACCTGTGACTAAAAGTCCCTTTTGAAAAGTGTTTTTCTCCACTAACTTAACTGTGTAGTTTCTTAAATATTGATACATATTTGTTTTCTGTACTTGAAAGCCTAAAGGTCACATGCAACCAAAAAATCAAAAATAATTAAAATACAATTATCAGTTATTCATGGCATATAATATACATTGCTGCATGTAAAAAATGAATAAAAAATTATAAGCGTACAATCGCGATTCAAAAGTGCAATATTTTGTACTTGGGCTTACTTCCCTCAAAACAAGCCTTTTGGAGACCGAACCCAGTCATAGCGGGTGGGGGTGCACTCAACTGTAACAACGGCTTCCAACTGGCCGGTTCATTTGCTGATACATAGAGGGTTCATTGTGTGTACAGAAAAAGGATCTGTTTGATGAGCACTTTAGAAGTATGACGAGTCACAAGAAAGTAACATTCTTTATGGATAACAACTTCTTTAATTGTACTTGCTGCATTGTTTCAGTATTTATTCATATATTGTTGTCAAACAAAATCATATGCACTAGAAGAAGTTGTTATCCATAAAGAATGTATATAGAGATGTTGGGTTTTGTAGACACATGTTCTCTGAATTTGTGTTCGATTCAATCAAAAATCATCTCTGTAGATGGTGAACTACTGCATGGCTGGAAACTGTCATTCGTCTAAGTATAAAGCAGGACTTGAAACTGACAAGAGTTTGCACCAGTTTCCGTCAGATCCAGTCATGCGAGAAAAATGGATGTAGTTTATTTGCAACCCACAGACATAAACACATGTCATATGTACAAGTATCACACCTGTCTAATTACATAATGTGGCAGAGACAGGACTCGGGTTCACGAGTCATAAATCAATTTATTTTCTTTATGGCGTATTGCGTGATAGGTGTTAATTTCAAATTGCATGTGGTCAATGATTGAAGCTGTGTATTGCATATTTTCGTTAGCAGACAGGCAGGCAGACATATAGGTGTCAATAAACCAGGCATTGAGCTTTCTTTGTGACAGAGGCTGCATACCACAATCAACAAGTTTTTTTTATATAATGAGTAGATTATTTACTTGTTTGTATACACAACCACGACTAGACTACTGCTCACGACCTCATACTCCAGGCAGGCATACTGTTTCAAGCTCCACGAACCTATTCACTGTGCATGCGTCATGGGCGCAATGCAGCACAGCTGTTGAAACCACTTTTTCCCCTAGCGCTGGGGAAATTTAGTGAAACGTTTGAACTCCGATTTTGCAGGCTTTTTTCTCATCACGTTTTTTTCAACTTTATAGGGTGAATTGGCATTTTTGATGATTTGTTTTGGTAAGTGCATACCGAAAGGTATCAGAATCTGCAAAGTTGTATTCTGCGTTGCATGTGACCTTTAAACCATGTATTTTAATAATGGCAAACAAAACCGTATTTCATCAAATTTGTGTGCAAGTGGATCATTTAGAAGTGCGACGTGACAGTTTCAGGTACAACACATATGCGAAACCTTGGAACTTAAATCCCACCTTGTTCAGTCCTTCCTACAAATAAATTGACCATTATTTTCACAAGGAGTGGCATTTCCAAAAAACGTTCTTAGGCTTCACATGAATTCAGGCACACGTATTGTATTACCTTTTGCAATTATTCTGTGTTTTTTTTGTTTTTTGCAACCGTGTTTATAGTGATGTACTTATAAATACAAAACAAAACTGAGTTTATTGAGTAGCCAAATTATTTTTCTTATTCTCGTGTACAAGATTGAGTGCAAAACAATGAAGACACTAAAAAGATGAACAAAGCAGTTCATGGCCGGGAAGGCTAAAATCATGATGCTTCTCGGTTCAATGAGGGTAGCCTTCACGGTACTTCCAATGCAATGTTATGGCTGAATGAACACAGCACACCTCACTCAGAGGCACTGACAAATTACAAAGAAAACAGGATTAAAGTGAACACACTTTAATCTGGGCACATCTAGAAATACACAAAGAGTTATTTACATATGTGTTATTTACATATTTTCACATCTAATCTTCAGTATATATTTTATTGAATTCGACATAAAATTATGATTATCCATGGTAAATAACATTTGTGTCAATCTGTCAGACAATTTGAGAAGTTCAGGCACATGGTCTTTGTAGGCGTTCCTTCAGTGCCACCTTAATGAGCTTGAGATCGTCTTAGAAAATTCACCCCAAACTTTATGGTTTATAGCGAATTTGGTAGAGCCCCATAAAATAAAATAATCAATACATTGTCATTATTTTGAAATTTAGAACCTCAAATCTTAACTTTCTGATCAAACCTGGCAGATGGCAGAACACACCAAGAGAAAAGAGATTATGTAGACTATGTAAATGTAATTTAGCTGGTGACGAACACCATTATCTTTTAAAATGTATATCACTTATTTTCAACAGAAAATCATTCATTCAAAAAAAACATCAGAATTGGACCATTTTATCAACAATTAACAAGGTCATGTTGCCTGTCAATTTTAAACAAATGTTTAGCCCGCTTTATCGCTCACCTGTCTAAATTGTTACGTATATAACTCATTATCATGCAGATGTATATTCTTTGCTCTTGTACCACCGATGGTGGTTTATGAGAGAAAAGAAGTTGAAGTATAAAGTTATAAAAATGCAAAGATTACAACTGTTTTGAAAAGAATTCTCTCTAATCTTTAGCTTTGGTGGTACTCTCCTAACAAGCTCTCTTCTGAAAACCAGAATATACATTTTAGCCTTCCTGGGACATCTGAAAAATATATTTTAGCCTTCCCAGTACGACACGATTCCAGCATATTGTTTTTAACCAATGAAATCATTTATTTTCTGAAGCAGCGATCAGCATTCAACAAAAGGTGTAACCTCCCTAGGGACATACAGGAAAACTACTACCCGGTGTCCTCCTTCCCATATGGGTAATAAATCCATAACTGGGGTGAAGTACAGAGAGAGAAGAAAATCTGACCTATGAAGGATCCTTGTAGAAGCCCATAAGCAAATAGAGTCCTTTGCAAAGATATGTCATCTGTAAGAACAAACTGACATCTTCCTGTGAGATCCATTCTTCTCCTAACTAATCCAGTCAGTAAGTACAGTTTGTGATAAGCTGACCATGTCACTAAGTTTTTACCAGTGACTGAAATAACCGGTCAAAATGCTAAGCAGCAGGAACCAGTTTATTTATTGATTTCATGATACAAACCCAAGACAGGACAAAACTCAATGTTTGCCAAGACCAAATGCCCCCAACTCCATTGTTGGTTGATGAACGTTATGGATTGTCCTGCCTAACAAGTAGCATGTCGTTTGGATGGTTGGTTGGTTGATTGGTTGGCTAACACCGAAATCAGCAAATATTCTAGCTATATGGTGGCAGTCTGTAAATAATGAGGTCTGGACCCAACAATCCAGTGATCATCATCATGAGCATCAATCTATGCAATCGGGACATGATGCCATGTGACAACCAAGTCAGTGAGTCTTGGCACCTCATCCTGTTAGTCACTTCTTACAACAAACAGAGGCTAAAGAAGACAAATTCAAATCCACAACTTCATGGGTATGTTGTTTTGTCAAGTCTACAACAATACATGTACACTCTACATAATTTGTTACAATGTTACTGATTTTTTCTTGCAAAACACATTTCAGTTTGTTCAAAACTGAAAAAATAAAAAAATAAAAGTACTCCATGGTTTCCATTTTCTGACAAATAATATCATTTATGTCTATTATGTCTATAATTAATGTTTATTATCTATTGACAGTTTTTTAACCTTTCAGTTCAAAAAGAATTGGATGAAATGAGGCTCTGACAGCCAGCTGTAGGTTGAAATAGTACCTTCAGCAGAAGTTCTGCTGAGCAGAGGCATGAGTCACAAGTTACTTTTATTACCTAACAAGGATGATACATATAAGTACATCTCCAACAAGTTAATCAACGCAATTCACAAAGACTGAAAACAACTACGATGAAAGCATATTTCTGCTGGCAAGAGAATGACAATGTTTTCTCTGTTGATGAAACAAGACAAAATTGTCTTTTATCATTCTTGAAGATAAGTGACATAATATCTGTTTTAAGTACTTTTTACACTACCAAATGGTGCCTTGTACGGCAGTGTGATCAAGTCACTCCATCAACACTGGCAGGAGTATGTGGACCTTGGAGTGTAATCTGCAGTGAATAAAATGCTACCACCATCCCAGTCAATGCAGATCCTTGTAGTGGCTTCAAACATGTTGAAGTATCATAAAAACTGTGCTTATAAAATACAGATGTGTTTGCCCATGCATCAAGCAATAGTAGAAAAAAATTTACATTGTGTCAAACATAAACACCTTCTCTACACCTGTCTACACACAAACATCCTCTAAATCCCCGTTTACACACAAACATCTTCTGCACCCCTTTCTACTTACACACAAACATCTTCCTGACCCCTTTCTACTTACACTCAAACATCTTCTGAGCCCATGTCCACACACAAACATTCTCTGTATCCCTGTCTACACACAAACATTTTCTGTACCCTTGTTTCCACACGCACGCACACACGCACGCACACATTCAGCACTCTGTCCACACACAAACATCTTCTTTACTTCTGTCTACACACAAACATCTCCTGAAACCATGTCTAAACACAACCATCTTCTGCACCCGTCTACATACAAACACATTCTGTCCTCCTGTACACACACACACACAACCATCTTCTGCACCCATCTACATACAAACATATTCTGTACTCCTGTACACACACACACAAATATCTTCTTTACTTCTGTCTACACACAAACATCTCCTGTACCCATGTCTAAACACAACCATCTTCTGCACCCATCTACATACAAACATATTCTGTACTCCTGTACACACACAACCATCTTCTGCACCCATCTACATACAAACATATTCTGTACTCCTGTACACACACAACCATCTTCTGCACCCATCTACATACAAACATATTCTGTACTCCTGTACACACACACAAACATCTTCTGCACCTGTCTACATACAAACACATTCTGTACTCCTGTACACACACACAACCATCTTCTGCACCCATCTACATACAAACATATTCTGTACTCCTGTACACACCCACACACAAACATCTTCTGCACCCGTCTACATACAAACACATTCTGTCCTCCTGTACACACACACAACCATCTTCTGCACCCATCTACACACAAACATATTCTGTACTCCTGTACACACACACAAACATCTTCTGCACCCATCTACATACAAACATATTCTGTACTCCTGTACACACACACAACCATCTTCTGCACCCGTCTACATACAAACACATTCTGTACTCCTGTACACACACACACAAACATCTTCTGCACCCTTGTCAACACAAACAAACAACCTCTTTATTCACTCCTCAACACAAAATCATATGGTGACAAGCAAATGTGATAAGAAGATTAAAGGAGTATTAGAAAGACCTCTGTGAACATAGTAAAAATTCCCCCAGTGTTAATACTAATCTCCAACTCAATATTAGATGCTATTCTTATTGATTATACTTGAGAAAAGATTGCACATTGCACTCCAAAGTGAAAATATGATTACATGAGAGATTTTCACTTGAATGAATGATGGTAATCCTTACTACAGCATTAAACCATGCAGTCTCATCCATATTCTTGCTTTCTGACTGGGTCCTAATCTCTCATTATGAAGCCAGCTAGTCATGACTCTGAGAGGCTCAGACACAGCTCTGGCTTCACACTTACCTCTGCCTGCCCATGGAATACAGCTGCAATCAATCGTTGCTATGACTACTCTGACGCAAGTAGACATAAAGCGCTCTGCAGAAAACACGTAGAAAGACCCTGTTGTTCAGAGTTCATGAAACAGTATGGGCAATGATTGATACATATATTGCAAAGCAATTCAAAAACACACATACATCAAGCATGCATGACTGAAAAGACGTATTCATGGACTATTTAAACAGTAATAATGATACAGACTATATAGAGATCATTACAGCTCAAACTAATTAACACTGCATACAAGCAGCTTGGATAAATCAATGAATTGTTTATTCTGAAAATTTTGTAATGAAATAGAAAGATTGTTTTTAACTAAAGCCTAATGTTTTAAAGGGTTTCAATGACAGTATTGATTTTCTGTCCAATTAGAGGTTTCCTTGCAAAGCTGAACAGGGAGATGTCATACCTTAAAGTCTTCACAACAGTCACACATGGAACCAAGTTGTGTCAAAGATCAGATGACCTCGGAATGAATGCCAGTGACAAGGTGGTAATACACATAAAGATATATGTCTCAGAATGTATTCAATGATACCACACAAGGAAAACACTCCCTCTCGTCAGTGATGATAAACAACACATTGTACATCCTAGGATTCATGACAGCTAGAAAAACATATTTCCACCTGTATGATGCAACACCTTTCAAAAATATATTGCTATGTTAGGAAGATGTGTAAATACTGTTTCCAATGAATGTGGCCATATAACACTGCAAATAATGTGTCAGTATGTAATTGACATGCAACAGTTGTACCTGCATTACAATGTTTTGTACAATGTAGTGTATCGTTGGTTTTAAGCTTACACTTATAGGATGTGATGTGACAGAAGTGAGTTTTCATCCAAAAACAAAATACACAAGACTCTTTTTCTGCACTGATACAAGATAAATGACACTCTCCATCATAAATTTTCTGTCATTCAGATTATTGGAAAATGAACTGTAATCAGTTTTTCATGGTTGCTACTAAAACTACCTTCAAATCCCAAACCATTCCTATGTGTCTATGATTAAAACCCACCAGATTTCAGTTGATATAAACATACACCCTGCGAAAATTGAACCTAAACATGCAACCTGATGTATGAAGCAATGAAAAGGTTTGCCATGTCACTGCATACAGCAAAATGGCAAAATATACTAGGCATCAGTAATAAAGCACGAAGCATTCAATATGCTGTGTACCCTCCTCATGCATTCAAAAACAGATGCACCTTGTTCTCATGCTCCTTATCAAGTTCATATAGAAAGCTTGCGGTATATCATTCCATACATCTACTACAGCTCTGTGAAGTCCTGGGAGATTCACTAGTGCTGGGTGACGTGTACAAACATTGATGGAGTTCATCCCTCAGACACAGTCATATTGGGATTAGGAAGCATGCTTGCCACGCCTTCGGCTCTACACCTAGCTGCCTATGGAATTCCATGACAAGCCTGGCCCAGAATATGAAGCCTAGCTTCATCGTCTTGTAGTAAATAGGGCTGACCATAAAATCTGTATATAGCTTGAGGAATGGTGCTGCTATAAGAGCCAGAACCTCTTTCTGATAACACTGTCCTGTCCCGATTAAAGTCAATCAAAATCAGTTATACATGGCCCTAGTAGTGTCTGTGATTTGTTCTCCATTGAGATGATAAATCTTTTGCCAACCATCATGGAAGGACAAACTGATTCTGCTTTCATCTGTGAAGAACACACAAGACCTCTGACATTGATCCCCTCAGCCATGGTGTCCATTCCATCTTAAACCCTCCTCAGCAGCCTGTGATGTGGTGTTGTTGGTGCACGAACTGCAGGTCACCTACAGCGGAGTCTGGCTACCCTTAAACACAGGCGAATGGTGCTCCTGGATATCCATACAATGTTAACAGTGAAGTGTTCTGCTCAGTGGATCTGCTGCTCTACATAACACAGTGTAAATCATGTGCCTATCATATCAAATGTTGTGACTGTGGGCCGACCTGCCTGACGTGCATATTCCACAGACCCATTTCAGCATGTGTCAAAACATATCTCATTTTTAGCTGTGATTTCAAAAAGGCACCTGAACAGTGAACGTGTGCACTGTCCTAAACTTTCCATAAAAAGAGCAACTTGCATGTACAAATCACTGACAGTCAGTGGCAGGTGGATTTCCACATTGACAATTTGAACAAAATATGTGCCATTTGTAATAGAATGTACTGGACGTTAAAGAACATAATAATGGCATATCAATGGCCTTATGTGTTTTGCCATAGTTGTTCAGTTGTGTGTATTTGAAACAAAAGCAAAGATTTAACAACTTCTAAGAAATGTTACTATTTATCATTTCACCCTTCATTAATGACACTTAGCATACATCCCGTGACACATATCAAGCAGTGTCAAGATCTCAATGTCATGCATGATGTAAGGTCCCAACATACATCCTGAGATATCAAGCAATGTCAAAATGTCCATGTCATGCATGGCACAAGGTCCCAATATACACTCTGATATGTGAAGCAATGTCAAGATGTCCATGTCATGCATGATGCAAGGTCCCAACATACATCCTGTCATATCAAGCAATGTCAAGATGTCCATGTCATGCATGGCACAAGGTCCCAATATACACCCTTATATATAAAGCAGTGTCAAGATGTATCTGTCATACGTGTGGCAGCATGTCAACATATAACATTAAAACTCAAATAACTGTTTTTTTGACAAGCAAAACGTGTCACATCAAAAATGGCTACATGTAAATTGACATGTTAAAAGTTGGAGACATTGTAGCACAAATGCCAACATTTTACAGTGAGCATTTAGCAGATTACAATCATGATGTAGACAGACAAATAAGGTTGCATGAAAGAAATCGAACAAGGGTTACAACTTGAGCACCAGACAGTCTTACAATTGTGTTATGAACCCATGTCCAAAGTTGCTCTCAAACTGGTACTAGAGTATGGAATATGCTTTACTGACATCTATATGTTAACCCACAACTGACAGAACATCACATTTCTGCAACATGTCACTGGCATCAAGAGTAGCACCGCTGTACCAGTTATTGTTGGGCACCATTTTCATGAGGTTAACAATAGAAAAAAGTGGCTAAGTAATTGTGTGGGATTTGGTCACCGGGGAAAGAACATGATACATGGATGTATCACTGGTCATGTGACTTGGAGGCACACATGCTGGCATTGGATGTCATTTTGAGTTTCAGGATGACAACATGAACAACCACCAACCACCATATTTCACAAAAATTAGGAAGAATGGGATGGAATGAATGGAGTGAAACTCATTGATGTTTGTTTGTTTGTTAATGCTGCACTTAGCAATATTCCAGCTATACAGCAGCAATCCATCAAAAAAGTCAAGTCTGGACCAGACAATCCAGGGATCAACAGCATGAGCCTCAATCTACATGATTGGGATACAATGATATGCAGGAAGTCTGATCACCCAATCGTGCTACCATGTGACATGTGAAACAATATATTATTCACAGACTCTTACTACTTGCAACAACATCTACAATCACACACCAGTCAGAAAGAGCATCACTTACACATGTGCGCTCATTACATATAAGATTACTGAAAACACTGAGGTAATTACTGTGCCAAGAAGACACGTATCCATGAATGTTTCTGCCAGTGCTGAATATATTACAAATGTTCACAAGATCTGTACTTTCCCCTACAGCATATTGATTTAGTTTGCTATCACTAACTTCTCACATACAATTCAAGTAATATCTTCAGAGTAGTACCTTGCAAAGAATAACAATTTCTATATCTCCAAGAAAGCTTCACCTTGGTAAGGAGGCCATGCAGCTGCCATTGCACATATGATTACCAAGCTAGAATGCTGCCATATTACTCTGCTGATTACATCCGAGACTGGACAAAAACAAATACCACCACTTGGCAATGTTGTCCAGAACTTCATAACACTGACTGAGGGTGCTCTCACTTACCTGTAACGTTGACTATATAGCAGGGTGTGTACTCACAGGATCTCTGCCTTCATGTATGCATTAATAATGATGCCAGCCACTCAGCCAACAGTGCTCTCCCTTTACTGGATGGGCTTAACTATTCACATATTTAATGAGCTCCACTGGAGACAGATCACACAGACAAAATGTGTGTGTCTTCAATAACTATTAAGTTTCAGATATGGATTATTCTACGAAATTCTATCCATTGCAGATATTACAGTTTAATTCATGTTTGAGGAAAGGAGATTTAAAGCCACAATTAAAAGGGACCCAAACTGCAATAATACGCAACAGAAACAAATAGTTGCCTGAGTTAACAGATAGTTACAAATAGTTACAAACAGTTATCTAAGGTTGGTAACCTTGCCAAAAGTAAGGTTATCTGTGAACACATTGTATGAACATATCATCAGTGGAAATGGTGTTGCATTTTTAATGAAACCAAAAATGTCTAAGTAATATAGCTAGTGAATGGTTAGAATTTTTAGGGTACTAATATGATGATTTTTTATTTGTTAAAGTAAAATCTCCTTGAACTTTAAGTGCCACTGTCACCCTTTATTACATCAAGGGATCAAACATTTCCAATCAAATGACTATATAAATTTTCAGGAGAAAATGATACTTCCTGTGACTGATATGGATTCAAATAATATGTCCAGCATATTTTCCACTTTCAGCTTTGTGTGCAAACATATAAGAAATTATCTTAACTTACACAACCATGTTGGCTACCCATTTGTTAAAACCAGTCGGTATATTTTTCTATGTTTAACTAGACCGTGTGCATCCTTAGTAACAACATACCATCAAGAGTTATCTCCCTTGTTTTCCTGTTTGTAAACAAACACTAGACAACCACGTAATTTGTTGTTCCAACGATCCCCTTGGAGTCAAGACTCTCTAGAAACCCATGCCATCACCAAGCAAGAGTTGCAATCTATACACAGTGTACAAAAATCACTCAATGCCACTGGGGTCACATTATGATGTAGTCGAGGTGTCAGTTCAGTGCATCTCAAATTATGGCTGTCACTGATCATCAGAGTGTATACATATTGTTTCTCTCTGTTTATCAGTGAGTAGGTGATTCTGAGAAAGAATGTATCGGACAAGCTATCCAAAATAAACTAGCATAAATTCACCTTCTCTTCTCCTATCTTCTACTCGCCCTGTCTTGATGCTAGTGACACAAAATGACTTTGCCGGAATCCGCCATGACACTTGAAAGCGGCGATCATGACCAATGCCCTGACTTTCACCTGAGAGGGGTCAGAGGTCTGAAACGCTGTAACTTCAAGGACACAAATGTCACTTTCGTAGCAGGGTACAATAAACAATCCCACCATTCACTTCTGCTGTATCCATGTCTTTGCCTGTTGTAGGGTATTAACACATCTACAGTAACCCCTCACTTTTTTTCAGTCTAATGCAAGTGTCGTCTTCAAGGTTTGTGCATTCCACTACAGGTCATGCTGACCTAACCTCAAGTAACCCCTTGTTGATGAAAGTTTCATGTTAACAGACTAGCCGTTGCTTTCGTTGTTATGTGTTATTTGAGAGTTCCTTAATATACAAAAGTTTGACAATGAATGACAGATTGGACTTTGAACCTTTGATTTCACTATTTCTAAGGTGAAATGTGTGTATGAGGTGACCATTCAAACACAAATAAGAAATCGCCATTTAGCTTCAATATGTATAAATGCTTTATTTCCATCTAGAACCGTTGCACTGTACTAGACCAAACTTTTTGTGCTGATTGCTACTCGAACTTTGATCTTGTTAGATATTTAACTCGGACACATTATAAGTCTCCATATCAAACTTGTGAACACATGGTAACTCAAAATACACAAAGACACCAGCGTTGACATATGACCAACTCCTTCACTCTAGTTACCTATCACTGAAACAGATCATAGTGACATCCATTCTCTTGTCTTTATATAAAAACAACAGGGAGGGTTTCACATAGAACTCAACTTACTTGGGAGCATTGGGCAACTTACGACGTTATCAAGACTCCAAGAGCTGTTTGAAATGCAACAAATACTGTTGGCTTACATGCTTTGTTGAAAAACCATTGTTCCTTGTCACAACTCTTCCTCAACTCAGAAGTCAAACAGGGAAAGCAAGAGCAAGAGGACTTGCCTTGAAAAAACATCAGTAAATGTTCATATTTTCATTCACAAGCACTTGATGAACAGTTGCAATGCTGCAAAGGCAGAAGAATAAGCCCTTGTGTGGCCATAGGGAGGAACAGCTGATGAGACAAAAGACCAAAGGTGTTGACCACCTTCACATAGCCTGACCAAGTCACTATCCTTAGCACAAAATGCTGTTCGCTTCCATAGTTACAAAGTGTTCTACCAAATTCAAGCACCCTGCAGAGTGTGGCTGGACAATCTCCTAAGTCACCTACTAAGACACATATATCAGCAGCTCCTCTGTCACTCCTGCAGGTTCTTGTAGGAACCACGGCCTCCACTGCTCTACAGCATGTGGCAAGTGTAGGAGTAAAAGATGTGCCAATTTCAATGTTCTTGTTTGTTAAAACATCCAGATGCATTAATTTTATTGGCTTCAGTGAAATCATGTTACAGCACAGTACCATTTTGAACAACCCTGTTAACTCACTAAGGACAAGAGCTGTGTATGTGCGGCAAATTAATTAGCTTCTCACCACAAGAGCAGCGTATTGGGGGTAATAAAAAGCATATGCGTTTTCAAATTCATACTGTACCTGTAATTTCAATCACTTTAGCAGTAATGATCAAAGATTAGCTTTTCTTTCGAGAGAGGTTACTTTCTGTGTTAATCAGAAGAACTTTTAATGTGTTTTGATAACAATTGCTTGCAATGTCGGGGGCTTATACAGGCAAATGAACACATGACTGCAAGAAAGGGGATTATGAGATGTTGTTACAGGAGGTAAGTGTTTGTTACTCGTCATTGAGAGTGAATACTAAGATACGTTTGCACATTGAATTAACGGTGACAAGGTTACAAAACCTTCTTCTAAATTAAATCATTCATTCATTTGTTTTAATAGTTCATATAATGAATCGTAGGCATAAATAACAATACTGTATTACATGTTTGTGGAGATTTGAAATAAACCAAGTTACTAATTTAGACCTAATTCATTAGCGACTATTGATTTTTTAAGTTGACAATAATACATAATCGAATATGAAGTGATAACTCTTGCATCTACTCATAATATACATATATAGTACACATAAACCATACAAAGGTAACTGGGGTATTTTGTTCAAGCTGTTTCATGCTGATTTGAAATGTGATTTTTCAATGCAATTTACATAACCATTGTGTAAGAAACGTTTGTATTTGATCTCTGTAATTATCTTATCCAGTGTAATGATCACATGTATCAGATCCATCGTCATTAAAAGGAGGATAATATATCAGTTACGGAATTGATGCATATAATCATTCAATCAGACAACACTAAATGAGACATGAGACATATGAACACTTCTTTCAACCTCAAAATAACAGCCTCTGGTGGAATGCATGTCCAGATAAAGTTTTGTCCCATGACAAGTGTAAAACAAACTTATGCGCTGTTACATCATTGGACAACCTGTTTTGTGGAGTCACGCCCATTGTCAATCTTCTGAACCTCGTTTGCTTTCAAAACAAATATAAGTATGCCCATTTTCATAAATATTTAGGGAGATTCAACTGCAAGTGTATACATCACAATAAATCAGTATCGTGTAACTTTTTTTAATTCTATGATACACGTACTTGAATTATGATATTTATTCGTAACAATGTGCAGATTAAATGTTCAGCAAGCCACTATGTTTGATGTACAAGTAGTGTGCGCAAAATGTATATGCAAATAAATACTATCTCTACTCAATGGTTGGACTGTGTTATCCGGGGTAAAAATAATCAGATTGTAGCGCTTTGAGCGCTTCAAAGAAAAAAAAAACCATCAAAGTGCTTGTTAGTCCTACGTGTACATTTCAGGCATCCTTACGATTACGTATGTTCACGATACCCAAATTTTTTCTTGATAGCTAGAGTTGATAAAGCCGAAATCTAGCATATCGATTGGTCAACGATCTTTAAACCAATAGTCAATCTGTATCCAAGCTGTCTAGTGACCGAACGTGCTCTTCAGAAATTTAGCCCACGCCCCATTACCTGTTATTTCTTATGTGACAATCTCATGATACGATTGGTCATAGATAACAAATCAGGGACGATATTGAACAGTTGAGATACAAAACGTCCTATTCGGGAACTTTGATGACGCCCATCCCATGACCCTTTGTCTTATGTATGTGCAAGGAATAGCATTATACAATATGTATACATGTATGTTCGTGCGATAACGTATATTTTCTGCATTAAATCTAAATGAACTTAAGTGACAAACTGTGAATCTGTTCCATGTACGTCACACACTAGCTTATTAGTACTTACCTTAAAATATTCAGTATACACTAGCAAAGTATCAGCGAAAACGCTTCTTTCATAGAAGATTATTAGGCATGTGCGTAAATTCTTCTTTACTGCCACTGACATAGATGTTTTGAACAATTTAACCTCACACAATTATATGAGAGGGACAATTTGTTTAAGTATGTCTTACATACAAGAATACAAACGTGTTAAGAAAATACACATGCACTGCCATCAAAAGTCTACAAGAGAAAATGCAATAAAATTACGTAAAACGTTACATATATGACATGTATTCACTCCAGCTTTCTTTCAACATATACCTTTACAACGCAACTAAACAATTAAACAATCAGGACTTGCTTGTATGACAAGACAGTTTTCTGTATTCTCTGAAACCTGTCAGGGATATCAGGCGTGAATAGCCCTAATTAGCCTCGCCACAGCCAACCAGGTAATCAGTACGGGGCTCCAGGTGTTGAGCAGTGAAGTGGCTCTCGGGCTTAATGAGTTAAAACTACTTTCAGACAGTTAAGTTTCTTAGAAAACAATACATTAACTTAAATACATGTGAACAACGGACAATGAGGGGCAATGTGGGATAACTTCTATTATAATAGCATCTCTGCCAGTATTTGATCTCTTTTATCAAATTCATAAAATATTTACATGGAGATTTCCTTGTCTCACGCATAAAGTAAAGTATGCTTAGAATTCTGAAGTAATTCACATTTCAAAAGAAGACTTTCAAGGATGATCTTGGTGCATTTCTTCAATAATTATAACATTATATGCACTTCCAAATCAATTAAAAATCATTTAGTTTTATGAAGTTACGTAACAAAAGACACTGTCTTCATATCACCTTTATATTGCTAAATTGATTATGAATACCTTTTTATAAAAAATATTTTCTCTTTTTCCATAGATTTTCTTCATAAGATTAAAAATATTTTTAAATATAGCTGCGAGCAGCGATGAGGGCTTCTTGGATGTTATGCAATACAGCCATTTGCATCTGTGACGTACTTCCAATAGTAGTCATGGCTAGAGATAATATATACATATGGAAATTAATTAAGCAACACCAAATTCAAAGACACATAAAAACTTAACAAAGTTTAACGAAGTAATTTTGATGATTGATTATTCAATTTTGATGTATTGACATACAGCATGAGCTTTTCATGGGTTGATATGACGCGCGTGAAGCTTGCACAGCGCACGTGCATTGCTTTAACCTCAACTTTCGAAAAATGCACTTTTTCCCTGGGGTGTTTACAAGCGCAGGTTGTCGATTGCATTCGGTTTTTCATTCATTTCAATGTCATGGCACGTAGGAAATTATCAGAGGCCACTCGTTGGCAAATAATCGGCATGAGGAATGCTGGTATGTCTCTAAGACAAATCGGGACTCAAATCGGACGACATCATTCCATAATTTCAAAACTTTTGAAAAAATACCGGGCCACTAATGAAGTTAAAGACCTGCCTAGACCAGGAAGACCCAGGAAGACCACAGTCCGGGAGGACAGAGCTTTACTGAGACTTGTACGGCGCAGGTCCTTCGACTCGAGCTCTCGGTTGAGACAGGAGTGGCTTCCAGGGAGACCCATCTCGAACAGGACTGTTCGGAATCGTCTGAAAGCTGCAGGATACCGGGCAAGGAGGCCAATCAAGCGACCCAGACTGTCTCCAGCCCATAAGGCAGCCCGACTGGTCTGGTGTAATGACCGTTTGCACTGGAACATTGCCTCTTGGAGGAAGGTCCATTTCTCAGATGAGAGCCGGTTCTTGCTGCACATGGTGGACGGTCGTACTCGGGTCTGGAGGCAGAGGAACACAGCAATGGCTCCACGGAACATCCAGGAGACTGTGGCCTTTGGGGGAGGTTCCGTTATGGTATGGGGGTGCATTTCCATGAACTGCAAGTTGGATATCATTACCATCCGTGGCAACCTTAACGGTGTTCGTTACCAACAGGAGGTTCTTGACAGGGCTGTGGTACCTCATTTTGAGAACCATCCTCTGGCAACGAGACCCATATTTATGGACGACAATGCTAGACCTCACAGGGCGCATGCTGTAAATGATTTTTTGCGGCAAAATGCAATTGACAGAATTCCATGGCCTGCCATGAGCCCTGACCTCAACCCCATTGAACATTTGTGGGACTTTATTGGCCGTCGTGTGAGGCAGAGAGACCCACCAGTCCATAATCTCAACGAATTGACGGCTGCCCTGCATGAGGAGTGGAACAGGATCCCCCAGAATCAGATCCGGAGACTCATCCAAGGAATGAGGAGGCGTCTGGAATCGGTGGTGCGTGCGCAGGGAGGACACACTAGATATTGATGAAAGTCGGTGTGCAGACTCTAAGATGACTGTTCTTTCTTTCCATGTGACATTTGTGTTAATACACCTGACAACAACGTCTGTGGATGAATAGTAAATTGTGTCCATTTTTTCATGAATTTAAGACAGTTTTAAGAATTTGGATTTCGTTGCAATAAAGCAAAGTCTTGATACTTTTTCCCTTTAAGTTGTTTGTCAGAGATCGTCTGTTGAATAAAAAAGTGTCAAACTATATCAACCCGGCATATTTTGATTGTCAGAACACTTCAAAGTTGCTCCAATAGAAAAAATTGGGGTGTTGCTTGATTAATTTCCAGGTGTATAGATACATACTACTGTCAGTAATGGGAAATGTGTCATTCTTTAACTTTGAATTCATATTGGCTTTAAATACAAATGGTACCTGTATTAGGATATCAAATGAACAAACATAATGGTTGACGCTTTGAATTCTTAGTGGTGTTGAAACAGATGCTATTTGTAAAAGAACATCAAAAGAGAAAAAAAAGTTAGTGGTGGTCCATTCAGTAATCAAAGAATGCATACGGTACAACGATCTGTTCAGAAAGCCTAAAACATAAAACGTGGTAGCCGAAGCTGAATGTGATTAATAAACATTAAGTAAATCTATCTCAAGCAACAAAACAAACATTTCCACTGATCTAAGTTCAAAAACATACAGGAAAAATAACCATTGATCTTAATGACATACGTGAACTTGAATTGTTCCTTTGCTTGCGATGAATCTTGTAAATTCACTCTACCAGCACAAACAGAACCAGTCCAGATGGATTCAGTGTGTTGACTTTCGTGGTTCAACTGATGTATATTTGACTTAAAATATTCATGCCGTCATACCAGTATCATCTGAATGGTCAATACAATAGGACGATAGTACATTACTATAATCCAAATCAAATTGGTTGTGACTTTATGAATTTAAAAACAAATTAACAGCAGCTTTTCCTGCTTCAATGACAACATTTCACTAGATCATCAGCACGAGATACATCAGGTGCTAGATATAATAAATCACTCAGAGTATTTTAAATGACTAACAAAACCTGAACAGAATGACTATTTAAATGGGTTCTGATGTGGGTATAACAGGTATAATTGGTGGTGACACCACTCACATTCCTCAACAAAGGTTTCATTTGGCATTTCTTCTATATGGAGTAAGTACTCAACATTAATTAGTAATTAAGGTCTGATGTGGCAAATGTATTACATGTTATATAATATGTGCATGTAAGGGTTTATCAGCTGAGTTACAAAACCAAACATCGATCAAAGGATTAACCGATAACACGCTGATTGATTAATTACATTTATCTTCAACAGCGGATTTGTCAAAAGGCAGTGTGTATAGATGTACTAATCTATGCTGACTACAACCTGTCATAAAGTGCGAGTGTAAAAACAACATCCTCCCTTCAAAGCATTAACCACCACTGCGTTGACTGATTGATTGCTCATTATTGGTTAACTAAATTACTTAGAATGGCGGATATCATACAATTAGTTGCCAAGTGTGCTATCTGGGGTGACCTATGTAAAAGACCTGAAACGATGTGTCACTTTTTCGCAAATTAGACTGTTGTAAGACACACGACATAGAGCAGGATTATTTATCAGCTACAGATGAAAGAAATATCGTTCTTTCGTGTGGATATTGATGGATACATTCCTGAACAAGGTAGTAGCCCGACATTGTTGCTATAACATTAGTCTGTTTTAAATTCATTATTTGCATTTTGTTTTAATTTAGTTGTAGCATTCAGCAGAATCTATATGACAGAAAACACACGCAAGATCGCGCATAGGGTGGGTGTGAAATAGGATCCACACTGGCAGTCTATACAATGTCTAAATGTTACAGTAATGTTAGAAATGTACTATAAGTATAAGCAGACGGTGTGTTCTTTTAGTAATTTCAGTGTCAACAAAATGCCATTTGCGATTAATTACTTCAAATGACACCAGCAAGTCAGCCTATCACACCGGTGCCTGGCGAGACGCTCCCGATTTCTTTACTCACGGCCTGGAATGAATTTCACGTGCATTACATGCTCAATCAGAGATAATGAGGGTGAAAAGGAGAGAGGTGCAAGGAAATGGATTTTTAATTGATCTTGACCTTTAAATCCATTCAAATGCATGTAAAATTGTTTATAATATTGAAAGAATACGGAAGGTCGACCGAAAATATAGCATAAGTAATTATGAGTTACATTCATGGTTTCCTCGCGGCATCGGTAAATATCCACACTGTTTTAGGCAAGGAGACTCATCGGAGGCCCCACGCTTAGAACAGAAGGGATATTGACCGATATACTTCGGCCTTAACTTGTTGATGAATTTACTTGTATGAATCCACGTATGCACTACAAAACAGACAAAACACTTTAACTTTTTCGCATTTTCAGTTAGTTGTTAGATATATTCATAGGTCTGTAAAAGGAGTTACAGGAAATTACTCTACTTAATTTCAACTGAAGCTCAGATCAAATGTATCTGGTATGCGTTAGTACTTTTTGACATACACAAAGGCACCTTATACTTATATACACAGAACTCATACATATCGCCAACATTGAACGGAACGACTGAACTGACAGACAATAGTGAGTGCTGGTGTGCGGTCCTGTGAGACACATGTTCGAAGGAGCGGCCGTATTCGACCTCCCGCTTTCCTTCACATTTTCGTGCTCTTTGCAAGGGTTAAACGATAAATGTTGCACCAACTTTTGACACATTCCGGCGCGTATTCATGGGCCGTCGGTGATAAAAAGTAGTGCCCATTTTCTTAATATGCAGAAACTTGGGGATTTTGATGGCTAGTATTGTTTATGGTGATGTGTACACAGAGGCAAGCACTTTCGGTAGATATTTAAAGCGGTCTAAGCAGAAATATTAGAATATTTGCACCGCACTCTTTCCTTTCGTTAGGGGCCACGTCTCAAACGTTGTGTCTTCGTTTTAGCTAATACAGTCTGTATCGCCGTCAAAACAGTGCATTTTAACAATGATGTAAGTGCGTAGGAAGGTGCCTAGAGACAAAGTATGGCAAGTTTGAAAGCGGTAGCTGTTGTAGTTGTAGTGCAGCAGATTTTGGGAGCAAAGTAGTCAGAATTGGGCTGAAAAACAGCAGCAAAAACTTCAATCACAAATAGCGGCCAAACGGTGCAATTTAGCGACTCAGTTTCTACAGATGAAATTGTAGACATTTCGATTGCGCATCTGCTCAAGAAGTTTGGTAGTCATTGCAGCAGTAGTTTTGGAGATATTTGCATTTGAAATTGAAAATTCTGAATTAATTTTGATTTATCTGCCCTTTGCTATTGGACCCACAGCCTTGAGATTTTAATGGGGAATATCTACACCTCGGTGCGCATCTGCCTGATTTTTTTCAAGCGATTCTGTCCACTGGTGCTCTTTGTAGCGCTGGGACAAAATACGGCGGAAAAATAAATAATAAAAACATCAATAATAACAATAGGTCTTTTGCCTTATGACAAGAAGCCCTAAATATTTTTCCCCTGATGGATTTGGTAAGCCCAGAGACCATATAATAGACTTAGAATAGCATTCACTGCTGTTGTCAGGGTACAAAACAGCTGTACTTATAACTGTCGCAAATTGTCCAGAACTAGTACTATTTCTCCCAATACTAGGCAGTAGTATTGGATAGTGTTACCATTGTTAGTGTTGTATAGTGGTTACTGTCAAAATACTGTAGATACTATAACTTCACTGTCCAGCTACATTATACTGCACATTGTTCTTAAACTAAACAACCCCTTCTTATAAACTACACGACTGTCAATCTTTTCTTGGAAAGTCTTCTAAACGACCCTGGACACTTATGTCTGCGTCACATACTTGTCCATATCAACCACACAAATATATCCATACATAGTGCCACAATAGAGTCACACACATACACAGGGTGTCCTTCATGGTTTTCACATTTTCAAGTAAGGTTGATTAATCTCTGTGGATCAACATTTCTGTCAATTCCATTTCTGTCAGCCTTTTAATACTGTTTATCATGAAGTTGTGACATATGATTTCATTCTTTGCTTGTGTGTAAACTAAGGATGCAGCTTCTGCAATGCATCGCGTGCTGGAAACTCGCAGAAGTAAGCACTGGTATACAGTGACCAGTACACTCAATGTTTCACACTCTGAGATTTACACGCCATGGAAGTAGGTACAAACACATAAAAAATATTGACTTCTCCTTGGCACCTTCAGTCAATGATAAGACTGCAGGAGCAGCTGATGTGAAACCAGGCTCCACAAAATTGAGCTCAAACAGCAAATCAAATGCAAACATCTACCTTGCTACTTCAGCAGATTTACAGGTGTGAAATATGCAAATCATCGCCATGCATCTCATCTCCATGCTGGACTGCCACATGTTCTATGTGTCTCAATAAACATCATATCACTAACATGCATCAATGGTGCACTTGTTGAAAATGGGATAATCGTCACTGCCCACGTAATGTTTTCAGACGAGTCCACATTCACTCTATCCTTCCTTCATTAATGTGATCATGTCTGGCGAAGTAAAAATCAACAACAAGTCAAAGTTATTCCGAGACTTCATGAAAGATTCTGTGAGAAACATGAAATGGTATGGTGTGGGACCATTCTCACACCTATCCTTGTCCAATTTGCAGGTTGTATGGCTTGATATTTTGCCTTTCAGGATATCAACGCACATGCTCCACATTCACAAATCATCAGTGCTCACCTTTAGCAACACAATATCCATGAATACTAAGGCTAGCTTTGAGCCAGTATCTTCCCGCATTGAACGCAGAGTATCAACACTGTCAGCTACACACCAAACTGGCTAAACTTAAAGGTCACATGCAACCAAAAAATCAAACATAATTAAAACACAATTATCACTTATTCATGACATATAATATACATTGCTGCTTTTAAAAAAACAAATAAACAAAATTATAAGCGTACAATCGCGATTCAAAAGTGCAATATTTTGTACTTGGGCTTACTTCCCCCGAAACGAAGCCCTCGGGAGACCGAACCCAGTCATAGCGGGTGGATATGCACTCAAGTGTAACGACGGCTTCCGATTGGCTGTTTCATTTGCTGATATGCTGAGGGTTCATTGTGTGTACAGAAAGATGATCTGTTTGATGGGCATTTTAGAAGTATAGCCAGTCACAAGAAAGTAAGAACCTTTGCAGATAACAACTTCTTTTTGTGTACTTGATGCGTCGTTTCAGTATGGATTCATATACTGTTGTCAAACAAAATCATATACACGAAAAGAAGTCGTTATCCATGAAGAATGTATATAGAGATGTTGGGTTTGGAAAATACATGTTCTCTGAATTTGCGCTCGATCCAATAAAAAAACATGTCAGTAGAAATGGTAAACTACTGCATGGCTGGAATCTGTCATTCGTCAAGTACAAAGCAGGACTTGAAAGTGACAAGAGTTTGCACCAGTTTCCGTCAGATCTAGTCATCCGAAAAAAATGAATGTACATGTAGTTTGTTTGCAACCCACAGACATAAAAACCTGTCATGTGTATCACACGTGCCTAATTACATAATGTGGCAGACACGGGACTCGGGTGCACGAGTCATAAATCAACTCATTTTCTTTATGTCGTATAATCTGATAGGTGTTAAGTTCAAATTGCACGTGGTCAATGATTGAAGCTGTGTATTGCATGTTGTCTTTAGCAGACAGGCAGATAGACATATAGGTGTAAATAAACCAGACACTGAGCTTTCTCTGTGACAGAGACTGCTTACCACAATCAACAAGCTGTTTTGCGTAACGAGTAGATTATTTACTTGTTTGTGTACACAACCAAGATTAGACTACTGCTCACGACCTTAGACCCTGGGCATGCATACTGTTCCAAGCTCCGCGAAACTATTCACTGCGCATGCGTTATAGACGCAGCGCAGCACAGTTGTTGAAACCAGTTTTCCCCCCAGCGCTGGGGGGAATTTAGTGAAACGTTTGAACTCCGATTTCGCGGGCTTTTTTTTCATTGCGTTTTTTTCAACTTTATAGGTTGAATTGGCATTTTTTATGATTTGTTTCGGTAAGTGCACACCGAAAGGTACCAGAATCTGCAAAGTTGTGTTTTACGTTGCATGTGACCTTTAAGAAATTGTTCTGCTGATTGTCCTCAGTCACTGGTGGCCATAACACCTACTGCCATACTCGCTACCAGCTATAATGTGCTTTCAGTTCTCAATTCATTCATTATCATACAACTACTAACCTCATGTGTGCATGCATGTCTCACCCATGACCCACCCGTGTAATGGCCTGGGATGACTGCATACCTAACAGTTTGGGAAATCTTAGTATAATAATGTAATGCTATTTCCAAATATCCCTACTTCTTTTCAACAGTATATTAGTCAGTTACTGTATTTGTATAACAATGCACATATCATTATCAACATACAATAAGTCCTATATATTTCAAAATCAATCTCTTCTACCATCCACCTAGTCATAAATGCCAACACGTCACTGCTGGGATATCTTCTTTTATCAAGCTATAATTATAACCATCAGGCTATTTCTAATTAACACCATCTGGTAACCTGCCTCGTTTTATTTTGGCAGTGTAACACTCACCAGTGACAATATGTAAGCTCCATAGATCATGGGTAAACAATCAAAGTTCAAAAAGGAATATATCTTACGGTCAATGTGTAAAATTTACAGTAAAGTTGTAAATTGTCTGTTTCACACAGTCAGTTTTGGTAAATTGCCTAAGAAATTAGTCAATGTATTTGACAGATTGACTGCCAGACAGTTTTTATGGTTTTAGTGAGAATCAGGTGAAACAATGGTAGATTGTTATAGCTCTCCTAAATGAAGCCAGGTAAGGTGATCAAAATCAATGTAATCAGCCAAAGTTATAATAACTAATGATAACCCCCAAGGCTGTGTGTTTGGGACAGCTTGGTTTATTCCCTTGACTTTTCTCAATCAGATCTGTGAGGTTACTGATTTTCAACCTAAACCAGTATAACTTTAGTTGACATCTCAGTTTACATCCATCACTTGTCTTAGTTCTGCCTCGTTTGCAGATATAACGAAAGAGGTTTTCCACACTGAGTTTATGAAAACAAGAAATGTTGATGCAAAGTTGTTTCTGGTGACAAAAGACTAATACTTTCAGCACCTTGCAGAATTGAGGGCTGCAGCTCCTTCTAGAAAGAAGTGCAACCAACAGTACTATGTCCTTAGATGATATGAAATCCTGTGTGGTGACACTGAAAAACTAGTAAGAAAACACAATGAAAGTTTTAAAGAAACTGTTTACTTCACACACATGGATATGTGTAGATATTGTTCTAAAGTGTACTGGTCATTTTTTACAGTTGGTTGACACATGTAATGTTAAGCTGTGTTTATCCCTAATGAACTCACTTGTGGCATCTAATGAAAATTAGAAGTCAGCGTAAGGTTGTCAGTCCATACTGAAAAGTTATATGATATTCCACATTGATAGACAATGTGTCTTATGACCTAGAGCTTCATATACACAAATATGCCTCTAGCAAAATACATCATAATATAATCTGAAACTCCAGTCTACTAACCTGTACCCCCAATTTCAGTCAGTCACAAGCTTGATTATTTCTGTTTGAACATAATTATGGTGACTGCTCTTACAAAGATGCTATGCAGACACAGGGTGTTGGTTGTGTATTTGACAAATTTATGTAATCTACCTTAAAGGTCACATGCAACGTAAAATACAACTTGGCAGATTCTGATGCACTTACCCAAACAAACCATCAAAAACGATAATTCAACCTATAAAGTTGAAAAAAAAAATGCAATGAAAAAAAAGTCAGCAAAATCAGAGTTTATATGATTCCCTAAATATCCCCCAGCGCAGGGGGAAAAACTGGTTTCAACAGCTGTGCTGCGTTGCGCCCATAACGTATGCGTAGTGAATAGGTTCGTGGAGCTTGACACAGTATGCTTGCCCAGATGAGCGATGAGCAGTATTCTCATCTTGGTTATGTACACAAACGTGTAAATAATCTACTCCTTACATAAAAAAAACTTGTTGATTGTGGTATGCAACCACTGTCACAGAGAAAACACAATGTCTGGTTTTATTGACACCTATATGTCTGCCTGTCTGTCTGCTAAAGACAATATGCAATACACAGCTTCAATCATTGACCACACGCAATTTGAAATTAACACCTGTCACGCTATACACCACAAACAAAATAAACTGATTTATGACTCGTGCACCCGAGTTCTGTCTCTGCCGCATTAATGCAATTAGGCAGGTGTGATACTTGTACACATGACATGTTTTTATGTCTGTGGGTTGCAAATAAACTACATCCATTTTACTCAGATGACTGGATCTTACAGAAACTGGTGCAAACTCTTGTCAGTTTCAAGTCCTGCTTTGTACTGGGAGAAATGACTGTTTCCAGCCATGCTGTTGTTCACCATCTACACTGAGATGATTTTTGATAAAATTGAACGCATATTCATTCTTTATGGGTAACAACTTCATCTTCTTGTAGTGTATATGATTTACTTTGACAACGGTATATTAACCCATACTGAAACGATGCATCAAGTACAATAAAAGAAGTTGTTATCCATAAAGAATGTTACTTTCTTGTGACTCGCCATACTTCTAAAATGCCCATCAAACAGATCATCTTTCTGTACACACAATGAGCCCTCTGCGTATCAGCAAATGAACCATCCAATTGGCAGCCATCATTACACTTGGGTACACAGCCACCTGCTATGACTGGGTTCGGTCTCCCGACGGCTTCGTTTCAAGAGAAGTAAGCCCATGTATAAAATATTGCACCTTTGAATTGCGATTGTACACTTATAATTTTGTTTATTTGTTTTTTTATACGCAGCAATGTATATTTTATGTCATGAATAAGTGATAATTGTGTTTTAATTATGTTTAATTTTTGGGTTGAATGTGACCTTTAATTACTGAGAATTTTAGATACTTGGACCTTCTGTGAAGATCCCTGAAAACATCTCTGCTCCACAATAAGGATGACATGTGTGACATGTTTCATCCTACAGCATAGAAAACTCCCATTGAAATAAACATATTTCTCCATGTCTACCATACTACACAATATATGTCAATATGTTTATCATTTGTCACCTACTATACCTTAGGTAGGTGAGGACTATGTGCTTTAAAAAGAAGACGAGCGCACAAATGCTACAGTGGGAATGGATCTGTAAACAACAAACAAGGCATTCAAGTTTGCATTGTTTATGAAATTATATTGCATGAACATTGATGGTATCAGTGTGTTGCTACAAGGGGTTACTACTGGAGTCAATGGAACGATTGTGATATCAACAGAGTATATTGCATGCTACCACTGCGATGTCAATGGAGTATTGCAAGCTACTATTTCAATAACTATCAACACTGTTCAGACTAAAGTCAAATTACAGATACATTGTCATTTTTTTACCAATTTCTTTTACATTGAACTACTTAAACCCAAAAATATGTTCAGTTGTTTATTCTTTATAACTCTCTGGTCAGTATTGGTCAAGCTGTCATGATGACTTCTTGATGAGCCTGAAGCCAACACATTCAAACAGGAGTTAATACTATTTATCACGCTTATTACAGAAGTGCGTTTTGCAGACTCTGTGATCCCCACAACTTTGCATGTAAAATACAGCAGCTGACAGCTACCGTATTGTTTACAAATTCAAAGTTTGTGAAATCCCCACTGTCTGCTTCAGTTGCCATTCTGACAAGGAGGGAGTCACTGTATATCTCCCTTACATCACTGCAAAATGTTGTCGCTTACAGCAATAAGAGATAAATCCCAATCGGCGGTAGGACTGATGGACAGAACATGTTTTCAAGTTACCATAATTTATAAAACAAATTAAAGCGATAGTATCAATAGCTGATGCAACTATAAATGTACTGGACCATCATTTCATACACCTGTCAATAAAGTACTATTGCGGCGTTCACAATTACGATCAGTCCCTAGATAAATGTCTTGTTACACCCTGAGCATGTAGTGCAGGAAGGTATTGTATGAGTGAGTGAGTGAGTGAGTGAGTGAGTTTAGTTTTACGCCACACTCACCATTGTTCCATCCATATGGCAGCGGTCTGTAAATATTCAAGTCTGGACCAGACTACCCAGTGATCAACAGCATGAGAATCAGTCTACATAAATGGGATGACATGACATGTTAATCAAATCAGCAAACCTGAATAACCGATCCCATCAGTCATGTTTTACAAGAACCATTGGTTACTGAAGATCAATTCTAACCCAGATCTTCACAGGTAGGTATCGGTTGAAGGGAGAAATCAGCCAGTATTGTAATGTTCTAAGATTGATTTCACTATACTCAGGCTGCATCAGTGCAGGCAACAAATTGTTACCACAGGTAACTTTCCTTGTCCAGTTGCACTCAGTTCAAAGTAATATTTTCCAGCAATTTTATTGGTAAACCCAAAATTAATTTTTTTTGGAATAAAACAATTATGATACGCAAAGATGTAAACAACTCTAATCACAAATAAGTTACATGAGACCAGACAATGTATACACAATCTTTGTGACATCTCATGGAAGGTCAGAGATCACTGTGTCACAGTGTCACATAATGTTGCCAAGCTGATAAGAATTTATAAATAAGAAGGAAAAAGTCACTCAAATGAACTTTACTGGGCATTGTGAAATGACGACCCCTCTCACTCTGGTGTGAAGAATCACCTGCATTCAGTGTCAGCAATAGGGGTGTTGATAAGATGGTGTAGCCCAACCACACTCAATAATTCACTTTGCTACACACAGTGCAGGTCATGAAAAACAAATAAATTGTACCCTGATGTGTATTTTACTACTAAAGATACAGTGTAACTGCTGGGGTCTTAAACACATTCACCTGCACTCTATACAAAGATGTTGCTGCCACAAGAAAAAGCTTTCTACAACATCCAGGCAGCAGTTCAATGATAATAATTCAAATGAGCATGCGTCACTTTCCTACTAAGATTGGTGAATGAACATACTGTTGTATAACTTATTTGACACATTGCATTTTATTCTTACAACAGGTCTGACCTGCTCTGACGTAATATCTGACCAAATGATCTAAATGTCAGGCTTGCACTCATGTACATGAATCCACTACATGACAAATATCATACATATCACAAATATTGGGGAACAAAAATGCACAGTAGGTAGTAAATACAAACAAGTAAGTAGCTGATGTATTATTCACTGTATTCAGTGAAACAATAGCAAAAACAATTCTTTGATTACTTGACGGCAATTAACAATTTGGTTTCTTTTGCAAATAATTTTAATCAATTGGCACCAATTGCATTTCATTACATCATAAATATACAGTATCAAAATATTTCAGTAGTTTGGCACCAGTGTGCCCCATAGTAAAGTTTAATGTGGATATTTACTAGAGCGATCGGAGAACTCTACTTGAGCATATTATTTAGTATATGTGGAAAAAAAAAAGCTGATGATACACAAAGTCTTGCAATCTCTGTTATCACCGCCATCTAGGATGTCACTAAATCAAACCAAATAAATAAAACAAATAACAGTGCTGAGCATGACTCGGATATATTTCATGTTGCATATCTCACTTGGATAAATAACACACAAATTCAAAACAGCATATTGGGGTCTTTTTTTAAGAAATTAAATATTTTTAATGATTCTAGTGCTTGAGAATAACGAATCGAATTCATATTTTAAAGGATATGTTGTGATACATGTGATAAATACATGAGTGAATGGTAGTAGCCCTAGGCGGTTTTTTTGGTAACGCTGCACACAGGTATTCCAGGTATATCATACTATATGGTAGCAATTTGTAAACAATCGATGCTGGACCAGACAATCCGCTCATGAACCACATGAGCGCTGGTCTACGCAAATGGAATATGATGATGTTAGTCAAGCAATCCTGATCCTGTTAGTCAACCATTACAACAAGCATAGGCTGCTGAAGACCAGTTCCAACATGAGTCTTATTGGGTCACATGTACGTAATAAGAATGTATCTGGAAATCTACACTTTGTGATTACAGTGGAAAACATAAAACCAAAAGTGCAGATTTCCAGATACATTCTTATTATGTACATATAACCACCCAAGAAGATTTGTGTAATGTAATGATCTAAAATTATGGCTACTATAATTATCTGCATACTCCATCTTACTCCATTACAGTGATAGACATAAAACAAATGACAAAGTAAGATGGAATATGCACATAATTACAGTAGCCTATGTCCATAAGTTTAGATCAGTATGCCTTTGCCTTGAACTGTACACTGAAACTGAAAAAAAGTCTTACGGGTTATGTTTCAGAATGGTTACTCGTAAGTCGCATGTGATTGTCGTCAATAAAGGTGAAAGTTTTGCTACAGACTTTATCTCTCATATTTAGATTTGATTTGGAGACATTAGTTTGTTGCTTTCCAGGTGATTTATTAGAGCTTCTCTGATGATAGACTCCATGATTTTGCATACAAGTTACAACACTACTGGCTAACGAACAGTTATCGCCAACACATCAGTATCACAGGTGTGCAGTTCCAGTTAATAACAATTCCGGTATTTTGCCCCATGGTATTTGACAACAGTAAAAGACAGAAGTCTTCCCTGCAAGTAACATAAAAGAAAAATTAATGATAAAATAAATGAACCTCACATGATTTTTCATAAGTTAATACGTCATTAATTGTTTCACTCCCTATCAATCTACTGTAAAAGAAGGTCCAGGCTCAATTATTTACAGACTGCTGCCATATAGCTGGAATACTGGGCCCAGATTTTCAAAGCTCTCTTAGTGCTAGGACAGTCGTAACTTAATGTTAATGTCTGGCACTTACCACTATCTTAGTGCTAAGAAAGCTTCCAAAATCTGGGCCCAGCTGAGTGCTGCATACAACTAAAGTCACTCACTCACTACTGTAAAAGAAACACTCAAATAGTCACACAGTCAATTATTCAGAGGTTAAATGAAAATATATTAGCATGAAAAAGTAACTGCTAGAGTTAATTCTGAGAAAACATCTATATATTCTGCCATGATTCCTTTCCACCGTGTTTTTGCAGCAGTGAATGGATTGGACACATTGGTGAATAGCTAATTACAGCAGAAGCTGTCTTAACCAGCACTCACTGGGACTGGATAAATAACATTAGCAAGCTCCACGAAGTAATTGGAGTAATTACAGCAAATTTGAAGGAACTGCATCTCAAATGCAACCCACTCATGGAACAATTGCAGCGATATCGGTAGTTTAGAAGTATGTGTAATAACATAAACACAATGCCCCTATCAGAAACAATGTCGGTAATATCGTGGCGTAATGTAAATTCGTGGACATCTATTTTCGTGTACCTATCACTAGTGAATCTATGCAGTCGATACACAAAAGTATGATGTAAGATTTCGTGTTTGTAAACAAGAAGTCATCTTCTTTTTCCTGCTGTCATAATTTGTAAATCACAAACTTCAAAGTATAGTTTTTTATTCAAATTTTTACAGCAAATGGCATATTTTTACTCTTCTCCAATAATGCAAAAACATCAACACGAAAATAAACACAAAAAATAGTTTTCATTCATGACATCGTCTATCTGTCAGTCGTCTGTACTGGTAAATGGTAATGCTAAAAAGTCTTTACCCCAGAAGGTGGGGTACTACAAACAAAAAATAACTATGGAAGCCCATTTTATACACAATCCTTATACCTTTAAATTTTCATGAAAAGTTAATAAGTCAAAGCAAAAAAAGTGAAAACTGTATAGGAAGCTCGTCATTTTGCTGATTTCTCGACATCACCAGAGACATGCCGAATTATTGTGTTGCCATCAATTGCTCCTTGGGGTCGGGTGATGGTGTCACTATGCACAGATTTCCACTGGACCGTGTGCTTTGTGCTTAACTTGGTTGTCATGTAAAATGTCATGTAAAATCCTAATGTCCATCAATAAAATACATATTTTACTACCAGTAGAAAGTAATTTTGATTTTGTAAGTCAGTGAAAACAAACTTAAATAGCATTTATCCCAGACAGGGAGCTGCCATTTTGTAAAATGGTGAAGTCACCGGCTAAAGTCTGTTAGAATTATTGAGATTATGGTTTGTTTTCATCAAGTTAGAAAATCAAAACTACTTTTTGCTAGTAGTTAAATATGTATTTGAATCATGGCCAAAAGGATTTTGCATGACACAACTTGTAACATAATGACTTCTTCCACGGAAGCAAGGAGAGGGCCAAAGTGACATTAATATTGCAAGCAATATTATATTGACCTCTACTTCGCTTCCAAGAGTGATATTGTTATGGTATAAGCAATGTCATGCTAATTTCCTATTGTCCATCAATAAAACACACATTTTACAACCAGTAGAAAGTAATTATGATTTTTTAAGTCAGTGAAAAAAAACTTAAAGGTCACATGCAACGTAAAACACAACTTTGCAGATTCTTGTAGCTTTAGGTATGCACTTACCGAAACAAATCATAAAAATGCCAATTGAACCTATAAAGTTGGAAAAAACGTGATGAAAAAAAAGCCAGCAAAATCTGAGTTCAAACGTTTCACTAAATTCCCCCCAGCGCTGGGGGGAAAACTGGTTTCAACAGCTGTGCTGCGCTGCGTCCATAACGCATGCGCAGTGAATAGGTTCGCGGAGCTTGAAACAGTATGCATGCCCAGCGTCTGTGGTCGTGAGCAGTAGTCTAATCTTGGTTGTGTACACAAACAAGTAAATAATTTACTGGTTACGTAAAACAACTTGTTGATTGTAGTAAGCAGTTTCTGTCACAGAGAAAGCTGAGTGTCTGGTTTATTCACAACCATATGTCTGTCTGCCTGTCTGCTAAAGACAACATTCAATACACAGCTTCAATCATTGACCACATGCAATTTGAACTTAACACCTATCAGACTATACGACATAAAGAAAATAAGTTGATTTATGACTTGTGCACCCGAGTCCCGTGTCTGCCACATTATGTAATTAGGCACGTGTGATACATACGACATGTTTTTATGTCTGTGAGTTGCAAACAAACTACACTCATTTTTTTCGGATGACTGAATCTGACGGAAACTGGTGCAAACTCTTGTCACTTTCAAGTCCTGCTTTGTACTTTGACGGATGACAGATTCCAGTCACGCAGTAGTTCACTATCTCTACTGACATGATTTTTTATTGGATCGAGCGCAAATTCAGCGGACATGTATTTTCCAAACCCAGCATCTCTATATACATTCTTCATGGATAACGACTTTTTTAGTGTATATGATTTTGTTTGACAACAGTCTATGAATCCATACTGAAACGACGCATCAAATACACAAAAAGAAGTTGTTATCCATAAAGAATCTTACTTTCTTGTGACTGGCTATACTTCTAAAATGCCTACCAAACAGATCATCTGTCTGTACACACAATGAACCCTCAGCATATCAGCAAATGAAACAGCCAATCAGAAGCCGTCGTTACACTTGAGTGCACATCCACCCGCTATGACTGGGTTCGGTCTCCCGAGCGCTTCGTTTCGGGGTAAGTAAGCCCAAGTACAAAATATTGCACTTTTGAATAGCGATTGTACGCTTAGAACTTTGTTTATTTGTTTATTTAAAAGCATCAATGTATATTATATGTCATGAATAAGTGATAAATGTGTTTTAATTATGTTTGATTTTTTGGTTGCATGTGACCTTTAAATAGCCGACTAAAATCCATTTGAATTAATGCGATTATGGTTTGTTTTCATCAAGTTAGAAAATAGAAACTACTTTCTACTAGTAGTTAAATATGTATTTGAATCATGACCAAAAGGAGTTTGCATGACACAACCTGTAACATAACATAAGCGAGGTCGGTCTCGAAGTGAAAATACTGTGTGATAAATTTCTCCACTTGCTAAATTTACTTGGTTTGTGACGTTCACTCACCAGTATGTAGACACTTGTCAATATACATCTTTATATTTGGTATCATAATCCTAATTACTTTATAACCATACTTGTATGCATTTTGAAACTTAATAAAAAGAAGCGATCTGCGAATGTATAACAGGAATGTAATATCTAGACAGTTTATAGTTTTCCTATATGAATCATAATTTGCACGCACGCCCTGGTGTATGTCGTCTGTATCATTACACTTCACAATGAAAACAATGATTCTGTTGAAAGCTATGACAACTTAATAAAAACAAAATGCAAATATTAAAATTAAAACAAATTTAAGTTATAGGAGCAATGTTAGACTATTACCTTGTTCGAGAAATGTATCCATCAACAGCCACAAAAACAAGTGATATATAATTCATCTGCAGATTTCACAAGTGACGTTTCTTAACAGTCTAATTTACGAAAACGTGATGTATCGTTTCTGGTTTTTCCCACTGCTGTGTAGTCTCAATGGTCACACAAGATAGCACACCTGGCAACTAATTGCATAATGTGTGTCATTCTTTTAAAAGAGTAATTTCGTTAGCCAATAATGAGCAATCAATCAATGTATTGGCAGTTAATCCTTTGAAAAAAGGGTGTTGTTTTTACACAGACACGACAGGGTGTCTGCATAGATTACTAAATGTACATACATAAACACTACCTTTTGACAAATCTCCATTTAAATCTGCATAAAAGTAATTCATCAGTCAGCGTGTTATCGGTTAATCCCTTGATCAATCCAGACACAAGAAATGACAAATGGGAACCTTTGTCGGGTAATCTAAGTGGCGTTACCACCAATTATACCTGTTACAAATTCATTAACTGAGCATCAAGTGAATGATGACAAATAACATGTAGATTTAAGTAGTATAGGGAATGATAGTTCTGGCTCACTTTCAAGAAATGTCTCTACAAAGCCTTATTTACTAAATAAGGCTTTGGTTGGGCCATTAGCTCTTGCTACTATTACCCCTACTACAAAAAAGTTGGCGGTAATTACTGTGCCTTGGTAGGAGGTAACACTGTGCCGTACGGTACGATCAATAATTCTTCTCTTACAAAACCCCTACCCGGCCCATCCCTCAAGTAGTACAAGTTAGGTTCGTCGGCTTTCATATCCACTTTATCTATGTTGTAAGTTTTGACTGACCATATAGGATCGGTGGCCCGCTTACGGCTATCGCCCTCGTGTTCCCCTATGTCATGTTTATATCGATGAAACAGTTTAACGTGAACCGCCTACGATCTCTTTGGTGTTCATAATAAAGGCTTGCTGGGCTTTTTGTATCCCCTGTTCTATGTACTTTTTTTTCTCGTCCTCGCTGATAGCAGACTTACGAGACTTGGATCGAATATCTTGTTTCATTCCGTTATATTTTTTGAGTTCAGAGAGGATTGAACGAAACTCCTCTTCTGAGATCTTACTATCAGAGAGTGCCGTGGAAATTCGCTCACTCACTGTGTTCAGCTTTGCTTCGGCCAGAACCCTGATCTCGTCATGTTTCAATGCCTTACGATTAAGTCTGCGTGATACTAACTTAAGCGCCAATCCTGCCAACCCTGCCACCCCTGCCGTTATTTCAATACCTAGCACTATAGGTGCAGCCACGATGGTAGCTAACAACCCAACGCCTGCCGCCCCTAGTCCCATGCTGGTTGCCATAAGGGTAGTGTCAGCCCCGTCCACGATATTGAAAGCTCTATTGTACTTTTTACATAGGGCTTTCCGCGTGTCACGGTCTTGTTCTAGTTGACGTTTCACATCACATAACTGCCTCAAGCGGAACCCATCTACGGTTTCCAGCGTCTTCGCTACTTCCTCTACGACTGGGTACAGACCCATCTATAATATATATTTTGAAAAATATTTTAATTGGGTTTCAGTTAATATTTCACGAATGAATTTGAAGCCTACAAGGGATAGATCATAATTAATGATAATAGGTGTGAAGCTAATAGACTTTTCTGTTGTAATAAAAACCCCAGGGAGGCTTATTAAGCGGTTTATAGGACCCGTGGTATCCCGTTGTATAACAATACGGCAATATTGACCTACGTGTTCGTCAAACCAGTGTATTGTCAACCCGGGTAAAATTTGGCGTCCTTTCGAGGCGTTGTCAAAATACTTAAAGACGACTTCTATGATGATTGTGTAGAGGTAGTTTATTTGATCAAGATGCTCCTTGGGTAAAAAAAACTTACGGCTAAATGTTAATTTACTTTCTGTGTCAGAACTTAACCCACTTTTTTCTCTAATACGAGAATCTATCGAGACTGTTGCTTTATTCTCCGTAATGAAATCCCCGGGCCAGATACCGTTATTCCTAATCTTAGAGATGTACCCCCACTTTTCTTCTTTTAATGTGATATAAGGTGAGGCGATTGTTAAGTTGAGCAGCCATTCAGGCTCTTTTAAATCTGATAACGACACCCTTCTGTACACGTTGTCTTTGAAGTGCAGGATGTATAATTCATCTTCCTCACCAGGCTGATCGAATCCCTCCGTATCTCCCAGGTCGTTAAGTGTAGTGTTGGGATGATGACTGGTCATTATTATACTATTACGATATAATTTCCAACTGGTTTTCTGATAATAATTCAGGGGTTAACTTCATACCCATGAAGTGTATGTTGTCAGGCAGGAAGATATTGATTAGTGATATCTTGTTTTCCACGATCACGTTGACCCCCTGCAGACTGGTCTTGGAGTCGACACCCACCCGCACGTAAACGTTGCAAACTTGATACTGGTGTCGTTTCACCCACCCGAGTTTGATCCCCTTCACGATCTCGACATCATTCCCCGATGGTTCCCCTAGGTAGACTTTGATGATCAGTGTTGAGTTTGCCGGTAGATCCTCTAGTATAGTGACCACACCTTCGAATTCAGACACCAACTGCAATTTCACGTTTTGTATGGCTGGTTTACTCGATAGCATGTGGGCTGCTATAGTGTTGACTGGGCTGATGACTATGCTACGTCTCTGAGTTGGGACGTAAGCCACGAGCAGGGTTCCATTGTTCACGACTTTGTTTAGGTGGTTGTCTTTGTTATCAGTGAACACGTAGGGGGAGACGAGTCTAATATTGATAAACCAGTTGTTATCGGGTAACAACACCCACTTGTCATCTTCGGTGAAGACGAGCATATATGGCTTGTTTCGGGCGACGGTAGTGCTCTCAACATCGTCTAAGTCGAACAGTTTACCTCCGAACGATGGGTATATTACCCAATTATTATCACCGGTGTTGACAAGGGCGTACTTAGTGTTGACTGTTGCTCTTGTGGTATCTATCATATCACTTAGGGTTCCACCGGAGGGGATTTCAACGCGTTTGTAAATGTTGTTTTTCAGTTGAAAGGCGTACGATTTACCATCTACTCCGGGAGCGTCGAAACCGCGCGTGTCTCCAAGGTCGGAGATCCCGATATTGACGCATTTTTTCACTCCGGGCCCTTGTGCGCTGGTCATTTTACATGAAGCGTTAAACTGAGGTATCCTATATTTACAGGATTATGATTTATATCTAACACCGATATTGTCAGCTCAGGTATGTTGCCCTGGGTTAATCTCTTATACTGCCGTGGTGAAAACGACTCGGTTCTACCGTCGTTGAATTTCTCAGTTTTCACCGGCACTGCTCTCAGTATAGTGGAAGGGTGACCTCCTTGAATGTTGTACGTTGTGCTCACCTGACCAAGATGAATGTACAGCTCTCGGTACGGTACTAGGTCGGGTAACTTCGTGCCTGTGACGGTTGTTGTTGGTTTTATCTCGTCAGGAGACATACCGAGTATCCTCGCTAATGGTCGGCCTAGCCTTAAGGGGTTTCTTCCGTTGTTGATTAACACCACTGTACCGTTTGAGTCGTTCATCTTGAGTTCGGCTCCCAGGGGTTTGAAGACCTCGTCGTTTAGAGAGCACACGCTGTAGTAGCCGTCAGTTATTTGACTGCGAGTTCCACTGACGAACAGCTTATTGTTGCTGATGTTGATGTTAGTCCATTGCGGTAGGTAGGTGATATCGCAGAGTGCGACTTCGAGTTGACCTGACGTGTTATCGATCGCGTGTGTCAGCTGAACGGCCTCACCGCTCGTTATTCCTGGAAGTGTTATGTACATGTTAGAGTATATATGCTCATTATATAATAGTTTTAAAATGTATTCCCCTGGTGTGTTTTACCCTAAACTGGATGTAGATTTCTCCCCCATGAAGATCGTGGTTGCTCCTGAGTTGTATTTCAATGCCCAGCTTTTAGATGTGTTCGATAAGTATAAGCTTTCGGTGACTAACATCAAGGCAGTCCACGCTTGGTTCAACAACCCTATGCAGTTCTGGCAGAATCAATTCAACTTTGCCGTGTGGTGCGCTACAACGGGGTGTGGTGTGACATTGGCCGACACTCGGCGTGGGCCGCTGAGTCAGTCTGTGTTCAAGTTCCACGTGTACTACCAGGTCAGACGTATCCTTAAAGAGATCAGCGCCCCCCTCCCACAGGACAAAGCATGGGGCGCAACAAACAACCCGTACGATAGACGGGCCTACGAACGTATTTGCAATGAATTCGAAATAAACCCGAAGACGGATTGGCGTTTGCCGGGGCCGAACCACGGGTTGGGTATTCCTTATGATGGCGCGCGATCAGTGAAAGAAGTCAGTGATGATTTACTGAAACGAGATATACTACGCCAGCACTTTGCTTTGTCGAGTAATGAATGGAGGGATGATCGTATGAACTTTAAAGGTGGTGTTGCTTTCACAGTCCAGAAAGTGGAGCAGTCAACCGCAGACGGGTGGAAAATGTTCATGCTGGACACGTCGAAAGGATTCACTCGTGCCGGGGTAGTCAGGTTGAACGACTCGATTCGAACGTACGTGTGGGCGCTGTTGGGTGCGCAGTCTATGACGCGTTCCAACATCCTCGGTAAGGGAACTGCTTACGACGCTCAGAAACAGTTCGGATGCTATCAATTCTCCAGTTGATCTCCCGCGGGCCATCGACCGTTACCAAAACGTGTTAGAATACGCCAGATCGAAAGTCAATTACGTGTTCGGCGTGGGGCTGTACATGGCTCCGAGTGATATGCAACTGAGAATAAAAAAAGTGGTGGGTTATAACAACAAAATAGTCATAGCCACGGCGGACCAAAAATTGGGTATCAACCCCGATATTAACACCCCCTATATCCCACACATCCCACCACGTGAAACGGGTATAGTTGCGCCGCCCCCGGAGCCTAAAGTTCATGTGCCCCCCACACACCCCCATATTCAGGCCTCCAATCACATCGATAGTAAAACAGCCCTAGTGGTTGTTGGGGTAACTTTGGGACTTATTTGGTTAAAGATTTCTTAGCCGCTACGTACACCAGACCCGCCACGGCGACGATGGCTGCCCACAGGTTTTGACTGAGCCACATGGCAGTTTTAGACAGAGCGCTCAACAACCACGAGACGATGCTACCCAGGATGCCGGGAAGGGCTTCGGCGGCTTTACCAGCCAGTTTAGCTAGGCCTTCCCCGAGTTTTTTTATCCAGTCTTTAACACCACCACTTGGAGTTCCCCCGCCGGCAGGTGTGGGGGTTCCCCCTGTCAGTGACACCACCAGGGTTGATATGATGAAACCCAATGCAGTTAGAATGCTGGCGATGGTGATCCCTTGCTCCCGGAACAATATCCGAATCCTGTTGGCTAAAGTTGTATCCTCATTCAGTATTCTATCGATTGTTTCCCGAATACGACTGATCTGGGATCGAAGCTGTTCACGATTCGAGGAAGCGGCTTCCAATCGTGTACGTCTCTCGTCTTCTAAATCGCGTAGTCGTTCATTGATGCGACGCTTCATATCATCGTTTTCAGTTTCGTTGAGTTTGGTTTTTTCCCTAGCGATGTGCTCGTCGATTTCGTTCAGTTTCCCCATGTTGTTCACGAGTTCTCCACGCACGCGTTTCACGGCTTCGTCTAAGCCGTGCAGTTCCCTTACCGGAAAGTCAAACCCCGGTAACGGTTTGTCCCAGTAGGTGCTCAACAGTTTTTCTATGCTGTCCGAGGCTTCTGTAGCACGCTGTGGTGTCATTTCATCTCTAATGGTGAGGTGGGATCTGGTAGCTTGCAGATCTTCTTTAACGACCTTAGGTATTGCACCACCGTAATCATTCATGTTTAGATTTTTACGAATAAATTCGACACCATGGCGGCTGGCTAGAGTTGACAAGGCCAGTGGTTTTTTATTGCGCTTGTTAACGAGGTCAACCTCTGGGTTAGACTTAAGGCGTAGAACACCCTTTGTATCAATAAAAAAATTATCAAGGTATCGGCCCTGTGGATCAACGTAGTTTTTATCACTTCTTAAACTTTCGTAATAATCATCTACCGTTGTTGCCAAAAGTTCTTGGTTCAATGATGAACTAGTAAATGAGGTCTCCTGCTCATCATCGAATGCCTGGGCACTAGCGCCCGGCATCTCCGTCATATCTATGTCTTCATCCATTAGTATTTAAATATATTTTATTTATATATAACAATGTACGGTAGAAAATTAGATCCTTTCAGAAGATTGAGAGAGCCATTAGGCGCCAGAGCCGTGCGACAGTCGGTGACCATCACCAACAATCCCAGCAAGATAGACCAGAATCAAACTCTGCTGGTTAGATTTCCAAACCTTGGTGAGAATGACCTCATTGTACCAGGCACTGTTCGACTGGCGTTTAATATCACGTTGACCTCCGACAACGACAAACGCGAGCTAGTGCGGAACGTGGGTCGAGCTATCATCAAGAAAACGACCGTCAAGATCAGCGGTAACGAGGTGCTGAGCATCGACGACAGCGACGTGTTTCACTGCTACAGGGATCTCTGGAAAAGCGATGGAGAACGAGTCAATGATGTGTACCAGGGTATCAGCAAATCAACCCGGGCGCGCATAGGGTACGTCTTCACGACAGACCAGCAAGACAAGCTATCGGATGGTGAAAAGGCCATCGCTCGAGCATACGGGAATCGATTCTGCGTGCCGCTCGACTTCGAGTTGCTCACGGGACACGCGCCGTTTTACCAGGCCGCGCTGGGTGATAGGCTCGAATACGAGCTCACGTTTAACGACTATAGCAAAGTAGTGTGTACGCCGAACGGTGATGAGGCCAGTTATACCATAGACAACATCTCTCTGGAGTTCGACATGGTCACTAGCCCGGAGCTGGCCAGGCAGGTTCGAAGCCAGTACTCTGGGAAGATGGCTATCCTATACGATCGCGTACTGAGGCATAGATCAGTCGTGCGAGATAAGAGCGACACTGTGTGGAATATCAACCTGAACGTGCCGGCGCGATCGATGAAAGGTATCCTGGTCGTCCCCGTGGAGGATTACGAGCCATTCCAGAGGGACAGCGAGAAGTTTTTCAACCCCGAGATTGAAAAGGTGGAAGTGACCATCGAGGGCGTGCCCAACCAGCTGTTCAGTCATGGTATGAGACCACACCAGCAGTGGGATGAGATAAAAAAGCTACCAGTGGGGGATTACATAACAAAGGACCTGGACCTAAGCTCCGTGCAGATCGGTGAATACCTGACCACCAAGTACGCCCTATGGTTGGACATGCGATCCACGGATGATGATAAACTGCACGGTAGCGGGCGCCGTATAGATAACGGCAGCGAAGGGATAACCATCCAGATTACTAAGAAGGCTCAAACCGCTGGTAAGTTGAAATTATATCTGTACGTTATTATGGACGCGCAACTTAATATAGACAATGGGAGATTCGTGCAAGCCATCTACTGATGGGGGGTACCCCCCCACACCCCCCAACAATAAACAGTCCCCACTGCCCCACACCCCCCAGGGGTACCCACAACTACCCACTGACCCACACTGCGCCATAGTGTGCGGGCAGACTGGCTGTGGGAAGACCGTTTTCGTGTTGGATATGTTGGAGGGTTACTACAAGGATGTGTTCGATAACATCGTTATCATGTGCCCTACTCTGAGCATGAATAAAACGTACGCGCGACCTTGGGTGATGACGGACCCGGACGTACACAAAATCGACCCTGGAACACGCCTGCAGGACTGGTTGAAAGCTCTTCACGAGAAATTTAAAGGGGAACCGACGCTGTTCATACTGGACGACTGCAGCGCTAATCGCGAGATAACAAAAAAGAGAGACATGCTATCGTACCTGGCCTTCTCCGGCCGGCATGCAAATCACAGCGTCTGGGTGCTAACGCAGAAGTTCAACTCGGTGTTGAAAGACCTCAGGGAGCAGACGCGATGGGTGGCCTTATTTCACTGCAAGGACAGGGATTCGTTCGAGGAGTGTTTGAGAGAGAACGATGTGATGAGCAAATTAGAACGGGAACGGGTGAAGAAACAGCTCGCTGAAACTAAACACGCTAAGCTCGTGCTAAAGACCGACCAACCAGTAGCATATATAGTATGCTAAAGCTAAGCAAAGCTAAGCTAAAGCTAAGCAAAGCTAAGCAAAGCTAAGCAAAGCTAAGCATATAGCTATGATATTTGAAGTATTTATCGTGTGCAACTTAACCTTCATTTCTCTGTGTTTTGTCTGCATCGGGTATTATATAGTTAAAACTAAATCTTACTTGTTATATTATAAGATGGAGTGTGAGGAATTGCTCGAACAATTGTCGTTGGAGGGTTCCCCCACTGGGGGTGTGGGGGATTCCCCCAAGCGAGAGAAACTGGTGGCGTTGGCTGTTGGCGGCAAAGCCAAACATTACTTTGGAGACTACACCCCGGATAAAATTCACAAAATGTCAGCCGAAGAAATCGATAAGCTATACGCTAGATACGAGTCCCGGCTCGGAGCAGAAATGACAAAGACAATAGGATCGGCTATGACCCAGATATACACCGGTATTGTATCATACTTCCTTCCCATTCCACCAGAGCGCCGACTTTACCTGTGGGAGGACCTCGAGAAAGACCCTTTTATCGAACACGCCGTGAGCTCTATCAGCTGCGGGCTGTACCACAAATATGGTATGTTGTTGGCTCCAGTGACGGCGGCGATTATCACGGCAAAACATTGTCAATTTGAGAGAAAGAATAATAATAACAGTATAGATGGATGCTGCACAGGAACCAGTGGAGGTACCCCCAACAGTGGAGGAGACCCCTTCACAGGAACCAGTGAGGGAAGTGAGGGAAGTGACCCCCACAGTAACCAGGCAGAAGAATCCTAAGAGAGTAGCTGCCGGTAAAAAACGGTGGTGTAACCAACATAAAGTGACCAACCCAACCCGACTGTTGTTGGCTGTAGGCGTAACTGCTGCCGTGGTTATAACATGGTTATATGTGGGGGTACCCTCCCACAGTGAGCCACCACCCAACACTGAGGTAACCCCCAACAGTGGGGGTGTGGGGGTATCCCCCACTATTGACCCGCATATCATGTTATAATTTTAATATTTTATATCATATACATAATGTCTGAGGGGAAAACGTTCGTCAACGACGCATACCACGCCACAGTGGTCGCCAGTCTAGCCGTAGGATACGCTCGGTTGACTAAAATGGTGCTTAAACAACCAACTATCAAGCTAGATTTCAACCTGCAGGATATGGGTATGCTCATAATGAACCTTGGTATGGCGATGGCCACAAAAGACATCCTAGTAAAACAAGGAATAATACCTGATAATATAATGAAATAAATATAGGGATGTCCACGATAGCTATGATGGTCGGTGGGGCGTTAGTGAATGCCCTGGCATTTTCCGGGAGTAATTTCCTCTTCTCTAAACTACGAGATGATCACGCGGCTGAAATACAGGAAGAAAGGAAGCGACACGATCTCGCTACTGAGAAATTACAAAGAGCACAGGCCGAGTACGCTAAAAAACGCCTCCAGAGGATCGATTTCATTAATGAACAACTCCAGCGTGAAAACCATGCCGTTCAAACATTCAACGATGTTGATGAAGCAATGAAAGAATACTACCTACTAACTGGTAAACAATTGGAACCGCTCAATAAACCCACACTCGCTCAGTACTACACACCATCCAAGGGACAAATGAATCGTGAACTGGGCTTCATAGTGTTGGGTATAGCAGCTACTGCGTTGGTTGCGAAGCAATTAAATTAAAATACCTATATAAGTAAACATGAGACCCGCTCCATACCGATGCGAATACATACTTATGGGGAAGACCGAGGCCTGTGGTAGGAAATGCAGGAATCAGGGGTTCTGTTGTTTCCATATGGGAAGTCCTAACTACACGTGTTCTGTGTGTGGTATCGGGGTTAAAGGGCACTACTGTCTATGTAAAGCTCACGGAGCGAACGTAGTCAGACATCAACTCATCTACGAGAATAAAAAAGGCTACATAAAAGAACGTAGGCGACTGCTCAAGATAGCCACTTAAGGGTTACCTCCCCTTACTGTGAACCAATTAGACATTGGTTCTCTTAGGTGTAAACACGATGTCTACTGTAAGCGAGCTCAAGCGGGTCGCAAAACAGAGAGGTGTCATCGGGTATTCTCGAATGCGGAAGTCAGCATTGTTGAGATTACTAGGTTTAGAAGCCCCTCCTACAGTAAAACAATTAAAAGCTCAAGCAAAACAGCTTGGATACACGGGTTATTCAAACCTGGGGAGAGCCGGGTTAACCGCATTGTTATCACATGCCCCCGTAGCAAAACCTCCCACTGTAAAACAACTGAAAGCCGAGGCACACGATTTGGGTTTAGGCGGGTATTCTCGTATGAGAAAACCACAGCTTGTAGAATTATTACGACAGAATAGAGCTATTGACCTACAGTTCGTGCGCACTGAGCACGCCGTAGGCAATTATTTGAGAGGTTGGCGCATGCGCGTTGATAGAAACATAGACATTACAGATATCAAGCCTCTGATAGCTGATAAGGTCAACCAGGAACTAAATAACCTAGGAAGTATCAAGTTTCAGATCACAGTGAAAATGTCGCTCGATAAGCAGGTTGGGAGTACCACTGAGTATGTTCAGCCTTACTTCCGAGGTAAACAAGAGGTCGTCACACATGCAGAGACCATTGACGCATCAATCGATACAAGTTTTCAGCAGATACGAGAATCTCTGATAGCTGATAAGGTCAACCAGGAACTAAATAACCTAGGAAGTATCAAGTTTCAGATCACAGTGAAAATGTCGCTCGATAAGCAGGTTGGGAGTACCACTGAGTATGTTCAGCCTTACTTCCGAGGTAAACAAGAGGTCGTCACACATGCAGAGACCATTGACGCATCAATCGATACAAGTTTTCAGCAGATACGAGAATACCTAGAACGCTACACACACTTGGGGTCCGGGTGGGCTGTAGATAAAATCGATAATGTCTATCTAGACATAGCTAACTACGTGCCGTTCAGAGGCGGGTCATACCTAGCCTTGCCTCCCTACTATAGGAACAAACATGCCATAGTAAACGTTAAGAATAGAGGAAACGATTGCCTGAGGTTAGCTATCAGGTCAGCCTTATTTCCAGCTGGCAAGAATTCAGATAGGCTTTCTAGCTATCCCCAAGACGATGGGCTTAATTGGGATGGTATAGATGAACCCACCCCAATATCCCAGATCACTAAAGTAGAAAAACAGAATAATCTGGCTATAAATGTCTTTGGGCACGAAGGTAACACAACAATAGTACACAGGGTCAGCCCGGTGAAGGATCGCCAAGTTATCAATATATTCATGATCCAGCGAGGTGAAAAGTATCACTACACGTGGATAAAACATCTCAGCCGGTTGTTGCACGACCAGTCGAAACACGTTGGGGAAAAACACTTTTGTGTACGATGCCTACACGGTTTCAGTCGAGCTGATTTATTAGAATCCCACCGGGATGATTGCCAAGGTGTGGGGCAGACGGCCATACGAGTCGACATGCCTAAGGAAGGTGAAAATATCCTAAAATTCAGTAACCACAAGAACCAAATGTCTGTACCTTATATTATATACGCCGACTTCGAAGCCTTAGTGGCTGCCGCCGGCGAGGCTCCCTTCACCCACAAGACACAAGAGCATAAAGCCTGTTCGTTTGGATACATTGTCGTCCGTTGTGACGGGGAAACGAAAGCTCCGGTAGTATATAGGGGGCCTGATGCGGCTGAAAGGTTTCTAAAGTGTTTGCAGGAGGAAGAAAAAATTATTAGGAATGCATTGTATAAAATCGCTCCCATGCGTCTGACCCGAGCCGACAGGCTAGCCCACGCTAGTAGCACTAACTGTCACGTGTGTGACTCACCACTTAACGGTGATTCGGTGAGAGATCACTGCCACATAACTGGTAAGTATAGAGGCGCCGCTCACAACGCGTGCAACCTCAAGCTTAAAATCAACCCTAAGACAATAAACATCCCCGTTGTCTTTCACAACTTGAGAGGGTACGACTCACACTTGATCATGCAGGCCATCGCGAAAATCGATGGTAATATAACGTGCATCCCCAACAACATGGAGAGATACATCTCCTTCAGCTTAAACGGACTTAGGTTCATTGACTCGCTTCAGTTCCTCCTGTCGTCACTCGACAGTCTGGTCAAGGCCAACAATACTTTCCCTATCACCGATCGATACACAGACGCCGAGACTAGACCCCTGCTTATGAGGAAGGGTGTGTACCCCTATGAGTACATGGATAGTTGGGCCAAGTTCACCGAGACCAGACTACCCCCTATTGACTGCTTTTATAGCAAGCTGAATGAGGCGTCCGTCTCACGAGATGATTACTCGCACGCGACTAACGTATGGAATAAACTGGGTTGTAAGAACCTGGGTGATTATCACGACCTGTACTTGAGGACAGATGTACTGCTGTTAGCCGACGTGTTTGAAACGTTCAGGCGGACCTGTTTAAAGCAGTATAAACTCGACCCCGCATGGTATTACACCAGCCCAGGTCTGTCGTGGGACGCCTTGCTTAAAAAGACCGGAGTTAATTTGGAATTGCTCACAGATTACGACATGCACCTATTCATTGAGAAAGGCTTGCGAGGTGGGATTTCCATGGCATCCAAACGATACGCGAAAGCAAATAATCAATACGTGAAAGGTTACGATCCTAACAAACCAACCAATCACATTCTATACCTCGACGCAAATAACCTGTACGGCTGGGCCATGAGTCAGTATCTACCTACAGGGGGATTCGAATGGGTACCCCACGTTGATGTTATAGAGGTTGCACCAGATTCGAACAAAGGGTATATCCTCGAAGTTGACTTAGAGTATCCCAAGGAATTACACACATCGCACAACAGCTATCCCCTTGCACCCGAACGTATGAGGGTTAATACAGACTGGATGTCTGAGTACCAACATAACTTGTCAGGTGGGCGTGTGACAGACGTTGAAAAACTCGTGCCTAACTTAATGAATAAGACCAAGTACATCGTTCACTATCGCAACCTACAGCTGTACCTGTCGTTGGGTATGAGGCTGACCAAAATACACAGGGTGCTCATGTTCGACCAGAGCCCATGGATGGAGCCCTACATCAGAATGAACACAGACCTACGAAAAAAAGCCACCAGTGATTTTGAGAAAAATCTCTACAAGCTCATGAACAACTCGGTGTTTGGTAAGACTATGGAGAACCTGAGGAAACGCGTGACCGTTAAGCTGGTTAGATCTAGTGAGGAAGACAAGCTCAGGAAATTGATAGCCAGTCCGGCATTCAACCGTAATAAAATATTTACAGACAACCTGGTTGCCATACACATGAAGAAAAGCCACATAAAATTCAACCGGCCTGTTTACGTGGGGATGAGCATCCTCGATTTATCCAAACACCTGATGTACGACTTTTACTACAACGAGCTCAAGAAACAGTACGGCGACAGGTGTGAAGTACTGTACACTGACACGGATTCCCTGCTGATGGAGATTCGAACCGAGGACGTGTACGAGGACATGAAAAAACACCTCGATTTATACGACACCAGCGACTACCCTAAGACCCATACCCTACACAGTACAGTAAATAAAAAGGTCCTAGGTAAGATGAAGGACGAGTGTGCTGGCACGCCCATAGCCGAGTACATAGGTTTGAGACCTAAGATGTACTCCATACTGAAAGCCGACAATAGTGAGATCCGGAAGGCTAAGGGGGTTAAGAAGTATGTGGTGAAACAACACATCAAACACGCTAGATTCAAGGAAGCCCTGTTCAAGACCCGTACCTTTAGGCATAAAATGAACACACTTAGAAGTGATGGACATAAGATATACGGACTGACTATAAACAAGACGTCCCTGTCGCCTATGGACACGAAACGTTGGATAGCTATTGATGGGATAAACACATATGCATATGGACATGAAAAAATTTGAGGCTATTTACTACAGCCCGCGTGGGTACTGGAAAGGAGCTAACGCAGTAGATAAGCTAGCTAAAATAGCGCGAGTACCCCCGGAGGAAGCCAAAGCGTGGCTTGAAAAACAAGCCCTGTGGCAGATCTATTTGCCGGCACCACGCTACGTGCCTAGAAGGAGGTTCGGTATTAACATACCTAATAGCATTCACCAGGCAGACCTACTGTTCCTACCCCACGATAAGAGGTACAAGTATGCCTTAACCGTAGTGGATGTAGCCAGTCGTTACAAGGAAGCCGAACCCTTGACCACGAAAGATTCGGCCCAGGTAGCCAGAGGATTTGAACGCATATACAAACGCAGCCCACTGACGTGGCCAACAGAGCTGCAAGTTGACCCCGGACGGGAGTTCATGGGTGCCGTGTCACAACTGCTAGCCAAACACGATACAAAGGTCAGGCGTGGCACGGCCGGAGCCCATCGCAGCCAAGCCATAGTTGAGAGATTTAATAGGACTTTGGCTGAGCGCTTGTTCGGCTATCAGTATGCTAGGGAGATGACCACCCCTGGAAAACGATCGACTGAATGGGTCACGAGGTTACCCAAGGTGGTGTCGGCAATCAACCATGAAGTCACCCGTCTCACCGGTAAGAAACCGGCAGACGCTATCAAACTAAAATCAATAGTTGCAGAGTCGGCCGCTCCATTGCGTGGGAAGGAGAAACAGATACCAGATAGGGCCCTAGTGAGGTATCTATACCAGCCGGGGGAACACGAGGGCGATAGCCGTAAGCGAGCCACCGATCCTATATGGTCAGTCAAAACTTACAACATAGATAAAGTGGATATGAAAGCCGATGAACCTAACTTATACTACTTGAGGGATGGGCCGGGTAGGAGTTTTGTAAGAGAAGAATTATTGATCGTACCGTACGGCACAGTGTTACCTCCTACCAAGGCACAGTAATTACCGCCAACTTTTTTGTAGTAGGGGTAATAGTAGCAAGAGCTAATGGCCCAACCAAAGCCTTATTTAGTAAATAAGGCTTTGTAGAGACATTTCTTGAAAGTGAGCCAGAACTATCATTCCCTATACTACTATTTATACCACCTAACACGGATTACAACCTAGGGACACCAAGTGATTTTGACAGAATCATCTATGAAAACAAGGGTTGTAACTCGGAAACAAGGCAAAGCAGGAGACAAAACTAAATGATAGATTGTGAGAACATATAGCTTTCATTTTTCACAACAGCTGTCGCTATTTCAGGTTTGTACAAACCAGTAAATGAAATAGTTTACCCCCTGAAATATAGATGAATTCTGCATACTTATACCTACTATTACGTCATGGAGATGCACCGCTCTAATTGGTTGAAATTTCGTTTGCGGTTGAGAATTGTGCACTGTTGTCGAAAAGGTCGATTTAAGGTGAAAAAAGATCGAAATGAGCAGTTTTAATGACAGGGTTTCATTTATAACGATGTCAATGAGTGATTTATGCATTTGCACAGTCCTAGAGTAGATGTGACCTTTAAATGCATCTTTTTGATGTAAAAGACAAAAGTAGACAAATTCTGAACATTTCCTGACAAAAACCTTCTTATCAGCATTGTGAGACATGAACTTCAATATTACATCTGTATCAGCTTGTTGGCATAAACTATTCACCATACTGTTTGTCCGGATTTTAGCTATCACAAACATTGATGTCACTGCATGCAGTTGACCTTGACACTGTCGTGTGGATGGTGGCTTCATCCCGGTATGATAGCAATGTGTCAAATGCTAAAACATATGTTTTTATAAACATTTTATATTGATGAAGGTTCCAATAATTGTTAATTTTCATAAGATAAGTTAATCCTTTATTATCCCGAAGGAAATTTGTTGTACATTGTATAAGTTAACAGATTATAAACACAGATAACAATTAGGTAGGAACACAGACAAACGACAATACACAGCTATATAAATAAGAAATGAATTACGCCCAGTATTAAAATACACCCAGTACGTAAGTGCGGAAACAACGTTAGAAGAAAAACTTTATGAGGCCTGCTCGTTGTAAAATTTGATACTAGTTGGTATGAAAGACTGACGGGCGCGGTTGGATTTGAATAACGGCAAGCGGAGACGACGTCAAGAAGGCAAAAATTCAAATTTATAATGTAGGCAATGGTCGCAATCATTCATAATTTTTTTTCACTTTTTTAAGTACTTGCCATTCGAAAAATACACTAAGAGGTTCTAAAGGAATTCCAGATATTTTGCTGGCGGTATTAACAATTTTGAAAAGTTTGTTTTTGTTTTGCACCGACAGGCTTCCATACCAGCATATAAAGTTATAAGTTAGAATACTTTGGATAAAGGTTTGGTAAAAGGCTCGCATTAGAGTTTTGTTGATGGAAAACTTCCTCAACTGACAAAAGAAATACAGCCGCTGTTGTCCTTTTTTGTAAATACGATTGGTGTTTTCCGTAAGAGATAATTTTGAGTCAATTACTGTGCCAAGATATTTGTAGCTGTCCACAATTTCAATTTCTTCACCAATAATAAAAAGCGGTGTTAAACTTGATTTTTTCCTTCTGAAATCAATAATCATTTCTTTTGTTTTTTCAGTGTTTAAAACCAGATAGTTCATGAACCACATGCATTGCCGAAACGTGTTAGGTGCCCAAATATTGATTACACAAGGTTACAAGCATTACCGAAATTGCTTCCGATAGGGTTGTTGTGTTTGTGTTATTACCACTAACCTACCAATATTGCTGCAATTGTTCTGCGAGTGGGCTGTATTGAGATAACTTAACAAACAGTTGAGTAATTTTGTAATACTACGAAAAGATGGCGATATATATCTGTTTGCTGGACGGTAGTCTAACTTCTAGCTGGCATATTGACAGCTATTCAACTGAACATGTTTTCATATTATTCACATATCTAGAGGTGTAAATTTAAATCAATTTCTGTAGATTAATAGAACAGTATGAGAGAGAAGTATTTCGATTCTAACTGTATCTGGGAGTTAAAACATATTAGAAACATCGGACGATTAGGTTGTTTTCTAAGCAATTATGTATGTCCAGAATACGTTACAAATCGTGATATAAGGACATAAATTAGATATCTGGTCCAAATCATCACATCCACAACTTTATATCACAGGATTATACAGTAGGCTGCTAGCAGGAGCAAGATGTTACATCCAATGTACGGGTAGCGCGACATGCGAACGGGTGGGTACCCAGATCAATACACACCGTCAGTCAACCGTGTTAATGAAGGAAAGAAAGTTGAATGTACATATCCCTACGAAAATACAGCCTAACAATTTTAAGTATGCTTACAGTCGTACTTTCATTCCACGATGACAGCCGAGCGTCCGTCGCTACGATGGCTAGTTGATAAGAAATGAAGTGGACGTAAATGGGACAAAACTTCTGGTGTAGTGGTGTGAACAGCGTACTTGCCTCCCTTTGTTGCTAACGGTTAATGTAAAAATCAAAACCGCCCCACCGATCCCGAACAAGGACTCTTCTATAGAAGGGAGACTTTCGGTCGTTTTTGTCCCATATATCAATGGATTAAGACAAGCAAAGATTTCCTTGTATCAAAACAGTCTCAAAATGAATGTAAACACATTTTCAAAACATGGACAGAAAAGAATGCACATGTACACTAACCACTGGTATACACTATAGTATATATATATATGTGCACAATAAAACTGACTTGATAAGTTGATACAATACAATGACCCACAAAGATGAAGGGGGTGAATAATTCTAGTAATTATCATGATTTAAAACATTTGTTGGATTCATGTATACTCGGTGGTATGAAAGACTGTCCAGCTGAGCTTGTTTTAGTGGAACGTAATCGAAAGCCAAGTCCACACGGAAGTAGTTCAAAATGGTGAAATAAAGTATGGAAACTATCAATTCTAATTTTAGTTGACTGATTCCAATCTGTTAAAGGTACTATGTTCGGAAGACACTCCAGAAATTTGGGTGATACCATTAATTTTGAAAAGTTTGCTTTTGTCCCCAACATTCAGACCCCCATAACAACATTAACAAATTGTAGGTCACCAGATTATGAATAAAACTTTGATAAAAAAATACGGTCATTATGGTTTTTATCATTAGAAAAGTCTCTTAAGCGGCGATCAAAATAAAGTCATTAATTTTTTTGTTGATAATGTGATCGATGTGTTTTCGATCTAAAACAACGATGAGATACCTTTTTGATAGAAAACGATGATTATCAATTTTAAGAGGATGTACAAGTTCCTTATTTCTTCAAAAATCAACAATCATTTCTTTAGTTTTCTTAGTTTACATTCAGAGAAAGAAAAGAATTTATGTCTTTACACCAAGTTAGGATTGTTTTTATATCTTTAATGTCTCGACGATAATTATGTTCATAATCGGGAATTAGGCCAGTAACAATGTCATTTAATGACACGTAACAAAATGAAGGGTTACTCGTGATGTGGGTGGATGGTATTGAAGACAGAAGACAAATCCAGCACCGCCCAGCCAACCTTTTGATGAGACTGATGGATAGCATGTTTATACAGAGAACATATACATCGGTAAATAGTCCCTGGTTTATGTCACGATCCATTACAAAGGGAGTCAGTGTTTTTCAAAAGTACTATTCTGATTGAACCTCACTAGCTGCTTCATAATAAGATGTTGGCCACAGAGATTAACACCTCAAAGTCAGTAAAGTGGCCAATAAAACCACCATGGTCTGTATGTCGGTCAGCAGCATTTCAGATGAGCATATAGCGATAACCGTGCAGACTGTTACATTCGTAGCATCAACTTCTTCCTCCTGACTGAGTTTTGGGGTCCAGCATGGCCTAGAATTAAATCACGGAATCGTAATGACATTCACATAATGTTGTCACAACACGAATCCCTCGATTTTTGAAAAGAACAAGGCCAAAGTGAAGTGACGATATATTTTCATAAGTTTCATCAATTCCATTCAATATTATTTTCTCAAAAATGCCCCTTTGTAATATTTTTGCTTACAAATTAAGAAATTAACTAAGTCCAAGTTGGGTTTTGTGTTGGTGGCGTTTTGATCAAATTTCGTTTTCGATGTCCAGTTTTCTATATTATAACAGCGAGTCCCCCACGTAAAGTTGGTTTCAGACTCCTATTGCGCGTCATTTACTTACGCCAAAGCACTTATAGCGATGAGAGACAGGGCCCAGTTTAATCTACCTGGTTAACTAGTACGCTACTCAAACTTAGCGCAAACAATCGCATAGTGTTCATCGTAGTGCTGTCACTGTGAAGTACAAGAATACAGTGATGTAGTGCATGTAGTGCCCATTAAAATCAAATAACGTCTATGTGAAAGCGAAGAAATTTTGCTATGAGCTTTAACTGTTTTTGTTTCTTAGGAAGTAATGTGAACCATACGAATATACTTACACGTTTAATACATTTCCATAATTTGGAATTGTGCGTTTTTGAACAGATTATACATATTTATTTCTCGAATCAACAATGCCAAATTTTGAAACGCTCAATCCACTTTCTTACCAATGAATTTTATGAAATCACAGTATGGCCCTGCCAAGAGGTTGATCACACACTCCACACACCCCACTCCAACCACAGATATAACTGCAGTTTTATTTTTATGTAACAGGAAAACGGACGCTTTATGAAATACATGTATTAGTAACTGTGCTTCAACATGTTCTAAAAAGAGTCCAATCAGAAAAAGAAAAGAGTGCACGTTGTCTTAAACACACACTCTCTCTCTCTCTCTCTCACACACACACACACACACACGTGTGTTAATGGCGTGTTTAGTAAAAGACTGAATAGATGTCATAATAACTAGTTTTCCTATTACATGAAAAACCGTAGTTACATCTGGGGTATTTTGACCAAATTTGTTGAAGCATTTTGTAGCTGGGGAGATTTGAACAGGATGGAACATCAATGGGACGAAATTATAACATTTAAAAAAATCAAAATAATGTTCGCTTTATTACTTTTTGTCTAGAAGAAGACATAAGATATCTTGAGCAATAACTTAATTGATAACCCAAATCTGACTTAGGTTATTTTAAGCAATGCCTTAAATAATGTATATCAAATTTCAGAAAGTCTCATACGTTGACATAAATGGTACATAAATTAAGAAAGAATTCTACTTTGAAAATGTAAACAGCATGTTCTTTTAAGCATTGGTGTTGAGTCTGTAAATGTGTTGTCAATCACATGTCATTACACCGCATGTCTAGAGTTGAAAGAGTTCGTCGCTATGAAGAAGACATAAAATTTCTGACCATTTAAGAATTTTATAGGTTTTTGTCGTTTTAAATTACAGCTCAACTGTCCACGGAAGTGATGTGCGATATTTTTGCGAAGATAATTCAAGGTATTCTCTTAATCAATACTTCTAAGGAACATGAAAATATTAAATTGATTCAAAATTTAAATTATGTGATATATATTTCACTCATTGTATTGTATTATTTTGCTACACAAACATCGCAAGGCGGATCGCAGAAATGGAGCCGTGAACCAGTCTACACTTTGAGTAGCCCGTGACATCGATACGAGTCTGATACAGGGAATTCTGGGTAGGCTACTGGTATCTATTTTTACCCTCCTCTTCTTAACACACAGCGAGCACAACGACGATGGACGTGGTGATTGTATCTGCTGTTCGTACACCTATAGGTAATTCTTATGAATTCCTTTTAAGTTGACAGTGATAGTTTGAGCCTCTGAATTAATTCAATCGATTAAAATTCAATGACACTTCTGTACTGTAACGAAATATATAAGTCGATGGGCTGTTTTCCAAATCACAAAGTGAGAGACGTCATGACATTTGACTATCAGGCTGTTGACAATGACACTGCCTGAAATCTTTTGCATTAATGATTAACTCTCCCAACACATAGTAAACATGCACAGTACTCACGTCGTCGGATAATTCACTATTTTCATTCTAGTATATGTTTAAAGAGGACAAATCAGATACTGTATTAATAGGACATGCGTCTTAAACAGAAACAAGAATGTGTCATTATAAGTTTAAATTCAAATTTTATTTAATATGTCAAGCTATTTCTTTTTCAAGCGGTGATGTCAACAGTTGATATTTGTTGCTCAGTGAAGTGGCACATGAGGTGATCTGATGCCCTATCACATCCCACCATGAGGTGATTGTGAAGACATATCTGATTGGTTATGGAGTGTCACACCCACTCCAGCAGTGAGACATTCTATTCCCAGACTCGTGCCCGATATATAGTCATTTAAGTAATTTCCATAGACTTGCATGTTTTTTCAGTGTAGCATATATAATTTCAGGAAATGAGTTCAGGATGGATCTTTGTAAAATCTGACAGGCAAATGTGAAATCTCTGCTCTGTGCAATGTATAATTTCAGTTCCTTTCCGACCACTGTGTACCAATGATATCACATTTATCAACTTAAGTATGGTTTTACAATGCAGTCACATAGACTGCCATGTTAAAGGAGTTCACTGCACTGTACTAATTTTGATTAAATTGTTGCCATGCGATAAATAAGCACCGGAATATTAAACAGAAATTATAATCGTAGGTAAGATGATTCCTCAAATATGTGCAAAATTTGATCTTTGATCTTACGAAAATTGACTAGATGAAATTTATTTATGCTATGCTTAATTAGTATGTATGTATAAGTCTATGGAAATTATGTCAAGTGTCTGAAAATATCTGGCACAGGTATGTACATGAAAATCACAGTTTCAATGTACCCCGCTGCCAATGACAATTCATTTAGTGGTAGTACTGCTTTATCTTGAATAACATTGAATCACACATGTTGCATGGAAATTGCAGCTGTTTTGTGACCAGCAAGCGGAGCAAGTAATCTGGACGAATGCACATGGCTGCTACAGGTAGATTGGCCATTAAGCACATGCAGTACAGCAAGACACCATCACAACACAGTTTGCATGAGGAACTTATCAGTATTTAGGCAACAACCTGTTTCCCTCTTGTTTCAAATGGAATGTTTTGGAGGGCCTTCCCATATATGCAAATTGGGGTCATTTGTCAGGTCGTGGCTTATCTAATACTTGTCAAGCAGTAGCAGGCAGCAGACTGCCAGGCAGGCGCTGTTTCATATGCTGAGATCATCTTATGAAGTACATTGGAAGCTGTCAAAACCAGCACTTATTGGGATTGAAGAAATTATCCGGTTTAGACAATGTGCCGGATTGTAGACCTGATTATAAATGTGCAACCCACTGATGGGACTGAGACTTTGTTGACAACTTGCTGGATTGGACAGATGCTGGTTTTGACAGCTTACACTATAGTTGTGTTGGAAGTGTTTTCAAATGGTCTGGGGGCTGTTGTGTAGCCTAATGATTAATGCATTGGCTTGTCACGCCGAAGACCCTAGTTTGAATCCCCATATGGGTACAGTGTGTGGAGCCCATCTCTGGCATCCCCACTGTGATATTGCTGGACTATTGCTAAAAGCAGCACAAACCCAAACTCAGTCAGTTGTATGGTCTGAGTGACAAAACCAAATTTGATTGGCCTCGGCATGTGACATCACACATGGTTATCCTGACTTTGGTCCGATTACATGTAGTGTCAGTTTAATGCACACGTCCTCAAGTTGTGGACTGTCCATCTGTTGCATCTCATGGCATGTGCAAAGACCACATTGGCCAGTATGCCAATTCCATGTTCATGTTCAGCATTATAACATGTCACATGAGTATTGTTTTGTGTCAAGATTGTTTACATGTTTTCTTTCTAATAGGCACATGAAATTGTGGTCACGTGACTGCACCAGCATAGACCTGGGTACTGTTGTACAAAGCAATCTTAGCTCTAAGGTAAACGTAACTCCCATTCCTTAACAAAGACTTAAGGTAGTCTTAGCTCTAAGGTAAACGTAACTCCCATTCCTTAACAAAGACTTAAGGTAGTCTTAGCTCTAAGGTAAACGTAACTCCCATTCCTTAACAAAGACTTAAGGTAGTCTTTGAGCTAAGGTAAACGTAATTCCCATTCCTTAACAAAGACTTAAGGTAGTCTTAGCTCTAAGGTAAACGTAACTCCCATTCCTTAACAAAGACTTAAGGTAGTCTTAGCTCTAAGGTAAACGTCACTCCCATTCCTTAACAAAGACTTAAGGTAGTCTTTGAGCTAAGGTAAAGGTAATTCCCATTCCTTAACAAAGACTTAAGGTAGTCTTAGCTCTAAGGTAAACATAACTCCCATTCCTTAACAAAGACTTAAGGTAGTCTTAGCTCTAAGGTAAACATAACTCCCATTCCTTAACATAGACTTAAGGTAGTCTTAGCTCTAAGATAAAGGTAACTCCCATTCCTTAACAAAGACTTAAGGTAGTCTTAGAGCTAAGGTAAACGTAACTCCCATTCCTTAACAAAGACTTAAGGTAGTCTTAGAGCTAAGGTAAACATAACTCCCATTCCTTAACATAGACTTAAGGTAGTCTTAGAGCTAAGATAAAGGTAACTCCCATTCCTTAACAAAGACTTAAGGTAGTCTTAGAGCTTAAGTTGTTTTGTAGAACGGCACGCGGGCCATTTTGGTATTGACCCATATTAACTACGTTGTTACCAGTGAAGGGCCGAGTTAGAATGTTGCCGTGAGTAAAACATGCTCGTCTTAAGAGGTTACTATCGGGATTGTGGTGGTCAGCCTCACTGCCTTGGTTGACACATGTCATTGGTTCACAGTTGTGCAGATCAATGCTTCTGTTGTCGATCACTGGTTTGTTTGGTCCAGACTCAATTATTTACAGACTGCTGACATATAGATGGAATATTACTGAGTGTGGTGTAAAACTAAACTCACTTACTAACTACCTTGTGCCACCAATTTTCAGTCAAATTCATTTCTCCAAATGTGAAGTTTCCTTTTTTATCTCACCCAACTCCATAGATTTAGTCTGTGATTTAATCGTTGGTTTTTGCTGATGTGGATTTGTATATGCTTGTGTCATGATGATCTCAGTTATGGCTATTAATACAGAGGAATGTGTTAGAACATAGCAAAAGCACAGTCCATGGATGGAATGGAACTAAACTGAAACAACAGGTAGTTAGTTCTGAAAGTAATTTACCAAGTCATGTTTAACATAACTTTGGTAAATAGGTTTGTTTTAGCTCACATTAACTTTTGTCATTTTCATATCCATTATGGCTATTTTTCCAACATCTCTGAAGCCTGTAAACTTTCCTTCATCTTTAAACATGCATCCCTATGATGGCTATTGTCTGACCCGTGAAGGTCCCGGGGTAGAATAGGCCTTCAGCAAATCATGCTTGCCATAAAAGGTGCCTCAGCTTGTCGTAGGAGGCGACTAACAGGATCGGGTGGTCAGGCTTGCTGACTTGGTTGACAGCTGTCATCGGTTCCCAGTTGCGCAGATCGATGCTCATGTTGTTGATCACTGGATTGTCTAGTCCAGACTCGATTATTTACAGACCGCCGCTATATAGCTGGAATATTGCTGAGTATGGCGTAAAACTAACCTCACTCACTCACTCACTCACTCACTATTGTCTGATTTAATGCTCAGCCATCTTTCTATGCATCTCTATGGCATTCTGGATGAACTCACAACCCAAAGCAGATGTATGTTGTGTGTACATATCATATAATGACTCAGTTGGAATATTTTATATTCCTGATGACCCATGCTTGGAAATTAAAAATGTTTGCACACCATATATGTGTTAATGTTCCTGGTGGGGAGACCAGTAACTGAAGCAGTCGGCTGAAGTTACTGGACACAGATGGTCTAAACTGCAATATGTTGATCAGGGTGTGAAACTAATATGTTGAAATTATCAGAAGACCATATCAAGCAGTAGAGCATGTCCGGTATGTCCCTTGTTAATTATTACTATATTTAATAATTTCATAATTTAATTATTACTGTAATGAATGATTTCAAATGAATTTTCATTTTCAATTAATGGTGAAAATAGTCCTATGAATTTTCTGTAAATGATGCTGTGTTAAAACCATTGTAGTTTCTGTTTCAACCACTGATACTTAGTCTCTTTGTATTTCGGCAATTCCAACTGACCAAAGAACATAGCCATGGCTAATCTGATATAATTGTCCCACTTTACTTCATAGTTAATTGTTTAAATCAAGTTTTCTATAAGTCTGTAATTTAAACACAGTGTGTCCTTTTACTGATCAAAAACATTGATAAACTGATACACTTTCAATTCAAAACAATTTTGTCACGTAATACTAAAGAACACATGTACTAGTACAATGCCTAATTTCAGATTGCAGAATTGGAAAATACATTCCATTTTAGTAGCACCAACTAGTTTTTCCTGGAATTCAATGAAGGACCAGCTAGTTTCCTAGAAATGGTTCAATATGCATGTTCAGTAACAGGACAATGAATGATGAGGGTACATGCTGTACCATCTTGGTGTTCATTATATCTTTTTGAAACTTATCATATATATTATCCAAAGTACTGAATTGTGCCTTTTGATATTTTCAGGTTACTGAAAATTTTTTAATTTCATATTTTTTTCATGGACGTGAGTGGGATTTTGACTCAGTACAGGAATGAGTGAATTTCTTTGAAGGGGTAGGATTCACTTATTGCAAATAAGAGAGGTCCGGGGGATATGTAATCTATTGTTGACTCATTGCCATAACATAGAAGGAATCTATAGGAGCATGTCTCCTCCATTCATCACTCGTTCTTCATTTCCAGACATGACGACCTTTTATATTTTTAAAGGTTTTTCTTGTTAGTAAACAAGGGGAAGTACTCTGTGACTAAATAACACTTGTTCATGTGGTTAAGATTAGCTACCCTTTCTCCCAAGATATCTCAGGTATGTTTTTAGCTTGTTTTAGTATAACTACATGAAACCACTGATCCTCATGTTCATGCAGAACACATTGCTAACCCACAGCAACCAAACGACAACCCATCATGCACCTTTTGGATTTTATAGCCAGGGATTATCTAATTTCAGTCCAATGAATGAACAGACTTGTGAAGAACATGGATGTGTCAGTGTTGATGAGATCCTTTGTTTACTTCCTTATTTTCTTCCCCAAGCCATGGCTATTTTTTTCATGCACAGTTTCCAGATAGTTCATGCTTTACACCACATGTTGCACATGCATATTTGGTGAACATGTGGACCAAGATGATGAGCTTTGGTGTTCACACTTGTGACTAGGTCACTGTCACCTGCTCTCACTAAACTAACCAATTCAGTATATCATTGAATCACTGTCTTCGGGTATGAAGTGAAAAACTCTTTGAGACCAACTATCAACAAGGGAAAGACAAACATGAAGGCCTGCATATAAAAAGTCAATTAAGAATACTTGCAATCTGCAGTGCTACATATGATAATAATTTAAACATAAACATAACCAAGCTGTATTACACTTGTATTGATCATGGGAATAATTCATCCAATATGTTTCTTTGTAAATATTGCACTTGTGGTATTGTGGTACTACCAAAACATCATAACCTAAGTTATTCTAAAATTTAAGAATAACTTGTCTGTTGTGGTTTGCAGGTTCCCTGAATGGCGCATTGTCCACCGTGCCTGCCCATGAACTGGGCTCTGTGTGCATTAAGGAGGCATTGTCACGTGGTCAGGTAAAAGCTGACCATGTTTCTGAAGTCATAATGGGGCAGGTTCTCACAGCAGGTAACTGGACCTTCAAAATAGTACTGATCTTATATGTTACAAGTACTTTTAATCCAGTGACAAGATAGAACTAGAATCATAGTATTGAGCTGAAGATATGATTCTACACAACATATACATGTAGTCAAATAGTCAGAGGAAACTATTAAACCGTTCAATATTTTTCTTCAAAACTTGGTAGATATATCAGTTGGAACCTAAAGTGACCGATCCCAAAGTGGTGCCTTTTGCTATTTACAGGTTTTTCTGATTTATTATTTTCTCTTTTCCATGAACACGTTGCTGACTTCATTTCCAGAGCACAGCTCAAAAACCATTTCATATCTTTCAAAAGATCTTGGCTGATATACGAGACAGATCTTGAAATGGTGACTTTTTCTGATTACAGATATGTGGCATTTATATTTTTCATGAACTCCATGGAAACAATTCTGACTTGGTCTAAAAACTCAATAAGTAACTGTCAGATGAATTGTCCTTTCAAATATGTGGGGGCCGGGGGGATATGTCATCTTCTGTTGACTCTTGTTTATCTTTAAATTTAAAGGTCAAGGGCAGAACCCTGCACGTCAAGCTAGTATAATGGCTGGCATCCCTGCATCAGTGCCAGCATGTGTTGTCAACATGCTGTGTGGGTCGGGCCTTCGGTCCGTAGTTTTTGCATCCCAGGCAATCAAGACTGGTGACGCCACTGTGGTAGTGGCAGGAGGACAGGAGAACATGAGCAAGGTGAGTTGTCATGACTACACAGTCTTCCCAACTACAGATTGTCCAGCTTGACCTGATCAAGTGAATACTAATGCATTGCATGACAGTGTCTCAACTGGTTGGGTCTATTATTGTGAAGGGATGCACCTTTGTCAGGTGATTGTTAACATGTCCAAACAGCCAGACAAGGTCAGCGTTTGCCATCTCTGTGTTGAGAAGTTGTCAACAATGTGGTAACTTTCTTTTAACAAATAGCTGCAGATGGTTTCATGTTTCCTATTCAGGCTTTTAAGCAGCGAGCTCCCCTATTTAATGAAGTTAACTCGACCAGCTCTTTGACCTCCTGGGTCATGCATATGTAGAGTAGCTTGGGTCAAGCTGTAGGAGAAGGACAGTGCAGGCGAGCATGAACTTTACAATCAGTCTTTGCAATCTTTAGTTAGTGACATCTTTTTTCATTGCAGTCCCCCCATTGTATTCATATGAGAAATGGCACAAAGTTTGGTGATGCATCACTCACAGACACACTGATGAAGGATGGCCTGATAGATGCTTTCAACAACTACCACATGGGTATTACAGGTACACAAATACTTGTACATAATACTTGTTATCAGCTGGGGATAACACTATTTGCCAGTGGGGTAAAATACATGCTCCATCGAATCATCCATGCACATTCATCTTCAAAACCGTTCTCTATTTCTTCACTAAACTTGGTACATAGATAGATATGGTTTTGGATTTCTGTATAGAATATATGTTTGAGTTTCCATGGCAACAAGTTTGACGTAAACTGAATTTGGTGGTAGTGTTCTTTTCCGGAACAAAGCTCTAAAACCGTTTAATATTTCTTCACCAAACTTGGCACAAAGAGAGTTATGATGGTGTACTGGTGCCTTTTGATAGTTCTGGAATCCTGAATGGAATATTTTTTCGAATTTCCATGGCAACATTGAGCAAGTTCGACTTTAACTGAATTTGGTGGTAGTGCTCTTTTCTGAAGCACAGCTATAAAACCGTTCAATGTTTCTTCACCAAACTTGGCACATGGATAGGTCTGGTGGTGTGCTGGTGCCCTTCTTTAGCTTGGGATATCTGAATTGAATATTTTTGGCATTTTCAATTGCAACAAGTTTGACATTTACTGAAATGGGCCGCTATGCTCTTTTCCAAATCAGAATTCTAAAACCATTCAATCAGTCAATGTTTCTTCACCAAACTTAGTCTGGTGGTGTAATGGCGCCTTTTGGTCGTTTTGAATTTGAAAATATAATATTTTGGGTTTTTTCCATGGCAGCAATTTTGGCTGTAACTGAATTTGGTGGTAGTCCTCATTTCTGGAACAGAAGTTTAAAACCTTTCAATACTCTCCTTCCACTTTGCTGTATATATTACAGGGAATATGTATACTCAGGAAGTATGCATAATCCCTGAAAATTTCAGGTAATATGAGCAATGTCTGATTCACTCAGGGAATATACATAACACCTGAAATTTTCAGGAATTATACATATTCGCCGGTTTTAGGAGAGGTGTTTTAGACATATTCCCTGAAACTGTTTGCAAGTTTAAATGCTTAACTTATCATTGTAGCACCTCCAGTATTTTTATGTCTCATACACATACGAGGGGGTGTCAATAAGTTTGGAGCCTTGAGCTTTTTTTCATACCCAGGTGTCACAGCCTATGGTACGACATTGAACCTTGGGGTGTAGCTGATTTGATATATAAGTTTTGGTATCCTACTCTCAGAAGTTATTGAACAGCTCACATTGACAGAAAGAGACCCCCCTCACGGCAGTGAAAATGATTAAAATTGAGTATAGAGCAGTAATTAAATTTTTAGTTCTTGAAGGAAACTCGAGGAAGAACATTGAAGAAAAGCTTTCAGCAGTTTATGGGAAGTCTTCCCCTTCATCTGCTACCATCAAACGATGGGTCAGTGAATTTAAGCATGGTAGAGAGAGTCTTGAAGATGACCCCTGTCCAGGTCGCCCAACAACAAGCACTAGTCAGGAAAACATTGACAGAGTGCATAGACCTGTGCTGGAAAATCGTCGAATCACACTCCACAAGTTAGAGGAGACCACAGGCATTTCACACGGATCCATTGAGACACATCTTCATGAACATCTCGTCATGTCAAAGGTGTGCGCAAGATGGGTGCCAAGAATGCTTACAGATGAAATGAAGCAAACAAGGGTCACCATAAGCAACTCCACGCTAACCAGACACAACAAGAATCCAGAAGATTTTCACTTTAGGCTAGTAACCTGTGATGAAACCTGGATCCACCACTATGATCCTGAGAGCAAACAAGAATCCATGGAATGGAAACATGTCACTTCTCCCAGGACCAAAAAGTTCAAAGCCTCCAGATCAGTGCAGAAGGTAATGGCGATAGTCTTCTGGGATAGCAAAGGCGTCATCCACATAGATTACTTACCAAAAGGAAGAACAATGAATGGGGAATCTTACGCTAACTTGTTGAGGCAAGTGCGACAGTCAATAAGGAGAAGCGCCGGGGCAAGATCAGACATGGTATTCTTCTACATCAAGACAGTGCTCCAGTACACACCTCTCGCGTTGCAGCCGCTGCTATCCAGGAATGTGGGTACGAAATCTTGCTGCATCCCCGCTTTTCTCCAGACCTGGCACCAAGTGATTACCATCTGTTCCCAAATCTCAAGAAACACTTGCGTGGTCGTTGATTTCAGGATGATAATGCGCTTATTGCTGCTACTGAGGCTTGCTTTGAGGACCAAAATGGCGCCTTCTACAGAGATGGCATCAGCAACTGGCAGAAAAGATGGAACAAGTGTCTTGACTCACAAGGGGACTATGTTGAAAAATAAATGTGGTTCATACCAATATTTTGTGTTTTTCTATGCAAGGCTCAAAACTTATTGACATCCCCTAAATGGAACAGAAATATTTCCAAAGCAAACAAGATCACCAGGTTCATGTATTTCATTCATTTTTACATGTAACAGAAGAATGACACAGTGAATTGCGCAAAACAAGCCTTTAAACATGTACAGCAGTTTGTTTGGCATTTTTGTGACCCAGAACAGTTACAGTAAAAAGTCCTTGACTACCACTGTTAGACTCAAACTCAACGTGAAGTATTTTTGTCCTTGGCAACATCATCCACACTGTAAAGGGCATTGCGGGAATACTTTCTATGGAGAACAACCCCCTTAACAGCAATAGCATACATGTCACTTTCAGTACATTCCAGTACAAGGTTTCTGGGATCTGATCAACCCCTGTGAACGTGGGGAATTTGAATAGTTACAATGTCACCAATGTTTACTGATGTCATCTCACGCCTGTTACATTTGACCAGTCTGTCAGCCTGCTGCATCTCTGATTCATTGGTTTGCTTTCTCTTGAAATGGATATCTTCCTGTTGAGTCTCAGTTGTAGATGGAGATGGGCGACTCACTTGATGCTGGTGCGGCAAAGTCGGTTTCTGGTGGAGGGTCTGTAGAAGTATCTTTCTCTTCACTTGATGTGGGATTACATACTGCAGCAAGAAGGCCATCTTTACTTTGAAGCTTCTGAATGGTCTCATGAGGAAACCTTGATGAAGTTAGTCCTGTCTGTACATTTTCACCAAGGAGTGCTGCAAAGGGAGACCATTTAATGACACTGTGGAAGCTATGGCTGTTACGATTCACACATATTCAGTAAATTTAACCGTAGCCTTTCATGAATACAGTTCGTTATTCATGGTCAGCAGAACTGAATATTAACAAATATGTATGATTTGTTTGATGGAGTGTGTTGTACTTGTGCTTATGTCCTTTTCCATAGTGAGATACAATAGAATGGCCTTTCAGTAGTGCAAGTCATGTTAATTTGCCAAGGCCACACATGGTTCTGTTGACTATAATTAGTACATACCAAATTTGTGTGTCATGAGATAAGTGGTTCTTGTTGCAACAACCTAACACTGTTAACATGGGTGTTCCTTATTATGCATCAATCACTTAACTGTAATATTGTATTTGTGAATATTTATTTGTATTCATTACCCAATAATCGTGATACATATCATATTTGCCTAGTAGTGTATTCGTTGCAGCCTTAGTGGAAACTCAAGCTTTTCTGAAACTGCACAAACTGAAGTCCAGCTGTCCATTCAGTTGTATTGTTGTCACCTAACCATGCTACCAACTGTACTGTACTCATATCACAACTGGCTGTCTCAACAGAGCCCTGACTTTGTGGATGCCTAGCTATTGCAAGATCTGGCCACATTTGCTTAAGGTCAGCAATTATCTAGGCAGTAATCTCTGATCCACTGTCACTCTGGAGAACGCAAGGAACTCCAAACAAAAGGAAAATATCCAATAACCTTTAAACAGCCTCAGCAGCACACTTGGATGTAAGGGCCCGAAGAACACAGAACTTACTTAGGTGATCTTGATAAACCATGATGAACTTGAACTCATTAACTGCATATCTATGAGACCAACCTGGCATCTGGAATTAAACTTCCTGCTTTACAACAGTCCCTTTTGTAGTTGGTCTCTTTCTTTTGTCTTGGCACTGCGCGCACAAGTTCTTGAAAAGGGCGAGAGCATCTTGGGTCACATTAGCATATTTCTTGGACACTTCTTTCACCATCTTGTCTCTCTCACCATGACCAGTCGCCAGATGGGCTCGCTTGATTATATCAAATGTCTGTTCTGTGTTGACAAAGTAGACTGGAGCTTCATCAGCTTGTTGGCATCTTTGTATCAACTTTTGTACATCCCCACACTGTATGCTTTCATACATCTTCAGGATGTAATACTGATGAGGGGTCCTCTTGGAAGTGTTAGTAGCATCAATAATTTCACTCAGTAGTTTATCGTCTTCTTCTTTAGAGATCAGGACTCTCTTGTTCTCTTCATAGGTTTTGTACAGGGACTGTCTAAAGTTTTCTTCAAACTCCATTTTGCAAATACATGTATGACTAACATTGCAGAAAAACCTCTTTTATATCATACAATCATTAAGTTGTTTTATTTAAAGAAACTAAAAGATACATTTTTACTTCAAAGGTGTCACCCACAAAAAGAAAACATCACATATTCATCAAAAGTGCATGGGAAATCTTGCACTACTTCATCCGAGATGTTGTTATTACAATCTACTAACAAGCTAGTGGTGTCACACACAAAACATATACAAAAACATTTAAACTTGCAAACAGTGTCAGGGATTATGTCTCTTCACCTAAAACCAGGGAATGTGTATAATTCCTGAAAAGTTCAGGTGTTGTGTATATTCCCTGAGTGAATCAGACATTGAACTGATACAAGTTAAGTTTGATGCTAAGGCCATTAGAGTGCAGCTCACATGATAGCACCTGGTCTATAATACAAACACAATAGAAGGGCTTGGATACTGATTGACTTTGACTGGACAGAGTGGACTAGACTGATTGAAGGGGACAAGCAGTTGACTACAGGCAGTGGCCACAAGAGGATGTGTCATGTGATTGAGAAAATAGATAGCTGAATTTTCATGGTAGCAGAGCGTAAAATTCACTTTAAGGAGGATAATGGCTGTGAATTTTAAATCACCACCAACATTGAAAGAAGATAGTGTTTATGAAGTTTGGAAAAATGAGTTGAATGTTTGGAGTCTTATGACAGATGTAGTGAAGAAAAGCAAGCATTGGCAGTTACTCTCACACTTACTGGTCAAGCTAAGGCTAAAGCTTCGGAGCTTGATGTGACAGATTTAAACAGAAAAGGAGGATTGAAAACCTTACTGAAAGCACTTGACTCTTTGTACAAACAAGACGAGATGGCCTTGGCCTATTCTACATACACCCAGTTTGATAGCTATCGTCGAGCATGTGGGACAAGTGTGAATGAATATATCACTGAATTTGAGATAAGAAATGGCATGTGCAATAGATACCAGTTGGAATTTCCTGACTCCATTCTTGCTTTCAAACTTCTGGATTGTGCAAATCTTTCAGTTAGAGAAAGGCAATTGGTTCTAACAATGGCTTGTGATAGAAAATTTCAGACAGTAAAAGCAGCACTAAAACAAATATTCGGTGAAAGCATCAGTAGTATATACAATGACAGTTCTGGACCACTTTCAAGAAATGTCTCTACAAAGCCTTATTTAGTAAATAAGGCTTTGGTTGGGTCATTAGCTCTTGCTACTATTACCCCTACTACTTAACGTGTGTTGGAGGTAACACTGTTCCGTACGGTACGATCAATAATTCTTCTCTTACAAACCCCCTACCCGGCCCATCCCTCAAGTAGTACAAGTTAGGTTCGTCGGCTTTCATATCCACTTTATCTATGTTGTAAGTTTTGACTGACCATATAGGATCGGTGGCTCGCTTACGGCTATCACCCTCGTGTTCCCCCGGCTGGTATAGATACATTACCCCTACTACTTAACGTCTGTGCCTATGTCACGTTTATATCGATGAAACAGTTTAACGTGAACCGCCTACGATCTCTTTGGTGTTCATAATAAAGGCTTGCTGGGCTTTTTGTATCCCCTGTTCTATGTACTTTTTTTTCTTGTCCTCACTGATAGCAGACTTACGAGACTTGGATCGAATATCTTGTTTCATTCCGTTATATTTTTTGAGTTCAGAGAGGATTGAACGAAACTCCTCTTCTGAGATCTTACTATCAGAGAGTGCCGTGGAAATACGCTCACTCACTGTGTTGAGCTTTGCTTCGGCCAGAACCCTGATCTCGTCGTGTTTCAATGCCTTACGATTAAGTCTGCGTGATACTAACTTAAGCGCCAACCCTGCCAACCCTGCCACCCCTGCCGTTATTTCAATACCTAGCACTATAGGTGCAGCCACGATGGTAGCCAACAACCCAACACCTGCCGCCCCTAGTCCCATGCTGGTTGCCATAAGGGTAGTGTCAGCCCCGTCCACGATATTGAAAGCTCTATTGTACTTCTTACATAGTGCTTTCCGCGTGTCACGGTCTTGTTCTAGTTGACGTTTCACATCACATAACTGCCTCAAGCGGAACCCATCTACGGTTTCCAACGTCTTCGCTACTTCCTCTACGACTGGGTACAGACCCATCCTATAATATATATTATGAAAGATATTTTAATTGTGGTTCAGTTAATAGTTTATCAATGAATTTGAAGTCTATAAGTTCTAGACTACCACTCAGGGTAATAGGTGAGAGGCTAATAGACTTTTCAGTTGTAATAAAAACCCCAAGGAGGTTTATTAAGTGGTTTATAGGACCCGTGGTATCCTGTTGTATAACAATACGACAATATTTGCCTTTGTGTATGCTATACCAGTGTATTGACACCCCGGGTAAAATTTGGTGTACTATTGGGGGGTCTCCATTGTCTGAATACTCAAAGAAGACTTCTATGATGAGTGTGAAAGGGGGGAATATTCCATCATGATTACTAAATGTTAATTTATTTTCGAATGAAGACGTTAACCTATTTTTGTTAGTTCTTATTAATTCCCTCTCCGGAATGAAATCCCCGACCCAGATACCGTTGTTCCTAATCTTAGAGATACGCCCCAATTCGGTTAATGTGATATAAGGTGAGGTGAGTGTTAAGTTGATCAGCCATTTGGGCTCTTTAAAATCTGATAACGACATCCGTCTGTACACGTTGTCTTTGAAGTGCAGGATGTATAATTCATCTTCCTCACCAAGCTGATCGAATCCCTCCGTATCTCCTAGGTCGTTAAGCGTAGTGTTGGGACGATGACTGGTCATTGTTATACTATTTACGATATAATTTCCAACTGGTTTTTTGATAATAATTCCGGGGTGAACTTCATACCCATGAAGTGTATGTTGTCAGGCAGGAAGATCTTGGTTAGTGATATCTTGTTTTCCAGGATCACGTTGACCCCCTCCAGACTGGTGTCGGCTCCAACACCCACCCGCACGTAAACGTTGCAAACTTGATACTGGTGTCGTTTCACCTGAGCTGAGCGCTTGTTTGGCCATCAGTATGCTAGGGAGATGGCCACCCCTGGAAAACGATCGACTGAATGGGTCACGAGGTTACCCAAGGTGGTGTCGGCAATCAACCATGAAGTCACCCGTCTCACCGGTAAGAAACCGGCAGACGCTATCAAACTAAAATCAATAGTTGCAGAGTCGGCCGCTCCATTGCGTGGGAAGGAGAAACAGATACCAGATAGGGCCCTAGTGAGGTATCTATACCAGCCGGGGGAACACGAGGGTGATAGCCGTAAGCGAGCCACCGATCCTATATGGTCAGTCAAAACTTACAACATAGATAAAGTGGATATGAAAGCCGACGAACCTAACTTGTACTACTTGAGGGATGGGCCGGGTAGGGGGTTTGTAAGAGAAGAATTATTGATCGTACCGTACGGAACAGTGTTACCTCCAACACACGTTAAGTAGTAGGGGTAATAGTAGCAAGAGCTAATGACCCAACCAAAGCCTTATTTACTAAATAAGGCTTTGTAGAGACATTTCTTGAAAGTGGTCCAGAACTGTCATTGTATATACTACTGCATCACAACTTGCATTATTTCTGAAAATTTTGTTGATATAGAAAAAGAAACAGCATACATGACTTAAGAAACCGGAAGGAAACTGATGACCTGCATGGATCAAAGACAATAGTGAAGGAAGTCAAGAAACTCCAAATTGGCAGTAATATGCCCTTGATGACACTGACGACACTGGCTCAGATGTGAGAGACTGTGATGTGAACAGAGTAGACTGGATCAAGGTCAAAAGTGGTCAAAGCATCTCATACAAGCATATGGATAGTGGTGAAATAATAAAGGCCAAAGTGTTAAACAGAGCGAGTAAAGCTACCAGAAAAAACAAGTCTTGGTATAATATAGAGCTTCCGGGGGAAAACATGCAAGGTGTAAGGCAATCTATTGACTTGAACCAAATAAAAAGTCTACAAATTTTGAAGGAGTCTGATGAGTGTCATACGGAATCAGCAGATGCAGCACAGACAGACAATAGTTCACAAGATGAAGTTCTCATTACAGATGGTATTTCATGGACTGAAGTCAAACAAGCAGAGTTATGGAACTGGAAAGATAATGATGTTTATGAAGATGTGGAAAAAGGCAATCAGAAGATGCTGTCAACACGTTGGGTTGGTACTATGAAGGAAACAGAAAATGGAATTTTGCTGAAAGCCAGACTTGTTGTGCGGGGATTTGAAGAAAACAATGTTTGTGACGTTGAGAGAGATTCTGCTACCTGCTCAAATGAGTCCCTGAAGGTCGTGTCCACGGGCAGTTATGGCCGAAAATCAATGGATGCCTAGGTCAGTGGACATCAAGACAGCATTTCTGCAGGGCCAAACAATACTCAGAGACACCTTTGTTAAACCACCAAAAGAATTGAGATCTGACAGAGTGTGGAAGCTGAAGAAAGGTGTATATGGATTAGGAGATGCATCTCTTAAATGGTATGACAGAGTGAAGCAAGTGTTCACAAGTCTTAATGGACAAGTCTCTAAATTAGATCCTGCAGTTTTCCACTGGCATAAAGATGATGGTACATCGACTGGCTTGCTGGCATGTTACGTTGATGATTTTATTTGGAGTGCAAATAAAGAATTTCAAGCTAACATTATTCCAGCAGTCCATGAACAATTCAATGTTGGAAAGGAGCAGAGTCAGATTTTCTAGTATGTGGTAATTGAAGTGATATGTGAAGAGAACAAAATAGGATTCAGGAAATCAGGAAACAGACCTATGCAGACAACTTGTCATTCATTGATGTGGAGAAATCAAGAGCCATGAAGAAGGAGGAGGTTTGGAATGAAGAGGAGGGGCCTTGTACAGATCAAAAGTAGGCCAAATATTGTGGATTGCTAGACAGAGTCGAACTGATGTGTTATTTCAAGCTTCAAGATTGTCATCCTGTTACAAGCATGCAAAAATTAAACATCTAATGGAAATAAACAAAGTCATCAAACAAATCAAGGTAGAAAAGGTGAGCTTAACATATCAAGAACTATCAGGTTCAGGGATGGAGCTTCTAGTATACAGTGATGCAAGTTTTGGCAATCTCTCAGGTGAAGGTAGTCAAGGGGCCTACATAATTTTTATTTCCAATCTGAAAGGAGAGGTGATGCCAATCTGTTGGTACTCAAAAAAGGTCAGACGGGTGGTCCGAAGCACCATTGCAGCAGAGACGTTAGCTATGGCAGATGGTGTTGATATGGGTGTATTCATATCCTCACTATACACAGAGATAAAGAGTGGAAAAACAACCCCACACCATGCTCCCATTGGTGGCTATCTCTGACTGCCAGTCTCTCTACGACAATCTGAAGTCTACCATTATGCCAACAGAGAAAAGACTAAGGATGGAGATAAGTTCAATCAAAGAGATGAGGGACAGCGGCTTAATCAAAAGAATACAGTAGGTGGACACAAAACATCAGCTCCCAGACTGTTTGACCAAGAGAGGGGCATCACCAGCAAAGCTGCTTCAAGTCCTCTGTGATGGGCAGCTTTGCAGCTCTGCTGTGACATGAAATTTGGATTTTGACTCTGTACAAAGTTTTACTCAGATTCCAAATTGACAAACAGAGATTTATTATACTTATATGGGACTTGGACTCCTACCTTCATGTTCCTGAACTTGTATATAAAAACATCAACATTCATGCAGATAAAGTGGAATTTGATCTTTTCAGTTTTGGATTTAAAAAAAAATGACTAAAAGAAAGAAAAGAGGGAATTTGATACAAGTTAAGTTTGATGCTAAGGCTATTAGAGTGCAGCTCACATGATAGCACCTGGTCTAATACAAACACAATAGATGGGCTTGGATACTGATTGGCTTTGACTGGACAGAGTGGACTAGACTGATTGAAGGGGACGGGCAGTTGACTACAGGCATTTGCCACGAGAGGATGTGTCATGTGAGTGAGTAAATATACAGCTGAATTTACAGAACATATTACCTGAAATTTTCAGGGATTATCCATATTTCCCTGACTATACATATACATGCCAAATGATTTGACATAGTTGTAGACATAGTTGTTGACTCTTTCATGAAGGGTATTTTGCCATTGCAGTTGATATAGATGACTTTGTTTTCTTTTTCATGCAGCCTTTGTTGTGATATCCAGTTCCTCATTTTGAATTCCCCATTAGGTTTTGCTTCGTACAGTTCACCTTTAATACTAGACTGTGTGTCCCTATGTTTAGGGGTAAATACATTTCATGTCATTCATTTTCTCCCTGGTTATAAGTAAACACCCCTCTTCACCTTATTTCATACACCTTTTTGACATGAAGTAATCAAAGAGTGTTTTTTATCAATATATCATATTTTCTGTGTGCATTTTCTTTCGGAGAAGCATTCAATGATGTGTGTGATCCAAGGCCTCATCACATTGACCTTGCATTTGACATCAAAGCATTTGATTAATGTCATATATAGGATTACACTTTGGTAGTAAACTTGAATTTGTACTTTACTAAGAAAGTGTAGTCCCTAATATGACATGTTATCAAAGCATTTTTTCAAAGAATGAAATATTGAATACTAAGTAGAATCTGGATTTTCGAAAACCTCATAGCACTGATGTCAGAAGTAAGACATGAGTATTTGTTTCAGCTGAAAATGTAGCGAAGCAGTGGGAGATATCACGTGAGGCCCAGGACACGTTTGCGCTGGAGTCCCAGTTGAAGTATGAAGCCGCCCAGAAGGCAGGACACTTCGATGCAGAGATTGTTACAGTCCCGGTGAAAACAAGGAAGGGTGAATATTATGTGTGACACACCAATGCTTAGGAAGGTGCTATATGACAGTGGTAGCTGATCTCAGTATGTGTTTGTTAACAAACCATTTGGCACTATATGATATTCATATGCAGGCTTACTTTGGTACTAAAGTGGCAAATTACAAATGCCATTATATAAAGATATTATTACCCTTGTGTGGTTTCCTTTCATAAGCATCATGCATAAGAAACAACGTGTATGCTTTATGCATGTGGTTTCATAATACCATTTGTCTTCCTCACTGAGGGCATTTACAAAGGGTAAAAAAGTTTTCAGGTCTGGCCTCAGGACTCATGTCAGGACTAAGACTTGAATGTGTTTTCCTCATTTCTCTTAGATTACTTTTTCTCTGTGGGTTAACCATTGATGCTCAAATTTCATGTAATATGAACCAAAACATTTAAAATAAATTCTGTTTTGTTATGTCTTCAATTGTACAATGTATTCTATTTCGGTCTCTTTCTATCTCAGATTTCTCTGACAATCGGTCTGAGATTACGGTCCCTAATTCAATACCGTATATTATCACTGATTCATCTCTCTATTATCCGGAATCTCTCCATGTCGGATCTCGGACTGAAGTCTCAGCCGGACAGACTAATTTACAATGTAAACAAACCCTATAATCCCAACTGAGTATGATAGATAGACAGCCTGCCAATTAGCGGTAAACTCGGCCCGACAGACTAACTTACTATGTATGTTGTCAGGGTTGTGAGAGATATCTTGAGACATCGTGTGAGTCTCATAGAGAAGGGAACTGTATTACAGTTGTGTTAGCAATACACCAGCCAATCCTAGGTCCCTCTGTTTGCAGGTGTGGAGGAGGTGAAGAGAGATGAGTACCCTCGCGCAGGCTGTACACTAGAAGGTTTCGCCAAACTCCGATCATGTTTTGTGAAAGATGAAAGTGGAACTGTAACGGCTGGAAATGCTTCAGGTAGGAACCAGGCCATAAGAACTGATCTAACCTGAAACCGTTTGTTGGATGATGATGCATGTTCACATCTGCAAATTTTGCCAACATTCTCTTGAGAGAATTCAGCTGTCATTACTACTTGCAATACAAATATATGTTGTATACAGTTAAACTAGCATCCAAACATAACACCACCAAATAATTTTCTGGTCTTTAACAAAACTTGAGCAAAATATGGCAACACGAAATATTTTTCACTTACCTTACCATAGGTCTATAGCATATTACCTCAAGCTTCGCTTAACAGGAGATCTGACAGAGATGAATTGCATTCAAACTTGACTGGCTACCTCGCAATCACAACGTCAGGATACGGAAGTATCTGGATTTACTTACTGCGCATGCACGCCGATTCCTCAAAAACTTCACTTTTACTTCAAGCGTCGTCTGAGACAGACGGTTGTGGATTGCTAAAAAATTTTTCACGATCGAATAAAGTGATAACTTTTTCGATACTTGCTTGTTTTTTTCCAAGAGTTTTGGAGTTGGTATGTATTTTGTCTATCATTGTGTCGATTTTACATGTAATTGTAACTTTTTACACGTACCTTGCGTGACACGTCATCTAGTCTTTTTGTCTTGTCTTTTTTCGTGCATTTACCTCCGTGTGTTTCTCGGATGGTTATTTGTTACTTCAGGGCACTTATTTTCATTCTTTGATGCCCTCCATGGTCAGGATTATTCATTTTATTGCTTTGTGCAAACTAAGGTGATAGTCATTTCACTTGTCTATTGCACACATGTAGCACGATGTGTGGCGCGGTCCATTTTATGTTGAGGGGGGTTTGGTTTCCACCCTGTTTTATCAGAGTGTTATTTCGCTTTGTTACAGCTGTTGTGTATGACACGACATTTTTGTCAGATTTGCAAGAGTCGTAAATCCGGCAAGGATCCCCACTCTGTTTGTCTGGATTGTGCGGCAGTTCCCTGCGCCTTACGTCAGAGGTGCTCTGTTTGTGCGGACCTCTCTCCACAAGACTTCAAGACCTGTTTAGCAGTCATCAAAGAGAGAAGGTCCCAACAACTTAGGAAGATATCCAGATCCCCAGCGTCATCAGTGGGCTTTTAGACTGTCTCTTCCCGGCTCGCCGGAGAATCTACCATCAGACATCCCTTTGTCTCTTTTGGGAACGCCTGCTCTTCTCGGGACGTGTCAGAGGCCTGAGCCATCGCAGGTGCCGAGATCTGGCACAGCGCCTGCTCTGTCATCTATTCAGCTTTCGGTGCCTACGCCTACACCGTTGCCTTCCACTCAGGCAGGGGGTTGGGTTGATGTGACAAGGACAGACGCCCTTGCTCATCCTGAAGTACAGAGGATTCTTCGGGCGTTACTGAGGCCTACCCCCGGATTGACGCCAGGCGCATCTAACGCGACACTGGCTCAACTCAGCTTGGGATCAGACTTGGTAGCTTCGGCTAAGAGCAGAAACGGTGGTCGTGCGTCTGCGCCAGTGCATAGTGGTGCACCCCAAGCCAGACCTACTGTGAGCAGACCATCGTCTGGATCAGAGGTGTTTGCTTTTGGTATCGCCAACAATGTGCCTTGGGATAGGAGACATTCAGAGGTTTCTGGTGGTAGGAGATCGCGATCTAGGAGCCCTCACAGTAGTTCATCGAGTGCTGGCAGACGCCGACGCTCAACGTCTAGATCGCTGGAGCGCCGTGGTAAATCTACTGTTTTGTGGACGGCAGATGAAGAACAGTGCTTTTCCCCTGACTACGAGGAGGATCCAACACAGCTTGAGGATGATGAGGGATCCTACTTGCCTTTATCTGTTTTCGATTGGATCGCCGATAGGCTTCTGGACTGTCCTTCGCTTACGTCGAGTGTTAACAATGACAAGGCTATTAAGATTGAGCCGGAACTGTTGATCCCACCTCACCAGATGGTAGCAGATGCTATTTCTTCACTCAATGAGGACTTCGCTAAGTTGTCGCTAAATGCAACCATAAGGGCGCCTAAGGTTAAAAAACAGGATTATAAGATTCATGGATTGGATTTTGCTGATTCGGGCGCACGACTGGACGAGACTATCAAGAGGCTATCCTCGTCGACGTCTTACAAGGTGCAAAATTCGAGGCTGCAAGCTATCGATGCTGAATTGCGATGTAGTTTGAAGCCGATTTCGGCATTGGCTTCATCCACTTCAGCGGCAGCAGTAGATCTAACAGAGAATAATGAATCTAGATTGGAGCACTTGTCATCGCTCTTTGTGTGGCAGGGTAGAGTCCTGCATGACTTGTTGGGCCATATTAGGACTGCGTTGGCCATGACCACTGTGGTTCGCAGGTCTGGATTCCTATATGCTTGCTCGTGGCAGGAGGAGTTTAAGAAGAAGGTGATAAGGGCACCTTTCTCCTCCCCAGTGCTCTTCGGGGACGCTATACTGGAGGTATACAAAGAACATGCCGACCTCAGAAATACGGAGGTCTGACTGTCAGCTTTCGAGGCGCTATCTTCTGCCTTTCCTGGCAGGTCTGGATCGCAAGAAAGGGGCAGAAGGCGCTACATCCCTAGGAGGGAGACGGTCAGATCAGCCTTTTGCAGGGGTCGAGGCCAGAGATTTGCGTCCTCTTAACGCCGCAGACCAGCTGACACCAACAGGGACGCTACCGCCACTCCAGGCAGAGGGAGAGGCAAGCACCCCTATTCAAGACGTTGAGGGCGTTACCTGTCACGACTGGTACCTCCCGCCACCAGCCATGCCAGTATTCCCGACACCAGTAGGCGGGAGACTTGGAATCTTCTGGAGGAAGTGGCCTATCCTGGGGGATGCGTATGTAACCGGAATTTTAAAACTTCCGTTAGTTCGACCCCCGCCGTTAACATCATGCCCAGAGGTACGCATGTACTCGGAGTCGCAAAGTCTGCTGTTGAGGGACAACATCGCAGTGTTGCTGGGAAAGTGTGCCATCGAGGAAGTACCGGCCCCACACCTCTCACCAGGGTTCTACTCGCCGATCTTCCTCGTTCCCAAGAAAGACTGAGACAAGTTCCGGATGATACACAACATGGCAGCGTTCAACGAGCGTTATCTGATGGAGCTGCCACATTTCAAGATGATCTCCCTGAACAGCTACGACTCAAGTTGGCCTAGGGTTCATGGCTGTGCAGCCTGGACATTCAAGATGCATACCTACATGTCCCGATCTATCCGGCGCACAGAAAGTTTCTCAGGTTTGTGTTTGAGGGTCACCCATTACCAGTGGCGAGTCCTGCCTTTTGGCATATCTACTGCCTTGTGGTTATTCACCAGGATCACAACTCCCATCACTCGCTATCTGCACCTACGGCAGATAGAGTTCGATCCGTACATCGACAACTGTCTCCTCAATCAAGGCGAACCTCAGTTTCTACGCAGACATCTGGACTTTGCCATTCGTCTGCTGGAGCAGCTGGGGTGGCTGCTAAGCGGGGAGAAGTCGCAATTGCAACCTACCCATAAGCTAGTATTCATCGGGGGCTTCTTCCAGACGCAGCTCGATCGGGTACGGATTCCGCTCAATCGTTGGGAGAAGATTTCCCGTTTTGTGGTGAGGACGTTGTCAGAGCCTTTACGCCTAAGAGAGTGGCAGGCGCTCCTGGGTCTCCTCACGTCGGCGCAGGATCTGAAGCGCAGGGGACGTCTAATGCTGCATCCACTACAACGCTTCATCCTTCCTTACATACGAGCAGACGACATTCAGACATGTCTACTACTTCCGGTCCATCTCCACAAGTACTTGCAGTGATGGACGATCCAGTCGAATGTCTGCGAAGGAGTTTGTTTGAGCGAATTCGTGCAGGATCACGAACTGTTTGTAGACGCGTCGCTCCAAGGATGGGGGGGGCGCACTTAGGCGACCAGACCACCTCGTGGCTGTGGTCCAACGTAAAGGCAGGTTGGCACATCAACAACCTGGAATTAGAGGCGGTAATTCGGGCCTTAGGTCATTGGGTACCACTTCTGCATCAGTCCAATGTGCTGATCATATCAGACAACTCGACTGTGGTATGGCTGATCCGGAAGCAGGGTACAACAAGATCCAGGTCCCTGCTAGATCAGATGTTCCTACTGGCCAGCATGTTGGATGCAAACAACATCGAGAAAAGAGCCCGACACATTCCGGGTTGGAGGAATGTGTTAGCCAATACACTCTCTCATCCAGGAAAGCCGTCTCCAACCAAGTGGATGTTCCACCCGGAGATGTTCCATCTCATATGCGACCCGTGAAGGTCACGGGGTAGAATAGGCCTTCAGCAACCCATACTTGCCATAAAAGGTGACTATGCTTGTCGTAAGAGGCGACTAACGGGATCGGGTGGTCAGACTAGCTGACTTGGTTGACACATGTCATCGGTTCCCCATTGCGCAGATCGATGCTCATGTTGTTGATCACTGGATTGTCTGGTCCAGACTCGATTATTTACAGACCGTCGCCATATAGCTGGAATATTGCTAAGTGCGACGTAAAACTAAACTCACTCACTCAATCACTCACCATCTCATATGCAGAAAGCATGGACGTCCACTAATAGATCTCTTCGCCACAAAGTTCAACACACAACTCCCGGTTTATGTGTCTCCAGTACCAGACCCAGCAGCGTGGGCGACCGATGCTCTATCCCTGTCATGGGAGGGGTTAGATGCTTATGCCTTCCCACCCCCAGTGTTGATGCCAGCGGTAGTGACGAAGCTCAAATAGACAGCGAAGATACGCCTGCTTTTGGTCGCGCACTGGTGGCCAACCAGGACGTGGTTTCTGGAGTTAATCCATCTCGCAAGAGGAAGCCCGCTCCAGCTTCCAGAGTGGGACCGACTGTTGCGTCATCCTAAAAGTCGGCTGTCGCATCCGGACCCAGTGTGGTTTCATCTGTGCGCTCGGTCCATTTGCAAAGGACGTTAAAAGCCAAGGGTTATTCATCGCAAGTGGCAAAGATTATTGATAAGGCGCATAGACCTTCTACCAGATCACTTTATGATGATAAGTGGTCTACCTATGAGAGTTTTTGCACCCAGAAATCGCAGGATCCTCTTACAGCATTGCCCCAGTTTATAGCTGAGATTTTACGATACTTGCGCTGCTCGAAGAAATTCAGAGGAAGCACGATTAGCACCTATTTGTCAGCATTAAACACGGTACTGGCTGTGAGAGGTGACAGAAGGGTTTCTAAGATCCCGGAATTGGTGGCGATGTTGAAAGTGTTTAAGCTGGAGCACCAGAAAGTCAAGTTTCGCCCTCCAGCTTTGGACTGGAATGTTGTACTCCAACATTTGAGAGGTCGGCCATGTGAACCCTTGGAGTCAACATCCTTTGACCTGCTTACTAGAAAAACAGTTTTCTTACTGGCCTTAGCTACGGCAGCTAGGGTCAGTGAGATACATGCCCTGGATGTGATTAGAGTCTGCTTTGAACAGACCGGACAGGGTGTAGCACACCTAGGACTTTTATGGGATTTCCTGGCTAAAAACCAGCTGCCAGGCCAGCCAGACAGGTTGTTTTCTATCCCGCCTATTTCATCTATAGTCGGGCCAGAGGATAGAGCAGAACTATTACTGTGTCCAGTCCGGGCGTTGAAGCTGTACATTAGGAAGTCCGCACCGCATCGAGGTACTAGGAAGAGGTTGTTCCTACCAGTCTTGATGTTGGCTACAGGGGAAGTTAATAGAAACACCATAGCGCTCTGGTTGAGGCAGACTATTCTAGTGGCGTATGATGCTCAGAGTCTCCCTCACCCGACAGCTAATAACCCTCATGAGATCCGGGCATTAGCATCGACCATTGCTCTGCACAGGAACTGTTCAGTTCCCGGTATCATGGCCGGATGTTTCTTGAAGTCTTCAACTGTCTTCGACAGTCTTCGCTAGTCATTACCTGCATGACTTAGCAGTAGCGGACATGGAGGGACTGCATTCATTCGGTCCGCTAGTAGTTGCTCAGCAGGTATGTTGTTCTTACCATGGTCTATAGGGGTCTTGTACTTACATGAGATAAGATACTGTACCCCTCCAGTGGTTAGTACGTGACCCGCTACTCTGATTCTGTTCCAGTTCCCGTTTGATGATGAGGTGATGGTAGATGCGTCCCACAAAAGAATCAGTAGTGGTCCATCTACCCCGAGGCATATGTGGGAGTTATTACACACTGGCGGTCCTCGGGAATCCGTCAAAACCGTCCAGGCTGTTGTATCCATATGCTATAGACCTATTGTAAGGTAAGTAAAAAATTTATTAAAATCTAAATATTTTAGATATTTAAATACTTACCTTGCGATAGGGCGGTAACTCCCTCCCAACGCTGGATGCTCCTCCCCACTTAGGATTCTTCAGACCAGGAAGTAAAAGTGAAGTTTTCCAGGAATCAGCGCGCATGCGCAGTGAGGAGATCCAGATACTTCCGTATCCTGACGTTGTGATTGCGAGATAGCCATTCAAGTTTGAATGCAATTCATCTCCGTCAGATCTCCTGTTAAGTGAAGCTTGATGTAATATGCTATAGACCTATGGTAAGGTATGTATTTAAATATCTGAAATATTTAGATTTTAATAAGTTTTATTGTAAGCAGATGCAATTATTCAGCAACAGTATTTAATGGATAACAAGAAGGAAAATGACGCAACTTTTGATGTAATGTATATGAATGACTGTGGGGTGCATTATCTAGTACTGTAAAAGTATTATATATCACGCAGGTTTTATTTTCGTGCATTTCGCGCAAAATATTTTGACTAGTTTGAATAAACCTTCTGTTCATTAACTATACACACGCTTGCCTCTGAGTTGTTGCCATAACATATCGAGTTAGAGGCCCGGAATCTATGGGAATGTTAAAATTGCGACTGAAAAAGAATCAAACTTACTAGTAACTGTCGCTGTAATGGATTTCCCATATCGTGCAACGAAAATAATTAATGAGCCCATTCCTGTTGCAGAATTACGAATTATAGCGAAACCAGTAATGTGTCTTGAGGCCGTCATTGAAATTGGTCACATGTTCTATTTGACCAATCATACAGAGAGATGGTTTGGTACAAAACAGATTACCATGAAACAACTCGGAAAGAAATAATACAGCAGCATTTTATTTGTTCATTAAAGTTTTATAGAAGTTCATTAGTACTCGTCGTTGATAGTCAACTAACATATCAGCACATTCTCAACAACCCAGATGTTTGAAATCACAACTTCATAGACTATAGCAGTTCATTTGCTAGTAACTGATAGTCAATTAACACATCACTTTCACAGCAAGCTGCTCTGAATGAGGTCCTTCCTCTTGGACATAGTGTCAAACGCCTTGATAACCCATTGTCCATGAAGGGGCTTAATGATGCTGGTCCTAGTATCATCATTGCCTGCATTCTCTTGTTCATCAAGTTGTCGCACAACTTCACTGGAATACCATTTGTGGAAGCACCGTTTGATTTCATCTTTGAAATTCTTGTTGAGTGCTAGGTCAAGTGGTTGTAGCTTGTCAGTACTGGCAGCTGGGACATAGAGGAAACGAATATGTTCCTCTCTTGTATAAGTTCATGTAAACTTGCCAGTACGATGAGCACGGTAGACATCGAAGATACACAAAGCCTTCTGGTTGGGACCTAATCCCAGCTGTTTACGTGTTTCTACAACATAGGGGTCAGTGATTTTGTCCATAAATCTGAGCATGGATTCCTCTGTGCTCCAATGCGATGCCGTGTGTGTGATGTCCCATTCTGCTGGAAAGTAGACCTGTGATCTGTCGCTTGTCATCCATGCCAGAGATGGTCACCTGCTTCATCCCACGTTCTTCCATTGTCCAGTCACCACCAGGAAGGAGAGAGAGGCCAGTCTGGGCCCAGTTGATGACTAGGTTATTGCGGATGGCATTCTGGTCAATGACATCCTGAAAACGATTCAGGAAGTCTGTCTTGATGTCGGTGAAATCAGACGCCAGCTCAACATGTCCAGCGAATTCTTTCAACACAGATTTATGACGTTTTCTCATTATTGTCAGTCACTGCAAGCAATGTTCTTGTGTTAACAGCACCACCAGACAATTTTGTTTTTTTTCACACAGTTCTTAATTTCGTCTTCGTATTGACCCAGCTTTGGCCTCTGACCTCGGACGGCCTTAACCAATCGGCATGGAGATTCCGCTGTGTTACTGCTGCTTTGCTGTTTCAGGAAACTTGCTTTCATACTACGGACAGTAGATTCATTCACTTTCTTCTTCAGTTCACAAGAGAACTTACAGGCTGCCTTCATAACACCAATCTTCATACGCAGCAATTTTCGCCCGTATTTCGGGATCGTAACTGCTGTATTCCCCATGTTTTCTTTCACGGCATGATGGGTCACTTGACACGTCACTTGTTGCCATTTCATCTTGGAGTTGATCTATGGCAGCATTTGCAGTGATTAAGACTTTGGCCTCAGTCTCATCTTTGCAATCATTTGGATCTAGAAGTCTAGGTGTCTTGGGGGTAGGGGCTTTCTTTAGCCACATTCACAATGCCATCATCAAATCGTCAGAATTCAGAACATAACACTGATGTGTTTTTCAGCGCTCTATATAGTATACCATCACAATGTGTCACTTCCTAAGTTCTTAATACTTCTGTCAGGTTAAGCCACTCTGATTGTTTTTATTGCTGTTAGTGACGGTGAAACAGACAGCTGCCAGTTCTGTCAATTAATGATTCCGCAAATAATTAACCTTCGCGATGTAGTCTAATCTGTCAACTCTGTGAAATTTGCACCAATCGAATATAAGTACGTTTACAGTATTTGATCACCAATGCAGAACTGATTGGGAGTTTTTACAACTTTCTGGGCAGCACATATTGTTCAGTACTGGGATATGCCCTAGTAAGGTACATTGGCATGAAGACCAGGACTGCGGGGTCGTTTGGCCACAGTCTGCCTCCTGACTGAATGTCTGATGCTGTATGTCTCAGTGACATATTGCTTCCTCAAGTGAAACAGTCGTATATTCCGGTTCTCTTTTTGGATAGTGACCTTCAGTATACCACTCTTTGGCCTGTCTGCAGTACTGCCAATCTGTCATAGATATGTTACAAGTCTTCCAACAGTTGATTGCAGCATCCCATGGTCCTAGCCACTTGCTCTTGTGTGTGATCTATCTGTAACATACCGATTGCTCTCTCCCTCTGCTCAGGTGTTAAACAAGGCATGTTCCGGTTGTCCATCGATTAAAATGATGTAAAAGAATAAACCTGGTTAACGTTTTACCCTGATTTGACTATGTAACTATGTGCACAGTTTGTTTTATTTGTGTGAATTTGTGGGAGTGGGGTGTTCACAAAATACAAATACAATTGCAACTGTCCTCTGGGAATAGATATGTTATGTTGAAGAGATGTGTTTTTCACTATTTTCAAACAGACTGACAATTATTTTGACAATTTACGGTCATTTTTATTTTGGTGGCAGCTAGATTATATAGTAGATTCCAATCTCATCTGCACATAGTCCTGGAAAATATGGTTAATTTTGGAACAAAAGGGAGACAAGTCTGTTGGAAATTGATTTCAAAATTGCCCATTCAGTCCAGTAACGGTAGTTACACAAGTGCAATCTGTAGAATTATTGATGATATGTTTGATTTGTTGCTCATGTCCATGAGACAATCATACAATATAGTACTGTTGATTATTTATTGAACTCACTTAACGTAACCAGGAAATCTGTCAAAATGGTATGTCCTGCACACAAACCAGCAAACCCACAGATATCCCCCTTCTTTACCTCGGTTTGATTTGTCTTTTTATCCTCATCCTATTGTTGCATTTCCATCAACGTTTTGTGAAATCGGTGTATCGGCGTACCAGAGTCAAAAAGGACAAAAATGTGAATATAAACACAAGTCAGTCGTTTACATTTTTTCACCAATAATTTTAGTACCAAGTATGTTAATACATATGCATTAATACACATGTATTATTATGCTCAGTTTCAGAACACACACATTATACAAAGTAAACAAATACATGCACAAAGATATACTGTGAAACTATTTCCGATACTCCTCTGTCAGTTAACCCAGTTGTCATCTTCTTGGGGTGGAGGTCCCATCATCCATTAAGACCACTTTTTGTAGACGATTGTGTTGAAGTGCAGAATGTTCACATAGACACCAAGTAGTTATGGTGGTGATCATCATGACTGATACAGCTCTTCACATATGTCAATATAACATATGTTGAATTTGACCACTTTCTCAAAGGCAGTGTGTATTTATAAATGTTAGTTGACCCCTTTCTACAGAACTTTTTCCTGGTCCCCCAAATCTGGTTTATCTACCTTCACATATTAATGCATATATTAGTGATGACCACTATTATAGGTATTCCTACTGATTATTGCTGCTGGTTGTATTTCAGGTATCAATGATGGAGCTGCAGCACTTGTCCTTATGAGTGATGTGGAGGCCAAGGCCAGACATGCTCCTGTGATGGCCAAGATTGTGTCCTGGGCACAGGCTGGTGTAGACCCTGCAATCATGGGGACTGGACCGATTCCAGCTACACAGAAAGCAGTAAGTGAATCTGACCTATGAGAAAACCCTTTGCTTCAGATTTATCATATCCTGATACCTTTATAAGCAGTCCCACATCATTTAGAGTGTCTGGAATAGTCCATTGTTTTGTATCAGATATTCAAACTGACTATACCCGATTTATATCCTTGAAGAATGTTTACATATGAAGGAATGACATTATGTGATTTAGATGTCAATAAGACTTGTGTGTACAAGGACTGATATACGTGATTTAGATGTCAATAAGGCTTGTGTGTACAAGGACTGATATACGTGATTTAGATGTCAATAAGGCTTGTGTGTACAAGGACTGATATACGTGATTTAGATGTCAATAAGGTTTGTGTGTACAAGGACTGATATACGTTATTTAGATGTCAATAAGGCTTGTGTGTACAAGGACTGATATACGTGATTTAGATGTCAATAAGGCATGTGTGTACAAGGACTGATATACGTGATTTAGATGTCAATAAGGCTAGTGTGTACAATGACTGATTAAATGATTTAGATGTCAATAAGGTTTGTGTGTACAATGACCGATATACATGAACCAGGTGATACTTATTATGTATTCATGGTGCGATCTGGGGACTTCCTGTTAGAATTACTGAATATATTTTCACTGACTGTGTGTTTGGCATTAAAGAACATTTGAACATAAAGAAAATAATATCTGATTTTTCCTTATCCTGACTCAAGCTTAATTGCTTATCTCCTCTTCCTTTGCGAAGGTAGTGGAACATCTGAAATCCCTTGAAGTTCCCTGCTAAGAGAAGTGGACATAAAATTCACACTCACCCATGTATTAGCTCGCTGTCTATGCACATGGTCAGCTGATCAGCCATGATACTCTCTCCCTATCGCCCGACGAGTGCGTCTGGAGGCACCCGGGGCCCAGTATACAGCAATTAGTCTTTCATTCTTTTGGTTTTTGTAGCTAAATTTGTGTTGTATCCGGTTTTTGACTCATATATATATATATATATATAGATATATACAGACATCGCGGATGTTGACTCGGGCATCGTAGACAACTCTTCAACACAGTCGTCAATGCATGCACCACATGCATTTGATGCATGTGCCTTCATGCAACAATTCACAACGCGGATGATGAATCTTATGGAGCAATTTTGAAAGAAGAAAGATGACTGCACTCGTCAATGATGTTGACTGTGAATAAGCGAGAGCATTCATCTAGACCTGCACTCACGCCTGATGATAAAGAAGAGGTGCATGCACGCACGCACTCCAGAAGATCCAGGTCCCAGTCATCGGGTTGCAGTAAAGAGAAGGATACACCCACGCCGACTGAGTGCACTCTCAAGAGTAGTTATACTTGGATGAGTGATGTCATGCGCTCGCGTGAGTGCACTCATGGATGGACTTATCAACGGAGAAGGTCTCCTTCAGTCTCCCCTATTCATAGAAGACGCCATATGCAGTTATCCTCCCTTTCTGACTTGGACTCACACAGTCGGGATCGTCGGCGATCTATGAATTCGTCTTACTCGAGGTAGAACGAAATTAGACATCATCATCATTTGTCACCGGAAGAAGCCCTATTTTCGGACTCAGAAGTCACATCATGGATCACAGATGACTTAGACCGTGTTTTACTGTCTAAGGATTCCAATGAATTCAACACATATAAAATGAAGAATGATGACATCGATACATTAACATTCCCACCGATAGCTCCTTTATCTACGATCCTTGAGACTTTGTCTACAGCAATTAGGTCAGCAACCAAGTTTCAACAGCTACATGCGCTGCCTTTTAACTCACGTCGTTTCCTTCTTCATCACATAGAGCCGTTCATCAGAGCACCTGATGTAGATGGAGGTTATAAAGTTATCAACTCAGGTCGCAGCAGATTTTACAAAGTAGGAGACAAGAGACTGGCACAACTTGACACTACTACGAGGTGAACCTTCTTTGGATTAACTCGATGTAGAGCCATCAACGAGACTCTCGTCACAAAATTCGTCAATCCTGCCAATGAGGAAGAGAAGATGATGCTGTCTGTGCTTATTACACAGAGGAAGGATCAACAGTTATGTCGAAACATCTAGCCTCTACTACTGCGGGTATTCTCCTTCAGAGACAGGGGCTCCTGTCTGCTGCATCATGGAATGAGAACTTCACAAAGTCTTTGTATCAAGCCCCATGGTCTGCACCTACTGTGTTTGACGGATGGATTGAAGAGGTAGCAAGATCAGTTACTCAAGATTCAAGGGTATTCAAAGATAAAATCCATCAACACTTTGACTGCTGTCATTAAACAGACAAATCAGCATTACACTAGCAAGTCCAAGTTCTCCAGGGTTCACAGAACAAGAAATTCAACGATCGAGGGGAGAAATTGTCTTCTTCCTTTCGTCGCCCCCATGGAGGAAATAAACACTCTCAGACGTCAGGAAGATTGTCTACGGGCGGTGGAGGGAATAAACGCTGAAGATCGAAACGACTGGAGTCTTCCACCCCCAGCTGTTCCCGTACAACTAACCGTCTCAAGTGGGTGGACGTCTTCAACTCTGCTGGCAAAATTTGGGAATCCTCAATGACAACTATGTCATGAATATTCTACGAGACGGCTACAAGATTACACTACCACTCACAAAGCAACTCCCATCATCTAAGCAGACAACCAAATAGACAAGTTGACCAATGCTATATCAACACTGTTGCAGAAGGGAGCAGTAGAAGTAATACAGCCACAGAATCTAACGCCCGGCTTTTACTCTCCAATCTTCTTAGTACCGAAGAAGAATTCTAGAGAGAAGTTCTGACTCATTTACAACATGGAGGAATTCAACAAAAAGTTTCTACGGAAGACAGAACATTTCAAGATGTTACATCTTCCTCAACTAAAACTCCTCATCAGACCAGCAGACTATCTAGCCAGCATACATCTACAAGATACGTATCTGCATATCCCGATTCATTGAGAATCCAGGAAATATCTGCACTTCCTTTTCAAAGGCCAGCATTACCAATGGACAGTCCTACCGTTTGGAATATCTTCGGCCCCATGGCTATTTACACAGGTAACCAAACCCACTGTCAATTATCTACACCTCAGGAGGCTACGCAGTGCTTTTTAACTGGATGACGGCATACAAGTGCATCAACAGAAAAGTCAACTCAGACTACAATCAGACTTCACGATCAGGCTACTAACACAATTGGGTTGGTTAGTAGATCACCTAATGTCGGAACTGGAACCTCAACAAGATATCAAATTACTTGGGATTTGTTTCATCACTACATTGAATCAGATTGTAGTTCCAGAGGACTGGTGGGTCAAGATTCAAGAAATGATAATGCAAGCTCTACTCTCTCCGTTTACACTTCGACAATAGCAGTGTCTAGTGGGTCTCCTCACGTCAGTGCAAGATATGACCAGAAGAGGAAGACTGCAGTTGGGTCCCTTACAATGATTCTTGAATCTTCATCTCAATAACAAAGGACAGATTTCGCTCCCAGACAGCCTGAAGCCTTTTCTGATGTGGTGGACTCGCCGATCGAATGTCTGCACAGGAACCTATCTGTTACAGCTGGTATTCAATAACCACCTCTATGTAGCCGCATCTCTATAAGGATAGGAAAGCTCATCCAGGAAACAAGATAGCAGCAGGAATCTGGAACGAAGAGGAACAGGCTCTTCACCAGCAGGAAGTGAAAGCAGTCATTGATGCCATCCACCACTGGTTGACAGCATTGAGAGACAAGTTATTAATGATCCACACAGACAACTCATCAGTAGCTTTTTACATAAACAAGCAAGGGTCAACGAGATCACTCTCAGCATTCCATGGGAAGGACTAAAGGCGTACGCGTTTCCCCCTCCATTACTGTTACCAAAAGTCATCGAGAAAATCAGACAAACGAAGAGATTACAACTGATTTTGGACGCGCCCTACTGGCCAATGAGAGATTGGTTTCCAACACTTACAGAATAGCTAGGACATCCAACACTATAATTACCAAAGTGGAAGAATCTTCTAATCCACCTCCACACAAAGCAAATGCACGGACAACCATCGGTATTTCCCCTTCACGGATGGACCATATTAAGACTTGTTTGAAACACAGAGGATATTCAAGCGCCTATTTATCCCTATATCTACTGAGACACCCACATAAGTATCCGACAGCACTTTCTCAGTGTGGATTAGAACTGTTATACTTAGAGCGTATAAAGCAGCAGGATTAGACCCGCCGTTAGCTCCTGACCCACATGAATTAAGAGCCCTAGCCTCTACACTAGCACTACATGGAAATTGCTCACTAGATACTATTATGGAAGGCTGTTTTTGGAAGTCAAACACGATGTTTGCTAACCATTACCTGGGAGACATAGCCACGGAGGACATCAAGTCAAGTCAAAGGAGTTTATTTGTAAGGAGGCTTAGGACCCATTTACAAGATATACCATATATATAGTTGACAAGAGTATACAGGTGAAGACCAGAGTGTTTCTAAATACATGTTTCTTTTTATATATGCGTGGTAAATATAATACTGTACATGTTTCATTATATTCTCCTGAGATGTACATAAGAGACTTACAAATTTATGGATAGAGGGAAATTTCCAAAAGTGTTCCGGAAGAAAACTTATGCGGATTTCATTGTACAAGTGGCATATAAGTGTGAAATAATACTCATCCTCTACAGTGGTGTAACAAATGGGACATAGACGTAAATCCAGTTTGACTGATTGCCACCTACCTTCGTTTTAACGTAATGGCAAGACATTGAATCTGAATTTGATGTAAGTAGAGCGCACCTTTTTTTCTGATATGATATGCAGGTATCTTTCTGGTTCAAATATGAATTTACATTCTCTGTACATCACATATCTAGAGCTGTTATTCAAAGTAGAAGTCTAGCTTTGAGAAAATTAATTTATCAGCACATTTTTAAACAACTGCACAAATGAAAATTCATTACCAACAGTTTGGCTAATCCAGATATACCCAAAGCCATGAGAAAACAGTATATTTTACGAACAATACCCAACTCTTTTTTCCAATGTCATCAAAATATCTTAACATGTTATACGCTTTCCTGAGCAGTCTACAATCGCTCATTCTGACCAATTTTAACCAATAGCATAAATGCCTTATGTAAGCATTTATATATGTTGGATAGCAACCACATTCACCATATACAAAAGCATTGGGAGTTTGTTGTCCTACCTCTTAAAAATAATTTGCAGGCAAGAAGGTGTACCCTCTCCAATAATTTACTCCCCAAACCTCACAGCCATATAATAATACGGCATTACCTGACAATCAAAGATTTTAAAATATGTCTTTGGGTCAATCACTCCAATCTTGTTTAGTTTGACCGTGATTTCTATCAATGCTCTTTAACCCCGGCTTGCTAGGTCTGAGATGCATTTAGTCATTTAAGTTACTTGAAACCCAGACACCTAAATATTTGTAACTATTTACAGTGGCAATTTGGCTTGCTTTATAAAACCATTTATCCTTATTTGAAAGAATGTTCCCTTTTCTGAGCACAATAATTTGTGCTTTCTCAAGATTAACAGTTAACCCCCAATTGTCTGAAAAAATTTGAAGAATATTTAATTGATTTTGAAGGCCGATAATTGATTCGGATACAACATTGACATCATCTGCAAATAAAAGTAGAAACAGTTCATATAAATCAGGAAATAATTGCTTGCCATGTTTGCCACATTCGTTTACAACGTTTGACAGTTCACCAATGAATAATGAAAATAATAAAGGACTTAGGATGCATCCTTGGCGCACTCCATTTGGGCAATTAAATAAGTTTGTAGTGACTGAAGAATGGCATTTGACGCAATCTTGTACAGACCTGTAGATTGCTTTGAGTGCTGACAGCATTTTCCCCCTAGCCCATTCTGTTTAAGGCAAAGCCAAAGTGTATTTCTTTTCACATAATCACACGCCTTTCTGAAGTCAATGAAAGCGACATAAAGCTGTTTTCGTTTTTTCATAAAAGCATTTTTCGACAATAGAATATAGAGTGAATGTGTGATCTGTGGTTGAATAACCAGATCGGAAGCCCGCCTGTGTTTCTGGAACTTTGTCTTTTAGCTCAGTCCAGACTTTCAGTCTATTCTTGAGCACACTAGTGTAGATTTTGCTCACGACGGTTGACAACTTTGGGTTATTGGTTGCTTGCTTTAATGCATCAGCTTTATTGCGTTCATACGAGAGCTTGTGCACCTATAGACACCCTTATATGAATTCCTCTGCTTGCAATAGTTACGTCGGTTTTCCTCAGATTTATTTCTTTGGAATCGACGCAAGGCTTTGTGAGTGTAGTACTTGTTACTTTTACAATACCTATCAAAAAAAAACATTAAAAGTATTCTGTGTGTTATGTTTTGTCATGCAGACCGCTGCACCAAGTACTGTTTTTACAAACAAATCAAGGGCTTGGTCAACATCTGTAACGACTAATCTTGTTGCTTCAACAAAAGAGTCTGCAGCCTGTTTTATATTGTCGGTGCACCACATCTGACTTAGTATGGTTCCATACAGTTCTGTCGGAGCAGTTTATGTCAGTGTTATAATTATTTTTATTATTTACTAGCTGGTGGCTTTGCTCATAGGACCTGTGAAGGTCCCGGGGTAGAATAGGCCTTCAGCAACCCATGGTGACTATGCTTGTCATAAGAGGCGACTAATGGGATCGGGTGGTCAGACTAGCTGACTTGGTTGACACATGTCTTCGGTTCTCAATTGCGCAGATCGATGCTCATGTTGTTGCTCACTGGATTGTCTGGTCCAGACTCAATTATTTACAGACCGTCGCCATATAGCTGGAATATTGATAAGTGTGACGTAAAACTAAACTCACTCTGTCACTCACTTTGCTCATGGACTTTGAGTTTTGCCGTTAATGGCATGTGATCTGAATATACACTGGACTTGAAATGGAACGATTCAATCAGTTCAAACGCATCAACATTGGTAATGCAATAATCAATTACCGATGAGCCCTGGCTAGATATATATATGTAAACTCACCAGCTTTATCTCCTTGCACACGACCATTCAGAATATAGAACTTGTACGTATAACACAGTTCTATTAGCATTCTACCAAATCTATTGTTAAAATTATCAAGAGGTACTGCCTCTTCGTCAGGGAACACATCCCCCAGAATGTTCAGTTGTGGTTCAGGTGGTTCATTGCCTGTCCCAACACTGGAGTTCAAGTCACCAGTGATAACTATATGACAGTCGGAGAATGATATCCAGGTTTTCTGAAAACCACTGGTCAAGTAGTTCTATGCTTGTTGGTTTCTCCCCACATGATGTGTAGTATGTTGACCCCTCAGGTGTTATGTAGAGACCTATCATAATAACATGTTTTTCACTTTGCAATATCTGTTTAGAAATACGGAGGGCAATTAGATTATCGATATCCAGCATAAGTACAGTGCAGAATTTGGATATGCTGTTATGTATGAAAGCAGATACACCTCCCGACAATCTCCCATGTCTGGCAGTTTTTAATGCCTTTGCTATATATTGTGTATAGTCAGATAATTCAGGGACAACAATGATACTGTCTCTAAACGTCTCATACAGAAAAATTATTTGAAACCTAATGAAGTAGGAAATGAAATCTGTATCCTCAGATTTAGAGCCAATACCTTTGATGTTCCTTGAAAGAATCTGTAAAAAATGTGTTAGTGAGTAGTCATCTGATATGCTGTTGGGGTAGGATGCTTAGGGCCTTAGCCACACCCCTATTCCTTCAGGAGTCCCAGTAGATGGAGTCTGTGCTTCAGCCTCTCGACTGCTGCCATGTATGGGTTCAGACTCTTGTCTTGTAGCCCATAACCTTGGCCATGCAGCCGTTTTTCTGCGGACCGGGACACTGTTCTGGTGCGTGTGGTTTCCCTTTATGTTTATCGATCTTGTGATCAGTTTACCATTTTTGTAGAAGGCAATCAAATCATGACTTCACTTGTCAGTGATAATTGATCTCTGATTTTGTGTAAGGTCATTGGATATATCAATATTGTTGCTTTTAAAATATTGACGTTTGCTAAGGACATGAATCTTATCCTCAGTGCTTGCAAATTTAGTGATAACAGGTCAGCAGTCGCTGAGCTCTTCTGCCGTATACGTAGGGATCTCACTATATCCTTTTACAGCCATGCCTTGTCTGGTACACTGTTGTTGAGAAGAGTTATTTCTGCAGTCTTTGTGGGAGCTTTCTACTTGCTCTGTAACACCATGGAATAGCATGTTGTCCGTACGGCTGAATATTTTGAGCCTTTCTATTGTTTTTGATTGCTCGGCTTCAAGCTTATCGACATGTTCTCGCAAGGTGTCAATATTGCTATACATGATCTCCTGATCATGTTTTATTGTGGTCCTATCCTTACAGATATTGTCAACAGTGCTGTCTAGAGAAGAGCACTCCCTATGCACGTCTGATCCTTAACAATTTCTATTTCTCGCATCAAATGATGAACGATAGTCTCAGACCTCAGAAAGTATTGAGGATTTAAGCTTGCTCAGGTCTTTCGTAGTAATATTACAAGGATTTAGTTCACTGGAATGAATGATCTTCATTTGCATGATTGTAGTATATGAGCAAAACCCCTGTCCCATGAGGTCAGTAGCCGGGCACCCAGCTCGTCTCGCTTCAGTGAGCACACTGTGACAAGTGTTGTAATTGTAAACACACTTGTTTTCATGCGGCAAAAGATCTTCCAAGTGCATAATAGCATTTGTAATTGCATCTTTGTTGCATATCAGGAGTGAGGCAAGATACAGATGCAGTGTGAAGAGCACCGAACACACAATAATGCGATAAGGCATATCAGAGCTGTTATACCTGCCTTGTACACCTCAGGGAGCATTCATAGTACACGCCACTAGCATTCATCAGTTTGGGCCACTTGTCGTTGCTCAGCAACTAACAATTCCCTGATTTATCATGTGACTTGTGGAAGCCAGACGCTCTGTGGAGTATATTGGTGGAAAGTCTATGCGCACGTCTTGAACAGACTAGCATGAGTGATTAGGACCTTGTATTCATTATGAAGATATTTGAACATGAAGAAAGGTCGCAACCAGTCTCGATTGCTATATCTTGACATTTAGTTGCCTCAGAAACTAGCAGGATGCTAGCTACTTTTGGTGTCATCACGTGCCAGTCAACAAAGCCTTCAATGGAAGACAAGATTTTGGATGTGATTCCCCCCAAAATCTGAAATGAATATGAGAAGACTAGGACTGAATTATCGCCGTTACAAGTTCCCGTAAGGGGGGAAATTATTGGATGTAATTTGGAACAGACAGCAGAATCCAGCGTGGTCTGACCCACCACCACCATCAGATTCTGTAAGCAATTAAGCATGAGTCAGGATAAGGAAAAAACATGTAATTTTCTGAATAAAATTGATATTTTATAATTATCCTGACTCATGGCGAAAGCCCTTCCAGCCGCCCCTCACAGACACGCTGAATTATTGTATTCTCGTGTCAGGCGATTATAGGAGAGAGTGAACTATCATGGCCAATCAGCTGACCATGTGCATAGGAAGGGAGGTAATACATGGTTGAGTGTGAATTTTACGTCTGCTTATTTTAGAAGGGTACTTCAAGGGATTTCAGGTGTTCCACTACCTTCACCAGGAAGAGGAGATAAGCAATTAAGCATGAGTCAGGATAAGTGTAAAATATCAATTTTGTTCAGAAAATTACATTTATGACTACAGGGTCATTATCATGTAAATTTTGTTTGACCTTAATATAAGGTGGAGGTCACTGAAGATCATATTTTGAAACATAGTTCAAATGTATGTAAAACACAATGCTGAGGAATAGGGTTTAACAATATAATTACGCATATATGGCAACATGCATGCACAGAACTGGATTGCTAACCAAGCCTTGCATCCATGTTTCTGTGTGCTGTTACAGTTGGAGAAGGCTGGTTGGAGCATCAATGACGTAGACTTGATGGAGCTGAATGAAGCATTTGCTGCCCAGTCAGCAGCTGTCATCAAAGACCTGGGATGTGATCCATCAAAGGTGAGATCAGCACAGTAACATTGTACACTGACCAATGGAAGTTCGTGCATGGGGGCTGAATGTCCAGGTGAGTTATTGTGTATGCCTGTCTGTCTGGCCTGTGGCATGGCTTTACATTGTCAGCCAACATCTTCTCTCCTCCAATGACTAAACTGATGATGACACTTGTGCTAATTCCAGTGGTACAGTTCGTTTTGTTTTGTTATTTAGAACTAAAGAATACCAGGCAGGTATCTTTTGTGAATGTCCAAAGAGTACTGAACAAATAAAGTCTGTGGATTTCATTAGCTGTACTATGAATTCATCCTTCAGTTACAACTGTCTCCATGATGGAGGTAAACAGAGCATCTGCCTGTCAGCGCAAGGTCAAGGGATGAATCAATGGAGCATTGCATTGTAACTTTAGTGAGCATGCTGTGTCAGAATGGAGTGTTGATGACAGACTGCATCATGGTATCTCACTCAGTAGGCATGTGTGTCTATTTGAGCAGAATAATCTTGTGTTAGACAATAAACCTTATTAAACGTCCATACCCACAAACCCAGTGAAATCACATGCAATACTAAAATCATTACATTTTGAACTGAACATTTGTTTATCTTTGCAGTGACATGTCCAAACGTATCCACTGCATTCATGTACAATTTTGAACATAGTTCATTGAAGTTCCTCTACATCTAATTGTGTGCTTTGTTTAATATACATGGCATTTTTAAATATGTTAATACAGAGTAATCCAGTACCCCAGCATCTCATCCAAGAGTGTTACTGAAACAGAATCAATATTTCATGTGGCATTAGTCAACTGTAACATGTTCAAAATTTATGGTGAGGTGTTGCTGAGTTATAATTGGGAATATAATACAGCCAGTCCAGATATGGTCCACATATGGAGACATGTGGAATTCTGGGCACTGTGTGTCTGTCGCTTCTTGTAAGAACCAGCTGACCAATATCAGGTGGTGTTAATGCTTGCTCATACTGGTCAGCTGTTTACCTTGCCCAAGCCCATATATTTACAAACCATTGTAATATAGATGGAATGTTACTAAAGATGTTTAACATTCCCACAGCATAATACAATAACTGGATGTGTGCACAAGGATTGCTTAGCATCTCTAGCTTTGAGAAGTCGTTGAACCAGAATGTAACTGTAACTTGTTGATCCTATTGTGAAAAGATCATTGTCAACATCCATCTTGCAGTTTGGTATGTTTGATGCCTCAAATTAAGCATCCCAGGAGTGGTGTAGTAGTATAGGTAATGAGAGTTCTGGACCACTTTTCAAAAAACCCCTCTAAAAAGCCTCATTTACTAAATGAGGCTTTGATGGGACCATTAGCTCTTGCTATTATTGCCCCTACTACAAAACCACGCCATCACGTTTACCGTGACTTGGCAGGCGGTAACACTGTGCCGTGCGGCACGATCAATAATTCTTCTCTTACAAAACCCCTACCCGGCCCATCCCTCAAGTAGTACAAGTTAGGTTCGTCGGCTTTCATATCCACTTTATCTATGTTGTAAGTTTTGACCGACCATATAGGATCGGTGGCTCGCTTACGGCTATGTTATGTTTATATCGATGAAACAGTTTAACGTGAACCGCCTACGATCTCTTTGGTGTTCATAATAAAGGCTTGCTGGGCTTTTTGTATCCCCTGTTCTATGTACTTTTTTTTCTCGTCCTCGCTGATAGCAGACTTACGAGATTTGGACCGAATATCTTGTTTCATTCCGTTATATTTTGTGAGTTCAGAGAGGATTGAACGAAACTCCTCTTCTGAGATCTTACTGTCAGAGAGTGCCGTGGAAATACGCTCACTCACTGTGTTGAGCTTTGCTTCAGCCAGAACCCTGATCTCGTCGTGTTTCAATGCCTTACGATGCAGTCTGCGTGATACTAACTTAAGCGCCAACCCTACCAACCCTGTCACCCCAGCTGTTATTTCAAAACCTAGCACTATAGGTGCAGCCACGATGGTAGCCAACAACCCAACGCCTGCTGCCCCTAGTCCCATGCTGGTTGCAATAAGGGTAGTGTCAGCCCCGTCCACGATATTGAAAGCTCTATTATACTTTTTATATAGTGCTTTCCGCGTGTCACGGTCTTGTTCTAGTTGACGTTTCACATCACATAACTGCCTCAAGCGGAATCCATCTACGGTTTCCAGCGTCTTCGCTACTTCCTCTACGACTGGGTACAGACCCATCCTATAATGTATATTTTGAAAAATATTTTAATTGGGTTTCAGTTAATATTTCACGAATGAATTTGAAGCCTACAAGGGATAGATTGTAACTAATGCTAAGAGGTGAGAGGTCAATAGACTTTTCTGTTGTAATAAAAACCCCAGGGAGGCTTATTAAGCGGTTTATAGGACCCGTGGTATCCCGTTGTATAACAATACGGCAATATTGACCTACGTGTTCGTCAAACCAGTGTACTACCACCCCGGGTAAAATTTGTTGTCCTTTCGAGGAGTTTTCATTGTCAAAATACATAAAGAAGACTTCTATGATGATTGTGAAGGAGTAGGATGTTCTATCAAGAACACTCTGGATATAAAGATTACTGTTAAATGTTAATTTATGATCTGTTGTTCTAGTACTTAACAAAATTTTTTCTTCCCTAAAATCTATTATAGCTACTTTAGCCAAGTTATTCTCCGTAATGAAATCCCCGGGCCAGATACCGTTATTCCTAATCTTAGAGATGTACCCCCATGTTTCGTCTTTTAATGTGATATAAGGTGAGGCGATTGTTAAGTTGAGCAGCCATTTGGGTTCTTTTAAATCTGATAACGACACCCGTCTGTACACGTTGTTTTTGAAGTGCAGGATGTATAATTCATCTTCCTCACCAGGCTCATCGAACCCCTCAGTATCTCCTAGGTCGTTAAGAGTAGTGTTGGGATGATAATTGGTCATTGTTATAATATTATGGTATAATTTCCAACTGGGTTTTTGGTACTAGTATAGGGAGGAACTTCATACCAATAAAGTGTATGTTGTTAGGTAGGAAGATCTTAGTTAGTGATATTTTGTTTTCCACGGTCACGTTGACACCCTGCAGACTGGTGTTGGAGCCGACACCAACCCGCACGTAAACGTGGCAAACTTGATCCTTGTGTCGTCTTTCCCACCCTAGTTTGACCCCTTTCACGATCTCGACGTCATCCCCCGATGGTTCCCCTAGGTAGACTTTGATGGCCAGTGTTACGTTTGATGGTATACCATCTAATAATTTGTCCACGCCTTCGAATTCAGACACCAACTGCAATTTCACGTTTTGTATGTTCGGTTTACTCGATAGCATGTGGAGTGGTGAATTGTTGATTTGGCTGATGACTACGCTACGTCTCTGAGTTGGAACGTAAGCCACGAGCAGGGTTCCATTGTTCACGACTTTGTTTAGGTAGTGGTCTTTGTTATCAGTGAACACGTAGGGGGAGAAGAGGTCAATATTAAGAAACCAGGTTTCGTAATCGGGTAACAACACCCACTTGTCATCTTCGGTGAAGACGAGCCTATATGGCCGGTTTTTGACGACGGTAGTGCGCTCAACATCGTCCAAGTCGAACAGTTTACCCCCGAACGATGGGTATATTCTCCAGTTGTCATCACCGGTGTTGACGAGGGCGTACTTAGTGTTGACTGTTGCTCCTGTGGTATCTATCATATCACTTAGGGTTCCACCGGAGGAGACTTCAACGCGTTTGTAAATGTTGTTTTTCAGTTGCAAGGCATACGATTTACCATCTACTCCGGGAGCGTCGAAACCGCGTGTGTCTCTGAGGTCGGAGATCCCGATATTGACACATTTTTTCACTCCGGGCCCTTGTGCGCTGGTCATGTTACGTGAAGCGTTAAGCTGAGGTATCCTATATTTACAGGATTATGATTTATATCTAACACCGATATTGTCAGCTCAGGTATGTTGCCCTGGGTTAATCTCTTATACTGCCGTGGTGAAAATGACTCGGTTCTACCGTCGTTGAATTTCTCAGTTTTCACCGGCACTGCTCTCAATATAGTGGAAGGGTGACCTCCTTGAATGTTATACGTTGTGCTCACCTGACCGAGATGAATGTATAGCTCTCGGTACGGTACTAGTTCGGGTAACTTCGTGCCTGTGACGGTTGTTGTTGGTTTTATCTCGTCAGGAGACATACCGAGTATCCTCGCTAATGGTCGGCCGAGCCTCAAGGAGGTTCTTCCGTTGTTGATTAACACCACTGTGCCGTTTGAGTCGTTCATCTTGAGTTCGGCTCCCAGGGGTTTGAAGACCTCGTCGTTTAGAGAGCACACGCTGTAGTAACCGTCAGTTATCTGACTGCGAGTTCCACTGACGAACAGCTTATTGTTGCTGATATTAATGTTAGTCCATTGTGGTAGGTAGGTGATATCGCAGAGTGCGACTTCGAGTTGACCTGACGTGTTATCGATCGCGTGCGTCAGTTGAACGGCCTCACCGCTCGTTATTCCTGGAAGTGTTATGTACATATTATAATATATAAATTATATAATATAATATGGATTTAGCACACTTGAAAATCGTGGTGAATGCAGATGGTACGGGGTTTAAAACAACCTTTATTGATATCTTTGAAAAGTATGTCGTGTCCGTTAATAACGCGCAGGCGGTGGTAAACTGGAATCAAAACCCAATGCAGTTTTGGCAGAACCAACTCAACTTTGCTGTGTGGTGTGCGACGACAGGGTCGGGTGTGACACCAGACTACGGTATAGACGAACTGAGTAAGTCGGTTATTTTGTTTCATATTTATTATCAAACAAGACGAATATTGAAGGAAATAAGTGCTCCTCTTCCCCAAGATAAAGCGTGGAGTATGACGAATAACCCCTATGATAGACGCGCTTATGAACGTATTTGTGGGGAGTTTGAGATTCCAACGAATAAAGACTTTCGCCTTCCTGGTGTGAACCATGGTCTCGGTATAGTTCTCGTGTACTTCTACAGGTCCGGAAAATATTATGCCGGTTCTAAAGATGGTTCATACAACCCACACCGTCATACATTTACAGGCCCCACAACGAATGAACAGATCCATGTCAGCTGTATAAAACAAACAAGTCCTGATGCAGCCACAGCCTGGACTAAAATGATCTCAAAAACATCGAAAGGATTCACTCGTGCTGGTACAATACGCTTGAACGACTCGATTCGAACGTATGTGTGGTCGCTGTTGGGTGCGCAGTCGATGACGCGTTCTAACATCCTCGGTAAGGGAACTGCTTACGACGCTCAGACACAATTCGTTTCCAACGTTGAGGATGCTATCAATTCTCCAGTTGATCTCCCGCGGGCTATCGAACGCTACCAAAACGTGTTAGAATACGCCAGATCGAAAGTCAATTACGTATTCGGCGTGGGGTTATACATGGCCCCGAGTGATATGCAACTTAGAATAAAAAAAGTGGTGGGTTATAACAACAAAATAGTTATAGCCACGGCGGACCAAAAGTTGGGTATCAACCCCGATATTAACACCCCACATATCCCACACATCCAACCACGTGAAAAGGGTATAGTGGCGCCACCACCGGAGCCTAAAGTTCATGTGGAGGTACCCCCGGGGGTTTCCACCACCTATCAGCAGCATATTGATAATAAAACAGCCCTAGTGGTTGGTGGGGTAACTTTGGGACTTATTTGGTTAAAGATTTCTTAGCCGCTACGTACACCAGACCCGCCACGGCGACTATGGCTGCCCACAGGTTTTGACTGAGCCACATAGCAGTTTTAGACAGAGCGCTCAACAACCACGAGACGATGCTACCCAGGATGCCGGGAAGGGCTTCGGCGGCTTTACCAGCCAGTTTAGCTAGGCCTTCCCCGAGTTTTTTAATCCATTCTTTAACACCACCACCACCGCCTGGAGTTCCACCACCGCCGGCAGGCCCCACAGGGGCACCCCCCACCAGTGACACCACCAGGGTTGATATGATGAAACCCAATGCAGTTAGAATGCTGGCGATGGTGATCCCTTGCTCCCGGAACAATATCCGAATCCTGTTGGCTAAAGTTGTATCTTCGTTCAGTATTCTATCGATTGTTTCCCGAATGCGACTGATCTGGGATCGAAGATGTTCACGATTCGAGGAAGCGGCTTCCAATCGTGTACGTCTCTCGTCTTCTAAATCACGTATTCGTTCATTGATACGATTCTTCATATCATCGTCGTCAGTTTCGGTGAGTTTGGTTTTTTCCCTAGCGATGTGCTCGTCGATTTCGTTCAGTTTCCCCATGTTGTTCACGAGTTCTCCACGCACGCGTTTCACGGCTTCGTCTAAGCCGTACAGTTCCCTTACCGGAAAGTCAAACCCCGGTAACGGTTTGTCCCAGTAGGTGCTCAACAGTTTTTCTATGCTGTCCGAGGCTTCTGTAGCACGCTCTGGCGTCATTTCATCTATAGTGGTGAGGTGGGATCTGGTAGCTTGCAGATCTTCTTTAACGGTCTTAGGTATTGCACCACCGTAATCAGGCATGTTTAGATGTTTAATGATAAATTTAGCACCACCATTGCGGCTGGCTAGAGTTGACAAGGCCAGTGGTTTTTTAGTGATCTTGTTAAAGAGGTCAACCTCTGGGGCAGACTTAAGACGTAGAACACCCTTTGTATCAATAAAAAAATCCTTATGGTATCGACCCTGTGGTTCAACGTAGTTTTTATCTCTTCTTAAACTTTCGAAATAATCATCTACCGTTGTTTCTAAAAGTTGTTGGCTCAATGGCAAACTAGTAAATGAGGTCTCCTGCTCATCATCATATGCCTGGGCACTAGCGCCCCGCATATCATCCATAGGTATGTCTTCATCCATTAGTATTTAAATATATTTTATTTATATATAACAATGTACGGTAGAAAATTAGATCCTTTCAGAAGATTGAGAGAGCCATTAGGTGCCAGAGCCGTGCGACAGTCGGTGACCATCACCAACAATCCCAGCAAGATAGACCAGAACCAAACTCTGCTGGTTAGATTTCCAAACCTTGGTGAGAATGACCTCATTGTACCAGGCACTGTTCGACTGGCGTTCAATATCACGTTGACCTCCGACAACGACAAACGCGAGCTAGTGCGGAACGTGGGTCGAGCTATCATCAAGAAAACGACCGTCAAGATCAGCGGTAACGAGGTGCTGAGCATCGACGACAGCGACGTGTTTCACTGCTACAAGGATCTCTGGAAAAGCGAGAGAGAACGAGTCAATGATGTGTACCAGGGTATCAGCAAATCAACCCGGGCGCGCATAGGATACGTCTTCACGACAGACCAGCAAGACAAGCTATCGGACGGTGAAAAGGCTATCGCTCTAGCATACGGGAATCGATTCTGCGTGCCGCTCGACTTCGAGTTGCTCACGGGACACGCGCCGTTTTACCAGGCCGCACTGGGTGATAGGCTCGAATACGAGCTCACGTTTAACGACTATAGCAAAGTAGTGCGTACGCCGAACGGTGATGAGGCCAGTTATGCCATAGACAACATCTCTCTGGAGTTCGACATGGTCACTAGCCCGGAGCTGGCCAGTCAGGTTCGAAGCCAGTACTCTGGGAAGATGGCTATCCTGTACGATCGCGTACTGAGGCATAGATCAGTCGTGCGAGATAAGAGCGACACTGTATGGAATATCAACCTGAACGTGCCGGCGAGATCGATGAAAGGTATCCTGGTCGTCCCCGTGGAGGAATACGATCCATTCCGGAGGGACAGCGAGAAGTTTTTCAACCCCGAGATTGAAAAGGTGGAAGTGACCATCGAGGGCGTGCCCAACCAGCTGTTCAGTCATGGTATGAGGCCACACCAGCAGTGGGATGAGATAAAAAAGCTACCAGTGGGGAATTACATAACAAAGGACCTGGACCTCGGCTCCGTGCAGATCGGTGAATACCTGACCACCAAGTACGCCCTATGGTTGGACATGCGATCCACGGATGATGATAAACTGCACGGTAGCGGGCGCCGTATAGATAACGGCAGCGAAGGGATAACCATCCAGATTAATAAGAAGGCCCAAACCGCTGGTAAGTTGAAATTATATTTGTACGTAATTATGGACGCGCAACTTAATATAGACAATGGGAGATTCGTGCAAGCCATCTACTAGTGGAGGTCTCCCCCACCTCCCCACTGACCCACACTGCGCTATCATATGCGGGCAGACTGGTTGTGGGAAGACCGTTTTCGTGTTGGATATGTTGGAGGGTTACTACAAGGATGTGTTCGATAACATCGTTATCATGTGCCCTACTCTAGGTATGAATAAAACGTACGCGCGACCTTGGGTAATGACGGACCCGGACGTACACAAAATCGACCCTGGAACACGCCTGCAGGACTGGTTGAAAGCTCTTCACGAGAAATTTAAAGGGGAACCGACGCTGTTCATACTGGACGACTGCAGCGCTAATCGCGAGATAACAAAAAAGAGAGACATGCTATCGTACTTGGCCTTCTCCGGCCGGCATTCAAATCACAGCGTCTGGGTGCTAACGCAGAAGTTCAACTCGGTGTTGAAAGACCTCAGGGAGCAGACGCGATGGGTGGCCTTATTTCACTGCAAGGACAGGGATTCGTTTGAGGAGTGTTTGAGAGAGAACGATGTGATGAGTAAATTAGAACGGGAACGGGTGAAGAAACAGCTCGCTGAAACTAAACACGCTAAGCTCGTACTAAAGACCGACCAACCAGTAGCATATATAGTTTGCTAAAGCTAAGCAAAGCTAAGTAAAAGCTAAGCAAAGCTAAGCAAAGCTAAGCAAAGCTAAGCATATAGCTATGATATTTGAAGTATTTGTCGTGTGCAACTTAACTTTCATTTCTCTGTGTTTTGCCTGTATCGGGTATTATATAGTTAAAACTAAATCTTACTTGTTATATTATAAGATGGAGTGTGAGGAATTGCTCGAACAATTGTCGCCCGCAGGCCCCACTGATGACAAGCGAGAGAAACTGGTGGCGTTGGCTGTTGGCGGCAAAGCAAAACATTACTTTGGAGACTACACCCCGGATAAAATTAACAAAATGCCAGCCGAAGAAATCGATAAGCTGTACGCTAGATACGAGTCCCGGCTCGGAGCAGAAATGACAAAGACAATAGGATCGGCTATGACCCAGATATACACCGGTATTGTATCACACTTCCTTCCCATTCCACCAGAGCGCCGACTTTACCTGTGGGAGGACCTAGATAAAGACCCTTTTATCGAACACGCCGTGAGCTCTATCAGCTGCGGGCTGTACCACAAATATGGTATGTTGTTGGCTCCAGTGACGGCGGCGATTATCACAGCAAAACATTGTCAATTTGAGAGAAAGAATAATAATAATAGTATAGATGTCCGAGGTGACGGAACCAGTGAGTCCCGAGGTGACGGTGGAGACCCCAGTGGAGGAGACCCCACCCCCACCAGTGACGGTGGAGACCACTTCAACAGTAACCAGACAGAAGAATCCTAAGAGAGTAGCTGCCGGTAAAAAACGGTGGTGTAACCAACATAAAGTGACCAGTCCAACCCGACTGTTGTTGGCTGTAGGTGTAACTGCTGCCGTGGTTATAACATGGTTATACGCCTCCCACAGTGAGCCACCACCCAACAGTGAGAACAGTGGGGGTATGGGGGTATCCCCCATGGTAGACCCGCATATCATGTTATAATTTAAAATATTTTATATCATATACATAATGTCTGAGGGGAAAACGTTCGTCAACGACGCATACCACGCCACAGTGGTAGCCAGTCTAGCAGTAGGGTACGCTCGGTTGACTAAAATGGTGCTTAAACAACCAACTATCAAGCTAGATTTCAACCTGCAGGATATGGGTATGCTCATAATGAACCTTGGTATGGCGATGGCCACAAAAGACATCCTAGTAAAACAAGGAATAATACCTGATAATATAATGAAATAAATATAGGGATGGCCACGATAGCTATGATGGTCGGTGGGGCGTTAGTGAATGCCCTGGCATTTTCCGGAAGTAATTTCCTCTTCTCAAAACTACGAGATGATCACGCGGCTGAAATACAGGAAGAAAGGAAGCGACACGATCTCGCTACTGAGAAATTACAAAGAGCACAGGCCGAGTACGCTAAAAAACGCCTCCAGAGGATCGATTTTATTAACGAACAACTCACGCGTGAAAACCATGCCGTTCAAACATTCAACGATGTCGATGAAGCAATGAAAGAATACTATCTACTAACTGGTAAACAATTGGAACCGCTCAATAAACCCACACTCGCTCAGTACTACACACCATCCAAGGGACAAATGAATCGTGAACTGGGCTTCATAGTGTTGGGTATAGCAGCTACTGCGTTGGTTGCTAAGCAATTAAACTAAAATACTTATATAAGTAAACATGAGACCCGCTCCATACCGATGCGAATATATACTTATGGGGAAGACCGAGGCCTGTGGTAGGAAATGCAGGAATCAGGGGTTCTGTTGTTTCCATATGGGAAGTCCTAACTACACGTGTTCTGTGTGTGGTATCGGGGTTAAAGGGCACTACTGTTTATGTAAAGCTCACGGAGCGAACGTAGTCAGACATCAACTCATATACGAGAATAAAAAAGGCTACATAAAAGAACGTAGGCGACTGCTCAAGATAGCCGCTTAAGAGTTACCTCCCCTTACTGTGAACCAATTAGACATTAGTTCTCTTAGATGTAAACACCATGTCTACTACTGTGCGCGAGCTCAAGAGGGTCGCAAAGCAGAGAGGTGTGATCGGGTATTCTCGAATGCGGAAGCCAGCATTGTTGAGATTACTAGGTTTAGAAGTCCCTCCTACGGTAAAACAATTAAAAGCTCAAGCGAAACAGCTTGGGCACACGGGTTATTCAAACCTGGGGAGAGCCGGGTTAACCGCATTGTTATCACATGCCCCCGTAGCAAAACCTCCCACTGTAAAACAACTGAAAGCCGAGGCACACGATTTGGGTTTAGGCGGGTATTCCCGTATGAGAAAACCACAGCTTGTAGAATTATTACGACAGAATAGAGCTATTGACCTACAGTTCGTGCGCACTGAGCGCGCTGTAGGTAACTATTTGAGAGGTTGGCGCATGCACGTTGATATAAACATAGACATTATAGATATCAAGCCTCTGATAGCTGATAAGGTCAACCAGGAACTAAATAATCTAGGAAGTATCAAGTTTCAGATCACGGTGAAAATGTCGCTCGATAAGGAGGGCACCACAGGGGTCACTGAGTATATTCAACCTTACTTCTGAGGCAAACAAGAGGTCGTCACACATACAGAGACCATTGACGCATCAATCGATAATAGTTTTCAGCAGATACGAGAATACCTAGAACGCTACACGCACATGGGGTCCGGGTGGGCTGTAGATAAAATCGATAACGTCTATCTAGACATAGCTAAATACGTGCCGTTCAGAGGTGGGTCATACCTAGCCTTGTCTCCCTACTATAAGAACAAACATGCCATAGTAAACGTTAAGAATAGAGGAAACGATTGCCTGAGGATATCTATCAGGTCAGCCTTATTTCCAGCTGCCACTCATTCAGATAGGCTTTCTAGCTATCCCCAAGATGATGGGCTTAATTGGGATGGTATAGATGAACCCACCCCCATATCCCAGATCACTAAAGTAGAAAAACAGAATAATCTGGCTATAAATGTCTTTGGGCACGAAGGTAATACAATAATAGTACACAGGGTCAGCACGGTGAAGGATTGCCAAGTTATCAATATATTCATGATCCAACTAGGTGAAAAGTATCACTACACGTGGATAAAACATCTCAGCCGGTTGTTGCACGACCAGTCGAAACACAATGGGGAAAAACATTTTTGTGTACGATGTCTACACGGTTTCAGTCGAGCTGATTTATTAGAATCCCACCGGGATGATTGCCAAGGTGTGGGGCAGACGGCCATACGAGTCGACATGCCTAAGGAAGGTGAAAATATCCTAAAATTCAGTAACCACAAGAACCAAATGTCTGTACCTTATATTATATACGCCGACTTCGAAGCCTTAGTTGTGGGTGGGGATTCCCCCACACCCCCTAGTGGGGGTAGCTTCACCCACAAGACACAAGAGCATAAAGCCTGTTCGTTTGGATACATTGTCGTCCGTTGTGACGGGGAAACGAAAGCTCCGGTAGTGTATAGAGGGCCTGACGCGGCTGAAAGGTTTCTAAAGTGTTTACAGGAGGAAGAAAAAATTATTAGGAATGCATTGTATAGAATCGCTCCCATGCGTATGACCCGAGCCGACAGGCTAGCTCACGCTAGTAGCACTAACTGTCACGTGTGTGACTCACCGCTTAACGGTGATTCGGTGAGAGATCACTGTCACATAACTGGTAAGTATAGAGGCGCCGCTCACAACGCGTGCAACCTCAAGCTTAAAATCAACCCTAAGACAATAAACATCCCCGTTGTCTTTCACAACTTGAGAGGGTACGACTCACATTTGATCATGCAGGCCATCGCGAAAATCGATGGTAATATATCGTGCATCCCCAACAACATGGAGAGATACATCTCCTTCAGCTTAAACGGACTTAGGTTCATTGACTCGTTTCAATTCCTCCTGTCGTCACTCGACAGTCTGGTCAAGGCTAACAATACCTTCCCTATCACCGATCGATACACAGACGTCGAGACTAGACCCCTGCTTATGAGGAAGGGTGTGTACCCCTATGAGTACATGGATAGTTGGGTCAAGTTCACCGAGACCAGACTACCCCCTATTGACTGCTTTTATAGCAAGCTGAATGAGGCGTCCGTCTCACGAGACGATTACTCGCACGCGATTAACGTATGGAATAAACTGGGTTGTAAGAACCTGGGTGATTATCACGACCTGTACTTGAGGACAGATGTACTGCTGTTAGCCGACGTGTTTGAAACATTCAGGCGGACATGTTTAAAGCAGTATAAACTCGACCCCGCATGGTATTACACCAGCCCAGGTCTGTCGTGGGACGCCTTGCTTAGAAAGACCGGAGTTAATTTGGAATTGCTCACAGATTACGACATGCACCTATTCATTGAGAAAGGCTTGCGAGGTGGGATTTCCATGGCATCCAAACGATACGCTAAAGCAAATAATCAATACGTGAAAGGTTACGATCCTAACAAACCAACCAATCACATTCTCTACCTCGACGCAAATAACCTGTACGGCTGGGCCATGAGCCAGTATCTACCTACAGGGGGATTCGAATGGGTACCCCACGTTGATGTTATGGAGGTTGCACTAGATTCGAACAAAGGGTATATCCTCGAAGTTGACTTAGAGTATCCCAAGGAATTACACGCATCGCACAACAGCTACCCCCTTGCACCCGAACGTATGAGGGTTAACCCAGACTGGATGTCTGAGTACCAACATAACTTGTCAGGTGGTCGTGTGACAGACGTTGAAAAACTCGTGCCTAACTTAATGAATAAGACCAAGTACATCGTTCACTATCGCAACCTACAGCTGTACCTGTCGTTGGGTATGAGGCTGACCAAAATACACAGGGTTCTCATGTTCGACCAGAGCCCATGGATGGAGCCCTACATCAGAATGAACACAGACCTACGAAAAAAAGCCACCAGTGATTTTGAGAAAAATCTCTACAAGCTCATGAATAACTCGGTGTTTGGTAAGACTATGGAGAACCTGAGGAAACGCGTGACCGTGAAGCTGGTTAGATCTAGTGAGGAAGACAAGCTCAGGAAATTGATAGCCAGTCCAGCATTCAACCGTAGCAAGATATTCACAGACGACCTGGCTGCCCTACACATGAAGAAAAGCCACATAAAATTCAACCGACCTGTTTACGTGGGGATGAGCATCCTCGATTTATCCAAACACCTGATGTACGACTTTTACTACAACGAGCTCAAGAAACAGTACGGCGACAGGTGCGAAGTGCTGTACACTGACACGGATTCCCTGCTGATGGAGATTCGAACCGAGGACGTGTACGAGGACATGAAAAAACACATCGATTTATACGACACCAGCGACTACCCTAAGACCCATGCCATGCACAGTACGGTAAATAAAAAGGTCCTAGGTAAGATGAAGGACGAGTGTGCTGGCACGCCCATAGCCGAGTACATAGGTTTGAGGCCTAAGATGTACTCCATACTGAAAGCCGACAATAGCGAGATCCGGAAGGCTAAGGGGGTTAAGAAGTATGTGGTGAAACAACACATCAAACACGCCAGATTCAAGGAAGCTCTGTTCAAGACCCGTACCTTTAGACATAAAATGAACACACTTAGAAGTGATGGGCACAAGATATACGGACTGACTATAAACAAGACGTCCCTATCGCCTATGGACACGAAACGTTGGATAGCTATTGATGGTATAAACACATACGCGTATGGACATGAAAAAATTTGAGTCTATTTACTACAGCCCGCGTGGATACTGGAAAGGAGCTAGCGCAGTAGATAAGCTAGCTAAACTAGCGCGAGTACCCCCGGAGGAAGCCAAAGCGTGGCTTGAAAAACAAGCCTTGTGGCAGATCTATTTGCCTGCACCACGCTACGTACCTAGAAGGAGGTTCGGTATTAACATACCTAATAGCATTCACCAGGCAGACCTACTGTTCCTACCCCACGATAAGAGGTACAAGTATGCCTTAACCGTAGTGGATGTAGCCAGTCGTTACAAGGAAGCCGAACCCTTGACCACGAAAGATTCGGCCCAGGTAGCCAGAGGATTCGAACGTATATACAAACGCAGTCCGCTGACGTGGCCAACAGAGCTGCAAGTTGACCCCGGACGGGAGTTCATGGGTGCCGTGTCACAACTGCTAGCCAAACACGATACGAAGGTCAGGCGTGGCACGGCCGGAGCCCATCGCAGTCAAGCTATAGTTGAGAGATTTAATAGGACTTTGGCTGAGCGCTTGTTCGGCCATCAGTATGCTAGGGAGATGGCCACCCCTGGAAAACGATCGACCGAATGGGTCACGAGGTTACCCGAGGTGGTGTCGGCAATCAACCATGAAGTCACCCGTCTCACCGGTAAGAAACCGGCAGACGCTATCAAACTAAAATCAATAGTTGCAGAGTCGGCCGCTCCATTGCGTGGGAAGGAGAAACAGATACCGGATAGGGCCCTAGTGAGGTATCTATACCAGCCGGGGGAACACGAGGGCGATAGCCGTAAGCGAGCCACCGATCCTATATGGTCGGTCAAAACTTACAACATAGATAAAGTGGATATGAAAGCCGACGAACCTAACTTGTACTACTTGAGGGATGGGCCGGGTAGGGGTTTTGTAAGAGAAGAATTATTGATCGTGCCGTACGGCACAGTGTTACCGCCTGCCAAGTCACGGTAAACGTGATGGCGTGGTTTTGTAGTAGGGGCAATAATAGCAAGAGCTAATGGTCCCATCAAAGCCTCATTTAGTAAATGAGGCTTTTTAGAGGGGTTTTTTGAAAAGTGGTCCAGAACTCTCATTACCTATACTACTGGTGTCTTTTGATATTCCTCTCAATCACCATAATATGGAAGTGGTCACCATAACAACAAGATTGTGTGTCAACAATGTATTATTTGTCAATGTCCCCAAATATGTGTTTCAGGTCAATGTGAGTGGTGGAGCCATTGCCCTAGGACACCCCATCGGAGCATCTGGGGCACGGATCCTGGTAACACTTCTCCATAACCTGGCACGTACAGGGGGGCGACGAGGTGTGGCAGCACTCTGTGTAGGAGGGGGGATGGGTATCGCTTTGTGTGTGGAGAGATCATGACATCTATATAAACCTACCATATTCTGTCATTCACACATTGAGTGTATATATCAGTGAATAAACAGTTTGTCTGGATGGTCAGTATTTTTATCTGGAGGCACACCATAATTACTTTGACATAGGACATGTATGCAGATGTGCCAATAGAAAAGGAAATAAAGATTTTATGAGGTCATGAATACAGACCATCCCAACTACTGATGACTTACATGTAAACCTATACCTGCAAACAATACAACCAGGTGCAGCAAAGATATTCCATGTCTGCAAGATGGTGCTTGTAAACAGTGTGCATGTTCATCGAGGATATTCCATGTCAGCAAGATGACGCTTGTAAACAGTGTGCATGTGCAGCGAGGATATTCCATGTCAGCAAGATGGTGCTTGTAAACAGTGTGCATGTGCATCTTCATACATATGTACTGCATATTCCACCACCACTAGTTTCCTTGCCATAGGGCATGTATACCGACTATACCACCATCAAACAGTACTGCCGTGGGGCATGTATACCGACTATACCACCATCAAACACTTTTGCCATGGGGCATGTATACCGACTATACCACCAACAGTACTGCCATGGGGCATGTATACCGACTATACCACCATCAAACAGTACTGCCGTGGGGCATGTATACCGACTATACCACCATCAAACACTTTTGCCATGGGGCATGTATACCGACTATACCACCAACAAACAGTGCTGCCATGGGGCATGTATACCGACTATACCACCAACAAACACTTTTGCCATGGGGCATGTATACCGACTATACCACCAACAAACAGTGCTGCCATGGGGCATGTATACTGACTATACCACCATCAAACAGTACTGCCATGGGGCATGTATACCGACTATACCACCATCAAACACTTCTGCCATGGCGCATGTATACCGACTATACCACCATCAAACAGTACTGCCATGGGGCATGTATACCGACTATACCACCATCAAACAGTACTGCCATGGGGCATGTATACTGACTATACCACCATCAAACAGTACTGCCATGGGGCATGTATACCGACTATACCACCATCAAACAGTACTGCCATGGTGCATGTATACCGACTATACCACCATCAAACAGTGCTGCCATGGGGCATGTATACCGACTATACCACCATCAAACACTACTGCCATGGGGCATGTATACCGACTATACCACCATCAAACACTACTGCCATGGGGCATGTATACCGACTATACCACCATCAAACACTACTGCCATGGGGCATGTATACCGACTATACCACCATCAAACACTACTGCCATGGGGCACGTATACCGACTACACCACCATCAAACAGTGCGTTTTCTTGCGTAAGCGAGGGTTCTGCTGAAAAGAGCAAAGAACACATCCCACACAGATTATGACGGCGTGAGTGTACTTTTTACACCGCTTTTAGCAATATACCAGCTATATCACAGTGAGCAACAACAAATATATGCTTCACACATCACTCCCATATGGGAAATCGAATTAGGGTTGTTTGGAGTGTCATGAGCGATCGCTTTAACCATTCGGTTATTCGACGATCCCCATAGAGTTAAATGCAAAACAAATATGTCGGGACGTGAAAAAAATTTAATCTAAATATTAAATTGAAATATTGAAATACTTTACCAGCAGTCGGTCAGTACACTGACTCTCAAAGTGACCACCTGGGACTTGCTTTGTCTCGAACTACCTACTGAAGGACGGAATGGAGCATCGTACAGGGCATGCACGAAGGGGGCCCTATCTACACTACCACCGAAATCTAACAGTCAGGTGCAGTCAGCATTGGGCCTACTGGGGATGCTGAAAAGACTAAGGCTACAGAGTGTGCCACCCCTAAACTACCTAGGGTTGCTGTAACAACCACCCTGACGGTACAATCAGGCCCTAGCACCGAACCTACTCCATGTACAGTCGGCGAGGGGCTACGCGGAGAGCGGACGTACTATGGAGCCACCATGAGACAAAAGCTCATCCCATCGGTCCCTCGGAAAGTCCAGGTGGAAGGGTTTAGAGGGACACAACACCAAATCCAGAATGTGCCAAGGTTCCTGCGTCTGAAAGAAATGAGTCATGCATAAGCATCAGGAATCACATTTCTCGCGTATGTAGGTTGGTTTAACAACAGCGAGTAAGTGTGGTTGTATGCCACTTCGGCAATGTTCCAACGACGGGTCTCAGAAGTGGGCGCGAGCCATAGTATTTAAGTGGGGATTCGAACACTGGCACTGAACGTGGCGTGCCATCAGTTGAACAACTAGGCTACACTACCACTCCGTTTACATGCAGACACCAGAATCAACATTTCCCATATATACCTAAATGGCTGTATACTATGAGATAATGAGTGCGTACTGTATATTAAACAAACATTCATGAAGACGCATATTCTTCAAATTATATTTGGAAACACCTGCCTCTCTGGTCCTCTGTCGCCCTTCCGAAGAATACTTCAAGTCGTCCTACCTCTACAGGATCTCAAGATTTTCTGTCCCCACGACGAATATTTCACATCATTGTGAGTCGGTGCTCAGACTCCAAGTGGGCTTCAGTCGCTTGCTTAAAGTGTGCAGCTGGAAACGACAAAGGACAACCCAGCCACTTTACGCAACCTAATGCCAGTCGCCGAACCCGAAAAAAAGGGTTAAAGCTATTGAAAACACCTCAATCACAGGTGTTTGCACAGAGACATGTTTTCTGATTTAGCGCGAGCCAAGAAAAACCTTGTAATATTTGAAACAAAACGAAACGAAAACTTCTTCCATTAATTACAGACTTATTTATGTAAGACAATATGATTAAAACATAATCAACGGCTAATACAATACAGGTATAAATATTCCGACTTATTCCCTTAAAATTTAGAGATGTTCTTGTGAAATTCCGATGTTTTAATGACCTTTCTTGTGTCTTGTTTCGGGGAAGGGCATATTCGGTAGACTGGATCAACTGCACAAAATGAGGACATAATAATGTAGGACTTCACTACACTAATTATCAAAACGCTTCACTCACTCACTCACTCACTCACTCATCTACACTAAGCTAATATGGACGTTGGGGTTTGATGGCAGCGTTGTATGCGTATACGATCTGCAGCAATCTCTGACATTCTCTGATGTTTCACTGAAATGTTTTGACCTGTTTCCGAAGTGTGTTAATAAGACGCTGTCGGGTGTAATGAAGATACGATCAAGTTGGGACAGTGACGAACGGAATCGCCACACTTCAAACTTAATGGGGATGCGTTCAGACACAATATAGTTGGACATAAGTGGCAACACGTTTGTATACAGTTTCCAACTCCGTTCGCAGACAGACGAAAATCGACCGCATTATGTTCTTAGTTACTTTGATATTCCGTGCAAATATTCTCAAATCCAAAAGAATTGTTCTTAAGAAGTTTGTAGAACATTTCTACTCGATTCTGAAAGAGCGCAATAGATTCTCACCAAGTTCTACCCGTTCTGCGTTTATGTAGGTCTCACACAGGTCTTACTATGCCAACACTGTGTGCATTACGATATGACACAGACAGTTGGGATAACAAATTCTGTCTGTGAAACATGGACAAATTTGCAGCTGTCAACATGCTGAATGCTTATTTGCTGCAATTTTTATTGGAAGCAGAACAATTGGTAGAGCAAGAAAGGAGGAAACGAACAAGAACTTGTTGGGTGAGAAACTGGCTTTAACCTGAAAGGGGAACAGCTGTGGAACATTTCATCAACTGACACAGGATCTCCGCCTTGATGATCACGAGTCCTTCAATTTCTTGAGAATCATCCCACTCAGATTTGATGAAATTCTTGAATGCATCACCCCGTCATTAAAAAAGATGTCTTTCTTGGTCCACCCTCATTTTTCTGTGGAGGCATGGTGATGTCGATGTTTCCATCTTGAAAGTGATAACGGACATAGAATGGGCTGGGTACTTACAGAAATCAAACCAGGACATGTCTGCTACTACCACTGCACACGCTAGAATCAGAGTGTGATTGCAGTGCCAATGGGAAGAGGTATCTGAACACGAGCTGGTTGAGTTAAGAAAGACTTAGAGCTGGGTAGTGCATGTTAAGAAAGTGGTAGGTCTAATAAAGAACGGATATAAACTGACTAAAGACGGGTTTGAACTGCTTGAAAACTTTGTTCACATGGGGTGAAGGCGCATTTCTTCAGTGTTTATACGTAATACCAACTGTCTGGGGATTGGGCACAGATGAGATAGACATACCGACAGCTGTTTATGACCAAACGAGCATTGTAATTTATATAATCATTACACGTTCTAACCCGTTCAATCTCTTTTTACAGTTACTGTTAAGACAGGTCAGGACGTCCTAAGAACTACAAATGTACCTTGGCGAGCCTCGGGCCTACCAGCAGGTAGCATGGCCGGACCAACAGAACTCCATCGCTCGTTCGTATGTGCGACAACACTAGACTTGTTGAGAGGACCGCTGATTTGTCCCAATGTCTTGGTAGTGGTGTGTTTTTACCAAAAATCTTGACTTCTTGCGCCGTTGACGATCACCTTTGATTCGCTCCCCTACTTCAACCGACTCATGTCTGGCATACCTGTCCCAAACAGCATCAGCTCTAATGCAGTCAGTTCGATTCCGAATTTATCTCAAGGCATCAGCCAAGTCTTCAAATTTTGAAGCAGTTCCCTTTCTGCACATTTGCAGTTTTGCCATGGAATTAACTATATGATGAGCCAGCATTCTCTCCTCTGCTAGTAGGCAATGAAGGACCAAACACTCCCGTTTGAAGTTCCTCTCACAAACCGCAATTTATGTTTTTTCTTGATGTTCCATCTGAATGAGCCACTGAAAAAGGAACACTAGAAATGTCAATGTGCTAATCAGGATCGATGGGAAAATCCATTCAGTCTTCCAAATGAATGACGTGTCATGTCTGTATCTTATGAACATTGCAAGTGGAGTTGTTGTCTCAAAGGATATAATTCACGGTTTCGTGCATGTTGAAGAGAGCAAGAGGATTAATATCATATGTAGTCAGCGGAACTCTTCCAAGACAAACTTTTGGTCACCTTTACATCGAATGAACCTGAAACTGAAAATCTCCTCTTCTACATTGATTCCCTAAAAGTCTATAAAGCCCAGGGATGAGAAGCTCCACACAACAAATGGGTCTAAATGTTCACGAAACACGTCATTACATCTTGTGGACAGGTTTCTAATGCTATGTATGTACCAAATACTCTAGCAATGCTTGTAGATGAAGTATTGACAAAAACTCCCACCAACATCTAACAGTCCAAAACGTCTTATTGAACGAGTTAACCACAATGTGCATGTGTGGATACAACTAATCATGAAGATTCCTTCACCAGTTGGTCCTGGTTAGAGCATTTGTGGTGGACAGCTTATCCCTTTTCTGATGTCGAGAGATCCTGCTCCCCGTGGATTGGTTGAACTGACGCCGAGTAGATGCAAAAGGTCAGCATGCCAGCAGGGAGATCTATGTCAATGCAGATGAACTGATTTATTGTGCACAGAGACATGTCTTTTTGTATGGTAGGTGATTGTTGCCCGAACAGCTTTGGCTTGTAGATGACTCCAAGTTTGACATGATGTAACTTATGGTATGAACGAAAGTGAAGAGAACAGTTAATTGTAAGCTTCTGAATGTATCAAAAGTGATTAAGAGTTATCTGACAGTCCACTTTGAATAGCTACAACAAGGCCGACGTTATCATTTCTCAATCAAGGGAGCCCTATCAACATTAAAAGAGTGTTATATCAATACGTTTATGCATAGAACGTTACCTGTAAAAACATTATAGGGGGCAGCTGTACCCTGCTTCCCCCACCCTGTACAGCCAGAGCTTAGACGCAGTTATCGGCCTTGAGGCATAGTTTTCTAACACTTTGGATGATGTTATTTCATCAACTATTTTAGGCAAATGACGCTTTCGTAAACCATACCATTGAAATTTTGTTCTTTTTCGATACTGTATGAAATATTTGACATCAAATGAATTGTTTGTTTGTATAGTACAAACTTAGTCCTCTGCTATGTATAAGCAGGGATACTCTATAACTCTATTATGCATTTTGTTTAGTACCGGAATATTTTTCTATCCATTTTATAACGTTGTGCACCCGTAAAGATCCGGGATAGATTTAATTTTCAGCATCACATGTCTGTCGCAAGAGGCGACTAACGGAATCGGATGGTCAGGCTCGCTGACTTTGTCCACACATATCATCGTATTCCATTTGCGATGTTCACGCTGTTGATCTCTGGATTGTCTGGTCCAAGCTCGATTATTTACAGACCGGCGCCATATGGTTGGAATACTGCTGAGTGCAGCTTAAAACTAAACTCACTCACTCAATTATACTTGGTTGTTCCTCAATGATTTTACATGTGTAGGTTTAAATAAAATATGAATGATATTTTCAGGTTCAGCTTTGCAGAAAGAATACAGAGAAACTACAATTTTAAATTTGAACGACTTTATCTGTTGTCAACATCCTAATTTCTGTGAATAATACAGTGTTGTAGTCATCTTAGCTTTGTCTTCTTCGTTGCTATTACTTACTGACATTGTCAAATTATCTTTCGATATTTATGTATCAGTATCATTTTGCCATTTTGATTAACTAATTTTTGTCTATTTTTCCCCTTTAAACATCATCCTCTAAGCAACAGCATAAATTAACCTGCATCCTCCCCCTGTAGTATGAAGTTCTGAGGTTATATGTATATGGATTTAATGCTTTCACCAATATACAATCAAATGATACAGATTCAGTTTC